>NC_091776.1:70964146-72164146 GCF_029378745.1 Bos indicus | reverse complement strand
CCCGCTGGAGGGAGCCCCGTCCACAGCCTACCCGCCCCCGCCCCCGACGTCACACACCCCTGAGGCCCTCGGCCTGGGAGCCTGAGTGCAGGGCCATCCGCATCGCGGCTGGCGCCAGGCCCGAGCGAGACCGCCACTCCCGCCCTTGCTCACACGCTCCCCGCTCACTGACAGTCCAGGCACCACAAGAAGTTATCTTTAAGGAGTATTTCTTAAAAGCACACGTCTGATCATTTCTCTTACTGCTAAAGAGCGTTCAGTGACCTCACCGCATGCATGTCGCATCCTAGCCCCTTGGTGCCTGGAGCTCCCGCCTCCTGTTTCCGTGTCTGCCCGCTCGCTGCCTCCGCCGCGCGGGGCTTCACCCTCGCGTTGTGCCGCGTGTCTGGGGGGCGCCCTCTGGTCACAGGTTGCTGGCACTAGTTTTCACAGTGAGCTGGTGTCCTTCAAGGGAGGACCTGGTGTCTGCCACCTGTGAGCGTGCTGAGGCCACGGCCCTGGTCGAGCTGTGAGCTGGGGGTCTCTGCATGCGGGAGCACGGAGCCCCCTCAGTGCCTCTGCAGCACGCAGCGCCGCGGGGCCCCCGCACGCGGCCCGTGGAGCTGCCACCCTCTGCTCCCGCATCTTCACCTTTGTAAACTTCCGCGTATGAGTGCTGTCCTGCAGCGTCTTTGAGTGAGTTCACTTCATCTGAGAATCCCTGGGCCCACGCCCGTCGCTGCGAGGGGCGCTATTCCGTGCTTTGGGCGGCTGAGCAGCGCTCCCCTGAGCGCTTGCGGCACATCCTTCTCTGTGTGCCGTCGCACACTTAGGTTGCTCTGTGTCCTAGCTGTTGCGAACAGTGCTCCTGTGGACCCAGGGGCGCGTGCATCATTTCAGTTCATAATTCAGATATACGCCCAGGAGTGAGATCGCTGGATCGTGTCAGCCTGTGTTTCTTAAGGGAAGGGTGGAATTGGAGTGTCAGCGTAAGCACAGCCGATGCCTTTGGTGCGTGTTGCGAGCGTGTCCGGGTCGCGTGCTCCGAGACCCACTGTTGCTTCTGCCCCGTCAGCCTCTTACTCACCCAATGGGAGCACCTCGGAATCCGACTACTACTTCTCTGCTGTCAGCTCCAGCTTCTCCGTCTCTCCTCTCTTCAACGGCGTCACCTACAAAGAGTTCAGCATTCCCCTCGAGATGCTCCGGGAACTCTTAAACCTGGTGAGCGGAGCGAGGGGCGGGCAGCCTGCGGGCAGACACCAGGGAGGCTGTAGGGGCCACAGGCGCATGTCCTCAGGGTCCGTGTGCCACGTTCCCGTCTCACCCCTGCAGCAGCCATGTGGGGAGACGGCCACGAGCCCCCACACGAGAGGGGGCTTTAGGCGAAGGTCAGTCTGGGCTGGAGCCTGGGCGCTTTCACCTCTGGGCATGGAAGCCTCGCGTCCCTGGTTCTGAGGGAGCCGGCTCCTTCTCTGTCTGCTCTCTGCCCCGTTCAGGGCAGGAGAGGCCCCGGTGCTGGCAGGGCTCAGGGCGTTTGTTGGGGGAGGGGGCGCTGCTGGCCTCACGTCTCTGCCCCGTTTTTCAGCGGGAGGTGGTGACATGGTTTCGTCGTTGGCAGGCTCTGCCCCTCCATCTCCCACTGTGTCTGCCGGGGCTCACCAGGCCTCATTTCCCTTGCAGGTGAAGAAGATCGTGGAGGAGCCTGTTCTCAAGTCTCTGGACGCAGTGGTCACGGGTGTGATCGAGGTGCGTGTTCTGAGGGCCTCCTGCCCAGGTCCCCTGGCAGTGCCTGTCCTGACTGCTGAGCGGTGGTCAGTGTGCCTGCCGCGCGGGTGCGGGACAGGCTCGGGGGGACTGACGGTCGGGTGGGAGCTGAGTTCCGGCCTGGGCTCGACTGCTCGTGTGGTCCTTGGCCCAGGTGCTTGCTGGGCCGCCGCCCACACTGGGGCACACCCCTCACGGGTGCAGGCACTGCAGGCCTCGCTTGTGAGCGTGTGGTGTGCCCGGCCCCCTCCATCTTAGCCTGGGCGGGACCACGGCGAGCTTGCACAGTCAGGAAGTGCCACTGCCAAGAGCTCTGGCAGCGCTGGGCCAGTCCGCTCTTGCATCTCTGGGCGGCGTCAGGGAAGGAGGGAGCAGAAGGTGACCCCAGCGACAGGCTGTGTGGGTCACACCCGTGCCCCTGCCTGCAGGCCAGCCCCAGTGCCGACCTCTGCTACGGCGCCTTCAGCGACCCCCTGTACGTGGCTGTGCTCAGGATGCTGCGGGACACCCTGTACTACATGAGAGGTGAGGGCCGTGTCGCGCGCCCCGCCCCGGGGCGGCCGCTGTGAGCACGGCCTCGCCGGCCTTGCTTCAAACACGGCCTCCTCGGGTCTTCTCAGTGCTGAATGCGCTCCGTGACAACAGTCTTGACGACCGCGTGGTGTCCAGCGGGCGTCTCTGCTCTCCTTAGCCATTTCCCCATCTGACCCCCAGCGCTCCTGGGAGCCGAGCCTCGTCGGGGCCACAGCAAGGCTTAGGCTGTGGAGGGCAACGGGCACTGGCAGCTGGGCTGACCCAGAGCCCGCGGCCTCCCCAGCCAGGCTGCTGCCGACCGCCATGGCCCGTCTGCTCGTGTCTGTGCTGCCTCTGGGGCCTCCTTGCCGTCCAGGCCCCGAGGACGTGCGCTGGGTCAGGCCGCGGGCTCCAGGTGCCTGCTGTGCAAGGGTCCTTCCTCAGCCGCGTCCAGGTTCCCACATATGATAAAAGGAAGTGAAGTCGCTCAGTCGTGTCCGACTCTTTGCGACCCCATAGACCGTAGCCTACCAGGCTCCTCTGTCCATGGGATTTTCCAGGCAATAGTACTGGAGTGGATTGCCATTTCCTTCTCCAGGGGATCTTCCAAACCCAGGGCTCAAACCTGGGTCTCCCGCATTGTAGACAGACATTTTACTGTCTGAGCCACCAGGGACGTTCCTACATATGATAAAGGACTCCTTTTCAGGAAGTATCACTGGAGTTCAGTTCAGTTCAGTTGCTCAGTCGTGTCCAACTCTTTGTGACCCCGTGAACCACAGCACTCCAGGCCTCCTTGTCCATCACCAGCTCCCAGAGTTCACCTAAACCCATGTCCATTGAGTCACTGATGCTATCCGACCGTTTCATCCTCTGTCGTCCCCTTCTCCCACCCTCAATCTTTCCCAGCATCAGGTGGCCAAAGTATTGGAGTTTCGGCTTCAACATCAGTCCTTCCAATGAACACCCAGGACTTATCTCTTTTAGGATGGACTGGTTGGATCTCCTTGCAGTCCGAGGGACTCTCAAGAGTCTTCTCTAACACCACAGTTCGAAAGCATCAATTCTTTGGTGCTCAGCTTTCTTTATAGTCTGACTCTCACATCCATACATGACCACGGGAAAAACCATAGCCTTGACTAGATGGATTTTTTTGGCAAAGTAATGTCTCTGGTTTTCAGTGTGCTGTCTAGGTTGGTCATAACTTTCCTTCCAAGGAGTAAGCGTCTTTGAATTTCATGGCTGCAGTCACCATCTGCAGTGATTTTCGAGCCCCCCAAAATAAAGTCAGCCACTGTTTCCACTGTTTCCCAGTCTATTTGCCATGAAGTGATGGGACTGGATGCTGTGATCTTAGTCTTTTGAATGTTGCGCTTTCGGCGAACTTTTTCACTCTCCTCTTTCACTTTCATCAGGAGGCTCTTTAATTCTTTCTCACTTTCTTTCTGCCATAAAGGTGGTGTCATCTGCATATTTCAGGTTATTGATATTTCTTCTGGCAATCTTGATTCCAGCTTGTGCTTCCTCCAGCCCAGCGTTTCTCATGATGTACTCTGCATATAAGCTAACTTGTATCACTGAAGTACTTCCTGTTAATGAGCCGGTTCTGGAGATGGCGGGCCCGTTTGTGTCCCGCGTGTTCAGCATCGCCTATGTTGACTGCTTGGGACCCAGCATGGCGCTCTCCTCTGGGAGTGACTGTTTCCTGAGTGTCGGGTGGCCCGCGTGCAAGGCGGGCGCGCGTGCCCGTTCAGGTTCGCTCGTTGGGCCTCCCTAGAAGCACGGGGCCCGCAGCAGCGCTCTTAACCAGGTGTCTGTCTGAGGGGCGGGCCTGACTGTGTGCACCCTCCGCCCGCAGACCTGCCCACCTCCTTTGTGAAGGAGGTGCACGACTTCGTGCTGGAGCAGTTCAACAGCAGCCAGGGGGAGCTCCAGAAGATCCTGCACGATGCCGACCGGGCCCACAGCGAGCTGAGCCCCCTCAAGCTGCGCTGCCAGGCCAGTGCCGCCTGCGTGGACCTCATGGTCTGGGCAGTGAAGGACGAGCAGGGTGGGTTCCCCCACCGCTGCCTCCCTTCCTCGAGGATGGAGGGGGCGTGGCCTGAGTCAGGGGGTGGGGTCTAACCCCAGGAGGGTGGGGCCTGAGTTGGGCGGGGCCTGGCCCAGGAGGTGTGGCCGGGCCTGAGTCAGGGGGCAGAGTGGGCACGTGGGATGAAGTGGTCCCGGAGGCAGGACAGGAGCAGGGAGCCGCCCAGACCCTGAGGTGGAGCCGCCCAGAGTCCTGGGTTCGGGTTCTGTCACGGCCTGGGTGCGGCCCTTGGTGAAGGCTCCTGTGGCCGGTGGCATCTGCTGAGGGTCCACACTCGCCTGTGTCATAAACTCAGGTGCAGAGAATCTGTGCGTCAAGCTATCTGAGAAGCTGCAGTCCAAGACGTCCAGCAAGGTCATCATCGCGCACCTGCCACTGCTCATCTGCTGTCTGCAGGTCCGTCGCTGGCCCCGGGGAGGGGTGGACTCCCGTCTGCAAGACCTTCTCACAGTGTGCAGACCGAGGCCAGCACAGCAGCCGGGTCTGAGCTTCTGTGTCTGGGAACTTGAGCTCGAGCCTGCCACGGACAGGGTCACTGCTGGAAGGCCGCTGCTAACGGCTAGCAGGCTTTGTGTGAGCAGGGTCCAGGCGCAGCCAGGTCCCACGTTGCAGAGGCTTCCCAGCTTGTGCTGGGCATTTCCAAGGCGGCAGACGTGAACCTGCCCTGTCGAGGCTCTGACCCATCCCAGTCCCCATGATTCCCATCTGCCTGTGTAAAAGTAACGTTCCCAGTGAGCCCCATCTCCTCTAAGTAGCTTTTGGAGGTGAAGGACAGGTTACCAGTGAATCTCACCTTTGGGTGGAGTCCCCACCACCCTGTCCTGTCATTATGCCTGGTGGCACGTGGACGTGGGACGACTCCGGTCATGTGGTGTCTGAGGTGGTGAGCGCCTCCCCTGTGGCCCCTGACAGTCCCTGTGCGTTGCAGGGCCTGGGCCGCCTGTGCGAGCGGTTCCCGGTGGTGGTGCACTCGGTGACACCCTCCCTGCGGGACTTCCTGGTGGTCCCATCCCCCGTGCTGGTGAAGCTGTACAAGTGCCACAGCCAGTACCACACAGGTAAGGGCCCCACCTGGGTGGGGGGAGGTGCCCAGCTTCTCTGCAGGCTCCTCCCTACCAGAAATCTCCCTCCAGGCCCCGCCCTCCCAGGCATCTCCCTCCAGGCCCCGCCCTCCAGGGCTCCTCCCCCCCAGGCATCTCTGTCTAGGCCCCTCCCTCCCAGACATCTCCCCCAAGGCCCCGCCCTCCCAGACATCCCCCTTCAGGCCCTGCCCACCCCCAGGCCCCGCCCTCCTATGCATGTCCCTCCAGGCCCCGCCCTCCAAGGCCCCTCCCTTCAGACCATCTCTCTCTGGCACCTGCTCTCCAGGCAACCTGCAGAGTGAGTGCCCTGAGAATGTGGGCCCAGACCACATCTGACCTGCAGTGAGTGAGGTTAATTAAGTGCCGCTCGGTGGGCGTGTCCTCTCCCTTCAGTCAGAGACTGAGGGCCTTGCTCTCACCCTCACCACCTTCCCGGCTTCTTGCCTGTGATCCCTGGCCGCGAGAGGGCACATGGCCCTGCCTCATTCCTTACTTAAGATGTGACTGTTGTACATATTCATCACCTTGTAACTTTAAGTGTCCATCGTTGTAAACATTCCCATCATCCTTTCTGTTGTCTGACACTGGGTTCTGAAATGCTAGGAGAAATCTTTTAGAGTGACTACTTTTATGATTAAAAGCAATCCACATATAGTTTCAGCTTTGAGTTTCAGACAAAAGCATGAAACGTGACGGGCTCAACCAGACACACATTTGAATTTTCCATTTCAGTTGCCGGCAATGACATAAAAATCAGCGTAACCAATGAGCATGCCGAGTCGACCCTAAATGTGGCATCGGGGAAGAAGAGCCAGCCGTCCATGTATGAGCAGCTTCGGGACATTGCCATCGACAATGTCTGCAGGTGGGCGGCGGAGAGCCTGGCCACTCTGTCAGACTCACCTCACACCCCATGGCCCGGGACCCAGACGTGGGGAGCAAGAGATGCCTGAAGGCTCCACGCTCCTGGGGCTGCGAGAGTTCCTTCTAGAACAGCATTTCTCCATGCAGTTCAAAGCCCGACATGTAGCTGTAACATTCTCTCAACCACCTGCTTACTGTGACTTTTGTTAAGAAGCAGGGAGGTAAAAAAAAAAAAAGAAGCAGGGAGGTTTGTTTTTTCACCTTTATTTATTATTTGTTTTTGGCTGTGCTGGTTCTTTGTTGCTGCACTCTCTCTGGTGGCAGCGAGCAGGCTGCTCTGTCTTTGGGGTGCACGGGCTCCTCACTGCGGTGGCTTCTCTTCCTGCGGAACACGGCTTCAGTAGCTGGGGTTCATGGGCTTACTTGCCCCACGGCCTGTGGGATCTTCCCGGACCAGGGATCGAACCTGCAGCCCCTGCATTGGCTGGCAGGCCAGTGGACCCAGGAAGTCCTCAGGGAGTTTGATTGGAGTTGGGATGAGTATGGCATTCTGAAGGAAGCAGTTTGGGGCAAAACAGTGAAGTTATTATCTCCGACTGAGACGTTTATCAGTGGTGTGACATTAAGCTGTTGTTTGAATTCATTGTGTCTCGGTGTTCATTCAGATTTCTGGGGGAAGTGCATCCAGGGCTGTTCTTTAAACCCTACAAACCCGAGACAGAAAATCTAAACCCAAACCAGACGCAAGCACTCACCTGATTCTTGTGCTGCCTCACCCTGCTCAGGTGCCTGAAGGCAGGCCTGACCGTGGACCCAGTGATCGTGGAGGCCTTCCTGGCCAGCCTCTCCAACCGGCTGTACATCTCCCAGGAGAGCGATAAGTACGCCCCGTCCCTGGAGCACGCGGACCCCGAGGCTCGGGCTGGCTGCTGCTCATGCGCCTCTGCTTCTTTCTAGTCCAGCACGGAGTCGGGTGCTGGGTCTGTCCCACCGTGTCTGCTGAGGCCCACCTTGGAGTGTCCCCCCAGACGCTGTTTGGGCTAGACAGCCCTGTCTTCCTGCCTGGTGCTGGCGTTGGCAGGGCCCAGGCAGTCACTGTCAGATGTGCGCTTCCTCTGAGAGGCTGACGACCCTGGGCTCCAGGCCCCCAGCTCCATCTCCCACCCTGTGTTGGAGCTCCGTTCCCAGGTCACGTGTCCTTCCTTCTGTAGGGATGCACACCTGATTCCTGACCACACCATCCGAGCCTTGGGACACATCGCGGTGGCCCTGAGGGACACCCCAAAGGTCATGGAGCCCATTCTGCAGATCCTGCAGCAGAAATTCTGCCAGCCCCCCTCCCCGCTTGACGTGCTCATCATCGACCAGCTGGGCTGCCTGGTCATCACCGGAAACGTAAGGGAGCCACAGGCCCACGCGGGAAGCTCCGCTGACTCGCAGGAGCATGAGAGTGCAGACTAGACTCGCTCTCCCAGGGTCACGTGCTCCCAACTTCCTGAACACCGGGTGCCAAGGCTTTTCCCAAGTAAGGGAGCTCAGAGTAGTGGTTCCTAGATGGCCAGGTAAAGCGGCTTGAACTGAGTTCTTGCTGACGTGACTAGACTGGAGTGGAAGTGGAAGCTGTGTGCGTGGAGGTTTGCGTAAAGCTGCAGGGGGCGGCCTGGCGAAGTTGCAGGCCCCACGGCCCTGGCCCATGGTGTGTTCCCTCTGGGTGTCCGTGGAGGGCGCTCCTGGCAAGATGTGGTCACAGGTCCCTCCTTCTTTTCCAGCAATATATTTACCAGGAGGTGTGGAACCTCTTTCAGCAGATCAGCGTGAAGGCCAGCTCGGTCGTGTACTCGGCCACCAAGGACTACAAGGACCACGGCTACAGGTAAGCCTTCCTGCCTCCCTGTCGCTTTCCATCCTTAGAAAGTGGGCCACTCGGGGTCTTGTCCCGTAAATTAATGCTGCTTCTCACAAAAGCACCGTGTGCTAGAGATCCATGCGTCCCGGGGGGGATGGCCTGCCCCTCGCTGCCGTCAGCAAGCACCTCCTTGCTCACACCCAGCCTGCCCGATGCCCGGTAGGCATGGCACCCTGCCTGGCCTGCCCGTGGTCAGCCTGCCCATTGGGCAGCGGCGCCGCAGTCTGGCCAGCCCGAGCCTGCACGTCAGGGAGCTCTCACGCCCGTCTGTGGTCAGGGCGGCACACCGGCGAGGGCTCCCATGCCGTCCTTGGGGTCCTGAGTGCGGGCACCGCAGCCTCGGATGCGACGCCCGAGGACAGACACTCCTGCTCTGTTTACAGGACCTCCTTCGGCTTGGCCAGGCCCAGGCAGGGCACAGGGAGGGGCGGAGGTCCTCCTTGCTCCTCCTGCCCCCCGGGGGAGCGGGCAGCTGGGTGGCCGTGACCTCAGCTCGCTCACCAGCCGTGTGTGTGCGTGGCGCCGCGTGTGTCCTTACGACAGCCCTTGGCTCTGGGGCTGCTCGTCCGCGGGCTCGCTGCCGCCTCCTCGGGAGCCTGGTCCCTGGACCCCAGGGCTGGCCTGGCTGCGCTCGCTCACCTCCTGCCATCCGTCTGTCCCTTGGCTCCCACAGGCACTGCTCACTGGCGGTGATCAACGCCCTGGCCAACATCGCGGCCAACATCCAGGATGAGCACCTCGTGGACGAGCTGCTCATGAACCTGCTGGAGCTGTTTGTGCAGCTGGGGCTGGAGGGCAAGCGGGCCAGTGAGCGGGCCAGCGAGAAGGGGCCCGCCCTCAAGGTTGGCACCGCCAGGCCCTGTGGGAGTGGGGGCTGGTGGGGGCCACCCTCTGGGCTGAGTGGGACAGAGAGGTGGTGGGAACAAAGCGGGTGGCAGGTGGCCGCACGCCCTCTGGGGGGCGGCGTCTGAGGCGGGCACCTTGCAGGGGGACCAGGCGCTCTCCAGGCGTCGCGCCTGTGACGGTATGAGGTCTTTGTGCGGAGCCGCCACGGTGGACACGTCCCCCCCCGTGTGGCTTTGAGTGTGTCCTCTTGATTGTCGGGTTAAGCGTCTTCACCTGTCTCCCTGTACGTCTTTCATCATTTCGTTTTGAAGGAGTTTCATTTCTCACGATGCGTGTGGGGCCCTTCTATCTTTCTGTTTAATGAAACAAGTGGTGCTGGTCAGTGACCTGGCTCTGTCCCCCCACAGGCCTCCAGCAGTGCGGGGAACCTGGGCGTGCTCATCCCTGTGATCGCAGTGGTGAGTACCTGCCCGTCCGTGTCTCCAGCTTGGCTGCGGTGCTTCCGCAGGGGCTGCCTCGGGTGTGTGGCCATGTGGCCAGGCTCGCTTCCTCCGTGCCCCCTGACCAGCTGAGCAGACCGGACGGCGTGTCCCCGGGTGTGGGTTCTGACCGGGCCCTCCCTGTGTTCTGCCCTCCCTGGTGCCCCGCCACGGCCAGGCCCGCGCCGCCCCCATGCCCCGCCCGCCTGCTCCCCTCTGGTGGGCCTGGGCCCTCAGGGTCCCTGGGCCAGGGGTGCAGCCCTCGGGGCCCTGCCCGGGAGTGCGAGCCTGTCCCTGCTGTGTGCTGCTGTGCCGAGGGCTCATGTCTGCTTGTCCTGTCTTGGGTTGCGCTACTTCTTCCCAAGTGGCCTTTATGCCAGGCAGTTCCCAGCCAGCATTACAGCTGCCAGTCCTGAGCCAGGCCCACGTCCGGCTCTGTTTACACAGGTGATTCCCGAGCGCCCCCTCAGCACGCCCTGGGGTGGAGCCCCTGCTTCCGCCTCCAGCTCCCTCGTCGCTCGAATCTCGAGCATGAACGCATGTGTCCCCACATCGGGGGCTCCGCAGGGGCTGACCCCCAGCTGCAGGGCAACCCTGGAAGTGGAGGCCAGGTGGGCGGGTGGAGAGTCCATCCGTGTCTCAGGAAAGGGGTCTCGGGGCCTGCTCTGGGGGCATTCGTCATCTGAGTCTGGGGGCTGCTGGGGCTGCGGTGTTTGCTGGCTGAGGTGGACAGGAGCCCACAGCCAACTAGCGTATATGTAGTTCTCAGCTCTGTTGGTGAGGCGTCACGGGCTGTGTAGAGGGAGCATGCTGCCTCTGGCCCAGGTTCGATCCCCAGGTCAGGAGAATCCCCTGGAGGAGGGCATGGCAACCCACTCCGGTCTTCTTGCCTGGAGAATCCCATGGACAGAGGAGCCTGGCGGGCTGCAGTCCATGGGGTCGCAGAGAGTTGGACAGGACTGAAGTGACTCAGCACACGTGTGCAGCTGTGATTTAGTACACAGGTTTTAGGGTCACCAGGGCAGGGGTTGGAGTCCTGGCCCCACATGTGGGGTCCTAGTGGTTGTCCCAGCCCCCTAATGCACACTCTGTCAGCAGAGCTGCTCCAAAAGGCGGGGTGACCGTCCGGGGGCTGGTGGTCAGGGCGGGCAGACTTGTTAGCAGTGACAGGCCAGTGCTCGCTCACCTGAAGCCATCTGCGTCGCTGCTGTGACCGTCACATGAACGGACTGGGCTCTGTGGAGTCAGCAAGTTAATGGTTATGCTGGGGGTGGGGGGACAAATATTGGTTCTGTTGCTTAACACAGAGCCTGGAGAGCGTGGTTCCGGCCTCTGCTCCCGGGTCAACCCGGACGTGCAGGGAGACACTGACTTCCTTCGATGTTTGTTTGCTCTGACATTCTATACTCTTTCTGTGGCACACTGTCCTGAGTTACTCTGTCGAGGGCACGAGCCAGTGGGTCTGTGCGGGAAGCGGGGGTTCCTTCCCTAAGGCAGCCGTTCCCTCCTGGGTGACCTTGGAGCCTGGGGTCAGGGACCCGGTTCCCCGGCCTCCGAGGCTCCTTCCTGCCTGAGGGTCGTGGGCTGTGTCCTGCGACTCTGTGAACGCTCCTCAGAATGTCCCAGGTTCCATAGCTGGAACCTGCAGCTGGAGCGCAGCCACGTGACAGGCCATGGAAAACGTGCTCCCAGGCTGCTCGGCTGGCGGCCCCTTGCAGCTCCGGGGCCTTGGGCAGGTTACTTACTCTCCCGGTGTCGTAACACGAGGTTGTGGACTAACACCCTCAGCTCGTGGGCGCCTTTGAAAACTGTGCCTGTTCTCGTGGGAGTGGCATCTGTCCACAGGAGAGTCTGTACTTCACCTCAGAGGGGGGCGGGGGCCCAGCGAGGCCCCCGTTAGGACCCCCAGGCTGGGTGGTTGGCCCAGGACTGACCTGAACGCCTTCAAGCCGTGACCCACTTTATTCTCACCGCAGTCCTGCGAGGCGGGGCTGCCACCCCCATTTCACAGACGGGGAGCCTGAAGCACAGAGCTCACCTCAGAGCGCCGGTGTGGGAGTGGGTCTAAGGCCACACTGGGCATGCGGCCCCCGGTCCTATCTGCACTGCCGTTTCCGCCCCAAGGGCGTGCCCTGCCCTGGGTCCCTGCGGGGCCCTCAGGTCGCTCTCAGCCTCCAGCGCTCTGGGGCATCGGGCAGTGTGAGCTCGGCTTCTCTCAGTTACTCGTCTTATGAAAGGAGACTACGCCCGGTAAAAGCGGCACGTTTATTAACCCCACGCTGTGCTCTGAGCGGCCGTGCCTTGCTCAAGGAGGGGCTGGCTGTCGGCACCTTGGGCTCCCTCGTGCTCCACAGTGGGGGCAGCTTGGGTGGCAGAGGGGCGCTGCTGGCCTGGGGTGACTGTGAGGAGGGGCCGGGTGTCTGCGCCAGCGCCTTCAGCGACAGCCGTCCTGCCGGTCTGGTGGCGCACGCGTTGCCTCCTCGCCCACGTCTCCTGAAAGGGGGCCGGGCCACGTGGTCCCGGCGCCAGCAGCTCTTGGTGGTTGTCAGAAGGGAAACGGAATTGCGGATGCCCCGAAGCACTTGAGACGCCCAGCCCCGCCACTAAGGCCTGGTGGGGTTGGCGACCCGGCCCAGGAAGAGCAGGCAGCTGGTGCGGTGCTCGTAGATGAGGAACAGGAAGGGCCGGTCGACGCTAAAGCGGACCTGGGTGGACAGCGGCATGAACCCCACGGCGGTCACGGCTGCGGCCTGTGTGCCCTCCTCGTTCACCGTGATGGTGCCCTGGTGTTTGAACTGCGTCGGGCACAAGGGCGCATCAGGGGCAGCGGTCACACTCGGGGCGGGGCGCAGAGCTGTGTGTCCTCCCAGGAAGGGGCGGGGTGGCGACGGAGGCCCAGGCTCAGTGGGTCGGGACAGCTCTCGGGACTCAGTGCCCACCCGTCCGCTAAGCTGGGGTCGTGTTGTGTAAGGGGGTGAACGGCGTCACCTCTGTGGTGCGCACCGCGGCCACGTGGGAGTCCCCGGGGCGCCCGCGGGGCAGGCCCAGGGTCCACAGGCGGGGCAGGGGCTCGGGGGGCCCTCCCCAGACGGGACGGGCGAGGGCGGGTGTTACCAGGTCAATGACGATCCTCTGGCCCGTGATCCCCGTGGTGTTGCTGTGCTTGTCGAAGAGCGCCGTGACCCCCAGGGCCCGCAGGGCGCCCACCAGGTCGTAGTCCTTTTCCAGCTTGAACTTGGGCAGGAGCACTTCCCGCGTCCTGGTCGGGAAGAGAGTGCGTTTTTACCCACAGCGCGTCTCAGAGGAGCCCCATTCCCTGAGACATCACAGCCACGCAAGCCTGCGGCCTGTGCGCTGCACGTCCAGCCCTGCCCGGCGAGGATGGGGAGACCACCCGTCTAACCCCATTCCTCAGAAGCGCTTGCTGCCGTGCGCCGGAGCCCTCGGCCCTGTGAATCCCTGTCCTGATGGCAGAGCTCTTCCTGGCTCGGGGCCCAGAGGCACCTGACGACGTGTGCCAGTGGGCGCCTGTCACTTCAACGTGTAAGGGGCTGAGGTGCAGCTCAGCGCGCTCGAGGGTCAGCACCTGCCTTTCCACCTGGCCTGCCGCCCTCCGTGCTCCACGGCACGCGCGCGGCATGCACCCGCTGCCCCCTTGGGGCTGGGACCCCGCGTGCGACGCCACAGCGCACAGCAGTCTGTTAGCGTCCGAGGGACAAGACCGTGTCCTCTGCCGGGCCATCCCGGAGGAGTGGGGACAAGACCTGGGGCCTGAACGGGGCCTGCTGGAGGCAGCGACAGGCTCCTCTGGCTGGGGCAGGAGCAGGGCCGTGGGCGGGCCAGGCGGCCGGCCTGCGTCGTGCAGGTGGGGCCCACAGAAGGTTTGAGGGGCTACGGGGATGCTGACTGGCGGTTGGTGCCAGATGGACCGAGCAGGGGACAGCAGAGTGGTCCGGCCCAATCACCAGCTCAGGGCAGAGATGGCGGGCAGTCAGACTAGGAAGGAAGCCCAGTAGGGACGGTCCTTAAAGCAAACATAAGGGGCATGACGCGGCCTGGCTCCTGGTCAGGCCTGCCTTTCCCCCAGTTCCGGTTCCGTCTGTGTGCTCTGGTCCTGCAGGGAGGCCCGGACCAGGGTCACGTCTTCACACGGGCCCAGGAAGACGGAGAGGTGACGGATGCGTCCCTCCCGCCCTGACCAGCCACAGAGCCTGTCCTGACAGGGACCCTGGGGGTGGGGCGGGCGTGTGGCAGAGCCGCGCCGCTCCTGTCCCGCGCCTTTTCTCGCCGCTGCGCTCTGATCGCCTCTGGCCGAGCAAGAGCTCTGGGCTGAGTTCACAGCAGCCTGGGGGACCGCACCCCTTCCCCTAAGGCGCCCGTGGCCCGGCGCCCCCGCCCCCGTGGCACCTGTTTGTCATGCTCCTCTGCCACCGCTCCACCGCCTGGGGTGTCAGCTGGCTCTCCAGGGTCTTCATCCCGGACAGCTTGTGTGGGACCACCACCAGCATGCTGATGCCCCCCACGTACTCCAGCCGCAGCACGTCGCAGTCCAGCTCCTGGTCGCTGGCCGCCAGGAACGCGCCCTTGGTCTGCATCATGGGGACCTTGACCACCTCCCGCTCGTTCAGCCGGAAGTTGTGGTTGTGCGTCATTTCCACCGGGAATTTGTTCACCCAGGACCCTGTGAGGTCAGCGGAGCAGGGCCTCTGTGACAGCGTCATCGCTCAGACAGGCTGCGAGGCCCACCCCGTGGTCTGACCCGCACGTCTGGTTTGGGCCGGACCCGGGTGGCACCGACGCTGCTGGTGCGGGGACCACACCTGAGAACCGCTGCTCAGAGGCTGACCTGGCCGCAGGCGCGCACGGCTGCACCGCAACCCTGCTGCTCCTGGCTGCCTGCCGGCTCCCTGGGTGGTGGGGGGTGCTGAGGTCTCCTGGCTGGGGTGCCCACAGGGCATTGCAAGCAGGGCCTAGGCTTTACAGACCCACGCGGCCTTATCTCTGGGGTCCCAGGAGCCTGTGTGCACGGGTGTGGGGTTTGGGGGTAAATCGCTGCTGGCTCAGAGCAGTAGCTCTAGATACAGGCTTGATTTCCCCGCCCCAGCTGTCTGGGAAGGAGGGGGGTATGAACGTGAGCTCCTTAAGCCCAGCCTGTCTCCAGCCTTTGGTCCATCCCGAAAGAGAATAAAAAAGCTGAGGTCCAGGTGGGCCTGCTGCAGAGAAAGGCGCGAACTCAGGTGTAACATGGGCTGGAGGGGACGCTGAGCAACGCTGCTCCTTAGAGCAGCAGTGCAGTTCCGCATCCATGAGATGGAGACGCTGACAGCAGTGGCCCGTCACGGCTGCAGCGAGGCGTAAAGCATAGGCTTCCTCGCTGGGACCTTCCCCGGCCCTGCGAGCCACTCTAAGCCTGGCTCTGCAGGGGGAGTGAGGGTGGAGGCTGCAGGCCCCGCCGCCCTGCCCGCGTGTCTGCCCCGGGGCCGTGCCGCCTCCTACCTTTGAAGTAGAGGCAGTTGAGGAGCAGCATCTGCGTCGCAGGGTCCACGTCCTGCAGTGCGTCTCGTATGAGGCCCTTGGTGAGCCGGGCCACGTGCCGGTTCGTGTGGGCGAGGAAGGCGGGATCGGAGAAGTCGGCCGCCCGGACCTCGGCGAAGTAGTACTCCCGGACCTGGGTCTTGAAGTCGTCCAGGACCGGGAGCTGCTTCTGCACATAGAGGTCGCTGACGGAGCGCAGCGTGTACCCGAAGTTCCTGCGGAAGAGGCGGTGGATCAGCTTCCGGAACAGGTTGTGGACGGTGCCCAGCTCATAGGCGGCGCTGGCGTTGACGAACTCGGCAAAGCGCAGGGCCGTGTGCACCTCCTGGTGGGTGTCGCCCGCCAGGCCCAGGGAGAGCATGGCCATGGCCGCCGACACGCCCACGGGTGCCAGGAAGACGTTGTCGGCCGCGCCGACCCGCGCCGCTAGCGCCCGGTACAGGTCGAAGGCGAACTGCGCGTTGAGGAGGTTGAGCCGCTGCACGCGGCTCTTGCCGGGAAAGAGCGGGAGCACGCTGCCGGCGCCCGCCCCGGGGCGCGTGGGGGGTGCCGCGTCCACGACGTCGCTGTAGTTGTCGTCCTCCCCGAAGATCTTCTCCAGGTCCAGGTAGTCCTCCTCCTCCTCCCCGTCCGCGGCCCACTCGCCGGTGACGGTGTTCTCCTCGTGGAAGGCGGCGGGCGGCAGGGGCCCACTCGCGTTGCTGCCCTTCAGCCGCCCCCACCGGGGCTCCATGGACTCAGGCTCGCCCCCGCCATCATCACGCTGCCCCCACGGGCCGAGGGTCCTGCACGCAGATGCCAGAAGGAGGGCCAGCAGGAGCGGGCGCAGTGGGCACCACATCCCGGAGGAGCTGGAGCGGGAGGAGAGCAGACATGTGAGGACGGCCTGGGGACCCCCCACACACACCAGTGGGGCCCCGGGCGCCCGTCCCCAGATGCTTTAGGATCTGGTGACAGACAGACACGCCTGACGTCCTGTGGGGTCTTGTGAGCGCCACTCAGAACCCCTGGTGGAAAGTGGGCAAAACCGTGGGGCCTGGAGACCCAGGGAGTTTCCTTTTCACTCGGGCACTGAATTTTGGGTCAGTTTTCCGAGTGACACCCGGGGCCCTGGAGGCACAGCAGTGTCCCCCAGTCGGTCGGGCCCACGTGCAGTGAGGAGGGCTCGCGAGGACGCTGCTGGCAGGGGCCTGGGGGGCCACCTCCTGTCCTGGGAGTCCGTGGGGGTCTAATCTGCATGACCTGAGCCGTGTCTGCAGTGTAGGGGTCACCCGGGCTGCTCACAGCACGGGGGGTGAGGTGTGCGCGTTCTCCCATCTGCCAGTCACTGCCCACTGCTGTGGGAGGGAGAACCCCATCTCCACCAAGAGCACTCTTGGGTTAGCGCTCTGGGTTAGGGTGTCGGGGAGTGCTGTTAGAAGCTACCGCCAGAGGCCTGAGGGGCTTCCTCCTCGTGAGCGGGGCGCCCCAGGGGGCGTCTGCCTGCCGCCCCTCCCCTGCACATCTGCCTTCTTGTACCCAGCGTCCCTTCAGTTCCCCAGGGGCCGCGTCTTGTTCAGTGTGCGTGTGTGCGGCCGTCTCCTGCTGGGCCTCTGGGGACCAGGACCTGTTTCCCACCCAGGCAGGGAGAGCGCTGCGGGCTCCCGTGAGGTGAAGCTGGGCTGATTGGGCCTCAGGATGGGCTCAGTGCACGATGCCCCCTGGAGCTCAGTGAGTCCTGCCCGAGCCTCTGCCCGTGCGTGGGGCCAGGCCAGGAGCTTTGCCCTGGGTGTCAGCATGCGGGTCCCGCCTGCCCTGGAGGCTCTACCGGACCCAGGGTCATGGCGCCTCCGCAGTGTCTAGGGCTCAGCCCTCAGCCCCTTGAGTGCGGTCAGCCGCACGCCTGGAGCACCACGGTTTGGAGAGGGACAGGCGCATGGCTCCTGACTTTGACCCCTCTGTTGTCTTTCCCGGCCCCTCCCCTCCCGCCAGCCTGTCGCAGACGCTGCCCCTACATCGCCTGCGCTCAGGACACAGGTCTAAGGTGCGCGGTGCCAGCAGGATCGGGCCAGGGTTCTGGGCAGAACTGAATGTGGATACTGATGGCAGGACACTTAAAAAGGGAGGGGGGGAGAAAGGAAGCTGTTTGCCGAAGGTCTCCTGTTGAGGCTGTGCTTGAAAGTATTCTTCTCAAGTTAAAAAAAAAAAGGCTTAGACAGCCCCAGCTTGAGTAATCAAGGGTTCAGGAGGAGGAAGTGAGAGCCGACAGGGAGGCAGAGGCAAAGACGTCCATGTCTGCCCGTGTTCAGGCAGCACACGTGGGAGCGTCTCGTGTCCTGTTGTGTGTTCCACGCTGACAAGCCTGTCACGTTCATTACGCTCTCGTCAGAGGGAGCAGGGTGTATCTTCTGAGACCTCACTTTCTGTGGATTAAAGCTAGGGACCTGGAAGGTACATTTCCCTGTAGTCTTGGCATTCAGCATTGCAGGAGTTAAGATGCCTCAGAATTATCGCTCGGTTGTATTTAAATCCAGGGTACTATGTTTGAAGAGAAGCAGTGCTTTCTCAAGGTAAATCACGCAAAAGCCTGCTTTTCTGGGCATGTTCTGTGGCACCGCCTCAGCTGGTTACACGGAGCAGGGCCCGGACTTGGTGATCCTTGCCCCTCCTGGCTGCTGTCTCCCAGCCCAGGACGAGCGCGGCTGACGGAGCCGAGGACGCTCTTAAAGTGGACGGGACTTCACTCAGCACAGAACACCCCCAGGCCCTGTCCCCAGGCTCGCCACTCCCTGGTCCCTGTCCCCAGGTTCGCCACCCCAGGGCCCCTGTCCCCAGGCTCACCAGGTCTGTCTGCACATGTGTGCACACATGTGACACACACACAGACACGTTTTTCTGAAGCAGTTGCGACGCCCCGGAACCAGGATGCCCACCCCCAGCCCCGTGCCCAGTTCAGGTCCTTAAGCTCGCTCAGACCCTCCTAACGGGCGGGTAAAATGGACAGAAGGCCTTCCCCTTCTGAAAAGAGTGGTAGGGACTGTTGGAAGGTGTCGCCAGAAAGAGAAAGAAGCCTGTCACCCCCCTCTCACCCCGCAGAAGGGTTGGAGACCTACTCACCTCTGTGCCGCTGGTGCGAAGTGGCTCTGCAGGGGTGGAATCGGCCAAGGTCGGCCGCGCTCTTCTGTGACCTTTGGTGCTGGGCTGCAGTCGAGGTCTTCCAAAGTACACAGGTCGCAGATGGAACACCGCCCCCCAGCCTCGTCAGCACAAAGCCCCGCTGTGTGCCTGGTCACCGCCCAGCAGCTGCGACTCCACATTTGGAGGCCCGTCTATCTCCATGTGGACGAGCCGTCAGGACTCTGCGGCCAGGGCTGAGTTGTGTCATGGGGGTGGCTCGGATGCTACCCTGGACATGACAGCCGTGGGTAGCCCTCCACCTCTCTCCATGCATGCCGACCTCAGTTCTCGGCCGGGGGCGCCACGAGGAGACCCTGGCCCAGGCCTGCGTGCCGTGCCTGGTCCCTGCAGGACACCCAGCCCCACTCCCGTGTCACGGGGAAGCAGGGCCACGCCGAGGCTCCGGGGCCTGGTCGCCTCTGTGTCTAGTTTGTGGGGTTCCGTTTGTTTGGGCTGTGCTGCACAGCATGCAGGATCTCTGTCCCCGAACAGGGGTTGAACTCTGGCCCTGGCAGTGCGAGTCCAGTAGTAGCCATGGACTGCTAGGAAGCCCCGGGGTATCTCATTTATGATGCGTGTTTTGAACTCACTTTCCAAGAAGTGTCGTATTGATTATCATCCTACCCACAGTGGGTGAAGGGGCCCATCTTGCCATCCCCCCACAGCAGTGGGCATCACCCTGTTCCTGGCCACCACCTGGCACGTACTTGGTGCTTAGAGATCGTAGTACACATTTGGACTGAGGAGCCCCGCTTACAGTGGTGGTTAGCACTGTGTGAGGGCTGGACCTCTGCCAGAGGCTCTGGAGGATCCACGCGTCCGCCAGGAGCTGTGGGCACTTGTCACCATTCTCCATACCTGAGCCCCCCACACACCCACGCACACACACACACATGCATGCACACATGCACGCACGCACGCAGACGCACACACATGCATGTACACAGACGCGCACGTGCACACAGACATGCACACACGCACATGCATGCATGCGCACATGCACATGCACACGCAAGCACGCACATGCACACGCACACGTGCACACACGCATGCAGACACACACATGCACGTACACAGACATGCACTACACACAGACATGCCTGTACGCACACGCATGCACACACACACACGTACACAGACATGCACCCACACATGCACGCACACGCATGTACGCACGCGTGCAGGCGGACACTGTCAGGTTGGGGGTGCAGGGAGTCCAGTCTCAAGCAGCTCACTTGTTACCTGCTTCACACGCTGGGCTCTGCCCGTGGTCCCCGCGCCTCCCTGCCCCCCACCCCCCGCTCCCCCGCCTCGGGCCTGGTGCTCCTGCAGCCTGGTGGCTGCATGCTGCTGCTGCTGCTAAGTCGCTTCAGTCGTGTCCGACTCTGTGCCACCCCATAGACAGCAGCCCACCAGGCTCCCCCGTCCCAGGGATCCTCCAGGCAAGAATACTGGAGTGGGTTGCCATTTTCTTCTCCAATGCATGAAAGTGAAAAGCGAAACTGAAGTTGCTCAGTCGCGTCCGACTCTTAGCGACCCCATGGACTGCAGCCCACCAGGCTTCTCCATGGGATTTTCCGGGCAAGAGTACTGGAGTGGGGTGCCATTGCCTTCTCCTGCCCACCTGTAAACACCTGGCCGAGGTCCTGGGGCAGCTGCCGCCTGCTTCCTGGTAGTGAAGCAGAGCTGGTCCCTCCCAGCGCGAAGCCCACCTGCACTCGAGGGCGTGGGAGGGTTTTCAGGGAGCCTGCTGGGGGCCGCTAGTCCGGCCTTCCCTCCCAGGCCAGGTGACTGCTCCTCTGAGAGGAGGCCTGGAGGGCGGGTCATGGGCTCGCGTCCGTAGGGCTCAGTTCCGTGTGCAGACAGCCCCCTTCTCTGCCTCTGCTCCACCAGCTCACCCGGCGGCTGCCGCCCATCAAGGAGCCGAAGCCGAGGCTGCAGAAGCTCTTCCGGGACTTCTGGCTGTACTCGGTGCTGATGGGGTTCGCCGTGGAGGGCTCAGGTAGGGGCCCCCCCGGGGGCAGTGCAGAGCGAGGCCCAGGGTCCTGACAGGGCGTGTGCGCACGTGCAGGACGGCCAGTGTGGCTGCTGCCTCCACCGTGAGGACGTGGTTTAGGGTTCTGGGAACACCACGTGCCTTCGGGACCCTGCCCCGCTTAGGAAACGGACTTGCTTCTGTCCCCACCCTGGGGACAGGCACGGGGCCCATGGCTAGACTGCTCTCAGCAGGGCCCCAGTGGGGCGCCTCCCGAGCCAGGTGGCACCTCAGCCCTCCCTGCCTCGCAGGACTCTGGCCCGAGGAGTGGTACGAGGGGGTCTGTGAGATCGCCACCAAGTCCCCGCTGCTCACCTTTCCCAGCAAAGAGCCTCTGCGGTCCGTCCTCCAGTACAACTCGGCCATGAAGAACGACACGGTTACGCCTGTAAGGATGCCTCCTTGCCAAGCACGGCGCTCCAGGCGGGGTTTGGGGAAGCTCCTGGGGATGAGAGGGCTGGTCCTGCGTGTCCGTGGCTATGGGGCCGGTTTCGGGGGTGGGGCCGCCTGCACTCATGCAGCCCCGCCGCCTACAGGCCGAGCTGAGTGAGCTGCGCAGCACCATCGTCAACCTTCTGGACCCGGCCCCCGAGGTGTCCGCCCTCATCGGCAAGCTGGACTTCGCCATGTCCACCTACCTGCTGTCCGTCTACCGGCTGGAGTACATGAGGTGCGCGGGTTGGCCCTGTGTGCACTGTCCCGGCTCGGGCTGTGCCGCTCCTCCTGGCTCATCAGCGTCCTTAGAAGTGCCAGCCTGGGCTCCCACTCTCCCGTGTGCACCTCCTTCCTGAGCCCCCGATGCCCCCGGGCTCCAGTGCTGCGGCCGCCTGCGCTTGGGGCCAGGCCGCTGAACTGTCACCAGAGCAGCCGCCAGCCCTGCACATGGCCCTGGCGGCCCTGGGAGGGGGCAGCCACGCTCGCGGCCTCGCCCACTGGGCAGCGTTGCGGGCCCGAGCTGCGCGCTCACCCAGGCCACCCTGCAGGGTCCTGCGCTCCAGCGACCCCGCCCGCTTCCAGGTGATGTTCTGCTACTTCGAGGACAAGGCCATCCAGAAGGACAAGTCCGGTAGGTGGCAGCGGGGGCCTCTGACGTGCGCCGGGGTTCAGCGGTGTAAGCGGAGAGTGCTCCCTGTGTACGTGGAGAAGGCAGCTCCGCGGCGCCGCATGCCGCCTCAGAAACACGAGTGTAGCGCCTGCCCGGGCCCTGGGAGCGGGGCTGTGCTGGGCAGCTCATGGCTGAGGAGCAGTCTTGCTCCTGGACACTGCTGCTGAGAGGACCAAGGCCAGGGTGCAGAACCCAAACGTGGATCCGTTTCTGTTGTTTTGGTTAAAAGAAGGGAAAATACATTAGGACGTGTATCTTTTTGTTGTTGTTGTTCCTTCTATTCCTGCTTTCTGGAGAGTTCTTATCATAAATGGATGTTGAATTTTGTCAAAGGCTTTCTCTGCATCTATTGAGATAATCATATGGTTTTTATTTTTCAATTTGTTAATGTGGTGTATTACATTGATTGATTTGCGGATATTGAAGAATCCTTGCATCCCTGGGATAAAGCCCACTTGGTCATGGTGTATGATCTTTTTAATGTGTTGTTGGATTCTGATTGCTAGAATTTTGTTTAGGATTTTTGCATCTATGTTCATCAGTGATATTGGCCTGTAGTTTTCTTTTTTTGTGGGATCTTTGTCAGGTTTTGGTATTAGGGTGATGGTGGCCTCATAGAATGAGTTTGGAAGTTTACCTTCCTCTGCAATTTTCTGGAAGAGTTTGAGCAGGATAGGTGTTAACTCTTCTCTAAATTTTTGGTAGAATTCAGCTGTGAAGCCGTCTGGACCTGGGCTTTTGTTTGCTGGAAGATTTTTAATTACAGTTTCAATTTCCGTGCTTGTGATGGGTCTGTTAAGGTTTTCTATTTCTTCCTGGTCGAGTTTTGGAAAGTTGTACTTTTCTAAGAATTTGTAGGACGTGTATCTTGAAGGACTTGGGGAGGTGGTGTGCACGTGTCCCTGTGTGCGTTTGTGTGTGTGTGCAGTGTCTAACTGTATTTCTTCCACTGCTGGTGCTTTAGTCACTAAGTCGTTACGGTTCAGTGACAAGTCACTAAGTTATGACCCCTCGGACTGCGGCCTGCCAGGCTCCTCTGTCCATGGGGATTCTCCAGGCAAGAGTACTGGAGTGGGGTGCCATTTTCTTCTCTAGAGGATCTTCTCGACCCAGGGATCAAACCCAGGTCTCCTGCATTGCAGGCAGATTCTTAACCAACTGAGCCCCCAGGGAAGCCCATTTCTTCCACCAAGTGTTTGTAAATTAGCAACTGTAGTTGTTCCTCTCATGTGATCAGGAAAGAGGGAGACCAGGAAAGAGCCACGGGGTCCAGGGAGAGGTCGGGCAGCTGTGTAGGGCCACCCCTGGTGTCAGTGACCAGGTAGGAAGGGTGCCCCGCAGCTGATGGGCAGAGATGTCCCACGAGCAGCGGTTAGAGGGTCTGGTCAGCCAAAAGCAGACAGCTCGCCATGGGGTACCTGCTCCTCCTGGGGCACCCTGCGTGCCGCAGCAGGCCTGCTGCTCCTGAGCAGAACCAGCGGCTCCCACAGGCCTCAGCAGCAGGACCTGCGGGCCACGCCTGGTTTAAGGCCGCGTCCTCCTTTCCTGGGGAGCTTTCGGGACATGAGTCTGTGAGACATGAGGACTCGCAGGCCCCCGGGTGCTGTGCACAGACCGAGGCTCACCGTCCCAGCAGGACCACACTCGAACCTCTCTGTGCCGTCAAAGCGTGCCCGTCACCGAAGCCCTAGTGAAGCGAACCTAACGTAAGGAAAGGGGTGAAACCACGTAGAGATACTGAAATTGAGGCAGCAGAGAGAAGAGGCGCACGGCCTAGGCGCTATTTGCCAGTGTTAGTGAGAGAGCAGAGGCAGGCTGCTGCGTCGCTGCGTGGGCCGTGTGCTGACTTGGAGCACCTGTAAGGGGCTGGGGGAGCATCCCGGTGCAGCCGGGGGCGCGGGCGGCCCCGCTGACGCCCCTGTGTCACAGGGGTGCTTGTAAGGGGCTGGTGGAGCAGCCGGGGGGGCGGGCGGCCCCCGCTGACGCCCCTGTGTCACAGGGATGATGCAGTGTGTGATCGCCGTCGCCGACAAGGTGTTCGACGCCTTCCTGAACATGATGGCGGAGAAAGTAAGCCTCGGGGGGGCGCCTGCGTGCCCGCCAGAATGCACGTGCAGGGCCTGCAGCATGTGTGCTCCAAACCCAGGCCAAGACCAAGGAGAACGAGGAGGAGCTGGAGCGGCACGCGCAGTTCCTGCTGGTCAGCTTCAACCACGTCCACAAGCGCATCCGCAGGGTCGCCGACAAGTACCTGTCTGGGCTGGTGGACAAGTGAGCTCCACTCCCTGCTGAGCCGCGTGCCGCCCCCCAGCCGTGGCCCCCCCAGGCCCCGGGTGTCCCCCTGGCCCACAGGAGGACCAGGCCCACTCTGAGCCCCCTGCACCCCACGCTGTCCCTGCCGTGCCGGGAGCCTCGTGGGAATGACTGCCGCGGGAGGGTGCTGAGGGCGGCCCGGGCCTACCCCCACGGCCCCGTGACGGCTTCAGACAGCAAACGGGCCTCCGTTGTCGCCGGAGCAGTTGCCATCCAGGCGGGGCCGGAGGGCGTGTCTGAGCCGGCCTCCACACCTGTAGCCTGCTCCGTGAGCCCCCGGCTCCCGGCAGCTCCTCCTGTGTACCCCAAGGTGCCACACACACACGGCTGCTAGTTACACTTGGACTTCCTGCGTATGCAGGCAGTGCCCCAGCCCCTGTTGTTCAAGGGTCCTGTCTTGCTCTGTTCGGTGTGGGAGCAGGGGGCTGTGGATGGAAACAGAGAGGGCCCCGTGGGGAGCATCGCGGCCAGGACGATGGGGTTGGGTGGTCTCAGGAGCACAGCTCCGGGCGGGGGGCTCTGGGCCTTGAGCAGGGGGCTCTGGGTGCAGGTTCCCCCACTTGCTCTGGAGCGGGACGGTGCTGAAGACCATGCTGGACATCCTGCAGACCCTGTCCCTGTCGCTGAGTGCTGTGAGTGCCCCGCCCGCCCCGCCGAGCCTGCCTCACGCCCCAAGTGGGGGGCGGGGGGCGCGCGTCACAGATGGGCAGGGGCAGGGAGGGAGGCGCCCATGGGGATGTGGTGTGAGGCGGGCCCTGTGCTTCCAGGACATCCACAAGGACCAGCCATACTACGACATTCCCGACGTGCCCTACCGCATCACCGTCCCGGACACCTACGAGGCCCGAGAGGTAGGCGGGCGGGGCCGGGCGGGGCCCGGGGCCACAGTCCAGCCCTGGGGCGCTGAGTGCTGCCTGCCCTCACCCCCTCTGCCAGAGCATCGTCAAAGACTTCGCCGCGCGCTGCGGGATGATCCTTCAGGAGGCCATGAAGTGGGCGCCCACGGTCACCAAGTCCCACCTGCAGGTACTTCCGTGAGGTCAGCGGGAAGAGGCCTTGGTGAGCTCCCTCCACCTGTCGGGAGCTTTACCCAGATGGTGTGCTCAAACCACACACGGCTCTGGTGTGATGGGCCAAGGACATGGGGGCACCTGGGGCAGATGTGCCAGTCCGGGCTGGGGCGTGCAGTGGGACTGCGGAGGGGCTCAGGGCAGCTGACCGGGGAGTGTGGCGCCGGCGGGGTAGTGCCAGCTTGGAGGCTCGGCTGGAGCCCCCCTGCCACGCAGAGGCGTGCCTCGCCTCCAAGGTGACCGGGTCCCGTGACAGGAGTACCTGAGCAAGCACCAGAACTGGGTATCGGGGCTGTCGCAGCACACGGGGCTGGCCATGGCCACCGAGAGCGTCCTGCACTACGCCGGCTACAACAAGCAGAGCACGAGCCTCGGGGTACGTGTGCGGGTGTTGGGGGCCGGCCCCTGCCTGGGGAGCTCGCGGCAGACCCCAGGCTCAGGAGCTACAGCCTGTGCTTCTGACGGAGAGTGGCGGCCAGTCCTCTGCGGGATCCGGTCCACGCAGTAGATGGGGTCATGCTGGACGGCGCAGCCACTGAGGTGTGTTTGCAGGCGACACAGCTCACAGAACGGCCAGCCTGTGTCAAGAAGGACTACTCCAACTTCATGGCTTCCCTGAACCTGCGCAACCGCTATGCGGGCGAGGTACCTCCCCTGCCCGCCCGCCCGCCTCCTCCCCGCCTGGGGGTGGCGGGAGGTCCATCTCTGCGGAAGGTCCAGTCTTTGAAAGGGGTGGGAGCTCTTCTCAAGTCTTGAGAAAGAAAAAAACATCTGACTCAAGAAGCCCCCTGCCCTGGGGGTCCATCCAGAACACTGGGAGCAGCAGGTGCTTCTGGAGGAGGAGCTCTGGGGGCAGGGGTGGGCTGCGGGGACAGCCTGGCACTCGGCGCGGGCACAGAGCCGTGGGCAGGGTGGCCGGGCTACGTGCACCTCCGCTGCCTGCAGGTGTACGGGATGATCCGGTTCTCGGACGCCACAGGCCACACATCGGACCTGAACAAGATGATGGTCCAGGAGCTGAAGGCTGCGCTGGGCGCCGGCGACGCTCAGCAGTACACGCAGGCCATGTTCAAGCTGACGGCCATGCTCATCAGCAGCAGAGGTGCTGGCCCAGGGGCCGTGGCCGGCCGTGGGTGGGGGTGGGGGCCGCGGGCCTGCCTGTCGGGGCCTCTGAACGGCACCCCCTGGTTGCAGACTGTGACCCGCAGCTCCTCCACCACCTGTGCTGGGGCCCCCTGCAGATGTTCAACGAGCACGGCATGGAGACCGCCCTGGCCTGCTGGGAGTGGCTGCTGGCCGGCAAGAACGGGGTGGAAGTGCCGGTAAGACGCTGGCCATGGGGCCCAAGGGGTGGAGAACCAGCCTTGGCCCCCTGGCTGTGGAGCATGGAGACCCCGGGCAAGCCCCCTTGTCCTCCTGGGGCCTCGCATGTCAGCAAGACGGTGTTATGAAAGTCTGACCCCAGGAACGTCTCCCAGGTTAGAGGGTTCTTGGGTTCAGGGACCGGCGCTGCCTGACACTGTTGTTCCCCCAGCGCTCGGCAGGGGGAGCCCTCGCTCTGCCTGTGGCTTCCATCCCTGTTGTGTCCAACTCTTGGACTGTAGCCCGCCAGGCTCCTCTGTCCATGGGATTCTCCAGGCAAGAGTACTGGAGTGGGTTGCCATTTCCTTCTCCAGGAGATTTTTCCGACCCGGGGACCTAACCCGGGTCTCCCACACTGCAGGCAGATGCAACCGTCTGAGCCACCAGGGTGCTTGTGCTCATCCACAGCAACCAGGTCCCAGCTGCCCAGGAGGGCAGCCCCCTGTGTCCATGTTTCTGGACTTCCTGCTGGAGGGGGCCCAAGGAGAGGAAGGTCATCTGAAACATCTGAAAACAGATTTGTGTTTCCAAGATTCCCATTAATTTCCATGGTAACATGGACGTGCCTAGTTTTTCCTGCTTTTATTAAGCTGAGATGCATGGTCAGAAGGGGGTTCTGTGTTCTTGCCCCTGAGGGGGTTAGCTGGATAACTTCCAAGGATGCAACTGGGGTGTTCCAGGCAGGGGCACACTCGCGGCTGAGGTGAGGGGTCACTGGCCCTGCCCACACAGAGGGAGGTTGGCCGGGGCTGGGCTGTCTTCAGGGCCCGTGGCAGGTTCTGACCGCATGCCCAGGGTGATGGCATGGGCCCTGCACCCTGTGCCCACCTGGCCACCTCACGCGGCTCTTACCTCTATGGGGAGGGGGCTCTGTGGTCACGCTGCGTGCCGTCCCATCAGAGCTTGTGCGTGACTCGTCTGCATCTGTGTCGCTGCTGTGCGTGACACGCACCTTGTAGGGCTGTGTGTGGTGTTGGGCTTTTCCTAAGCTGGCAGGTCTGTCCAAACCACGTCTGCTCCTAACATGCTCCTGGGAGCCCAGGTCTGTGGTTCTCTTCCACACTCTGGGCTGCAGGCGGCGGGAACACGCACCTTCATCCTGCACAGTGGCAGGTTTTCCCAGATCTGCGGTTCTGAATTGACACTTGCGTTGTTTCGGATCTTTGATTTTTTAATAACTTGAGTCTTACGTGCCTGTGTATGATTTCCTGTGTAT
This sequence comes from Bos indicus, assembly GCF_029378745.1. Classification (NCBI taxonomy): domain Eukaryota; kingdom Metazoa; phylum Chordata; class Mammalia; order Artiodactyla; family Bovidae; genus Bos; species Bos indicus. The sequence continues at coordinate 72,136,829 of NC_091776.1, read as the reverse complement.
TTTATGTTGGGACTTGTTGAACTTACTAAATTTAGAGATTTCAGACTTTTCATCACACTTGCAAAATTTCAGGCCAGTGTTTCATGGAGTATATTTTTTACCCCATTTTCCCCGTCTCCTCACTTGGGCTCGTCTCGGACCTCGAGACAGTGGCCGTGCCCGCGGACACCGGCATTCCCGTGGGCCGCTCTCCCCGTCTCGCACTCTGGCCCACTTCAGGGGGATCCGTGCGGTGTCCCCGGACGCTCTCCTGCCTTACGCGTGCTGTTGGTAATCCACTTTTAATATTAAGTTTTATTTCAGGTATTATCATTCTCAGACCTAGGGTTCCTATTTCTTTCTTACGCTTTGTATTTCTTTGCTGACAAATCTCTGTTCACCTCTTCTACCTTTGAATATATTTGTAACGATTACTTGATGATTCTCGCCTGCTTGGTTAACTAGCATCAGGGTCAGCTGTGCTAAAGGTGGTGCCTGTGGACCCGCTCGCCCACGGGGCCTGGGGGGCGGGGGCTCCGCCTGGTGTCTGGTGGCTGCAGTGAAGGCCACGCCCTGAGGGCGGAGGCTTGGCAGAGAAGGGTGGCGCTTCCTGGGTTACACCCGCCCTCACTTTCCGCCCTCACTTTCTTATTTTTTCACCAAAACTAGGAGAGGGCTTAGGGAAGGGTTTTTCTGCCCAGCGCTTTGCTTTTCATTTGGGGTCTGTGAGACTCCAGCCTGCCTCCTGCCGGCACCGGTCACTAGGCTGGCTCGAGGTCTCAGCCTTGGTAGGACCATCCGCCACTTATGGCAGCCTTCACGCTGGCTCCGGGCGTGCCAGGGAAACACCACCTGTGGAGAGCTGCTCCTGGCACGCTCTCTGCCCACCGCCCTCGACGGCCCCCCGGTTCCACGCTGGTTCCTGTCCTCTGGCCCTTGCTGCGGGCTCAGGGCTGCCGGCCGGCTGTCGCCTGCCGCGCCTCCACAGGGAGCTGAGGGCCGGACCCGGCCACGCCTCAGCAGAGTGGGGCCGCACCCTTTATTGCTGTGTTTTCAGTTTCTGGACTTTGCTGTTACCAGGCAGCGTGTGCTGTTACAGAGGGCATGAAGGTGGGCAGACAGATCAGCTGCAGCCCTAACTCGGAGGCGAGCCCTGCCGGCTTCCTGCCGTCTTTTTTGGGTTCATGGGAAGATAAAACGCGAGCAGCCTTGTTGACCTCGTGCAGCACAGGGATCTGGGCCTTAGTGCCAGTGAGGTGGGAGGGAATTCTGGCCCCTGGTTCAAGTGCACGGGCCCAGCCTGGCCCCGCCGCCCCCTGGCTGTAAATGCCCAGAAAGAAGCCTCACTGCACGGCAAGCCTTAGCAGATGCTGTCAGGTCGACCTTTTACCTCTAAGGCATCTTCAGAATCTGACCACCTCCCTGCCCTGAAAGGAGTCAGTTCAGTTCACTCGTTCCGTCACGTCCAGCTCTTTGCGACCCCATGGACTGCAGCACACCAGGCTTCCCTGTCCATCACCAACTCCCAGAGCTTGCTCGAACTCAGGTCCATCCGGTTGGTGATGCCATCCCACCATCTCATCCTCTGTCGTCCCCTCTCCTCCTGCCCTCGGTCTTTCCCAGCATCAGGGTCTTTTCCCATGAGTCAGCTCTTCGCATCCAGTGGCCAAAGTATTGGAGCTTCAGCTTCAGCATCAGTTCTTCCAATGAATTTTTAGGACTGATTTCCTTTAGGATGGACTTGTTGGATCTCCTTGCAGTCCAAGGGACTCTCTAGAGTCTTCTCCAACACCGCAGTTCAAAAGCATCGATTCTTCGGCACTCAGCTTTCTTTATGGTCCAACTCTGGCGTCCGTACGTGACCCCTGGGAACCATCGCTTTGACTAGGTGACCTTTGTTGGCAAAGTAACGTCTCTGCTTTGGAATATACTGTCTAGATTGGTCATAGCTTTTCTTCCAAGGAGTAAGCGTCTTTTAATTTCATGGCTGCAGTCACCATCTGCAGTGATTTGGGAGCCCAAGAAAAGAATGTCTGTCACCGTTTCCATGGTTTCCCCATCTATTTGCCATGAAGTGATGGGACCAGATGCCATGATCTTAGTTTTTTGAATGTTGAATTTTAAGCCAGCTTTTTCACTCTCCTCTTTCACTTTCATCAGGAGGCTCTTTAGTTCTTCAATTTCTGCCATAAGGGTGGTGTCATCTGCGTATCTGAGGTTATTGATATTTCTCCCAGCAATCTTGATTCCAGCTTGTGCTTCATCTAGCCTGGCATTTCATATGATGTACTCTGCATATAAGTCAACTATGCCAGTATACATCCTTGACATACTCCTTTACCAATTTTGGAACCACTCCATTGTTCCATGTCCGGTTCTAACTGTTGCTTCTTGACCTGCATACGGGTTTCTCAGGAGGCAGGTAAGATGGTCTGGTATTCCCATCTCTTTAAGAATTTTCCAGTTTGTTGTGATCCACACAAAGGCTTTGGCATAGTCAGTGAAGCAGATGTTTTTCTGGAATTCTCTTGCTTTCTCGATGATCCAGCGGATGTTGGCGATTTGATCTCTGGTTCCTCTGCCTTTTCTAAATCCAACTTGAACATCTGGGAGTTCTCAGTTCATGTGCTGTTGAAGCCTGGCTTGGAGAATTTTGAGCATTACTTTATTAGCGTGTGAGATGAGTGCAATTGTGCGGTAGTTTGAGCATTCTTTGGCATTGCCCTTCTTCAGGATTGGAACGAAAACTGACCTTTTCCAGTCCTGTGGCCACTGTTGAGTTTTCCAAATTTGCTGGCATATTGAGTGCAGCACTTTCACAGCATCGTCTTTCAGGATTTGAAATCGCTCCACTGGAATTCCTTACCTCCGCTAGCTTTGTTCGTAGTGCTGCTTCCTAAGGCCCACATGACTTCACACTCTATGATGTCTGGCTCTAGGTGAGTCATCACACCATCGTGATTATCTTGGTCGTGAAGATCTTTTTTGTACAGTTCGTCTGTGTATTGCCACCTCTTCTTAATATCTTCTGCTTCTGTTAGGTCCATAGCATTTCTGTCCTTTATTTTGCCCATCTTTGCATGAAATGTTCCCTTGGTATCTCTGATTTTCCTGAAGAGATCTCTAGTCTTTCCCATTCTATTATTTTTCTCTATCTCTTTGCATTTGGAAAGAGTTGCTGCCCTCCAAACCACACCTTGGTGGTAGGGACTCAGGCTCCACTTGGCCCCCACAGCTCTTCCCAGGTCTGGTTTGGGGCATGAAGGTGTCATCGCGGGTCCGTGGGGTGGAGGTGGCACTGGGTTCTGGAGGCCCTGAGCAGGTGGTGCGGTCACATGTGGGCGTCCACCTGTGGTCCTGGAGGGGCGTGTGGTGAAAGGCGGCCCGAGGTGGGGTCATCACGGGACCGTGGTGGTTTCATTTTTCTTCATACTACCTCAGTTTTCTTAGTTTCCAGCGAGCGTATACTCCTTTTATAATTAAAAACCAACAAGAAAACACAGCAGGCGCCTTACTGTGCCTCACAGAGGTGCTGACGGCCGGGCTCTTGCAGTTCATGCGGGAGATGGCGGGGGCCTGGCAGATGACCGTGGAGCAGAAGTTCGGCCTGTTTTCTGCGGAGATGAAGGAAGCAGACCCCTTGGCCGCATCAGAAGCCAGTCAGCCCAAACCGTGTGCCCCCGAGGTGACCCCTCACTACATCTGGATCGACGTATGTGCCCCCCAGGCTCCTCCCACTCTTCCCCGGGCTTGGGGGCCACCCTGGGGCTCCAGGTTGAAGATGCCCCTCCGGGAGGGGGCGGTGCTGGCCCCCCTCTCCCCCAGACCCCCACCCCCTGCCTCGCAGACCCCACCTGCCGTCCAGCAGGCCCCACAGGCAGCGTGTTCCCCCCCACCCCGCCCAGTTCCTGGTACAGCGGTTTGAGATTGCCAAGTACTGCAGTTCCGACCAGGTGGAGATCTTCTGCAGCCTCCTGCAGCGCTCCCTGTCCCTGAGCATCGGGGGCACCGCGGGCAGCATGAACCGGCATGTGGCGGCCATCGGGCCCCGCTTCAAGTGAGGGCCGGGGCTCCCGGGGGGCCCGCAGGCAGGCCCTGAGCTAGGGCAGGGGAGACCGAGCACTGACCTGCCCCCGTTGTAGGCTGCTGACCCTCGGCCTGTCCCTGCTGCACGCGGACGTGCTGCCCAACGCCACCATCCGCAACGTGCTCCGCGAGAAGATCTACTCCACCGCCTTTGACTACTTCAGGTGCCCTCCGCCCCCGCCCCGGGCTGGGTCCCCCCGCCCTGCGCCTGCTCTCACCCTGGTCCCCACCCATCTGCAGCTGCCCGCCGAGGTTCCCGACCCAGGGGGAGAAGAGGCTGCGTGAGGACATCAGCGTGATGATCAAGTTCTGGACCGCAATGTTCTCAGACAAGAAGTACCTGACCGCCAGCCAGCTCGTTCCCCCAGGTACGCCGGCCTGCTCGCCCCTCCCCTGCTGCGCTCCGGGCCAAGAGTGCGGGCAGGACCCTCGGGCCAAGCGGACGCCTTTGGCCTAGCTTCCCAGCACCAGGCTGTCCATGGGCGCCCCGCACACCCATCAGTCCAGCCTGGGCTGAGGCCGGTGGGCCACGAGGCTCAAGGCATGGTCCATTGTCGCCTGGCGGGGCAGTCCTGTTGGGAGCGACTCTAACACAATTGTGGGAGCGACCCCGGGGTCAGGCCCTTGCCTGCAGCAGCTGCGGCCCCGGGGTCTCCGAGGCAGACCCACGCAGGCGGCCTGCCACAGGACAGGGGACGGCAGTCACAGCTAGTGTCCCAGTGGCTTCTGACTCCTCTCAGAGCAGGGCCCCCGTGTGGGAGCACACCTGGGGGCAGGTGCCCCATGGCTGCTGCGGGCGGAGCTCGCGCTGCTGTGCTTTGGGCTCGGGGAGCACCGCGCACTGTAGGAAGCGTGTGCTGCAGCTGTCCACCCGAGTTCCCAGGTGCCTGGCTCTCTGAAGCTGTCTCCCCCGTCTGCGCCCCCGTGGCTGCCTCGTCCATGCGGAAGGTCCAGGTGCCTTGTTCTGGAATGCTGTGTCTGCCCGCAGACAACCAGGACACCCGGAGCAACCTGGACATCGCGGTCGGCTCTCGCCAGCAGGCCACGCAGGGCTGGATCAACACGTACCCGCTGTCCAGCGGCATGTCCACCATCTCCAAGAAATCGGGTCGGTGGGGCTTTTCCCCTGGGTCCCTTGGGTCCTCGGGGTCGTGGAGCGCCTCTGAGGGAGCCCTGTGTGCCCCCCGCCCCAGGCATGTCCAAGAAGACCAACCGGGGCTCCCAGCTGCACAAGTATTACATGAAGCGCCGGACGCTGCTGCTGTCACTGCTGGTGAGGCCCTGCGGGCCCGAGTGGGGCGGGCGCCGGGGCGCCGGGGCGCAGCCGTGTCCCTGTCTGTCCCGCTGCTGGTGAGGCCCCGCCAGGCCCGAGAGGAGTGGGCGGCGGGGGCGCAGAGGCACAGCCCTGTCCTTGTCCGTCCCCCAGGCCACCGAGATCGAGCGCCTCATCACCTGGTACAACCCGCTGTCCGCCCCGGAGCTGGAGCTGGACCAGGCGGGGGAGAGCAGCGTGGCCAACTGGAGGTCCAAGTACATCAGCCTGAGCGAGAAGCAGTGGAAGGACAACGTGAACCTCGCCTGGAGCATCTCGCCCCACCTGGCCGTGCAGCTGCCAGCCAGGTGCGCTCCAGCACCCGCCCGAGGCCAGCACCCCACAGCCCCAGGCCCGTCTTGTTCAACCAGGAAAGGGAACAGCTGCGGTGACTCCCAGGGGCAGCCTTGGGCAGCAGCGTCTGTGTTGTGAGCTCTCCCCGTGGCTCTGGCCAGCGGGAGCGGAGGGGGCTGAGTCCTTGCAGACCCCCGCCCCATGTGCCTGTGTTCGGGGTGCCTGTCTTCCCCTGAGCCCACGCTGCCTGCTCAGTGCTTCCTCTCACGGGCTCCATGTCCACGCAGGGCAGGACCACGGCCTGACTGCTCACCCGCGTGCTCCCACCTGCTGTGGTGCCCTCTGGCCCCCGGGCTGCTTGGGGCCTGGCCAAGGGAGGTGCGATCCTTGAAAGGGGACGGGCAGACCCGTCCTGCCCCAGGGCCCTCTGTCCCGGGTCACCGCTGGTCACACCGAACCCGCCAGAAGCCAGGGTACTTAGACGCTGCTAGGCGCAGGCCGTGTCCCTCAGTCCCAGGCTCCCCGGCCCTGTCCTCAGCGTCTGCCCCCCACACCCTCTGCACCCGTAGGTTCAAGAACACGGAGGCTATCGGCAACGAGGTGACACGTCTGGTGCGCTTGGACCCAGGAGCCGTTAGTGACGTCCCGGAAGCCATCAAGGTAGGGGGGCAGGCGGTGGGCCAGGGCAGGAACGCAGACTCTGAACCGCCTCCGGGGCACCTGGAGGAGCGTGGCCGAAGCCCTGAGCTCTGTGGGGCCTGAGTGTCGCTTTCCCGTGCTTCCCGCCCTCCGGACGAGGCGTTTACTGTAGAAAACGGCCGAGGTGCTTCGCCCAGGTTGAGATTGTGCTGGTGGACAGAACATGTCAACTATCGTTAGGAACGCTTCTCAGGACCCCCCCTCGACTCCCTCCTCCCTCCAGTTCCTGGTCACCTGGCACACCATCGACGCCGACGCCCCCGAGCTCAGCCACGTGCTGTGCTGGGCGCCCGCGGACCCACCCACGGGCCTGTCCTACTTCTCCAGCATGTACCCGCCGCACCCCCTCACGGCGCAGTACGGGGTCAAGGTCCTGAGGTCCTTTCCGCCGGTGAGCCCCGCTGCCGGGTGGGCCTCAGGGCTGCCCCACTGCGGTGGGGCGGGGGGCACTCGGGGACACACCACGGGGGTGGGCCTCGGGGCTGCCCCACTGCGGTGGGGCGGGGGGCACTCAGGGACACACCATGGGGGCAGCCTGGTAGAGGATGAGGCTGGTCCAGGCAGTTGGGCTCCTGGGACCCCCGCCCTGGAGTCACAGCTGCACCCCGCCCCCCACAGGACGCCATCCTGTTCTACATTCCCCAGATTGTGCAGGCGCTCAGGTATGACAAGGTAAGTCTGCGCCAGCCCCAAGGGCCAGGCGGGCAGGGGCACAGAGCTAGGACCTGAGCCCGAACTCTCACCCCACTGCGTGTTCATCCAGCACCTGAGGCCCAGGCCTGCTGTGCAGGGTGGGCAGCCTGGCCCAGGACCTGTCTTCTGGAAGGGGGTCTCAGCAGGCCCTGACTCCCATGCCCAGCTCTCCGTCTCCTGGGAGGAGAGGCCGGGTGTGCCAGTGAGCTGCGGCCACCCTGGCGTCCACGGGCTCAGAACCTCCACAGGCCTGGAAGCTGGATGTCTGGGGTCCAAGTGGGGCGGGCTGGCTCCCCAAGGCCCCCTCCTTGCCATGAGATGGGGTCACTGCCCTGTGTCTTTCCATGTCTGTGTCGCGATCTCTTCTGAGGACATGAGTCCGCTTGGATGAGGCCCCCACTGATCTCACATAACTTTACCAGCTCTTCAAAGGGCCATCTCCAGCCACCTCCAAACAGTGAGGGCCTTCAGCAAGCACAGGGCTTCAGCATGCGCACAGGGACAGGGCGGTTCAGCCACGAGCATGGGCACGCCCCGGAGGGGCCTGGGCAGATGGCACCCGCGGGGTGACCGCGGCCCGGAGCCCCACTGCCCCTGCCGTGCCCGGGGCCTCCCCAAGCCTGCGCCTGCGGGCACCATCAAGTGCCCTCTGGCCCCGGCCCAGGGCCCTCAGACCACCCCGTCCCAGCCAAGCCCCAGCCCTGCACTGGAGGTCGTGTGTTCACAGTTCAACTTCCGATCTGTTTGCTGAGTTAGAATTGGGTTTTTTGAAGTTTGACCTCTTTGGGAAGCCCACCCACTAAGTCGAGGACATCCGACCAGGGAATGCTTTACCAGACCGTGGGGGAGGAGCACCAGATGGGGGCAGAGACAGATGCGGGGAAGGAGAGGCTGCCCCCCAGAAGTCTTCCAGAAAGGCCAGCGCCTTCGTAACCTAGACTGGGGACTCACCCTGAGCTGGGCATGATGGGGGAGGAGAGGTCACGGGTGGGCAGGGGCCACGGTGCGCAATGACCAGCTTGTAGGGTTTTCTGGGACTGGCCGCCCCTGGGCAGCTCGCAGGGTGGCGGTGGAAGCCCGCCTGCCCACACCTCACGCTTGACAGCAGCAGAGCTGGGCTAGAGTCCGGGGAAGCGGGGGTGAGACTGCACGTGCCTGCACGAGTTGGGATGTGGTGGCTGGCCGGCAGGCTGACATACCGGCCCCGCGGCCTGGGACAGCTGCTCACAGCCAGCGTGGGGCCTCGCAGGGGGCTGGGCCAGGCTGACCGCAGCCTCGCCCTGTAGATGGGCTACGTGCGGGAGTACATCCTGTGGGCCGCCTCCCAGTCCCAGCTACTGGCACACCAGTTCATCTGGAACATGAAGACCAACATCTACGTGGACGAAGAAGGCCACCAGAAGGACCGTGAGTGCTGGCCCCGTGAGGGCCCCCGCCCAGCTCATCCCCTCCGCTCCCGCCTAGGTCCCTGGCCCTGCGGCTCCGTCCCACAGCTCCCTGGGTGGCCACCCTGCACGTCCTCTGGGTGGGGTCCACAGAGACGGCCCCAGGCCTGGGCTCAGCCACAGCGTCTCTGCAGCCGACATCGGTGACCTCCTGGAGCAGCTGGTGGAGGAGATCACAGGCTCCCTCTCCGGCCCGGCCAAGGACTTCTACCAGCGGGAGTTCGACTTTTTCAACAAGATCACCAACGTGTCGGCCATCATCAAGTAAGCGCACCTCCTCCAGGCCCCACGCGGGCGAGCTGCCCCGGAGGCGGTGTGCACACGGCCCCCATCCCCTGCCCCGTGGCCAGTGCTGCGGAGCAGCCAGCTGGGAGTCTGCCTGCCCGTCCCGGGCTCCCATGGGCCCGCAGGTGCACAGGAGGCACGTGTTAGTTTGGCGTCGGGCCTGAGGCCACTGCTCTGGAGGCTCCGAGGGGCCCAGCAGCGTTAAGCAGCCAGACCCCGCAGCCGCCCTGGGGCCCTGTCTCGATTCACCTCCCTGGCGCAGCTTCACGCGGGGCAGACGCCGACCTCAGACGCTCTGGCCCCACGTTTGTACAGGACGGGCCCTGGGGTTGAGGAGCCTGGCCCCCTCTGCCCCGAGCTCCGGCTCCTGCCCAGTCACCCCGTCCTCGCCTGGCTGTCAGGGTGGGCTCCCTGGGCCGCCCTCTGCACGTGAGGGCGCAGTTCCACATCAGCCCCTCATCTTGGGGCATAGAGGTCTGGAGGCCGCCGGAGGCCACGCAGGGCAGCAGCCCTCAGAGAGCAGGGCCTGCCCCCGGAAGTGTGAAGGTCAGCGCCTGTGTCCTGGTCCCCAGGCCCTACCCCAAAGGCGACGAGAGGAAGAAGGCCTGCCTGTCGGCCTTGTCTGAAGTGAAGGTGCAGCCTGGTGAGCAGGGTGGAGCCCAGTGGGTAGGGGGTGTGTGGGCCCTGGGTGCCTGGCATCCTCCAGAACCTGCCCCGGCCGGCGGTCACTTGTGGGCCTGCTGGCTACAGTGGTTTTCTGAAGGCCAAGCCCTGTCCCCAGCAGCTGTGGTTCTAGAAGGTTCCCAAGCTCCAAGGTAGCAGAGGCAGTGGGCGTGGGAAGGGGCGTCCGCAGTGTGCTGGGGCCCATGGGACAAGGGCCCGTGCCCCGCCCTGGTGCTGCTGGTTGGCAGGACGGAGCCCAGATGTCGCCGCACAGCTCTCCATCATTCACTGCCGCACTTGCTCTCTCTTCACACTCTGGCCCTGCCCGCGTGTCCAGGCCTGCTGCACGGTGTGCACCAGCCCCAGGGGGGCCTCTCCCGACCATGCTGAGCCCCGCCCAGCCTCGGAGAGGACTCCTGCTGCTGGGACACATCCCAGAGGCCCTGGGGAGCCAGCTGGCTGCAGGGCAGAGCAGAGCTGGGCTGTGTGAGCGAGGCTGGGCCGGTGAGGGAGGAGGCAGGGGACCACGTGGTCCTGGGGCCAGCGCCTCCGTCAGGACCCCACCTGGGGGGCTCTGGAACTGCAGCCCCAGACCAGGCTGGGGTGTGCTCTCGTCTTGACCTGTGCAGACAGGCTGAGCTGGGGCCAGGCGGGCGGGGCCGGGACTCCTGTGTGTCCTGTAGTGGGGCAGCCAGGAAGCTGGGGTTCAGGTGTTCCCTTGGAGATGTGTCTCTGGGGGTGGCCCAGAGAAATAGCAGCCAGGGAGGGCGGGCCTCCAGGCCCCAGCACCACCCTGTCTGCCCGGGGCCGGCCTGCGTGCTGGACGGCGGCATGTCCTCCTGCGTCCCGCCCACGCCTGTGATGTCCCTCCCACGCCCGTGACGTCCCTCCGTCCCTTGCAGGCTGCTACCTGCCCAGCAACCCCGAGGCCATCGTGCTGGACATCGACTACAAGTCTGGGACGCCCATGCAGAGGTGCGACCCCCAGCTGCCCCTCGCAGGCCCCCTCCCCCGTCCCTCATGCCCCCTCCCCCGTCACCCGCGTCCCCTCCCCCATCACCTGCGCCCCCTCTCTCGTCTTCTAGTGCCGCCAAGGCCCCGTATCTGGCGAAGTTCAAGGTGAAACGTTGCGGGGTTAGTGAGCTTGAGAAGGAAGGTCAGTGCCTCGTCCCCTGTAGTCTGGGGTCCTTGTGAACACTGGTGGATCAGTGTGGCCCCTCGGCCGGGGTCAGTGGGCACACATGCAGTAACGGGCCCGGGAGGGCGGGTCTGCTTGGCCTCAGTGTGAGCGCCCACAGGCAGGCCGGCTTCCATGGCAGGAGTCGACCGTCTCCTGGTGCTGAGCCTGGAGTGTCGGGAGGCTCCGCTCCCTCCTGGCAGGGTCCTGCGCCTCCTCCCAGCACGGGGCCTGGTTGGTCCTCGGCCGTGGACTGTCAGTGCGGCCTCTGCCTCGGCCCGAGTCCCCGCTCTTCCGTCTCTGGGAAGGCACGACCGCTGGTCAGGGCCACGCTGACTCCACCAAGTGTCGTGGTCACACTCTGCAGTCCCCGTGGTGTGGGCTTGAGAGGACACCAGCCAGGGTGTGGCCCCGGCTCCTGCTGGGCACCCCCTCACGGGGCCCAGCCCTGACAGGGCCCCCAGTCCTCGCTCCGGCGAGAGGGGGCTCTGTCTTCAGCTGTTCTCAGGAAGAAACACGGCCCTGTGGCCCCACCCGCTGACCCGGGTGTCTGCCAGGCCCCCATTAGCCCCCTTGGGCTTTGCAGGCGTGATCCCTAAGGTTCTTGGGGTTCCTTCAGGCACGTGACCAGGGCGCCCCCAGACTCCCACAGGGCCTCTCCCCACAGGCCTGCGGTGCCGCTCAGACCCCGAGGAGGAGGGCAGCATGCAGGAGGCCGACGGCCAGAAGATCTCCTGGCAGGCGGCCATCTTCAAAGTGGGGGACGACTGCCGGCAGGTAGTGCCCCGCCGGGCAGGAGGGCGGTGCGGGCCGGCCGGGCCCCTCCGCGGCTCCCGGGCCTCCCAGCCTCACAGAAACGCGCGCCTCTGCTTCCCCGTGGCTGCCCACCACCACTCTCGTCTCCACCTCACAGGACATGCTGGCCCTGCAGATCATCGACCTCTTCAAAAACATCTTCCAGCTGGTCGGCCTGGACCTCTTCGTCTTCCCGTACCGGGTGGTGGCCACCGCCCCCGGGGTAAGTGTCCCGAGCAGAAGCCCGGCGGCCCCTCGGCCCGCCCCTCGGCCTGCAGCCTGGCCCTTCCTCCCTAGTGCGGCGTCATCGAGTGCATCCCCGACTGCACCTCCCGGGACCAGCTGGGCCGCCAGACCGACTTTGGCATGTACGACTACTTCACGCGCCAGTACGGGGACGAGTCCACACTGGCCTTCCAGCAGGTGGGCACCCGGCGTCCTGGGTCCTCCGTCTGGGTCCGCCCGGGCGGCCATGACCTTCCTTGGGACCGGCAAAGCCCAGGGTGGGCCCCAGAAGGCCGACTTCTGGAGTGGGGGTCCGCCCCGCCCCCGAGCTGGTGCGCGGGCCCTGAGCCGCTGTCCTCCGCAGGCGCGCTACAACTTCATCCGCAGCATGGCCGCCTACAGCCTCCTCCTGTTCCTGCTGCAGATCAAGGACCGGCACAACGGCAACATCATGCTGGATAAGAAGGGCCACCTCATCCACATCGGTGGGCGGGGCGGGCGCGGGGGCGGTCCTTCCGCGTCCTCCACGCGGGAGGGCGGGGCGGCAGGGGGCGGGGCTCTCCCTCCCTCATCCACGTGGGGGCGGGCCGGAGCCCGGAGGCGGGGCTCTCCCTGCGCCCCAGCCCGCAGCTGACCCCAGCACCGTGACTTTTCGGCGCTTTGCAGATTTCGGCTTCATGTTCGAAAGCTCCCCGGGCGGCAACCTCGGCTGGGAGCCGGACATCAAGCTGACGGACGAGATGGTGATGATCATGGGGGGCAAGATGGAGGCCACGCCCTTCAAGTGGTTCATGGAGATGTGTGTCCGTGGCTACCTGGCTGTGCGGTGAGCCTCGCGGTCCAGATGAGGGAGGGTGGGTCCCCTGCTGGGCCCACGCATCTAGGCTCCCCTCCCCTCAGGTCATCTCAGACCTTGGGGGGTGGGGGGTCGGGTTTGGGGTTTGGAGGGGCCTGTGCAGGAGGTCCGTGAGGCCTGGCTCCAGTCACATCTGCCACCTCTGCCGGAGCGCCTCACTCTGGGTGTTGGTGCCCCAACGTCTGCACCTGCCAGGCTCAGCCTTGCCTCCAATCAGTCCAAGTGCCCTCCTTGCCTTTCTTCCTGAGCCAGAGCCCGTGGTTTCCGACACCACGTGGCTAAGGCCACAGAGCAGTGTGGTGACACCCGGGCAGGGCCCATGCCCAGGCTGGACTCTGCTCACCTCCCTCCCTGCCTCTCCCCAGGCCCTACATGGACGCTGTGGTCTCTCTGGTCACTCTCATGCTGGACACGGGCCTGCCCTGCTTCCGTGGCCAGACAATCAAGCTCCTCAAGTAGGTCCTGGGCAGACACTGGGGTGGCTGTCCCCTGAGACAGGGCCTGTCACCCAGGCCAGGTGCTGCCCTGGGACGCCCAGACCGCCTGTGTACGAGGCGCCCTGGTTTCTGCGGCCATGGAGGGGATGTGCCTGCCACCCCCTGTTTCTTAGGGGACATTGAGGCCAAACCCCCTGCCCATCCTACCCCAGCTGCCGGTCCCATGGTCGGGAGCTGCTGGAAGGGGGCCCAAACCCTTGAGGCCAGCTGGGAACCGTGCCCCACAGGACGCCAGACTACATCCACGCGAGGAGGGCGGCAGCCCTGATGTGGCCCTTCCCCCACAGGCACAGGTTCAGCCCCAACATGACGGAGCGAGAGGCCGCGAACTTCATCCTGAAGGTCATTCAGAACTGCTTCCTCAGCAACAGGCAAGCCCCCGGCCCTGCCCTCGCCTCCCGTGTCCCCCACCCGGTGTTCAGGGGGCGCTGAGTAGGGCCACGCCTGGGCCAGGTGACCGGACGCACTGCCCTGAGACGCCCGGCCCGGCGGGGTGGGTGAGGAGCTTCGGGGGCTGCGGGGGCTGTGACCGGAGGGGCCCGGCCTCAGTGACACTCTGGGGGACAGGTTCCCGGGGCGGTGACAGTCGGAGGTGGCCTGGAGGTTTCCAGGTTGAATGACGGGGTGGCCCAAGGGGGTCGGAGAACCGGCATTAGTGCCCCAAGATTCAGGGCGTGCGGCCTGGGGGCGCCATGCGCTCCTGGTGGCCGGGAGCAGAGAGAGGGAGCGCTCGGCCCAGTGGGAGGGGTCTGGCAGGCAGCACGGGGTGTGATGGCTCTGCTCTGTGCAGGGCGGGGGCGCACAGACCCCCAGCCTGGGCTCAGCTCCTAGGACAGGAGGCAGCCAGCTGAGGAAAGGCGTCTACCCAAGCCCACGTTAGGCACCCACGAGCGAGGAGATGGGGGAGAGCCCAGAGCTGCCAGGGAGGGAGCACGGGTCCCAGCGGGCGAGGCGCTGGTGGGGCAGAGGTCCGCGGTTGGGCCCTGAGCCTCCACGGCAGCTCAGAGGGGTCGGCCCCTCACAGCACCCCTTGCCCTGTGCCCACAGGAGCCGGACCTACGACATGATCCAGTACTATCAGAACGACATCCCCTACTGAGGGCGGGGCGGCCGCAATCAAGCTCCGCAGGCGAGCAGGCCGCCGCTTCATCCGAGGACAAATGGGCTGGAGGTGCCCCTGCCAAGCCGGAGACGCACGGTCCCGGGTGCCGCCCGCGTGGCCAGAAGGACAATCAGAGCCGGTCTCTGTGTGGGCACGGGCTCTTCTGCACTGGACACATTTCCCCCCCCGTCCTGTCTCAGAGGTACAGGGAGCACGTTCTTAGGCACAAAAATCAGAACAGTGGTATTTAACCAACGTGAGCAAAATAAAAACAACAGCACCGCTGTGCTGGGACCTGGTTTACTCTGGGTCCTAAGTGCACGTTCAGCTGGGGGTGGGCAGCAAGGGGCTCAGGGCCGCCCCCGGCATCCCGACTGTGAGTGCACAGAGACGGCAGCACGGCGCCCGCGGAGCCAAAGCACCTGGGCTCTCCCTGCCGGCGTGGGGCCAGCGGCCGTCCCTTCCTGGCCTTGCCTCCGCCATGTCCGTCTCCAGCATCTTCGGGTCGCTCTGCTCCGCAACCACACTGTCCTCCCACACTGACCCCCTGCCCCCACGGCTCCCATCCCACCCCCACGACCCTCCAAAGACCTGAAACTAAAGAAAACGATAAAACACCTAGAAATGAGTCGCCCGAAAGGCTGGTACATAGCATGTGAGACAGAGGTGAAGGGAAGGCGCGTGGAGGAGAGGACATGCACCTGGAGAGGCATAAAGAAACGGGGAGCGGGCTGGGACCCCAGAGCTGGCACAGGATGCGCTCAGCTGCAGGAAGACAGAGGCAGCGGGTGGGGAGGCAGGGGCTCTGCCAGGCGCGGGGCTAACCAGGAAGGGAGGCCATCACGGGCGGAGCAGCCACACGGACCAGGCACGTGTCCACGGGCTGAGCCCGCCCACTAGGAGGCAGGAGTTCTACACGTGGATGAAACGTGAGGCCCGATTACGTCGACAAGAGATGCTCTTTAAATAGTCACAGACCTGATGCGAAAGGAGGGGAGGAGAGATTCCCCATCAGCACGCGCACGTGTGCTTCTGAAGGAAAACTTGACAGAATTCAGGGGAGAAATAGACTAACAGAGCTGGAGACTCGCAACACCCTTCTCTGCACAAGTAACGGGCAGGCAAGAAAGCCAGTGGGCAGAGGACAGCGGCACGCACCCGCCTGGCAGCAGGCAGCACGCCCCGCTCACCACCCCAGGCTGGTTCTGTGCAGTGGTGAGGAAGCAACGAGAGCTGGAGGAGCCCTCCACGTTTATAAGTTGGATGGTGGAGCTGGAACACCAGACAAAATACATGTAAAAGCTGAGATGACCTGAGGCAGAGGCTTTCAGGCTGTGTCTGGGGAGGTGGGTAGAGAGGAGTCCGTTCAAATAAGAAGCAAACCAGAATACAGGGTGTGACTTCCAGAAGCAGCCAATGGGAGACTGGGAGCGGTGGACGGGGAGACAGGAGGTACAGGATGAACACTCCGTAAAACAGATTCACTCGCTGCAGAACTGATGTCCACATCATGTGGAAAGGAAGCCTGTCACATTGGCTTTAAAATGAAAGTCAGCTGAATGCCATGAACAAGATGGTGGCAATACGGCAAACTGTATATTTTTAAAAGTCAGAAATAAATGCTTTTAAAAATGGTGGGTAGAAAGTCTAAACCAAAGAGCTGACAAGCAAATAGATCTCTTTAGAGACTGAAAATGAAATTTAAAGTGTTAAGGGCAATCAAGTTCCTCTTCCAATAACGCAGTTAACAAAAGACCAACCTGAGAGCCCCACGCCTCAGGGAGGGGCTCCACGCTCAGGACGGGTGTGCTCAGAGCAGCACTTGGCCTGACGCGAGTGCAAAAAAACCCGTCGTCCCCAAAGATGCCGCACTGACAGCTGCCCTCCTGGACCGCTCTGTCGTCACCACCTCTGCTCAGCGCTGGGCCCTGGGCCCTCGCCAGGCTAGTCAGGGAAGGAAACTACAAGAATCGGAAAGAGAAGCGACTCAGAAATGGCCTGTGCACACAAAAATCCAAAACAACCTGGGTCTATTCTACAGCCGAGGTTCAGGACACAGGTTAATACACAAAAGTCAACTGTGTATGTGCTCACAGCAACAAAAGGAATCAGAGCAGTTTCATTTACAGTTGCATCCCCAACACTGAGGTACAGCCAGAAAAAGAAGAAGAGAATGACATGAGTAGTTTGCAGGAAACGCCCCCCTCCGCCTTGATTATAAGGTAAATGCAAATTAGAGCCACCCTGAAGTGCCCTTGCTCACCCATCAGACCCACTGTGCACGAGGCCGCAAGGGGGTCCTATCCCCGTGGAGGGGGGCCTCTAACAGCCATTCAACACCCCAACCCCCGGCGCCAGTGAGCCAGGGCGTCTTAAAATAGCAGGCATGTGGTTACCCCCTGGCTCACAACCCCACTCTGAGGAACTGATCTCACAGATTCTCTGGCAAAATACAAAAGACGTTTGCAGAAAGCTGCCCGCCGAGGACACGTGGGGACCCACCCCCGTCACCATGGTGGCTGCAGCGTAAGTGAAGAGAGAGGGCCTGGGGGCCGCTGCGCTCACCAGGAAGGGGGAGGGGTTCCACGCAGTCCACTTACTATGGGGAAGAAGAGTCCATCTTAAAAATCAAGTGTCTTCCACAGAAGTGGGGGAGACAGGGTGGAGGGCACGGGGGGAAAAGCTCGAGTTCCCTTGCCTTACAGATGTGACTTTGTAATTACAGAAAGTAGAGAATGCAATGCCTGAAAACAAAGCAGAAAAACCACCCCCATTAGGAAGGCTGTTATTAAAAAAGAAGCAAAGAACCCAGCAAACGAAACTAGAGGATGTGGGGAAGCCAGCCCCCGCCTGCTCTGCTGCCGGGACACTGTTCAGCAGTTCCTCAAACAACTAAACAAGCACCCTTTGACCCAGCAAGTCCACTCCTAGGTAAATACCCGAAAGAAGCAAAGAAGCGAAAGCCAGCCCCAGCAGTGAGATCCAAGAGCCGTAACCACCGGGCACCGCTGAGGAAGTCCCTCGTTGCAGAATTACTCGCTGTAACCAGGGTGGGACGGCACACAGGGCCATCTGGGGGTGACCGTACACGAACAGTCACAGAAGGAGGAGGAGTTAGAACAGCACGGCCTCCAGACGCGAGAGCAACTTTTAGGACTCAGCCCGCGATTCTTAAATTGTGCACAGAAGTACAAACACAAGTTTATCCCCAGAACACGACATGTGCAGTTCAATCAATGAGAAAAGGATTGTTTAAAGACCAGAGCAAAAACACACGCATGTGTGCACAGGACGGACAAAAGTTTCACTACAAAAAAAAGTAAAACAGAGCAAGTGTTTGCCTCAGACGAAGTGAAACTCGAGTTCCCCCTCCATTAAGCAGGATATTTCACAGAAATAGACAAGGCTCAACAAGAGCGCAGTGAGGAACGCTCCGGGCCCCCGCCGCCCGGACGCCGGAGAGGCCGCGGACCAGGGGGAGGACGCCCGCGCCCCCAACAAGGGACCCACCGGGGACGAGGGTCGCCTTGGGACTGAGTAACCAGCGCGCGGACGCGGGACACGGAGCTCCGCGGGGACCCGCCGGCCAGCGCCGCAGGCTGGATTTGCCGGCGGCGAGAGCGGGTTGAGTCATGATTCCGACCCCTCCGGAGTGGGCGGACGGGCTGGGGGAACGGAGGGGTCGGACGGAACCGAGGGCAGGGCGGAGGGACCAAGGTCCACCCGGAGGCGGGGGGGGCGGCGCCTCCTGGCGGGAGGACACAGGACATCCCTGCCCCGCGTCCCCGGGTTTCTCGCCGCCACCCCCAAGCCCCCTCCGCTCCCCTTTCCCTCTTCCATCACCCTCCCGTCTCCCCCCGCCCCACACCCCCCCAGTCCGGCGCCCAGAAACCACTCCGGAAACTCGGGTGCGGGCGGCCGCGGCCGGCGTGATGCGCTAGGCGGGCAGCAGTCCGCGCGCACGCAGCTGCAACAGCGGGGCCAGCGTGTAGCGCAGGCGGCGCAGGGCGGCGTCCGAGCCCGGGCGCGCAAGGCCGCGGCGCAGGGCCGAGGGCTTCACCAGTGCCAGGTAGAGCAGCGGCAGCGCCATGACGCCCAGCGGCAGCAGCAGCAGCGTCTGCAGCGCGCCCAGCGCCCACAGCCTGCGGACCGACCACGCACCGGCAGATGGGCGCTGGCGGCGCGGGGCGCGCCCCAGGCCCCAGCCCCGAGCCCGCTCCAGCCGCCCGCTCACCTGAAGCCCGCCGCACCCGCGCCGAACAGCCGCTTCTCCTACGGAGACAAGAGAACACCTTCCTGCCGGACGCCGCGGACGGGGCGGGACCCTGGGGTGCGAGGCTCATGGGGGCGTGGCACCACGGGGTGGGCTCCCACGCGGGCGCGGTTCTTGAGTGGGCAGCCCCATGATGCTTGTGGTCCCCACTGGGGTTGGTATGGCGAGGTGGGTCCCTGGTGGGGTCAGGGGGTCCCTGATGGGGTGGCCCCCCGTGTGCGGGGGGCGGCCCCGCGGGGCAGGTCTCGACTCCAGCCCGCCCCCGCCAGGGCTCACACAGTCCGCCTTGGCCACCTCTTCCATGAGCGAGCCCGCGCAGTCCTGCCCCCGGCGGGGCTGTGAGTCGCACCTGCCGGGAAAGGCAGGAGGATGGGCCCTTCGCCTGGCCCGCAGTCGCGCTCCCCCCAACTCCCGACACCCGACAGTCTTAACCCCCTTACGGCTCCGGGCCGCCCCGCGAGCTGTCGAGTGCAGCCGCCGCCTCCATCACCTTCCCCTGCAACTCCTGGAGCGGGTGGTGGGAGTGAGGCCTCACACGCGGGAAGACTTGGGTAGGGCGGGGACAGGCCGCCGCGGCTCCGAGGAAGGACGGAGCGGAGGCCGCGGCGGGGTCGGAGGCGGAGAGGGGCGGCACCTGCAAGACTCCGCTCTGTTCCTGGAAGCTGGCCCAGGCCTCCTCCATCCGCCGTGCGCTCTGACACGAGGGGAGCCCTGGTAAGACGGCGTAGGGGGGACTCGGCCCTCCCCACCGTCCTGCACCTGCCCAGCCTCACGCACACCCCAAACCGGCCCTCCCGAGACCCCGGCTCTACCGCACCTGCCGCAGGGCCTCCGCCTGCATGGTGTGCTTGGCCTCCACCAGCTCCAGTTGTTTCTTCCAGAGAATCCAGGGAGAGTCAGGCGCCAGGCGCTCCGCGAACGCGCCGCGCTTGACCCCGCCCTACCGCCCCGCCCACCCTCGCCCAAGGCCCCGCCCACGCCCGAGCACCTGCAGGGCCGCCAGTTGGGTCCCGAGCTGCTGCTCCGCCCGCTGCTGGCTCAGTTGCTCTCCTCCGTAGTAGAAGAGCTGGGGGTGGGGCTTGTGAGGGCCGGGCGGGAGGGGATGCTAGGGGCGGGGACTATCCTGGGAGGCGGGGCAGGGAGGGGCGGGGTAGGGCGAGGGCGGGGACTGGGGCGAGGCAGCCCCGGGGGAAGCGGGAGACAGAGGCCGTCTCCGGAAGGTACCTGGCTTGACAGCTCCTCCCACTGCTCCTGCAGCTGTCGGTTCTGCTGCTCCTGGACGGGGTCGAGGGGAAGATCCAGGCCTCTCCGAGGTCCCCGCCCCAGCGCAGGCCCCGCCCCCGCTGCCGGCTCCGCCCCATCTCAGGTCCCTCCCTCTCCACTGCCCCCACCCACCGAGGTCCCGCCACCGCCTACCCACTCGCAGGCTCCGCCCCGCAACAGGCCCCGCCCCACCAGGGCTCCGCCCCATTCTGTGTCCCTCCCCTCCACTGCCCCGCCCACCCGGAGATCTCGCCTAGCCTAGGTCCCGCCTTCTCGCGGCCCCGCCCCGTCCAAGGCCCCACCCCGCCCAGGCCCCTCCCTTTCCACTGCCCCGTCCATCTAGAGGTCCCGCCCCTCGCGGGCCCCGCCCCGCCAGGGCCCCGCCCCACCAGGTCCCGCTGGCGCTGCTCCGCGGCCTCCAGCAGCCCGCGCGCCCGGTCCGCGCGCTCCCGCGCCGCCTCGCGCGCCTCCCCACGCAGGGCCCGCGCCGCCTGGCTCCGCCGACGCTGCAGGCTGCGGAGGGGAAACTGAGGCTCCGCGGCCGAGGCCGCGTACACACGCCGCCCGCCCCCTCGCGGTGCCCACACGCCGGGCGGGGGGAGGAGCTGCCCGCACCCGCGCTCGCGCTCGCTCAGGTCCAGCAGGCGCGCGGTGAGGCTCTCGCTCTCGGCCTCCAGCCCGCGCACCAGCTCCTCCAGCTCCTGCTTCCGCAGCCGCCCGTCGCGGTTGTCCTTCTGCAGCTGCAGCAGCAGCTCCTGCGCCTCGGCCATGGCCTGGCTCTGCCCGCGGCCGCCGCCGGGCCCGCGTCACAATGGGCCGAGCGCGGAGCGCTTTGGAACCGCGCGCACCGCCGGATGCGCGCGTCTGAAGCGGAGGGTGAGGCCGGCACGTTCCCGCCCGCTGCCGGGGGCACTGTGGCCCGGGCAGCCTCTGGTGGGAAAGATGGGTTCCGTAAACAAGTTTCCTGTCTCTGGACTCAGTGATCCCCTCCTGGGAAAGCCAGAGAAAGACAAATGCCATATGCTGTCACAGGTGCAATCTAGGAAGTGACGCAAATGAACCTCTCATGAAGCACCTTCACGGAACACACCTGTAGTTGCCAAGGGCGACGAGTGGGGGAGGGAGGGATTGGGGGTTTGAGGTTAGCAGAGGTAAGCTGTTACAGGATGGATGAACAACGAGGTCCTACCGTATGGCACAGGGACCTATATTCACTATCCTTATACACCATCATGGAAAAGAATATGAAAAAGATTGTATATACATGTGTAACAGAGTCACTTTGCTGTACAGCAGAGATAACACTGTAAGTCAACCACAGTAACATTTCTCTAAAAAGTTCCTCCTCCCGCTCCTTCTTGCCTGCACAAGCCCATCCTTGAGCCCCTTTCCCAGGGTCTTGTTCTTCAGGGTTCCAGGCTGTCCTTCCCCTGCCCCAGACGGAAAGCAGGACTGGTCTAAACCCATGGTGGCTTTTAGCTCCCTTGTAGGATCGCCTGGAAAATCCCATGGACGGAGGAGCCTGGCAGGCTGCAGTCCATGGGGTTGCAACGAGTCCGACACGACTGAGCGACTTCCCTTTCACTTTTCACTTTCATGCATTGGAGAAGGAAATGGCAACCCACTCCAGTGTTCTTGCCTGGAGAATCCCAGGGACGGGGGAACCTGGTGGGCTGCCGTCTATGGGGTCGCACAGAGTCGGACACGACTAAAGCGACTTAGCAGCAGCAGGATTCTGCCAGTGAGATTCAGGGGCAGATGTCAGCTGGATATGGGTTTCTGGCAGGTCTGCCCCACTATTAAGGCAGAGAGGCCCTGAGGTGGGTGTTGAGATGGGGAGGAACTGGGCACCACTGATGCTGCGCCCCACCCAGGGTCCTGCCCCCACCGCTCTGCCTGGTCAGCCGGGATGGAGCCTTGTCAGTCTGTGCTGGTGGAGGTGTTGGCGTGAGAGCCCCCGAAGCTCTGCACCTCAGGTTCTGCATCTGTCAGGTGGGGCTACCTCCCCCCTCCCCACCCCAGGTTGCTTTTCTGCAACTTCCAAGCGTGAGCTAAAGGGCACCTTGACCCCTCCCCACCCCTGGTCTTTAGGAGGAGAGCCTCCACGGGGAAAGACTGGGGCAGACAAAGCCTCCGGGGAAATGCAAGCCACTGCCTGGGCCGTGGGGCCCGGGGGTGGCAGGAGCCATGGCAACAGACCCCCAGCCAGCGCTCCTGCCCTTTGCTCCCAGCAGACCTGAGGACGGAAACACCTGCCTGCCTTCCCACCCTGCCCGCTGGCCCGGCTCTGCCCCTCCCCCAAGGACTCAGGTTCAAGGTCCTCCTCTGGGGCCTCCCTGCCCACCCGGGGGCCCCCACCGAGGGGCACAGCCCAGGAAGAGGGTGGTGCAGGGCTCCCCACCCTATCTTCAGGACTGAGTCCGGCAGCTGCACGCTCAGTGCGCCGTCAGCTGAGGACTGTGTGGGATGCCAGGGGCTCAGTAAGTGTCTGATCAGAGAAAGAATTAGTGAATCAGCATAAAGCCCAGGCCTGTGGGGTTTTGTTTTTGTTGCCATATGTGAAACAGTTTTTGCCTGATGAGAGAGAAAAGGGGAATCCCCTGTGGTTAGGCCTCCATGCTATCATTGCCAGGGCTCAGGTTTGACTTCTAGTCGGGAACTAAGATCCTGCAAGTGACTCGAAAGTCGCTCAGTCGCATCCGACTCTGCGACCCCATGGGCTACACAGACCATGGAGTTCTCCAGGCCAGAATACTGGAGTGGCTAGCCTTTCCCTTCTCCAGAGGATCTTCCCAGCCCAGGGATCGAATCCAGGTCTTCCACACTGCAGGCAGATTCTTTACCAGCTGAGCCACAAGGGAAGCCCCCCTGTGAAACTAGTGGCACAGCAAAATAAAAAAGAGAAAGAGGATTTATACAAATCCTGACGTATCAAACAATGGAGACACAGAGTCCCCACGACGCAGGCCCACCGGCCAGCACCTGGCATGTCTCCCACTCCAGCCATGGGGCAGTCGCCTCAGTCCCGTAAACAGACCACGTGCTCTGAGGCCTCCGCTGCTGGCACAGGCTGTTCCCCACATGTGGGCGGCCCTGCCTGAGCGTATGGTCTGACCAGCTCCTCACAGCCCTTCGCCCACCTGTTTACCGGGGAGTCGTCCACTTACTGTGACTGTGATAAAGTCTGTGTCCCCATCAGGAAGGAGCCCTCAGAGCGCGTGCGGACAGACACTGGCCTGATCTCTGCCCAAGTCCTGGGAGGCACCCCCAGGGCCTGGAAAGGCTGCCTGTAGCATCGTAAAGATGGAAGGTTCTGGGGGCCCCATTGCCAAACGAGTCCTGGTGTCTCAGGCTCCCGGTGGCCATGACCCAGCCCACACCACACGCCTCTGCCAGGGCCTGTGGCCAAGACAGCAGCACAGAGTGGATGGTGATGAAACCTTCTGGAAGGACAGGGGGGACGCGGGAGGAGCCTCGCCAGTTTCTCAGGGGTGGGGGGCGCACTGTGGGGGGTGACGCGACCCTATCCGTGCAGGGCAGTGGGGGCCTGCGCCCTGAGGCAGGAGAGCGGACACTAACCCTGTGAGCGGGGCCCACGCTGCGAGTGATGTCAACACAGACCGAGGGCTGCCTGGGCCCCTGCAGCCACACGTGGAGGCCTGTGTGCCCCTTGGGGTGAAGCGTGCCCCCCAGCATCTCAGAACGTGACTGTGTCTAGAGATGGATCTCTAGGGTGGGCCCTAACCCGGTCTGACCAGGGTCCTCCTTCAAAATTCCCCAGGAAAATGATGTCCAACCCACAATTCCACACCCAACCGAATGGTAATCATAAACTCTATGTCATTTAAACATTTTTTAACATTTTAAGTCTCAAAAACCTACTTCCCACGTGTGGTCAGGAAGGTCCTGGAGGAAATACACGTCACCCAAGGGAGAACACCTGGGAGCCAGAAGCCAGGACGGAGGATGCAGGACAGGGAGGCAGGACCTCAGCCCAACCTGTGCGGAACAGCAGGCTCGAGAATCGTGTCCGATTCTGTGGAAAACAGGCCCGGGAGGCGTTTCAGGGCGAAAAGGTGGAGAATTGAAAAAATACGATCATTATTAAGCCTCCAGAAAAATAAAAAGGGCCGATATACTCGCTGGCCCAGGAATAAACAAATGTGCGCAGTGATGGCCATCACGCATGCGCACTGCTCCGCGGTGGGTGAATGACCACGAGCGTGGCCACGCCCGCTTTGGCTGCTTCTGCTCTGGCGCCTTTCTGGGGAGGGTTTGCCAAGCCCCAGATCACACTGCCCGTCTGGTAACTTACTCAGGGGTGTGGGGAGGGGAAGAGGGTAGAGGGATGACCCACAGTGATCACCTACCCTGCGGCCAGCGTGTGGCTGTGGGCTTGGAAGGACCAGAAACCATGCTTAGTTTTAAGTTTAGTTTAAGGCCTTTTTAAGAGTCATTTGATAATTCAAACTATCTTTGAGTACCGCCTTTGATAAACCACAAAAATAAAAACCCTTTTTTAAACAGCTGAGCAGAACTCACCAAGGGTTACAGCAGCAATGGCCACGCCGTTCTGGGGACCGGCCCACTGCGGGCCTGTAGCCGCCTGCGGTCCCTGGAGCCCGGGGGCTGAGCTGGACGGACACTCTCCCAGCCCCAGGCCATCCCTCCTCCTGGGTCTGTCTCCACCTGGGATGCCCACCTGGGTTCAGGTGGGACAGTCCTCCAGGAAATGGGGCCTACTACACCGACCCTGGAGGCTAAGCTCACCCACTCCCCTACCAAGTGACCAAGAAGGGGTGGAGAGGAAGGAGCCGGCCCGTCCCCCAGCCCGATCCCACTACCCCAAAGGTGGTGCTGGGCACTGGCCAGACCTCCTGGCATCCTGGCCACCAGGTCCACAGCCCATCTACACACCCCCTGCTTCCCAAACCGCCTCAGCCGTCTTGAGCCAACAGTGCAGACCCTACTGCCCAGCTCACCTGCTACCAAGTGAGGACCCAGGCCCCTCTGAAACTCACTCTTAGGACTGAGGTGGGCAGATCCCGCCCAACTCTGCAACCCAGCTCCTGAAAGCACTGGACGGAGAAAGGACAGCAGTTGGTCATTTAGCAAAAACACAGCCAGAGAGCAGAGACCTCACACGAGTTTCGAATCAAGCTTTTAATGAAAAGATCATAAAATAACAGTATCTCGTCACTGTACATTAAGACTGCACGCTCTGAATGGAGACATCAGTGACCAGCTTTATGATACTGGAGGGCTGCGCACCCCCAGCTCTGACCTGAATTATCCAGACTCTGGAGGGAGGTGAGGGCAGTGTGGTGCCTGACAGCGGCAGTGGCCAGCACAGGAGTGCGATCGCGCGCCCCCTTCCCGGGAAGGGCGCCTAGCCGGACGTGAGTCCGCCTCCAGTTCCCGGTCAAGAAACAGCGAAACCCCATCCCCCCTCTCCGACGAGGTATTTGTGAATGGGCCAGCGCCCAACCTGGGCTTCCCCAGTGGGGGACAGGGAAGCAAGTGGTGGGTGGGGGCAGGGGGTCCCCTCAGCACCTGGCCCCATGGGGCCCCGCCAAGCGGCGGGGAGGAGCCCCGGGGACCCTCCCTGCCCGAGTGAGGTCTGTTATGCAGCATATTTGAGGTCAATAAATTACAGCAATAAATAGCAAGGTGAGGTAGGGGGAGGGGCTCCCGGTAGAAAGTCGCAATGGGGTGACAAGCCGGGGGTCCCGGGCAGCCTCGACTCCCACGGCGTACCCCCACCCCCTGACGTGGAATGTCAAACCGGGCTCTGGGCGGGCCTGCTCCACCCCTCCAGGCATCAGATTCGCGGGCTCGGTGACCACCGCTGCCCGGGGGAGCGGGGGCCTTGGTCCCTGCACGGGGCACCGCCAAAGGCCCGGCGCCTCTGCTTTCGTCCCCAAGCCGCAGGGAAGGGTGGGCGGCCCTGCCCTCCTGGCTGCCCAAGCCTCGCCCCGGCCCGGGATGGCTGCCGGGAGGGCGGCTGGGGTCCGCCCGCCCCATGATCGATCGCACTCCTGTTAGCGGCCAGTCCAGTGAATACTGACGGGTGGGGCTGGCGGACAGCCGGCGCCCCCGGGTGGCGGCCGCCGGGAACACATCCGGCGGCGTGAGGTTCTGGGTCGAGCGTCCGTTTCACAGGCTGAGGTGTATGGCTATGCTGCGCGTCTCTGAGATTCAGATCTGCTTAAAGGTCCGTCTTTTTTTTTTGCAATCCTGGAGGAGCCTCGGCGGCGGGCTCGGTCTCGCGGGGGAGCGTGCGTGGCGTGGCGGAGCCCGGCCTGCCGCTCGCCCCAGTCTGAGAAATAAATACATTCATCACCGCACAAACATATCGATACAAAAGCAACGCTGCCCCGAGTGTTCGCACCGTCTGTGTCGTAAGGACCGGCCCAGCGAGCCTTCCCGCAGCTGGACCGCCGGAGTCTCCGCGGGGCCGTGCGAAGGTCCTGGCTTTTTGGCTTGAGAGGGACCCTCACATCAACCCACCGGGGGTCTCGCGGGCAGAGCAGCGGGACGGGACGCACCTCCATCCCGGGGCCCAAGCCCAGACCCAAGTTCTGCAGCCACAGGTGAGGTCGCCCTGCCGCGCCAGCTGGCCGGACCGCTTGGCCTGGCCAGGAGGCCCGGGGGCCAGTCGGCGCGGGCCCCGGCTCTTTGGTGCCAGCTGGGCTGGGAGGAGGGCTCCGCGAAGACGGGCCTCCAAGCCGCCCGCCCACCCACCCCCCTCCCCCCGGTGGCCTCCCTGCCCGTGAGCCCTCCGGGCCGACTCAGGGCCTCGAGCGGAAGGTGGGGACTCACTGGGACTGGCCTTACAGCTGCTGAGGTCTGAAACTGTAAAAGTTTATGTAAACAATGAGATAAATATATTAGTATCTTTTTTTCTGAGCCCATTGAGGTTCCATATGCATTCAAAATGTGCTTTGGTTTAAAAAATAGCTTTTGTGAATTTGGGTGTGAGCTTTTTTTTTTTTTTTTTTAATCCTTTCCTACATATCTGCTATTGTTTCCTGTTCTCCGAAACATTCAGGAATTAAGTGACTAAAGCAGAGAACTGTAAGCCGCCCTGGGCCTCCAATGGCCTAATCTCCTGGTGAGGCTCTGACACACGTCCACACACATCCACAAGCACGCACTCCACGTGAAACCAAGGGAAAAGGAGAACAAATCCAAGTGTCCTGTGAACCCCACCCCACCCCACAAACCCTTAATGTCTTAAATAAGAAACTAGTGTTTTGCTTTCTTGTTAAAATACAGAGAAGGCTCGATACAATACTCAGGTGGGTACAATACTACGTCGCACGAAGGTCGCCTGAGGGCCTCTATGCCCCGTCCCTGAAGCTCTGCCCTGAACCACCTGCTTCACCGGGGCCGCGCCCACGGGCCTGTGTGCAGCTCCCGCTACAGACTTTTGTCGTGTGGCTTAAGTGCTGATTGGGGGGGGGGGGGGGGGGGCAGAGAGGCTGGGGGGGTCCTGCCTGACTTGCTGGAACAGGCGTCCCCAAAGGGGACGGCAGCAGGCTCAGCAAGGCTCCGCGTGGCCCGAGCCTCCTCACTCCCCACGCCCTCCACCCGGGGCCCTGGTTTCAGCTGGAGGGTCTCTGGAGGGGGGGAAGGGATGACTCTGGAATTTTTGGTCTGAAATTAAAGTAGAAAGAAAAGAGAAGAAATAAAACCAGGAAGCAAAATGAAGGAGATAAAGCCGCTGGTCCAGCCCTGTGGCTGCAGCTGGTTGAGGACAGCGGGCCGACCTCGTGACCTTAGCCCGGCCTTGCGAGCTAGCCTCTAGAGCCCTGGAGGTGTCTGAGGTTGACAAAGCCCAGGGCGGGGGTGGGACTCAGGGTGAGCCCGTGGTGGCTGCCAGTCCGCCCAGAGGTGCCAAGGTGAAGGGGGCCGGGCACCGGCCAGGTTGACTGTGCTGCTCTCCGGAGGGCAAGCCCTCGGGGGCCCGGGACCGGGCGGGGAGGGGCTCACTTCCTCCCCTGCTCCCCAGGCGCGGAGCGCCCATGCCCACTGAGCCAGGTCAGAGCGGCGGCTGGCCAGACGCCCACGAGACACGCAGGCGCCCCTGTTGACGGGGCCCAGAGGAAAAAGCAAGTGTCATGGCCACAACTGCCATCACCACCCGCGTCCTGTTCAAGTCAAGAGGTAGCAAAGGTCAGAAGTCTCTCCGCCTTGATGGGGGTGGGGCGGGGTGGGGGTGGGGGTGGGCATGATCCACATGCACGCTGCACGCACACACACACGGAGAAAATGGAAACGTACCGACCCCGCACCGCGGCCAGCCCCCCGCCCCCCGCACCCCAGACCTTCCAGTTCCCACACTCACATACACGTTACACGGGGTTTTCGTGTCATCAACACAAGTACCTCTAAACAAAGAAGATTCCTGGGCAGCTATGGGGAAGCACTCTCTCCTGAGGCGGCCGGGGGCTCAAGCCCAGGGGAGCCTTTGGCCGAGTGGGGCTCCTGGGCCCGGAGGGTGGGCCCTGGCCGCAGCCGGGCGGGGTGGGGCGGAGCCCCGTACATTCAGTCTGCAGACCCAGGCTCAGCCCCGAGGGGCCCGGAGGAAAAGAAACTCGTGTTGGTTTTGGTTTAAAAAACAAAATTCAAAACGAAGAAAAGAACAGATCAGTAGGAATAACAGCCACACCGGCCCGGAGGGCTCTTCAGCTGTGGAGAGGTAGGCGGTGGGGGCCCGCTGTCCCAGCGCCACTGAGCGGTGACCCCTGGCTCGGGGAGGCAGGGCGCGGACCCCTCCCTCCGGCACCGCCCCCCGCAGAGCCAGGCCGCCCCGCAGCCCCGCCCCGCCCGGCGTGCGGACCGTGGCGGCTCCGGGGCTGCGGGCCTGCGGGCCGGGCGGGCGGCAGGGCCGCGGATTAAAGCTGTGGGGGAGGGCCCGCCAGGGCCTTTGGCTTCTAGGAGGGGGCGGTGTGCATGCGCAGGTGGCTGATGAGGTTGCGCTGCTGCGTGAACTTGCCCCCGCACAGCTGGCACTCGTACGGCTTCTCGCCCGAGTGCACGCGCATGTGCTCGGTGAGGCGGTACTGGCGCGTGAAGCGCATGCCGCACTCGCCGCACGCGAAGGGCTTGAGGCCCAGGTGGCTGCGCATGTGGCGCGTCATGGTGCCGCGCTGCGTGAACATCTTCCCGCAGATGCCGCACGGGAAGGGCCGCGCCAGCCAGTGCGTCTTCTCGTGCTGCCGCAGCGTGGCCGCGTCTTTGTAGGTCTTCTCGCAGGCCGAGCACTTGAAGGGCCGCGGCCCGGCCGCCAGGGCCGCGCTGGGCGCCGACAAGTCCTCCGCCTCCTCGTCGGCGCCCGCGCTGCCCGTCTCGTAGGCGCCGCCCTCCTCCTTGAGGAGCAGCTCCTCCTCCGCGTGCGTCTCCACGTGCGCGTTGAGCTGCTCCGAGCTGGGGAAGCCCTTGGCGCAAGGGATGCACACGTACAGGTTGTCGCCGTAGGGCACCGGCTCGAAGCCCTCCTGCCGGTACACGTAGGGCGCGCCGGCCGGGCCGCCCTCGCTCCCGCTCTGCGCGCTGTCGTCGCTGCCGTCCTTGCCGTTCTCGTCCTCCTCCTTGCAGGCGTGAGGGGGCTCCCCGAAGGGCCTGCCTGCCGCCGCACTGCCGGCCAGGAGCCCGTTGGGGACCCTGTCACCCAGCCCTTCGGCCTCCTCCCCCGGGCACGGGCCCTTGGGCGCCACGTCCCTCCGCTCAAACGGGGAGGCGGCCGCGGGCTCCTTCTTGGCCCACTCCTTCTTGCGGGCCGAGTGCCGGAGGCTCTTGCGGGGCGGCGGCCCGCCCGGCCCCTCCAGCAGGCACAGCGGGTTGTCGTCTGCCCCCTCCAGATCCATGGGCTCACTGAGGGCCCCCCCCAGCTCGGTGTAAGAGGCACTGTTGGCGACGGGAGGGGCGGAGGTCGAGAGGGGCGAGCCCTCCTGGCTGTCGCTCAGCTGGGCTGGGTCGTCGGGGGTGAGGGAGGGCCCGGGGGTGGCAGGGGGCAGCGGGGGGCTCTTCTTGGACAAGTCCAGGCCCAGCTCCTGCTCACAGCTGCCGCCGGCCCCATTGGTACTGCAGCCGCCCAGGCCAGCCTCCCCGCTGCCGGGACAGACGGGCCGGCCCAGGCCATGCGCGCCCTCCTGGCTCAAGCCGCCCAGGAAGAGCTCATCGTCGGAGCCTTTGGCCTGGGAGAGCTCCTGGGGGGCATGGGCCCCTTTGCGCCCGTCCACGAGGCCTGGGTAGCGGGTCTGGATGACCGAGGCCGTAGACAGCCGCTGGCTGCGGGGGTGCCGCCCCAGGCCGGCGCCGCCCCGCCCAGAGCCGAAGGGCTTGCCAGCTCTCTTGAGCTTGCGCCGGCAGAGGGCCGCCAGCTCAGGCAGCTGGAGGTAGCTGGCGGCGGTGAGCAGCGTGCTGAAGTTGGGCTCAGCTGGCGGCTCACCGGGCAGCAGGCGGCCGGTGTAGATGAAGTCCAGGATCTGCTGGAACACCGCGGAGCTGACCATGTCCGTGTCCAGGCTGATGAGGTTGTCATGCAGCACCAGGGACTTGAAGTAGACGCTGCTGGCGGCCAGGACGTTCTTGTGGGCCCGGAAGACGGCGTTCTCCACCATGACGATGACGTCACACAGGAAGCCCTGCGTGCGCTGCTGGTTCAGCTGCAGCAGGAGCTGCTTGGAGTGGCTGGGCAGCTCCATGTCGGGCCCCATGTCCCCGCGCCCTGCCCACACGCACCACCTGTGGGCACGAGCAGACACACACCCGTCAGCGGGGGCCCTCCTGGGGCCTCCCCCCAGGCCGCCCGCCTGCCGCCAGCCCATCTGTACGCTTGAAAACGCAGCGACAACGGGGGGCACATGTGTGGGGCAGACAAACCAGAGCTCTGTCCCCTAGAGGAAGGTGACCCCACACCCAGATGGACCTGTGGGTGAGCAGCAGGGACCACGGGGACACAGAAGCCCCTGATGGACACTTCTGCAGCGGCCCGGCTTTCCGGTCCAGCCGGAAATTGGATCTGCAGGTGGAGTTGCCCAGAGCGCACTGAAGCCACCTTCTCCTCGAATACCACGTGGGCAGGTCGGACCCGCAGCCTCCAGCAATGGCCGCCCACGTGACGCTGCGGACCGGCCATTCCCCCCACCCTCCCCATCCCCCCGGCCTGTGCCTCTGGGTGCCGAGCAGAAGAGGTGGCCTGGCCAAGCCTGGTACCACAGGCCCCAGGGCCTTTCTGGGCAGGGCAGGTTGTCTGAGCTTGGGAAACCCCGCAGACTGGCCAAAATGCGCCGGGAGGAATTCTCACTGGGGAACAACCGTGCACAGAGCCCCGCGGCGGCTGCGCGCATGCCCACCCACAGGGGCCTTCATGTCCCTGCGCTCAGGGCCCGACCTGGGAGAGGAGCGCACTGCCCCAGGCCTCCCTCAGCAGGGATCCAGGGTCCCCACCCTGCCCCCTCGGGAGGGGTCATGCCCGCCCACCTGCTGTCCCACCCTGGCCTGCACTTGCCCTTGTCTGCAAAGACAGAGAAGCCCCCACGCCCCTGTCCACCCGGGAAGGCTCTGCGCACAGTGCCCACGTGGGCTGGCACTCGGCCCAGCGGGAGCCAGTACCCCTCCCGGCCCTGGCCAGCCAAGGGGGACAAAGAGCCCAAGACGCGGAACACCTGGCTGAGAACGCCAGCCCGTGAGCCACAGCCCCTCCTCCCCCACGCTGCCAGCGCTGCCCGCACACAAAGGCCGGCGGCCAGCACGCAGGCCAGGCGCTCAGCTGCCCGGAGTCCCCAGGAGGAGGAGCAGACCCCGCCCCCTGCCGCACCCCCAGCCTACCGGAGTGCCAGGGGCCCAGAAACCATGTGAGCAGCAACCAGGGGGGGTGGCCTCCTCGAGTGTGCGGCCTCCCTGGGGGTGCATCAATGCCTGGTCACCTGCGGAGGAGAAGGTGGACACAGTCAGCACGCGGGCCTCGCAAGGGGGGAGGAGCGGCTCGAGGCCGGAGCCAGGCTCCCGTCTGCGACAGGGTCGGGCGTCCGGACAGCTGGGCAGGAGGCAGCAGCCACAGTGCCTGCAGCCCGGCTGGTGGCAGGAAGGAGGCAGGTGTGGGGCGCCGCCGCACCCCCACAGGAAACAGGGTGCCCCCAGAGCCTCCTCGGGCGGGGAGTGGGGGGACAGGCGTGCAGCTCTGGGAGGGCGGGCGGGGTGGCAGGAGGCCTGGGCAAGGCCCTTCTAGGCTGGCCACATTTACATAACAAAAGGTCAGAAATGGAGGAGCTGGTGCCGCGGGCTATTTATAAGATCCAGTCTCAACCGCTTCTGGCTCCCCAGCCCCCTGCCCTGCCCTTCCCTCTGGGTCTGCGCTCGCCCCCTCCCTGCCAGAGCCCAGCCCCCTCCTGCCCAGCCTGGCCTGACCACATGGCCCTCGAAGGCTCGCCCTTTCAATACCAGCCCGCCAAGGCTGCTGGCAGCTGCCGCCAGATGCGGGCGGGCTTCCCGGCCCCCCAGGGCTTCAGGTCCTGGGAGAGGGGTCCCGAGGTCCTGGCTGCTTGCCCCCCACCGCAGCAGACCTGGGCACCCTGGGCATGGAGCTAGGCAGCGGGCGGAGGCCTGAGCCCCGGAGCCCCTCCTGGCGCGCCCCTCCCCCGCCCAGGGCCAGGGCGGCCCGGCCGGTCCTCAGGAATGTGCCCAGACCCGGGGTGCGGGGTGCCGGGAGGCCTCGCTCCAGCCTGCCAGCTGTCTCTTGCCCCCAGCACGGCTCCCCGCTGGCAGGGGTGGCTGGTGAGGGGGCCGGCCTGGCTCGCAGGCAGCATGAGGCCTGCTGGTGTGGGGCCGCTGCCCAGCCTGGCAGGAGCCGCCATGGGCTGCAACAGCCCCGGCAGCCAGCCCAGCCAGCCCCAAGCTCCCCCCACCGCCCCGCACTGCTGCCCGCCTTGAGCGCCCACTCCACCATGCCCAGAGCCCGGGCAGATGGACAGGTCAGAGAGGTGGGCTGGGAGTTGTCCCAGCTAGGCTGACCCCAACACCCCCCAAGGAAGGGGTCTCTTGTGAACAGAGGCCCTGGGTGACTTTCCCAGCTCTCTGCTCCCAAGACCACTGCTTGGTGACCAACGGGTCCTGGCTGAGGCCCCAGGCGCCCCTCCTCCCCTCAGCTCAGGCCGCAAAAAGCCAAGGTGGCCAGTCCACCCCACCCCCCGGAAGGCCAGGCCCTACAGCTGACCAGGGACCCCAGGCCTCATGGGGGTGCCTCTCCTGGCGCCCGGGAGGGCAGGAGGCAGTGAGAGAAGCCCTCAGGTGCTTCAACCAGATTCCACAGCAGCCGGTCCAACTTGGCCTGGACCACACGGAGCCCGGAGCCAGGGAGGCTGAGCTCTCGGGCTGCCCATCCTTCTGCCTCCAGGTGGAAACGCGGGGGAACAGGGCCTGGCGACAGGCGCCCCCCCTCCAAGCAGAGAAGGGGGCATCCCAGCCCACTAGGGGGCCGTGGGCCCCTCAAGATGCCCGCTACCTGGCCGCCACGCCCCAGGGTCTTGAGCACAGTGGGTGCGTCACTGAGGCCACGGACACTCGCTGGCCACTGCCCTGCAAGCCTGGGTCCAGCCGACCTGGCGTGAGCGCCTGGCGCTCCAGGTGTGCCCTGACAGGTGTGAGCTGGGCCCTCCTGGGCTGCAGGAGGGGCACCTGGAGGCAGAGCGAGGCGGCCCCAGCTCCTGGCACCCTATGCCAGCCTGATAAGCATCCTGTTCACAGGGAAGCCTCCAGCGCAGATGAGACCGGGGCTCTGGGGCTTAAGCAACCTGCTCAAGGTCACAGGAGCAAGCCGAGGGCACAGCTCCGCTCTAGACTTCGCCACCCAGGACGACCCCCGGGTCTCCTCCCCCCAGGGGCAGGACGGGGCACCAATGCGCCCCACCTCCCTCCCTCCAACACCTGGTCTGGCGGCCCGCTGACCACCTCACCCCGGAGCCGGGGCTGTGCCCGCCGCTCCGAGGAACAGCACTGGCCTCCGCGGCCTCTCTGGCTGCCCTGCAGGCGGGGCTGCTGGCGAGTGGGCCCCACAGCCCTGGTGAGCCCAGGCCTGGATGCCCGCCAGCCACTCCTGGCTGGCCTCCCAGACCGTCCTCCTGGAAAGCAACAGGCCCTGTGAATGCCAGGAGCCCTGCCCTCCTCCTGACGGGATGCCCAGGAAACAACGCTGGGGCTCGGTCAGCGTGCTCAAGACGTGTTGGGAGGGACCCAGGGCAGGCCTCCCAGCCTGAACAGTGTGGGAGGAGGCGCCCACCCCACCCACCGCCCAAAGCCTGCTCTCGACGCCCACAGCCCCTCTGTCCCACTCGGGCAGCCCACCCGGGGGGCTCACAGCACCACGCGACGCCTCGCAGGAGGCCACGGCCGGCACGCCTGCTCTCTGGGGGAACCCTGCGTGCGCCTCCAGCCACCCGTCTCTCCCACCTGCACGACACGGGACCTGCGGCCGGCTCCCCCCGCTGGCCCTGGCACAGCTGGCCAGTGGGCACCAGGCGGGCGCGAGGCGGGGTCCTGCAGGGAGGCCCCGGCCAGGCCTGCTGAGATGGGGAAGGGCAGGGGAACGCTGCCTGGGGCGAGATCACTGTTACAAAAACATCCAGACGAGGTGCCCACCTTGCCCCCCGCTGGCCGGAGGGGCCTGAGTGCTTGGGAAGGGAGCAGCGGGCAGCAAAGAGCAGGAGCCTGGAGGCAGGGAGCCTGTGGGAGGAGTCCCCACGAGGCCAGGATCCAGGGCCCTGAGGAGCCTCTGCCTGGTGGCTCCTGCGTCCGCTTCCTACTCGCCCTGCGGGGTGTCAGGCCCGGGCCGGGGAGCAGATTCGGGGCATGCAGACAGTCCGGCCCCACTCCGACCCCAGACCCGGAACCCGCGCACACTGGACTGTGGGAGACCAGCTTCCTCCTCCCAGAAGGCAGGGAACGCCCAGCGACGGGGGTCGAGAAGGAGGCGGCGGCCCCCAAAGGGAAGACACCTTTCCCACGTAAACACGCCCAGAGTGACTAGGAAATGGGGTTCGGCTCCCAGGGCTGTCCTGGAGGCGGGCCAGGGCTGGGCTGCCTGCTGGGAGGGACCCGCACCACCGCCCACCCGCCCGAGGCACCTCCCAGCAGTCAGTGAGGCAGCCGCCCAGCCCAGGGCCCCTCCAGGTCGCAGACTCCAACACCCAAGCATGAAACAACTCAAGAAGCTAGAAACCTCTCTCACACCAACCCACGACTCTCAAAGACCTAAAAGACAAAACAGACTGTGTCACCTTCGATCATCGCTTCTGTGTATGAGGCGAGAGGACACTTCCCCACTGAACAACAGGAAGAACCCCCTCAGGGTGGAGGTCCTTCCCGGGAAAGGGCAGCCACCCCTGCACCCGCGTGGCGGCACAGACACCCCAGCAGCCAGCACCCAGGCCACACACCCTGCCCACGACAGTCACAGAAACAAAGCCCAAACTGGAAGGCAGACGGCGAGGACGGGGTTCGCCCGCTGACTGAAGGCTGAGAGCGGACTTCCGGGCAGAGAAGAGGACGCTCAGACTTCACAAAGACCGAGACGGGAGGCGCACAAGCCCCGGGAGCCAGGCAGGTGCAGAGCCCCCCGGCGGCGTGCGGGCCGAACCTGGGTCAGGAAGAGCTGACCACGGACATGTCTGCAGCCGCCAACAAACGGGGGAGCAGGGCAGCCAGACCCTAAAGGGGCACAGGGGGCCCTGGGCAAGGTCAGAAGCAGGGAAAGACAGGAGGGGGGACCAGGGACCAGACAGGACTCGACACACGAGAGGCTTCTGTTCTGGACGCGGGACGTGTGCCCACCTGGGAAGAGCCTGGGGTGCAGTTGCTCACAGCTGGCACGCTTCTTAGGTAGGGTCAGTGCAGAGCCGGTCCCCGGGCTGACGAGCAAGCCCACCCACTCCTAGACTAATCACAACAACCCGAGGGGAGAAGCAGCCCCGACGGGAAGGAAGGAACCCCCGAGCCCAGCCAGAAACCTGCAGGACACTGAGGTACCACCTCCAAACCTCTGAGGGGACCTCGCCCCCAACACAGGCGGTGCCGGAAGCGAAGACCCCGCACGCCTCGTGGCCAATAAGCAAAAAGCCAGAGCGATACTGGGACAAAGCCAACCAAGACTTTAAAAACAGTCCATGTCAAAAAAAAAAATCTTTACAGACCACCACCACCAGGAACCTCTCATCAGGGCAGACGGGTTGGCCAGCTGAAGGCAGCAACGACCGACGACACTCTAACCGTCCAGGGTCCGGCTGACACCTGCGGGGGACAGGGAGGGGCTCTGCAAACCCCAGCAGGCACGCCCAGGAGGCACGGGACGAGGCCCGGGACTGGGGTCAAAGGAGGCCACGAGCAGAAGGGTCTGCCCGGCCTGGAGGGCCTCCCACCACAGCCCAGGGGCACGCCAAAGGTAACCACCAGGTGGCTCCGGTCCACGACCGCAAACACGGGAGCAGGGGTGCCTCAGGCACCCCCCAGCTTTTAAAAAGCGTTTTCAAGGATAAAACTAGGGAACTGCCAAGGAACACGCTACAGCCTGTGCCCGGGGCCTGAAGTGCCGGCGGGGACACTTAGAGGAGGTCCCACCTGTCCAGCAGGCCCTGTGGCCGACCAAACAGGAGAGGCCAGGCTCGGGAAGGGAGTGAGAGAGGAGGGTCCCCAGGACTCGGCAGGAACACGCTCAGAGCGTCTTCAGATGGGACTCGAAGGGCCGTCTGACGTTAAGGGGCTGCGTCCAGCGACAGAGAAGTGGACAGCCCTCCGCCCCAGGAAGCAAAGCGGCCCGAGGGGGTGACCGCGGACTGCCGAGGCGGGGCAGAAAGCGGGCCGGCGGTGACCCGCGGGACGGGGCACAGCGATTCCCAGCAGGCGGCTGAGTCTCAGAGGCACAACCAGCCCCTCACTCCACAGACTGGGCAAGCCCGCCATCCAAGGACCTGGACAAGCGTGGGGAAGCGGCACGCGCCCACAACTCGGAGGTGGGGACCCCAGGAGGGGCCGCACGCCTCTTCTCACAGGGGCGACGTGTGCGCGTGCCTCGCACCACCACCTCAGGTGCACGAGAGCTGGTGTGCTGGCTGCGGGGAGACAGAGCTTCCGGACCCAGGGAGGGGCCGCCCCCAGGGTCCCCCCAGCCACGTGGCCGGGGACGGGAGGCCCGCGCAAACTGGGGCTTCCGGGGCCAGGCCCACAGGACGCGCCCAGGAGCGCCTCCCCCAGGAGCAAGGCAGGAGCTGCAAGTCCAACACAGGCGTCCCCACGACCCGGAACCACCAGGCCCGAGTAACCTCCTCAAACCCAGGTCCATCCAGGCACGCCCCGGCTCAGGGCTCTCAATGGACTCCCGGGCCTGGATAAAGTCCATGTCGGGGCTGGTCCGTGGAGGGCTTCCAGAGGGCCGGGCCGCCCCTCCGCGGCCCCCAGGCACACCCAAGGGCCTCCACCTCCAAGAAGCACCCATCTCCCCCACCTGCCGCCGGCACCCAAGGGGCTCCCAAGGTCAGGGACCGTGTGTGCCCTCCAGCTGGCAAGTGGGCCAGAGGGAACAGGCCGGGCTGAGGGGAGGCGGCCCCTGAGACGGTGGCCAGCCTTCCTCTTTCCGACACTCAGACTCAGCAAGCCTCTGACGCTGCACCTGTGACTAACTTGCACCTGGAGGCGCAGAACCCGGCAGCCCACGCTGCGCTCACACCCAGCCCGAGTCCGCAGCAGCAGGCGCCGGTCATTCGGGAACAGTCGCTCACAGAGCTGATCGGATCTTCCCGATGCGCTCGGACGTGGTTAAAGGACAGGGATTCTTTCCCTCACCGCGGCCGCGTCACACGAGACGCGGAGGCCTTTCTCAGGCCCTTCCCTGGCCTCAGCACCATCAGCTGTCTCCCCCCGGTGGGAGGCTCCCGTTCACCAAGAAAAGGTCCCCAGGTCTGAACCACCACCTTGCCCGTCAGCCCCTCCTTCACGAGCAGCAGCGGGCAGACGCGGTGCTGTCGCAGACACGGCCTGCCCTGCTCGCCCCAGAGAACGCGCGACGCTGTGTCCCCTGGCGCGACGCTGTGTCCCCTGGAGTTGAGGCTCACCGCTGGGCCTTCTGCACAGCCCCCGGAGAGGCAGCCTGGCCCAGGCACCCAGGGGAGCACCATGGCCGGCACCAAGGTGCGTGTTAGCCTGTGGACGGGGGCCGGTGGGGACGGTCTGAGCATTCTGAAAGTCCTGAGGACCCAGGGGTCTGCAGGCCACGCTGACAACAGCTGTTGGCCACCACCTCAAACACTCCTACCCCCTCTCCGGGCACCACAGGACACGTGGGGACACAGGACTGATGGCAAGGCCCGCTCCTTCAGCTCACGGATGGTCACCAAAGGCTGGAAACCTAGGTGAGGGCTGCTGAGAAAAGCTGTTTTCAAAGACAAGAAAGGAAACGGCACTTCAGGTGGCATGCGAGAACAACCTCAGCAGCAGGGCTCGCCGCCTGCGGAGCAGGCAGCCCCGCGAGCCAGGCGCAGAGGGGCAGGGTGGGCTCCCGGGGCAGGGGTGCCGCCTGCCCAAGGCACCAGGCCAGCCGCCCAGCCCTCGTCAGCGTCAACATGCATGGAATGCAGGCTGCGGAGAGTGCCCCTACCCTGCCCACAGCCTCGGGGCGCAGGCTCACCCTTCGCAGCTCCAGGGTACCCGGGCCCGGCCG
Source organism: Bos indicus (assembly GCF_029378745.1). Classification (NCBI taxonomy): domain Eukaryota; kingdom Metazoa; phylum Chordata; class Mammalia; order Artiodactyla; family Bovidae; genus Bos; species Bos indicus. The sequence goes on along the minus strand of NC_091776.1, from coordinate 72,098,473 downwards.
CCACCGGCCGCCTCACGGCCAGGACTGCCCCGACCCCCCAGGCCCTCTGCCCAGAGACGACCCCGTGCACCCACGCTGCCAACACCTTGGAGGAGGACCCACCAGCTCTAACCCGCCCTCATGGAGGGGCAGAGGCCCAGGCCCCAGGGGCGGAGGGGAAAGGCTGTTTCAGGAGGAGTCCTCCCGGCCCTGCGGCCCAGGGAAGCGATGCCAGTCCACACCCAGTCCCGGGCAGTCATGGCCCCCACCCAACGGAACCCCAGTGGCCCTCCAGCGAAGCAGCTCACCGCCCATCGCCCTTGAGCGCGAGCCTGTCCCAAGGGCTCACTCTACCCCCAGAGCCCCACCAGCGGACTCCAGACTGTGTGTGGAGCCTGCCTGGGCGGCTTGCACAGCGGGGCTTGCCCAGGGGTGCTCACACAGGCGTGCCCATGTAGGCCAGGCCAGGAGTCCCAGAAGGAGGCCCTGGTCTCTTGTCCCGCCACCCCCAGTGCCCCATCCGAAGCCGCGGGCACCTTCTTCCTCCCGGTGTCCAAACAGAGCTGCTGGGAAGAAACCGCCAGCCCCTCTCCACCAGAGGGAAGGGCCTCGGGTCCTGGGAGGGCGGGTGAGGAAGCCTCTACACAGCCCAGAACCGCTCTCACGGCAGAGCCCACGGGCCCCTCTGCCAGACGCGTGGGCCACGAAAAGCAGACAAGGGGTGCCCGATTGCCCCAAAGACAACTCCGCCCCCGGCTGCGCTTCCTACTCAAAGGACACCAAGCGCGCCAGTGCTGCCCCTGCCACACCTGGCAGCCCAGCAGCTCAGCGCCCGCCTGCAGCCGCCCAGAGCAGGCAGGGGCCGAGTGCCGGCTGCCCTCGGACGGAACAAGCCCGGGACAGAGGGCCGGCCGGCCAGGACTCACCTGAGGTTCTGCCCCCGGCGCCCCTCCCAGCCCTCGCCCCACCTCCAGGCCCCGGTCAGGGGCTCCCTCACACACCTTCCCAGGTAACAACCTCAGGGACCCTCTCTCCCAGACACCTTGAGATCCAGGCGAGAAAGGGGGCAGGACCCAGCTCCGGGGGCCCCGGCGGCAGCCCCAGGCGGCTTGTTTGGGAAGCAGGAAGAGCTCCCAGGTCCCCATGCCTGGGGAGAGAGGCCAACCAGGGCCTAAGCAGGTAACCCGGAGACCAGAGCAGACCCGAGAGAGGCACGAGGCTCCTGGGACCTCCTAGAAGGTGCCCCCAGCACACACCAGCCTACGTCCCTCCCACAGCCACCTGGGGAAGAGGGGCCATGAAGAGCGTGAGCCCCCACACCCGATGCTTCTCCAGGACCCTGGAGCCTACGGGAGGATCAGCCAGCTGGGCCCGCTCTGTAAGCACGACCCCACGCGCAGTCTGGGGCCACCCCTGCTTGTCCAAAGGGATTCACTGCTCCCTTGACCCTGCTATCTACAAAGATCCACCTCCTGAGAAAGCAGCTGTGGGATCCACGTCCAAGGCTTCAGGGAATGTGGATACGTGGGCTCCAGGTGACCCCTGCGGAGTGCAGCACCCGGGCCCCCACCGGGCAGCAGGGACTCAGGGCCAGGTGCAGCCCCTGCCCGTCACAGGGAGAGTTCCCCAGGAGCCGGGGGTGCCGCCCCAGCATCCTGGCCATAAACTCTGCACCCTCTGCTCATCCCTTCTGCAGTTACTCACCAGAGCTCACTGGTAGCTTCCGAGCAGCACAGGCAGGAGAACCGCAAGGCCAGTGGGCAATCCCGCCCTTTGAAGGCCTGTGAGCAGGCTGAGGAGAAGGCCAAAGGGCAGCGACCCCAGCCTGGGCGAGAGAGACCTCCAGCCACCTGTGTGTACGTGTGGGGCGTTCCCAGGACACGGGGGCAGCCCCTCCTCACTCTCGCAGAGAACCCACCCCCGTGGGTTCTCCAGTCCCTCTGGGGAAGAAGCCCAAGGCCACGGGGGCCACGGGAGGCCAGTGCGCACGGCGACCACTCCAGGGCCGCAAGAGGCCCGCTCCCCACCTGGAGGCCCCCTCCCCACCAAGCCCGGCCCCGCCTTCCCTTGGAGCCTTGGAATTCCCAGGAGCGGGAGCGCCCCGGGCGCCCCCAGAGGCCGGCCACCTGCCCTTCCGGGCTCCTCCCTCCGCGCCCACACCCACGTGCTCGGGAGGCGGCCCCTCACAGGAAGCAAGCACGCACTGAGCACACTGGCGGCGCCCGGGCGGAAGGGCCCGCTCGAGCCCCCAGGCCACGCCCCCACCCCACCCGCCGGGCAGGCATCTCCTGGGGGTCTCAGTCCGCTCGAGGCCTGGCCACACCCTCCCGGGCCGCGCGCCCCGGGCCCTCCCCTCCTGGACGGCGGTGGGGCCTGGAAGCGGCTCCCTCCAGGTTTAACCCCCACCCCCCGACCGAGCGCGCGGGGGGTGGAGGGGTGGGGGGGGTGGCGGGCGGGCCCCACTCGCAACCCCACCCGCCCCCACCTGCTTTTCTGGCTCGGCTGCTCCCAGGAGCCCTCCCCCAGCCCAGGTCCCTAACCCTCCGGCGAGGCCCCTCCCAGCAGGAAGCGCAGCCCCGCCGACGGGCCGAGTCAAACTGGCCCCGCTGGCTGGCAGCCCCTAACCCAGGGAGAGCCAAGCTGGGATCCGGGAGCCCCCCCAGCCCCAGGCAGTGACTGAACCCCTGGTCCGCGAGGGCGCTGCACCCACAGCACAGCCCGGGAAACTAGCAGAGCCTGCACCTCCCGGCCGAAGGCGCACTGCTCAGAGGCAAGGCTGAGCGCTAGAGGGCAAAGACCCAGGCCAGCCCTGGGCACACGAGCTGGGCACCACATCTGTTCTCAAAACACTTCGCTGAGCAGATAAACGGCCCCTGCACGGCCTCGCGGGTGCCGGACAGCAGTGGGGGTGCCGGCTTCCTGGAACCGGGCACCTACAGGGCCACGCTCCTGTCTCCCTCCTCTTGACGGAACCCCGGCCCCACCTTCCCAGACCACAGGGCTCCCCTGTGACCACCCTGCCGCAGCCGGCCCGGCGGCCCTCAGCAGCTCTTCAGGTGCCCCCGTATCACCCAGGGGCACTCCCAGAGACAGTGTGCCCGGCGCCTTCCCCAGGCTGAGCTCTGGGGGCTGCAATACGTGCCAGTGAACTCCAGCTCTGTTCCCACTTTAGAAACACATTGGAGACACCGAGGCCCAGAGAAGCCCATCCCTGTCCAAGGCCGCTAGAGAGTAAACAGCGCTGAGGCCAGTGCCCCTCACTGCCCCCAGAGGCCCTCCTCAGTCAGGCGCCTGGGCCAGGACCGGAGGAAGCTGACCTGTGGTCTCTCTGCAGACGCAGCTGGGAACAAGAGCCCTCCCCACCCCAGTGATCTGTCCCTGGTGGGGGGGTGGGCACTGGCCCTCAGCCCCGGTGGGCAAGGCACACCAGCCGTGGGTGGGGCCGACTGCTAGAGGCCAACAGGCCGAGCAAAAAAGCAGGGCGGCGGGTCCCCTGGGTAAACTGGACTTTATTCCTTCCTCGCTTCTCGACGCTCCAGAACTGCCCTGCCAGCCCTTGCATGGGGGCGAGCTGCGGCTCCCAGACACTGCCCCCACCCCGCCGCCACCTCCGGGCAGACAATGAGGACTCCAGGAAGGCAGCAGGCCTGTCAGCTCAATAATGCAAAACCCTGTTGCTGAGTCCACGACAGCTGACTTCAAGTGGATCGGAGGCTGTGCTTATTAACAAAATGAGAAACCTGATCCATGGAAAGAAAACACTACGCAGGGATTAATCCAGGGCTGCAGCTTGTGGAGAAGGCCGGGCCGCTGGCCAAGACCAGGCAGGGAGCGCGGGACGCGGCCTACCTGTCCCTGGCAGGTACCTGGCTGCAGGACAGGGCACATCGCCTCCACCCCCCTCCTTCCAGCAACTGCAGCAATCATTTCAGTTCTGCTTTAATTAAAGGCCTGGCTCCCTCAGGCTGCTTCTTCCTCTCCCCAGAGCCAGCAACCAGAGGGAGATTTTTCTTTTCAGGAATTGCTTGTAAAAGCCGAATGACTAATCTGCAAGTCCCAACAACTGGCAGGAAAACACTGCAGAGAGAAATCCTGGGCGCAGCCCCAGCACTCCAGCCAAATGGCTGGAGGAGCTGGGCAACGGGTGCTCAGCAACACCCCACAACCAGCCCGCAGGCGGCTGGGAGCCCAAGGGAAGCAGACCAACCTGGGAGCGCTGCCGCCAAGGCAGGTGGGAAGCTCCCTGCCAGCCTTCCCAGGCTACCGCCTGCCCACAGGACCTCACAGGACTGACTCCCCTGGCAGGCAGGGCCACTTACTGCAGACTTCAAGTATCAGCCTCTCACCCCCCCTCCATGGTGCTAAGAGCACGCTAAACCAGCGATCTCACCGCACAGCTTTGTCTCTGGAGGCCAGCCGGGGGCCAGCCCATCTGCCTTTTTTTTTTCCCCCAGACCACTGCAGCGACCCTGCTCTCTGCTGAGCGGAAGCCCACTCCCAGAGCCAGGGCTACAGACCAGCCACATGGCCTGTGCTCTTGAAAATGTCTGCTGAAAGGCCCAGGGAGCCCAGACGCTGGCAGATGGGAACGCAGAAGAGTAAAGCCAGGAGCCAGGAAGCAATAAACGCTAGCTCCAGAAAGGGCCTGGTATGTATGGGTGACCCGGCTCCATCCCTGCGGCCGGGGGTGGGGGCCTGGAGAACACCCCCAGCAGCTCTGGAAGGCCCCTCCGCTACCTGCCACCTCCCCCCTCCCCCCCGCACAGCCATGCGTCCATCAGTCAACAATCTTCACCCACAGGATTCCTACGGGCACGGCTCGGCCCCTCCCCCCCGCCACAGATGTCAGAGAGAGGGGTAGCCTCCCCGGGTGACAACTCCTGACTGGGGGAGGGGGACCGGGACCCTCGCTTATCCAGATGTGCTTGGCAACTGCTACCGGCGAAACACACCGGAGGCGGAGGGGACCCGAGAAACGCGGGATAAATAACTTCGAAACCGTCCCGGCCCGGGCGGATCCGCAGCGGGCTCACTTCCCCGGGGCCGACTCACCGCTGTTCTGGGTGGGGCCGCTCCGGAGCATTTTATCTGGGCCGCGTCCCCTCCTCGCCGTAAGTCACTAACCCCCCCGCCCAGGGACAGGATCGCCGCCTCTCCCCCCACCACCCCACCCCAGCCCCGCCTGCGAGAATATGAACCATGCTGGCAGATAAACAGAATGACACGCCGGGCGCTGCGGCCCCCTCCCCCTGCCGGCCGCCCCCTCCCCCAGCCCCTCTCTCTTCCTGCCGAGCGGCCGCCCGCACCAGAGGTCTGGGGGCAGGGCCGCGCGCCCACCCGCCGCAGGGCCCGGCCCGGAGAGGCCGCTCCAGGCCGCCCTGCCCCTGCCGCGCGCAGCCGTGCCCTGCGGGCAGCGGGCCGGGCACAGCAAGAAGCCCGGCGAGGGGCGGCGGCGGTGCATAAAGGGGGCCCGCCTGTCAGGCAGCGCGGCTCCCCGGGCCGCTCGGACCGCAGCGCGGAGGAGCAGGCACAAAGAGCCGGCGCCCGCCGCCCGCTAGCCCCGCGCGCGGGGGGCTTTGTGCCGGGCCCGCCGCCTGCCCCGCGCTCACACACACACACACTCACACGCCGCGGCGGGCGGGCCGGCGGCCGGGGGTCCCGCCCCCCTCACACACACACCCCCGCGGCGCGGCGACCCCTCTGCGCGCGCCCGCCCACGCCCCTCTCCCGGGGGCGCGCCCCGCACCTCACCTCGTGTGCGTCGGCGGCGGCGCTCGCCCCGCCGGCCGGCCGGCCCGCCGCGGCCTCTTCTTCGGCGCCGCCCGCGCCCGCCCGCGCCGCCCGTCCGCCCGCCCGCGCCGCCGCCGGCTCGGCTCGGCTCGGCTCCCCGCCCCCGCGCGCCGAGCGCCCTCTCACAGCAGCCCGCCCGGCGCCATCTTGGAAGCTTGTGACGTCGCGCCGCCCGCTCACCCCTGACCCACATCTGAATGGGCGAGCGGCGCGGCGGGGGCGGGGCCTGCGGTGGGGCGGGGCCGGGGGCGGGGCCGGGGCGGCCGCTCGGCGGCGGGGGGGAGGGGCGCGCGGGTGGAGCCGGGGGACCTGGTGGCCCCCCGCCCACGGGTGCAGGGGCGGCGCCGCGACCTCAGCCCCGGAACGCGCGGACCGCACACCCTAGAAGGGGGCTCGGCCCCCCCGCACTCGGAGCCGACCCACCCCCCCACCCCCCGCCTTGAGCCTGACCCTGACCCCAGGCACCCCAGGTCCGTGCCCCCGCCGCGGGCGGCCAGCGTGGTCCGAGGACGGCCTTGATCTGCGGAAGGAAGCCCTCGCAGCCCGCCGGCCCTACCTGCCCCGAGGGCACGGGGGTCCCCCTCGCCGAGCCCAGCCGGCCCCTTCCGGTGGCTGCAGCCCCTCGCGGGCCCCTGGGGTCAAGCGACGCGCCCAGGTTGGCAGCCGGGACTCAGGCTGTTCGGAGGGGCTGGAGCGGGCCAGGGACTGCGACGTGCTCGAGGGGGTCGCTTGCTGGACCTCTCCTTAGTTTGGACACCAGGTAAATACAGGACATCGCACCTGAAGTCTGGGAGGGACCCAAGTTTGCCGGCAAGACTAGAAGCGCGTTCTTCCAAATAAACTTGTACGTTTAATGAAACCCTAGTTGGACAGTTATCAGACTTAACAAAATTCTAACTTGACCTGGAGGAGTAAACAGCCCCAAACAGCTATCATTTCCCGCCTTGGGAACGAAAACACGAACGAGGGTGGACTTGCCCTAACAAATGAAAGCAAATAGTGAATGAAGCTACTGTACTCCAATCAGAGCACCTTAACCCAGAAACAGAAAGCCTGCACACAGGTCCCAGCAACGGCAAGAACGTGATGCAAAAGGGAGTATGGAACGTCAGTGGCGAACCTAAGACACAGCCCAGGAATAAGCTCACGGGGGACTTACTGAAGAAACTCCTGAAAAGCTGTCAACCCCCTACTAAGCCAAAGACATGCAAATTAACACTTCTGTTTGTTTGCATTTTTAACAAATCAGAAATCAGTTTCAAATGATAACCTTCACACATAGTCAGAGGTCTGGTGGGTAATCTTTCTCCTATACTCCTGGAAGCATATAAATTGCTTCAACATTTCTGAACATGAGTTTGCCAGTGGAAGCCAAAAATAAAAATGTTTTAGAATGATCATTACTTTGACAGTAATTCTTTTTCTGGAATTTTGTGCTAAGGAAATTGATGGCGTTTGTAGACTGCATGCTTGACTGTCGTCTTTATCCAGACTGGATTTTGAACCCTGGTGCCAGGGGGCACACCTGAGACTTATAGGTAGTCCCTGGTCACTCATTTAATTTGCATTTGAAAATTAATATATGAGGAACAATCCTCCGTGTCTTTAATAACGTGTAACAGAAGAGAATGTGTATATGTTTAATTGAATCACTTTGCTGTACGCTTGAAACTAAAACAACTTTATAAATCAGCTGTTTCAATAAAATATTTTAAAATTAATGTATGATTGTGTTTTTCAAGTGCCCTTTGAAAAATCATACACAAAGTAAGTTACAGAAGGGAATTGGTTAAGCTGTCCACGAGAGAGAATGGTGACGGCACTATGAATGGTGTTTACAAGGGCATTTTACAATCTAGATGCGCTCAAGGGATACGAAGCAAAAAATAAAGATGAAAGCAGACTACAAAATTGTATCTATGTGTTGCATGCAAAGTATTGATCCCTGGAAAAGCAAATGAAGAAAATACATCAAAATGTTTACAGAGGTTCTTCCTAGGGTTTGGGATTTTTTTTTTAACACAAATTTTAATGTTTTATTATAAAAATAACATTTCTATTTGGAACAATTCTAGCTATACTGTGTTTTAAAAGTTACTGATTCTCATCCTCCCATCTGCACTCTGAAGTAACGTCACCAGCTGTGCATTTATGCTTCCTTCTCTGACATCAGCATGTGTCTCTTCACGTGTCAGGAAAAAAGACCTCACTTTTTTGAAACTATAAAACTATACGCTATATAAGGGTAGGTCACTATAAAACCTACGTTTGCCCTTTGCCCCCTAAGACTCATCTCAGAATCTTTCGAGTGTGTGCCCAGGTTCCTTCTCTAATAGCTGAGAACATCGCAGTGTATGAAGTTTCTATAAACACTTCTCTTAAGCATGGCTACGGAGGTTTGGAATTTTAAAAAAGAATTTTTTTAAGTCTTTAGATATATATCTTACATATTCCTGCTTTTACATGTGTCGAATAGTTTTCTAGAAGCAAAACCTGTGGTTAAGGGATATGTGTGTGTTTTCAGTTTGAGTAGTTCCTGCTGAATTTATTTGCCCAAAACAGTGTAGCGATTCAGATCCTGCAGGTGAGATTTAATTTTTCCTGCTTCTTTAACTTTCCAAAACATTCCAAATTTTCCATACTTAGTACCTATTCCTTTTCAAGTCAGTGGGGGGGGGGGTGGAATCTGGGGTGAGGGTAAGATTTCTAAATCACCATGAGCAAGGCTCTCACCATGTCCCTCCTAGTTACTGGCCAGTCTCCCATGGTATTCCCACCTCTGGGGTCCACCACCAAGCCCATTTCCTGCCCAGCATTTTATAAAATCCAAGTGTAATTATTCTCCCACAATATTACTCCATAGCTACTTAGAAACCCGGTGGAAAGTATTGATGTACAGTGAAAACAGCAGATTTCAAAATTTTGTTTTCACTGACAGCAACCTTGTAAAGCTACATTTGTGTGGAAAGGATCCAGAACTAGAAAAAGCACAGGGTGGCGGGCTGGGAGAACCAGTGGGAGCCAGATATATTTTTCTTGTCTCAGCTCTCTGGATTGTATGTGTCTGTACAGAACCTAACCTCTCCGATCAACTTTCCCATCAGTCACTTGGGAATAGTCATGGCACCTGCCTGGGGGGTATCCCAGGAGGATCCAATGAGAGGATGCTGGGCAGGTAGAGCAGAGTCAGGCTTCGGCAAGTCATGGGCAAAGGAACTCTGATTGCTGTGTCATGGAGGGTGGCTCAGCAGTGAAAGAGAGCTGATCGGCTACTTCTTTACAAAACTGAGCTATTGTTGATTTACAGTATTGTGTTAGTTTCAGATGTACAGTAACGTGATTCAGTTTGTACACACACACACACACACACCCCAACACACACAAGGCTTTCCAGATGGCTCAGTGGTAAAGAAGCTGCCTGTCAAGCAGCAGACCCGGGTTTGATCCCTGGGTCGGGAAGATCCCCTGGAGAAGGAAATGGCTACCCACTGCTGCATTCTTGTCTGGAAAATCCCATGGACAGAGCAGCCTGGGGGCTACAGTTCATGGGGTCGCAAAAAGTCAGACATAACTTAGCAACTAAATCACCACCATATACACACAAACACATATATAATTCTTTTTCAAATTCTTTTCCCACATAGGTAATTACAAAAAGCGGAGCATAGCTCCCAGTGCTGCACAGTGGCTGCCTGTTGCTCATCTCTTTTCTGCATAGCAGTGTGTATATGCTACTTCCAAGTACCTGGGTTATCCCTGCCCTCCCCCCACCATCTGCTACTTCTACCATCATCTCTTCTGATTTAAAAAAAAAAAAAAGGAAAAAATGAAACACAAAATATCCCCGAAGGGTAAATCACTGCTTCTTCACAAGACAGCAAGATTTAAAAAATACAGATGCTCGATTAAAATTTGCATCTCAGATAAACAATAGTATTTTAGTGTAAGTATGTGCCATATAATACCACATCTCACCTGCCTCCCGTCCCCCGAACCTGTCCCAAGCCACATCAGAAAACTCCGTTTCTTGTACATACTGCGACTTCTCCCATGCCCGGGCATCGGCACCCCGGGCTCCTGCCACCTGGGCACCCTTCTTCCTCCCCGCCGACACCACTGCCTGAAGAGCTCATAGCCAACTCAGACATCACCCCCTTTAGGAAGGGCCCCCACCGCAGTCCCAGGCTGCCTGCCCCGACCCAGCGCGGCTGCTGGGCAGGTGCCTTAAGGGCAGGAAGACTGTCTTGTTTGTTCTTGTAGACCCAGTACCCAGCTCATGCCTGACCTCAGACAGGCACTCGATGAAAAGTCAAAGCGGTGAATGAGTCTCTCCAACCCCCTTCCCTCCGCAGCAACGCACCCCATCCGTTGCTTCTCCCAAGCCGCGAGGGCCTCATTCATTCTCGTCACAAGGGGCGGTGTGGCAGGTGGTGCACACAGTGGACAGAGCGGCGCTGCAGAAACTTGGTGTCTGGGTCGTCCAGCAAGGAAGCTGAATTTCCCTTGGAAGGGCAGCAATTCCGCCTGAATTCAAGTGGCTGGTACCGGCGGCCAAGACTCTAGGGACTGGCAAAGCACGTCACACACTTGGGCTTGCTGCTCTTTGACATCATAGGAGAGGCGTATGTTACTGCCCCACTTTACAGATGAGGCTCAGAAACGCTGAGGTCACCCTCCCCAGGTTCCACTGCAGAGTGCAGCCCCAACTCCGACAGGCAGCCTCTCGAAAATCTGAAGAGAGGCTGTCCCCACACACCTTCCGTCCAGTGAAAACCCTGCCTGGGGACAGGGTCTCTCCCTCACCAGCCCCACCCCTCACTTTGCAGTCCCTCAGCCCCAGGCAGAGCCAGGCACCGTGAACGCCCAGAGAGGCCACATCCCCCCTAGTTGAGTGTCATTCAACGAGACATTGACACCTGACACCCTGCCCAGGACTGTGATCAGAAACAATTTGGGGCGCGTGTGAGTGAATGGATAGGTGCGACCCAAACACCAGACTCTGGGTGGAAGGCAGGGCGAGTCCAGGCAGGGGAGCAGAGCGTACAAACTCCTGATGGGACAGAAAGCTTTGCGGGGCACCCAGAGGAGGAGGCTGGCAGGGTTGGTGTCAGACGCAGAAGCTCACAGGGTGTGTGATGAGAGTTGGGAGGCGGGCAACATTGTCAGCCTGGGCCAGCGTCTGGGGTCTTGAAAAAGTATGTGCGGGAGGCATGCGGGGGAGCGTGGTCCACCGGTAACCCAGAGGAGGTAAGACAGCCCTGGAGCCCAGCCAAAGACGATGCCACCGTCCCTAGACAGGTCAGAAGGGGTGGGAGGTTTATACTGTTAAGTCGGCGGACACAGTCCGCCAAGTGGGAGAAGCAAGATCCAGAACAGTGTGGACCATGTCATCTCCTTTACAGGTTTTAGAAATTATAAATGTGTTTCCATTCCTGTCGTTCAGTTGCTAAGTCCGACCCTTTCGTGACCCCATGGACTTGTAGCCCTCCAGGTTCCTCTGTCCATGGAATTCTCCAGGCAAGAACACTGGAGTGGGTTGCCTTTTCCTTCTCCAGGGGATCTTCCTGACCCAGGGATCGAACCGGCATCTCCTGCTTGGCAGGCGGATTCTTCACCCCTGAGCCACCAGGAAAGCCTGCTTCCATTCCTATATATGGTTGTAAATTCCTAAAGAAAGCCTGGGCAGGAGACCCATGGGAGCAGTGGGTGTGGGGGAGGGGTGGGGAGTGAGACTTCACATTTAACTCCAGGTGGTCCCGTATTGCTGGATTGTTAACATCGTGTCTACGTATTGTTTCTGTTATTTCTTTATTTAGAAAAACAGGGAATTCCTGGGTGGTCCAGTGGTTAAGACTCTGCACTTCCACTGCAGGGGGTGTGGGTTCATTCCCTGCTTGGGGAACTGCTGACATCCCACACGTGGCACAGCACAGCCAAAAAAGAAAGAAAGAAAGGGAATGAACCAGGAAGTAAAGCCAAAAATCTCAGTGAAGCCTCCCTTTCTTGGAAAGCTCTGCCGACCCCCTGCTTGCTTACAGACTCTCACGGGCCTGCGCCTCGCACTCCTGGTCACCCCGCACCTTGCTCCCCAGCTTCCTGGTAGCCTCCACCATCAGACTGGCAGGGTCTGTTGTGAGGTCTGTCTGCAGGAGACTGCAGCCTGGGTGCCCGGCCCCGGTGAGTTGGACGGTTGAAGGTGGGGCCCGGTCCCGGCTCTGAGGGGGGAAGGCTGGCAGGCCTGTTTCTGGAGAAGCCCATGGCGAGGCAGTTGGAGCAGGATCCAGATCCTGGCCAGGCCACTGACGCCCACTGCCTTTGAGCTGACTTCTATCAGCCTCGGTTTCCCCGCCTGTGAAATGGGGTCGCGAGCGGTCTCTACCCATACGGCTCGGGTGGGCAGGCAGGAGCCTCTCGATGAGGAGTGGGGAGAGGTGGGCAGAGGGAGGCAGGAGGAGAGAAGGCAGACCCTGAATCCCAGCTGGGGGGGCAGGGCCTGGGGGGCTCTGCCCGGTTGGCTGCCAATGGGATGGGGTGGACCAAGGCTGCTCGGAGTGGGGAACCCTGGGAGCTTCCAAATTCCAGCGTCCCCGTTTGCTTTGCTTCGGGGAGTTGGGGGAAGAGCCTGGGGGTAGGGGGGGCTTCCTGCCTGGTGGGGGAGGGGCCAGCTCCCTCGTGGCTGCACACACCAGGAAGCCCCTGGGCTGGGGCAGCAGCCTCTGGTCGCAGTCACGAGGGAGGCTGGGCCCAGTGGCCCTTATCTGGCCTGACCTTGTGGGGCTGACCACTCCCTCCTCTGGAAAGGGTGGCCCCCTGCCCTCTGGGAGGCCTCTTTTCTCCTTAAATCCCGATGACCCCGGGCTGGGGCCCCAGCACCCAGTTCTGCCCCTTGGCCCACCACCCTGGGTGCTCCACCCGCCCCAGCCCGCACTACCTGCCTGACGCCTCCCCCCGAGCCCCCGGGGCGTCTCTGACTCAGCAGAGTCTTGCCCGTTCGCTGCCCCCTCCCCTGGAGCCCTGCGCACAGAGGGCCCGGTTGCCCAAGCCCTCACTGCCGGCCACTCCCAGGCACTCCGGCCCTCCCCCACCAGTTCTACCAATTTGAATTCCTGACCATCCCTGCCTCTGGTCTCCTCCCTAGACCCAGGCCCTGCCCCCAGGCTGGGGGAAGGAATCGTCCCGTAGATAAGGGCAGGGGGCAAAGGGACACACCTGGACTCAGACCCCCTGCTCAGCCACCGGTTCGCGGAACGACCTTGATGAATGACCTCCCCTCTCCGAGCCCGAGTTTCTCCATCTGTGAAAAGGGGAAATAATTACACCCCTGGGAGGGTGGCCTCCAGCGTACGTGGGCTGGGGCACTGGCTGAGGGCTCCCTGAAGGTCAGTTCTCACCGGGAAGTGTGGCCACCGAGAGCCCCGGGCCAAGCCTTTCTTAAGGCGGCGTCTGGTTTGATGTCTGCTCCACGCCAGGTCGCCAGGTCAAGATGCCTGCATGCAGGGTACGAGGAGGGGGGGAAGACCCAGTCTGATAGGGTAGGCAGCAGAGTTAATGAGTATCCAGGCCAGGGGACGGTGCCTGCAGGCTGTCCCTGCTCCTGGGAGGGGCAGCCGAAGGCAGTGGGGGCAGGTGGGGTGGCAGTGGGAAGGCTGGTGGTGGGCAGCTGGAAGGCCAGGCTAGGAGAAAGGGACTGAGCCGGAAGGTCCTGGCCTCCACGTGGACGCCCTCTGACCAGCGCACCCTGACCAAGGGGATGTGGCTCAGGGGGTCCCTCAGGCTGAGGTCAATGTCCTAGAGGCCCAGCCAGGTGGGCAGTCTGTGAGGTGGTCAGGCCCAGAGGACCCCAAGAAAATGCCAGATGGCTCAGAGCGCTGGGGGCACCCGAGCCCAGAGCCAGCTGTCCAAGACCAGGGCTCCTGACGGCGGTTGCTGTTCAAGTCATCTCCAACTCTCTGCGACCCCATGGACAGCAGCATGCCAGGCCTCCCTGTCCATCACCATCTCCTGGAGTTTGCTCAAACTCATGTCTATTGAGTCGGCGATGCCATCCAACCATCTCATCCTCTGTTGCCCCCTTCTCCTCCCGCCTTCAATCTTTTTTTTTTTTTTTCCGCCTTCAATCTTGCCCAGGATCAGGGTCTTTTCCAACGAATTGGCTCTTTGCATTGGGTGGCCAAAGTATTGGAGTTTCAGCTTCATCACTCCTTCCAATGAACATTCAGGGTTGATTTCCTTTAGGATTGACTGGTTGGAGCTCCTTGCTGTCCAAGGAACGCTCAAGAGTCTTCTCCAACACCACAGTTCAAAAGCATCAGTTCTTCGGGAACTTGCAAATACAGGGCATTTTGTCCCAGAACAGACCCATGGCCGACCCCACCAGCCACTGGGAATTTGGCGGGCTGGCTGGCCGGGTAGGACGGACTGGGATTCCCCTGGCATCAGCATGGCCCCAGGAACCCTCTGTGCCTGGGGTCTGGAGCTGGCCTCAGCTGGCACTGCGCTCAGCTTTATAAGAGTTGAGTTGGCCTGTGGGGCTCTGCCTCCCGTGGAACCCCTGACCTCACAGGCCGCCCCAACCCCACCTCCAAACCTGACCTCCAGGGGTTAAGACAGGGAGGCCACGTGCCGCCAAAAGGTGCTGGAATGAGTTTCAAATGGGCTTTGGGGGCATTTCCAAGCTTTTTACATCGTGACCTCCGTGCCGTGCGCCTCTCGTGAACACAGATTTCACACAAGGATTCTGAAAGTGATCAGTTAGCAAATGTGTTCTGGCAGAGGGCAGAAGGGGGCCGGGCCCTGAGAGGCAGAGAGAGATGGAGGGGCGGACCCTGGGGGCCGCCGGGTGACGGGGGCGGGGGTCCCGGGCCAGGAGCCCAAGGGAGGGCTAGACGAGCCTCGCAGTCACCTTCAGGCTGGCGAGTGGGTGCAGCTCTTGCCTTCTTGACGGTGACGGGGGGAGGGGGGGAACCAAGCCCACCCCGTTGTGGGACAGCAGGCCCAGGTTGGCGAGGCGCCGAGCACAGGCCAGAGGGCCCCGGGCAGAAGTGGCCGGCGCCCGGACAGGCTCAGTGACCCCGGCTCCAGAGCCCTCCTGACCCTGCCCGCCTGCCCACTGCAAAGATTCCTCTGCCCTCTGGCCAGCGGGCCTTCCACCCCAGTTCCCCCCCCCGGCAGGTCTGGACAGGCCTTGGGCCTCCAGGTCGCCTGGTCTGTCAGGGAGGGGCGGGGCACATCTCCAGCCGCTCATCTGCTCACACCCGTGCAGCTTCTCCCTGCCCCCACCCCCATCCCCACCCCCACCCCCCAACAAAGGCTCCAGGGCCCCAGGGGAGAAGCTGGGCCCAGAACCATCCACCCTGCGGACCCCTGACCCCGTCCCCTGCGCCCTCTCCGACTTCCTCCGTCCTATCATGAGTCCTGAACCTGGACCACACGTCCTGCCCCAGCCCAGCCCCATATGAGCAAACGAAGGCTCCGAGAGCCCCCACTCAGCCTCCCCTGGACGGCTGCTCCATGGTCCTGCAGCCGCCCAGCCTGCCGGGCTGGGACACACGCCTCCCGGGGCCTCGGGGAGGCTGGGGTTTGCTGGACGGCAGGAAGTGTGTTGGAGGAGGCTTGGGTGTGCTTTCACGCTGCACCCTGGAAGGATGGCCCCTGTGGGTACATGGAGGGGCTCTCCAGGGTGCCCTGGGGAGAGGGTGGGCAGAGAACAGGGCTGGGTGGGGCCCGCGGAGTCTGGGAGCCTGTTCCTGGCGGCCCCGACCCAGGTGCGAAGCTGGGCGGCAGCTGTCTGTGCTGCCATCTGGTGGCGGCGTCAGAAAGCTCCTGGTTGTCTGAAGCCCTGGGGAGAGGGGTCCTCCTCGGCTGGAGGGCGGGTGGGCACCTGTCCCAGCCACGCCCCCTGCCCCGCCTGGGCTGCTGCTCTGTGTGTGCACCCCCAGATGTGCGATCACTGACTCTTCTCTGGCCGGGGCCCTTCACGGCTCCCACTGCCCAGGACGCCCGCCCCCCCCACAACCAGCCTCACCTGCCTCTGCTTCCGTGATCAGAACCAGAGCCCTCCTCTGCTGCCCAGGGTCCATGCCTGGCTGTTCCGGGGGGTGGGGAGGCCCGATGCCTGGTGTGAACCCCCCCAGAGCCCTGCACGGGAGCCACAGACAGGGATGGTCAAGCCCTGCTAGCTCCTGCCTTCCACAGGCATTTGCTGAGGACCTACTAAGCGCCGGGCGATGAATGAGCCGAAGTCGTCCTTGCCTTGGTGGGGCTTCCATCCCAGTGGGCGTGGGGGCGGGGGTGGGACGTGGCCGTAGAAGCAGCACAGGTGAGAGCAGGCGTGGGCAACGGAGAGAAGCAAAGTAGGGTGGGCGCTGGAGGCACACAGGCCACTCTGCAGTGCGGTGAGGGCCCTGGCTGACGGGCAGGGGAAGGGCTGAGAGAGAGCTGACGGGCCGACGGGGCTGGGACCATTCTCCTGAGCTCACCTGTGCGGTTCCCATGGAGTGACAGCTCAAAGTGTTAGTCACTCACTCCTGTCTGACTCTTGGTGACCCCATGGACTGCAGGCTGCCAGGCTCCTCCGTGCGTGGGATTCTCCAGGCACGGATACTGGAGTGGGTTGCCATTCCCTTCTCCGGGGATCTTCCCGACCCAGGGATCAAACCCGGGTCTCCTGCACTGCAGGCAGATTCTTTACCGTCTGAGCCACCAGGGAAGCCCCGATTCACAGCTACTGTGTTTAACTTTGAAAGTGCTGGATTAGGTTCCTGTCCTCCGGCTAAACCATCGTTGCTCTCCCAGCAAGTGGGGACCATACCTGTGCCCCCGTCAGGTTGTGGGCAGCCCACCAAGCCCTCAGCCTGAGCCCGGCCGCCGGGAGAGGCCGGGACACCCTCCCGTGCACTAGCAGCTCTCTCGTTCCCGGCGGGCCTCAGGGTCCACTCTGGGTTGTGAGCTCACAGATATGATAATGCGGAAGACTGTGAAAGCCAGGAGATGTCTGCACACCCATGTCTACAGCAACGTGATTTACAAAACAGGGGGAGCAACGCTGACAGATGGACGGATGCACAAAATGTGGTGCATACAGTGGACGATAATTCAGCCTTAAGGAGGAATGGGACCGTGACCCCTGCGGCCACTCGGATGACACCCGATGACGCTGTGCCCGGGGAGGTAAGCCAGACACCAAAGCCCGGGCTTCTCCAAGTCCACTGACGCGGTGTCCCTAGAGGAGTCAAAGTCGTACCATCAGAACGAAGATTAGAGGTTACCAAGGCCTGAGGGAGGGGACAGGGAGATGTTGTGTAACGGCGGGCAGAGTTCCAGTTTGGCAAGAAGAAGAGACGTCCTGGAGACTGGTTGCTCAACACCATGAACGTACTTAGCACGGCTGAGCTGTACACTTGAAAATGTTTGAGGTGGTAAAGTGTGTGGTATGGATACTTCACCAGCCAAAGAGCCTCCGAGCTGGCCTTCTCACTGGAAAGCTGGTCTGTGTGGACGGCGGGCAGGGGGCATAGCCCTCAGCGGACAGCTTCCTCCCTGGCTGAGACGCGAAGCTTCCGCTCACGAGGGGTGAGTGTGTGTGCACAGCGCAAGGCCCCCAGGCTGCTTCCCGCATTCTCTGAGGGTACGGTGGGTCACCTCAAGGCCTCTCTGGGGCCTGCCCCTCCCTGTTCCCATCTCAGCCCCGGGCACGGCGTGACAGCACCCTCTGGACCTGAGTCACCAGCTTCCCCAAGTACCTACCCGTGGCTCCTACCCTCCTTAACGAGCTGCGTCCAGCTGCTCCCTTCTGCCCCTACGGAGGGTGGTGCCCTTCTGACTGCAGTGGGGACCTGGGCTGAGCTGACCCCCCACTAAATGGTCTTCTCCACCCCCCCCCCACCAGAGGAAACACGTCTGCAGCCCTCCAGGGCCCCTGGACAGGCAGGGAGGGGGAGGGCTGGGCTTGCCTCCTCGGTTGCGCTTTCACTCCTAAACCTCTTTTCTTTGTTTCTGTGAACTTTTAATGAGGATTTGAACAGAAGATAGAAAAGTAACATTCTGGTCACTTTTTTCTTTTTTTCTAAGAGGCAGGCTTTTCTTCAGACTTCCATACTAGGCAACGGCTGAGAGAAGCCAAACTCCCAGAGGAAACAGGTCTTGAGGAAGAAGCTGAGGAAGGACCAGACTGATGGCCCGATGCCTGCGATCACCAGCCCGCCAACCTCTCGGAAGCAGCTTGTTCTTTCTAGAAACGGTTCTGCCCAAACTTAGGCCTTGCTGCCCTTGAGGCCCGGGGTGGCAGAGGGTTCAGAGCAGCAGTGTGTGGAGCAGATGCCTCAACGCAAAGCGAGGAGGGCCTGGCGGTGGATCCCCGTTTGGGCCGCAGGCAGCCGGAGGTGCCACCTCTGCGGGGTGCTGTGCTCACTCCTGGAGGGACATGTGGTCCAGCCGGTGGGCAGGGGCCAGGCCTCTGTGCCCACCCACCTCCCCGGAGTAGAAGCCCTTGTCATCCACAGGCCCGTGGATGGTGACCATGTCCCCTGCCCTCAGTGACAGCTGGCCCTTCACCGGGCCCCGTGCCAGCCAGTCCTGGGGGTCATAGTCCAGAGCTGCCATCATGGTCTTTGGAGCCCAGAGTGAGGAGGAAGGCCTTCCAGGGCTCCCCTGTGGCAGGGGAGAGGAGCCCTGAGGGCCGGTGAGCCCCTCGGAGTCATCCAGGTGTCCTGGCAAATGCCACCTGCCATGGCCATCAGTCCACTCCGTGCCCGCGTCCACCTCGGCCACCAGGTGACTGGTGATGCTGCCCACAGGCCCGCTGCATTCGCCACGGCAGAAGCCGTGGGGGTCCTGAGAGCCCCCCTCGCTCTGCGGCTGCCCTTTCCGGAGGGCCAGCTCCCCCCCTGCAGCCTCGGAGGTGGCGGACACGGCCAGGGGCTCGTAATTAGGGAGGGTCACAAAGATCCCAGCCCGAGGGCCCACCCTTGTCCCCGGCGGTGGGGCGGCACCCCTGGGCGTCCCGAGGGCCTTGCTGCGCCGAGCAGGACACGGCGCTGAGCTGGGCCCCCGGAGCCGGCCCCCGGCCCTGGCCCCCAGAGCTTGACCTTGTGTGCTCCGGCCCCGCAGTGCCCGTCTCCGCTCTCGCCCCTCTGCGCCCCGCCCGTCCTCCTGCCGAGCGCCACTGCAGACAGACGCCGATTGCTGGCTGCTGCCCAGTTCAGGAGGGGTGGACACAAGAGCGTCTGCCTTTTGTCTGAGGACTTTCCCAGAGGCAGGCTTCTCCTGACGCAGCTCCTCGCCAGGCGCAGGCTCAGGGGACAGATGGGAGACTCCCGCAGCAGGTGTTGGGACGGTGAGCATCCGCCGGTCCTGGGTCCCCTCCCTGCCAGGCTGGCCCCGCGGCAGAGGTGGCCTGTGGTTCCGGGGACGCTTTTCAAAGAGCTGGTCCTTTCTGGGGGGCTTCCGGGCCTCCGCAGGCCCCTGGGCTTGGCTGCCTGAGCCTGAACTGGGACCTCCTCCTTCTGAAATCAGTTTGGGCTCCGGGGACCACCTCCTTGGGGGTTCTTCAGGGAATGCTTCAAGACACCTGGCCCGGGGCTCCTCGCAGCTTCGGGGGGCGTGAGGGCAGGCCTTGGCACTCAGGGGTGTAGGCCCCAACCTCCGAGGGCAGACAGGGAAGCTCCCACTGATGGCAGATGGGTCCCCGCAGGTGTAGCCGAAAGGCGACATCTCTGGCCAGTGGAGATACGTGAAGCAGTCGTGAGGGATCTGGGCGGGCACGGAATCCGAGGACTCGCCGCAGAGCGACGTGGTTCTCACTGAGATCTTCTGGCATGTCGCGGGCCACGGGAGCTGGGAGAGTTCCAGCAGTGTGCTCCCTGCAGTGGCCTCGGCCACATCCGCCACCTTGAGCCCATCAGCATACACGGCGTACCCGGTGACCGGGACTCCGTTAGAGGACCCAGCTGCGTCGATGGTCACGGGGAGCCAGCTGACCACCAGGAGGCCCGGGGAGGGGTGGCGCTCCACCAGCACGTCCAGTGGAGGGTGGGGGGGCCCCGCCAAGGGTGTCTCGAAGGTGACGGCGGAGGACGTCTTCTCCCGGCAGGCCTGCAGCGAGTCGCCAGGGGGGCGCACCTCCACCCGCACCTGGTACCGCGTGCCGGGCTGCAGGTGGTGGAAGGTATAGCTACTCACACCCATGGAGGTCAGGGCATGCTCCCGGTCGTCCAGGTACACCGCGTGGGCATGGCTGCCACCCACCCAGGCGATCTCGGCCGACGTGGCTGCAACACTCTGCAGGTGAAGGTGCATGGGGGCCATACGAGGGACCCTGTTGGTCCCCGGAGGAGCGTTGGCGGACCCCTGCCTGTCCCTGCTCTCCTGGGAGCCCAACCAGCCGGCTTCCGTCTTGGTGTCTGAGACCTCTGTTGCCACTTCCATCCTGGAGCCCACCCTCGCCACTGGGCACGGCCCTCTGTCCACTGCCGCCTGGGCTTGCCCAGGTAAGAAGCCGGGACTGGGGTCATCCTTCCAAGCTTGGCCCTGCCCAGCCGCCGGGAGCCGAGTGGGGCCTCGGTCCGGGGACTCAGTGGGCAGGCAGCCCCGGATGTCACTGTCGGGGATCTGCTCCACCAGGTTGGAAGGCACCAGCCCCTGCCGGCCGTCTGCAAGTGCCCCTTCATAGAAGCCGTCCTCATCCATGTCGCTGAAGATGTACACGTGGTCCCCAGGCGTGAGCGGCAGCTCACTCTCAGGGTGCTCACTGGGCTCCTCAAATGGGTTGTAGCTGTACCGAGCCAGGAAGATTTTGAGCTTGGGGGTGGCCACGGAGACCTCCAAGTCCCCCGCCTCCAGGGTCGAGGGCAGACTGTCCGGCTCCAGGTCCTCGGCCTCGCTGCCTGTATCGGCGTCCAGAGTAGGGCAGGAGGGCACCGTGGCCCACTCGGACTCCACCTCCGAGGAGGAATTAGACTGGGAGCCGGTCCTCTGGGGCTGGGGCCTAGAGTCCAGAGGCTGGCCGCTGGAGTCTGGAGCTTGGGGGGCCCAGGCAGGCTGCCCGAGGGCAGCTGGGCTTTCCAGCAGGAGGTCTTCCTTCCTCCCCTGTTTGTCTCTGCTGGGCACAGGTGACGCTGGGTTCGCAGGCCCCAGCTGAGGCTCGGTGCCCCGGTTGTCCTGGGGAGGGTGGGCAGGCTGACACTGTAGCGCCCACATCTCGTCCCGGGCGGCCTGGAGATCACACAGGACCTTCTGCAGGTCGTGCTGCAGCTGCTGCTGCCAGTCCTGCCTCTGCGCCGCCTGCTGCAGCAGCTGCTCAGCCAGCAAGCTGGCGGAGTCACGCTGCTGGCACGCGCGGCCCAGCTGCCCGCGCACATCCTCGTTCTCCGCCGCCACCTTCCGCGTCCAGTCGGCCTGGGCCTGCAGCCGCGCGTTCTCCTTGGCCAGCCAGGCGCCCTCGCGGAGCGCCACCTGCAGCTGCGCCTCAGCCTCCCGGCCCCGCCGCTGCGCCGCCGCCGCCTGCGCGCCCAGCTCCTCGCACTCCTGCCGCCGCGCGCTCAGCTCGCGCTCCAGCGCCCGCACTTGGCGCCGCGCCGCTTCGCAGGGCGCGCTCTGGCCGCCCGCCTCTGCGCGGGCGCCGCCGGCGGCCTGCTGCAGCGTCAACTGCCATTGCAGGCGCAGCACCTCCCGCTGGGACTCGCGCTGCAGCCGGTCCAGGTCGCCGATGCTGAGCCACTGGGCGCTGGCGGCGCCCTCTCCGGGGAGGGGGCCGAGGCCCGAGGCGACGCGCGCCCGCAGCAGGTGGCGCTCTCGCCGCAGCTCTTCGATCTGCTTGTCCTTGGCCAGCAGCGCGCTCGCCTGCTCAGACAGGTCCCGCGCGCGCTGGTGGGCCAAGGCCTGGCAAAGCTCCAGGCCCGGGCGGCTCTCTCCGGGCACCGGCGCGCTCACGGCCCGCAGGTTGGCCTCCTGCAGCTTGCGGGCCCGGTCCTCCAGGCGCCGCGCGAGACCGGTCAGCTCGGCGCGCTTCCCCTTGAGCCGCTTCGCCTTCTCGTCCGCCTCGTCGGGGAGGCCCAAGCGCCGCAGCCGTACGTTCTCCTCGCGGAGGCCAGAGCGGCGGCGCGGCAGCTCCTGCAGCGCCTCGGACAGCTCCGAGTTCCGCCTCAGCAACTCGCAGTGGTCCGGGCCCGGTGGTGGGGGGCTCAGGGCTTCGCAGGGCCGGCTCCCCGCCTCTTCCCCCTCTCGCAGGTGGCTAGGTATCTGGCGCTCCGATGGTGGCGGCGACGGCGGCGGCGGCAGGGGCCTCAGGGAGCCCGAGAGGGAAGCGTCTGGCGAGGAGGACTCGGGGGCCCTGGGGTGACTCGGGCTGCCGTCAAGCGAGGGGCGGGGACCCGCCGGAGCCAGGGAGTCGAGCGAGCTGGCGCGCGTGGGGAGCGGGCTGTCGGGGGAGCGGGCGCGCGCCGCGGGCACTCGGTCGAGGGAGCGGGAGCGCGCGCGGACGCCCGCGCTCCGGCCGTCCCGGGCTCCGAGTCCGCGTGCGGCCTTGGCGGCGGCCTCGCGAGTCGGTTCTCCCAATGGAAGAGGGGCGTCGGGGGCGCTGGGCAGGGCGGGGTGCCAATGAAAGTGCTCGAGGATGTACTTGAGAAACAGCCGGCGCTCCACGTCGAGCGCGGCCTCCAGGTGGCGGATGCGCGAGGCCTGCTCGCCGTGCGTCTCCCAGCGCAGCTGCGACAGGACCTCCTGCAGGCGGCACCGGCACCGCGCGCCCGCATCCTCGGGCGGCCCCGCGCGGCCGCCGCCGTAGCCGCGGCTCAGCAGCTCCTCGGCCAGCTGGCGCTGCAGCTCCCGGGCCTGGCGCGCCACGCCGTCGCGCTCCCGGCGCAGCACCTGCTGCAGCTGCCGCATCTCGGCGTCCTTCCAGCGCAGCAGCTGCCGGATCTCGGCCTCGCGCTCCCGCAGCACGTCCTCCCGCAGCTGCCGCAGCTCCCGGCTGCGCTGCGCCTCCCACTGGGAGCGCAGGTGGTCCGCCAGCTGCTGCCGCTCTCGCTCCGCCTCCTCTCGCAGCTGCCGCGCCCCGGCCGAGAAGCGCCGCCGCTCCGCCCGTCCGCGCGCCCGCTCCGCCTCCAGCTCCGCCCGCAGCTTCTCCAGCTCCCGCCGCTGTTCCTCCAGCGCCGCCGCCGCCGGGCCCGGAGTCGCCGGCTTCTGGGAGGCTGCGCGGCCGCCGTCCGCAGGGCTGGGCGAGTCCTTGCTCATGGTGGCCGCGGCCGGGCCAGACACCGGACCTCGTCTGGCCCGGGCAGCCTCTCGCCAACGGCCGCCGCCGCCCCGGGCTGCGGCCAACCGCCCCGCGCGCCCCTTCCGGTGCCCGACGGTCCTCGCGCGCCCCTTCCGTCACTGGGTGCGCTCTCCCACCTCCTGCGGTGGGCGCACGGGCCCGCGCTCCTCTCTCCGCTGCCTATGCCGCGCTGAGCTCCAGACCCCCGGGGCTGAACGCCGCCCATGTCCATCCGGCGAAGCCCAGGGGTCTGTCTGTCTGGCCCCAGGCCTCTGCCTGGCCCTGGCAGCACGTGCCTTACGACCCTCTTCCTGGATGATACCTTTGAGGCCAAGGAACCTTGGTGAATCGAGAGCAGCTTGTCTGGGCCTGGAGAAAGGGGGCTTGCTACGGTCCTGAAAATCACCAGTGGGTGTGAGCCCACCCTGCTTGGCCCTGCCAAGGATTTGGGTGGTGTGGGTACTGAAAGGGCTTCCCAGGTGGCTCTGGTGGTAAAGAACCCAGCTGCCAATGCAGGAGATGCAAGAGACGCAGGTTCAATCCCTGGGTTGGGAAGATCCACTGTAGGAGGGCATGGCAACCCACTCCAGTATTCTTGCCTAGAGAATCCCATGGACAGAGGAGCCTGGTGGGCTACAGTCCATAGGGTCACAAAGAGCTGGACACAACTGAAGTGATTTAGCATGCACGTGCACACACACACACACACACACACACACACACACACACACACGGGGACTGGAAATCACAACAGGATATGCTTGAACTTGGGGGTGTGCCCTGGGCTCACCTAGGGGAGGGTGTGTCTGGCTCCTGCAGCCCCGCTGCTCCTACCCTTCCAAGGACTCCTCCCAGGACTGTGTGCATTATCTGTTTAAACCTCCTAAGCCCATTTTACAGAGAAGCCTCTAGCCCGTGGCCTGGGCACGGTGGCAGCTGAGACAGGGCAGAAGGGTTCCTTCGAGGACCAGAGCCCTGAACTGTGATTTCCTGGTTCATTGTCACAACCACCCTGGAGACCGCTCTGTGAGAGAGGGACCTCCTGACAGTCACAAGGCCCAGAAGTAACTGAAAATGAAAGTGTTAGTCACCTACTTGTGTCTGACTCTTTGTGAACCCACGGATTGTAGCCCGGCTCTGTCCATGGGATTCTCCAGGCAAGAATACTAGAGTGGGTAGCCTTTCCCTTTTCCAGGGGATCTTCCCAACCCAGGGATGGAACTCAGGCCTCCTGCATTGCAGGCGGGTTCTTTACCATCTGAGCCATCGGGGAAGCCCAGAGAAGTAACTGAGTAGGGATTCAAACCTGCAAAATTCTGCCTCCAGTTTCCACGGGCACTCGGATGCCATCTGACTGACCTCAAGGTTGCAGCTAGGAGGACCCCTTCGCAAGACTCCTCCCCGGGCTTCCTCTCCGGGAGGCTCACGTTTCACATCCACAGAAGGAGAGACTCAAGTGGAACCCGGAGGCGGTGGAGGGACAGGGGAGGATTTGAAGAGTGCAGCTACCATGAGGACTGGGCCTGCCCTTGGGTCTGGCTCAGGAGTGCCCAGCTTTTCCGAAAAGAAAAACTAAAGGCCCTTGTGGGCCCTGCTGCTCCCCACACCGCCGCCCTGGAGGCAGCACTGCCGGAGACCTCTCACGGCTCTCCGTGGGGCAGTGCGTCAGATGCTTAGGGCCGTGGGCCTTTGGGGTCAAACGTCCCTTCAGCTTTTGACCTGCTTCCGTGTTCTCACCGCCATGCTGTGTGACCTCTCAGAGTTCCTTGACCTCTCTGAGCACTCATTCCCTCTGTTGGTAAGGTTTCAAGGAAGTGAGACTACACAGTGCCCAGAGCAAGCTCCCTGGAAGTTCACTCATTTTAGTCCTAGATCAGGAAACAGGCCTGCGAGGCAAGTATTTGGCTGAGGCTGGCAGGGTGCCAGGGTGGAGCCAGCCCAGGGGCCTTCTGAGCTTCCTGGGGCTCACCCAGATGCCTCGTGGCAAGCAGGTGGGCAGATGCCTTGTGGCAGGTGGGCAGATGCCTCAGAGACCTGGGCGTCCATCCAGGCTCTGCCACTTCTTGCCTGAGGGACCATGGCTGGTTCTCTTCCTGTATTGCAGCATCAGCCTTGCAGGGTCGGGACCCTGTCGGCCCAGGACCCTGGGCTGGGTGTGCAGTGGGAGGCGCACCGGCCCAGGACTCTGGGCTGGGTGTGTAGTGGGAGGCGCACCAAGGTCTGTGTATGCTCCAGTCTCCCCATCTAGGGCTTGGCCTGGACTTTCACAGGCTTCTTCCCGGAGTCTGAAGAGGTGGCCTGGCTCAGAGGCCTCCGGGCTGCAGCATGTTGGGGACAACACAGAAATGACATGTGCTGTGCTCGGAGCTGATGCTTGCCATATGTTGTTTTCTGTTTCTGCTTCTTGTCTGTCTTTTTGGCCACCCCATGCAGCTCATGGAATCTTAGTTTCCCCACCAGGGATTGAACCCGCGCCTTTGGCAGTGAGAGCTCCAAGTCCTAAGCACTGGTCCACGAGGGTTATTTAAACCAGGCATTCGATATATGAGTGGTCTCAGTCCCTTTGGGTTCAGAGTTCTGCTCAAGGCAGGAGGCTGGTTAGTGGGCCCCACACAACCCCCAGTTTTGTCCACTCGCTACTAACCTTATCTAATCCTTTGGCCTCTGCTGAGCGGTTCCTCCTCCAGGAAGGCCTCCCTGACTCTCCAGGCTGGGCTTGGGCAACCCGGGACCCTGCAGCTCTGATCATACCACCCAGTGCCTCTCTTTTCGGAGCAGGAACGTATCTGGTACATGTGTCCCTGCCCAGAGTGGGCTGAGAGGAGGGGTAAGTGGAAGTCCCTCTGCAGAAAGGAGGGACAGGGACCCGGGGCCAGGCAGGCAGGGGACAAAGGGCATGGCTTCCCCGGGCCACCTGTATCCTCCATTCAGGTACCACCTGGCAGCAAGGAGGACCCCAGGCTCCAGGCTGCCGGCTGGGGCCCTGGGCAGGGGCCGCAGGCTGGGCCTGGGGTAAGGCTCAGGCCACTACATAGGTGCTGGTGGAATCCTAAGCTGTGGAACACACACACACGCACATGCAGGCACACACATGCACACACCTGCATGCACACACACACGGAGACACACGCATGCACACACGCAGGCATACACATATACGCATGCACACAGTCACACATGTACACTGAGGCATACACATGTACACTCACGCACGTGCGCATGCACACACGCAGGCACACACATACATTCAGGCACACAGATGTCCATGTATGCACACACGTACATGTAGGCACACACAAGCAGGCACACATGTACACGCAGGCACGTGTACACATGCATGCACACACATACACATGCAGGCACACACTCCCACACCCACCCACATGCACACACACACAGGCATATGCATACACCCACACGCACACACACACACACACACATGCACACATACATACGCAGGCACACACACGCACTTGGCTGCTTCTAGCCCGGCCAACTGTGTGGCTGGAAGCTCAGGAACCTTGCTTACATCTGGCTCTTCCCTGCCCTGCTTGCCCTGGCACCACGTGACTCCTGGGGGACTCAGCTGGACCTCTGGTCCTACCCGTTTGCATCCAGTCTTTAATGTCGTGACCCCATTACTGACCCCGCTGCTCCTCAGGGTGTGGCACTGGGCGGCACCGGGGCCTTTACAGCTCAGGCTCTGCTGCTTGTAGAAGGGCTGTCTAGCCACGAGCCCCTTACAGGACCCTCAAAGTGAATTTCCCCTTCCCCCCACCAGCCTCTCTTCCGTGATCAACCTTCCTGTGTTGCTCCTGGTGCAGGACAGATAGACAGGCAGCCCTCTCACTCACACAGGCTTTTCCCAGGTAGATGCGCAGACAACCTTGGCCCCATCTTGCAGGTGGGCAAACTGAGGCTCAGAGAAGCCTCCACCCTTTTTGCTGCACTCATGTTTTCTTTCTCTTTTCTCCTGGTGTGTGCTTGTTTTTTGTTTTCTGGGCTGTGCAGTGAGGCTTGTGGGATCTTAGTCCCCCAACCAGGGATCAAGCCCAGGCTGTCAGCAGTGAAAGCCTGGAATCTCAACCACTGGACCTCCAGGGAATTCCTGATACTCTAGTTTTTTATCCTGGGTTCCTGTGAACGCTAATGTACCATGGGAGATGCCACTGGGCAGTGGCGAGTACTAAGAACACAGGGAATTTTGGCTCCAGGGGTCCTCTGTGAGAGGAGAGGTGGATGAGGGGGATGGGAGAGGTGAGACAGCGGGATGGTCCTGGTGGTCGTGGAGCCACAGGGCACATGCCTTCATGGGACCCCCAGGCACAGCTCTGTTGGACAGAGGCTTAGGTCCCGAGGCTCAGCGGAAGCAGGCAGCTTGCCTGGGTACGTGGGCAGCTGGGGCAAAGCCAGACAGTCAGCTCAGGGCTTTGGGAGGGGCTCCGCAGCCTGGCCGATCTGTCACAGCCCCCAGGAGGGTAGTCAACAGTCAGGGGAGGAGGGCAGGCTGCTGCCAAGGAGCAGGACCCCGGCTCGAGCCCCTGGGAGCCCCACGGCACCACTGCTACCACTGCCCGTGCTGGTGCCACCTGAGGGGCATCAGAGGAACATGATGGAGTGGCTGAGCAAGCAGGGGGCTCATCCGTCTCCCGCTATTCAAGCCGCACAGTGATCGTCCAGCGACCTGCAGACACCCCTGTGGGCTCTGAACTCGGGAGCCTGACTGCTTTCCTTGGGTCTCAGCTTTCTCGCCTAAAACACAAAAGGGATGGATCATACAGGCAGTTTTCAAAGGCAGCTCCCTCGCGCCTCGGGGATCCTGGCAAATACTGTGGGGTGGGAAGGACATGCTGGAGCTGACCAGACAGTCACATCATTTGTCAGGCTGTAAGGAGGACTTCCCCCTGTGGCTCAACCGATAAAGAATCTGCCTGTAGTGAAGGAGATCAAGGTTCGATCCCTGGGTTGGGAAGATCCTCTGGAGAAGGGAATGGCAACCCACTCCAGTCTTCTTGCCTGGAGAATCCCAAGGACAGAGGAGCCTGGTGGCTGTAGTCCATGGGGTCGCAAAGAGTCGGACACAACTGAGCGACTAATGCAGCGCAAGGAGGACGTTGGTTTACAAGTGTTTTAAAGAGGCAGACTGGGGATTCCCTGATTGTCCAGTGGTTGGGACTCTGGTGTGCTTCCGCCGCATGGGGCACAGGTTCAATCCCGGGTCAGGGGAACTAAAATCCCACAAGCCTTGTGGTGTGGCCAAAGGAAAAAAAAAGGTATGCTGCTGTTAAGTTTGAGAACCTCTGGGTTAGACAGCCTTCTGTCTATCAGGGGCCCCACTGCCCCACTGCCCTGGTTCCCCGATCTGGAGAGGGGTCCCGTGGCCCTTGTGTCTGGCTCCGCCCCACACCTGCAGCCCCGTGCTCCGTGTCTGTGGCCGCTGGGCTGGGTGGCCATGGGGTCTGGGGTCTTGGGCTGCTTTTGCTCATCTGCCCTCTGCCACCCACGCCCTGAGCTGCTTGGAGCGCTCGACCTTGCTGAGGGTCCCGGGCTGCATCCTGAGAGGCCACCAGTGGCTTTAGGCTTCTGATCTCTGTGGCTGCAGTCGCCCCAGCTTTCCAGCCTGCTTCTCTTATTTGTGGGTCATCAGTGTGTTTTCTGCCCACTCTCCAAAGTCTTCTCAGCATCTGAAACAGCGCCCAGGACCGAGTCTGGGCCCGGTGAACACGTGGCTGGAGAAGACGAGGCCAGCCAGCCGGGGTGGCGGGCGTCCTGGTGCAGTTCACGGTCTACGGTCAGCATGTGTGCGCGCTCAGTCATGCTAAGTCACGTCCGATTCTTCTCAACCCCCTGGACTAGGGCAGACATAGGCGTTAAACACAGATATGGCAAAGGAACACGGTAGCAAGCTCCCAGTGTGGCCTTGGGCCGGGAGCCAGGGGTATGGTGCTAACCGGGAGAGGAGCCCATCCCAGCTGGGCAGGAGAGCCCGGGCTGCCCAGAGTGGGGACCCTGACTCCAGATGGAAGGACCTGCCAGGCCCTCGGCTCCTTCCCTTGGGGCTTTCTGCTGCAGGTCACGGGACTGCACCCAGAACCACCCCATCCTGGGGCGGTGTATACCTTCTCCAGGTCGACTCCGGGGCCCACTGGTCCACACCCCCACAGTGGGCAAGGGCAGCGGGTGCCAGCCTCCAGCTCTCCGGCTGCCCCTGCCCATGCTGGGCTGGTCTCTGTCTCGGCGGTCCTGGCCCCGCCGCCCCCGCCCCCTTGTCCCCCCTGAGGGTGACTGGCCCATTCCCACCAGCACAGGATAGGCCTCGTTCCTGAATCCTCGCCACAGTCGGGAGGCTGGCACTGTCCTCTCCGGAGGGGGAAACCGGCTGGGTTCCATGAGGCCCCAGGTGACCCAAGCCTGGTGCCGCCAGAGCCGGCCCCCGGGCTCTGACCACCTGGGCGTCACTGGGATACCCAAGCCGCTGTCTCCTGAGGACCCCGCGGCCACGAGCAGCAGCATCTTGACTCTTAGCTCCCACTGTTGCCAGGAAAGACCCATCCTCCATCTTCGGCATCTGCATCCCTCTCTGTTCTGGGCCCCTCCCAGCCACCGTCTTCCTGGGCAGCCGGAAGCCAGAGGAGGCCTGATCCATCCCCCCACAGACACCTGGCAGAACCTGCGGTCCAGGCATTCGCCCTTGCCCTCATCAAATGTTGGTTGAGCACCCCGCCTGGTCCAGGCAGAGGATGGGGGCAGGCGTCAAGTTAGTCTCCTTATTTGCTAACCACAGAGACCCTGCAGTGGGGTTTGCGAAAGCAGGAAAGGGGGGCCCTTTGGCTTGACCGTGTCTCCCAGACCTCGCTTCACCCCTCGCAGTCCAGCAGCAGACTTGGATGGGACCCCTTTGGTGACTGGGGGGCTGAGGAAAGCTTGATTGACCCCTTGAGCCTCAGTTTCTCCCTCGGTCAGTGGGGCCGCAAGAGTTGTGACCTCAGAGGGTGTTTGCGGGCATTAAAGGCAGGCTTGAGCGTGGACACCGGCAGGAGCCCGCCCACTGCAGGCGGTCAGGCTCTGCAAGCAGGGCGGCATGGCTTGTGCTGCGGGCTGACGGGCACTTGCCTGGTGGATGAGGCGGCGCTGGGCCAGGGAAGGAGCGAGGCAGCGTGGGCAGAGACCAGGCCCAGACCGCAGGCACCTCCCCGGTCCTCTGTCTGAGCCTGCACACCTCACCAAACCCCCCAACGCCTCTGTCATTTTCCTGGCTGCCTCCCCAGGGTGTGGTGAGGAGGGAGAAGAGGAAGGGGTCACTCTTTTCAAGAAATATTTCTGTGTTTGACTGCCCTAGGTCTTAGTCGCAGCCCACCACGGTATCTTCCGTCTTCCTTTCGGCATACAAACTCTTAGTCACTGCACGTGGGATCTTGGTTCTCCAACCAGGGATCCAACCCATCCAACCTGCAGTGAAGTGCAGAGTCTTACCCACTGGACCACACGGAAGTCCCATACTGGTCAAATGTGCAGGAGCGCCACTGTGCACCAGCCCTGGGGAGGCAAAGGATCTGCTTTCTCCCTTCTCCCTCCCGGCGTGAAGCCAGGGCTCTCCGGACCCTGCCGAGATCGGCTGTGCTCCAGCTGTCCACCTCCAGGGCCCTTTTCCTCTGCTCGTGAGACACCCACTGCTCTTAGCGTGGAGAAGAGCTCCTTCCCAGGCCTCCGTGATCTGCAGCGCACCCTGGGCTTGGCCTGCACTGCCGCCCGGGGTCCCAATCGCCATCACCTCGGCCTGGATGATTCCCCTCCTCCCCCGGCCCTACCGCATCCTCCGTCCTCCAGCCAGAAAACTCTCCTTACACTCAGGCATCTGATCTGACCCTGGGGTCGCCCTTCCGACCTCAGGCCGCTCCATTCCACCCTTCGGGTCCCTGCGTTGCTTGGCGGGGGGTTGGGGCCGGCGCCCAGCATGGGACAGAGTCGGGCTCGGCTCCTCGCTGGCCGCACTACCTTGGGGGTAAACGCTTGGCCTCCACTTCCTTCTGTTTCCAAGAGTGTTACTTAACGCTGTTTGCTCAGCCAGGCTCCTGCCCCACCCGCCCCATCGCATAGGTGCTGAGCGGTGTCTGAAAGAATCCCGGTGCTTCTGCACACCTCCTGCGGTCAGGACCGCTGTGCATCTACTGTGTGCCAGGGCCTGATTCCACCCGGTCTGCTAGCGCCGCCGCCCCCGGCACCCGCGGAGGGAGTGAGGGGAGGGGCGGGCAGGGTCCCCGCGCGCGCCCGCGCACCATAGGCGCCGCGGCCGCGCGCGCGCCGCGCCCGCCCCTCCCCCGCTCCAGGAAGTGCGGGGGCTCCGGCGCCGGCCGCCGCGATGCATTCTGGGCCAGCAGCAGCACCAGAGCCAAGATGGCGGCCAGCAGGAGGCTGATGAAGGTAAAGGCCATTCTCCGGCGCCGGCCGGCGGGCGGCCGGGCGAGCGGCGGCGGCGGCCGGGCCTCCCGCGGCCGCCCGGGCCCCTCGGGGCGCCGCCCGCCGCCCCCCACCCCGCGTGGGGCCGCCGCCCCGGGCCGCGAGCCGAGGGGGCTAACGGGCCGCTAGGCCTCAGCCCCGGGCGGGAGCACCAGGCCGCGCCGCCCCGCCCGGCTCCGCCGGCTCTCTCTCCGCGCGGCGGCCGCGGCGGCTCCCGGGCTGAGGCGGCGGCTCCCGGGGGGCCCGAGCGGCGAGCCCGCGGGGCCGCCCCGCCCTGGGCCGCGGCGCGCCGGGCTCGGGGCGGGGGTCGAAAGTTAGGCCGGGCGGCGCGGACGCCCGGCGGGCCGGCGGGCCTGTCTCTGCGCCGAGTCTCCCCGGGCCCCGGGCCCTTCTGGAGCCGAGTGTGCTGTCTTGGGGGCGGGGATGACGGAGGGAGTCGGACCCGGCCAAAGTTTACAAAAATAACCCGCGACTCTGTATCTCGAGGGCGGCGGGGCGCCCTCTCGCTCGCTGGCCGCCCGGGTGCGGAACCGCCGGCGGTGCCCCACCGGGCGGGCCTAGGCCTCTCTGGAGCGCGCCTGCCGGCCGTTCCCCGCCAACCCTCCCCGGAGCCCGAGCTCACCTCGGGTAGCCCTGCCGGTGGAGGTGCTGCACCGGGCCGGAAACGAGCAGGGCCCGGGAGCCGGCTTCCTGAGCGACCGTGGAGGACTGGGGCTCCTCCCGGGCAGAGCCGTGCTGCAGAGAGCCAGACGCGGAGCTTGGGAGTCCCGGCACCCCGCCCCGGGCCCTGGCTCCTCGGGAGCGTTTCCTTCCTTTTGTCAACTAAGGGCTAGAGACGTCGTTGAACTTCCTAAGACTCGATTGGAACCGGGCTTAAAAGGACGGTCAGCGGAGTCCAGCCTTGTTTTCCCTTCTCTTGTCCGCGACCCAGCCGTCCACACAGTCATCCGGATGGGAGGACCGATACTCGGTTATTTCCCTGCACTACTCCCCCCAAAGGCTAGCGCTCCTTGATGCCTTTCAGACGTTACTTTTCTGAAAAGGCGTCTTGATGTTGGTCCCTCCATCTCCGCTCTTACTGAGATGACTGTGAATCACGGCCTCACCTCCCAGGATGCCCCTCTGAGTTCTCACCTTGTCTGACTTGCCTTCTGGGTCACTGAAGTTCTTTTTCTTCCTAAAGCACATAGTTAATCCTTTCACTCCAACCCCTTACAATCCTAACCCCTGTGATTTTATTGTCCTGGGAAGTTAATCCTGGCTTCCCCACACGCCAGACCCTGAGGCTTCTGGAAAAGCAGTCCCTTCGGCCACACCTCCTGCTGCTTGATTCCCTACCACTCTTTTTTTTTTTTTTAAATATCGGAGTATCCTCTTATCAATGCAGGAGATGCAGGAGACTCAGGTTCGATCCCTGGGTTGGGAAGATCCCCTGGAGGGTGAAATGACAACCCACTCCAGTACTCTTGCCTGGAAAATTCCATGGACAGAGGAGCCTGGTAGGCTACAGTCCATGGAGTCGCAAAGAGTCGGACACGACTGAGTGAGCACACACACGTAGGTGATTAGCAGTGTTGTGATGGTTTCAGGGGACAGCTCAGGGGCTCCGTCATGTGTATACGTGTGTCTTTTCTTCCCCACTCCCTCCCATGCAGGCTGCCCACTTACATGGCGCAGAGGTCCCTGTGCTCCACAGCGGACCTTGGTTTCCCCGCCACTCTTGCACCTCGTCACCGTGGCTGCCTTTCTGCTTAGCTTTGACTTTGCGCTGCTCTCTGCTTCACTCTCAGGCTTGTGTGTAATCCTCCTCGTTATTCCCAGTTTTAAGGTGAGAGAATGGGATGCAGGGAGTCTCTGGCTTGCTCCAGTTTCCTAGCTGGGGAAGGAGTGAGCTTCCCAGTCTGACTCCACAGCCCCCAGCCCTTAGGCGTCCTTGGCACGTGCCGCTTGCTGTCCCCGAGAAAGGCAGCCTTCCCCTTGCCTGGCCTCCCTTCCCGGGAAGTCCTGGGTTCAGCCCCGAGGCCTCGCCCCGTCCCCTCTCGGAAGGAGTAGTTTCCTCCTTTGTGTGACCACAGCACTTTCTGTGCAGTGCTCTCTCTCTGAGTGCTTGTCACAGTTGTTGTGTTGGACTTGCCTTTCCCGCTGGGCTCTGAGCTCCTCCAGGGCAGGGACCTCGGCCTAGCTCATCCTGGCGTCCCTCAGTCTAGGCCAGTTGACCCAGTTCAGGGCTCCCAGGGGTTTGAGAGGGGAGGTAAACGGTTTTTCAATTATTTTTGCGTTGTAGAAAACTAGAGCTTAGGAGAGAAGAAATACATAACGTTTTCAAAGTACTTACTGAGTACTAGATTGTTTATGTAAGTTTTTCCTTATTTTTTCAATAATTCGTAAAGTTAGTGTGTCGTTGTCATCATCTTAGTAGTGAGGTAGTTGGGAAGCTTAGCTGGCTGTCCAGGGAGAGATGCTGCATCTCCCTGGCTCCAAATGCCAGGTTCCATGCCCCTCCCGACACAGTCTCCCGTCTTACTCCAAGGAGTGCTGAGGAGCACGTTGGAGTCTTGACTAGTGGCTGGAGATTCTTTCAGTTCAGTGTTGGATGCTCCTTACAAGATGCTCATCATTGACTCTGAGAGTCAGTGTTTCGGCCTGGTTAAAAAAAAACAGTGCCGAATCAGGTCATTCGATACAGAGCTTGGATAATAAAAGGGATTTCCGGTGGTGAAAAGTAAACAGTGTTGAATAGTCAAATGGATTACGTCTTAAAGCGCTTCACGTTTCCTCAGAGACCATTTTCTGAGACACTTGGAGTCAGAGACTTCTTTGTAACAGCGGACTGTCTGCAGATAATGTAAAATGCATTATTAAAAGTAGAGTGATTTGCATATGCCAGGCCAAGAAGTTATTTTAGGCAAAGTGAACATGATAAAGTCTTTAGTTTAAAAAGCAAGTGCCGAAAGGATTAGCGTTTTTTTCAGGACCCTTTTTAGGAATTACAGTGTCAATAAAACATTAAATACATTTTAATTTGCAAGCGGCTAATTCCCTGTGGATGGCAACTGCCAGATTGTAACCATGGCTTCAGTCGGGAGGGGAAATGGCTACAAAAGTGAAACCCGTAGGTGTGGCTGAGGGAAACTGGTGGCAGTCTGCCTTACTTCAGCCTCAAGTGCAGCACTCAGCCGGGTGTCTTCCCAGAAGGGCTTTTCTCAGTGGGGAAATGTGTAGATTTGAAAGGGGGTGACGTCGCACTAGTTACTTTTACGATGTAACTGTCATGATGAGGGGTTCAGAGGGATGGCGGCCTTTCCGTGCTGTTTAACTGCTGCTCACCCCCAGCTCCACGTCGGCGTGCTTTCCGCCCATAATGGGAGCAAGTGGGGGGGCTGCTGACTGACAGTGCGGGCCCTGGAACCATGCTGAACACTGAACTCGGGCGCCGAGGTTACGCGTCTGGGGTGGGGGGGGTGTGGGAGGGGAGTTTTCCCGGTGGTGGTGTGCCAGTGTTCGTGTTCTGAATCCCTGGGTTGCGGGGACTCGAGGAAAGAGCTTCGTGTTTTACCCTGAATTCGTGCCTGGCGGTGAGTCCAGACTGGTGCAGCCGCCCCTAATGATCTTCTCTGTGAGCGCTCCTCCACTGAGAGGCTGGGACGGGCCATCACTGTGGCACTGGGGCCTTTCTTGGGGTGCACACGAGCACGAAGACGCTTGTCTCGAGGTGCGCGGGCCTCTTCTCATCTTGTCACAGCGCTGAATCAAGAGGCTGTCGATTTCCGTTTCATTATGCCAGGCCACTGGGGAGCGTTCTCACTCTTGGAAAGGATCACTAAGTGTTCAAGAGGTACTTCTCTCTTCTTTGACACAACAGTAATTCGGGAATTAAAGCTTGGAGAACCCTGACGCCATCCTTCCGGGCCTGGACTCTGTCTGTCGTCCCCCCAACCCTGTTCCTCCCCCCGCCTCGAGAGAGAGGTCTCCGTGCAGGGTTTGTGGACCGCCCCCTGCCTGCTCTGCTCTGCGCCCCTGGGCCCCGGCCCGTCTGCCCTTAGTTAATGGGCTGCTTGTCTGCCACGGTGCCAAGGGAGGACCTGAGGCTCCCGCCTCGCCCCTTCGCCCGCGAGGAGCCCCTTGCCAGCTGCTGCTGAAGCGGGCCTTTATGTCCCTCTCCCGTCGGGCTTCTCCGTGGCCCGCCGCTGTGCCCGTGTGTGAGCGGCCGCGGCCGTGGCGGACACCTGCTTGGGATCGCTCAGTGGGCCCTTTGTGCTCCTCCCCAGCCGCCTTGGTCCCACGCCATCCGTGAGTGGCAGCGCGCAGAGAGACGCACTCACACCGCTCCTAGGAGCTGCGCCTGTTCCTGGCTTGTTCCTTCCAGGCTTGGCTTAGCAGCCCCTCGTCCCTGCCCGCCCGTCCTGGACTCCCCGGGGCCTGTGAACTCACGGCCAGCACAGCTGGTCTCTGTGCACGAGGGTGCCTCCTGGTCCTCAGAGGCTCAGCTCTGTGGGGTCGGGAGGGTCCCCCTCTAGGCTGTGCCCTCTGGAGCTGGAGGACGGGGATGGCCCAGCCTAGAGCAGAGATCCCGGATGCCCGCCCGCTGAGGAGTGGGGAGCAGGGCAGGACCCCTCTGGCGGGAGGAGGCCTGTGCTTGCTCTGGCCCCGGCTCCGAGCAGGGCGCTGGCCACTGGCGGGGCAGCTGCTGGCGGTGAGGAGCTTCCGTCCTTCAGAGCAGACCTCATGCTCAGGAGCCCGGCCTCATGCCGCTTACCTCGCACAGCCCCCTCCCTGGGCATAAGGGACGACCTGTGCAGCGCTTTGTGAGACGCTGGGCACTGGCCGGGGTTACCCTTGGTTGGACCCCCGCGCTGGCTGGGCTGCTGATGGAACCAGCTTCTGTCACAGCGCTTCGAGGGTGGGTCTCAGGAAGGGTGGCAGAGACGCCATGCCTTTTAGCTGAGGGCCTGCCAGCCCTGGTGCCGCGTCCAGAAGCGGGCGCTTGCTGGTGAGGGCTCTGTCTGCTCGTGTGTCCTGTCCGGCCTGGTCCTCCTTGGGCTCCGGTGAGCTCAGCCCTCGGCCCTGAGAAGGGAGCGATGGGGCTCATTCAGGGCCGAGCTGCAGAGTGGAGGACACTGCAGGGTGGTGCACAGCTCGGTTCTGGAGCGTGTCCTGGAGTGTCGCGTCTCAGTTCAGGGAGCCCAAGCGAGTTGCTGGATCCCTCTGGGCGCTGGCGACGTCACCTGTGTGAAGACACAGTGAGTCACTGAACAGCGAGGTCTCAGAGGCACACCTGGCACGTTCCTGTGTGGGTGTCAGTGCGGGCGCGAAGACCGCAGCCTGGGGGGTGGTGTGTGGAGGGGGGTGCTGCCCCTGGGGTCGTGGGTCGGGGCCCAGAAGACAGGCCGACCCTCTTCCCGCATACCTGCCCTCCCATCTCTCGAAGTCACCTGTCCATTAGGGCTAGGTTAGCGAGGGGTTTCCTGAGATAGTCGTGCGATCGTCTTTGTTTGAAGATGTTTACTTTTTGCAGCGGACTTAGGCAGCTCTCGAGTTCAGAACGGGCCTCTTAGACTCACCTGGGTGTTCTCTTCCTGCCCTGAGTTCCAGACTCAGTGAGGCTGCTGAGCTGGGCAGGCGGTCCTGGCAAGGACCCTGAGCTTCTGGTCTCCTCCCCAGCCCTGGCCACCATCTCCAGCCTCCAGAGCTGCGGGGCCCCAGCAGGTGGGAGGCCAAGGCCTGGCCAGCACCCACGGGCTGGTGCCCACGGGGGTGCCAGTCAGGCCCTCCCTGCTCTGCAGGTCTCCCACTGCCCACACTGTGCTGTGGGCTCTTGAGGACAGATGGGACAGAGGGGAGGCTTCGTCTGGGTCGGGGGCGGTGGGGTGTGCTGTTGAACCGCTCTCGGCCTGTATCTGGTTGGAGGCTTCCGTGCTCCACCATCTTGCCAGACCTTGTTGCTGCTTCTCACCAGCGAGCTCAGCAACGGCCTGAGACGCTGTGGGACGGCCCTGCTGGGTGGGTGCGCACGGCTGGAGCCATGACTGGCGTCAGAGCTGGTGCTCGTGTGGGCGGCCCTGTCGCGTGGGGGCACCCACACCCTCTCGGGCTGGTGTCCGATGGCCCCTGAGCCCGTCCTGAGACGGCTGGTAGACGTCCGCACGCCCCCACCCGGCCGTGGCCGTTTTTGGGAAGCTCTGCACAGGAAAGGACCTTCCAGATGACCCACCGCAAGCTTCACACCCCGTCCTGTCCTGGGGTGCCAGGCCCGCCACCGCACAGGTGAGAGAGACGCGCGTCCTGGGGCCGCCATGCGGGGGGCCGGGCGAGGGGGCCGCCTGAGCCTCCCCCAGCGCCCCTGCCGCATCCTGTGTGCTCCCCGCTCAGCGCACGGTGGCCCAGCACCGGGCCTGGTTCAGCTCTCCGTCTGCCTCTGGCTCGCCCGTGTCCTGCCTGAGCTCTGGGGTCCTGATTTCTCCAGAAGGTTGGCGGAACCAGCTCCCAGAGTCTGGACCGGCGCTGAGCGTGGTGTTCGTGGTGGTAACTGAGTGTGCCGTGGCTGGCACCATGCCGTCCGCTCGCCGGGGGGTGGTCCTGCCCCCTCGGCGAGCAGTCCCTGAAATCAGAGGCTCGCGTCCTGGGGCCTTGTGCTGGATTCCCAGTGCGCTGAATTACATTAGGGTCTCAGTGGGGTGTCATTGTCCCAGGTCGCATGTGAGCTGGGAAAGTGCCTGTCAGAGTCGGTCCCCCTGACACCGTCTGGCAGAGAGGGGGAGCCCTTCCGGATGATGGCCGTCCCACGAGTTGCTGGCTGGCGGTGGATAGGCCTCCTGTGCCTTTCCCTCGAACGTCAGGCTCTGCCTGCCGGTTTCTTTCGGCCTGGATGGCAGGGGCCTCGGAACATTGCTGGCACGGTGATCCCTCGACGGGCGCCCTCCCGCGCAGGGACGGCTCCAGAGCAGGCCTTGTGTGTCCTTGCCTCTGTCGTCTTGGAACTCGAGTCTTTTGTGAGTCCTGGAAGGTGCCATTCCAGGGCTGCCAGCCCCCTGCGATCCTGACCGGGGCAGGGGGACCCCCTTCACCCTCACCCACAGCTCTGTGATGGGCCGTCCGCAGGCTGGCGGCTCCGGCGCAGGCTCTCATCCAGGCCTTGTCCTGCACGAGGTCTGTGTGTGGCTGGGCCTCCCCAGCCTCTCGGTCAATAAACCCGCCTGCCTGCATGGGGTCCAGAGGTCCGGACGCTGCTCTTCTCAGGCGGGCGGGAGTGAGCCCCACACGGAGGCCCCATCCTGCCTGGCATCCCGCCTCCTCTGCCCTCGTTGGGGTGCTCGGGAGGGGAGTGCGATGTGCTGTGGGCAGGCCCCCCTTCCTGTGTCGTCTTTTGAATCGGATCAGGTCACTTGTGGAAGCTCTGCGTAACAGCTGGGGACACCTGCGTTTTTCATTTCAGGCCCTGAGCGCTGGCTGAAGGTTCGCCAGAGCTCTCCACACCAACACGCGTCACGTCGTGTCCTGTTACATGGAACAGTGTGTGGGGGGGGACAGGGTTCAAGGGCAGTGGAACGCCCCCCAGTGTCTCTTGTAGCTCTCTGCAGGGCCCTGCCGTCTCCAGACATGACGGGGCAGGCACCGCGGTCCTCTGCTCTGCCTGCTGCTTGGACAGCGTGTGGAAGCGGCCACCCGCCGAGTCAGGAAAGCCCTGTTCCGTGTGCAGCGGTGTTGGGGGCGTGGCTGGGGGCTGGCATGCACCCTCCATGGGCACGCTCGGGGTGCGCTCGGGGCCTGTTGTGTGGCGTGCTGCTCTCCGGGCAATGCCTGTGCTCGGGGAGCTCGCTTCCAGTGCTGTAAAGGCCTGTGGTGGTCTGGGCCTTGGGCCCTTCCCTGTGGGAAGGCGGGGTGGTCCCCAGGCAGGCTGTCCCCTGTGAGGTCGATCAGGGAGGCCTTGAGCCATGTGCCTGGCCGGGCACACCACGTGCACACCTCTGGGGGGGCGGGGGCAGAGTCGGTCAGCACAGAGACTCCGCCGGGCAGCGGTCCCCTTGGGGCCCTGTGGGGTGCAGCCCTCTGCCCTCCTGCCGGGGAAGCCCCTGCCCCTGGGCTGGCATCCCCGGCTCCTTTGGGGGCCTCTCAGCAGCTGGCCCTGGCCGCTCTGCTCCCAGCAGGGCCGAGGCAGAGCTTGGTGGGCACGGCCGTCAACCCCGTGCTCCTGCACTCTGCTCGCCCCCGGCTCTCCTTTGCGGGGCCCTGCTCCTGCGCCCGTCGGCAGCCCCGGCTCTGAGCTGCTGTGGTCTCCTGCCCGTCGCTCACTCCCCGTTGCCTGTCCTCAGTTACGGGGTCCGGCCGCTCCGGCGGGGCTGCCAGGCCTTGAGGCGACCCCGTCTCTTCTCTGGCGCCTTGAGCCAGCCTTGGCTGGTCCTGGGTGGAGGTGTGACTGGCCTTCCGAGAGGGACACTTCTCGTCTGTGCTTCGGTCTTGTGCAACTCGGGGCTTTCTGCGAGTGTGCTGGCGCGAGCTGTCTGTGGGTCTCAGCAGCGGGGCGGGGAGGGCCGGGCGGGCGGTGTCACGGGCAGGGTGCAACCGCCACCCTGTTGAGAAAGCCCTGGGCTGGCTGGTCTGTCTCCTCATCTCTCACTTCTGCCTCGTGCCCACTTCTCGTTGGTTAGAATGATGCAAAGGCGCTTGCCTCCTCATCTTTGCTGAGCCTGACTTGACAGCGAGGTGACGGGTTCATCCGGAAGCGTGCTCCGCCTTCCCGAGGCCCGGCCCTGCGGACACGGCCTTGTCGTCTCCTCCTGGGCCGGGGCGGGGGGTGCCCGTCCCGCGCCCGTGTCTTGATGCCAGAGCTGGGCGCCCGCGCCTGCTTGTCCTCCCACTCCTCGCGCAGGGGCCTTGTTCCGGCCGTGCGGTGGTGGAATCCCTCATTCCCCTGCTTGTGTTTATTACCCGCACCTCACGTTGCTAGTGTCTGGGCTTCTGAAGCTGTAATGCGTACGTGTAGGTTATTTTAAAATTCATCGAATCCGTCCTCCGTTGTCGTTCCTTTCCGTCATCTTCTGTTTTTTGGCCATGTGGTTAGTGGGATCTTCACTCTCTGACCAGGGATCGAACCTAGGCCCTTGGCAACGAAAGTGCAGCGTCTTAACAGCTCGACCGCCAGGGAAGTCCCTCGTTTGGTTTAAAACTTTTGTTTAGCTCGCTAGGATGCACCCTTAAGGGACGTGGCATCTCCTGCCCCTCGCTGAGGCTCTGACTCCGTGTCTTGAGCAGGAGCAGAAGCTGAGCGCACAGAAAGGGCTCCCCGGCACTGCTCCCCCTTGGGTCATGAGCCTGGAGCTTCGTGCGGAGAGCGGAGTGTGGGGGAGAGTCCCTGCCCCGCCGAGTCTGCCCAGGCCCTGGGCCCCAGGGCGCCTTTCCTGTGAGTCGAGGACCAGCTGAGATCGTGTGGTCCCTTGGGGTTCCCGCTGCCACCTCTGCGTGTTCATGTGACACGCTGTCCTGCTCGTCCTGACAGTCGACCTGACCATGCCGGGCACCCCACCACCACCACCGGCCGAGACCTGACGCCGGCTCCTCCCCCCATCCCGCCACAGATCCCCAGGGCACCCTGTGCACCAGCCGTGCGGTGGGCGTGTGGGTGCCGAGGAGGGGGCTGGCTTGGAGGGGCTTCCAGGGCTGTGGGCCCCGCGGAGGAGGCAGGCCTGGCTGCGGGCTTGCAGAGGAGGCTGCTCTGTGGTGGATGCAAGCCGGGTCAGGGCTGGCGGGGACGTGGGTGGGCGGTGGCTGACTCGGGTAGTAATGCCTGTCAGTTGGTCGCCCCTGCCATCGGGGGCGGCGGGGGCCGTCAGGCTAGTGCCCTGGGGAGAACCAAGTGCCAGCCGGCTCTCAGCCAGACGGGACAGGACCGTGCGGTCACCGGGATGGGGCACGTCTGCATGACCACAGACCCTCCCTGCCCTCATGGGCCACCCAGGAGGCCAGGCTCAGGGAGCTGCCCCTGCTGCGCCTGGGCCCTGGCGCCCCTGCTGCGTGGCCTGTGGAGAGAAGCCGCACCCCTGCTGACGGTGGAAACACCCCGGGCTTGTTGGCACCTCGTCCTGCCCCCTCACCTGAGCGCGTGGGCAGCACGGCCTGGGTCCGTGCCCGCTCTGTGCCCTGCCTCTCGGGGGCAGTCCACAGGGAGGGGGTGCCCCGGGGCTGGGCTTCACCGAGGTGGGGCACCTTGGGCTGGGCCGTGGGTTGGGGCTGCCCTCCGGGGTCTCTCCCAGGCCAGGGTGGCCAGCGGTGCTCCGCAACGCCTCGAGGGGGCGTCAGCGCTCGTCTGGTTTGAGGAAGTCGGGAGGGGCTCACCCGCAGTGCCTTCCCCCGTTTGACATCCCTCTGTGCTTTGTCAACCAACAGGAGCTTGAAGAAATCCGCAAGTGTGGGATGAAAAACTTCCGTAACATCCAGGTCGATGAAGCTAATTTGCTGACTTGGCAAGGGCTCATTGTTCCCGTGAGTACTGGACAGCTCCCCTCCAGCAGCCCAGACGGGGCCGGGCGCACGGCCGACGGGCGCCTCCCAGGCCCGGGAAAGGCCGTGTGTGCAGACCGCACACCCAGTGCAGACCAGCCGCCGCCGCCTCTTGGGCGGGCCGGCGGATCCCGTCTGGTCCTCTGTCTGCGCTCCTGTCCGGCCGTGCGTCTGTCTCCGGTCCTCTGTGCGCCCGCGTCCTGGTTTCCTCCCGGCACACCCCCCTCCCCCGCCCCCGTCCGCGCCTCCTGCTGCCTCAGCCCCTGCCCTGCATCCCTCCTAGTGTCCCTGGGCTCCCGCCCTGGCTCTGCCCCACGTCCAGTTCCCTGTCACCCAGCCTCCTCTGTGCACGCGCAGCCTCTGCGCCGTGGCCTCCTGTGGCCTCCCTGCCCTCTGGGTTCAGCGGCCCCTCTTTCTGCAGCCCTTCCTAACTCCCCCTGCAGAGATGCGTCCCTCAAAGACTCCAGCGGGGACCCCAGCTTCCCACAGCGCCCGCCGGAGGTGTCTGGCCGCAGCCCCAGGCCCTCAGTCCTCTCCTGCGCTTGCCCTCAGCCCGTCCAGTCTCTCTCTCCGTTTTGTCTCTCAGGGACCCTGCTTCTGTTCAGCAGTGAAGTACCAGCCTGGCAGTGCAGGCACGAGGGTGCAATCCCTGGGTCGGGGAGATCCCCTGGGGAAGGGAATGGCAACCCATTCCAGTATTCTTGCCTCGGAAATTCCACAGACAGAGGAGCCTGGTGGGCTGCAGTCCACGGGGTCGCGAGAGTCAGACGCGACTGAGCCACTGAGCACGCACGCGCCGGCCCTGCCTCTTCCAGCGTTGGGTTCCGGGTTCTTGCTGGACGTGGGGGTCGAGTCTCGGCCTCTGTTCAGCCTCCTTGCTGGAGGCGGTCTCGCTGGGACATGGTGTGCCTTCCGTGTCCACAGTGGGCTCTGAACTGGGACCCTCGGACCAGTGCCCCCTGCCTTCCTGTTCTTCTGCCCCCACCCCACCCCCTGCGCCTGAAATCTCTCCTTGTGGCAGAGGGGCCGCTCTGCCAGAGCTGAGCAGGGGGCATGC
Organism: Bos indicus; assembly: GCF_029378745.1. Lineage (NCBI taxonomy): Eukaryota > Metazoa > Chordata > Mammalia > Artiodactyla > Bovidae > Bos > Bos indicus. The sequence goes on along the minus strand of NC_091776.1, from coordinate 72,055,445 downwards.
TGACCAGAGACGCCGGCCCCTTGACACCGGCTGTGGGCCACGCTTCTGTAAAGGTCCCTGGAGCTGGAGCAGCTCCTGGGGGTGCAGTTTATCTTTACCATCGTTTGGGAAACTAAGGAGAGGGATGCTGTGTAGTGCCCGTGCACGCAGGGAGCGGTAGGCCGGCCACGTCCAGCCTGCTTGTGCCCAGCCCCGCCCACTCTGGGGCCCCGTGACGTGCCAAGCAGAAGGTGGCCGCCACCACCGGCTCGTGGCGTTTGTCCTCTACCGATGGGCTGGGCCGTGTGAAAAGTGCTGGGAGTGCACAGGGAGGGTTTGAGTGGCCGGGCCAGGCCTTCTATCCCAGGAGCTCAGCGGCGGCTCTGAGGGTCAGTGGCGGTCCGGCAGGCGTCCCTGGGGCTGCGCTGGCAGAGCCGGGGGGCGGGGGTTGATGCCTCGTTGAGCACCGGGTGGGGTGGCTGGTGGGGTCCTGGTGGTCTGGGCTTCCCCCCTGGGGCAGCTGCGCCCAGAGACTGAGGCCACGGCCAGAGCTGCTCACGCTGCCTTGCTGCTCATCCTGGGCTCCTCTCTCCATGGTGTCCCGGGCTAGGATACTGGAGCGGGTCACCGTTGCCTTCTCCAGGAATCTTCCCAACCCAAGGGTTGAATCCGCGTCTGCTGCCTTGGCAGGCGAGTTCCTGATCACCAAGCCACCAGGGAAGCCCACGTAGCTGTGGTGCGGGAGGGAGCTCAGTCGCTCTGCGGCATGGGGCTCTTCCTGGGCCAGGGATTGAACCCACGTCTCCGCAGTGGTAGGCAGAATCTTAACCACTAGAGCACCAGGGAAGTGCTCAAAGTTTCTCTATTAAAAAACTAGTAGATGTTGGTTCACTGGTGTTTTCATTGTGATAGAATTTATGTAACGCAGTTTGTCAGTTCAGCCTGTAACTGAGCGATCAGTGACGTCAATTACAGTCGGGCTGTTTTGCGGCCATCGTCACTGCATTTCCAGAGCCCACACTGAAATAAATTCTGCACCCGTGAAGTAGTAGTGCTCCACTCTTCAGCCCAACCCTGGTACTTTTTAATCTGCTTTCTGTGTCTGTGAGTTTGATAGTTTATATAAATGAGTTGTATAAAACGTTTTTTTATCTGGTTTATTTCACTTAGAATTGTTTGAAGGTTCATCTGCTTTGTACTCTGTATAAGAGCACCACTTTTATGGATGAGTCGGCTTTTGTCACACGTGTACTGAGCCTTGTGTGCATCCGTCCGCCCGCTGGTGGACAGGGGCTCGTTTGCCTCTTTGGCCGTCGTGGTGATGCTGCTGTGCGCGTCGGTGTGCAGGTGTCTGCTTGAGTCCCCGTCTTCAGGGCTTTGGGAAATACGAGGAGCGGCTGGGTCACGTGATGGCTCTGGGTTTGTCTTTGAGAAGCTGCCACACTGATTTCCATGGTGGCTGCACTGCCTCACAGTCCCACCACCAGAGTGCAGGGCTTCTAGCTTCCCCGCCGCTCCTTATCCAGTTACCCCTTTATGCACAGTCATCCCCCCTAATCCAGTTATCTCCCCCTTATCCACAGTGGTCCCCCACCTTACCCACAGTGATCCCCCTAATCCACAGTGATCCCCCTAACCCACAGTGATCAGCCCCCCACTTTTTTATGTTATCACCATTCAAGTAGAAGTCAGCTAGCGTCTCATGGGTGGAGAAGGCAATGGCAACCCACTCCAGTGTTCTTGCCTGGAGAATCCCAGGGATGGTGGAGCCTGGTGGGCTGCCGTTTGTGGGGTCGCACAGAGTCAGACACGACTGAGCAACTCAGCAGCAGCAGCAGTGTCTCATGGCAGTTCTGTTTTGGATGTTAGCTAGTACCTCAGAGCTACACCCGAGGAGCGTGCGTGGGCACCACAGTCACCTGAAGGGCCGTGTGGGGTCCTGCTCAGCTTCACATGCTGTGCGTGTGCTGCTGGGGCGCCGCGTGTCAGCCATGGGGCGCCACACGGAGCAGCCTCGCTGCCCCCGCCCTTCACCCGCACCCACGGCTCCGGCCGCCGCTGGCACTGTGCTCTGAGCTGGCCCCTCGTCCGCCCGCTTTGAGAGCCTCCTGCAGTTGGACTAGGAAAGCAGGTCCTCAGGTTGTCGTCTCTCCCTGAGTGGCGCGCGCGTCAGACTCGTCCGTGTGATTGGATAGTCCGTTTCTCTTTAATGCCAAACAATATTCTGTTGTTGGAACGCACACAGTTTGTTTATCCATTCGCCCCTGAAGGCATCTTGGCAATTCTGAATAAAGCTGCTACACGTTTGTCTCTCTGTCTTCTAGTTGTAGGAGTTCTTTATATTAAACCCTCATCAGACTTGTAATTTGCAGATATTTTCTACCATTCAGTTGGTTTTCTTTTTAGTCCCTTGATTATGTCCTTTGGTGCACAAAATGTTTAATATTCATGAAGGCCATTTCATCTATCTTTTCTTTTGCTGCCTGTGTCATATTCAAGAAACTATTGCCAACCCAGGGTCATGCAGGTTTGACTTTTGTTCTCTTCTGAGAATTCTTACAGTCTTAACTCTCAAATTTAGGTCATTGATCCTTTTTGTTTTTAAATGGTGTAGGGATAAAGGTCCAACTTCATCCTTTCTGTCTGTGGATATCTAGTTTTTTTAGGGCTATTTGTCGAAAAGACTGCTCTTTCCCACTGAATGATCTTGGTGTCCTTGTCAAAAGTTAATAGAGCTGGATTACTAACAAGGACCCACTGTGCTGCAGGGAACTACTCAGTCCCGTCCAGCGACCTACCTGGGGAAGAGTCGTAGGAAAAAGTTGGTGTGTGTGTGTGTGCACCCGACTCACTCTCTTGTGCAGCAGAAACTAAGGCAGCACCGTGCTGACGGTGAGTCACGAGCTGACGGCGCTGTGAATGAGCTGTGACCTGGTAGGAGCAGAGGAGCGCGCGCCCACTTGGGAGGGTTCACTCCTGGACTCAGCTCTGCTGGTCTGGGTGTCTGTCCTCACGCCAGGACCACACTGTTTTGCGTACTGTAGCTTTGTATGAGGTTTTGAAATCAGGAAGCGTGAGCTCTCCCGTGTTGATCTTTCTCAAGATGGTTTTGGCGGGTGCGGGCTCCTGTGCGCCTGAGCAGGACCCTGTGGGGCCTTGCCGGCAGCCCCCTCCGTGACTCTGCTCTCACTCCTCCCTGAAGTCCCTAGCTCCGAGTGTCTGATGCACGATTCCTGAGTTGTTTTTCAGACCCTAAAACCCAGTGGAAGGAAGGAGCTACTTGGTGGCCGTGAGCAGGCCGCCTGCTGACGCCTAAGGATCGGTAGCCTTGACCCTTGGGACCACACCTGTCGCCTCACCTTCGCCAGCGAGTACCCCGCCCGAGCCGGGTGCATAGCCTGGGCCCCCCGGGTTTGCCAGCTCTCTCCTGAGCTGTGAGCCGGCGCCGCCCTGACTGCTTGCGTGGCTCCTGTGCGTCCCTTCACGTGACCCCGTGTCAGCAGACAGGCTCTGCCGAGCGCCGGCACGCAGACCACGTTTGGTTCAGTAACGCACCTCGAGGTCCTGTTTGATTTTTGGGAAGGGTTCTTCCATTTGCGGGGAAAAAAATTGAGGTTTTGAGAGGCATCATATTGAATTTTCAGATCGCTTTACTGTTACTGTCTGTTATTGTAGATGACGATAGCATTACCATCTACAGTAAGTCTCGTAGTCTGTGAACCCAGGACGTCTTTCCACTTAGTTAGGTTTTCTCTTCTTTCAGCAGTGCTTCATAATCTCCAGTGTACAGGCTTCACACCTCTGTATTTTTCAGCTCAGGATGTAAAAACAAAACCGTAGGCTGGGCCACACAAAAGCCCAGATTTCAGTTTTCTCACAGCTCCGGAGGCCAGAGTCCCGGGGGGCTGGCAGGGCCCTCGTGTCGTCGGGCTTCCTTGTCTCAGCGCTTGGGGGCAGAGCAGGCGCGCGCTCTTCCCTTTTGACCACATCGCCTGCAGGACCAGGGATTGAACTTGCGGCCTCAGCAGTGAAAGCAGCCTGTCCTAACCTCCGGACCTCCAGGGAAGCCGCAGGAGCTCTCTTCATTGAGGACACGGATGTCGTCAGCCCCGGACTCCACCCTGTGACACTGTTGAGCCTTAGTTGCCTCTTTACTCTCTGCACGCTGTGGGTGAGGGCACCCGTGTGAGCACCTGGGCGGGGTGGGGGCACCAGCATTGAGTCTGTAACAGCCTCCTTGCTTAAGCACACCTTGGGTATTTTCATCTTCCCAGTGGCAACTCCGTTTTGGGTTCCCTGTCGATCGTTGTTCGTGTACAGAAATGTGGGTGACGTTCGCGTTGCTTTGGTTTCTGACGGTTTGTGTGTGACTCATCTTTAGTTTTCCGTGTGTGTACGATCAGGCCAGGTCCCGACCAAGGTGGTCCATTTCCCCCTCTCCAGTGAGGATGCTCTATTTCCTTTTCTCGCCTGAGTGCCCTGGCCAGAGCTACCAAGTACTGAGTTGTGGCGTCTCCAGCCTTTGTGGCGCCGGGTTTGGTGGGAGACAGGTGTTCACAGGTGGGGGTGGTTTGGGGATGGTTGAGGCACTTTACGTTTATTAGGATCTGATCTGACGGGAGGCGGAGCTCAGGCGGTGACGCAGGCGTCGGCAAGTGGCTGTGAACCTTCTCTGTAGAGGCAGTGTGCATAATTATTAATGGAATAGTTTGCATTCTTGTTTTGCCCAAAGTCTCTGAATCCCAGGTGCTATTCTGTGCTCACAGTGTACTTCCGGGAGAGCCCTGTCTCAAGTACACAGTGGTCACTGGGCTGGCGGCCACCGTATTGACGGAACGTGTGTGGACCAGTCAGGACTCAGCCCCAGTTCACGGTGAGGGAGCCGGGTGGACAGAAACAAAACGGGGCTGCTGGCAGCGTGGAGACGGGCGCTGTGACTGGGCAGCCGCCGCGCGGCTCCTCCCAGGCTGACTTCTGCTCCGTGACTGGCGGGGGCGGCGTCTCGGCGAGTTCTGGTTCAGGCGGACAGGCCTGTATCTGTCCCCGCGTTTCCTGCCCTTGGCCTTGCGTTGCACAGTCTGTGAGCTGTTGAGTCTCTGGCTCTCGCGGCGCACTGCAGACTACATCTTGGTGTGTGCAGGTGGGCTGTCTGTGCAGCGTGGTCGGTTTCTCTTGTTCACGAGATGCCAGCAGCCACCTCTGTCCGTGGGACGACCTCGGGCGCTTCTCAGCCTCTCCAGGAGGGACACCCCTGCCCTCCGCCGGAGCCCTGCTCCTGAGTCAGCCTGCTTCCTCCCCCGCGGTTTCACCGAGAGGCAGAGACCACGCATCTCGCCCGTGTGCAGTGTGGGGTCCGTGGCCTCCGGCGTGCCTCCTCTGCCGCAAGGGCAGAACGGGTTTCGTTATCCTCAGAGAAGTGTCCCGCCAGCGTCGCCCGCGCCCCGGGCACTGAGCTGTGCTCGTTCCTGCGTGTGTGCACCCGTGAGCTTTGTCTGCCACGCGGCCTCTCCCTGCTGGGGCCTGTGTGCAGACTCCGCCGCGCGTGCCGCGTGGCCCTGCTGCGACGGTGGCGTCGGCGCCCGCTCGCCCATCCCCGCCTGAGAGGCGCTTGCTTGTCTGCGCCGTCTGGGCATCGCGAGCGAGGCCGCTGTGAACACGCACGAGCGGGGTTTCCTGGGGGCGCGTGCCTTCATCTCCAGGTGCTGGCCTGGGGTGGGGTTGCGGGGCCCCATGCTGGCCGTGTCTCATGCTTTGACCGGTGCAGGCTGTTTCCACAGCGGCCGTTCCGTCGACACCCCGACAGCTGCACGTAAGCGTTCCGTTTTTCCACCTCCTGACTACGGCTTGCTGTTGTCGGTCTCGTTTACAGCCCTCCTAGTAGGTGTGAAGTGGTGTCTCATTGTGGTGTTTGGTTTTGTGTATTTTCTGGCCTTGCCACACAGAACGTGGGCTCTCAGCTCCCCGAGCAGGGGTCGCGCCGCCGGCGTTGGGAGCCCAGTGGCAGCGTGGGACCCGGGAGCCCCTCTTGCTGCGGTTTCGTGGGCCTTTTCCTGAGGGAATGAGGAGCCTCCCTCCCTGAGCCTGTTGCCCGTGTCTCTATCCGTTTTGGAGACTCGTCTGCCCGAGTGCCTCGCCCACTGTAACCTGGCTGACCACCTGGTCGTAGTTTTGTTTTTGAAAGCTGTGTGGTCAGTCTCTCTCCGAACGAGAAGCTGTTTTACTCCCGAGTGCTGACGGCACACGGGGCTCCTCCTGCGAGTCGCCCTGGGGTCCTCAGGCGCCCGCCCGCTTCGCCCCCGCACGCTGTGGCTGGTGGCTGACGCTCTTTTCTCTTCTGTGGAGCCGACTCCAGCCTGGTTCTGGAGGCCTTGTGTTCCAGGCACGTTAAATCAGTGTTTGACGGAGGACATTTTTGGCCATGTTCAAAAGAATAATACGAAAACTGGTGTTGATGATCGCAGGGTCAAGAGAAGAAACGGACAGCTTAGCCGTTCCGTTAGCAAACGTGAGGCTGGTTCTGGGGACGCCTTGGGTCCCTGCGCTCAGGTATCACCCAGACTAACAGAGAAGGCTTCTCCTGCCTTGAGAACACGGCCGGTGACCTTGACCTCGACCTCACGGCTTCCCGGAGCAGCAGTGCCTGCTGGCCAGCAGTGAGGGCCGGGTGCCATGGCAGGGTGAGGGGTGATGCCAGCAGCAGAGTGTGTGCGTGCAGGAAGCCTGAGCCCACCCACACCCCACGTTCTCTCCCAAAGACATGCATTTCTCTGACATTAGTAGCTCTGGAGGCTGGGTCCTAGAGAGCAAGTGTGACCCTCCGTTTGAGCGGGCATAGGCTTGCGGTCCCTTGACCACGAGCGTGCTGACTGGTGTGCATCCAGACAATGGAATAATTGTTGTTCAGCCGCTAAGTTGTGTCCAACTCTGTGACTCCATGGACTGCAGCATGCCAGGCTTCTCTCCTCTTCTGTCTCCCAGTTTGTTCAAATCCACGTCCATTGAACCAGTGATGCCATCCAGCCATCTCCTCCTCTGTCGTCCCCGTCTCCTCTTGCCTCAATCTTTCCCAGCATCAGGGTCTTTTCAAATGAGTCAGCTCTTCGCATCAGGTGGCCAAAGCATTGGAGTTTCAGCTTCAGTATCAGTCCTTCCAATGAATATTCAGTGTTGATTTCCTTTAGGATGGACTGGTTGGATCTCCTTGCAGTCCAAGGGACTCTCAAGAGTCTCCTTCTGAGTGTCTCTTGAGTTCCTATTATTGCATTCCAATCCCCTGTGATGAAAAGGACATCTTTTTTGGTGTTGGTTCTAAAAGGTCTCGTATAGAATTGTTTAATTTCAGTTTCTTCAGCCTCAGCAGTTGGGGCACAGACTTGGATTACTGTGATAATGAATGGTTTGCCTTAGAAACAAACCAAGATCATTCTGTCATTTTTGAGATTGCACCCAAGTACCGTGTTTCAGACTCATGTTGACTAGGAGGGGTACTCCATTTCTTCTATGGGATTCTTACCCACAGTAGTAGATAAAATGGTCATCTGAATTAAATTCACCCATTCCATCCACTTTAGTTCACTGATTCCTGAGATGTTAACATTCAGTCTTGCCATCTCCTACTTTTCCACATCCAGTTTACCTTGGTTCACGGACCTGATGTCCCAAGTTCTTATGCAGCATTTGTTCTTTACGGCATCAAGGTTTACCTTCCTTTACCACCAGACACGTCTACGGCTGAGCGCCGTTCCCACCTTGGCCCCTGCGCGTCCTTCTTTCTGGAGCTGTTAGTCACTGCCCTCCGCAGGAGCATATTGGACACCTTGCAACCTGGGGGGCTCATCTTCCAGTGTCGTATCTTTTTGCCTTTTCATGCTGTCCACGGTGCTCTTCAGACAGGAACACTGGAGTAGTTTGCGATATCCTCCTCCGCATGGACCGCCTTCTGTCAGAACTCTCCACTGTAACCCGTCTGTCTCCTGTGGCCCTGCGTGGCATGGCTCAGCGTCATTGAGTTATTCGAGCCCTTTCGCCATGACAAGGCTGTGATCCATGAAGGAGAGTGGAATAAAACTGAGCGTCAAAAAGAAGTGCTCTGACAAGCCATGGAAGAACCTTAAATGCTCATTACTGAAAGAAGCAGTCTGAAAAGGCTCCAGGCTGTGTGATTCCAGGCAGAGGGTGTAAGGCGCCTGCAGCATCCAGCACCGTCACGAGCCGTCTGCAGGGTGTGGGCTGTGGGTGAGGGTGTATCGGCCACTCAGTCGTGACATGGGGGTGTTGGTGCTTGGGGAGGCTGTGTGTGTGGAAGAATTTTGTGTCTTCCTCTCAGTTTTGCAGTAAAGCTACAGCTACTGAAAAAAAAAGTCTTATTTTTTAAAAAATGTAGAGAGACCAGGGTGTCCATCTCAGGCACCCTGCTCTACGAATACTACTTATCATTTCCTTGGTGGTGATGAGGCTTTAGTTGATATAACCTCTTGAATCAAATGAAGCGTTTTCAAGGTGAAACCCTTGGAGCTGTCCTGTCTCAGTGGCAGGCTCACGCTGGTCTCCTTTCTCTGCAGGACAACCCTCCCTATGATAAGGGGGCCTTCAGAATCGAAATCAACTTTCCAGCAGAGTACCCCTTCAAACCACCGAAGATCACGTTCAAAACGAAGATCTACCACCCGAACATCGACGAGAAGGGGCAGGTGTGTCTGCCTGTAATTAGTGCTGAAAACTGGAAGCCAGCAACCAAAACCGACCAAGGTAAGGCGTCTGCCCCTTACGCCTCCTGGGGCCCCTCTAACTCCAGGGGGCTCGGAGCCCGGAGAGACCTGCAGCGCCAACCCCGTGTCCCTGGAGGCTGTGCTTCCCAATGTCCCACGGGCGTGACGCATCTCCGCTCAGCTCCAGCCCGCAAGGAGGCTCCTGGGTGCGCGGGCAGAACAGCCCAGCGCACCTGGGGCAGGCAGGGTGCGACCCTGTCGCCGGGAGTGTTCGTGAAGGACTGGGGGCTGCCTGGAGGGGGAGCGGCCTCCCAGCGGGTCACACGTGGGCTCAGGCTGGAAGGTAGAAGGGAGGGTGCTGGGGGCTCATGGCCTAAGGAGAGGGCGTGAGCCAGAGGCGTGAGGCAGGCCGCAGGACGCTGGCTCGAGGGGCGCGGTGGGAGGGCCTGGCCTGGCTTGAGGCGTGTGCCCATGTGGAAGTGTGCGCTGGCTTCAGCAGGCCTGAGTTCTGTGCGCCTCGGGGCCAGTGCCCACGCGTGCTCGTGTTTCTGGGGAAGCACTTGGTTCGGGATTGTGGCCACCCCGCTTTGTCCCCTGCGAGTGACGGCTCTTTACTTGGGTCCATGTTTAGCTTCCTTCTGTCTCTTCTGTCTGTGCTGGGTCTGCGCTGCTGCGGGCGGGCTTCCTCCAGTGCGGTGGCCTCTCCTCTGCAGAGCTTGGCCCTGGAGCGCACGCTCCGTAGCTGAGGCGCACAGGCTTCGTGGCCCCGTGGCACGTGGGGTGTTCTTGGGCCAGCGCTCAGACCTGTGTCCCCTGCATGGGCAGGCAGGCTCTTGCCCGCTGGGGTGCCGGGGAGTCCCTGGTTTTTGTTTTCAGCTCTGTGACTTTGTTTTGCAGTGCTCGCCTCCTATTTTTGGTGGCTCTCTTAAAAGTGACTGCCTGAGCCACTTACATGGTTTTAGAGTCCGGAGAGTGGGTGAGTCTGGAAGCTGACAGCCTACAGGCGTGTTTATTTTCTTTGGTGACCGATATAATCATTTTCCAGTGGAACCATTGGAAGATGGGTTTAAAAGCCTTTCCCACAGCAAAACTCGCTGGACGAGGTCCCCATGAAAGGCGTCAACCAGGCTCCCACAGCTGAGTGGCAGAGCAGAGTCAAGGGAGGCGTCCCCAGGGGACTCGGCACTTGGTCTGCGCACGCTGACCTCTGTACAGACGAGGTCCGTGTCCTCGTGTGAGGCCAGGCCTGGCTTTTACTGCACAGACTCAGCTCTGTGCGGATGCCGGCAGCTGCGTTTGCTCAGGTGGCCGGACCACAGAGAGTTTCCGGTCTCCTTCCTCACCTGGCACCCGGGGCGGGCGCCCCACTGTGCACCCCGCCCAGGACAGGCCGCCCCGGTCGTCCATGGCAGCCAGGGGCCTGTTTGCAGAGGAGGTCTTGGTGCGCAGACAGCACGCTCTGCTTGTGCAGGTTGTGGGCGCTTGTTCCAGGCAGTCGGGGAACCGAAGAGACGTCGCGCTCTTCTGTACTTGTTGCCTTGGGGCGTGAAGAGAAGACTGCCGTCCGACACGGGTGCTGCTCTCTGCGCGGTGGCAGTGGGAGCGCTGCTCTGCAGTGGGAGGCAGGGTTTCTCCCCAGACGGTCCTGGCGTGGCCTTGCCCTCCTCCTCGCCACCTCAGCAGCGTGTCCCCACGTCTCTGTTCCATGACTGCCCTGCATTAGTGTCTGCGGAGCTGGTGGCTCAGGGCGACTGCAGTTTATCACCCCCATGCTGTGGGCTGTCAGTGCTCAGCTGGCCACTTGCAGTCACTGTACCGCAGGGGTCCCAGCGGCTCTGTAGCAGATAGCTGACGGCTGCAGGCGACGAGACATGGCAGAGGGAGGGGGGCCGGAAAGGAGATCCATTGTGGGGGGTGCTGGGGGACCAGGAGGGGATCACTGCTGAGAGGGCTGCGCTTGTGGGTGTGACGGAGGCCTTCGTGAGGTGAGCAGTGGTCTGACATGGTTTTGTGAATATGCTGAAAGCAACTACATTGTCCGGTTTTTAGAGAGTTTAGTTTTTGGCATGGTGAACTATATCTCAGTTTTTAAAAAGAAAGTAAAGAAGCATTAAAAATGGAGCAAAAATGGGAGAAAAATCCAGAAACAAGGCAAACCTGAACCATACAGAAAGGGGGCGGCAGTGGCGCCAGATAAGGGGATATAAGAGCAGGTTTCCTCTGCAGAGCCTAGTTCTGGCATGTACCTGCAGCAGAGCGCAGGCTGTGCTGGGTGGTGAGTGAAATTGATTCCGTTGGGAGCTGATCTCTGTGTGAACGTATCGCAGCATAGCAGCAGGATGGCGGGGACAGGAGAGTCAGGTTTCCACGTCGGTGTGTGGTTCCCCTGTGCCCCCTAGTGGGGTCCTGTCAAGGTCCTGGCTGCCCTCGGGGGAGCATTGTGGGGGCCACCCTGAGCCGTGCGAGGGCCTCCACCTCTGGAGTGGACATTCAGTGCTGCTGGGGGCCGCAGCCTCCCTGTGGTCAGATAGGTGGTCAGAGGGCCCTTTCTCAGCCACTCAGGAGCTCCTAGGGCTCTTCCGGGGGGGCTTACCATTCACACCGGCAGGCCTGCCACGCATCGTGAACCAAGTCCAGTGCTGGGCACACTGTCTGGTCCCTGCCCTGGGGCGGCTTCACCTGTGTGAGAGAGGGGGGTGGAAGTGCCTGGCGACTGGGCTCCCCGGGGTGTCAGTACAGGAAGGCTGCCTGGAGGAGGAGGGGGGGAAGCGGTATCTTGCTGTGCAGTGTGGTCAACCCTCGCCATGGCACTGGCCGCTCTCCTCCTTCAGTCTCGCCTCAACGCAGGGGAGCACTGGGCTGAGTGCTGGTGGTTGGAGTTCTGGCCGAGCCGATAGCCAGCCTCTTGGCCTGGGAGGCGCTCGGGTGCCGAGTGGGAGCCTCTAACCGGCGGTGCCCTGTGCTTTTCTTGGCAGTCATCCAGTCCCTCATAGCACTGGTGAACGACCCCCAGCCGGAGCACCCGCTCCGGGCTGACCTAGCCGAAGAATACTCTAAGGACCGTAAAAAATTCTGTAAGAATGCTGAAGAATTTACAAAGAAATATGGGGAAAAGCGACCTGTGGACTAAAATCTGCCGCGATGGATTCCAGCGAGTGTGAGCAGAGGCCCCGAGCAGTGCATTCAGACACCCCACAAAGCAGGACTCTGGAAAATTGACGCGTGCCACCGCCTGGCGTCCGCTTGTGGCAGTTACTAACTTTCTACAGTTTTCTTAATCAGAAGTGGTCTAGGTAACCTGTAAAGAAAGGATTAAAAATTTAAGATGTTCTAGTTCTGCTTTCTTTGTTTTAAAAATCACTGCTTCAACCTACTTTTAAAAAATGGTGTTTCTTTTCCTGTCCAAATTTATCCAAAATCAATTTACATTTAGGCCATAAGGTTTAAAAAAAAGGCGGGGTGGGGGGGAGGCCCTGGTTCCTCTCTGCCCTGCAGCTGCCACGTTCTTGCATTTCGTCTGATTCTCACTCCCCCACTCCCCCAGGCCCGGCCCCGCCTCCAGGCCCCTCCGCTCAGCCCTCGGCCGGCCTGGTGTGGGAGTTAGTGCAGACTCCTGACTGATTTATAGCCTCCTTTGAGAACACCGAGAAACAAGCAAACCTCCACTCCAACCCCCAACCAAAAAAAAAAACCAACAAACCCCGTTGAAAGGGGAGGTCCAGCTCTTCTGTAAAACCCTGGCTAACGTTACCCCCGTGTCGCTGGCCAGCCGGGATGAACCTCCAGCCTCAGGCCTGCGGAGGGCAGGCCCCCGGCCCGTCGGCCGGAGGACAGCGCGCCTGTGGGAGGAAGTCCTTGCCAGGGAGGAGCTCCTCCCCGCATCCCTTCCGGAAGACGTCGGGTCTCCCCGCAGACAAGTGCTGGCGTGTCCACGCGCAGGTCCGCGCTCGCTTGTCGCCGACGAGTCCACCGACGTGGCTTGGAGCTCCTCCTCCGCCTTCTGAGTGCAGCCGCCCTTCCTTAGCTCGTCTGACCCTCCGCCGATGCCAGTGTCCCGCACCAGCCCGGGCCACCGCGGCCCCCACCCAGGAACAGGACGGCCCCCCTCCATCGGACTCTCCACCTTCTTGGAGTCAGGCTCCACGTGAAGCTCGCTCAATAATCTTGACATGTTTTATATTGTTTTGACCGCCTTCTTTTGTAGAAATAAAAATTGACCTTAGAATTTATCGTCAGATGGACTCGTAAGGATCTGAATGTTCGTGTCTTTTCCAAGCAAGCGGGACTGCCCCTGAAGTAGTAGAGTCCTGGTCACTGACACCCAGAGGTGGCCAGGGATCCGAGCACCGGGGGTCCCCCCTCCACTCCTGCCACCCGGGCCTTCCTCCCCCGGCACCCCGTGGGCGAGGCCCGGTGGCGAAGATGACTTAACCTTGGCTTTCTATCTTAATTTTAGTTTTGTGAGTTGAAGTCTTCGGGGCTCGTTGCCCGTGAAACAGCTCGGCTTTACCCAGTGGAGGCGGGGCGGTGGTGGGGGCGGCCCGCGGCCTGACCGCAGCTTCGGTAGCCCCAGGTACGCGCAAACAGGCCTGGGGCCCCGTGCGCCCCACGCCCACCTTAGCAGAAAGGCGATGAGGGACTTGATTTCACTCACATGCAGATTTGTTAATAAAATGCCAAATTCTGTCAGAAGCGCTCCAGATCAGCCGCGGTTTGTTCTCCTCGCCGCTCTGAGCCCAGAATTATTGCCATTCCTGGAAACCCGCCCACCGCTTCGTGCTTCCACCAGCGCAGCTCAGCCGCCTGTCTCCCCTGCCCCCGGGTCTGCTCGCCAGCCGCCGGGAGAGCGCCCGCGTGCTGCACGCGGCGGCCCCTCCCCTCGGGGGTTCACACTCTGCTTCGCCCCGCCCCTCCCAGAGTGGGCTGGCGGCCTGCCCGGCCCGGCTTCACCGGCTTCACCGGCGGCGCGCGCTGAGCCCTCGGGCAGGTGTGGAGCAGCTCACCGGTTAGCCTTGCTCCTCCGACCCGACAGCCGGTCCCCCGAGCAGGGGAGAGCTGCCAGGCCCGCCTCCGAGCGAGCGCCCTGGCCCCCCCGCCCCTCCCCACGGCGGGCACGAGCCTCCCGAGCCGCTGCGATCTGCTCTGCTGCCCTGAATAAAAGTGCTCTGGGACACGGTCTGCTCGTGTGGGTTTGTCTCTTCCTTTCTGGGGGTAGGGCTGCATGGGTCTCCAGGAGAGAGGTGCAGACACTTTCTGGCCAGGCCCCGGACAGCAGAAGGGACATCCGGGGCGTCAGGGGAGGAGGGGACACTGACCTCTGGACGTGCGTCACCTCAGCCACACTTAACAGAGAAGCAGACTGCGGGCCTGAGTAGGGTGCCTCCTGGAAGGAGGCTGGGGAGCTGGTGAGGGTGTGCACAGGGAGGGGCCAGGCCAGTTCCCTGAATTCCTGCCCCGCAGCCCTGGGACTGCAGCCTTCGGGCTGGCTCAGCAGCAGGCCTGCTGGGGCCCTGACAGAGTTCTCCACTGGGGCCCCTGCCCTGGGGTCTGACACCAGCTGAGACCCCGACAGCTCAGCCTGCAGGTGGCAGGGGGAACTTCCGGGGCGTCGTTTCAGCAGGAGGTGAGGCGGCCGGCGCCTTCCCTTGATCATCAGTGGGGAGCCCCGACTCGGGGCCACCCCGGGCCCCGTCACCCTGCTTTCACAGAGGGGCCCGGCCAGGGGCCCCCACGACCAGTCACAGCCCCTCCCCGAAGCCTGAGACCCCCTCCGCTCCCTGCCCTCAGCGGCCCCCAGTCTCATCTTCCTCACTCTCAATACGCTTCACCTGTGTCTGCTCGGCCTGGCGTCTGGCCCCTCCTGCTCCCTGGGCTCTTCTGCCCAGGCCCCTGGACTTGGTGGGCTCCTGTCTGCACAGGGAGGCCCGCGTCCTGCTCCCGCTGTCCTCCCCAGCAGCACGTCTGTGCGGCACCCTGCTGGGCATCCCTGAGCCTCAGTTGCTCCCACCATCTGCAGCGGCTCCTCCCCGCCCACTCCCCCACCCCGCCAGGAGCGCAGCTGAGTGAAGCCCAGTCCTCACACAGCGCAGTGCCGGCAGGCTCTGTGTGGGAAACGCCGTCTTCCTGTGTGCCTGGCCGGCGGGTGCTGTGAGCCACGCCACGGAGCTTTGTCCTCCCACTCCCATGGCAGCCCGAGTCCCACGCCTGTCCCACTGTGTGTAGAGACCGTGGGCTCCTTGCAGGCTGTGTCCCAGCCGCCCCGTGCCTGGTGGACCGTGGGTAACGGCGAATCCCTCGTCTGAGCCGTCCTGAGCACAGCAGCTTGGACACGAGCAATACCCGCCGTGGGATCAGACCCACCCTCCGCCTCCTCATCCCAGTCGCCGGGGGCCTCTGCTCCTCTCGCTCTGGCTCCCTGGTGACAGTAGCCTCTCCTGCAGACCCTCCAGCTCCCGTCACCCACACTCTGTCCTGGGCCAAGGGCTACACAGCCAGCTCCTCTCAGAGCAGCAGACCCCCTCCCCCTCCAGGGAGCAGACACAGACCCCGGTGGGTGGGGCAGGATGAGAGGGAGAAAAGGGCCCACAGCTGGAGAAGTCAAGTTCCAAGGAAGATGGGGAGGAGCTGGAACCAGAAAGGGGCTGAAGCCACCAGTCGGGATGAGCCCTGCCCTCACGTGGTCAGTGCAGCGGGCTCTTCTGGCCCTGGTGGCTGCCTGACCCAGGCTAAGGCCCAGCGCGTGTTGAGTCAGTGAGCAGGCAGCCTCACAGCTGCGCCCCCTTCTCTGGGTCTGCAAAATGGGGGCACCGGCGCTGTGACGTGACACTCCATGGGACGAGGACCACGCGGGGCTCCGCCTGCTTCCGGCACCACCCTTGACCCAGGCCCTGGGAGCCCCACCCACAGGGCATCCACGCGACATGAGGGACCCCACGTGCACAGACAACCATTCCTCCTGGGCAAACGTAAAACACTCCTGCAGGCTTGCAGGACCTTCTCAGGCCCGCCCCCTGGGGCGGCAAAGGACTGCTGACTTAGGCCTCCCCCAGAACTGTAGCCTGCGAGAGATTCTGCCAACCCCCACTACCTCTCCCCAAAGAAGAGGATGAAGAGAGCCGAGGCACGGGCAGAGCCAAGGTGGACCACATTGCTGACCGCTCCTGGGAGAGTGACCTCAGGGGCCCAGAGTGGCGTGCTCTTGTGTGTGGGAAGGTTCCTGGGCCTAGTTCACGGGAAACATGCTACTTTATTAACACAGCCACCTCTGCTCCGAGTGCCTACACAAGGATGATGCCAGTGGTGTGATGGCCCCCACGCCTGGTAGGGCCCAGGCCTAGAGGTCACGGCTGCCCCCCACAGCCAGAGCGTTTGCAGAAGCTTGGCCACACCCCGCGCCATGAGGACCTGGGCCCAGAGGTGACAGTGTCCCAGCCCAGAAACACGGGCTCTGGGGCCGGGTTTCCTTCCCGCGTGCCAAGGACATGAACGCTCAGCTGTCTGCCAGGGTCACGGTGGGGAGGGCTCCACAAAGGGTTCCCGAGCGGCTCTGCTGGCGGCCCCCTCTCCGGGCCTCTTGCCGTCTAGGTCTTCCAGGGTGCAGAGCTGCACACCGTCCCGGGCAAGCTGAGCCCGCAGTGCGGGCGCTGTGAGGACACGCAGCTCATGCAGGCGATCCAAAGAGCAGGAGAAGGCGTCGGGGCCCTCCCCGCAGCCCCCAAGAGGAGGCACGCTCGGGTAGCCAGGGTGTGCCATCAGCTCGGCTGTCACTGCCTGGCCAGTGGGCACACCTTCCAGGGCCCGAGCCAGCGCCTCCAGCACTCGGTGCGCGGACATATTCCGGCCGCAGGTGCTCAGGCCCACGAAGACGTCGGTCCACCTGTGGGTGCCAGGGCAGCAGCAGCAGGACCAAAGGGTCTTGGTGGCCAGGGCTAGGCCAGGGACCCCTGGCAACTGGGGTGTGGGCAACGCGGGAGGAGGCCTGACCCCCGTCGAGATTAAGAAATGGGGAGGGGGGCACAGCCAGCCAGACGCACAGGGGTGGAGGGGGTTGCGCCAGGGGGCTGGGGGCCTTACCGAAGGCCATGGTGGACAAAGGGACCGATGGCGGCGCGGGCGTCTTGCTCCACGGCGCCGGCAAAGGCGCGCGCTGGGGCCTCCAGCCAGGCGCAGCCGTCCACCCCGCGCTCCAGCGGCAGCCTAGTGAAGCGCACTCCGCAGGCCTGCAGGGCCTCGGCAAACACCCGGCACACGCCTGCGGGCGGGCCGGGCGGAGTCAGGGCGAGGCACGTCCCGCACACTCCCACCCCGGCGTGGGAGCCCCGCCCCGCGCACCTGGGAGCACGTGCACGTGCTGATGGCCGTCCACGTGAGTAGGGTCCCTGCCCAGTAACTCCCGGAAGCGGCTCAGCTGGGCCTCCAGCTCTTCTCGCACCTGGAGGGCGAAGGTGAGTTATCTAGCGCGCGTCCGGGAGCAGCTCCCCATGGGACCCCGTCCCCGCGCTCCGCTGCGATCGTCCCTGCGTCTGAACCAGGGAGGCATCCGGCGCTCCAGTCCAGCCCGTAATGGTCCAGGGCACCCTCGCGGCGCAGCCCTGAGCGTCTTCCTGCAGCCGCACCTGCGCACCTGGGGCAAGATCACTTCTCCAGCCGCCACCGCCCGCCGGAATCCCATCTTGCCGAGGAAGAAGCCCTCGGAGCCGATCAGCGAAGAGGCGCCGTGGCGGGCCGGGCCCACGGGGCGGCCCTCGGACAGGTTGGCGTGGAGGCCCGTGGGGATCTGGTGCCTGCGGGCGGAGCGCGAGCGGGCAGCATCGGCGGCGCGGACGGCGGTCCCCGAGCCCGCCCCGGACCGTGCAGGAGGGCCGCCACTCACCTGCGGGCCAGTTCAGCCGCGCTCTCGGCGGCCGAACCGTTGACCAGCAGGGACACGCTGGTGACAGCCCCGGCCAGGAAGGCTTCCACAATGCCCTCGTCGCGCCGCGGGCAGTAGCCAAAGTCGTCTGCCGTGACCACCAGCCGCACGCGAAGCCGGGCCATGGGGCCTCCGTCCGCAGGACGCGCGAGGGTTCGAGCGCGCGAGCGGACGGTCCAGGCCCCGCCCCCGACGTCGCCCGAGGCCCCGCCCCGACGCACGCGCCCGCGCTCGGCCTTTGTTCTCGCCGCCTGCCGGTCCCGGGGGTCCCTGCAAGCCTGGTGCCCCGCCCCACCCCGAGCGCGGGACTTGCAGCGACTGCAAAAATGTCTCATATGTAAAACGGAAAAATCAAACCTGGGGGAAAAAAAAAAACCAACCCTCTTACCCTCCCCCAAGGTCACCACTGTTCACTTTCTGGGTCATGTCTCCTGGTATTTTTTTTTTCCTCTAATAAATACACCCAAGCTTTCTGCTCTTCCACCCCAAAGTATTTTGGTTTGTTGTTTGAGGAGACAATGATCACATCAGTGGCATTCCATCGTCGTAGTTTCTTTTCTTTTCTTTTTTTTGATACTATGAACTTTTTCATGTCTTTATTAGCTAACTATTTCTTTTACAAATTGCTTATTTGTCTTTTGTTGATTTTTTGAAACGAGGCTTTTTCTTGACTTGTAAAAGCTCTGAACAAAGAGAAAGCCTGTACCAATGGTTTTATTTGAGAAGGCATCCGTCCCAGCTTCCATCTCTTGAGCCCTGTGTCAGGACACAACTTTACGTTTTCGTGACCTCCTTTTTTTCCTCTGTGATCCAGAAAAACTTTCCTTACCAATGACTTTACAGTCACCATGGTTGACAGCCAGCGTTTTCATTTGGCGAGACTGGGAAGTGCAGTACCTGAGTCCAGCCCGTGAGGTGGGTGACGTCATTCCTGCGTTACAGATGAGGGCACTGCGGCTCAGAGAGGGCTAGTGTGTTGGCCTGTGTGACTCTGCGGGCATCAGTGGAGCTGGGACTGCCCTCCGGAGCGCTGGCCTGCCTCTGGTCGGCTCTGGTCCTCTGCGCCCTGCTTGCCCTCGGGGCGGAAAGGGCAGAGCTGAGCTGGAGAATAACAGTTAACACCCACCTCTGTGGGGGCGCAGTAAGAACTGGAGGCCTTAAAGAGTCGTCCTTCACCAGGCCCTCGGCATAAGGATGATCGTATTCAATTTTGTTCAGTCGCTCAGTTGTGTCCGATACTTTGTGACCCCATGGACTGCAGCTCACCAGGCTTCCCTGTGCTTTACCATCTCCCAGAGTTTGCTCAAATTCATATCCATTGAGTCGGTGATGCTTGTCTAACCAGCTCATCCTCTGCCGCCCCTTTCTTTCACCCTCAACTATCAGGCTCTTTTTCAGTGAGTCAGCTTTTCCTATCAGGTGGCCAAAGAGTTTCAGCTTCAGCATCAGTCCTTCCAGCGAATATTCAAGGTTGATTTCCTTTTAGGATGAACTGTTTTGATCTCCTTGCAGTCCAAGGGACTCTCAGGAGTCTTCTCTGTCACCACAATTTGAAAGCATCAATTCTTCGGTGTTCAGCCTTCTTTATGGTCCATTTCTCACATCTGTACATGACTACTGGAAAACCATAGCTTTGACTAGACGGACCTTTGTCAACAAAGTGTTCAATAGTGATGACTAGATTGTGGGACTTCAATCATCCTTCTCCACTGGGAAGCTGGTCCTGGAAAGTCTAGAGGCCCCTGAGGTACTCGATTGGAAGGATGAAATTCACATTTATTGAGCACCTACTGATATTAGAAAGATCATAGAATAGGGGTGAGAACCACAATTCCTAACTCCAGGGAGCATGAACTGATAGTCCATTAACCACATGGTGTGGCAAAGTGTGGGATGGGGTTTGTGGTCATTTGGTTGGGGGGACGAGCCTTCTGGGAAGGCTTCTCCTAGGAGGTGACACCTGGATGGATTGCATTAGGAAGAGCCTTGGGGCAGACAGGTAGGAGAGAGAGAGGAGGGCAAGATTTACAGGTTTTATAAGAGTGCCAGTGTTGTAGGAAGATTAACTTCATCTCCAAACCCGTGTGAAAAGTCACTCAGCTCCACTTACGGAGACGGAGCAGGCGACTAGAGGGGTTGAGTTGCCCCCGCGGGAAACCCCGGAGCTGGGAGTTGATGCTGATCTGTGATTTAAGAGGCGGGATTCCTTCCAGTCCGCCAGGGACAGAAGCTGGGATGTCCACACTGGGCGAGTGGAGGACAGTCTGCGAGCAGGAGCCCAGGACAACTCAGGGACCAGAGAGAAGCCGAGGAAGGTGCTTGTGTCACCGGGGGGGCAGGCGGTGGCTTCGTCTCTCAGGCTCCCCCTCCAAGCCGGGTCTCCAGCGCCGACTAGGAATGTGGGCGGGCCAAAGCCGGAGCCTGAGGGAGGGGCCCCGCGGGCCCCGCCCCAACCATTGTGCCGCGGGAGCCGGCGAGCGAGCGGCGTGGCGCAGGCCAATCAGGACGCGGGATGCAAATGAAAAGGCCCCCGGGCGGCCCCGAGCTGCTCGGACGCCCTGCGGAGGGCTCGGACCGCAGCGGAGCGCGAGCCCAGGGGTCACCGGCTTGGTGAGTGGGTTGCCGGGGGCCCGGGTCGGACGCCGGGGCCAGGAGGACGGAGGGCGGGCGCAACCGGGCTAAGAGATGACTCTGGACACGGACGTGGCTGAGACGCGCAGGAGCTCCGAGCAGAGGACCTGCCGGACCTGTGAAGGACGCGGGGTGCAGAAAGCCGGGGACCAGCGGTCCACGGACTGACGGGGACACCGACCCATGGAGGGCGGGGGGCACACTCATGCCATATCCCCGCCCGGCGCAGACAGGAATCCGCGGTTTCACCGCGCAACCGAAGAGAGAGGAGGAGGCCAGCGGGCCCGGCCATCGGCACCATGGCCAGCTGCCGCCACCATTCGGGCTACCTGGCGGACGATGAGGCCGGCCACCCTACCTACGTGGCCCGGGTAAGTGGGGAACCCACCGTGTTCCCCAGTAGCCCACAGCCCCCCCGCTCCCCCCGCCCCCGTTTCTCATCCCCCACGGATGTCCTCTCTGGGCCGCATAGTGACCTGTTGTCTTCAGCACTCCGCCGCCGCCCTGCTGGGTCCTGGTCACCTCTGTCAGTCTCTTTCCCTGTGCCCCCCCCCCCGACCCCCAGGGGCCTGGGAGGACCCCAGAGTGAGAACAGAGTCTCCTGAGGGCCTCTGGCTGGAGATGCAGCAGCCGCTATGGGGCGCACAGGGCTCAGGACCGCAGGTGGTCTGAGGAGACCGGCAGTGGGGCAGTGCCGAGAGGTTTTGTGGTTGCCCAGTCATGCCCTGGGTGAGGGCACAAGCGGGCTTTCAGACTGCCCAGCCACATCTTGTGTATGTGAAGCGTACACGTCAGGGAAGCTTCAGGGCCACCCTGAACGGACCCCCATTCTGCAAGAGAGGGACCTCAAGAGAGGGCATCGTGCCTGAAGCTGGCAGAGCCAGGGTCCAGAGCCTGAGCTGCCTGGCTCCAAAACCCCGTTCATTTTACTGCCCAGTCCCCACCCAGCTCCTGGTGCCCTAGGAGGACCCCCGGGAACACCTTCCCCCGCCATGGGGCATCCTTGCCCACCCTGACATGCCTGTCTGCTCAGGTGCAGCCACCTAAGAAGTCTCTGTTCTCGGAAATGGGCCACGCCTCCAAGCCGGGCCACAGGCCACACCCGCCTTCCTCGCATGACCCCTCTGGCAGTTCAGGCCGCTGCAGAAACCGTCAGGGCCCTCGACCCTTTAGGAGCTTCCTGGATTTCCTTGTCGAGGGTCAGGTGCTGGAAAGCCTGCAGACGGTGGTGGAGGAGGCAACGGAGCGCATGGCCACCGTGAAGACCGAGGCGGGAGTGCCGCTGGTGGAGGTGCAGGACCCCGTGGAGGTGCCGAGGGGCGGGCGCCGGGCGCGGGCCCGGCCCAGCCTCAGCACCCTCCGCCGGCACCGCGCCCGGCCCGGCCTCTGCGTGGGGCGCCCCAACAATTACCCCTCCCGCTCTAGCTCCATGTCCGACTCCCGCAGCAGCTGCACAGCCGCCGACTGGCCGGGCTGCCACAGCCGGGACAGCAACCTGGGCTCCCAGGGCCTGGGCCGACTGCCACCCGTGACGGACCAACTCCTGCTGGAGAAGAGCCTCAAACGGCTGCTGCAGCTGGAGAACCGAGGGGTGAGGTCAGGGGCTGCGGACCCGGTGGGGGGGTGCGGGGCTGACCCCAGCCGGGAGCCCAGCACCAGGCCTTGCTTGGCCGCCCGCGGACATCTCTGAGGGTTCCCCTTCTCTCTGCAGAGAGGCCTGGGGCAGGCCTCCTCCCACGGGGACTCGCTGCTGTGGGACTCGCTGGACAGCCAGAGCAGCACCCAGTGGACCGTAGAGCAGCCCCTGTCGTGGTTCTCAGGCCCGCTGGGCTCGAGCTGGGACACGCACGAATCGTCAGAGCTTGGGCCCACGGAGCGCGAGCTGGGCTTCCTCAGGCGGCAGCTGAACAAGGAGATGAGATCCCTGCTGAGCCAGCCGGCGTCGTTTGAGCTGCCTGGCTACTCTACGCTCCGCGAGCCCCATCGGACGCTGGACTTCCTGGCCGAGCACCACCTCTTCCCCGCCCTGCAGAACGTGGTCAACCGGGCCGTAGAGAAGCTCAGCGGCGCCCGCCGCCGCGACGGCGGCCCGCTCTTCCCGTCGGAATGGGAGACCGCCCGGGAGTCCGACTCCAAGGTGGCCACGCCCACGGACGGGGAGGAGCTCTACGAGTCACCGCCCACCACGGCCTCCAGCCCCCGGACCGAGCAAAGGAAGAGCCAGCACAAGGGTCGCGCCAAGGCCAAGGAAGGTGGCTCTCCCGTGCCTAGCCCTCAAGTGGCCACCAGGTTCCGGCTTGAGGTGACAGACACTGAAGAGCCCAAGGTTTCTCCATCCCTCCCCAAGCAGGAGGGGCTGGACCGGGACCCCAGAGTACAGAAACCGTCCATTCCCGCCTCGGAGCCCCTGAGCTCGCGGGCCCAGCCCTGGCAGAGCCCGCACCTCGCCGCGCCCGCGCCCTGGGAGGTGGCGGAGGCGCCCTTCAGGCTGACCCGCGGCGCCCCCCGGGCCTTGGTTCCGCTGGCCTCTCCCCACCCCTCGTCTTCGAACCCCTTCTCGGCGCTGTCACCCCACCCCTCTGCGCTCAGGGGCCCCTCTCCATCTCGGGTCCTGCCGGAGCGGGAGGTGACCTCCTCCAGATTGGGGCCTGGGGTCTTGGGGCCAGGGCTGCAGTGGAAGGGGTCCTATCGCCACCGCTCCTAGCCACCACTACTGTTACTGAAAAAGGACCCAGGTTTCTTGCCAGGCCCTTGTGGGCACCACCTGAGCCGGGGGTGGGGTGGGGGGCTGTGAGCTAACGAGTGAGCCCAGAGTCTGGTCCTAGCCACTGCCACGTGTTGTCAAAGATGAATAAAGGCTATTTTTTATTCTGGGTATTTTTTTTTTTAAGGTTTGTACGTGAGTCTCGGAGGCCCTCCCAGAAGGGGAAGGTCCTGTCCCTTGCGGACAGCAGCCTGAGCCCAGAGTAGGGCCCTGTGTCTGAGGCCTACCCGCTGTGGTCCTGCCGCCCAGGGTGGGACTCTCCAAGCGAGTCTGCAGGCTGAGAGGGCGGTCCTCGGGCAGAGTGTGGAGAGAGGACGTGGGTGGCCTCACCCTGGCGGCTCCTCTGCGTGGCCCCCAGCCTGCTTTCACCCCATCGGGGTTCAGGCACGCTTCCCTCCTCTGAACCCCGGCCTGGGTGAGGGTCGTGCAGACCCCCTTTTGACTACATGGGGACTGAGGTCACTGGCCTGGCCCTGGGCCTGACTGACCAGGGTGGGTCGGCACATGGGACCCCAGCCCAGCTCTCCAATGGGCCAGTGGAGCCGACCTGGTGAGGCCACACCCAGTGTGGAGCGGGCGATGTGCCGTGTGGGTGCTGCGGAGGATGCTCTGGGTGGGAGGGAAGCCAGAGGGCAGGCAGGGTTGGATGACCTGTCTCCCTCACCCTCCCCCGACTCCTGCGCAGAGCCCCGGCTGCAAGTTCAGCAAGAAGAAGCCGCTGCCCTCCATCCTGTCCAGGTCCAGCAGCGTGTCCCAGCTCTCCAACCCTTGGCATGAGGAGCTCATCGACTACCTGAAGGATCAGGCCGTGTCCCTGCTCGTCCACAAGTACAGCTTTGAGAAGAGCCTCGCTGACCAGCTGGGCTTCATCTCCTTCCCGGTCACTGAGGTGCTCATGGACCTCTACCTGGGCTTCAAGAAGGTGAAGGGCTCACACGTCCGCCTGTCCTCCACGGTCGACTGGCACTGCCTGCTGCGCCAGCTGGAGGAGGCCGAGTCCAGCCAGCGCTCGTCCCGGCTGGTGTTCCAGGCCCCCGACCGACCGACCTCCCAGCACAGCACCCCCCGGCGAGGCATGGGGACCCCCGCCACGCCCTCCGAGGTCTCCACCAGGGGCCACAGGATCCGGGATAAGCCCACGGGGCCCTCCCGCCTCGACACGAGGCCCAAGGGCTCCCGGCCACACCCCCCACAGGAGCACTCCAGGCCCCCAGAGGCCAAGCGGATCCTGTCCCCCACCAAGGCCGGCGTGGCCTCCCATCCGTCCGAACAGACAGTGGACATGGAGGACCGGCAGAGCATGGAGGAGGAGGATGAAGAGGAGGAGGATGAAGAGGAGGAGGAGGAGGATGAAGAAGAGGAGGAGGAAGATGAACAGGAGGAGGACGAGGAGGAAGACTTCTTTGGAGATGAAGACCAGCCCCAGAGCTCCCAGGAGCCTCCAGGGGAGGCCACAATCAGCTCCCCCATGGCAGGCTCCGGGGCAGGCCCCAGTGACCCCTTGTGAGGCCCCATGCGGCCTCACCACACACTCCATGGCCCACTCCTCCTGCCACCACTGACCACTGCTGTTGCACCTGCCCTGCCCGAGCAGAGGTCAGAATGGCTGGTACCCACAAGGAGCTTCGCTGAGCCTCTCGTGGGAGCCAACAGGAAAAATAAAGCTTGTGTTGATGCAGCACGGTTTTCCTGTCAGAGATCTCAGATGTCCTTCCACACATCCACCTCTGCCCCCCACCCAGACCCTCCGGTGGGCTGAGCCCGGCCTCCTGGGAAGCTGCCAGTGCCCTGAGCCCTGTGACCTCCTTGGCTCTGCTCCTGGCTCTTCTCTGCCCCAGTCTGAATCTTCCTGGCTCTTCAAACCTCTTGAGAAAGAACAAAAGTGAAAGTCGCTCAGTCCTGTCCGACTCTTTGCGGCCCCATGAACTAAACAGTCCATGGGATGCTCCAGGCCAGAATACTGGAGTGGCCAGCTGTTCTCCTCTCCAGGCAACCTTCCCAACCCAGGGATTGAACCCAGGTCTCCCGCGTTGCGGGCAGATTCTTTACCAGCTGAGCCACCAGGGAAGCCTCTTAGGACTCATTGTCTCCACCCACACACTGCCCCTGGGATTATTGCTTCCCCTTCCAGAGAGGGGCGGCTCTGCTAGGACACACACGCCCTCTGCTGGTCGGTCAGGCTGTGGACTGGCTGCCCCTTCCGTAGGGGCCCTGGGCAGAACAGGACAGCTCTCTCTCTCGAAGGGTCTGTGGACTCGGCTGGTACCCTGGTTGGAGGGTCTCACGTCCAAGGCCCTCCCAGAGCTTCTGGCCATCCTGTATCCCCAGCTCAGCACCCTCCTCCCCTCTGCCTTCCTAGGGCTAACCTGGCATCCTCACCCTGACCCTGCCCCTGCAGCTCCAGGGACTCAGGGAGAGGCACGTTGGCTTCCCTGACTCTATCCCTGGGGTCTCTGCTGCTCTTGGATCAGCAGACAGCTCTTTATTCCAAGCAGCAGTTCTGGAGTCGATGTGCTTTTTTGGGGGGGGCATGGGATTTTAGCTCCCTGACCAGGGATCAAAGCCACACCCCCTGCAGAAGCAGCAGGAGTCATAACCACTGCACTGCCAGGGATGGCCTGCGCTGGTCTTTGGACACTGTCTTCACCTTGCGGGGAGATTACCTGCTGTGTCCTCACCGTCGTCTGGTCCCAACACAATGGGAAGCCGTTGGCAGCTTTCAGCAGGCACCTCGTGTGACCTGATTTATGCTTTTTAAGAAAAACCACTTTCTTGGGTGGAGAATGTCTTGGGAGGGGCCTCAGTAGCAGGGAAATCTCAGCGGTGTGGTAGATATCTGGAGGGGGACATGGGGTACGTTGGTTTAGGGTGCTGACGGGGACTCAGGAGACATGCCTTCCAAGCTGTTCGGAGTCAGAGCCATCAAGATGCGTTGGGGTAGATGGGAGGGGTGTGGTGAAGAGAGGAATCAAAGATGAGTCCCCAGTTTGGGGCTTGAAGAGCTTGTGAATTTGTGAACAGGGGTGGCATTACTCAAAATCAGAAGCCTAGGGTCGAAGCAGTGGGAAAGAGGCTGCAAGTTCTGGTCTGGTCATACTACATTTGAGATGTTTGTTGGTGTGTCTGGATTGCACTCTAGCCCCTCTGCCTGGGTTGGAGGCCCCTCCAAGACAGGGTCTACTAAATCCAGGGCAGACAGCATTTTAGACACTGAGTTGTTGAAAAGATCAAGGCACCTTGTCCTACATGGAATTCCAAATAAAGACAATGTTAAGCCTGAAAACTGGGACTTCCCTGGTGGCCCAGTGGTTACGACTCCACACTTCCACCGCAGGGGGCGTGGGTTTGATCCCTGGTCAGGCAACTAACAGCCCACACGCTGATCAGCACCGAGTCAGGGGGAATATGAAAACCGAAAACTAATCCATTGCTGTAATTTAAATGAATCTATCCTGGATTTTCTGAATTCTAAATTCTGGATGTCTGGATGATTTAATCAAACACAGACTTTTTTTTTTTTTTTTCTCCCTGCTTTGCTGGTGCCCCAAGTGCTGAGCAGTCAGCTGCTTCCTGGGCTGGGCTGAACTGAAGGGCCTAGAAGTCAAGGTAAGAATATTCCACGAATGAATAAATAAACAGCCATGTAAGTTTCCCGCCTTACAGGACTGAGCAGACAGCTCTCTGAGAAGGCAGTGAGTCCCCAGCCTGGGACACACAGTCACCCAGGCTTGGTTCGCAGTCATTTGGTCTCCCAGGGCTCCGGGTTCCCAAGGCAGCTCAGGGTTTTCTGATGACTGCTAGCCTCTATATCACAGCTCCCTGCTGCCCTCTGCTGCCCAGTGGCCTAGTGACCATGAGATTCTGCCCAGGAAGGGCCCAGGGAATTCAGAACCTCCAGGGTCCAGGGACACTAAATGTGACCCAATGTCAGGGGGCAGTGGTCGAGCGACTGGAGGATTAGGTCCAGGAACTGAAGGAGCATGTGTCCACTCGTGAC
This sequence comes from Bos indicus, assembly GCF_029378745.1. Taxonomy (NCBI): domain Eukaryota; kingdom Metazoa; phylum Chordata; class Mammalia; order Artiodactyla; family Bovidae; genus Bos; species Bos indicus. The sequence goes on along the minus strand of NC_091776.1, from coordinate 72,028,455 downwards.
CACATAATCTAGTAGTCGAGCAACCTCAAGCCCCTGCAGCTGTGGACCCGGGGTCCGAGGGGGACACCATCACTGAGGGCCAGGGGATCTGGGATCAAGGTGATCGGGTGAACTGGGTTACTGAGCCCGGCGGGCGCTAGAGCGGCGCCCTAGCCGGCAGCCGCCTGGCATCCAGCACTCCCGCGGCTGGGAGCCGCCTGGGCCTCCCCTGGATCCTCATTGGTCAGCCCTCGGAGGCGTGGACCAATCAAAACGTTCCTCGTGTCGCCAGGGCCCTCCCAGCCGCCGCTCGCCGAAGCTGGGGGCGGGTCTCTCCGGCGCGGACCCAATGGCAGCAGAGGCGGAGCGCCGTGCAGGCCGGCGATTGGCTGCTGCGGCGGGCCCTGTCAGAGTCCGGATTGGCCGGCGGCGGAGACGGAAGCGACCGCGGGCCGAGTCGCCGGACCCCGGCCGGGGCGATGTGGAGCGCGGGCAGCGGTCGAGCTGCGGGCCCGGCGCTGCTGGGTATACTGCTGGCCCTCTCGCTGTCGGGGGGCCGTGCCGCCAAGAGCGACGCGGGGCTCGTGACCTGCGGGTCGGTGCTGAAGCTGTTCAACACGCAGCACCGGGTGCGGCTGCACTCGCACGACATCAAATACGGATCCGGTGCGCGGGCCGGGGCCGGGGCCGCCCGACGGCGGGCTGGGCGCTGGGTCCCCGCGGGCCAGCGGGCTGGGGGTCCTCAGGGCAGGAGGCCGGAAGTTTCGAGGGCGCGGTCGGTACGCCGTTCGGAGCGGCGGACCTGGGAGTGCGACCAGAGGCGGGCGGGGGGCGGGGAGCGCCTTGGGGAGCCGTTGGGTCCCAGGGTCGAGGTCGTCGGGAAAGCGGAGGTTGTCCGGGGCGAGGGTCGGCGTTGCCACGTTGACGGCCACCCCGGGGATGGGGTGTCGTCCCCAGGCAGCGGCCAGCAGTCGGTGACCGGTGTGGAGGCGTCCGACGACGCCAACAGCTACTGGCGGATCCGCGGCGGCACGGAGGGCGAGTGTCCGCGCGGGTCCCCGGTGCGCTGCGGGCAAGCGGTGAGGCTGACGCACGTGCTCACCGGCAAGAACCTGCACACGCACCACTTCCCGTCGCCGCTGACCAACAACCAGGTGAGCGCCCCTGGCTTGTGAGCGCGGGGCCTGGGCACCTGCTCAGAGCCCCAGCTTTTCTCTGTGAAATGGGAGCGTCAAGTTACAAGCGTTTGCCCGGCGCCCACTCTGGGGACAGAGAGATGACCCCCACCGGCGCCTACCCCCTGGAGCCCTCAGCTCCGCAGGGACACAGCTGGAAGAGCCGTCTGGCTGGAGAGCTCCACTCCTGGGCGGGAGCTGGACCCAGGAGGGGGATCCACACAGCTGTTTCGGTAGAGAATGGGAAACTCCGCGGCGAGGAGGCACTCAGGCCGGCCCTGGAAGGATGAGGAGGAATCCAGGGAGGAGATGGGCGTCTTCCCAGGCCTGGGCAAGAGCCTGTGTGCGAGTTCATCAGAGCTGGGAGGGCGGTGGGGCTGGAACAGAGGGTGGTTGGGGGCTTATCCAAAGAAAAGGATGAGATAATAGAGCCTTGGCTGTCAGGCTGAGAGGCAGACATGATGCTGAGTGCAGGTCAGAGGGTTTAGGACAGAAGGAACTGGACGAGGAGGGAGGCGGGGAGGTCTTGACTCCTTGGGGGCCAGTGGTCGCCACCCAGGCAGGTGAGATGGGGTGTGCACGTGTTTGAAGAACCCGTGTTGGGGGGACTCGGGGCTGGGGGGGGGTGGTCCCAGTTGGCAGCTGTGGAAGCTGAGTCTCAGGGAGACGTACGGGGAAGTGAGTGCCACTGCCAGGCAGGTGCCCACAGGGGACTCAGGGCTCCCTTCGTCGCGACCGCTGTCCTCACCCCGTTTGCCCCCACAGGAGGTGAGCGCCTTTGGGGAGGACGGCGAGGGGGACGACCTGGACCTGTGGACCGTGCGCTGCTCAGGGCAGCACTGGGAGCGGGAGGCCGCCGTGCGCTTCCAGCACGTGGGCACCTCCGTGTTCCTGTCGGTCACTGGCGAGCAGTACGGGAGCCCAATCCGGGGGCAGCATGAGGTGCATGGCATGGCCAGTGCCAGCGCCCACAATAAGTGGAAGGCCATGGAAGGCATCTTCATCAAGCCCAGCCCAGAGGCCCCTGGGGGCCACGATGAGCTCTGAGTGCTGTGGACCAGGGGGTGGAGGGCAGCGGGGGGTGTTGTCTGCAGACGACTCTCGGGGGAGACTTTGGCTTTGTAGGGGTTCTCAAGTGCCTTTATGATTAAAGAATGTTGGTCTGTGGTCGCACTTAACCGTGAGCCTGGGGCTGACCCGAAGCTGCCAGCTGGTCCCACTCAGCATCTCTTCCTCAGTGTGAAAGCTCTGTCTCCAGCACAGCTGGTAGCTGAACCCGTCCAGACCTCTCTGATGCTCTTCTGTGCACTCTCAACACTTCCCAGGGCCATCACAGCCCCCTCCCCCCACCCTCAGATGGCCTGATATGCTCCAGCCCTCGAGCTCCATGAACCTTCCTGATAAGGGCTGGGGTCTCAGCAGATTGCAGGAGCCCTGCTCCCTACCAGTTGGGATGGGCACAAGCTGGCCAGTCCCTCATCCCTTGAAGGGCGTCCCTTCCTCCTGACACCCTTCCCCTGGCAGTTGCGACAGTCTGGACCCTTGCCTTTGACCAAGCACTGGGCCGGGACTCTGCCCATCTGGTGGAGATTCACATCGCAAGATTCGTCTCCGTGCAGATTGGCACCCCACATGCTCAGCTAGCCCCAAACCCTGGAAGCCCTAACAGAACTTCAAAAGATATTGCAAGGGAAGATAACCACAGAGGACTGCTGCTTGCAGACATCTGAGAAGGCTTCCTGGAAGAAGAGTCACACTTTGAGCTGTCAAAGGGTTGAAACTTGAAGGAACAATAAATCGGCTGGCCCTTGACAGAGGACGGTAATAGCAGTTTTGCTGGTGCGTGGGTGCCCTCTAGAGGTGATGGCAGAGATTACAAGCTGAAGGACTTGAGCTGCTGGGGTTAGAGGGTGCCACTTTCCGGCAGGAGAGGAAGAGCCCAAGGAGAGGCCAGGGGTGGCAACCAGTGGGAAGGGCCTTAGAGGAGAGTGAGCACCTGACTTCTGAGAAGTCAGTTGGCCTTAGGGCATGAGAGAAAAGCTCTAGCCAGTTGTGAAACCTGAGCGGAGGGAGGGTCATGATTACCCCCTTTACTCCCCTGTCCCTTCCCCCAGGAGGTCCTGCTCTGCTCCGACCTTTTGAGCATCCTTTACTACCCTCCACTTCTCTCCCACTGCTCACCTGACCTGAGACAGGCGTGCAGGCAGTTTGTTGGGAAGTGATCCCAGGAAACACTGGGGAAGGAGTGGGGCTGAGAGGAACCCGCAAGGCAGCCGGTAGAACATGCAAGTGGGGGGCACTTATCCAACCAGGGTACCTTCTCTCACTGGCTGAGGGCTGCGGGGTGCTGGGGGTGTCCCTCTGCAGCCCTTCCCACTTGCCCTGGATTCTGCAGCCAGAACGAAGCCCTCAGGCACTGGCGGTGAGCATCCTTTCCATAGAGGTGAGTGCTAACGGGGTGTGGGCGCCTGCAGTGTGGACCACACTGAAAGTCCCAGGGGCGGTCCTCTGGTCTATCCCTGGCCCCACTGGGCTGTGAGAGCCCACTTCTGCCTCTGTTACCGCCCTGCCACAACACACACACAAGTGAGGAGTGTTAGTTAATAGCGGACTCCAACAGTGCACGGGAAGAATCCCCGGGAAATCGAGGCTGAAGCTGTGAGAGCAGGTGAGGTGGCCGCAGGCGGAATGCAGGACAAGACCAAAAATTAAAAGCGCAGCAGCAGCCGATCTCTCGTTTATTGAAAACTAAGTGCCAGGCACTGGGTCAGCGATTTACACAGCGTCTCATCTGCTCCCAGCAACGAATCTATGAAGCACAGCACGTTCAATTATCGTCTTAATTTTTCAGAGGAGGTTTACTGATGTTGCTAAAGATGCAAACCCAGCTCTGTCTGCCTTCCGAAACATTTGCTCTCAGGCTCTGGACTGAGCGAATAAAAGAGGAGGGGGCCCAGATGCGCAGTAGCCTAAATACTACCCTCTCCAACACACACACGCTGCAGCTCTGTGAGGGCCGGCGGCGCTATGTCCATCCTCCCGGGTCATCAGTCCCCCGGGAAGCACTGAATGACTGCTTATCCAAGATCACGCAGGGACCCGAGTGGCGCCCCCTTCCCTGTGCCTTCCACGGATCCGCAAGGCTCCGGGGGAGGGGGCGGTGGTGGAGGTGGGCTCCAAGACCTTGTCCCGCACATAGCCCAGGCCCGCCCGGTGGTTTCAGACAGATCTCATTCGGTTCAAGTCCGGCGATGCGGTGGGGTTGAGCGGGGAGGGGGTTACCCCAGCCACGAAGCCCACCGCAGCCGAGCACGCCACCGGGGAGGCACCAGGAGCAATCCCAGTATGCCAGACGGGGCGGCCTGCAGCCGCGCCGGCGTTGGGTTGAGCGCGCGCGCGCGCGCGGGTCGGGACATTTTCCTCCGGTCACAGCCCCCTCCGCAGCGGGTCTGGCCGCGCGCCCGGCGCCCCCCACCGGGCTTCCAAGCGCCTCGCCCAGGCGGAGATGAAAACTCGCGGAGACTGGAGCTGCGAAAAGGCGGGCAAAGTTCCCTTTGATAAGTTATGAATGGGGAGGCAGTGTTCGCAGAACTCATTGTTAAAACCGCGGAGCCGAAGCCTCGGCCCGCGCGCGACCAATCAGGGCCCGCAGGCTATTTTGAAATCGCTCCGGCCCCAGCCAACGAGCGCGCGCGGGGAGGAGCCTTCGCCGGCGCCGGCCAATGGGCGCGGCGCTATGCTAAGGAGCCGGGGGCCGGGCCGCCGCCTGTCAGCGGGTTAAAGATGGAGCCGGCGGCCGGAGGGCGCCACGAGGTGCGGGGTGGTCTTGGGGGGCGGCTCGGGCGGACGGCCGCCCGGACCTCTCGCCGCCACCTCCCGAGACCTGCCGCGGCCCGGGGGGAGGAAGGGGCGTCCTCCGCGTGAGTAGCCGGGTCCGAGGTGGGGGCGCGGGACAGGGCGGCCCTCTCCCGCCGGAGGGGTTGGTGTGGAGGGGCGCAGCCCAACACCCCGGGCGGCCCCCTCCGAGCAGGGAACCACAGAGTGCCGGGGAGCCCCCTCGTCCCTCTTTTCTCTGGGCCGCCGGGCAGGGAGTCTCCCGGGACAGAATGAGGGGCCCAAGTTGGGGGCCAGGAGCCAGGGGCCTGGGACGGGGGCCTGAGTTGGCGGGGGCGCGCCGGCCCGGAGTTGAGGGGGGGGTCACCCTTCTTTTCTCCGAGGCTCGGGCCGGGCAAGGGCTCAGGGTCGTCAGGCTGTATCCACCCACCCCCGCCTCAGGCGCCAGTGGGTTTCTGACCGCACTGGAGCGCGGGCCCCTCTCCTTTGTGTGTGCGCCCTACCCACGGTCCGCTCCGCTCAGGTGCTGGAGCCGGCCCTCTGTCTGGGGTCGCATACCCACGGCTCTCCGGAGGGTACCGGGAAAGGTCTGGCTCCCCTGGGGGTCCTGAGAACTCCAGGGACGGCAGCCCCCCGGTGAGATCCCCTCCGCGCCCTGCTGTCTAGGAATGGGCCCCTAGCCCCACCCACTTGTGCTTGCTTCCCGCCCTGCGTGTATGGGGGGACGGTGGGAGTCCCTCCTGCTGGCCGCAGGTGCTCTGACGAGGTTGCACTACTGTGCTTTGAGGAGCAGTGCAATGATATTGTCAAAGCATCCGGGACCAGCCTTGGAGACCCCTTCCCCCACACTGCCACTTCCCTTCCCCAGGCCGGGCCCCCGGACCTGCACGCCCTCCCCTCCCCCCTGCCCAGCGAGCTCCCTTCTCCATGGAAACTTGAGATCCTGGCCAGGCCTGGGCCTCTGGGGTCAGAGGGCACCCTTCCCCCAGGCAGAGGCCCCGCCCCAGTGGGCCTGCATTCCGGGTCTCAGATCCAGGCCGACCACCGGGAGAGGCGCTGGCAGGCCTGCCTGACACTCTTTCCCTGTTGCACTACTGTGCGCCCCTGGCAAGCAGTGCAATGATGAAAGGGCATCGGTCAGGCCCCACCCACCACCCGCAGCGCCTGGGCAGGGAGTCTGGCCACCTCACTCCACTAACCAGCAAGGAGGTGCAGGCGGGGAGCTGGGCTGGCGGGCTGTCCATCGGAGGATCAGAACGGCAGAGCTGGGAGGTTCTCTCCCAACCTCTCCAGCTAGGTTGTGGCTGGACAGGGGGTGGGGCAGACTCGGAAAACCTATGGTTCGAAGAGGATCTTTGCAACCAACTCACAGGTAAGACTGGGGGCTCAAGGTTTGGTCAGGACCCTGTGGACAAAGAGGCCCACTGCTTTGCCTGGAGGGTTTGCCCGGGCCAGGCTCAGACCCAGCTTCACCTGCCTTGACTTCCTGGGGGTGCCCTGAGCCTGGCCCTCCTGGCACGCCTGGGGAGAATGTTCTCCTGGGTCCTCCGCAGGAGCAGTGCTAGCTGGGGTGGATGGTGGGCTCAGAAAATGGAGCCGTGTGTCCTCCACCCACGCCCACTTGTTCTCTTACAGGGATGTGTACTGCCCTGAGCCTGCAGGAGGGACGGTGAAGTGCCCAGCATCCCACCTGCACAGCTGCAATCGGGGGGACTGGAGCCGACCTGCCAAGGAGATTGGCCCCAGGCATGCCTGCAGGGCCCCCTCAGCATCAGGACCAGACACAAAGGATTTTCAAGTGCCCAGTGGCAGCCATTCAAGCCTGTCTCCTTGAGAGGGGGCCCATTCGTGTCTGAAGGGGCATTTGGGAGTACCCTTCATCAATGGCTGTGCCCAGAGGGACAAGGGTAGATGCCCTGGCACCCAGGGTAGGATGAGGGGCAATGACACATGCTTGTCTACCTCCTAGGCCTGACCCCTTGCTCCTATGCAGACTCTGTACCCCATGGCCAAACATGCCATGCAGCTGTTTCCTGCCTTTGCTGGGAACTCAAGGCTCTGCTCAAATGTCCCCTCCTAAGGAAAGCCTCGGAGAAGGCAATGGCACCCCACTCCAGTACTCTTGCCTGGAAAATCCCATGGACGGAGGAGCCTGGTGGGCTGCAGTCCGTGGGGTCGCTAAGAGTTGGACACGACTGAGCGACTTCATTTTCACTTTTCACTTTCATGCACTGGAGAAGGAAATGGCAACCCTCTCCAGTGTTCTTGCCTGGAGAATCCCAGGGACGGGGGAGCCTGGTGGGCTGCCATCCATGGGGTCACACGGAGTCGGACACGACTGAGGCGACTCAGCAGCAGCAGCAGCAAGGAGAGCCTTCCCCGGGCTCCAGGGCGCCCAGTGTTCCTCCTCACGGCCGGTTAGATCACATTTTCCACCTGTGGCTGAAGCCCTCTTTAGATTAGGAGCCCCTGAAAGCAGCAAACATTTCCTTTTGGCGGTGCTTGACACGGCATACTTTAAAAAATCCAAAGAAACATACAAAGCATGAAGTATTATAAGCATAAACATGAAGGGGATGTTAACAAGGGCCTCCCTGACTCTTAGAGGATGCTTGTCCTGGTTTTAAAAAAGCACATACTGCGTGTTTTAGAGTCAGGTCCGAAAGTCACAGGTGGTGGCCAGGCAACAGAATGGAGATTTGGAGGCAGCAGTATCTGAGTCTGCCTGCAGCCCTAGGCAAGATACACAGGCCAGACCTCTCCTTCCTTGCAGGAGGCAGGCCTCGAAGTGGGAGGAAGTGAAGGCCACCTCCTGTGTTGGGGATAGCTGGGGCTGGTGGTTTGGTGGTAGGAGGTGAAAAAAAGTCTCAAGATACAGGGGCTGACAGGAGGAGGTGTGGGGAGGGGCCAGGAACATGTGCTCCAGGGAGCACCACCGCCCCCCCTTAAGATACTGGAATGGATGGTGGTTGGTCCCTGGCCAGCAGGAGAGGGAAAGTGAGAAGCAGGTTTTGGAGAGGGTGGAGGGGGAAAGAAGCTGCCAGTTTCTGCTCTGCTGAGTGTGAGACACCCAGGAAACATCCCGCCCCGGGGACCCGTACATGTGGGTCTGGAACCCAGGGAACTTGGGGTTCAGTCAGTTCTGGGTTGGGACTAAGAAGCAGGTAAGATGTCCAAGAAGGAATGGTGAAGACCCTCACGTGGAGAGGACAGAGGCTGGAGAGTAAGTCCAAAGAAAAGGTGGAGCTCCGGGGCTATAGGATTTGTGGGCAGAGAGACGTCTCCGGGGCATTGATGTCCCTCAGGTCCTACAGATTCTGAGGAGGGGAGCGGCCGGGATGCGGGGGGCCTGGAGGCAGCCTGGGGTCCAAGGGTCTCAAAGAGATTGCGAGAGTTGGCCGCCCAGGAACGGGGTGGGCCTGGTCTGGGTGCAGCGGTGCGCGCCCCGTCGAAGCCCGAGGGCGCATGCGCGGAGCAGCGGGCATTGTCACGTGCTGCCGTCTGGCCCGCGGTCTCCGGGGAGTGGCCGGAGTGGTCTGGGCAGCGGCGCGTGCGGTGGCTGGGGGACAGCGGTGCGTCCTGGACCGAGTCCCAACGGGCACGCGAGTTCCGGCCCTCGGGGCAGGGGGTGGGGGCTGGGCGCGCCCGGACCCCGGGGGTCCCGCCTGGATGGTGGCGGAGCTGCGACCCTCGGGGGGCTTCCCTGTCTCCCGGGGCGGGTGGGGTGGGCGCGCCCAGACCCAGGGGACTCCGCCCCGACCGCCGCTCGGTTCCCAGGCAGCCAAGCCGCCGAAAGCCCTCGAGGATGGAGGTCCTGGACGAGTTCGACAGCGAGTTCCCCCAGACTGTGACCTTCTGCCAGCTTATCTCCGAGGAGGACTTCGAGAGGCAGGCGGCGACCTACACGGAGCGCGCGCTGCGCCGCCTCTTCCGCAGTCTCGACCGCAACCCGGCGCTGGCCGAGCGCGTGGTGCGCAAGGGCAAGCAGGCCGAGTGCGAGCGGCGCGGGCTCCTCTCCTTCCTCTGGGTGCGGCCGGCCGGGCGGGGTCGGGGGGCCCGGGGTGGGGGGTGGGCGGGGGCGGGGGCTTCCCGGAGGCGGCGGCTCAGGCGTCTGGCTTCCTCCGCCCTGCCTTGCCCGTGGCCCTCGCAGGCCAAGGCGTCGTGTGCGGTCCAGGGGGAGCTGAACTGCTGTAACAGCATGAGCGCCCTGGAGATGCACCAGCGCTTGGAACAGCTGAAGAGACGCATCCACCGCGTGCTCCTCTACGCCCAGGGTGAGCCCACTGCGCGCTGCGCTGGCCCGCCTGGCTCAGACCTCCCCGCGGCCACACTGCCTTTCCAGCCTGCTCTGTCAGTCAGGACCCCAGAGGCCCGCACTCCGTTTGGGTGGGAGGCAGATTTGTGTTCACATGGGGCAGGTGAGGGTGGGGCTGGAAGGCGGCCGTGTTCACTGCCACACCGGGAAGGCAACCGAGGAAGAGGCCACTCTGGTGGCATCCCCTGTGAGGTGGCGTGACCTCGTTTTCCCCGATGCCCTGGACTGAAGAACTGTGTTGTCCTCTGGGAACCCACTCGGTTGTGTCCTTTGTCGGGGTCCCCTGGCATGTTTGCTTGTCACCCTCTGCCTGCGTGTCTCGGACGGTTGCTCTGAAGCTGTGATGAGGTTTGGATTCGGTCCTTGGGTGTGTCCGGGTCCAGGGTTGTACGATGGCGATGGCGGTGGACGCCTGGGCGGGGGTGGGGGTAGTCCCGTGGCACCCTTTCATCGACAGCGCGTGTAGCTCTCAACACAGCCTCCGGAGGCATCGGCCTGGCGTTGTTTATTCCTGTTTCATAGAAGAGGAAATGGAGGCCCAGGGAGGTTGCCCAGCATGTGTGGGCCACCCGGGAGTGTGATGCTGAAGGGGGACTCAGGCCAGGGTGGCTCCGGGTGCAGGCCCTCAGCCTCCCATCAGTGCCCCCAGCAGTGCTCATTCTCTCCAGAGGGGCTTGTTGACCCCTACTGTGTTGATGGGCTCCAGATTTGAACAGTAGAAAGACCCAGATTCATGAGGACAGGGGAGAGGCGGGGGAGGCCCCGGGTGTCTTCCTGAGCTCCCTTCTGCAGGACTCCCTCCCCGTGGCTCTCTGCATACCCCCAGCATGGCCCGAGGCTGGGTGGCATTGGTGGAGTCACTGTCAGACTGGCAGACTCGGACGTGGGTGACTCCAGGGTGGGTGGCAGGCTAACCTTGGTGGTGACACTCCATCGCTTCCCGTGGAATTCTGTCCTGGCACACAGCCTGGCGGGGCTCTGGCCTGTGCCTTGGGTGGTTCGGACTTCCCTGTGGGGCGGCCGAGGGGCCGGGGAGATGGCGCGTGTGGGTGCCCATCAACGGTGGCCTTAGGCGTGGCTGCCCGGTGCCCTGTGTGGGCCTGGCTCCCCTGCCCGTGGGCGTGCCTTTGTCTGCCCTCCCACACCTGTCCAGGCCTGGGGCAGATGCTCATGGATACCTCCTGTCCCAGATGCCAAGAGGAGGAGGAGGAAGCGGAAACCGAAGAAACCAGAACGCGTCCTCTCGCAGGACCGCTCGACCTCCCCATGCCTGCTCCCAGCCCTGCTGCCGCCTGGACCACCGCTGCTGCCGACGGCCTCCACGGCGGCCCCGCCACCCGCTGTCTACACTATGCCCAGGGTCTTTGGCCCCTTCCCTCCGCTGCCCAGCACATCGGTCAGTGGCCCGTGGAAGGGCATCCTCTGCGCCCTGCTCAGAAGCACTCCAGCGATTCCCTGGCCCCACGGTAGAGGCTCCCAGAATGTTCTCTGCAGGCAGCAGCAGATGCAGCGGATGATGAGGGCCACTCTGCTGGCAGTGTTGGGTGGGGGACACGTGGGACCCCATCCGCCTGACCTCAGGGCCCTCAGCCGGCCCCCAGGGCTCCCAGGGGATGCCCGCCGCCCACCTCTCCTCACGGGGACCATCGTCCAGGCTGCCCTCGGAGCGCCTCTGCAGCGCCCTTCCTCCCTGGCTGCCCCTCCTGGCTCCCGCTTACCCGTCACCTGCCCCCAGGTAGCGCCGGGGCCTCCTCCGCAAGCTCCCAGGCCCCGTGCCCCTAACACCAAGCCCTGGCTGGCCCCCAGCAGCGATTTTCCGATTGGAAGAAAGGCACAGCATCCCCCTAGTTCTCGGAGAAGGTGCTTTTCTTCCTGAGCAGAACCCCACGCTTGTCCCGTTTCCTTTGTTTCCTGCAGCTGGAGGAAGTGGAAGTTTCGAGGTCTGAAGTGAAATTAAACTGGACTGGCCTGTCATCAAACCCAAAGAGGTGGGAGGATTTATTCGGGGCCCCAGGCAGACTACAGACGCCAAGGCTAAGGGCTTAGGGGAGCATGCTCCTCTCTGGCCCATCCGGAATCCTGGCCTCCCTCTGATGTTCCTCCTGCATCCTGAGTGCTCCCTTCCCCTCCTCATCGGCTTGTGCCCGACCTGGGACCCCCACACCGAGGCTGAGCCCCCTGCCTCACCCTGTCTTGCAGCCACATGGTCGACCTGACCCCCCTGGTCCTCAACCCTGGGGGCTTCCACTTCTCGTACCTGACCAGGAACAATGCGCACAAGCTCCACTCCCCCTGGTGAGTGTGCCCTGGAGGGATGTGCGGGGTGATGGTCCCTCCCGCTTCCGGGAGGTTCCCCAGTGTCGTCCGGGACCCTGGTGCTGGAGAGTGGCTGCCCCTTCCTACTGCTTGTGATGGGGGGAAGCAGAACCAAACTGCCCCGGGGCCAACGTAAAGGCGGCGATTCCGTCAGCTGGGGCAGCTCTGGGGTCTTCTGTACGTGGTTCTGCAAGTCAGGTGTTTACTGACTGTGTGGTTTTCTTTAAATTACCTTTTTTTGCCAAGTATTTCCCATGTCATTGAGTGTTGAGATTGCAGCTTCATTGCATTAGGGGACTTTTTTGTTTTCAAACAGCTTTTTTGAGGTGTTATTCACATGGCATGTAATTCACCCGTTGAAAATAACACCAGTGCTGGGAATTTCCTGGTGGTCCAGTGTCTGGTGGTACTGCAGGGCCCAGGGTCAATGCCGGGTTCAGGGAACTAAGACCCCACAGGCTGCACAGTGTGGCCAAAAAAACCAAACCCAAGACCCCCAAAAGCCAGTGATAAATGCAGAACACCCCCGTTGTGTGCACAGAGCGTCGTTTACTCAGCCGCTCTCGCGTGTTGACGGAGCCCTTGGTGGAGACCGTTCTCGGCGTCCTGCCGCGTGCCCGCTCTGAGCGGGCTGTGCCGCCTCTTGGTGCCATCACCAAAGATGGGTTGTTTTTGGTTTTTAAAAGTTCACAAAAGCAGAACGTATCCTATGGGGAAAAGTTCACAATACAGAAATGAATACATAAAATACAAGAGTCCCAGTACATCGGTTGCTTTTGCAAATCAAGGCAGGCTCACACTGCAGCTTCTTTCATCCATTACCGTACCACTGGGCGTCTTGACTCTGGGCTGTGAAGACCAGCTTCCTTCCTCGAGTAGCTGCTGCATAGCCCACTGCCGGGCTGTGCCGTGGTTCCTCTGGGTGTTCCCTGACGGATATTTGGATCATCTCCGGGTTTACACAATCACAAACATTGCTGCAATGGACAGCTTTGAGCAAACATCCCACGTGAGGGGTTCCAGCAGCAGGAATGCAGCGAGACCATCACACAGCCTGGGTTTCGTGGTGTGTTCCTCTGACGGCCCTGTGTGCTCTGTGCGCCTCATGAATCCAAATCCACGTCTTCTGTGTCTCCTGCACAGGACCTCAGTCTGCAGTAGCCCTGCCGCCCCCGAGGAGATGCCGTCCTCGTCTGTGAGGGCTTCCATCTTCACCCCGCCTGTCCTGCTCAAGTTCCAGCCTGTGCCCAGACCCACAGGTGACTCAGAGAATGACCCTGGCAACGCAGAGTCCGGGCCCCACCAGAGGGAGCAGTCACCTCTTCTGTACAGACCACGGCCGGAGGATGAATAAACTCCCCTGCTGGTGTCTTCTTACTGCCGTGCCCTCACTGCGCCTGACCCAGGATCTCAGCCCTGGGCACTCACACAGAGCAGTGGGTGACGGGAGCTGCCTGTGCTGTAGTGACTCTGTGACCCCTTTGGGCCTCACTTGATCCCACTGAGTTACAAGACTACCAGTTTTTGCTATGTCTGGCCCCCAAACACAAGCCTTAGAAACAGTGGTCTACTCCCCCCATGGGATGACAATGAGCCAGTGAGTTGGTTTCCAACTTGGCGCCTCCCTAAAGAGTTTCAAAGACATGTGACTCTGATCACCTTGCATGCTGACCTTAAAATCAACCTGCATGTGAGATGTGAGTCCTCACAAAGTGTGGGATGATGCTGGCCGGTAGAGTAGATGCTGCTTGGCCCCCCAGGTGGCACCAGTGGTAAAGAACCTGCCTGTCCATGCAGGACATGTGAGGGACACCGGTTCCGTCCCTGGATTGGGAAGATCCCTAGATGAGGGCATGGCAGCCCACTCCGGTATTCTTGTCTGGAGAACCCCCAGACAGAGGAGCCTGGCGGGCTACAGTCCATAGGGTTGAAAAAGAGGCACAGCTGAAGCGGCAGCACGCGGCACGCACCTTGCTTGTGACTGGAGATAGCAGACAAGCAGTTGGGGTCCTGGCTCTTAGGGACGTTATGTCTCACCCTGCAGAGAGAGAGTGTGTGTTTGTGTGCATGCGTGGTAAGTCAGCACACAGATAGGTTAGTATAGGTTTACAAGTGGCGACAAGCCCTTGTGGGAGTTGAGATGGAGCTGTATGGGCTGACTGGCTGGATAGTGGTACTCTGAGGAGAGTGGACCCTAGAGCGGGAGGAGGAGAATTCTGCTTTAGCAGACATGTTGAATTCGAGTTCACTGGGTGCCAAAGTAGAGGGCAGGAGTCAGGAGTGCTGGCCATTTAGTGTTGGCAGTCAAGGGATACAGGCGTTTAAAGCCACGAGCCCGGGCAAGATCACCCAGTGCTTGAGTGTAGAGGGAGGTCTGAGGCTTGGCCGGGGGCACCCCAACGTGGTGGTCCAGCCGAGGGAAGAGGCCGAAGGGATCACGAGGGTTTTGGACCTTCGTGCTTGATGGCCACCTGCCCCTGGGTCGCCCAGGAGAGGGGGCTGCAGGCAGTGGGGTCCGGGTGAGCGGTGAGAGGGCGGATAGTGATTGTGGGTGTCCATCTGGAGATGTCGGCCTGGGGCAGAGACGGGGCCAAGGCCGGGTGGCCTTAGGGGCTCCGAGCGGAAGACCTGAGAAGCCAGGTCAGGCCAAGGCGGGTTTGGGAGGGGATGGCGTTGAGCTGCGGCCAGGTAGGCAGGCCAGGTAGGTGGTGCACAGAGAGGTGCAGAGACAACGAGGCTTCGATGCCGAGACTGCCCAGCCTCAGAGCGCAGGAAGCGCCCGCGCCGGGCGGGCGTGCACTCGGGGTGGGGGCGGGGGCAGCCAGGGACCACAGTTCCCGGCGTGCCCAGCGCCTGCTTCCGGGGCGGTTTGGCGACACCCGGAAGTACTTACGGACTTCGTCCGAGGCGCCGCGGTCTGAGGTGTGTTTTTCCCCCGTTTTCTGCGCTCGTTGACCCTGCCGTCGCCATGGGGAAGCGACAGCACCAGAAGGACAAGATGTGAGTTGAGCCGCCACCGCCGGGAGCGGGCTTATCCTCCCCGTGCCCCGCCCCCGAGCTCCTCTAGACGCCGCTTCCCCGGAAGCCTCCGCCGTCCGCGCGGGCCGCCCCCTCAGGCGCGGGTCTCCGGGGCCCCGTTCTCCCCGCCCCCGAGCCCCTCTAGACGCCGCTTCCCCGGAAGCCTCCGCCGTCCGCGCGGGGCGCCCCCTCAGGCGCGGGTCTCCGGGCTCCAGTCCCCTCGGCTCCCCAGGCTCGCCAGCTCTTCCCTGGCGGGTCTCTTCGGGCGCGGTTGTCGTCCCTCGCCCCCCAATCCGCTCCCGAGCTCCAGCATTTTCCAGTTAAACCCACTTGGGCCCCCCAGCTGCCGTCGAATGTCTTTGGTTTTCTTAACAGCCAGACGATATTCAGGACTGTTTTCCTTTAGATGGACTGGTTGGATCTCCTTTCTGTCCAAGGGACTCCAAGAGTCTTTTCCAAGAGTCTTCTCCAATGGTTTTTCCAGTGGTCATGTATGGATGTGAGAGTTGGACTATAAAGAAAGCTGAGCGCCAAAGAATTGATGCTTTTGAACTGTGGTGTTGGAGAAGACTCTTGAGGGTCCCTTGGACTGCAAGGAGATCCAACCAGTCCATCCTAAAGGAGATCAGCCCTGGGTGTTCATTGGAAGGATGATGCTGAGGCTGAAACTGCAGTACTTTGGCCACCTGATGCGAAGAGCAGACTCATCTGAAAAGACCCTGATGCTGGGAAAGATTGAGGGCAGGAAGAGAAGGGGACGACAGAGGATGAGATGGTCGGATGGCATCACCGACTCAGTGGACATGGGTTTGGGTGGACTCCGGGAGTTGGTGATGGACAGGGAAGCCTGGCGTGCTGCGTTCCATGGGGTCGCAGAGAGTTGGACACGGCTGTGCGGCTGAGCTAACTGAATGGCGAGATGAGGACGATCTGTGTCGACCTGTGGTTTTCCGCTTCCCTTTTGACCCCACTTCAGTCAGCATCTGCCCCCGTTGCTCCTGTGGGGCTCCCTCAACTCCGGTGGGGCTCCATCCGGGGGTCAGCTCTCCGTCCTCGCTTCCTAGGGTGCACCTGACTACCTCTCTCCCTCTGAAGCCCTTCCTCGGTGTCTGGGGCACCACTCTCTGTTTTCGGGTTTCTTCAGAGAGGGTGCTCTCTGGGTTCCCTCTGCTGGGTCCTCCCCTTCCCAGACCTCCTAGGTCTCCTCCCCGCGTCTCCTCTGTATTTTACATCCTCCTCGGGTGATGGCTCCAGCCTGGCTTACAACACCGCCCCTGGAAGATCTGATGGGCTTGTGGAGTTCAGTGAGTGAGCCCTGCTGTGGAAGGAACTTTTTGCTCGTGGAAGGGACTTTTTTTTTTTAAACCTTTTTATTGAATTTGTACCAGTATTGCTTCTGTTTGATGGTTTGGTTTTTTGGCAGCAAGGCATGTAGGATCTTAGCTCCTCCACCAGGCACGGAACCTGCACCCCCTTCATTGAAAAGCAAAGAGGAACTCGTTCACTGTCAGCACTTGAGCCTGCTCTTCCCGTTTTCCCCTCCTAGTGGTCACACCCTGGCTCCTTCGCTGGGGTCAGAAGCCTGGGAGTCTCCCTCTGGCTCCTGTCCCTCAGTAAGTCCTGGCACGTCCAGGAGCTGACCGTGTCTTGCTGGTCCCCCCATCCTCTCAGGTGGAGATTTTGCTGCTCCGTCTTGGACCTTTGTAGTTGCTCTTCGATTGGTTTCTGCTGCCTCCTGCTTGGCCCTCTGCACACCACAGCCAGAGTGACGCTTTGAGGACTCAGGGCCCTGTCAGAATCCCCCCAGCGCCTTCCCATCCCGCTTGAATCCAATCCAGAGTTCTCCCATGGCCCTCGAGGACCCTGGTGATGCGACCACCCCCAAGTCTCTGTCCTCAGCAGCCCCTACCTCCGGGCATGCACGGTCCCTCTACCTGGAAAGCTCTCCCCCCGGGTCTTCATGTGACCAGCCACTTCTCACCGTTAATCTTACTGTTAAATTGAGTTCGTTGGCTCAGGAAGACCGTCTGGGTTTGCTCACGGGTTTGTGTATGGCCCGTGTCTGTGTTCTGTTGTGATTATCACAGTGTGTCCGACACATGGCAGGTGTTTAATAAGCATTTGCCAAGTGAGCCAAGTGACTCGGTCATCAGTTTCTTTCCAGAGACTCTGTCTTCATGAAAGTGCTTCTGTCTCTTCAGGTACATCACTTGTGCTGAATACACTCACTTCTATGGTGGCAAGAAGCCAGGTAAGGTGTGGAACCCCCCTGTTCCCTTTGGGTGTGTGGCGCAGTTAAAGGGTGGTGCCTCGCTGTAGAGTGAGCCTGTGAACGTTAGCAAGAGGGCGGACGCTGCAGTGCATAGGCGGGCGGGGGACGCAGCTCACAGGAGAGGCGGCACGCTAAGCGCTGGAGGAGGTGTTCGGGCTTGGTGGCGGCTTCTTTCTCTCTGGCTGTGACGGGCTGTGTTGCTGCGAGTGGGGGCGACTCTTCCTGTGGAGCTGGGGCTCGGTAGTTGTGGTGTGGGTTTGGAAGCCCCGCGGCAGGTCACATCTTCCCAGACCAGGGGTGAACCTGTGTGTCCTGCGTTGGCAGGTGGATTCTTAACCACTGGACCACGAGGGAGGCCTTTTTTCTTAATGTTGGTGATTTTTTTTCTTTTAAACATAGGTTAAAATAGTGTCTGGTCTATCAGTTAGTAATGCAGAGGACGCAGCACCCGCAGCCGTCGTGGCTGCGGTCAGAAGAGCACCCTCCCGCTCGCTGCCGGCCCGGAACTGGCAGGCCTGCTGGGAGAGCAGAGCCGGGAGGGGCCCGGGCCGGGGTTAGCCTGCACTGTGCCGTGGGAGGATCCCCCCGTGGGGTGTGCTCTTTCCTCCAGGCTCCTTCTTGGTGTGTTTTGGTTCTGTCTGTTTTAGACCACAGCAGTTTTTGCAGTACGTAATTTACGTCAACGTTTTCTTTTCTTTCTTTCTCTTTTTTTTAATCAGGCTTTACTATTCCTATTAAAGTATAATGGAGCTACGATACTATATTTCTTCCAGGTGTACAACACAGTAATCTGATACTTCTCTACTTTGCACAGAAAACCCAAAACAGGCCCAGTAGCCATCTGTCGCCACGCACAGTTACTAGGATGCTGGCTGCAGCCCATGCTGTTAGGTTTCGTTCTTACGACTTACACGCGCTTTTAATTTTTATTTGTTTATGTATTTGTGTAAAATGTACTTACTCATTTGGCTCTGCTGGGTCTTAGTTGTGGAACGTGGGATCTAGCTTCTGACCAGAGTTGGAACACGGATCCCCCTGCACTGGGGACATGGAGTTTTAGCAGCTGCACCACCAAGTCCCAACATGCACTTTTTCTTAAAATGTAGCTGACTTGTTGGAGCACATTTGTGAAATTCTTTACGGAATAATTATCTTGCCCGACCTTTGTTTTCATCTCACACAGATGTCCCACAAACAAATTTCCGTCGTCTGCCTTTCGACCACTGCAGGTAAGAGTTGGGAGAGCTTCCCCTGTCTCGCACGAGTGTTCTGGGGTGCTCCCCTGTGTGACAGTGAATCTGATCCCCAGAGTTGCCGGAGTGGCTTCTGTCTGCGTCCTCCGCTCAGCTCTTCCCTGGGGCCAGAGAAAGGACCCAGCAGTGGAGAGAGCTGGGTGGCTTTCTAGCCAGGCCGTTGTCTTTAGCCCGGTGCTCACCTCCCAGGGCGGTGTGCTCTGTCCTCAGGGCACCCGCCAGTCCAGAGAATCCGTGCTGGGCGGGCTGAGCTCCCTGGCCCAGGCGTCCCATCCAGGAAGTGGTTTGGCTCTGGGCTCCGGGCTGTCATGCTCTCCTTTTGGTTCCGAGTCTAAGCAGCAGCAGCAGCAATATTCGTGCTACGTGGGCCTCCCTACCCCCTTTGCTGGGAATGTAGGGCCCTGGGGGGCACGGAGGGGCACTGCTACAGAGTCGATCACAGGCCTTCTCCCCACTGGGCTGCAGGGAGTGCGCAGGGCTGCGGGGCCCCTTGGGCCCGTTTCCCCACATTCGAGCCGTGGTCAGCTCTGTCCTGCACAGGTGTGTCTACACTGCATGCCACCCCCGCCCCCACCGGGTTCTGAATCAGCAGGTCAGGGTGAGCCTTGAGAGCTGGCCAAACTCTCCTGATGACCCCAGCACCGCAGTGAGGCTGGTCACCCAGCTGGCACGGGGCAGGGAGGGGCAGGGAGGCCCCAGTGGAGAGAGAGGGCCTCACCTGCCTCACTTGCTGAGGACGCAGCTGCGGCCTCGGCGTGGGCGGCGGGGTTCTGTCCGCCGCCAGCAGCCTTGTCGTCCGCCTCCTGGGAGTGTGGCCTTGTGAGTGGTTTTGTGGGATCTTTGGTTCCCGGAGCCTCCCAGAGGCTCTGTGTCTTGCCCGGGAGTGTGGTCTTGTGAGTGGTTTTGTGGGATCTTTGATTCCCGGAGCCTCCCAGAGGCTCTGTGTCTTGCCCATTCTGTAACTCCTGGGGTTCTGGGGGAAGACGTGCCCTTGAGGCCCCATTGGGAGAAGGTGTGTGTTCACGCTGTTGCTGTTGGGAGCTTGCCTCGTCGTTGACT
Source organism: Bos indicus (assembly GCF_029378745.1). NCBI lineage: Eukaryota > Metazoa > Chordata > Mammalia > Artiodactyla > Bovidae > Bos > Bos indicus. The sequence goes on along the minus strand of NC_091776.1, from coordinate 72,009,234 downwards.
CCTGCTCTGGTCAGTCCCAAGTGGTACCCGGGGCTGGAGGAGAGCCATGGGCCACAGGGAGCAGCTCCCTGGGGTGGCGTCCAGGGAGGCGAGCCTGGTGCTGTGGGGTCTCCAGGTCCCAGGGTCTGACCCCCGCCGCCTGACACGTGGGAGACAGAGGCACGAACAGCCCAGGTCGGAAGAGCCCTTGAGGGCTCGCGATGGGAGCCCAGGCCAGAGAAGAGGCAGCCCCCAGGCACCGGGCGCCTCCACCTGCGGGTGCCGCTGCCCCTGAGCAGGCCCTCCACAAGGCGGCAGGTGCCCTGCGACCCCCGCCTCCCTGCATCGGAGCTTCCCGGGCACCAGACCTGGCCCGCGTCATGGGCCTGTTCCTTGGAGTATGCAGGAGCAGTGCCTGCTGCGCAGCGAGGAGTGGGCGGGCCCCCCGACTGCGTCCGGCTGCCCCGCCGGCAGCTCTGGGTGGGGAGAGGGCGGCGCCCAGGAGTGACTCCTGCCCCTCAGTCTCTCTCTGGGTGGGGAGGGGGCGGCACCCAGGAGTGACTCCCGCCCCTCAGTCTCTCTCTGCAGCCCTTCGCCTACCCGGTGTGCACCCCGGAAGGTGTCGTCTTCGACTTGCTGTGAGTTTTCCCTTGGCTTCTAAGCTGACGGATGTGGTGAGGTTGCTGGCACCCGCCCGAGACGGGGCAGCGGGAGGGTGTGGGCTGCAGGCAGGGCCTGGGTGGGCCTCTCGGGGACGGGAGGGGCAGCACCGCTCTGGCCTCAGCTGGGGGCCCCCAGCGTTCTGATTCACACTCCCGGCTGCTGGAACGTTGGAGAGCATGTAGCTTTCACGTCATGAAGGCAGAGCTGTGGCGAGACGCCTGCCTTTCCGGTGCTGCCCTCGGAAGCCTCGTGCCCCGTCCGTGTTCCAACGGAAGCAGGCTTCTGTCGTTCCCCTTGACTCAGTCTCGCTTCAGAAAACGTGGAAAGCGCTGCAGAGTGAAGGGGAGACGGGCGCTGTCAGGCTGGAGCCCTTCTGCCTGGGAGGTGTCTGTGGGAACCTGGTAGAGGCCACACTGCGAGGGCGGTCCCAGATCCATTCCTCACAGTCACAGCGGCAGCTCTCTGCCCCTGTCGTTCAGAACTTCGTGGAAGTGTGGTTCTTGAGGCTGGCCCAGCGCTTCCTTGTAGAGCTGTGGCCACACGTGTGTAGGTCTTGCCGTTAGTGTTGTTTATCCACGTTTGTGCACAACTGCAGTAAACCCCCGAGAGGCCAGCGATGCCTGTGTAGCCAGAAACACTCTTGCTCCCGAGATGAGGCGGAGAGAGGGCAGAGCGGCCCCCAGCTCCCCGGGCAGCCGCCCCCCATCCCAGCCCCCAGCTCTGGCCCGTCGCCGTCTGACGCACTTTGTCTCTTCCTTCAGGAACATCGTTCCTTGGCTTAAGAAGTATGGGACCAACCCCAGCAACGGAGAGGTAGGTGGCCATGCAGGAGCTTTGGTGAGGTCGGCGAACGCTCTGGTGTCACACACGTGCGCGCGGCCCCTCTTCCCCACACCTGTCCTCCGTGGAGTATGCCCCCCACGTGCCCATGTGTGGATCACACAGTGGCACCCTCCTGCGGGGGCACTGCGGGCTTTGGCATCCTGCTGTTACCAACGCTGGCCAGGCGCACGTGCAGCAGCCCCCAGCCTGCTGGCCCTGGGGCTGTGTTTTCGGCCTGGCAGCTCCTGGCACGCTGCCCTGGAGGAGTCGAAGCCTTCCAGGCTGCTGCTGGTGGGCGTGAAGGGGATTCGGGTCCCAGACCCTCAGAGGTGCTAGGCGTCCCACCCCACTGGGTGATGCTCCTCACGGGCTCTGTGGACGCTCTCCCACTGCTGACGCGCCATGTGTGCCATGCGGGAGAGAACGGGGAACGGTCCCTCCCGCTGCAGCCCTGCACACTGTCACAGGCCTGGGCCCAGTTCCGCTGCGCCGGCTGCTCTCCGTTCCCTCGTGGCACGTCTGCGGTTCACTCGCAGCAGGGTGTTAGTGCTGCGGTGCGGGGCCGGCTCTGTTGCGGAGCAGGACCAGGGGCCAGGGTGCTACCCCAGAGGAGGACAGGGGCCTGGGGTTGTCGGGGAGCAGCGCCAGTACCGTGGAGACCCAGGGCGGGCGAGGTGGGGCGGACGGGCTGGGCACACCTGCCCCGAGGGGGCCTTGGCCTTCTGGATGGGAGTTAAGGCGGAGAGAGCTGCTGCCTGCCGCACCGGCCTGGTGGCCTTGGCACCACTTCACGCTAGCTGCTTGTTTATTTTTATTAATTCCGTTTCTTCCAGAAACTGGATGGGAGGTCCCTGATCAAGTTGAACTTTGCGAAGAACAGTGAAGGTGAGTAATCCTTTCCAGACGGCTCGAGGAGTGGCCCGAGGGACCCGCGGCCCCACCTCTCACCAAGTTCTCACCTTTTGAGCAGGCTGGACACTTCCTTTCCATTTCTTAAAAACGTGATGCTGTCTTCCTAGAGGCACAGGTAGTTTAAAGCTGGGAACAGATAAACTCAGACGCCCGACAGCGGCCGGAGGGAAGCTGGAGCTGGAGCTGGAGCTGGAGATGGGCGGCCCACAAACTCGACTCTCGACCTTGAAATCATCAACTAAGATACAAGGCCAAGAGGGTGCTCTCTAGATGAAGAGTAGTAAAATATTTAAAAAGGCACAGTTGAGGGGATGAGCCCTCACTGTGGGGCACTTGGGCATTGTGGGCTGAGCTGGGCCCTGGGGGCACAGGCCCTGCCCGGCTGTGGCTCTGGTCCAGGTATCACTAGAGATGGAGCTGCTCAGGCTGCGGCAGGTGGGTGGCTGGGCTGGGGGGCGGGGGCTCTCGGGCTCTCTCCACTCAGCTCAGCATTGGTTGTCCGCCCCAGCCCAGTGCTGGGTCCTGCTCTGCACCCCTGCGTGCCCTCCACTGTTGCTTGGTGGACGCTGTGTTGAGGCAGCCTCCATGAGCACTGACCTTGTTCTCAGTTTGTTATGGGCTGGGGCGTGTGCAGGTGCCCTGGTGGAGAGCAGGGTCAGGGTTTGCTGGCGGGTGGGTTCTGGGGATGCGTGGAGGCCGGCCAGCCCCCAGCAGGTGCAGACGGCAGTGAGGAGCCAGCCGGCCTTGGCGGCCTGGACAGTCTGTGGGTGCCGGGGAGCTCCCTGCTCTGAGAGTGGCTCCTTCACAAGCGTTCACTGAGTGCCTGCCTGCCGCATGCAGACGGCACGGGCCAGGCCTCTGTTGAGATGAGAGGGAGGGGGCTTTGGAAATGAGGTCACTGCAGTGGGTCAGACGCGCCCTGTCATGGGGTCAGAGGTGAAGTGGGCCAAGGGAGAGGGTCCGGGGGCCGGCTGATGGGGTTCGAGAGGGAGTCTGCAGACAGGTGAGACATGAGGGGGCCTGTGGGGAGAGCGCTCCAGGCAGAGGCCCAGGCGGGACAGGCCCTGCGGCACGGGGTCCGCTGTTACTTGCACGGTGTGAGTGGAGCAGGGGCGGGGGCTGTGGTCTGGGGCCAGCTGAGGCAGGGAGCCCAGCAGTGTCTCGGGCTCTGGACAGTCACTGGAGGGCTCAGAGATTCGAGCAAGAAAGATCTGACCCAACTTGTTTTTTTTTTAATTACTTATTTGGCTGTGCCGTGTCTTAGTTGGAGCACGTGGCATCTAGTTCCCGGACCAGGGATTGAACTTGCATTGGGAGCGCAGAGTTTTAGCCAATGGACCCCCAGGAAATCCCCCTCAACTGTGCCTTTTTAAATCTTTTACCACTCTTGATCTAGAGAGCGCCCTCTTGCCTTGTGTCTTACCTGATGATTTCAGGGTCGAGAGAGTCGAGTTTGTGTGCCGCCCGTCTCCAGCCCCAGCTTCCCTCCAGCCGCTGTCGGGCGTCAGTTTATCTGTGCTCCCGCTCCGCTGTGTCAGTGCCTTCGTGCCAGTTCACGCTTACATATTTGAGTGTGTCTCTAAAAGCTAGGGACGTAAGAAATGAGCCCACTCTCGTCGTACCTAGAAAGTTAATGTGAATTTTTTAGTGTCAGATATCCAGCCAGTGGTCCAGTTTCCAGAATGCCATTGTAATTATTTTTTGCAGTTTTGAGGTCAGGGTTCTTAGAGTTCATACAACTCCAGATCTCTCATCTCTACGTGTCCCCCTTGCTGCAGCGTCCTGTGGAGACTGACCTGCACAGGCTCCCCTGGGGTTGGGGGGCAGCGGGGCAGGGAGGGGCGCCGGAGGGTCAGGACGGGGCAGGGTCTGAGAGGGGCTGTGGTGGGGTGTGCGGGGCTGACTGGTCGAAGGGGCAGCAGGCAGGTGGGGAAACAGGCTGGTCCCCAGGGCAGAGGGTGGCTGGGTGGGCTGGGGCTGACGCCAGGGCCGTCCTGCACGGGGTGGAGTTCCTGCTCTCGAAGGAGGGGCCTGGGCAGCCCCTGGGGAGGCCCCCCCAGGCCTGCTGCCACGGGGTTCCTGCTCCCTTTCTCTGACCCCACACCCCCACCCCACCCCTGTGCCCTCCCTGACCCCGCTCCACCCCTGCACCCTCCCTGACCCTGCCCCGCCCCTGCGCCCTCTCACCAGGGAAGTACCACTGCCCGGTGCTCTTCACCGTGTTCACCAACAGCAGCCACATCGTGGCCATCAGGACCACCGGCAACGTCTACGCCCACGAGGCGAGTCGTCACGGGCCCTGGTGGGGGCACTGGGGGGGGGGTGGGCCTGAGTCCCCGGAGGTCCCGGGCTAAGAACCACCGATCAAGCAAGGGATGGTGGCCTGCCTATGGCCTCCAGGCCTGGACCAGGCAGCTCTACCCACTGAGCGGGTCCTAGTTCCCAGGCCCTGCAGGCCTGCAAAGACCTTGGAGGGAGCCCAGCTCCAGGCCCTGCCTGGGGCACGTAGGGCTGGCGTTCCTGCTCTGGGCCTGCAGCCTGTGGGTTTTCACGCCCACCCCTGGAGCTTGGCCCCTTGGGGCTCTGGGGTCATGGGTTGGGATTGGGTGGAGATGGGCGGCTGGTTGGGAGCAAGATAGCAGGGACCCACCTGGGGCCTAGGAAGGGCCCGCCCTCCTGAAGGCACACTCTGGTCCCCTCCTTTGCCCTTCTGTGCTCCCGGGTGGGCTCTGGGCTGCAGGCTGCGGGGAGGCACTGTGACCGTGGCCTTCCTCCTGGCTGTAGGCGGTGGAGCAGCTGAATATCAAGGCCAAGAACTTCCGAGACCTGCTGACGGACGAGCCCTTCTGCCGACAGGACATCATCACCCTGCAGGTGATCACCCTCCTGGCTCCCTGCCTGTGCAGCCTGGCAGAGCCGCTCCCAGCCATGGGTCACCCCAGGCCTCTGTACAGGCTGCCGCCGCAGTCTGGGGCTCCTGGCTCCCTGCGGGGGCTGCCCCCAACTCATCTCTGCCCCCAGAGCGTCTCCAAGTCGAGGCTGTCCCTTTTCAAGCCTGAGGGCTGGGGCAGGTGCCCAGGACCCAGGGCGAGCCTAGAGCACGCCTGTCGGTGTCCCGAGAGCCCCGAGTGGGCTCATGAGAGTCACGGACGCAGAAAATCAGGGGGCCTGGTCCTCCTGTGGCTCGTCCTGTTATGACCTGAGGCCAGTGCACGGCCCTCCCCCGGGGTGGGCCCTCTGGCTCCGGGCAAACTGTGGGGTCCGCCTGGCAGCTGACTGTAGGGGGTGGCCGGTGGGAGGTGTTGGGAGGCATCCTGTGTCCTGTGCTGACGGCTGGGGGCGTGCTTGGCTGTGAGCGGGCAGGTGTGCAGCTGGGGAGGGGTTTGCAGCCCCGTCTCCACCCGCCCCTGCCGACCCCCGGCCTCTCCCCAAGCCCAGGCCCCTGCCCGGCCCCTGCCTCCTCCTGCCCAGCAGCTGTGTGGCCCAGGACATGCCGGGTTCACTGCCAGACACATTCTTTGTGCCATAGGACCCCACGAACTTGGACAAATTCAACGTTTCCAATTTCTTTCACGTTAAGAATAACATGAAAATAATTGACCCAGGTACGTACAGCCTGGCTACCCAGGGGCGAGGGGCTTGGGGAGCAGAGCCAGCACCCCTGGGGGATGCTCCCCACCCCTCGGCAGAGTCAGGGGGTCCCAGCCTGCTCTGCACAGGCCTTGTGTGTCTTGAGCTGCCGTGCCGTCCTGGGCTGGATCAGCAGGGCCCCGGGGCCTTGGTGTGTGGGGACCAGCTGGGCCATCAGGACGTGGCCACAGGCCCCGCAGGGCTGCTTCCTCTCCTGCGTCCCTGGGGCCTGGGTCGCCCTCTCCATGCCCCTCAGAGATGGTCCGTTTCTCACTGCAGGGCTGGGCCAGGCCGTGTGTGATGGCCGCCGGGGGGCAGGAGGGCCCCAGGAGGGGTGGCAGTGTGACATGGGGCTGTGACCCCGGGGTCTGGCTGGGGCGACGGCCTAGCCCCCGCTCTCTCCACGGGCTTCCCGGGGCTGTCGTGACCCGGAGGCTGTGATGGACGGAGGCGCTGGTTGCCCTGGCCTCGTGCCCGGCCGGGCTCTCAGTGGCTCTGGCCCGCTGTGCCCTCACGGCGTCTGGGGACGGCACTGGGCCTCGGCTGCTCAGGACCACCGTGCCGTCTCTAGATGAAGAGAAGGCCAAGCAGGACCCGTCTTACTATTTGAAAAACACGAACACGGAGACGCGGGAGACGCTGCAGGAACTCTACAAGGAGTTCAAAGGGGACGAGGTGCTGGCGGCCACCATGAGGGTCCCCGAGAAGGCGAAGGTGGACAAGCTGAACGCCGTGAGTGGGGGCGCTGCCCTGCCTGGCCGCACTCCTGGGGTGCGGTGCTGGGGGGGCTGCCGGCAGCCTCCGTGGTTCCTCACCACAGAGCAGCTGGGGTGTGGGCAGGCATGGCCCTGCGGAGCTGGCCACTCAGAGCCAGAGTGACCCCGGGGTGCCGAGCTGCCGGGGAAGGGGGGCAGGTGGTCCCGGGGTGCCTGCCGCTGGCCTCACCTGCATGTCCCACCCCCGTCCTTGTGCTTGGCCCTGGGTCCCCGTCGGCCGTGCGGGCACTGCGACTCGTGCCCTGGCCTGTTGGGCCCTCAGCCGCCCCTGCCCCTACCAGGCGGGGCCTGGGGCACTGGGGCGGGGAGACCCCCTTTACACAGCCGGACAGGAAGGCAGGTGTGCTAAAGACAAGGGTGTGTTGTTCATGATTTTCTCTAACACAGCAGCTCTTAGTGTTTTGATGCATTTTCTTCTGATTGGAAGAAATCTCTTTGTGTGTTTAGAAGGAAAAAAACGTTTTATCGTGGATGATTTTTTCCTGTAGGAACTTGAAACCTTTAAAAGGGCGCTCGAGTGCCTAGTGCTCTGAACCCTAGAGGCGCCCGCGCTGCCTGGCGCGCTCTTCCAGGTTTCACCTAACACGAGGCTTGGCAGCCAGGCCTTCGGCGCAGTTGAAGCCAAGGGTCGCGGCCAGGCTCTCCCTGGGCCCTGCAGGAGAGGCCAGCGTGGGTGGGCGTACTGTTCGCCCAGGAGAGCCCCTGGCATCTGGGGGTGGTGGAGGGAGGTGAAAGGCAGGCCCGGGGTAGAGGGGCGGCCCCCGTGCTGAGCACCGGTGCGGTTTCCCCGCAGGCCCACTACTCCACCGGGAGGGTCAGCGCCTCCTTCACGTCCACTGCCATGGTTCCCGAGACCACACACGAAGCAGGTAGCACCTGGCCCCACTCCTTGTCTGTGGCGGCCGAGCACAGGTGTCCCCCCTGCCTACCTTGGCTCTGTGGGCTTGCCAGCAGCTCGCCAGTGGTCAGGCGGGGACAGGCCCTTTCGAAAGTGGGCTTGTGTCTGGGTGGGGGGCGTCCATTTGGAGGCTCCCCTGAGGGGCCGCCCCGCCCAGGCCCCAGCGCCCTCCCCTCTGCTGGTCTTGGCTGGTCAGGGCCCACCGTCCCCCAGCCCCCTCCTCCTCTCCCCTTGTCGGCCCCCGGTGCCCGCCTTTCCCCTGGGTCCCCAAGCCCGGACAGGCGGGCAGCTCAGGCGTCTCCTCGTAGCGGCCATCGACGAGGACGAGCTGCGCTACCAGTTCGTGAAGAAGAAGGGCTACGTGCGGCTGCACACCAGCCTGGGCGACCTCAACCTGGAGCTGCACTGCGACCTGGTGCGTGGGTGCCCCCCTGGGAGCCCAGCGCGGCCGCGGGGTGGCCGGGCTCGCCACGTGCACTGGCCGAGGCCCGTCTGCGGGCCCCGGGAGCCCTTCCCCCCGCCGAGGCCGCCGTGTGACTCGTCAGGGCCCTTGGCCTGTTTCAGACGCCAAAAACCTGTGAGAACTTTATCAGGCTCTGCAAGAAGCGATACTACGACGGCACCGTCTTCCACCGGTCCATCCGCAACTTCGTGGTGAGTGCCGGCGCCGGCTGCCCCGCCCGGGTGCGGAGTCCTCCCCACGCAGGTGCTGAGCCCTGGTGCCTGGGGGCCTTCTCGGGCCCAGCCCAGCTGGCCACATCGAGCTTGTGGGGGAGATCCCATCGTCCCCAGCAGAAGCTGGGGGCTCACGGCGGGGCTCCTCACTGGCGTGCTCTTCCCGCAGATCCAGGGAGGCGACCCAACAGGCACCGGCACAGGTGGGTGTTGGCGCTGGGCCCCTGGGGCGCCAGCTGCACCGAGGGCCGTGAGGGGAGGGCGTGGGGCCCCAGACCCACGGCCTACGGCCTCCAGCCCCGTTTCCTCGCTCTGCGCTGGTGGTGAGGCCTCCTTGGGCCCCCGGGGCCCCCGCCTGGCAGCAGACCTAGGGGCCCAGGGACAGGGGTGGGCTCTGCCCCGGGGGCTGCTCCTCCAAAGCCCCCCAGCCTGCTGGCCGCTTGGGCCAGCCCACCGTCTCTCATGTGGAGTTTACCCTGAGGGCCTGTGGCTGGGGCTCCCGGGCAGCTGGGGCTCCTGGGCAGCTGAGGGTGGGGGCCCTGGGGCAGCGAGGTTTCTGGGCTACCTGGGTCACGGTCATCCTGCTGCCCTGGCCTCTCTTCCAGGCGGGGAGTCATGCTGGGGGAAGCCCTTCAGAGACGAGTTCCGGCCCAACCTCTCGCACACGGGCCGCGGGGTGCTCAGCATGGCCAACTCGGGACCCAACACCAACAAGTCGCAATTGTGAGTTGATGGGGGCAGTGGGCAGGTGGCGGACTCCGCGGGCTGTCGGCCTTGCCCAAGGTCATGCCCACCTACGTCCGTCGAGCCAGGAGGCCGCCCCACGCTCAGGTGCTGCCTGCTGAAGGCTGACCTTGTTAGCAGGAGGCGGGGGCACCCGGGGCTGCTGCAGGAGGCTGCACCACAGCCTCCCCCGCTGCCTCCCCACGGCAGTCCCTGGGAAGGAGGAGTTTAAACACGCTGACTGCTTAGCTGCCTCCTAGCTGCTTCCGGCAGGTGTTACAGTCCGCGGGGAGGTGGGGTGTGCGCTTGGGCCTGCAGTGGAGTCCGCCTCTTGTGCAGGGTCCCGGTTGTGCCTTCGTGCGTGTCTGGGAAGCCATGGGGGCACAGGGCGTGTCTGAGTGGTCTGGTGTCTCTGAGCCGCCCCTCCATGGGTGAACAGGGCCTTGCTGCTGCCCGACGGTGAGGATGCCCATCGGCCTGGCATGGCTTGTTGGCCCCTGGCCGTCTTAGGCACCAGTGGAGCAGGCCAGGCCTCATCCAGTGGGCGGGTTTGGTTATTCTCGTCTAAACGTAGAAGAGTGTGCAGAACTCAGGGTCTCAGGCCAGAAGGAAGGGTGGCGACCAAACCCGGGGGACTTGTCCCAGTGGTTTTCCCTGGACCTACCTCAGCGGGGCCCCTGGGGAGCGGCCCACAGAAGAGGGACCTCCCGCCGACCACGAGGAGGGCCTTCGGGCCACCCTCGACGCCAGCGTCTGTGGGGCCTACAGCGTTCCCCGAGGGCGGTCCCCGTGCTGTTTCCTGTCTGCTTTGCTGAGTTGCTTATCCTCCGACATGGACATGATTCCAGTCGGAGCCGTGTGGCGTGTTTTAGAGGATCAGGCAGCGTGAGAGCCTCCAGGTGGGGACGTGCCTCGGCTTTCCAAGGACGTCTTGTATCTTTTTAATGTGACTTCACAGTTCCTGCCCACGGGTGCCCTGCCTTCCTGCGGACAGCTGCTCCTGGAGGGTTTTGTGGTTTGGGACAGCTTGGAAATGGAGCTTCTCTTTCCTCATTCTGGGGTGGTGGTCGCTCACGTAGAGGAAACTACCGGGTCCATCTAGGTCATGGGGGGCGCAGTTGCCGAGTGGCGTCTATCCGGGTCCTTATCTGAGAGAGTCAAGGCTTTGTGGACACTTGTGTTCTCAGCTTGAGGGGTGGGTGGACTCGGGTCCCTCCGGATGGGCTGTGCGGGGCCGGTGAGCAGCGTTGTCACCTGATTCGGCTCCCGGGCCTGCTTTTCCAGGCGAGGTTTCGGAGTTTGTGTGTTCCTGGGACATCTGTCCCTGGGGTCGTGTGTTTTCCTCCTGTAGGCTGTGGGTGCAACCCTGAGGGGTCAGCCTCTCTGCCGTGTCCGTGTGTCTGTCCCAGCTGAGACTGTGGACAGTGCACTGGCCCATGTGGGAGCTTGGCCTGGGGGCACTGAGGCAGGCGGGTAGGGAGGCATGGGCTCTCCCTGACCACCCCGTCCTTCCCCAGCTTCATCACCTTCCGCTCCTGCGCTTACCTGGACAAGAAGCACACCATCTTCGGGCGGTAAGGCTCTGGGCAGGGTCTGTGTTGGGGGTGGGTGGCCGCCTCCCCCAGGCCAGGCCTGTGCCCCCTTGTCCGGTCTGTGCGCAGGTTGCAGGGGTGACCCTTAGACCCAAGACCTGCCCCCCGCAGGCTCTCCCTTTGCAGTCCCAAAGCTCAAAGCTGGGCCATGTCCTGTCTCTCCACCTTTTGTCCAGGACTCGGTGTTCACCCTTAGCGCCGAGTCCTCTGCAGACGTGTGTGTGGTTGGGTCCCGTCAGTCTGTGCTGGCAGCCGGCCCACCTGCTCACAGTCTGTGCCCCAGTCTGCAGGGGTGCCTCGCGTTCAGGGGTGCTCGTGCCGGGCACGTTCTCAGGTGCCCCGTTGCCCTGCTGCAGGGTTGTTGGGGGCTTTGACACACTGACGGCCATGGAGAACGTGGAGAGTGACCCCAAAACTGACCGCCCTAAGGTATGTGCCTCAGAGCAGAGGGCCCTCCCCTTGGGCTTGGAGCTGGGTGGGCGGCGGCAGGTGGGGGGCCTGCTCATGCCCACCTCCCCGCCAGGAGGAGATCCGGATTGATTCTACCATCGTGTTCGTGGACCCCTACGAAGAGGCCGATGCTCAGGTGAGGAGAGGCCTGGGGGGACGGCTGTGCCCGCGGCCGGCCCGGTTCTGTCCCCGGAGCCCCGCCTGGGCCAGCACTCGAGCCCGCCTCCGCCCGGCCCCCACAGATCGCCGAGGAGCGCAGGAAGACGCAGCTGGAGGCAGCGGCCCCCGAGAGCACGGCCAAGAGTAGCCAGTCCCCGCAGGGGAGCCAGGGCCCCCAGACGTACCGCCAGGGGGTGGGCAAGTACATCAGCCCGGCAGTCACGTGAGTTTCCCCAGTGCCCACGCCCCGCGTCCTGGGGTCAGAGCCTGTCAGTGGGGGTCAGACGGAGGCTCCAGGACTGCGCTGTCAACTGGGAGGGAGCTGGGGAGTCGGGACCTGTGCGGCCCTGTGACGTGCAGGGGCTCCTCGCTGGGGGCCCACGGGCACACGGCAGCTCGTGTTCACTGTGCCCCCCAGGAAGCGGGTAGCAGAGGAGGAGCCGTCCACCAGCGCAGCTGTCCCTGTGGCCAAGAAGAAGCCCAGCCGCGGCTTTGGGGATTTCAGCTCGTGGTAGCAGCCGGCCGCTGTGCTGGATCCGGTAGGGACTCGGGGCTGGGTGCGCGGAGCCGACTGTCCGCCCTTCAATAAAGCTCTGGCTGCTGCCCGAGTCCTCTCCTGGCTCCCTCCCTGGGCAGGTGGCTTGGCCCGGCCCTGTCTGCCATCTCGGGCTTCCGGGGAGGAAGGGCCGTCTTCTGATCCCCGTGCCCCCGCCAGTCACCTCAGGGTGGCCGGTCCACTTGGTGTGGTCCTCCAGCCAGTGGTCACCTGGGACCTCAGACCAGACCTTCTGACTCGGGGGGTACAGCCTCGATGTTCCGTTCAAAAACCTTTTCTCCTCTTGCTTGGGTTCACTGGGCCTACCCAGCCCCAGGGCTGCTCCCTCTGCTGTCAGGACAGGGGGCTCCCACTGTCTTGTCTGGGGCTGAGCGGGGGCCCTACCCTGGGACCCGGCCTTGTGCTCACACTGACTGGTGCCCTGCGCAGGGGGTCCTCTCCCAGCTGAGGAGCCGCAGAGCCCGTCCTTCCCACGTCGCCCCCTGCAGCCCTCCCCCTGAACATGGCCCTCAGCTTCCAGAAGCACCACAGACGCTCAGGACAGCCACCTCCCAGGACCACGTCTGCTCTCACTGGGAGGCCCACAGCCTCCCTGCAGCCCTCGCCCACTCTCAGCCCTGAGCTGCCGGGTCAGCACGACTGCCCCCCGCCAGGCTCCGTGCCCACTTCTGTCCCGTCTCTCCTCACCCGAAGCCTCATGGCAGCGAATGCAGCCAGCTCTCGCTTCCAGAAGGTACTGTGGCTCTTCCCATCTCTGCTGCTGGGCCCGGGCCCACAGGTCCACACACATGGTGGCGCCTCCCCCGCTGGAGGCCCACTGGGACTCCTCTGAGGCCTGTGACTGTCCGCGGGACCTGGGCTCCACAGGGACTGTCCAGCCCCACGCCTGTGGCCAGGCCGCCCTCCCCCGTCTTCAGGACCGGGCGCCAGCTCCTCCTCAGCTGGGAACTGCTGGGCAGCTCACTCAGTCCTTGGGAGCCGGGGTCACGGGTAGGAGGTGTGCGGGGCGCTCGCCTGAGGCTCCTGGAACGGGGCACCCCGCCCGCATCAGCTCTTGAGGAGGGAAGCCGCCGCGGGCCCCTCACTGCCCTGCCAGACCGCCAGACCATCGATGCTGCTGACCAGGAGGCAGCGAACGTTGCAAGCTTTATTTTGGAAGCTCACGCAGACAGAGCATGGAGGGCCGGACACGGGCGGTCCTGCTTGGGGAGCACGCCTTTGGGCTGGCCTGGGCTTCTGTCTGTCCGTCCATCCATCCAGCGGCCGGGGCCACCTGCCCTGACGGAAGGCCAGCCACCCCGGGCTGCAGACCCACAGCTCCACAGAGGGGACAGGCCCGGCCCACCCAGAGCCTCTGACGAGGGAGGGTTTACATCTGAGCTGCAATTGTACTTTCCTAGGTGTTAAAACATTTAGATTGTGTAAGTCCCTGCTGAAGGCATCAGGTAAAGTAAAGGACTTATGAAACAGTTCCCATTTCTGATTCCTCCTGTTAGCTGACAGATGTCATCAAGAGTAAGCATTTAGGTATAAAAATACTATATATATATACTTATATATACACGTAGGTATAAAACAGCCAGAGCTAAACCACGTTTCTAAAGTAAACGTGCAAAGGACACTACGTGGTGGACTTAAACACATTTATAATCCTGGTGTCACCGCCCACTCTTCCCAAGGAAAAAAATATCTTAAATAATTTAAATAAAAGTCACGGGGTAATAGCTAGCCTTGTAGGAACTTAAAGGGGACGTCCAGCACTTGACCCACACGTCTGGCTGTGGCCTCAGGAGCATTTGTCCTTGAAGCCACTCACGGTCAGTTTGTTTGGTTTTGAAAGGAGCTCGGGTTTTGCAGAAGACCCACAAGGAAAGCGGCTGAGAGCCTTGGTTGGTGTCAGCTTCAAAGCCGTCCCGCACCACGGGGAAGAAGGCTGCCGCGCCCCCAGAGACGGCCCAGAACACACGGGCCACGTGTGAGTGCAGTGGACACGGGGGCCGCAGGAGGCTCCTCAGCGTCCAGAAGCATCTGCTGGAGAAGCGTCTGGCCGCCGGCTGAGGCTTGGGGAGGGGTGCCGGCTCAGGCTGGCTCTCAGGGGTTTGGACTCAGCCCTCAGGGCAGGCGCCCGCTAAACCTTCAAGGGGCTCTGCTGGGAGGCGGCCGGCTGGGCACCCTCGTGGATGACCCAGTACCCGGGGGTGGTCCAGGCTGTGGGTCAGAGGGTGCCCATCGGAAGCTCACCTGATCCTGGAGCACCAGCCGGGGCTCTGGCTCAGGGGAGAGCCCCCCGTCTCCAGTTTGTGGCCGTGGGATTGTGGAACCAGGGTCCTGGGTGTCTCAGGGCCCAGCGAGCACGCTGAAGGCCTCTAGACGCGTCGAGGGGCAGGCCGGGCTCACCGGCCAGAGGGCCTTTTGGCCTCCACTCTCCGCAGACTGGCCAGAAGCCACATGCAGCCCAGCCCTGCAAAGGCCCAGCGCATGGGAACTCGAGCAGAAGCAGGGCAGGCTGGGGCCCCCAAACAACCGGAGTTTACACCTGTCTTGCAGCTGGAACCTTCTGTGGAAAACGTGGAAACAGTGGCAGATCTTAATTTGGAAGTTGATCCTGTTTTGGCGTCTTTCAAATGTAGGAAAAATAATTCTTTTTCTTCAAGTACATCAGAGTAGAAAAAGAAGTCCGCTTTCCCTCGGTCCAGTGTGATCAGCTCAAACTCTGCGGCCAGCCGCTCAGGGCCTGTGCACAGGCCCGGGCCGTGTCTGTGGGCCACTTGCTCACCTGCCTTCTAGATAAAGAAGCTGCTGGCTTCAGTGAACAGGGCGTTCCATTAGACACATTTCTCTTTCTAGCTCATTAAAGGGTTACCCGTGGCGCCTTCTGCTCTTGAACAGGCTAGAGAGCATGCTGGGTGCAGAGACGCACAGCCTTCAGGGAGATTCTGGGCAGAGGACTGGCCTTGGCGGTCTGCGCGCGGAACCGCCAGCGTGGGCCCAAGAGGCAGGGGGAAGTGACCCCCTCCTTTCACTCCAGACACAAGCAGGGCGGGCCCTCCAAAGGCCGCCCTGGGATCCATGGCACTGTTTGGTTTTCCATCAAAACGACAGAACACAGCCAAATTCTACCTTAAAAGCATTGCTTACAAAAGGTACGGACTAGATGGACAAGTCATCAGTCAAGTCTTTCTCTGGATCTTGAGAAATTAGAAACAGCTCATTGAAACATTTCAGAAACAACCATGTGCGTGAAGAGGACACAGCTTGGGGGGCTGCCTCACCCAGGGGGCCGGCCAGGGGGGTCGCCTGCCCTCGGACACGCCCCAGCTCCTTGACGTTGACCGTCTCAGTCACGTTCAAAGGGGAACAGGAAGTCCACTTTACTCCCAGCCATTGTCTTTGATCATGTGAGCGAGCTCGATGATAAATTTTCCTTCTTTATACTTCTGACTGCTTTCAAAGGCGTGCTCCTTGAAGAGAGAGAGAGGTTTCAGAATAGAATCCGTTTCATTTTTCAACTTCTACATGCAGCGAAGAAAGGAAGGACAGGGTCACATCTCCCAGACATGGCCCACGCCGTGCAGCCCGGGGCCGAGGAGGGGCTGCTGTGCCAGGGGTCAGGCGTTGGCAGGAGCTACAGTGTCAGCTGTGCGGCTGAGCATGGGCTCAGCAGGGCAGTTCAGAAGGGATGGTGAGCAGGAGCCTCCTTCCTGGGGCTCGGGGTCACAAGTGGTGGAAAGGAGCGGGGGGTGGGGCGGGGCACTTCCCCGCCCTCCCACGATGGGCCCAGGAGGGTCCTGGGGTGGGGGCTGAGCACCCAGATGAAACGGCTGTGAGCATGACCGCAGGGTCACGTCCACAGGCCTCTGCCCGTGCCCAGCCAATGATCACCTGCGAGGCAGGCGCAGCCTCCCTGCCCCCCTGGCCTGTGGCCCCGCCTTGATGGTCGGCACCCGTCCTGTTTCCGGCCCGCTATCTCCACGGTCAGGCGGACCCCGGGGACTCACATATTTCCACCCGAGCGTGGTCTTGCAGTTCTCGCAGTAGATGTCGGCCACGGCGTGCAGGCCGGTGAGCAGGACTCGCTCCTCCGCAGGGCCGCAGCCCACATTCACCCTGCGGGGAGGAGGCACTGGCACCCTTGCAGGGCCAAGCCCGCTTTTCCACCCGCCGGCTGCCCCCGGGACCCAGGGGTGTCCTCCCTGACTCCCCAGCTGTCCCTTGCCCCTCAGAAGAGAAGGCACAATTTCTGGCTTCCCCCCCAAGAACCCAGGACGCTGCGAGGAGGCACCCAGAGTTCGCTGTTTCCATGGAAACCAAGATGGACCCCAGCTGGGGGCACCCCACCCCCTGGCCTCTCAGAATAGCTGGCGCGGCCCTGGCCCTGGTACTCACACTGAGTTGAAGAGGTAGGCTCGCCCCTGACTTCCCTGGAAGGACTGCAGAGAAGGAAGAGGTGTCAGAGGGCCAGCCGCGGTCAGGGCTGAGTGATGGGAGCCCTGCCCTGGGAGAGTGGAGGCACCCCCGAAGACCCGGACAGGCGCGGAGGGGCCGCCGGGCAGAGCGCCCATGAGCCTGTGCCCGGGACAGTGTGTGCCAGCCTCCAGCAGATGTGGGGGGCACGGGGTTCCCGTTCTCACATGGGAACTGTGAGAAAACCATGGCCCCAGGCGGCCCCTTTCTGGGACGAAAGCTCGTAGCACGCTCACTCATTCCAGGACGGCCAAGGAGGCAGAAGAGGGCATCTGTGTGTCTCCAACCTCCGGCCAATCCCAACTGCATGGCCACAGGACCTGGAGGGGGCACTGGACGGGGACTTGTCACCCCAGTTGCCAGGCTCAAGGGACCAAGTGGGACGACAGGCCTCAAAAGTAACCAGAAACGAAACGGATCAGAACCTTCTTTTGGTTCTTGCCTATCACCCAGGAACAAGCTCCTGGCCCTGGAAGCCAAGCGGCCCGCAGCCCAGGCCTCGGTTTGCACAGGTGGACGGTGTGTGTGCAAACCCAGCCACCAGCCCCCTGGACCCGCCACTGGGCAGTGCCACAGCCAAGCCCACAGCGCAGCCGCACACACTCACACGACTTCCCACAGCCCGCCCACGAGGCTGCAGACGCTCAAGGTCAGCACACCTGGGAGAGTCCATACTCCTCTCCTCATAGGCCCCTGATTTCGTGAGCAGACACTTGCCTTGGAGATCAGCTCGTCGTGATTGGCCAGGTGGGCCCTGCAGTGGACACAGCTGTAGGTTCGGTGGCAGTTGGGCAGATACGCTTGGAAAGTTTTAGACTTGGTCATCTTCACCATCGCGGGGCACTCCTGGCTCAGCTCAGGGCTGGCGCGGGAGGAGCTGCAGCTCTGCTGGGCTCTCCAACAGAAGAAGCGCTGGAACATGCACGCCAGAGCCGTTGTCGTTCAGAGGGCGTGTGGCTCCGTCCACACAGCTTGGCTGAGAGAAACGCCACAACCTGTCAACACACGGCAGAGGGTCACGGAGAGAGAGAGGACGTGCCTGGCTTAGGACGCCTGTTGCAAAGACGAGGGAGAGCGCAGGCCTAGACGTCACAGATCTAATTCTTTACGAGAAATTGTACATAACAAGAAGGTTAATACCCGACCGTGGACCCTAACTCTCCATTTAGTTGGGAGTGGCTGGTGAACCACTTTCACACATAAATAATTTGAGAAAACAGTAGCTCAAATACGTCTTTTGTCCTCTGGCTTTAGGGCACGTGGAAGAGATAGCAGCCAACAAACTTCCCATCGGAGAGACGCCAGGAGCACTGGGCCCGTCCTGCCCCGAGTAACGGAACTCGTCAGTGGCTCCAAGCACCATGACGTCTGTGCATGTGTGGTGGGTCCCGTACTGGTCTCTAGGAAATTACCTATCAATCCAGAAATACACCCTCATGCACAGTCCCGTGATTTTCAACAAGGGTGCCAAGACCATTCCGCGTGGAAAGGGCAGAGCCCTTCCAACAAATGTGCCGGGAAAACGAGACAGGCCTGTGACAGGAATGATGCCACGCACAGTGGCGCACTCGGGCCAGGCCTGAGCGCAGACTGCAGCTGGCGCCTCTTAGGAGAAAGCGCAGTGAACGCTGCATGACGCCGGACCTAGCGGCGACTCACTGGATCTGACACCAGGAGCACAGATGTGCCTGAGGACCCCGGAAGGAGACTCGAGAGGAGATGCGGAGTTGCCAGGACTCGAGGACACAGTGCAGACTGATCACCAGCAGACCCGAGGAGGGTGAAGGAGAAGGAAGCCACGCCGCATCACTCAGTACGGAGGCTGCAGAGCACTGAAGAAAAGCAGGGATGTCTGAGAAGCCTCCCGAAGGGAAGGGAAGGCCACCTTTCACCAGAGCAACTTCCCCAGTCAGTCAGCAGAAGGCGGAGGCAGTGGGGAGGCACCCCAAGGCCCTGAAGGGGAACCCCGTTCTCCCGGGACTCTGCAGCGGGAATGTCACCACGGACCACGGGACGTGTCATTTGCAGACGAGCAGCTTGACTTCCGGAAAGCATTACTGGAGGAGATTCAGGGATGTGCTTCAGACAGAAATGAGAGAACGAAACAAAGCCCACTCGGGTCTCGACTTGAGACCTCAAGGAGGCAGGATGCTGAGTAAAGAAGAGGCTGAGTGCACAGGCGGGCAGGGCAGCCCACCTCCGGAGCGCTGCGCCGTGCTCAGGATGCGTGAGCAAGAGAGCAAGGCGGAGGCGCGGGCGGAGCAGCATCCCAAAAGCAGCTTCGCGTGTGGACTAAAGGGACGCTCTGCTAAATGAAGGGTAAATGTGCCTTAAACATCTGTCCCAACAAAAAGAGCAGGTGCGTCGCTTCCAAACGTGTAAAGGGAGGTGACGAAGGGAGGGAGCGGGCCGGGGGAAGAGCAAGAAGCCTAACGAAGGAAGATTGAAACCCAGGCATTCCAGTGCGTAGGTGAAACGTAAGTGGACTCACGTTAGAGTTGAAGGTTTCACACTAGACAGAAAACACGCTTTATCTCGATGCTGCTTCCAAGACACACACCTTAAATTAAGGCTCAGAGCGGACGAAAGGAGAAGCAAGAGGCTGGGCGGCAGCAGCAAGACCTGTGGCCCTGATTACTCGCTGACGCTCGCGGTTCCCACAAAGACGGAACGACAGAGAAAAGCAAGTCGGAGCCGCAGTGGTGGCTCCTCACACCCGTCAGAAGGGCCGTCCAAAAGACCACAGACAGCAAAGGCTGCGGAGGGTGTGCACAAGACGGGCTCCTGGCGCTGCTGCTGGGAGTGCGCACTGGTGCAGCCACTGGGGAGAGCAGCGTGGGGGTTTCAGTTACCACACAACCAACCTAGCGAGCCCACTTATCTGGAGGAAACATTCAAGAGGGTACACGCAGCCCAGCGTTCATATCAGCACCGCTCAAAAGAGCCAAGAATGGAAGCAGCTGAGTGTCCACTGACAGGAGTGGATGAAGGCACCGTGGGGTGTTTGTGTACACACACACACATGTACACACACACACATGTACACACACGTGCACACACATGTACAC
The DNA here is from genome assembly GCF_029378745.1 of Bos indicus. Taxonomy (NCBI): domain Eukaryota; kingdom Metazoa; phylum Chordata; class Mammalia; order Artiodactyla; family Bovidae; genus Bos; species Bos indicus. The sequence continues at coordinate 71,989,867 of NC_091776.1, read as the reverse complement.
ACACACATGTACACACACACACATGTACACACACGCACGCACACGCTTCATAATAATGCCATTGGCAGCAGCGTGGACTGACCTAGAGATCATCACGTTAAGCGAAGTTAGACAGATATCATCAGGTGCCACTTACACGTGGGATCCAAAAACTGACACAAGTCAACTGATTCACGAAACAGAAACCAACTGAGGAAACAGACTCACGGTTCCCAAAGGGGAGAGGCAGGCAGGGGAGGGAAAAGCTAGGACTTTGGGCTTAACACACACACACTGCTATATGTGAAGCGGTCAACATGGACGTCTGCTGTGCGGCGCAGGGAGCTCCGCCAAATGCTCCGTGACAACCCATACGGGAGAGTCTGCAGGAGTGAAGGCACACTGCATCGCTGCTGCGCGCCGGACAGACACGGCGCTGACACCAACCACATCGCAAGGAAGATGAACGAAAAAGTTAAAGCAGCAAATGGATAGAAAAAGTACTAAAATAATGAAAACTATTACATATGTTTGTATTTCCCTTAAATAATAACATTTAATGGAAAAACTTGATGTTCAAGCTGGTTTTAGAAAAGGCAGAGGAACCAGAGATCAAATTGCCAACATCCGCTGGATCATGGAAAAAGCAAGAGAGTTCCAGAAAAACATCTATTTCTGCTTTATTGACTATGCCAAAGCCTTTGACTGTGTGGATCACAATCAACTGTGGAAAATTCTGAAAGAGATGGGAATACCAGACCACCTGATCTGCCTCTTGAGAAATCTGTATGCAGGTCAGGAAGCAACAGTTAGAACTGGACATGGAACAACAGGCTGGTTCCAAATAGGAAAAGGAGTACGTCAAGGCTGTATATTGTCACCCTGCTTATTTAACTTATATGCAGAGTACATTATGAGAAATGCTGGACTGGAAGAAGCACAAGCTGGAATCAAGATTGCCAGGAGAAATATCAATAACCTGAGATATGCAGATGACACCACCCTTATGGCAGAAAGTGAAGAGGAACTCAAAAGCCTCTTGATGAAAGTGAAAGTGGAGAGTGAAGAAGTTGGCTTAAAGCTCAACATTCAGAAAACAAAGATGATGGCATCCGGTCCAACACTTCATGTCAAATAGATGGGGAAACAGTGCAAACAGTGGCTGACTTTATTTTTCTGGGCTCCAAAATCACTGCAGATGGTGACTGCAGCCATGAAATTAAAAGATGCTTACTCCTTGGAAGGAAAGTTATGACCAACCTAGATAGCATATTCAAAAGCAGAGACATTGCCAACAAAGATCCGTCTAGTCAAGGCTATGGTTTTTCCTGTGGTCATGTATGGATGTGAGAGTTGGACTGTGAAGAAGGCTGAGCGCCCAAGAATTGATGCTTTTGAACTGTGGTGTTGAGGAAGACTCTTGAGAGTCCCTTGGACTGCAAGGAGGTCCAACCAGTCCATTCTGAAGGAGATCAGCCCTGGGATTTCTTTGGAAGGAATGATGCTGAAGCTGAAACTCCAGTACTTTGGCCACCTGATGCGAAGAGTTGACTCATTGGAAAAGACCCTGATGCTGGGAGGGATTGGGGGCAGGAGGAGAAGGGGACGCCAGAGGATGAGATGGCTGGATGGCATCACTGACTTGATGGACGTGAGTCTGGGTGAACTCCGGGAGTTGGTGATGGACAGGGAGGCCTGGCGTGCTGCGATTCATGGGTTCGCAAAGAGTCAGACACGACTGAGTGACTGAACTGAACTGATCTGAATGGAAAAACTTCCATTAGATAAAACAGCAGGGAGATAAGTAGCAAGTATAAATCTTGTTACTTCCTAACAGTCTCAAAATACGTAAGTCAAAAGTTGGAACAACTTTGAGATAAATTTGTAATCAAAATAGGACCATGGTTGTATATAATCTTTGGCATGCTGCATATAACCACATAAGCATACAGTGTACTCCACTGCACTCTTCACCAGCTGACAGAGCAAACACAAATGCAGGCAGACACACATTTTGATGAAGCAACTGGAGCTGAAACACATGTAGAAAACCGTCTGAGAACCAGAGACTCCAGCTCATTACTTCACGTGCACATCTACCGAGCACACAGCGCGCCTCAGCACTCAGGGTGGGACTCACGGCGTGCCCTCAGACCTCGGCACAAACCACAAGTCAGTGTGTAACTAGAAGACTTCTCATATGCTTGTAACTTAGGAAATATGCTTCTATATACCCCTGTGACTAAGAATAATGGAAATCAGAAAATATTTTGAACAATAAAACGGGCTTCCCTGATGGCTCAGCTGGTAAAGAATCCACCTGCAATGCGAGAGACCTGGATTCGATCCCTGGGTGGGGAAGATCCCCTGGAGAAGGGAAAGGCTACTCCAGTATTCTGGCCTGGAGAAGTCCATGGACTGTGCAGTCCAAGAGGTCACAAAGAGTCAGGCAGGACTAAGCGACTTCCAAACCATAAAATAATTACCAGAACTTAAGGGGAATGTAGGTTCTTACAGGATGGATATTAGAAGACAGGTGGGATTACTGAGCTAAACACCCATCTTTAAAAACGTCCAGAAGTCACAGGAAAGCAACCCCAAGAAAATATAAGAAAGTAAACAAATAGGGAAAAAAAATTAAGGAAAGAGAAAAGGGAAGCTGGACCCCCTGGAGAGGATCCACGAGGCAGAGGCGCGCCTGTCGGCTCAGCCAGCCCCCGGAGACGCAAACAAGTGTGAGACTCGGCACAGGTGCTGCGGTCGGCTCAAGTCAACAGAGGTGAAGGCCTGAACCACACTATGATTCCTGGAAAAAAGCTTAAAAATATGACTCCAGAAGAACTAGAAAAGCTGAATAATCCTGTCAACACAAATCAAGTCACTGGTAAAAATTCTCCTCCTCCAATACACACCCTGGTAGCAAAGAACGTCCCTGGAGAAGTCGACTGCACCTCCAGAGAGGGCTCGTTCCAACCTGCTGAGAACGCTTCCCGGGAAGAGAAAGAGGAAGCACCTTCCCACCATTTCACGTGGCTACCTGACCTCAAACCCCTGTCTGGGGGTCCGCACTTTCACTGCTGGGGCTCAGGTTCCGTCCGTGGTTGGGGAACAGACCTCGCAAGTCCTGCGGCAGAGCCAGAAAAGAAAAACAAGAACGGAATCCACTAAGCTTCTTCAAAGAAACCAAGATGCAAACATCCTATGCAATACTGACCGGACGGGACCCAGCACTACAGCTGGGGGTCTCATCACAAGAACGCAAGGCGACTTAACATTGGAAACATTTACCACAGTTGTTCCATTTATCTGAATGGATGGAAAAAAGTTTGGAAAAATTTAACATCCATTCACAATTTAAAAAACATTCCATGCAAACTAAGATTGTGAAGAGAACTGTTTTGAGGCATGGACCAAAACATCATACACAATGTTACAAGTTGGAAAGTGTCCTTTGAGATGCGGACTAAACCAGGAGGCCTCTACACCCTCATGCAGCCTCCCAGGAGCCCCAGCCAGCTCCACAAGGCCAGGAGAAAAGCCTCCTAAGTGAAACCATGCTGGCACACAGCAGTGTAACAACAGAGTATCTGTGAGCAGACTCAAGACCCGAAACACCTTGTACACAATTCTGAGGGGTAAAAACACAGCCCTACATCCATAAAGAAGGCTGAGCGCCAAAGAATTGATGCTTTTGAACTGTGGTGTTGGAGAACACTCTTGAGAGTCCCTTGGACTGCAAGGAGATCCAACCAGTCCATTCTGAAGGAGATAAGTCCTGAATATTCATTGGAAGGACTGATGCTGAAGCTGAAACTGCAATACTTCGGCCACCTGACGCGAACAGCTGACTCATTTGAAAAGACTCTGATGCTGATTGAAGGCGGGAGGAGAAGGGGACGCCAGAGGATGAGATGGCTGGATGGCATCACCGACTTGATGGGCATGAGTTTGAGTGAACTCCGGGAGTTGGTGATGGACAGGGAGGCCTGGCGTGCTGCGGTCCATGGAGTCGCAGTCAGACACGACTGAGCGCCTGAACTGAACATCCATGGGGAGCTACACCATGACCAGGACTGGAGATTCCGTGAATATGAATCTTCCTCAAAGTCACTGTTGAATACAATTCAAGTCACAGCATAGGAAGCACTGTACACACGGCATAGGAAACGTGTGTGTGTCCACCTGCGAGTGCAAATGAGCCAGGGAGCCGGCGGGACAGAGAGATCGGGTCTGGAAGTGTCTGCGGGGGACGGAGGCTTCCTTGACCCTCTCAGGGTCCCTGGTGGGGTCTGAAAAGGAAGCAGTAACCGGAGTGGGAAGCATTTACACCTTTCAGACCAGGACTCGGTCGGTTTGAGAAGAACTAACAGGGCGGGAAGGGTTTGGGCTGGGGTGGTCCAGGAGGAGGACCCCCAGTGGCCCCCCTGCTCGGGCTCGCCACGCCTCCTGCTGTCTCTCAGACTCCTCCAGCTCACGGTGCCCAGGAAGCTTCGGGCTACACCGGGCGGTGTGTCCTGGGGTGGGGGGCCGGCTGGTCGGCGGGGGGGGCGGGGCGGGCATACCAGCCTCAACCAGGAAGGAAAGCGTTCCCTGCCTGCAGGCCCCAAATCCATCTCCATGTCTTCACCTGAGTCTTCTCTGTATTTAAAGGAGCCTTAAATGTGGTACCTTCTCTTTTAGCCCTGGTGGCTCAACTTCAGAGCCCTGGGCCCCTTTCGAGGCAGAAGCACCAGTGACCTGGGCAGAGACCACCGGACGGCCTTCACCAAGCCCTGCCTTTAAACAGGCGACTGCACGGCAGCCCACCCGTCTTCTTGCCTGGAGAATCCCAAGGGCAGAGGTGCCTGGCCGGCTGCAGTCCACGGGGCCGCACAGAGTCGGACACGACTGAGCAACTTTTGCTTTTCCCTCTTAGAACGGGGACACCCCTCATTTCTAACTCCGAGTGACCTCTAACAGGGCAGGGCTGTTTAAGTGGCATCTTGGGGACTTCCCTGGTGTCCCAGGGGTTAGGACTCGGCGCCTCCACTGCAGGGGCAAGGGTTCAGTCCCTGACGGGGTAACGAAGACCCTGCCCCTGGTACAGCCAAGCAGACAGGGTGATGGCTTGCCAAGGCTTTTCTGTTTCTTTGAATTTCTCCCGGTGTAGATCGCCTCCCGCATACTGCCAGCCCCCCGGAGGCCCCTTCCCCTGGAGCGCCAGGCCCCGTCCATCCTCGGTGCCCACGGTCACCCTTCAAAGGCCGGCGTGCCTCCAGCCCACGTGTTCTGCCATCTGTCCTGCCCTCCCTCCTCGCTGACCCCTGGGGAACCCAGCGGAGCAGGGGCCCAGCCTGGATCTTGGTCACAGAGAAGCGTGTTGTGATTTAACTGGGATTTTGGGCTGGGCATCCCCGAGGCCCACTTCTCCAGCCACCAGTACAGCGCACTCTTCGAGGAGACCTGCTGACAGGTCAGGACCCATCTTAGCACTTGAAGAGCAAACACACCACCGGCCTCACTGCTGTGGCTGCTGTGTCCCTGGGTTTGGGGAGCAGCCACCATCCTCCTAAGATGCTAGTGTGGGGTAAGTTTTTAGAGCAAAAATAACATTCTGGATTCCAGAAGTTTTCCTCCTAAAATAAGCATGGATATTTATTTTGAGAACGTGAATCAGGCCCATGTCCATATGGTGCTTCACCATTCGGAAGACAAACCTGAGAACCAGAACCCCAAGCGAGCGGCTGACTCCCGGGAGGGTGTGGGCTCCGGCCCCTCTGGCCCATCGTGGGTTTGTGAGTCCTCCCGGCCCCGCCCTGCCCACCTGCCTGCTGAGCAGTGCGCTGGCACCCAGCCTTTCTTTTCTAAGAGCCTCTGATACAATGTTTTAATTTCTCCCCCTAGTAACTAAGAGTCCTTGGGTGCCTCCTAGCAGAAGTCGCCCACTTGCTGCTCAGAAGGGAAGACACAGGCAGGGATGCCTCTCTTCAGCTCCAAGAGGGAGAGGAGGAAAGACGCTGGGACGCTTGGCCATTTTAGGAGCCTCGTGCTCATTGAAACACCAAGCACCCCTTTTGTCGAGGAAGGGATGGGAAAACCAGAGACGCAGAGAGGAGCCAGAACGGGGCTGGTGCTCAGCAGAGGCTGTGCAGCTGAGGGTTGGGGGTGGGGGGACTCAGACGGACCAAGACTGAACAAAGCCACATGAGGGGAAGCTGGGGGGCCTCAAGCCAAATTGCTACCCGACCTGTAAAATGGGCCCAGGCGCCCCGAGAATAGCTCCGGGCGTCAGGTAGGCTGCGCGGTGGCCAAGGGCTGTGTCCATGCCTAACAGCGCCCACGGGGATCCCTGGTCCTGAGGCCGCCTGGGTGTGGACACGGCCTGACTCCATGGCCAGCGACAGGCCCAGTGTTGCAGTCACCGCAGGGGTGTCACCCAGCGCCCAACTGGACCAAACCCTCCCCACTGTCCTCCCTGGAGCCTCAGCCTCCAGGGACCCGGCGTCCAGCGCTTGCTCCGTCCTCCCCTCTCTCCACACTCTCCCCACTCCTGCAGGTTTTGCTGATCAGCCAATCTAACCCCTTTCTAAAAAGTTAAAACCAAACGACTCTGGATAAAGTGTCAGAGATGAGGAGGAGAACTTCCACTGCTTCTTCATATTTGAAACTACCTTCCCTCATCAGTTTTTCAGGGAGGAAGAGACTCCCGCGCAGCAAGTCCTCGTGGGCATCCACCTCGCCCCCCGCCCCAGGATCCTGGCGGGCCCTGACAAGGCAGGGAGGGATCAAAGGCTCTCTACATAAAGAGCTTTATAAAGGCATGTACTTTTACCAGTTTTTAATTTTGGCAAGCACACAGGCCCACGCTGGGCGGCAGTGGGCACGCTGGGTAGAGCGCAGGCTGGGACGGGCTGGACTACCTTTGCAACTCTTGTGTAAACATAAAAGTTGTTCCAAAGTAAGCTGATTTCAACTCAAAAAGACTCAAACAGATTGGTAATCAAGATCACTCAGTGCCCAGTGCTAGGTGGTTACAGCCCTGCTAAGACGGGGCTGCCCCTGGGCCTGGCCAAGGCTCCCCCCACGGAGAAGACACCTGGCCCCTAAGATACAAGGGGGAGGCGGCGGGAGGGGCCCAAGCTGGCCTATGTCAGACCAGAGGCCGAAGCAGGGTCGCAAAGCTCAACACCGGGAACGGGCCAGCTGCTGCCGGGGGCGGGGCTCGGCCGGCGTGTCCACCTCCGGGGAGCAGAGGGGCCGCCTGCTCAGGGCCGCACCTGAGAGCCATCCCCGGAGGCGGAAAGAACGTTCTTGGCGCAGAACAACAGGTTGAGGTGTGTGTACGCTTCCACAGAAAGAAGGCACGTAGCGGCTCAGAAAAGGCCGGGGGTGGGGCCGTGGTCCACCTAGCACGGAACCGGGCCCAGTCCCACCCAGAACGGGCCAGACCTGGACTCGGCGCCGCCCGGGGCTCGGGGCTCCGGCAGCGAGCCCCGAAGCCCGACGGGCACGATTCGTTTGGGCCTCGCCCTGCACAAGGGCCCTTCGGTGCAAACGCGGGGGCCTCTTTTGTCCCCACCGCCCCCCCCCGCCCCAGCCGCGACCCTGCCTCCGGGGAAGAAGCCTGTTTACCCCCGGGCGGGCGGCTGCACCCGCACCTTCTCCGCGGCGGGGCGGGGTCGGAGGCGGCGCGCCCGCCCCGAGTCCCGGGCCGCGCCGAGCCCGGCGGCCCCCGCCCGCGGCCGACGCCGCTGGTCCCCGGGGCCCGCCCTACTCACGGCCGCCCACCGCTCCGCGCCCCGGCCCGCAGCGCCCATCGGCCCGGCCTCGCTCAGCGCGGGCGCGGGTCTCCGGCGGCCCCGGAGCGGCCCGGGACGCGCTGCGGCCGTTGGCGCCCCGGCCGCCCGCGAGGCATCCCCGCCGCCGCCCGCGGGCCGCCTGCCCTTTGTTTTGGAGCCACGGCCCCGCCGCGCCGCCGTTAACGGCCTCGGAGGTAGGCGCCCGCCAATCAGCGCGCGCCCCCGCCCAGGGCCCGCCCCGCGCCCCGCCCCGCGCGCCCCGCCCAGAGCACCGCCCGCTCCCCATCGGTCAGGCAGGGCGGGGCGCACGTGTCGCGGCGCGCGCCGCACGCCCATTGGCCGGCCCTGCCAGCTGGGCCTCGGAGCCAGCCAGTGAGGGCCGAGGAGCGCGGGGGCGGGGCCGCCGGGGCGGGGCGGGGCCGGCGAGGAGCGCGGGGGCGGGGTCGGCGGGGCGGGCGGGGTCGGCGGGGCGGGGCGGGGTCGGCGGGGCGGGGCGGGGCGGGGTCGGCGGGGCGGGGCGGGGTCGGCGGGGCGGGGCGGGGTCGGCGGGGCGGGGCGGGGCGGGGGACGGCGAGGAGCGCGGGGGCGGGGTCGGCGGGGCGGGCGGGGTGGGCGGGGCGGGGGACGGCGAGGAGCGCGGGGCCGGGGCCAGCAAGGCGGGGCGGGGCTGTCAAGGAGCGCGGGGGCGGGGCCGGCGGGGCTGCCGAAGAGCGCGGGGGCGGGGCCGGCGAGGAGCGCGGGGGCGGGGACTGGCGGGGGCGGGGCGGGGCGGGGCCGGCTCCAGGAGGTGTGCGGCGCGCAGGCGCGGGTTCTCCGGGACTGGGCGCTGGGCTCGCAGGGGTTTCCGGCGGTCGGAGCCAGGCGCTGGGCGCACTGCGTCCTCCGTTTCTCCTCGGGATGCACGCGCAGGTCGGCCCAGGGCACGTCGGCTCACAGGGCCGGGGGTCGGCGGACAGGGCGCGAGCCGGGCGACCTGGCCCGACCCCCCTCGGAGACCTCGTCCCCTGGTGGGTCCTCAGCGTCGCCTTCCTGCCCCACTCTAGGCATCCTGGGAACTGCTGACCTGAGCGCCTCGGATGCAGACATGACCCGACGGGGAGCCCCGCACAGCCCGCCGCCGACCCGCGGCTGCACTCCGTCCTACAGGCTTGCCCATAGGTCACTGTGTGGATCCCAGGGCCCTTCTTCCTAGACTGGTGTTGAAATCCCATCAGCACCACCCGCGTGGTTGAGGTCACAGCATAGAATCCCTTTCTAGACAAAGTATTGTGAAATCAACTGGGCCTTAGAAAGCATCACTACGAACAAAGCTAGTGGAGATGATGGAATTCCAGTTGAGCTGTTTCAAATCCTAAAAGATGATGCTGTGAAAGTGCTGCACTCAATATGCCAGCAAACTTGGAAAACTCAGCTGCAGCCACAGGACTGGAAAAGGTCAGTTTTCATTCCAATCCCAAAGAAAGGCAATGCCAAAGAATGCTCAAACTACCGCACAATTGCACTCATCTCACACGCTAGTAAAGTAACGCTCAAAAGCCCTCAAGCCAGGCTTCAGCAGTAGGTGAACCAAGAACTTCCAGATGTTTAAGCTGGATTTAGAAGAGGCAGAGGAATCAGAGATCAAATTGCCAACATCTGCTGGATTATCAAAAAAGTAAGAGAGTTCCAGAAAAACATCTATTTCTGCTTTATTGACTATGCCAAAGCCTTTGACTGTGTGGATCACAATAAACTGTGGAAAATTCTGAAAGAGATGGGAATACCAGACCACCTGACCTGTCTCCTCAGAAATCTGTATGCAGGTCAGGAAGCAACAGTTAGAACTGGACATGGAACAACAGACTGGTTCCAAACGGGGAAAGGGGTAAGTCAAGGCTGTATATTGTCACCCTGCTTATTTAACTTATATGCAGTGTACATCATGTGAAATGCCAGGCTGGATGAAGCACAAGCTGGAATCAAGATTGCCGGAAGAGATATCAATAACCTCAGATATGCAGATGACACCACCCTTATGGCAGAAAGTGAAGAGGAACTGAAAAGCCTCTTGATGAAAGTGAAAGAGGAGAGTGAAAAAGCTGACTTTAAACTCAACATTAAAAAAGCAAAGATCATGGCATATGGTCCCATCACTTCATGGCAAATAGATGAGGAAACAATGGAAACAGTGACAGACTGTTTTCTTGGGCTCCCAAATTGCTGCAGATGGTAGCTGCAGCCATGAAATTAAAAGATGCTTGCTTTTTGGAAGAAAAACTATGACAAACCTAAACAGCGTATTAAAAAGCACAGATAGTACTTTGCCGACAAAGGTCCGTATAGTCAAAGCTCTGGTCTTTCCAGTAGTCATGTATGGATGTGAGAGTTGGACCTTACAGAGGGCTGAGTGCCGAAGAATTGTGCTTTCCAGTGGAGCTGGAGAAGGCTCTTGAGAGCCCCTTGGACAGCAAAGAGATCAAACCAGTCCATCCTAAAGGAAATCAACCCTGAATATCCATTGGAAGGATCGATGCTGAAGCTGAAGCTCCAATACTTTGTGAAGAGCTTGATCAAAGGAATCTTGAAAATTCACGAGAAACCCTGTTGGAAATGGAAGGAGACCTGAAAAGCTTACTAGCTCACAAAAAGATGCCAGAACTGCCTTCAGGACACTTTGCCCTGGGGTCTGTGAAAAGCAGGGGGCAGGGCTTCCTGATGGGAAGAGCCAACTCCTTGGAAAAGACCCTGATGCGGGAGGGATTGGGGGCGGGAGGAGGAGGGGCCGGCAGAGGAGGAGATGGCTGGATGCATCACCGACTCGATGGACGTGAGTGTGAACTCCGGGAGAGGAGGACAGGGAGGCCTGGCGTGCTGCAGTCCAGGGGGCCGCAGAGTCAGACACTGAGTGACTAAGGGCAGCATAGCGCGCTTGGCTGTTCAGCTGGTGGCGGCCTGGCTCTGGTTTCCTCCCTGAGATACAGTGTGTCCACCAAGGCTCCGCCCGGTGGTGGAGCGCGTTGGCCGCCACTGCCCTGCTCCCCGCTCCCACAGACCCCAGTGCAAGAGTGTCCTGAAGACGGTTCTCGCATCTTTTCATGAGCTATTAGATGTTTCAGGTCTCCTTCCATTTGGAAGGAGTTTCTTGTGAATTCTCAAGCTTCTGCGTCTTAAATATCAGGCTGTGGGCCTTTTCACTGTTGCCAGTCCTCTGTTGAAAGAGAATCCTGCTTTTGGTGTGAGCCGAAGGTGATATAATTTTGTAGCTTATTTTTTTTAGGTCACTGCAGTTCTTTGTTTTCTCCCATTGCGGGTTTTTCTTTAATAGATATTTTTACTGGCTTCTCAATATTAAACTTAACAAATATCCGGCTAGGAGTGCTGCTTGGGCCCCTTGAGTTTTTCTGCACTGTTTCTTCAGACCTTTTCATTCCATGAAAAATTTAGCACCAGATCTGCGGTTTGTCTCTTCATTTTATTTCCTGGCTTCCTCTTTGAGACACACCTTTTCCTTAGAATTGAAGTGAGAGCTGTGTGTGCATGAATCACGGCAGGTCCACGGCACCCTGGCATGCCAGCTCACTGGCCCTTCTCCTGCAAGGGCCTTGTCCTCTGTGTAACCCAAGACACGGACCCCCCTGCTGGCCACTGACCCAGCGCCCTTCACGTTTTTACCTAGGACCACACTACAACTTACACTTGATGGGCACAGAGTTTCCGCCTGGGATGAAAAACCGAGGGGATAGTTGCACAAGACTGTGAGTGCACTTAACACCCCAGAATTGCAACACTGAAGGGTCTTGAAATGGCAAATGTTACGTTACTGCACTTTACAGTAAAAAAAATTGTAGAAAACACACTTCACATGGTGGCCCAGCCCCCACACACCAGGGCGGCTCAGGGTGCAGCCTGCACTCTTGTGCAAGGCCCGGCTATTTTCCATCCGTATTTTTCTTAACCACAGCGCACACATGACTACGTGGTTTCCCGAGCCTGCCATCCGCCACGGCCCACGGGCCGCACCCCTGCCTGGACGGCCAGCCCTGCCCCCAGCCCCTTCTCTTGTGCCCACCACGGCGGCTGTCACAGCCCCTGTGGTCCCCGCACCTACCCGCCCTCAGCTGCCGCCTCATGCCGCACCCGTGGGTGGATGGGGCGCTGGGCTCGGGGCGCTGGGCCTCCTGGAGCCCTGCCCCCGCCGCCCGCCACCTGTGCCCACCCAGGCCCCCTTCCCGACGGCGCTCCTCCCTGGCCCGTCCTGCTCTCAGCCCACTCCCCGTCCGCCCCCACCACCGGGCCACATGCGTCTGCCTGTGTGCACATCCTGTCTGCTGCATTGTCTTCGCCTCATCGCTGGGTGGGCCCACGGTCATCCCCCCATTACTATCAGCGCGCGTCCCCCCAACCCTGCAGAGCGGGCAGCCCCTCCCATTCCGAGGCTCCCATCGTCCCACCCCTCTCACCAAACCTGGCTCAGGGCTCAGCCTTGTCTGAGTGGACGGTCACCTTCCTGAACATGTTCTCACTCGGTCCCAGGCTCCAGCCTCCCTGTCTCTGGCCCAGTGTCCCCAGCTCCCCCACCCTCCCGAGGCTGAGACGACTTCCGGCCCCTCAGCCTCACAGTCCAGGCTCACGTCCAGCTGCTCTCCTTACCACGTGTCCCGCCCCCCAGGAAGTTCATGAGACCTCCAGCTCCGCAGACCCTCCATCAAGCAGCCGCCTCTCCACCCCTCAGCAGAAGGTGCCGTCTGTCCCAGCGCCGCCCCGGGCCCCTGAGCCCCACACCTCCTCACTCCCCATCACACAGGCCCAGGGCTCCCCTCTCTCGCCTGCATCACCGCCCCGGCCCCCGTGGCCTCGGGCTCAGGCTCTGCCTCCTCGATTCTGTTCTCTGCAGACCGATGCTTCGAGAACCTTCCCCAGATCAGCCGCCTCTGGAAGCCGCCAGGAGCATTCTGCCTCGCGCTGACTGAAAGCCAGAGTCCCTGCAGCGCCTGACCCCTGGCTCCCCAAACTTCCTGCTTCCGCCTCCAAGAGCTCAGAACCAGCTGGGCCTCGGGACGGGATTCCTGACGCCAACTGCAGGCTTGGGGTCTGCAGAACGGATGACCCTCAGGTTTGCCAGTCTCCTGGGAGTGGTCACAGTGCAAGCAAGGGCTCAGTCAGGTGGGTGTTCACAGGCTGAGCTCTGTCCCAAAAGTGGGTGCGTGGAGGGGGGTCCTTAGCAGAGAGTAGGTTAAAAGGGGACTTTAGGGGGTGGTTCTCACACAGGCTGACTGGCGTCCTTCATAAGGACTTGAAGACACCAAGGTGATCACAGGGACACGGAGGACGGTGGCCACCCACAAGCCAAGGAGAGGCCTCAGGAGCAACCAAACCAGCTGACACCTTGACCTTGCACTCCCAGCCTCCAGACTGTGAAGCTGGCCTCTGCGCCTCCACACAGGAGCCTACTGCTGAAGCTGCCTGGTCTGCAGGGCTTTGTTTGGCGAGCGCGGCAAGCAAACAGCCTGGGCTTTAGGGACAGAGACCAAGAGCTGTCCTCCAAAAGGCCCCCCTGACAGCAGCCTGCAGGGGTCTTGGAGGCTGGCGCCCTCGGCCAGGCGAGGGACGAAGCTGTGGTGCCTTGAGGTCTACAGTCTGAGCGGCTGATGGCTTCCTGGGTGACAGTCAAGCCTGTTAGAAGTAGCTGCTGTTGGCATAGCAACCAGGAGCCATCTTGCGTACTTTCCAGATTAAAAAAGCTCCCTGCTTCAGGACTGAGGGGACAAAGATGTAAAAGCGGAGATGAAATTGAGTTACTGACGGGAGCGGTTGCCATGGCGCCCTGTTGGCCTTGGAGCGGGCCAGCTGCTGCGGGGGTCCCTCCCTTCTCGGGGCAGATGAGGGTTTGAGAGGCGGTGAAGACCAGCACCCCACAGTGCGGGAGGGAAGGAGAAGGTGTGCTTTAACTGGAGAGGGGAGTGAATAATGGGAACTCATATTTTGAGAATAACTATACGGCCAATATACAGAGCTGCTCAAAATCTAAAGTCTCTGGCTGAGAATTTGTTTAAAATGTTTGCTGACAAGCAGTGTGTCTGAGGTGGGGTCTGAGGTCCCGCATCTGAATGTTGGACTGTGGGGAAAGACACTTCCACCCTGTCTGCCATCTTATCCCAGAGACGCTGCATTTGAACCGGCTCCGGGGGACTGCGGTGCGGCTGTTCCAGGGTCTGTATGTTGTGCATCAGGCCTTATCAGAGCCTTTCTTTGCGCCAGAGTCTGAGGGAGGAGGCAGCCGGACCTGAACGAGCAAGGCATGCAGCTGCCATGCAGGAACATCCTGGCAAGGGGACGAGAGAAGAGGTAGCATGGCCCCAAGGCACTGGACAGGGCGCCCTGGAGTCCCAAGTGCAGCTGGGCTTTGCCTATCACGGGGGGTGGGGCCTGGGGGCGGGCAGGGTGCTCAGAGCACGGGGGAGGTGGGTGAGGACACGCCGCCGCCGCTGCCACCACTTACTGAGTTCCTGAGGTCGTTCCCTACTGACCGTCTCTTCTTACAGATCGTGCCGACAGGGGACGTCCCTGGCGGTCCCATGGTTAACAGTCTGCGCTGCACCGGGGTCGCTGGACCCAACTAAGATCCCACGCGCCGTGCACTGTGTGTGGCCAGAAGTTAAAAAAGTTAAACGAACTGGCAAACCATAATGCTGGGCAAACGCCTCTGTCCATGCGGCTCTTCTCCCTGGAATTACTGTCTGGAGCGAGAAAACCCAGTCACGGAATTCCGGAGTTAGAACACATCCTCTGACTGGCTCTGTTAGGCTGCTGGGGGTGTTCACCGACAGCCCACGAGCACAGCCTCACAGCTTCGCACATTTGGCTTTTATCGCTTCGCTTTTGCTAACACGAACCAAACCCGAACAACAAAGCCCCTAGAAGCAGGGCTTGCAGCCCTCCACCTTCGTTTGAATCGCATCTCCCTACTTGCTAACGGCACGCGGTACTCCCCTCACTCAGCAGACAAGGTTCTTCGACCACCTGTCGGTCGAGAGTGCGGCAAGCTGTCTGTGTTTCTGAGGGTCTTTGTGGCAGGCGTGCCCGGCTCCTGTGGGGTCACCTGCACGGTGGTCCTTACGAGCCGGTGTTCCCGTTGGGTGTGGAGATGTTTCTCTCTAACCCACTAGTTTGTCCAAAATACTGGACTGAATAGTTTTTTGCAGCCATTTTTCCAGTAGTCATGCACGGATGTGAGGGTTGGACCATAAAGATGGCTGAGCGCCGAAGAATTGAGGCTTTTGAACTGTGGTGTTGGAGGAGACTCTTTAGAGTCCCTTGGACTGCAAGGAGATCCAACCAGTCCATCCTAAAGGAGATCAACCCTGGGTGTTCATTGGAAGGACTGATGCTGAAGCAGAAACGCCAATCCTTTAGCCACCTGATGTGAAGAGCTGACTCGTTGGAAAAAAACCTGATGCTGGGAGGGATTGGGGGCAGGAGGAGAAGGGGACGACAGAGGGTGAGGTGGCTGGGTGGCATCACCGACTCGATGGACGTGAGTCTGAGTGAACTCCGGGAGTTGCTGATGGACAGGGAGGCCTGGCGTGCTGCGGTCCATGGGGTCGCAGAGGGTCAGACACGACTGAATGACTGCTAAGCCAGCACCCTGCACTTCAGTTCCTGACTCTCAGTTTTAGCGTCAACATGTAAAGAACTTGGAAGCTATCATCTGCTCTCACAATAAGAAAAAAGCTGAATGTACTGAAACTCAGTGACTTCTCCCAGATCCACTGGAGAGTGGAGGTCACAGCAGAGTCCCAAGCCCACAAAGCACAAGAGAGAATCACTGCTCACTAGCAGGACCCAGGACTGGCAGGACCCCATCAATGGTAACATCAAAGGAACGCTGGAGGCTGAGTAGACTTGTTTGAGTTAAACACTCAGGGGCACCCTGTCTAGGCAGGCCCCACACTTGCATGAGTTTTCCCTCCAAGAAGCCCACCAGGTTCTCACAGTGAAGACGGGAGCAGAACCCCCTTGTGTGTGACTAGGCAGGGGGCGTACCCCCCGTGACACAGGCTCGGATGGTCCTCCGCAAGCAGAGCCAGCAAGGGAGGGAGAGGACCTTCTCCGAGCTCTACCCCACACACACGACAGGCAGACCCGATGGTGGTCCCCCAGCCTTGCGGCCTCACTGACGGGGCCGAGCAGCCCCAAGAAGCACCAGTGAGGATCACGGGCCCCCGAGGAGACGGAGGCCTGGCCGTCTGATCAGGAAACATTCGCCTCTCCTCCGAGTCTTCTGCCCCATCGATGGGGTCCTGCGTCTGCAGACGACCACTGCTGAAAGAGCAGCAAGCTCAGCTGCGCCCGAGGAGGAGTCTCCAGGGGAACCCAGGGGCGGCGGGGGGACAAGGCTGGGGCCCCGGAAGGCAGCTCAGCCTCTGACACTGACAGCTGAGCAGACGGTAAGCGGAGCCTCACTTCTAGGCTGCAAAACGTAAAAACCTCACTAAAAGGTCAGTCCACCCCGGTTCTACTCCCAGCAGATCTACTACGCTGGCTTTCAGCAAAAGGTTACCTGTGTGCTAGAGAAAAGGAAACACACAGTCTGAAGAGCAAAGGAAGCCTCAGAACCAGCCCGAGACGTGGAGAGGTTCTGGCCCTGCGGGACGGCGAACTCACCACACCGATGGTTAGGACGCTACGGTCTCTAATGGAAAACGTGGACGATGTGCAGGAACAGGTGAGTGTCAGAAGCAGAGAGACGGAAACACTAAGCAAGAATTGAAGGAAAATTCTAGGGGAGAAAAACCCACCGGAGACGGAGGGCGACCCCGAGGGGCTCCCCTGCAGAATGGACATCACGGAGTGAAGAGTCACTGAACTTGAAGATAAGCTTCTAGAAGCTTCTCAAAATAAAACTTTTACAGAGAAAAAAAGAGTCGGGGAAGCAGCAGAATGTTCAAGAACTGTGGGACAATTGTAAAAAAGTGCAACGTGTTCACAGTGAGGATTCCAGAGGAGAAGGGAGCAGAGAAAAGGGTTAAAGTCATAATGGCTGAGAGTATTCCAAAATTCACGGCGGGAAACCAACTGTAACTGCAGCATCTCGGACGGCGCGGGGCGGGTCAGTACCCCAGACCACCCGCACGGGTGTACACCACACTCAGGGAAGCAAAGGCAAAGAGGAAGCCTTGCAAGAAGCCAGAGCGAAACAGACAGCAAAGTCTCTTACCGGAAGAGAAACAAGGATAGGAATTACAGACGACTTTAATAAATTAAAAAAAAAAATTATTTGGCTGTGCCAGGTCTTAGCTCAGAGAAGGCGATGGCACCCCACTCCAGTGCTCTTGCCTGGAAAACCCCATGGATGGAGGAGCCTGGTGGGCTGCAGTCCATGGGGTCGTGAAGAGTCGGACACGACTGAGCGACTTCACTTTCCCTTTTCACTCTCATGCATTGGAGAAGGAAATGGTAACCCACTCCAGTGTTCTTGCCTGAAGAACCCCAGGGACAGGGGAGCCTGGTGGGTTGCCGTCTCTTTGGTCGCACAGAGTCGGGCACGACTGAAGCGACTTAGTGGCGGCAGCAGCGGCAGCAGCAGGTCTTAGCTGGGGCGTGCAGGGCCTTTCGGTTGAGCATGAGGGGTCTGTTCACTGACCAGCGGCCTCACTGCCCCGAGCTGGGACGGCAGCCTCCGCCTCTGGGCCCCCAGGCCCCACTTTCTGGTTGAGCAATTCTGTGGCCAGAACAGCACAGAGCAGGACCCGTCCTGACGGCCTGTCGAGTGCACTCTGAGGGGCGCCCCGAGCGCTGGAGGACTGCCTGCCTCTAGGGGGACACTGGATGGTACCCCGAGGCCAACCCGTGGGCAGGGCTGTCCCGAAGGGGGGCCTGAGCCCCCTGCAGCCAGGCCCACAGGAGGCCGTAGGCTGGTGGGGCTGGAGCAGGCTGGGCAGCAAGGCCGTCTCCTCGCTTGAGACCCCCGTGACCTGGACTCTCAGCCCTGAGGCCCCCGGAACCAGGCGCGTGGGGACACTTGTCACCTCGGGGCGGAACCGAGCAGCAGGGCACGGACGGCATGGCAGACGACACGGCAGGGGGGCCGTGTGTCCCCAAGGGCCTGAGCACCTCTGCCCGAGGATGGGGGCTCAGACCTCATCTCCTCTCTCCCCCACCTCACTGCCCGCAGACCCTGCTTGCTGGCTCTGGGCGGGCAGGCAGGCGGGCTCCCACTCTCAAGGCAGCAGTTCTTAAACCAGGCCGGGCTGGGGGTGGGCAGCAGAAACCCTCCCGCACAGCCAGCGGGGGAAGGTGGGGAACCCACGCACCACCACCCACAGGCCGCCCTGAGGGACAGGGCCCCCGACATCACCCAGCAGGTGTGATGCCCCATAGGGGTCTGCTCGACTCCCCCCAGGCCCTGGGGCTGTTCTAGGACCTCACCTCCCTTTGGAGCAGCTGAGCGGCCCCCAGCAGGCGGGGAGTCCCGGGGGGGGGGCCAGCCCCATTTGGGGGGGCAGACAGGCAGGGCCCTCACGGCATCAGCCGCCTTGTCGTCCTCAATTCACCCCCACGTGCCGTGTGCACTGATCAGCGGCTGCTTGTTGCAGGGGATGACCTGGTGGCAGGGCCCCCCTGGACCCATCTGGAGTCCCCCGTGCCTCCTGGCCAGGGTGGGCCAGCATGATGGGCACTCGCTCCCGACACCTGCGTGGTCCAGCACCTAACTGCAGACACACGTCCACGGACGAGGCAGCTGCCCCCACGGACCCTTGCCAGCCGGCACCAAGGCTGGGCGCTCCGTTCTCCGTCCTGACGAGCTCATCCCAGCCACCTCCACCTGCTCCTGGACCTCCCCGAGGTCTCAACGACATTCCTGCGACAGGAGGGTGACCCCAGCCAACCCACCCGGGGGCCCCGGGTGTCCTCGGGCCATTTCTTCGCTCTTTCTGCGGCATCTGCTCTCCCCTCGGCCCCAAGGACCATCTGGGTTCCTCTGGGGAAGGAGCAGCAGACTCTACAGGAGGGAACGGGTGGCACCCCAGGCTGCCCGCCCGCTTCCTCTGCAGGTGAGCCGAGCTCAGTGCACAGGAGGAAGGGCGCTGGTGACAGACGCTGGCAAACTCCGGCAGCGTGGACGCACGAGCGTAGCAGAGGCTTTCACAGTGACCCAGACCCCCAGTTCTTCAGCGAAGGTCAGCACGGCCTCCCTGGCCTGCGCCCAGGGGTCCCCATAGCGGGTGCCCCCTGTGGGTGTCACCTGAGTCCTCTTGCTCCCTGGGGACACCCCGTGCCCCGGCCCCCAGTCAGCCAGCCCTCAACGCTCATGGTCCGGGAACACTCCAGCAGGGAGGTCGTGTTCTCTACTCTGAGAAAGTAACGAACCTCGCTGAGGGTGGGCTTGCGTGCGCCTGAGCAGCCGGTCTGCAGACTGCCCCCACCCGCCCCCAGCACCTGGGCCTGAGAGCTGTGCCCTGGGCCCCAGCCCAGCGTGTGCCCTCTGTGGCCCCCCAGCGCTCCCATGGCTGATACCCGGCTGGCTACCCTCGGGGCTCAGTGCAAAGAGGGTGCTGGCTCCCCTTACCCTGAGCCCCAACACCTCTTTCCAAGCCAGCGGCCACAGCAGGGAAGGGTGGGAAGCCATGCTCGGACGCAGCCCGGCCCCAGCTGAGTCGGGACAAAGCCCCGCTTGCGGCTGTCCATGGGAGCGCCTCGACGCTGGCCGTGTGCACACGCGGCCGTGTGCTCAGAACTCGCCAGGCTTGCACGTTGAAAGAAATTAGGAAACGAAGTGAAGGAGGAGGAGACAGAAATCACTCACCCAGACGCAGTGATTAGAGACGCTTTAATTTTTAAAAACTGTTTTATTTGGCTACGCTGGGTTTTTGTTGCGGCACGTGGGATCCAGTTTCCTGACCAGGGATCGAACCTGGGCCCCTGCACTGGGAGCGCAGTCTCAGCCGCCGGACCACAGGGACGTCCTCCGACGGCTTCAATCCTGCAGTGAGGGGCTCCTGCCTCGATTCCGCACCCACAGCACGGGGTGGCTCGCGAGGCCCTTGTGAAGCGAGTGAGGGCCACCCACCGAGAAACAGCTGCTTTCAGGTGAGAATGACGATCTTCTCACCGGTCGGCGCTCACATCTGCGTGCTCGTGGCCCCACGCAGACTCGGAAAGCGCCACGGAGCTGCCGGACACAGGTCCTCTTGGCTTTTTCCGCCTGGAAGCCCCCTCCCTCTGCAGCCAGCAGGGTCTGGCTCCGACCAGGCCCCAGGCCTCTGCGAGCAGACACGCCCATCAGCTTCAGGGCTGGGAGCGGGACGGCCGCTGGCCCAGACTCTTCCAGGGCGGTCTGCGCTCAGGGGACGGGCTGCCCCCCCACCGCAGGTCAGCCAGCCGGACCCCGCTTGCCTCCCCCCACCCCCGACCCTGCTGGCTCAGCCGCGGCCACACCTGGCTGCCTCGGGGGCCGTTGGTCAGCTGCCCCTCCCGTCCCCGACCTGCCCGGCTCAGGGGCGCCGGCTGATGGCCTGGCCCTGCAGGCTGGCTCCGGCACAGGCCCCTGGGACCGACCCTCCTCACCAGGCGGGCGCCTCACTGGGACAGACGTCGTGGGAGCCACCACCCATCCAGAACACGACGGGGTCCTTAGCTGCCCTTGGCGCTGAGCTCCGCCCCCACGGCCCTGGTCTGGACGTGGCCTCCCTGACCGGCCCCGGCTGCCCCTCTGTCCCAGCGCCCCTCCACGGTCACAGTCAGCCCTGGACGCTCCAGTTCTGACTCAACAGAGGGGCCCGGGCCAGCCGAGCAGGGGCCCACACTGCTGGCCAGACGGGCCACGCTGCTGCTGACACGGGGGCTCGTCGGGACTCCGGTGGGGAGGTTGGGGTCATCAGGCTCCCGTGTCCACTCAGAGCAGGGCCACCTGACTGCCTTCTGAAGGATGAGGACAGCAAAGCGCGTCCACCTCTGCAGGCACAGCCTGTGCAACACGGTGCCTCACACCCGCCAGACACGCCCTGCTGAGGCGGGGTCCGCTCACTTCCCCAGAGGACGTGGTTGCCTCCCAGATGGACGAAAGGCAGGTCTGCTCAGCAGACACCATGGTGAGGTTCACAGCACAGAGGAAGGCCTGCCTCTTGGTCGGAGGCCCCCTGGAGCGGGTGAGGCGCCGTCCCAGGCCCCTTGGCCCGCCGCTGTCCACAGGCCGCTGCGCGACGCCCTGCAGACCCCGGAGCCGCACAGCCCACCGTCCCGCCCGGGCTTTACTCTGGTCTGAGAGAGGCGGCCGCTGACGCTGAAGCAGACGCGGGGAGAGGCCGGGGCCGGGCGTCGTCCACCACGGCCAGAGGTCCGTGGGTCCGCCGGACGCTAAGCCCCGGGGCTTTCGGGGCTCTGGCCAGCACTCCACCGCCGCCACCAGGAGCAGTCAGATGGGCAAGGGCCGGACGGCACCCCATCTTCACGTGGGGATTCCAGGTAACGAGACATGCGCGGTGCTACTTCTGGTAACA
Organism: Bos indicus; assembly: GCF_029378745.1. Taxonomy (NCBI): domain Eukaryota; kingdom Metazoa; phylum Chordata; class Mammalia; order Artiodactyla; family Bovidae; genus Bos; species Bos indicus. The sequence continues at coordinate 71,968,632 of NC_091776.1, read as the reverse complement.
CGGACACAATTTAATGATTCTAATTTTTTTGTTTTTTTAAAGTCAGGTGCCATAAACATTCAAATAATACATCTTTTAGAAAGTACGTTTACAGCATCAAAAGAATTAAGATGAAATATAAACCTTTCTACTTACAATTTTTATACAGATTAACCAAATCACAAATACCACAAATAAAGGTTAAGTTGTAACAATATAATGAATAAACATTCAGATTCTTAATAAAATCTTCCTTTAACATTTGTTTTTAACTTACCATTATACTAAGTAATCTATGCAGGATTTTGGGGTACAATACCAAGAAGGCACCAACAGAACAAAGCAGACAGGAAGCAGCTCTGAACCTTTCTCAACTGCTCTACGCGGAGGACGCACGCAGGGACGGCCGCGCGCTCCAGGGGAGCCGGCGCAGGCCGCAACAGCCCCGGGCTTCCCGCCTCTGACCTGCGACGCCAGGTGGACGCCACGCAGAGGCCCTGGGTTCCCTCTGCTGGACACGCCTCTCGTCTGCGCTAAGAGGGTCACTTCAGACACCAGCACAATTTTAAAGCACAGATGCTTTAAAACGTGTAAGCAGAAGGACTGCTCAGATTTTCAAAACCACCACATTTACAAAAATATTTCCCTTAAAAACTTGGGATTGTCCAAAACATTGACTTACAAATATAAAAGTATCGTGGAAGGGCCTAAAGCATGTGTGCATACGTACGTGTTAACACACCGTCACGTACTGCAGAAAAGTCACCAATTTAAAACCGTATTGACACCTAAGCAACCGAAGGCCAGTCTCCTCGGCACCGTCTGCACGTCACTGGCACACGCGTGTCGCACGTCACTGGCACATGCGTGTCGCAGGCTGTGCCCCCACCTGACGCGGGGACAGACCGACCCCAGGCCCCCCACACGCGGCCGCAGCAGCAGAAGTCACGCAGCCAGACGCGAGGGCCTTGCGTCCCCGCGCACGCGGCCGTCTCGAGCCCTTGCAGGCCCACCTGCTGCTTCGTGAGGGGTCTTGTCTCATGCTCACTCAAGAGACTGGAATGTTTCAACAGGAATTTTTTGCTTACATTTTAGACACCAAGAAAGCCATCGGCCCCAAGCTGATGTGCAGGAAGCAGTCGCAGCGGTGGTCGGGGTCACCAGCATGAATTCATGTGACCTAATGTGCACGTTTTGAGAGACACAGGCAGACCCAAAGGGTGAGCCTCACACACCACAGGCGCCTGTTCAGACAGCTCCCTGACCCGCTGAACCAAGCTTGGCGTGGTTAGTGAAAGGCTACAGGGACTCCCACACAGGGTTAGTGGTTCCTGCCCACCAGACCTGTGGACAGCGAGGGGCGGGGAAGCTCCCGGCCCCCAGGGGTTAGTAACCAAGGCTGTGGCTGTCTGTCTGGTTAGCGAACCGCAGGTTAACCTCCTAACACTACTTTGGAATGTTAGTAGTAAGCACAGAGAAATAAGAGCAATAACCCGCCAGCGCTCCTTGTAAAATGTACCCGGGACAGCAACGCTCGCCTCTCGCTGCCCCACGGGCCTCCACTGGACAGCTCCGTGCATGGAGGCGAAGCCACGGCTCTCGGGGCCGACACTCAGGTGTGGTTCTGGTCTGACGGGGGAGTCCAGCACCCGCTCCGGCCCGAGGGTGCAAGCCCTTCCTGGCGCTTGACTGGGACACAGGCCACCCTCTAGGAAGAACCAAAGAACCCAACTTGCGACTTCTGGGCTGTGTCATCAGAGTCTGACAGAACACCACAGACCTGTGATCTCAGGAGCATGTCAGAACTGATGCTCTGCTGTGTGGAGGAAAAAAACCCCTCCACAACGCTGTCTACATGGCCTTACACAAACCCAGGTGTTCGGGCAGCGCCCAGCAGGGAGCGGGCCCGCTGGGCTTCCTGGTCTAAGCACAGCCTGACCTGACTGTTGGTTCGGACCCCACGATCCAGAGGAAATCGACACTGAATCTTAATGTGAGCAGGAGATAGAGGACGCCCGTTTATTTTCAGGAATGACAAGCGCATTTCTGTTTGTGTTAGCAGGCAGTCTTTATATAACCCACTCTCCACTGCTGTCAAAATCCAAACAAGAAAGAAAGGACAGCTGAGAAATGAAAAGCTGAGAACTGAGAAACTTTTCCTAAGTGATCTGCTGGAGAGCATTTTCCGTGGAACACAACTCAGAGGTAACAACAGAGTCTCGTTTCAACCACAGGTGCGTGGCACGTGGACTCATCTCCGCACAGAAGCTGTAACAGTCATGCGAGGGGACAGTGACGGCTGGACAGGCAGAGTGCTGCGCGCAGAGCTCAGGGGCAGGAGGCCGCGCCACGCGGCGGGGCAGCCGGTGCCAGGGCCGGGGGCGGGCGGGCTTCTTCGGGCGCCCCACGCGTGACTGGGCCCTGGCGCAGGGCGGCGCTCAGCCAAGGCTCACCGGGCTTTAGCACACACCGTCACACCGGGGGTGGAGGATGAACTTGAGATGCTGACATGCTGCAGGAGGGAAGAAGTGTACAACAGGCGCTCCCGGAGGACGCATGTGCCCCCGCCTGGCCCTCAGGCGTCGGGCGGGCGCCCCGCGGCCTGCGCCCCTCACCTGATCCCGGGGAGCCGCCTCTGCTGGCGGGAGTCCCGCAAGCAGGCAGGGCTGCGTGGGACGCGTCCTGCGAGGGCTGTGCCCCCGACGGGGCAGGTGAGCTGCCCGACGTGGGCCTCCTCCCGTTTAGAGAAGAGACGGTGCTCTACAAGCCACACCTGTGCCCGTGTGGGATCCGCGTGACGTGAGGCGGCGGGAGTGCAAGGGGGCGGTCGCTGCCGTAAAGCGCCCAGGGGACGCGACCGGCAGGGCACCGGGGCAGGACTCAGGAGGGGAGGGGCCACTGCGTCTCTCAGAGCAGAAGGCGGCTAGTGACTGAAGCAAGGTGGGCGGGAGGAGCCCTGAGGGACGCACAGCCGCAGGCCACCGGAGGCGACGCGCACGGGGCCAGAACAGAGCTCTGGCAGGAGGGAGTTCTTTGAAAGCACAGAAGCCACAACCACCAGGAGCCGCCCCTCCGACGGCTCAGAGGAGTCAGGTGGACACGCAGACGGGAGGGGACGGGCGGGTCGGGAGCTGCAGGAGAGCCGCGGGGTCTGCGTGCCGTGCTCGGCCCGTGTCCTGTGGGGAGACAGACAGACCCTCCGTGAGCCACGGACGCGCCGCACGGAAACGGCAGCGGCAGGAGGACAGAAAAGCGCGAAAACAGAGAACACCACTGCAGCAAAGCCCGCCTTCCCGGAACCGCCCCCTGGGACAGGGCTCGCCCCCAGCCCCGGGCCCCCACCCCACGGCCGGGCCGGCACCACGCTCCTGGACGCCCTTCTTTGGCCACAACTGACGGCACGTGGGGGGATCTGCTTCCCAACCCGCGGTCGAGGCGGCGCCCACATCTGAGGCGTGGCCCACGGGGAAGCCTCCCAGAGGCCGCTCACTTTCCCCGTTGGTCTCTGTGTATTTTTGGCTGTGGCACGCAGGCTTCTCCAGCTGCAGTGTGCAGGCGGGGTGCCGTTTACTAACCGGCGGTCCACCCTGGGATGCACACGTCTTGTAAATGCCCAGTAAGTGGACGCTGCTGCCCCTCTTCTCAGCACACCCGCCCCCACGCTGGACAGGCAGGTGGGCCAGAATCATCACATGGGCGCAGCCAGCGCTGCCTTAAATGCCCCAGTTTTCTCTGCCCAAGCGTGACCAGCACAGCCACGGGCTGGCCGGAAGGTAAGGCTGGCAGGCTGGACTGGGAAGGGCAGGAAGGGCCCCCCTGTCACCCCGAGCCCTGAGAGGCAGCCCCGAGGGCTTACCAGGCCTCCCGGAGGCCCCAGCGCCCCTCTAATGTCCTGTCTCACTTGAGGACATCATACTCCAGGTCAAACCCGCGCCCCCTGCCAACAGACGCAGTCTCACTGGGAGCAGAAGGACTCGGGGTTCACCGCCCCCCCCAGGACAGGGGAGGGGCACGGAGAAGCCGTGCGGAGCCCCTGGCCAGCCGTCCAACGTCCAAGCCGGACCGCCCCAAGCGTTTCCCAGCAGAGGCCTCAACCCCAGCCTAATTCTTGTGACACACTCGCTCCTAGAGTCCGGACACAAGCCGCACTCTCTCCTCTTCCACAGATTCTCTAAAATTGAGATCAGTGTTTCCTCTTTTGAGAACTTTAAAAAAAACCCAACCATCACGGCTGTATGGTTCCCCACACCTCAGGTTGCAAAGCTTCCATACTAAAACCCCTCTTTAATGACATTAACACCACCCTGTCTCCTTGGCCAGGACTTATTCTATGGTTAAAGCTCCAGGTACCTGACAAATTTAAGATCGGTATCCCGGCTGGAATCTAGCAGTCTCTTCAAAAATGAGTTCTTTGAGCTTTTCCTTGGGCAAGTCATCCAATTCCATGTCAAACTTGAAGGGTGCTTCGGCGACGGGCTTGAAGAGAAAGCAGAACTTTGAGACGAGGGGCTGTGGTGGAGGCTGCAAGCCCAGGCCCTGGGCTCCCGCCGGCAGCACCCACCCCCCGAGGTGTGCGGCGTGCCCCATGCACCCAGGCCTGACAGCGGGCAGCGGCCCGCACGGCGCTGGGGTGTGGCCAGGGCTGCGCTGGCGGGGAGGGCTGCGGCTGGCTGCCCAATGCTCACACACGCGCGTCCGGTACACACAGCAGCGCCTTCCTATGAAGAAGCCTCGCGGTGAAACACGAAGCCTCGCGGGCGACGAGAATTGTGGCAAACGGCCATGCTTGTGTTAAACAGAATGAACCCTGCTTTATTTTTTCTAAATTTAGATACAAAAATGTAAGAATGAGATGGAAATACTCCAAAATTTCAATAACGGTGTCTGTGTAACCAGACTACAAAGTGAAGTTTCTTGTATTTTCTGGTACTTTTTTTTTTTTTTTTAAAGTATCCCCTCTCTATATAAATTGACCAGAAAGTTGACACTGTGTATGTACATCAAAGACTCTCCTCACACACTCAGTGCTGTTACCAGGCACCCAGCCCTCATCCCTGCCGTTCTCACACCAGGTCTTAAGGGGAGGAAAACACACACCCCAAACTCGGCTCTGGCCTCCGAAAGGGGGGAAAGGAGGAACTCGCAGTTGCTCTCCCTGCGGGGGGCTCGCAGTGTGGGGCCCTAGCGTGCCGCTCTTCTGCTGCGCGGGCGCCCAGGGCAGGGGAGCCCGGGTCTCTGGTTCTCCGCTGCTGCCCTATTGCCACAGGGAGGCGGCCTCCACTGCTCCTGGGGGAGCTGACGGATCCGTGCGCGCTCCCCCTCCGCCCAGGCAGGCAGCCCCTGCCGGACTCTCACCTCATCGCTCGGGTCGTAGTACTGCTCCAGGTAAGGATGGGCCAGAGCCTGCTCCACCTCGATCCTCTTGTGAGGGTTGAACGTCAACATTTTGTCCAGTAGATCCAGAGCTACAGAGAGAAAGGTTTTGCAGAGATGAGAAGCCAAAGGAGCAGTCACCGAACAGACTGCGCACTCCCTGTTTAAGTCAAGACCCACTAGACGGGGGAGCTGAGGGAGCCATGCGCTCAGGGGAGCCTGCTTCACCTGAGTGTCTGATGGCAGAGACCAGACTCAGGAAGGCGGCGCGCTCTGCAGAGGCTGCACAGGGAGCCAGGATTCAGGCCCAACTCTGCCCGTAAAACCCGGCCTGGTCCGAAAGCATGGCCCCACTCTGCAGGGTCACGAGCAGAGGCTGCGCGTATTACCGCTCTTGGGTCAGCTCCAAGCTTGCTGTGGCCCTGGTTACTTCCTGCCCTGTGGCTGCAGCCCCCTCCTTCCAGGTTCCGGCTGACAGGTGTGTGTGAAGCGCAGGGCCCTGGAAACATGTTCCCTGCTGGGCTCTGCCCCTGCTCCCCACCTTCATCCAAGCAGTAAACCACGTTGGACGTGAAGAGAAACTCCACACAATGAAGGGCGTTTTTCATGTCCATAAAGCGAAGTGTGAAAAGCAGCAGGATCTTTTTTAAGTCCTAACCCTAACCCTAATTTCTACCAACAGCACATTTCCCGGAATAGCGGAATAGCGACAGGGGAGCGTGGGACGCCTGCTGAGCCCCAGCAGCCCCGGGGCCTGCCCCCGCCCCTCCCTATAGTGGCCGTCTGCCTCAGGACTCCGGGACCTCTGTCTGCAGCGTTGAGAGCCCCCAGCACTGTCTTTAACCTCCACCTCCTGCTGCTGCTAAGAGGCACGCACCCCCAGGCGACGGGCATTCCTAAATCAGACCTCACGTTCCTTCAAGTTCAATCCTAGGCAACAACTTCAAAGGAAAAGAGCTTTTCTCTTTTCTTTGCTACTGGAGAAAGGCCTGGCCTCCAGCCTGTGTGCAGGGACAGGAGGCTGGGGGAGGCGAGCTGCGGGCAGGTGCAGGCCGGGCGCTGCACCTGCACTGAGTCACGCTGCCTGCGCACACGCGTCCCTGGGTGCAGAGGCCACTGGCCCTCCAAGACCGACGTCCCTCTGAGGCCGGACGGCGTCCCGCCGGGACCCTGCCTCTCCAGGACCCCACGGGACCCCTAACTCTGGGGGAGCGCAGCTCTGTGACCCCACCGTCTGCCGCATGGGTCACTCCCCCACCAGGCCCCAGGGCAGCTCGCCTGGCTGGTGCTCGCTCTGAGCCTCCTCACCCACCAGGAGGGACTCTGATCCAGAACAAGACTGCCGCCTGTCCTGTCCACCCTCAGCTCCAAGTCCCGAGTGGAGCCAGAGGAGGCGGCCACCTGTACAGGTCGCGCCACCACAGCTGCACTTCCTGGACTCTGGGCTCAGAGCCCTGCTGCTGAGGCCCCGGGCAGACGGCAGCAGAGCACGGTGGGCAGACGCCGGCGCTGCCACCAAGGGCTTCACCCCACGGGCGCCGGGAAGGGCCGTGGGGCCTCAGGGCTGAGGAGCACACGGCCAAGAACCCTGGGGCCCCGGACAGTCCTGCTCTGCCCCGAGCACGCGCCTCCTGCTCACGAGGGCGGGTCAGGCCCTCCCCGCGGCCGGCACATCCTACCGGGAAACCAGGCTCCCCAGGGTGGCCTCCCTGGGCATCACTCCAGTGGGTCCACACGCGTCCTTCTGGGAAAGGGGGACCCTGTCCCCTTCCCAGGCTGACCCTGCCTGCTGTGCCCTAGTCCCCACTCCCCGGGGTCCTTTCTGGCGCCTTGAGACCCCCACCCTGTGCCCTCACCCCTCTGAGTGGCCCCCAGGACCTGAAATGGAGGCCTCCTCCTCTACAGGCTCCAAGGCCCTGCCCCCTGGCGCTGCCCAGGGAGGACTCCAGTCCACCCCGCGAGAGTCCCCATCTTCACCCCCAGCCTCCTCCAGGACCTCAGCTGCCGTCTGCTAAACTCTCCTGACCCTGGAGTCAGCTCAGCACCCACTGCACCGAGACTCTATGGGCAGACAGGACACTGCTTACGGTCCCACTGAGGACGCACACGCAGGCGTGTTTACAGGGCGGTGAGGAAGTCTGCCTACTGTTCAAACAGCGGGCGATCCGACAAACGGAGACAGATTTCTCACAAGAACTGCGGTTTTTTCAAGTTCAAAAAACAGGAGACTTCCCTGCTGGTGAAGACTTCGAGCTTCCATGGCAGCAGCATGAGTTTGACTCCCGGCTGGGGAACAAAGATCCCGTGGGAAACAGGGACAGAGGCCTTGGCCACAGTGACCACCAGGGGCGGGAGCTCTCAGGACACAGGCCAGTGTGAGCCTGGAGCTGCTGGAGGCCACCATGTCACGGTGAGAAGCGAGGCTGGCCAACAGGAGAGGTGGGCGGAGAAGGCACTGCTGCATCGCAAGGCCAGACGTGGTCACTGTGGCCGTGCCGGGAGTCCAGGGCCTGCTGGTCCCCGGGCTGGTGAAGCCCTCTGGGCTGAGGCCAGTCAGGGCTCCCATGAAGGGCAGAGAAGGCCTCAGAGCCGGCCCTCCTGTCTGAGGACTCCCCGCACGCACAGCCCTTCACATCGCTCGTCCCTGACGCGTCTGTAGAACCTCCTCTGCGTCTTCTTTCACGCAGCCGAGAGCCACACGATGTGGGACGAGTGCTGTGCTACCTCCTCAGTGGACACTGCTCGCTCGTAGCTCCCCTTGCTATGAACTCTTTGTGAAAATCACGCTTAGGGGTGTATTCCCAACTCTCCTATGAGGTGGGTGAAACTCATCCCATTCTGAGTTAAGGAAAATGCGCGGTGGTGAGGTCAGTGACTGCCCCAAGGCACAGGCCTGGGCGCCCAGCCTGCCCCCGGAGCACAGGGCCGAGCGGGACCGTGCGGTGTCAGCACAGCAGCACCAGGACGCTCGAGGCGCTGTGCAGCCTGGAGGGGTTACACGCTGTCCACGCCGGGTCTCATCACTCTACTCTCCTGTGATCAAACCTACCAGCCTTTCACTCACGCCTGTTGTCTTGGTGTGTTTGTTTTCAAAGCTCAGGAAGATATTTCTCCCCCATGCAGAGATCAGAAAAATAGTGAGTACTCTAAATACTGTTAACTTCTAACAGTATGATTTTTAGAAAAGTATTTGATCATCAATTGTTTTACAGTTCACTCTCATGTGTGAATAGTGATTTAATCTGATTTTCTTTCAGACAGCTGTTCGACGAGCCCCGTAACATCTGCTGAAGAGTCATCTCTTCCCCTTCACCACAGTAACTCTGGAGAGAACCCCTTCTATGAAGGAAAATCTATACTACTACTGGTTCAAGGCACTCAGCAGCCTCCAAACGTGAAAAAACATTCAACCTCATTCTTAATTAAAGAAAAACAAATTAAAATGCCGTTTTCCCATCTGGTTGGCGAACCCACAAGTTCAATACCCAGAGCTGCAGGCACAAACGTGGCAAAGCTGCCGACCTGCCCCTCGGGCTCCAGAGCATCCCCTGCACCAGCCGTGTGCAGAGGGTGACCCTCGCACGGCCGTGACCACACACGCATCACCAAGCTGCGAGGAGCTTTCAAGGTCCACACCTCCTACAATAAATCGTATCAAGGCCGGTTTCCTGTACTTAAGAGACTCTACATTCCCTTCTCTGTGAACCACTATTAACAAGACAAATCCAGACGCTGAGCTACCTGCAAGCAGGCTCTTACTGTGTCTTACTGCTGCTGAGTGTCCAGGGCCTTAGAACAGACACCCGTCTGTTTCCTAAGCGGACACACTTACCTCTGCATGCTGCAGGAGGAGAGCAGACGCGAGCTGCCGGCAGGCGAACCGGCCCCCAGCCCTCTGCAGCTTCTGAGTGAGGGGAGCAGGGCTGGCTGTGAGACGTTCTCTGACCAGCAGGCTGTGGCAGAGGCGCCTTGCTCTCAGACCCTGCGGCCCCTGCTCTGGTGCTCTCGGGGCACCACTGCGGGCACGGAATGCCCCATCTGGCACCGCAGGACGAGGGCCCGCAGACCCGCCCAGCCTGTGGGCTCAGCAGCCCCCAGGTGTCAGGCCTGGGCAAGGGGGGCGACTGACCACAAAAAGGCACGATGCAGCTTTGGGGAACAACGGAAATGCTCTGTGTTCCGACTGGCGTGAAGTTACAGGACCGTATACATCTGTTAAAGTTCAAAGGCTTCACAACCGAAAAGGCTGTCTTATTCTATGTAAATTATTCTACGATAAACCTGAATTTAAAAATTATCCAATGACACGATGATTCTAAAGACATGAACTTAATCCAAGCTAAGTACCAAACAAACCCACATGTGGAAAGCCAGGCATCACCCCCAGACCCCTCAGCCCACGGCCGCGGCGGCTCCGAAAGAGAGGGAGGGCAGTGAAGACCGAGCCCCCAGCGGGGCCGTGTTACGACGCAGCAGCCGCGGCCCCGGGGCCCAGAGGCTGACACAGACCAAGCGTACCCACCTTTGGAGTCCGCGTTCGGGAACAGCCTGTTCCATGGCACCTTATTTTTGTGTGGAAGAGAGAGCAGGTAGTTTCTAGCTTTTAAATTTATTATACAATTCAGGTCTTCCTGCGACGGGGATCCAAGAATACCTATCAGATAAAATAATCTGCTGTCAGTTATTAAGACCACGGTGAACCAGCCGCGTGCCGCCAGCAGCGGGGAATGGGCCCCGGCGCTCAGCGTCTTCTCACCACCTCCCAGCGCTGGCCCTTCTCACCGAGTGTTCCGTCAAGGACCAAGAGAAACAGCTCATGCCCAGGACAGGCCCCAGAGCTGCAAGATCGTCTCCATGCCACCTCACGAAGGGCTCTGACGTGAACGTGGGCCCCGGACGCTGAGGACCTTACCCAGAATGTGGTTCAGCTGGTCAAGGTAGTGCTTCCCGGGGAAGATGGGCCTGTTGGAGAGCATCTCCGCGAGGATGCAGCCGACGGACCAGATGTCGATGGACTTGGTGTAGCCCTGCAGCGGGAGAAGGGAGAGTGACCCCTGCCGCCCCGTGACGACGAGCGCGGCCTGCCCTGCAATTCAGACGTGCGTGGGACAGCGTGCAGAGACAAACGCAACCGGCTTTCTTATAAGACGCTAAAAAACCAAGGCTGCTGGATTTCATTCCTCTCTTCAGAGCACATTCACTTATTAAGTTAGAATTTCTGTAGCAGACCTCATTTCTTTTATCAAATGATTTGAGAGAAAGAATTAGAACCCCTTCGAGCTGAAGCTGGGAAAACGAGAAAGCAGTGAGCAGCCACTGACTACTCTCAGACATCTGGGGACCTCTTTTTTTAAACTCGGAAGTCACTCAGAAGGGGCGTTGCTCCATTTCCAGAATATCTTTCTTCATTCTGAAAATCATTAAAAACAAAACAACAACCACCCATGATCTCTGGGTTCATGAGGGCGTGCTGGCTCCACCCTACTCAACTAACTCCTATCTCTCATCTTTTTTTATTCATTTTTCAGGTACAGTTTTTCTTTTAAAGGATTCGGTGAAAAGACATGGAAGAATTACCATACGACAGTGACAAAAGGCTGTTACTGTAGAAGCAGAGTTCTGTGGAGAATGCTTTAGTGATAAGTAGAAGAAGACATGTGGAGAACAGCTACGGGGGAAAAAAATCCAGTTAAATATTAAAGGCAACAGAAATATAGCAAAGTATTTTTTGAAAATCAAAGATTTAATGATCAGATCTATATCTCTGATAAAGTGGGCTGAATTTCAAAATAATTCTTTCCAATAAGATTGGGGGTTTAGGGGTATCTCCCTAGGATGTCCCAGTAGTTGTTAACATGCCGCCTACCGACACTGCTACTGTATTAACAGCAACTATAACCAACCCGTCCATTCTGAAGGAGATCAGCCCTGGGATTTCTTTGGAAGGAATGATGCTGAAGCTGAAACTCCAGTACTTTGGCCACCTCGTGTGAAGAGTTGACTCATTGGAAAAGACTCTGATGCTGGGACGGATTGGAGGCAGGAGGAGAAGGGGACGACACAGGACGAGATGGCTGGATGGCATCACTGACTCGATGGACGAGAGTCTGAGTGAACTCTGGGAGTTAGTGATGGACAGGGAGGCCTGGCGTGCTGTGATTCATGGAGTCGCAAAGAGTCAGACACGACTGAGCGACTGAACTGAACTGATAACCACGATTAGGTGGAGACCAACTGTCCTCAGGCAGCACTTGAACCGCTGCTAAGGACACGCAGACTGACACAGTCAGTGGGGGTTCATTCTCAAGGGACTTGCACACGGAGAGAGAATGAGAAAGCAGAGGGCAAAGGGTGAAGAGCCGGCGAGGGGGCGCCGGGGACGACGCCAGGGGGACGGTACACTGGGGGGGCAGTGCCCCTGAGCCCCGTGGGCTGCCCCCCACCACGACCGCAGCGTCCTGTGTCCTCCTGGTCACTCACTCTCTCACACGCGCAGGACGCTCTTCCGGGACGCCACACGTGAAATGAGACAAAAGCGAGCCCTGCTCTCCTGATGCTGGGCGTTATAGGACCTCACACGGGTGTGGGTCTCAGCAAGAGCCACCAGGCCGTGGTTTCACGTCCACGGGGCAGTCCCCCGTCCCCCACCAGGTTCCTAGCTTCACGCCAAGACTCTTCTTCACTAACTCAAACCAAAACCGCAGAGTTGAGACTGAAGGCAGAGCCAGGTGAGAAGCCAGCATGCCCAAATCAAGCCAAATGCTGGAGAGACTGGCAAAAATGAGACCACCACTGTTCTCACTAAAATGTTTTTCTTGTGGAAGATAGTTAAAAAACGAGAAATGCCTAATGCACGTTAACTTTTAGTTTAAAATACGTTTAAAAAATTAACACGTTAAAACTTCTCAGTTTTCACTTCCATATAGTAAATACTGATAGATAAAACCCACATAAACAAGCCCGCTTAGGGTCCTGGATAAGCTGTTAGACGCTGCGGGGTCTGGAGCACGGGGTGTCTGCGACCCTCGCCTCTCCCATTCCTGCCCTGCTCCGCAAGTTACAAATGCTGTCAAGTGCCGTATTATAAATACACAGAGCGCTCCAGCCAAAGCTGGGACAGTGAGTGCTTAGAAAAAAAAAGAGGAAGATAACGGACAGCAAACAAACAAAAGCCAGAGCCACCCTGAGTCCAGTAATGTTTCAGAACAAAGACGGGGTCAGAGGAGGAGAAAGAGAAAGACGTGTGATCGCTCCTTCACGGACGGATGCCAGCTCGTTATGTAACTTAGAGAAGCGGGCTCTGCAGCCCCAGCAGGAGCACTGACAGACACAGCGGTGCTCACGGGCACCTCGGGGAGAGGCTTCCGGGAAGACGAGCCCCAGACATGGCCTCTGAGACCCTGCGGGGCCTGTGCAGCCAAGAGTGACCCGGGCCCCTCAGGAGGAGCCCGCCCTGTGAAGCAGGGAGAGCTCAGGCGGGCGTGAGGCCACCTCTGCGCTCCCCAAGTGATCCGGGCTGTGGAGGAGCGGGGGCGACCCCACATGGGCACAGCACAGGGGCCGCAACACGCCGCTGTGAGGACACAACAGGGCCAGCGCCGGACGAGGCTGCCGTCACGGGCGCGCGGAGGGCATGCCGCCTGCCCAGGAGCATTCGCCAGCTCCTCAAGTCAGTCCGGTAGGAGTCAGAGCTTGACGCGGGGGAAGTGAGAGGAGAGCGGGGAGACAGGCAGGCGGAAGACGTCAACGCTGGTGAGGCTAGGGGTACACAGGTGTCCCCCGACCCAATTCTCCCGTGGGTGTGCTGAAAAGGAAACGCTGGACATGCTGGGAGGGGCCTCTCGGGCTAGAGGAGCCGTGAGTCAGAGGACGCAAGCCACGCACGAGAGCGGAGGCCACCGCCCGGGGGTCCCCCGGAGACGGCGGGAGGGCCCGGCACCGAGCGACTCACGTGGCCATCCACCGCAGGGGCCTGCCCTGTGGCGCTGTCTGCGGTCGGGAATTATGAGAGAATCAGCACAGCGTTTTCTTCTGTGAAACATCTGTTAGGCCAAATCCTCCTTTACGATGGCATCTATTCTAATGGATTTTTACTTCTACAGCTGACTCCACGCAGGTGTGACACCAAGAGCAGCTACCTGCTGTAAACAGGCTCCATTTCCTCGCAGAGGCAACCCCACGCGTGGCCCTAGTCCTTCACGTGAGGGCTGGAGGGAGAGAACCAGCCCCTGGGCCGTGCACTTCACTCACTGCCATCGAGCCTCTCAGGACGACGTCTGGTTCCGACACCTGGACGTGGGTCCAGCGTCTACTCTCGTGGCCTTCCTCACACGTGTTACATCGCGGTGGACGGGACGGAGTTCTGGACTCTCGACCTCGCGACACAAGGCTCAGGATGACTGAGAGATGTCGGGCGCGCCGACCGCAAGCCAGACGCTGCCTGAGCGCAGCGGGCCAAGGCTCACGAGGCCCCACGGCCACCCTCGCTGCGGCCGCTGCTCACGCCCCTCGCACCGGCCACTCTCGACTCTGCCCTGCTCCACAGACTCTCTGGTCGTTTCCTGTGAGCAAAGGCCCTGCTGGCAGTGCGCTTTCGACCTGGATGCCGGACCACCGTGTCATTTTGAAAGAGTTACAGCAGCTCTTATTTTTCCCACACCAATGTTTTCTTCCAATTTTATTGCAATTTTGCTGAAGAGGCTTCTTCGTATCAGGTAAGTCTGACTCTTACAGGAGAGCCCTGGTCCGCATTCACGACCACAGTCCACACACACAACCCAGCTGACAGGAGGAAGCTGCCCGGGTGGAGGAGGGCTGCTCGGGGGCGGGACGCAGGGGCCCACGACGGGAGCACGCCCCTCGGCTCTGTAAGCCAGCGCTAGCCCAGCCCGGACGTCAGTGCTGAAGGGAGACAAGCCAGTACCTTGGGGCTGGCCAGACAGACCCAGCCTCAGCCCAGGCCGAGTGCAACTCACGGCCTAAGTTCTCTGGGCTCCTGGATTTCTTCCGATGCAAACCTGGTCCTTACCTTGGAATTCAACATGATTTCTGGAGCCCGGTACCAGCGAGTGGCCACGTACTCTGTCAAGAACCCTGTGTGGTCGTGGTCTGGATCTGCAACACGGGCCAAGCCAAAGTCACAGATCTAGGGGAGAACAAGACAGGACAGCTTCTGAGAGTCAGGTCGCCAGCAGCAGAGCCACACAGACGCTGGCGGGACGCAGCTGTGACGCGACAGCAAGCGACAGCAAGCGCCACCGCTCTCGGGCGGCAGAGCCCCGAGGCAACGACACACGCCCACTTACCTGCTCCTCACGACAAAGGGATGGCAGCCACCTCGAGTCAGAAAGGAACAGGCTGCAGAGTCTTGCCCAGAACACATTTTCAACGGTTTGCAGCCTCTACTTATCTGCTTACCCACAGCAATCCTGCTTAGACCACTTGATAAACAGTTCTGCACAGAGTAAGGTCACTCAAACCAGCCCCCAGCGAGCGCTGGAACGGTCACTGCTGGGACCAACCTCTCCAGCGTGGCCTCTCTCCACACATGTGACCTCTTCCTCTGTTCTGCCCACCTCCTTCCCCTCCTGTAGTCAAACCCACTCCCAAAGCTGTACAAGACGTTCCACACACTGAAGACGGATCCTTACCCCCCAAAAAAAAAATCCAGCCTCTAATTTCTCCTGACTCATGCAAGCCGGCCTTGACCATGCAACGGTTGGGGCTACTCCAGATTACAATGTGTGAGGAGAGTAACTGGAACATATTTGGTCCCAAACAACTGCAGGACCCTTTAATTCCTAGCTCCTGGGGAACTAATCCAAGAGATAGAGAAAGAGAGACAGACAGACAGAGATGCTAACACAGACCAGAATCTAGCAGAAGGCAGCCTGGAAGACGGAGATCACTTTGGAGGCTGACTGCTCTAATTCGGTTGAAAAGTGACAAGGGTCTGAGCTCAGTCCCTAAAAATAGAGACACGGAGGCAGGGACACAGCTTAGGAATACTCAGACGACTTAACAGACACCAGCCTCTGCAGAGACCCCACAGCTGAAGGTCTCAACTTAAAAAGACTCTGCAGGCTCCACCCACCTCCTCAGGGCTCCTGGCCGTGGAGGCTGGCACCCCCCGCGGCACCTCTGACCCGAAGCCCTGCCGCTTCCTCGATGGAGCCCTCAGAAGTTCTGCATCCATGCCGCCCAGTTCCCGTCCTCTGGCCCCTGTCAGTGCGTCTTCAGGAGGAGCAAACACCACGCCTGCTCTGTGGCTCTTCCAGGGCCGTGCTCTGGGCACTCTGGACAGGGCCGCACAGTCACTGTGGCGTCTTGAGACCCCCTTGGCCTCCAGCACCAGCCTCACCTCCACAGCCAGACGGCTTGCTGAGGCCATCACACCCTGGACAGCCGCGGGCTGACGGACTGTCTGAATCTGCAACGCGCCCGCACCGCGCACCACTCCTTGGGCACCCTCGGCTCACGCGGCATGGCCGGGTCCAGACACGAGTCACAGCTCTCTGTGGTCAGCAGAACCCCAGGTGAAAAGCCTGCATCCAGACCCCCAGATCAGTGGGCTCAGTCCTGGGGCTGACGTCTCCACCCTCGTCTGGGAGCGGAAACAGAAGCAGGAGCCGCACTCGGGGAGGCAGATAGGACCTCACACCTCTACAGAGACAGGCCCACGTGGTGTGAGCAACCTAAAGACAGCTGTGGAGAGGGCTCCTCTGAAGAAAGCCACGCCAACGTAACCCTGACCCCCCCACGGGTCTCAAGCTCTGGGGCTGAGCTCGTATCAAGAGGGCAGGATTGATCTTCCCTCCTCTGGAAGCCGGGCAAACCGTTCCCACTGCCTGAACCAAGAGAACACTGGAAGTGACGCCGTGCGACTTCCCAGGTGAGACCATAAAAGGCGCTGTGGCTTCCACCTGGGGAACTGGGGGCCTCTGGCCGTGTCGTGGGGACACCACGTCACGTGGGCGACACGTGGCCATGCCGTGGCGCCAACCACCAGGCCTGTGGGCGACGATCTGAGCCTCCAGGGCCACGTCTCTCAGCTGCGGTCCAGAGGCTGAGCCCAGAGCAGTCACCGCACCCCCTGTTCCCTGACCAAAGTCCTGACCTCAGAAATTCGCATTCAAACACGATACTGCTGTTTCAGGCCATGACACCTTGCGGGGCTTGAGAGAGGCTCCAGCCTGGGTGGAGGCGGGAGGTAAACAGGCGTCCACGTGGGGAGGCGGCAGGAGCCCCAAGGGGACTGGAGTCCTGAGTAAAGGGCCCAGGAACGCACTGCACCAACCAGCTACGTCGCTGGGAGCTGCACAACGGTGACTTCTCTAACTTTATGATCCCTTGTGCGTTTATGCTAAGTCACCTCAGTCGTGTCCGACTCTGTGCGACCCCATAGACGGCAGCCCGCCAGGCTCCCCCGTCCCTGGGATTCTCCAGGCAAGAACACTGGAGTGGGTTGCCATTTCCTTCTCCAACGCATGAAAGTGAATAGTGAAAGTGAAGTTGCTCAGTCGTGTCCGACCCTCAGCGACCCCATGGACTGCAGCCCACCAGGCTCCTCCGTCCATGGGATTTTCCAGGCAAGAGTGCGTTTTGCGTACTCTTGTGCGTTTATCAGCTGGCATTTACTTTAAGGGAGCACCGTACTTCATCAACCGGGGCTTCGTGCCTACCCTGAAGCCTGGACCCCACTGGGAAGACGGGGGAAACGTTTCCTCTGTCCCTGTGAGTTACAGTTCTCAGAAGAATGAGTTGGCTTAAGGAGGACCATGTTTTTCTACTGGTATCCTGCACTCATAGTAGATAAAAATTACTGGCTATAATTTAACAAACCAAGAGGTACATGTAGGGAAACCCTGTTCATGGTCATCCACGGGAAGCTCATGTCACGCTCTTAAAGTTCTTTTAACACTGCAACACTGAAAGCTAATACAGCAGTAACCAAAAACTGCCAAGGCTACAAAAAAAATTTTACTACAGTTCTATATAGAGGAAGGCAGACAACCAGGATATGGTACAAGAAATAGAAGAGGGCTTAGTCACACGCCCTACCACTCCCACCT
Source organism: Bos indicus (assembly GCF_029378745.1). Lineage (NCBI taxonomy): Eukaryota > Metazoa > Chordata > Mammalia > Artiodactyla > Bovidae > Bos > Bos indicus. Next base: position 71,951,209 of record NC_091776.1, on the reverse strand, counting down.
GGCCACCTTTGGGGCTGAGTAAATTGAGATTCTCCTAGAACAAAAGCCCCAGAGACATTCCATTTTATCTTTTGAACCCTCCTTCCTAGGCCCACCCAGAAGCATACATGCTCCGACCCGAGCAGCCTGGGGCTCCCCTGGGGCTGTGGATGGAGTCTGGAGACCACACACCCCTGCAAGTTTCCCCAAAAACACGCTGCAAGCACAACCTCCAAACAGGGCCCACAACCCCTGCTTTCCTGTGGCCCTGAGAGAGAAACAGCAGGCCTGCGGGAGAGGGCTCCAGGAGGGCCGCGAGAGGCCAGTGTGTACGGGGTCTCAAGGCTGGGTACCAAGCACGTAGCATGTTTATGGAAACCAAAAAAGGAAGCTAACTGCTGTTGGCCTTGACTGTACCAGAGTCAAAAGCTAAAGGTCTAAGACACTTAAAAGAGCTGACATCCTGAGGGCTCAAGAGTAAAAAATATTAACACAGAAGTCAACGGAAAAAGGAAAAAGTGACTTAATTACCTGCTTGAAAATTCAAAAAAGAACCTAAATAACGATATTAGTAAGGCCGGGGGCTGTGGGCCGGCATCAGGGCCGCCCCCGAGGTCTGAGGAGGGGCAGGCGTCCCCTGAGCTCAGAGCCTGGCCCCTGCCCTGCCTGTGGGGCGCGCGCCACACTCCTGTCTGGACTGAGACTCTGGGTACGCATGCCCTGTGGACGATGCGTACCCCACATGGACGTTTCTCAATGTGGGCCAACTGAACTGCTCCAAGTTTCTCAAACATCCTATTGTGTTTCTGAGTGTGTGTTAAATTGGGTTTCGAAAACACTGCCTGGACGGTGCAGACGGCTGATAACACAGAATCAGCGTGGGCACACGTCCCAGTGAGCAGGGAACGAGATGGCCCCAGGCAGACACAAGCCCACCAGCAGTGACGAGACAGCAAAGCAGTATGCTTCTGTGTTTCCTCTTCTTAAAGATGAACATTTTCAAGCAAAAGTCAACTTCTCCCAGAAATATTACATACTTAAAATATTAAGAATAGCTCTCTAAAACCAAACAAAAGCAATCTGCCATAGGAAAGCAGTAGGAGACATCAGAATAATCACTATAATTTTTCAAGAAAACCACTAAGAGCTGACCAGGTCTGGCTGTTCCTAAGAGCACCCTCACCCTTCAGGCCACCCTGACTCATGTGCCCAGACCCACAGACAGCGATCTGCTGGCTACACCCCATGTGGGGAGGGCATGAGTCTAACTCAGAAGGATATTAAGAGGTGATAGAGTCCACCCCAGCTGTGTCTGATGCAGGAAGCTGCCGCCACCACGTCTCACAGGCTGTCTGCTACACAGCTGTAAACACGGGAGCCGGCAGACCAGCTAACCATCTGAAGACAGGGCCACTGACAGTTCCAGAAGACCCTCCAGCAGAGCAGGCCTCGGCGCTGGTGCCCTGGCCCCCCACTCCTTCGTCTGCTGCTGCTCCTTCTGTCTGCAGTCCCCTGCGCCCGGCATGGCCACTCACCTACTGCAGGGCTGGCATGCTGGGAGGGACAGCACGATGCCACCTCCTTCCTGACACGTCATGGCCCCGGCCAGAGCCGGCGGCCTTCTCCTCTGGGTCTGGAAGTGCTCCTTTCAGAGCCTCCATCACCGCAGATGGTGCCATAAGCACACACTCTACCTCCGTGATGTACAAGCGACATGCCACTCCTGCCAGGACCACCCCGTCTTGACGAGCACAGCTCGGCAGTAGGCCTGGAAACCAGGAAGGGTGAGGCCTCTGGAGCAGCTCCTCCTTAACGCCGTTCTGGGTCTCCTGAGTTTCTACACGCATTTCAGGATCAGCCTGTCTGTTTCTGCAGAAGCAGGCACCTGTGGCTTTGACAGGGACTGCATGAAGCCTGCGGGCCACACTGGGGAACACCGAGTCTTCCGACCCATGCACACGAGGGTCCTCTCACGCGTCCAGGCCCTCTCAGACTCACACGCGTCTCCACTGGACTCTGCACTCCCTTCACTGTGTCTGAGCGTCTGCAGACCTCGCTGCCTGTTTACTTCTGCCGCGTGTTAAAAGACTAGCGCTCTTCACTTGCATTTCTTTTTGCCATAAAACTGCTTTTGAGTATTTCTGGTGTTAATACGAATAGCAATAAATACAAACATGCCCCAGTAAAACGGGTTTCTCAACTCCTACGCCCTAAGTGAGAGCAAATGCGGCTGACCTTGAGATCGCAGGTGGTGTTGAGCAGCAGGTTGGAAGGTTTGAGGTCACGGTGCAGCACGTTGGCTGAATGAATATACTTTAACCCTCTGAGGATCTGGTAGAGAAAATAGCAGATGTGGTCGTTGCTGAGGTGTTGCGTCTTCAAGAGCTTGTAGAGATCTGTTTCCATGAGGTCCTGTACTATATACCTGTTTGGAAACGTTAAGGTACCAAAATAGCTGGTTACACTCAGCAAAGCACTGAAGACAAAAGAACGCCCACGACCCACTGTTCATGCTGATGCCCAGGAGGGGCACGAGAAGCTGACGGAAGGCTGGCGCCCCGCAGCAGAGCGGGCCTGAAGCTGTGGCCTCCTGCTCAGCTCCCGTGAGACGGCAGGGCACACACCTGCCTGGCGTGCACGCTGACGCCCCAGCAGAGACCTGGCTCACGCAGGACATGGGCATGAGTCCTGTTCCCTGCGTGGCCTACCACCAACAGGAGCCTCTGGCATCGCTGAGAGGAGCAGGCGGCATGGGGCACTTTCTCCTCTGGCCCAGCATCAACTCCTAATTTCATTAGTCTTTGATCTGCCTTCCTGTCCCCCTCCTTTCCCCACAAAAACCAACCATAAAACTTTTGGAAACACAGGCTGAGAACACATTCGCTACTAAATTCAGCCCTCAGTCTACTCGTCTGGCTCTGCAGTTCAGGCTGAGACTCAATGAATCAGACAGGCGCAGCAGCGCTACGAAGGGGCCTGCGGGCTGCGCCCTCCGGCCGTCCGGACTACCCGCCTCCCTCAGCAGCTAGAGTCTCAGGCGCAGCTGACTTCGTTCTCAAGGAAAATAAACATAAAAGCTGCCCGCGTCTAACCTCACCACAGCGTGCTTTCATCAGTGTTCGGCGTTTTTTAAAACTCATGTCTCTGCACATATTATACACCTCCTACAGATTCACACTAACGGGGACACAGTTTGGGATGTGAAGGAAACACGACTGGAAAACGTGTCATCTGAGAGCAGGACAGCAGGCAGCAGGGGAGGCGCTGCACTGAGAGGATCAGCAGAGCTCAGAGCAGGGCTGGCGACAGCGGAGGCCCCGGAGACCGGCCTCCCAGGGGCGCAGCGCCCGGCGGCAGGGGCGGGGCGGGCCCCTTGGCACAGCCACGCTTCCAGTCCTGGGGCCTAGTCCAGAGTTCTAAACCGGCCACCGTCACCACACAGCCTCGGAGCTCAGCTGGCTCTGAAGATCAGAAGGGCCAGCCGCTCAGTTTTAAAGATGAGATAACTGGACCCAGATGTAAAATGCTGCTCAGATCAGGATAGTGTGGACTGAGCAGTGCCGTGCAGGGCCCCCTCTTCCACAGTCCATGGCTCCTTCCTTTTCACCATTATAATCAACCATACCTTAAGTGGGAAAAACATGACTGGAAAAGGTGTTGATCAGAATTTTCCACAACTGCACTTACTGAAAGGAAATCTTTACTGAAACTGACAGAGAAAAATTGGATTTGCCAAAGATACTGAGCATAGCTACCGACAACTGGAAAATCGGAGAAAAACCGTCAGTTGATGCAAGTGCCACAGTGACTGGCGAGCAGAGCACAGCGTCCCCGTCCACAGGCAGCGCTCCTCCCTCCCCACAAGCAGGGCGCGTCCAGGTGCCTGACTCCAGCAGGTGACGGAGCAGCTGCCTGGAAAGGATACACATCTTTCATCTGCTCGATGGTCGGTGCTCGAATAATGTCATTGATTCCGATGATGTTCTCATGTCTGAAGCGCAGTAAGATCTTTATCTCTCTCAGCGTTCTCTGGCAGTACGTCTGGTGCTCAAAAGGGCTGATTTTCTTGATGGCGACTCGGACTTTGTTGACATTGTCATAAGCAGAGCTAAAAAAAGAAAGGGGGGTGAGGGGAGACAGCATTAACAACAGGCCCCAGGACACTCTGGCAGCAAGCGTGAGGCAGTAGAGCAGGAACGCGCCCGTCACCCTGCGCAGGAAGGCAGTGTGCTGTCCACAGAGAGGCCCTCACGGGGGCAAGCGCACACGAGGCCTCAGGACGAGCAGAGGGTCCGGCCTGCCAACTGTGCGGACGCCAACGTCCACGACCCAGGAGCACGGGCGTGTGACACAGGCACGCCTGACCCCGCCGTTCCTAACAGCAACTGCATCTGGGGAGAGCCACCATGTCTGCCTCCGAAACAGCTTCCCACAGTTGCAGCAGACTCCATGACTCAGCAGAAACGCTCCAATGACCCTCAACCACGTCTTCATCCCAAGCAAAATGGACCCAAGAGGGCAACACGGATACGCTGCAGAGCAGGGGACTGCGGTCACGCTCCTGTAGCGGCGTGTACTGGAGTGTGATCTGAGCAAGCACCGAGTCACTCTCCTGTACACCCCGAACTGCAACTGCACTTCAGTGGGGGTGGGGCAGGAGGGCGGCGACTGGGAGCAGCAGCAGTGTCTTACTTGCAAAACGACAGTCTTTCCTCCTCCCCACGCCCAGGAAGCTTGACCAAGACGCTTGGCTGTGCGGAGCTTAGTCGTGTCTGACTCTCTGCGACCCCATGGACTGTAGCCCGCCAGGGTCCGCTGTCCATGGGACTCTCAAGGAGGAAGACTGGAGTGGGTCACCATGCCCTCCTCCAGGGGATCTTCCTGACCCAGGGGTCAAACCCAGATCTCCCATGTCGCAGACAGATTCCATACCGTTTGAGTCAACTTATAACAAAACCTAAAAAGTATTGTTCAAAAAATACTCTCACACACACACAAAGAGGCAAAAACAGAAAAAGAAAAACACCTCTCACAGTCCTGACATGGGGCCCAGTTCTTCCCAAGGTGTCCTGAAGGTCTGGCTCGACAGAACCCCACGCAGCAGCAGTGATGAACACGCCGCCAAGCCCCTCGCGGCGCGCGCTTCACACTCTTTTGATTGAAGAACCATGTGAGACTTTTCAAAATATATTTCAAAAATTATTCTTAAGTGGGAAAAAAATCACAGGAGAAATCCTAGAAAACTGTTGGCATATCCTTTAAAGAAGAAAGCACAATTATTTTGGAATTCCTCACCAATACAAAAAAATTTGAGAAATAAAGAGTACTTCTTAGAAAGAGGTGCAAAAATACCTTTAACCTCATGCCCACTTGAGAGAACAGTCTCTAAAACTGGAACTAGGTAATGGAGAAGGCGATGGCACCCCACTCCAGTACTCTTGCCTGGAAAATCCCATGGATGGAGGAGCCTGGTGGGCTGCAGTCCAAGGGGTCGCTAAGAGTCGGACGCGACTGAGCGACTTCACTTTCACTTTTCACTTTCCTGCTTTGGAGAAGGAAATGGCAACCCACTCCAGTGTTCCTGCCTGGAGAATCCCGGGGACAGGGGAGCCTGGTGGGCTGCCGTCTATGGGGTCGCACAGAGTCGGATACGACTGAAGCGAGTTAGCAGCAGCAGCATACTACTTAAAACAGACACCCTCTCCTCCGCCCCCGAATAAAGGAGGACACTTTTCTCCAGCATTCGTTACTCTAACGGGACCAGCAAAGATCACAGCTATTTCTGTGCCCTGAGGAGCTCAAGTGCCTGCGAGCACCCAGTCATCTTACAGGAACTCGTCCTCAAGCCCCAGATGAATTCTCTCCTGAGATCCAAAGTGGTGGGGAGGGGGAGGTCACGGCCAGAGGTGAGCACGCTCAATTCTTAAAACGGTAGATTCCTACTGCTAAGTCGCTTCAGTTGTGTCCGACTCTGTGCGACCCCATAGACGGCAGCCCACCAGGCTCCCCTGTCCCCAGGATTCTCCAGGCAAGAACACTGGAGTGGGTTGCCATTGCCTTCTCCAATGCATGAAAGTGAAAAGTGAAAGTGAAGTCGCTCAGTCATGCCCCACTCTTAGCCACCCCATGGACTGCAGCCCACCAGGCTCCCCCGTCCATGGGATTTTCCAGGCAAGAGTACTGGAGTGGGGTGCCATTGCCTTCTCCGAAAAAGGAAACTACTGGTAATATAATGCAGATGAAGTGCAAAATAATTATGCTGAGTGAAGCCAGACCAAAAGAAAAGTGCCCCCCTCACATAAAATGCAACCTTGTCTGAGGACAGAAAGCGGGGCTGCTGGAGGAGGAGGGATGACACGATGGACATGGAAGCCAGGTAACTCTCAGAGGCCATCGATATTCATTATCGAAATGTCCTGATACCTTCAAGGGTGTACAGTATGTCAAAACTTAAAGTGTACACTTTTAAACTATACACTGACATACTGAGTACCAATGACTTCTTAAAGAAACTCATTTAAAAAAAGTGCCGGGGTCCCCAAATGCATGATCAGTTCCAGGGCCAGGGTACAATTCCAGAACTGTATCTGGCAGTAAATGCGGAAGCAGAAGCCCACAGGACTCTGGAGGAGATTATTTAACAGGTGGGAGGAACGGGAACCAGCGTGAGCCGAGGACGCACGAGTCACGCTGCAGCAACCTCATCTCCTGCTGTGACAGGGCCACCACAACGGGGGGACCCAGAGCGCGGCGGGGCCCAGCCACACTTGCCAAGGACTCCCCACTTCCGAGACTCCGTGTCAGAACCAGGGGCAGAACCAAACGGTGGTCCTCCTCTTGAGACGGTGGCAGTTCAGGGACGGAAGGAGACAGGGACAGACAGCATGCGCGGCCTTCATGACAGTAAAGCACTCCTCCGAGCTGAGTAGATGAAGTCCAAAATGAGAGTAGTAAAGAGAGCGCTGAGAGACGAGGCCTGCAGAAACCATATTCTCAAGGGTGAGCAGCATTCGAAGGGGAGCAGGGCCCAGAGGAGGCAAGAGACACCACCTGGAGGGGAACAAGCAGGCTGCCTGCGGGGAGGCCGGCCCTCGTCCACCAGGCCCCTCCTGGCGGTGCGCACAAGGTCCAGGGACCACGCCACCAGGAGCCCCCAGAACCCCCCAGGGTCCCCTGAAGCAGCGAGTGGACGCCCTCTGGGGTGTTCGCCACAAGGGCGGGCCGCAGCAGCCCACGGCAGGGGGTGGGCGCACAGCACTGGCTGGGAGAGAAGAGGGCTCTGCTGGGGGCCCGTTCTCAGGGACTGCTAACACCCAACTCGGAAAAGGCCACGAGTCTACAATTTGAATCTGATCTTCTAGGTCTTCTTGAAAGTCTGTCTGTCTCAGGAGGAAGGGAGAGTACATTTCATGCTTCGTGCGTGCTAAGTCGTGTCCGACTCTGCGACCCTGTGGACCAAAGCCCGCCAGGCTTCTCCAGGCAAGAATACTGGAATGGGCTGCCGGGCTCCATTTGTTTTCTTGACCCAGGCCTTGGAAAGAAAACAAGAAAATGGGTGGGGAGACAGGGGTCTTGTACTTTCTGGCGTAAAGGTCTGAGGAGGCCTGCAGGGGATTCGGATGGAGGAAAGAGAGGCTCTGCTCACAGCAGCAGTGAGGAGGTGGAGGCTGGGAGTAAGATACGGGGGCGTTTAACAAGCCACAGAGGGGAGCACTACTGAAGAGAAGCGAGGTGAGGACAGCGCTCAAGAGCAGACAGAGGAGCAGGAACTGGCCAGACCATGAGGAAGCACCTGTAATCACCAGGAGAGAGTGCCATTTCAGAAGCCAGGAGTCCCAAACAGAAGTGCGTGAGAAAGACAAGAACTGGAAGCCATCTGCCAAATCTGCGATCAGTGGATAGGTGGGCCCTGGGTGGCGGCTGGTGAACAGGAGTGGGGACGGCGTGCAAACACGCAGGTGACCATCTTTAAAGAAGGCGAGGAGGAGCAGAGTGGCCGGCAAATCCAAGGCAACAACCAGAAGGCTCAAGCTGTCAGGAAGCAGTGGAGGGGTCAGAGGCGGGAGATGAGGCAGGGTGGAGAGGAGGCTCCCCGAACTAGGCAGGGGTGAGGAGGCAGTGTGCATTCAGGCAAAGCTGCAGGGCCCTCCCTGCAGGGACCTGGGGCTACAGAGCGGAGTACGTGTGTGACTTCCACCGCAGGAAGTCACAGGGATTTTAAGGGAGGCAACACTGGTGTCTGCTGTGAAGCTCCCTCAGGAGGTGGACTGCTGAAAGAACAGAACGTGTGGGCAGTGCAGCGGGCAGGAGCCCTCTCTGCCAACCTGGACCGCGATGAGGCCACCGCTCTGCAGAAAGCAGTGCCTACGCCACCAACCTCACGTCTCCTAGCTTGGTGGAAAGCGTCAGCCGCACCTGACTCTGAGGCCCTGTGGCTGTGGCCTGCCAGGCTCCTCTGTCCACGGGCTTCTCCAGGGAGACCTGGGTGGCCACTCCCTCCTCCAGGGGATCTTCCCGACCCAGGGATCTAACCGGGGGCTCCTCCACTCAGGTGGGCCTGTACTCTGAGTCCCTGGGAAGCCCTAGCTTGGTTCTGGTTCAAGTGCTCTCCACTTAAGCAGACCCAGCTCCTCCAGGGCAGAAGCACACACCCTGCATTGCTCATGCCGTCTTCTGAGGAGCCATAACCAAATTCTCGGGGAGAAACCAGCAGTGGAGGAGCAGAGACAGAGCTCCCCAACGCGAGAACCTGGAGCATATGTCCACACCCTCTCCCGCCCCCTCACCTGCGGGTGGGCAGGCTGCGGCTAGTGACGCGCTCCGAAGCACAGATGGGGACACGGGAGGGACAGTCGCTCTGCAGCGGGGCAGCCTGGCAGATCCCACCCCCACCCAGCAGGCAGTTACCACCACCACTGACACCCCGTGGACGCCTCTGGTAGGATGAGAAAGGCGGCTCATCTCTGTGGTGCTCTTTCCCAAGCCTGTCACCCCAGTCTAACAGTGAGAAGAACGTCCGCAAACCCAACGTGAGGGCTAGTCCACAAAATGACTCGAAGAGTTCTCCCAAGTCATGGGAAAAAAAAAAAAACAGTCACAGAGACACGAGGCAGACACACAACCAAATGCATGTGGTATCCTGGACTGCATCTTGGAACAGAACAAGGAAATCAGTGGAAAAGTAAACTCCAAATAAAACCCGGAATTCCATTATACCAACGTTGGCTTTGATAAGCATATTACAGTCATATACGATGTTGACATGAGGGGAGACAGAAACTGGGCGGGGCTTTCGGGAGTCCCCAGCACTATCTGCGACTTTTCTGTAAATCTAAAATTATTCCAACATAAAAGTTTGTCTGAAGAAGGTCTTCTGCTTAACAATACTTCCAAAATTGATGAAATAATTTGCATATGAAAAATATGGACTTAATTTAATAAGTAGAAGGAAACAGTCATTTCACAGTTAGCTACTTTAACCTCCCATAAAAATAAATGCCCAATGGAACAAAAATATCCCTAAAAAGGTAACTGAGAACTTCACTTAATTGAGCTTTAAGTCATATTCTACTCCAATCACTGGACAGACACTCACTAAATCCCCAAGTAGCCTAATGATCCACTCAGGTTGAAATAACAGAACGTCATCCCTCCTGCCTTCCTCCCTTTGAGCATCCTGAAGAACAGGGATGACATCTGAAGATATTTACTGCAAAACTGCCTAAAAGACCAACACGCACTGGCCAACATAAGGTTTGCTACATTGTGGAATATTAATAGGTCCCTGTGCAGCCATTAAACGAAGTATGAAGACTGTACTAACTAAAAGTGAGATTCAAAATAAAACCACAGACTGCAGCTTAAAAATATTTATCTAGAAAAGCCAATTTGCAAAACAAGATAGGCTGATGGAGCCCTAAGTGACGTAAGACGTAATGTGAATTGTATTTTGTCTTACCATCTCTGTCTGTCCTACTGGGAGGAGAAGCACAACCACCGTGGTGAAGGTTATGTGGGATGAGGCAGCTTGAAGGGAGAGACCTGAGCTTAGTGAAGTGAGTTTCTAACAGTCTACACATCGTCACAGGGTTCGCTTCTAGCCATGATGGAAGAACAGAGGCTCATCTACTCTCTTAATTAAAAGGGAAAAAAGACAGGGTTTATGGAACAACGGTCTTCAGACACCCAACAGCAGGCAGCACAGGGCAGCGAGGCGAGTGCTGTGACAGCCCCTCTTTACAGCCTGGAGCATCCAGCCTGCAATGCAGAGAAGGGTAGTTTCCTCAAGATGAAACAGAATTCGAGATCTGGAGCGCCCACATCGGCCAGAATTTGTGAAGCAGAGCACAGGAGAGGAGAACGTCAGAAGGCTGAGGAGGCCCCTGAGCATCCGGCTCAGGACTGATCAGAGCTCATGCACGCTCCAATTCCAAGGCCAGGGAAGGAGCCACCGGAGAGGAGCAAATGGACTAAGCCATGTAGAACGAGAGTGGGAACAGCTCCTGTCCGACCACAGCACAGCAAGCCCAGTCCTCAGAGAGGCGGTGACTCAGTCCAGGGGCTAAATGAGCCTTTGACTGAGGGCTATTCTGGACCTGCGTTAAAGACACTGAGAAGAGAGCTCTGGAAGGAACAAACTGTTCAAGGAACTTAACTGCATCCCAGGGAAAAAACTCCCAAATATTCAAATGAATACCAAAAAAAAAAAAAAATTCTAGCACTCAGTACAAAATCCACAATGTCACGCATCCAGTCAACATTACTAAAGACCAAACCATGGGACTTCCCTGGTGTCCTGTGGTTAGGAATCCACCTTCCAAGGCAGGGCACGTGTGTGTGATCCCTGGTCCGGGAACTAAGATCCCACATGCCAGGGGGCAACTGAGTCCACCCACTTCAACAAAGGCCCAGCACAGCCTACAACTCCCCCAAACCCAAACCAACAAAGAAAGAAACCAGGAAACATATTCAGTATCTTGTAGTGATCTATAATAGGAAAGAATTTGAAAATACATATACTGAATATACTGACTCACTTCACTGTACATCTGAGATATTACTAATCAATAAAAACAACAAAGAAGCAAGAAAATACCATAATGAAGAGAAAAAACAAAAAAACAAAAAAAAACCCAGAAAAGAGATGATAGAATTAGTAGACAGGAATGTTAACAGATATACTCCATACACTCATGAAGGAGGGCGTGATATTAAGGAGAAAACTGGAAGGTATAAGAAATACTCAAAATGAACTTCTAGAGACGCAAAAAACACAATGCTTGAAGTCAGCAACAGAGCACATCTTGAAGACAAAGCTGGTGGCCTGGAGGCCAGGAGCGAGCACCAGCCAGAACGCCATGCGACGGGGGAGGTCTGGGCGCGGGGGAGCGCAACTTCAGGGAGCTGTGGGACGAGGCCAAGGAGCTTAACATATACTCAACTGGAACCTAACAACTTCACAGGTACAAAATCCGAGGGAAAGTAAGTATTTCCAGAAATGCGTTAAATGCCAAGGAAAGACACATACAAAGGCTCTTGCTACGCTGGTTTCCAACTTAGCAACAGGCACCGCTAAGCTGAGACTGTCCTTACAACAGAGGGAAGACTTATTCTGATGCCCACGTACTAGCTGAGAGATGCTGCAGTAAGATACTTCTGGTATCAAGCTCTGAGATTATAGAATTATTTCTGGATTCCCACTTGGACATATAAGGATAATCTGATATATTCTGGATTCTGAGTCATTTCAGATCTCCTGTGTTTGCCAGCTAGGACTGACAGCAGCAGTCTTGCTTGGGGAAAAAGTATGTGAAGGAAAAAACAGCCTGCTTCAAATTGCTCCATGAAAACTGTACCCTCAGTCTTCAAACGTAAGAATAAACAAAATAAACATAACGCTTTAAAAAAGCACTATTTCAAAATTTCAGTATTTCTCTCTTGTGGAGGCGAAGAAGGCAACCCCCTCCAGTACTCTTGCCTGGAAACTCCCATGGATGGAGGAGCCTGGTGGGCTGCAGTCCATGGGGTCGCTAAGAGTCCGACAGGACTGAGAGACTTCCCTTTCACTTTTCACTTTCAGGCATTGGAGAAGGAAGTGGCAACCCACTCCAGTGTTCTGGCCTGGAGAGTCCTGGGGACGGGGAGCCTGGTGGGCGCCGTCTCTGGGGTCGCGCAGAGTCGGACGCGACTGACGCGACTCAGCAGCAGCTCTTGTGGGGGAGTTCCTCTCACTGCTAGTGTTGCTTTGATCACGTCTCATGACACCAATCTTCCTGAACTTTCCTGCTTTTTTCCAGGTACATCTGGGTCTGTCTGGGGCCCTGAGGGCAGAGCGCTCAGCACAGTCACTGCTCTCCAGGGCTGGAAGTACCCACACCAGCTCCACTTTCAATGTGGATAATGCCTTCTCACACACACTCTAGGGCTGCAGCCGTGAGGAGCTGCCCACAGGGCTGGCTTGCCAGCTCTCCACACTCCAGAGCCTCCTCCTCTCAAGGTCATACCTACTACAGGGCGAAAGGGGCTCAGCGAACGCTCTTCCACATTGAGGCAGTGGCCTTTAAAATAGACACCTGAGGACAGGGTGGAGTAGCCAGGGGAGGGGTAGCTGAGAAGGCAAGTGTTGTACTGAGCAGGGATGGGGTAGACCAGTGAGGCAGCAGACCCCAGAGATCGCCACAGGGGGCTGGACCATACCACACCAAGAGCTCCAGCATTTCAAATGGGCAGAAGGTAAGAACAGATTCTCAGTGTGACAATACACACATAGAGACATGCCGGGTGAGTCACACTGCTGCTAAGGCGCTTCAGCCATGTCCGACTCTGTGCGACCCCATAGACGGCAGCCCACCAGGCTCCTCCGTCCCTGGGATTCTCCAGGCCAGAACACTGGAGTGGGATGCCATTGCTTTCTCCAATGCATGAAAGTGAAAAGTGAAAGTGAAGTCGCTCAGTTGTGTCTGACCCTCAGCGACCCCATGGACTGCGGCCCACCAGGCGCCCCCGTCCATGGGATTTTCCAGGCAAGAATACTGGAGTGGGGTGCCACTGCCTTCTCCGGATGAGTCATAAGGGAAATGAAGTTAAAACCACAGAGCACACCCATTAGAACGGCTAAAGTGAAAATCACGACCATACCAAGTGTTGACGAGGATGTGGAGAAGCCAGGACTCTCACAGCCTGCAGGTGGAACTACAGAACCGCACAACTGCTGTGATAAGGCTCGGTGGTTTCTGAAAAAATTAAGTGCACATTTAGCATACAACGCAGAAGCTCCGATCCTTGTGATTTACTCAAGAGAAGTGAAGTCAGATGTCTACGACAACCGCCAAGACACAGACACAACCTGAGTGTCCACTGGTGGGTGAATGGGTGAGGAAGAGGTCGTCTGTAGCACACAACTGAGCCCCAGTGGGCCACAAGGAAAAAAGGAACCGTGTTCTCTGCCACAGAACAGATGGGCCGACAGGGCGCTCTGCTAAGCGAGGCAGGCCAGACAGAGAAAGACAAAGCTCTCGAGATGCCACTTACATGTGGAATCTCAAACACAAACACATAACAATCCAGGCTCACAGATACGGAAAACAGCCCAGCGGCCGGCAGAGGGCAACTGGGAGGAACCAGGTGATGGCGGCCCCGAGGCGCAAACGTACAGGGCGACATAAACCAGCCCCAGTGTGACGCGCAGCTCAGGGCCAAGGGCCAGCGGCACCGCCTGACCCCGCTCGGCGCAGACGCGCACCCGCCCCGCCAGCCATGCTGCGACACGACACACCCAGGCCAGACCACTGTGAGCACACGAGGAACAAAGCACTGTGAGCCGAACATACTTCAGCTAAAAAAGAAAGAAAACGTGCCTGCAGAGACGTGTGTACAGCTGCCTGTAGGAGCTCCATTCGTAACACTCAGAAACTCGGAGGAACCCAGAGAGTCCTCAACAAGGAAAGGTCAAACGGTGTCACCCAGGCAACGGAAGAGTGCTGAGCAGCAAAAAGGAAAAGACCAGGATGGACAGGGAAATCCACGCCCACAGCTCGAGGTAGGCCGAGGCTGGCACACGGCGACAGACGCTGGACCGTGGCTGCCTGGGCGCGACACTGACCGCACAGGCACAGAGGCCTTTCACGGGGACACAGCCTTCTCTACGCCCTCTGCGGGGGCGGGGGGCACACAAGTGCGTGTCCTTGCCAAGGCTCACTCAACCACGCACAAAGGAAAGGCGCATTTTACTGTATACAAGTTATTCCCCCAAAGGTGATGGTGGGGCTAATTTTCTTTCATGGTTCATACTGAAGACAATTTCAAGACAAATGTTCAAGACAGGCTCTGAGCAACGGCAGCATCCTTAGAATAAACACCCAGGCTTCCACAGTCATTTCCAAGGCTCTGACAGAAATACAACATTTCTGGGCCATTCAGGTTCTCCCCCCTTCCTTCCTGGCCCCCTGCCATTACAGTTACTTCACAGCAGAGGTTCAGTAATATTTGTGGATAATAAAGTTTGTCTAATAAAGGAGGTTAACTCATCATGCATTAGGCTCACATACTGTACACGTTGTTAAGCAACTAAAATGCTACCTATCAGCAGCTGTGAATGGGTTATTTTTAGAGAAAGCTATTAAGCTGTTCTCTAAGCTACCCATTTTGGTGAACTTTAATTATCTGAACACAAAACTACAGTACTTTGTTTCATAGATAAAAATTAACTTGTCTTCAGATGCTAAGTTAGACTGATCCAAATTAATGTTCCAAAAATAAGTAGGTAGATAATACAAATGGCTGCTTTGAAAGAAAACGCAGTACTTTAGCCTGATTATATCATAGTTTACTAACCAAGAATGCCAGTGCAAAGGTTTCTCTGGAGGGTGCGAACCATTAAGTAAAAGCTAAAGTCATTTTAGGTGTAAAACCACCATAATTTTACCTATGACTCAGTGCTCCATAAACTACAGATACGGCAGCTTAAAATCTGATGTCGTGAACACGTGTGCAATCTCTTTAGGAAAGGTGCTCTGGACAGCCCAGAGCTTGAACAAACTTGGTTGTCTACATACACATTTTTAAATCTCTCCAGCAATAGTCAGATGAGTCCCAAGTCTGCCTTTTCCCTTACTAGCCCAGACATCACCGAACTACTCAACACCTCTGAACTCAAAAATGAAGAAGAAAGTCTCCCTGGAGAAGGCAATGGCACCCACTGCAGTGCTCTCGCCCAGAAAACCCACGGACAGACCAGCCTGCAGTCCATCGGATCGCAAAAAGAAAAGAAGAAAGTCTAAGGGCTACAGAGATTGCAAAAGCAGCAGATGAAAAGCCCTAAGATAGTCGACCCCTCCCCAAAGTGGAACGGGGAAGCCTGGCGTGCTGCAGTCCATGGGGTCACAAAGAGTCAGACACGACCGAGCGACTGAACTGAACTGATGCTCTATACGTCTGCCCTGATAGTGCTGACCAAGTTACAAAAAGAAGATTTCATTAATCTGTGTTTAGGCTTCTTCCAAACATAACTATAAAATTTCTTTAAAAATATTTTATTTGTATACAAGACAATGGAAAAAACCCCACACCCAGTTACGTGGCTGAATGAATTAATGCATACATACATAGGTACACACAGATACAACCACAGAAAGATACAGAGCTGTAGTGACTTACACTTAGTAAAGGTTCCACAAAGTTTGGGGAACTCAGCCAAGTACACAAATTACTGAAGAAAAAAGTATGAAAAACATTTCTCTCCACAGGAACAGCTACCCTAAGAAACCCCACCAGGATTCAGCACGATCATCGTCCTAAAAACCCACAGCCATAAACTGTTACCTGAAGCACGCTCACACTTCAGTACGGCAGTCAATACTCTCTGTGCCAGATCCGCTGCACACTCTACCCCAAGCAGTGCTCTGGAGAAATGGCTTTGGAGCTCACCGATGCTCTGAACTCGTCATGAGGCCTTGAGGAAGCAGAGGGGCTGCTCACGTGTGCAGCATCCCCTACACGCCCTTCCCCCTCAGCGCTCCCCTCCCACCTTCACTGGGCAAGAATCCCAGGACGGTCCAGGTGGGCTGGCTCACAGGTGAGCTCTGAACAGCCAGGAGTGGTGAACCAAGGCCATCAGGTCTACCCCGGATCTCCGCACTCTGGGTAGCCACCCGGGCAGACTGAGCAGAACTGGGATTCAAACCAAGGGACCTCCAAATCCCCTGTTCTCAGCCATGACACCACACGAGGGCCAGCAGCCCCCACTGGCCATGCCCTCATGCTGGTGATGAACCCAAGTGTGGTTCTTAACTGGACCAGAGTCTCACAGGTCAACTGAAAAGAAGCTGAGGACAAAAATTTAAACCATCATACTGACCACGATACAGAAAGCATTCTGCTTCCCCAAGTAGCCTATGAGTTTTGAAGGTTTTGGCTATTTACATCATGTTCCTCAGGATGCGCCAAAATCCTCCGAAACAAGCGGCAAGTGAGTACTGTAGGTGAGGAGAGCTGAGGCCGGAGACGTGAAGGCACACCAAACACAGGAGGAGGGGCGTGGAGGAGAGAGGAGGGGCCCGCAGACAGGCCCAGAAACCCATACAGCCGAGGCTCTTCAGTGGGGGCTCAGGGGAGAAGGAGCAGGACAGGGAGCTGACCTCCAGAGAGAGGACGGTTTACTCCCGGCTGGCCATCTACAACGTGCCCCGGGGAGTCATCAGGGACAAACAGAGGCGTGGAGGGCCATCCCCAGCACAGCAACTCCAGTTTAGATGAGAAACCCAAGTTTCTCATGAACCGAACAATGTCAGAAATATTAACACCCACCCAGACATGTGGAGAAGGACTAACACAGAAAAATGTTGAAGCTGGAAGCACACAGCATTATTATCTGAACTGAAAAGAGCCGCCTGCACACTGAAGCAGGTGGTGAGATGTTATATAACAGACGCTAAACTAGGTAAAGAAGAAAACTGCAACATATAATTATAACTCTAAAATGCCAGTAAGGAACTCTCCAGTCGGAGCTGGAGAACTAATTTTACTTCTTTCCATTAAAAAAGTTTCTGCAGTTGAAGTTGTTGTTCTTTCTTTCCCCAACCCATTACGACAGAAGAAGTAGACAAGGAAAGGAAGACCCTGAACAAAATCTGCAATCATTCACGTTTGTGTTACAAAATATAAGCAAATTAACTCTCATTCACCCCTGGAGGAAAGGTAAGTTATAAACCCTCCTGAACAGGCTGGTACGACAATCCCTACCAAAATCATACATCTGCACCCAAAATGGAACACCAATAGTAACAAATGAACCTAACTGTATTTCAAATGAATAACTTAACCACAATGAAGGGCATGAGAAATTAGAAATCAGCCTAAGTAACTTCTGGAAACAGGATCTTTTTTTTTTCTTGGCCCCATGGCATGCCCCCTGCAGTAGAAGGGTGGAGGAGCCTCCACCACGGGACCACCAGGAAGTCCCAGGAAACAGTATTCTAACCGGATGCTGTGAAGCTAAAGCAGCAAAGGGCTGAACACAAGTCCTGTAATCTAGTCAGTGAACTTGCCTCTCACAAGGATAAGGGTTAGCAATTCTGAATCTACTTTATGTATAAATAGAATGGGACTGAACAAATAAGCAAACAAACGGAAGCTAATGAGAGCCAAGCTGGCAGAAGAATCACAAACAAGAGGGAAGGCTAAAATGAACGACACGGTGCTCGCTGCACTAGGAGCTGAGACATCAGGAAGAACTCAGAGTTTTCAACGCACAGAGACAGACACAGAAACACAGACGTGTGCGCGCAGTGGGTTGCTACACACACGTCCATTTTCCCAGTTCTGTTTGCGGAGAAGACCTAGAAGCCACAACCCCCCAGTAGAAATGAGCACACTTTTAACAACTAAGAATGTACTCAAACAAGGGTGGGGGCTGTTGGAAGGGTCAATCTGAAGGAACAAACACAGGTCAAAAGTGAAAGAAAGGTGAAAAGTGAATGGGCTTCCCTGGTGGCTCAAACGGTAAAGCGTCTGCCTGCAACGTGGGAGACCTGGGTTCGATCCCTGGGTCAGGAAAATCCCCTGGAGGAGGAAATGGCAACCCACTCCAGTACTCTTGCCTGGAAAATTCCATGAGCCTGGTGGGCTACAGTCCATGGGGTTGGCAAAGAGTCAGACATGACTGAGCGACTTCTCTTTCAAGTTTAATTTTAAAATGACAATATTGGGTTATAACCCACAAAATAAGACAAATACCCATGAGTTTATACTGACACAAATAAATAACTGAATGGGGAGAAGGAACGGCTCTTTCTCACAGAGGCAATCCTGCGTGGAGTGCCTAGAAGGAACAGGAGCAACAGAAAACCGTCATTAGGTAAAAACCACAGTAATTTTTCAGACAGGATCCAGGGATGGATCTTAATCTAGTGATAGAAATCTGAGAAGAAACAGTGTATCTATCTGCTTAGTCTCAAAGTACATCCTCTAAGATATTTATTAATTACAAAGGGGTAAACAGACGGACATTACCTTAACCAGGTGATTAAAGTTAACGTCTCTAGGGATAAAATATTTCACCAACACAAACCCTCTGATACTATGTAGTGAGAAAGGCACATTGTCATTTCTGTTAAAACTGCATAATCTCATTCCATCCATGAAAAAACAGGTAGACACACTGAGGGGCCGTCTACAAAAACAGTCCAGTACTCACCACAAGAGTTATCACCCTGGAAGTCAGGAGAAAACAAGAAACGTCACAGCTGGAAGAGACTGCGGAGACACCACAGCCTAGAAGGAAAAGCAACACCAGTGGGAGACGGGGAGCTGGGAATCAGGCCTGCGTCTAGTGCTGCACCAGCTGCAACCTCCTGCTTTTGGAGGCATTACTACAGACATATACAGGGTTACCACCGAGGTTCCGGAGAACCCTCTGGATTCTCTTTGTACCTTTTCTCGAAAATTACCTCAAACCAAAAAGTTAAAAAAATAATATCCTCTTGTTAAAGCTGTACGCATATATAAATATTTGTGTGTGCATATGTGTAAAAGATTTTTTTAGAAGAGCAGAGAATGAGAAAAACGTGAAAAGAGGGAGACAGACTAAGCCTAAAAGCCACGGTCACTGGTGTGATAAAAGGTGAGGGAATATGGAAGACTACATCAAATAAGGAGCATACTAACACACTCAGAAGAGTTTCTGACATACATGTTCCATAAATGTTTTTAATTAATACACCAAAATGGTAAAAGAACGTACAAGGGAATGGTTAAAGCTATGATGCTGCTGTGATCCTGGATGCTCCCGCCCAGCGCCTCTCCAGTGTGGCCACACGCTGGAACAACCCATGGAGCTTTAAAAGCCACCATGTCTCACAGTCAGAAATCAGCTGAACTGGTCTTAGGGTGCAGTCTGGGCAATGCTGGGGACTGTTTTTCCAAAAGCTCCAGGTGGTGCTAATGGATAACTGAGACTGAGCTTCACTGCTTCAGCCCTCTCCTCCTCTGTCCACCCTGGCCTGGACGGGGACCTCTCGGTTTCAGGTCTGCTGTGGACAAGGCCTCCCTGCAGAGTCAGATGGAAGGTGAGAGAACACTTCCCTTCAGGGTCCTCTGCTTTTCCTCCTCCACCTGGGGGAACACCTAGGAGATCATACTGATGAGGAAAACTTAACCACATTTAAATGAATAATACCAAAAACTGGAATTACTTTGGAGACAGAAAATCTGACCACAGAAACAGGATGACTTCTTTTGCTCCCCAGTATCTTCAATCGTTTAAAATGAAATTTGGGGGCTTTTTGTTTTCGGTTTAGGCTACAGCATTTCTCTCAATTTTAAGTGGGTTGAAAGTTAAAACAGAGAGGAAGAATGACGTCTTGCTCCCAACACTGTCTTATCCACCCTCACCCCATAGGCATTCCATTAGTCTCTTCTTCATCTTCCGTTACTTCCTTATCAAACACATACTGACTTTATTTATATGTTTTGGAGTGGAATGATTTCCAAATCTAAGCAGGCATCAGAATCATCTGGGAGCCTTAAAAACTGTGGGTACAAGGCTTCCCTGGTGGCTCAGTGGTTAAGAGTCCACCTACCAATGTAGGAGACACGGGTTCCATCCCTGACCCAGGCAGATCCCACACGCCATGGAGGAACAAAGCCTGCGGGCCACAACTGCTGAGCCTGTGCTCCGCGGCCTGGGCGCTGCAACCACTGAAGCCCGAGGGCTCTGGAGCCTGTGTTCGGGACAAGAGAAGCACTGAAATGGGGAGCCTGAGCCCCCAACTAGACATGAGCCCCTGCTCACTGCGCCTGGAGCAAAGCCTGGGCTGCAGTGAAGACTCTGCAGCCAAAATACAGAAACGAGTTTTTTAAAAAAGTGTGGGTACCAGTTTCTGTTCATCCCTACCGACTTGCGTCGAGCAGAGTCTGAAACTCTTTTTACAAAGTTCCCTCAGGTGATTTCCTGAGACAGACACCTCTGAATGCCCCTCCACAGCGCTCATCCACAGAGATCTGCCCCTCCACCTTGCCTGGGTCCCCGGGAGTATGGCTCCTTCCTGGCCATGGCAGACCAGGTAACACCTCGCATGGGGAGAACCCATCCATCCACAGGCTGAGCTGGGACAGCTAACTTCTCTTCTCAGAGCAGCGGGGACTGCCACACAGAGATTTTAGGACACCCCTGGGCCAGGCTGGTTCAGGAACGTCCGTCTGGAGAGCAACGCACACCCAGGCCTCATCCTGCAGGCCTGCTGCTCCAGGGAGAGCGATGGAGCCACTGCCCTGACCCTTTACCCTTCCCGATTCCTCCCCTCAGGCCCTAGTCCAAACACCCGTGCTTCAATAATCAGAGAGCACACACAAAGGGTCCCCAAGACTTCAGAGACCGACAAGAATTCCGTAGGACACTGGTCAGCACACCAAGAATTTCTCTGAAATTACTCAAATGTTTCATTGCTCAAGTTACTGTGGAAATTTTCTTTCTGAAATCAGTTTCTTTTCTTTTCTCCCCATATTATCTCTTCACTTTCACCTTCAAGCAATAAATACATCTGCCATCAAACACCAAAACCCAGACAGAGAGAAACACAGCCAGAGACAGTGGCTGCCCCCAGATAACTCCCAACACTGATCCTTCACACATTCAGAGGAACAGCTGATCTCCAGGACAACTGTTGGAACTCAGGCCTTTACTCCAGAAAATCTGCCCAAGGGACAGACTGGCATGGGTCTGAAGAAACGACCTTAAACCCATTCAAGTTTTATTTTGGGTTAAGTTACAAAGCCCTGGTCTTGGAAGTCCTGAATGTGCATTCAAGTTCCTGCGCCAGCACAATTCTGTGCTTGAACCATGGGCAATTCTAACCATGCTGAACCTCAGTATCTTCCCCATAAAACGGAAAGAATACTCTCTCACATGCAGGGTCATTCGGAAGAATAAGTATCTGCAAAGTCACGTCATACATTCAATGCAAATGCAAACACCACCACTGCCACCTATATAACAACAATTTTATCAGTTTCAGTCCAACAATCTCATTTTTTATTTTATTATCTTTAAAAAAAATTAATAATTACATCAATTCCCAGCTGCTCACTGTATACTCTATTATTTTAATTTTCCTTATATTACCATTAGATATGAAAACTACGCTCATGTTTAAGAATATAACAACTATATACAATTTCAAAAGCACTAAGTCCTGCCATAGAGGCTAAGGGTCTCAGTCAAAGCCACCCAAAGGGAGGGCTAGTATTCACACTTGGTTCTTCCTCTGAATTCTGTGTTCTTTCCATTATATAAGAACGTGCCCAGAAAGTCTTACACAACAGAACTTTGGGAAGCATTAACTGAGAAATGGTACATAATTCCTCCTCCTCTAAAACCCAAGAACAAAGATAAGACTCAACTGAAGCAACATAGCAAGCAAATTTTAAAGGGCAATGCAGGAGTTGGGAGTGACCACTCAGTACAAACCATGAAGGCCCAGGAGACAAGGAGCAGGCCTGGGAGAGGCAGGTCTCTAAAGAGAGAGATGAATCAGGACAGAATGGGATTCATTAACAACATTTAAAGTGTCACAAAGGAGAATGCTAAACAAAAAGAGACTAGAATATATTCTGCAAAACCTGACATATTACAAAAGAATTTTAAACAAAAAAGAAGTCTGCAAATTGCAGAAACAAGATCTAAGAAGAAAAGAATGTTAAGCAGCATGTAAATTTTAAGATAATAACTTATAAGATATCAACAACAGAAATCAGTTAAATAGGGAAGACAGCACAGGTGAAAACATCACAGCTGGAAAAGATTAAAAGAGAACTAAGGACTTTGCTGACAGTCCAGTGGTTAGGACTGCACGTCCACCACAGAGGGCACAGGTTCCATCCCTGGTCAGAGAACTAAGATCCTGCAAGTCTCACAGTCCAGCCAAAAAATAAAAATAAGAAATAAAGGAAAAAAAAAAACAAAAAACAAAACTGTTCTATGCCAAAAAAAAAAGAAAAAAAAGAAAGGAATTAAGTTACAGTAACAGAGGCCCACAAAGATTTAAGATTAACAGTTTAAATCAAAGACTACAATAAAATTTAAAAATTAAAATTAGAGAAAATAATCAAGTAATATTTTTTGAATTGAAAATAAAAAGGGTATCATTGGCAAGAAAAAAAGAACACTGTGCCTACCAATCAGGGTTAAATCCAAGTGGAAGAGATTCAAAAAAGGAGCAGTAACAAAGTAGCAAGAAGGAAAAAACAAAGATCTAAGAATGTAGAAACAGATGAGAAAGTAACACCACCTGGTCATCAGTACACAGGAATGTCGATGAGGTTACTCAGAGTCCAACGAGGAACACGAAAAATTAGTAAAGAAAACTATTTGTCAGATTGGTTTTACGGAGTCAATGCCAAATAGTAACTAAAGCCTCCGAAAAGTAAATTCTGACAACACTACAGTAAAATAGTGAAATGCATGTGAAGAGAAGCCAGAATGCAAAAGGGCACCTCGCCCCCAGCTCCGCACAGGGACTGGCAACTGCAGGAGAGGGGGGTGACTGGCAGGTGAAGATTTCTTTTTAGGTGATAAAAACGCTCTGAAACTAAGTATCCATCCCATCTCAAAAGCATGGGCTCTTTTTTTTTAATTTTTTCAGATCTCTTATCAGCTGTTAACACTTAAAGAGTTCACCTGGACGGAATTCGCTGGTGGTCCAGGGGTTCACTGCCAAGGGTGTGGGTCCATCCCTATCGTGCAAGGCTTGTGGGTTAAGAGTTCAACCTGAGAGGCATCCTCACTCTGGAGAGCTACCAGAACCAAGGCCAGGCACAAGAGCCTGGAGCAGGAAGCCAGACAGGCTCTGAGTCCTGAGAGTGGGGACAAGGGAAGAAAAGGCATCCTAATGACACGCAAGTTTTAGCTTGGCCAACCCACTCCACCAGAGCAGGAAAATGGACAGGGATTCAAGGAGGGCCCTGTAAAGAAGTTAAAGGCAAATATCTGGGCATAACAAGAGTAAAAAGCCTTACGATACTAGGTTATAGTTAAAAATAATAAAGTAGATCAATGAAACAAGTAGATTCCAGAAAGACACAGGTAAACACCTCTAAACTGAATATGAAAACGCACGTGAAATTAGACAAACTGGAAAGCAACAAATACTGATAAAACCTGTACTATTAATACGGGATAAAATACGTAAGACATACAAAGCTAGCATCCTTCTCCACAGTGATCTCCACACAGCTTAAAAGACTAAGTTAAAGTGTTACAGGGCTTTGTGTATTTCACCAACTCTGAAGCAATATGAGAACACAAAGAATTAGTTGATGAATTTGACTACATAAATATTTTTAAAGCTTTCAGAAAAAATTAAAAGGTTTTCAGAACATTAATACTCATTAATACTCAGCTTCTAGTGTATAAATGGTCTTATAATTTGAATACAGTTTCCCTGATACCTCAGTTGGTAAAGAATCTGTCTGCAATGCAGGAGACCCTGGTTCAATTCCTGGGTTGGGAAGATCCCCTGGGGAAAGGAAAGGCTGCCCACTCCAGTATCCTGGCTGGAGAATTCCATGGACGGTACAGGCCATAGAGAGTCGGACACGACTGAGTGACTTTCACTTTCAAACACCAGCTAAGTGAATAAAACTTAGAAAAAAGTTTGGCCTCACAAATATCCAAAAACAAGGCACCTATAAGGCTTCTCTCACTTCTGTTCAGTTACATATAAATTAAAGAACACCACCACGTTGTCAGAGCAAGAGGGACCTGGGGCAGGGAGGGGCATACAGAGCAAAGGGCTTCTAAAGATCAACAAGGACAGGCCGGGGGCGGGGTGTGGGTGGGAGAGAAGGTCAACAGAGACAGCACAAATTCAGAGGCGTTTCTGGAGAGCTAACTACCAAAGTCTCATTTTTGACCCGGTCCTCTGTTTTTGAGAAATAGATTCTAAGAAAGTTACTCCGAGAGGGTGGGGTCCTGTTTGTGCTAAAAATGTTTACAGCTGCATCAGTTAAAAACAGTGAAAACCTGAAGCAATTAAATGTCCAACAAATGAGGAACAGTTACACAAACTATCTGGTTTTAGTAAAATTAAACGCTAACAATCCACGTTAGAGTCGCAGGTACACGGAAGGCTGCTGGGAAACAGGACCACAAGAGCACAGTGTAAGCTGAGCAGGTTCGACGGCACCCTTGCTGAGGACAGGCGCAGCAGGGCAGAGGGGAGTGAGGCGCAACGTGGGGGAGAGGGCAGAGCCAGGGGCAGGCCCCGGCGCAGCCTGAAGTGCGACAGCACCTGGAAGGGTCCGAGGGTTCGGCCCTCCTTCCTTCTGAGGGAGAGTCATCAATACACAGGAATGCAGGTGAGGTCACTCAGACAGCGTGCACACAAGAGCACAGTTCACGGGCTCGGAACAAAGGCCAGAGACTGGACCAGGTGTGCTTCAGCAAAGCAGGGTTAACTTGTGAAAGAGGAGATGGTTTATAACATCAAATCTTCAGAAACGCCAACGTCTCTGGGGCACAATCGCACGGACAGGGCAGAAGCTCAGGCTACAATCCAGAAGGACTGAAACTGAGAAAGCCTGAGCAGCCTGAGTCCTGCGTGACGCACAAGAGCCCAGCCCGGGAGGACGAGAGCGCAGAGGGAGCAGCACAGGCCACAGGAAGTCTCACCCGAAGGGCAGGGGCGAAAGGCTCTCTCTCCACCCCTCAGAGGCTGGGGGACAGTGCAAGACTAGCTCAAGGGGCCTTTGTTCCAGACTAGCGAACAGTGTGGGACACATCAGCAAAAGCTGATGTTTTCAATTAAGAGACTTAAACCCAGCTTGTTTTGTTGAGTTTAAAACCTTTCACCATCAGGACTTCCCTAGTGGCCCAGTGGTTAACAAATCCGCCTTTCGATACAGAGGACGCAGGTTAGATCCTTGGGCCGGGAACGCCCCAGGGCAACTAAGCCTGCCCACAGCAGCTGGAGCCCGGGAGTGACCCAACTGAGACCTGAAGCGGCAGGAAAAAAAAAGTTTTTTTTTCCCAAAAAGTTAGGCAGTGTGTATACATAAAAAATATCTTTCACCATAGAACTGGCTAATACACCTTGAGAAAACTAAGAATTTGACTTTTAAATAATGATTATTATTTTAAATACAAAAGAAACATTGTACAAATCCCTATTCACTTAGTAGGGCTCTAATATCAGGAACAAAACAAGAGTCTCTGGTCTCGCCACTTCTCTTCCACACTGTATCTGAGGTTCCCGATGGGGAAATTAGGCAAGAAAATTAAATAAAAGGCACACGGCAGAAAAGAAGTAAACTTATCTCTGCAGACGACACGATCTTATATACGGAAAATCCTAAGGAATCCAATTAAAAAAACCACCAGAATTAATTAACAAGGTCAGAAAGTAGAAGAATACAAGATTAATTTATAAAACATACAATAAATAAAACCAGTTCTATGTATTTCCAAGGAACATTCCAAAGAAGAAATTAAGAAGCCATCTCCAGGGCTTCCCCGGTGGTGCAGGGGTTAAGGAACCCACCTGCCAACGCAGGAGACAGGAGTTCAATCCCTGTTCCGGGAAGATCCCACACGCCGCAGGACAACTAAGTCACAACTACCGAGGCTGTGCTTCAGAGCCCAGGACCCGAAACTACCGAAGTCTGGGTGTCACAACTACTGAAGCCCACGGGCCCGAAAGCCCGCGCTCGCAGCCAGAGGCCACTGCAGCAAGAGCCTGCAACCACAGCCAGGGGGCAGCCCCACTCGCCGCAACCACAGGAAAGCCCTCGCAGCCACGGAGACTCGGCACGGCCAAAACAAAGATGAAAAGGGAAAAAACAACACTTCCATTCACAATACCAGCAAAATAAAATACTTAGGAATAAACTTAACAAAAGAGGGGTAAAACTTACACTCTAAAAATTAACTTCGCTCAAGGTTTTTTTTTTTTTAGTTCAAGCAGACGGGAAAATATCACATGTTCACGGGATCAGGAGACAAGATACTGTTAAGATGGCAATACATCCAGAGCTGATGTAAAGATTCAACACCATCTCTGTCAGAAACCCAGCCTTTTCTTTGTAGGAATTAACGAGCCAATCCTAAAATGCATATGGAAATGCAAGGGAATCAGAAAAACCAAAAAAATCTTGCAAAAGAAGGACAAAGTGACAGGAACCAGTGTGCCCATGTAAAAAATTTATTGCAAAGCAAGTAAATCAAGTCGGTGCAGGGTGTGGTACTGGCACAAAAAGATATGGATCAATGAAACAGAACAGAGGGGAGTCTGGAAACAACCCCATTTCTTTGGCAAACTGATACTCCCAAAGAGTGACAAGACCACTTAGCGGGGAAAGGACAGTCTTTTCAAGGAATGCTACTGGGACAACCGGACAGCCACATGCAGCAGAATGAAGCTGGACCCTTACCTCACACCATACACAAAAATCAACTCTAAATGGAGTAAAGACCTAAATGTAAGAGGTAAAACTAGAAAAACCTTTAAAGAAAGCGTAGCCATTGTCTTATATTCGGGCTGCTAAAACAAACAAACAAAAACTGCTTCACAGACTGGGTAGCTCATAAACTACAGACGTTTGCTTCTCACAGTTCTGGAGGCTGAAGTCTGAGATTAGGTGCCAGCATGGCTGAGTGAGGACTGTGCTCTTGATCTGCAGAGTTCTCACCATACTCTCACACAGTATTAGGCTGACCAAAAAGTTTTCTGCGTTTTCAACATGATGTTAAGGAAAAACTCAAATGAACCCAACTGAAGGGGCCAGGAAGCTCTGTGCGGTCTCCTTTACAAATAGCACTAATCCCACCTGTAAGTGGGCTGTGGGCCTGCACATGTGCATCTGAGGAGTGAGTTCCAACCCTCAGAACCAATTCCAGTGGCCACGGCCCCTCCCTTCAGGCTCTGCTGAATAAAGAGCTCAGGGGTTGTGGGCGTGAGGAGTACAGGCTGTTATTTGGAGAAGGGACAGCAAAGACAGAAGGCACAAAGAAAACCCATGCAGCAAAGGACAAAGCAGAGCTCTCCTGCCAGAGGGGGCGCGCAGGTCATCAGGCAGCCCTCTGAGGATCACCGTACTTAACTCAGCCCATCGAGTTCGCACTGCTGATAATTTACTTGAGTTGTGTCATTTTATAGCTCTGCTGAGCCTTGGAGAGCTAGTCAGAAGGCATTAAAATGTGGTATGCTTTACATAAAATGTACTATAGCTTTAAAGCTTAGCTGTATAAATTCACACATGGAAGAGTCAAAACCCTAAGAATCATTAGCACATTTTAAGACAAGTGACGACGACAGAGGATGAGATGGTTGGATGGCATCACCAACTCGATGCACGTGAGTCTGGCAAGCTGTGGGAGTTGGTGATGAACAGGGAGGCCTGGCATGCCACAGTCCATGGGGGTCGCAAAGAGTTGGACACGACTGAGTGGCTGAACTGAAGACAAGCGATATTATGTTAAACAGAAACTGCAATACAATTGTTACAGAAGATAGGAACACTGAACATTCAGTTCAGTTCAGTTCAGTTCAGTTGTGTCCGACTCCTTGCGACCCCATGAATCGCAGCACGCCAGGCCTCCCTGTCCACCACCAACTCCCGGAGTTCACCCAGACTCACGTCCGTCGAGTCAGTGATGCCATCCAGCCATCTCATCCTCTGTCGTCCCCTTCTCCTCCTGCCCCCAATCCCTCCCAGCATCAGAGTCTTTTCCAGGGAGTCAACTCTTCGCATGAGGTGGCCAAAGTACTGGAGTTTCAGCTTCAGCATCATTCCCTCCAAAGAAATCCCAGGGCTGATCTCCTTCAGAATGGACTGCTTGGATCTCCTTGCAGTCCAAGGGACTCTCAAGAGTCTTCTAAAACACCACAGTTCAAAAGCATCAATTCTTGGGCGCTCAGCCTTCTTCACAGTCCAACTCTCACATCCATACATGACCACTGGAAAAACCATAGCCTTGACTAGACGAACCTTTGTTGGCAAAGTAACGTCTCTGCTTTTCAATATGCTATCTAGGTTGGTCATAACTTTCCTTCCAAGGAGTAAGCATCTTTTAATCTCATGGCTGCAGTCACCATCTGCAGTGATTTTAAAGCCCAGAAAAATAAAGTCTGACACTGTTTCCACTGTTTCCCCATCTATTTCCCATGAAGTGATGGGACCGGATGCCATGATCTTCCTTTTCTGAACGCTGGGCTTTAAGCCAACTTTTTCACTCTCCATTTTCACTTTCATCAAGAGGCTTTTTAGTTCCTCTTCACTTTCTACCATAAGGGTGGTGTCATCTGCATATCTGAGGTTATTGATATTTCTCCCGGCAATCTTGATTCCAGCTTGTGCTTCTTCCAGCCCAGCGTTTCTCATGATGTACTCTGCATATAAGTTAAATAAGCAGGGTGACAATATACAGCCTTGACGTACTCCTTTTCCTATTTGGAACCAGTCTGTTGTTCCATGTCCAGTTCTAAGTGTTGCTTTCTGACCTGCATATAGATGATGCTGTGAAAGTGCTGCACTCAATATGCCAGCAAATTTGGAAAACTCAGCAATGGCCACAGGACTGGAAGAGGTCAGTTTTCATTCCAATCCCAAAGAAAGGCAATGCCAAAGAATGCTCAAACTACCGCACAATTGCACTCATCTCACACGCTAGTAAAGTAATGCTCAAAATTCTCCAAGCCAGGCTTCAGCAATACGTGAACCGTGAACTTCCTGATGTTCAAGCTGGTTTTAGAAAAGGCAGAGGAACCAGAGATCAAATTGCCAACATCCGCTGGATCATGGAAAAAGCAAGAGAGTTCCAGAAAAACATCTATTTCTGCTTTATTGACTATGCCAAAGCCTTTGACTGTGTGGATCACACTGAACGTTACGTTCCATCAGATTAATCCACAATGTCAGTATATATAAATTTATTATAAATATAACAAAAGTCACTCAGTCGTGTTTAACTCTTTGTTCAACTATACAGTCCACGGAATTCTCCAGCCAGAATACTGGCATGGTAGCCTTTCCTTTCTCCAGGGGATCGTCCCAACCCAGGGATCGAAACCAGGTCTCCCACATTGCAGGCGGATTCTCTACCGGCTGAGCCACAAGGGAAGACCATGTGGTATCCACTCAAGGCAGCAGATATTAAGTTTCCAGCTATCTCATTGAAATCTCTGTTCTATTTTAGAGAGTTTAAAAAGTCAAATATAGCTGTGTTAGCTACAATTCCATTAGATGAGTCCATGTAAGAGGTGACTTCCTAACCTCCAAGTGACTAACTCTCCTCCCGTGGAATACAGTGACTTGCTTCTCAAGTGAAATAGGGTGGAAGTGGTGCTGAATGTCTTCCGAGCAGAGATCATGAAAAGGTGCTCCCTGGGGAGAGCTGACCAGCTGTGATGTGGGGAGGACAGAGAGGCCTCCACAGGGAACTGAGCCCACGCCCCTCAGCTCTCCCCAGGACACACAGCAGCAGCAAGGTGTGTCAGTTGGGTGTGGCTGGAAGCAGATACCTCAGCCCAATTGAAATCCTGGGTGCAACCCTGGGAGGCCCTGAGCCAGAACTGCCCACCAGGCCCACTTCTCCATTCCTAACTCACAGCAAGTGTAAGATAAATATTTACTGATTTACTGACAGAAAGCGAAGACAAACTAAAGAGCCTCTTGATGAGGGTGAGAAAGCAGGGTGAAAAACTGGCTTAAAACCCAACATTCAAAAATGAAGACCATGGCATCCAGTCCCATCACTTCATGGCAAACAGATGGGGAAACAGCGACAGATTTTATTTTTATGCGCTCCAAAATCATTATGGATGGTGACTGCAGCCATGAAATTAAAAAACACTTGCTCCTTGAAAGGAGAGCTATGACAAACCTAGAGAGTATTAAAAACCAGAGACATCACCTTGTTGACAAAGGTCCATATAGCCAAAGCTGTGGTTTTTCTAGTAGTCATGCACAGATGTGAGAGGTGGGCCATAAAGAAGGGTGAAGGCTGAAGAACTGATGCTTTCAAACTGTGCTGTTGGAGAAGACCCTTGAGGGTCCCTCGGACTGCGAGGAGACAAACCAGTCCATCCTAAAGGAGATCAACCCTGAGTGTTCATTGAAAGGACTGATGCTGAACATTTTGGCCACCTGAGGTGAAGAGCCGACTCACTGGAAAAGACCCTGATTCTGGGAAAGATTGAGAGCAGGAGAAGAGGGCAGCAAAGGATGAGATGGTTGGATGGCACCGCCAACTGAATAAATATGAATCTCAGCAAACTCTAGGAGATAGTGAAGGACAGAGAAGCCTGGCGTACTGCAGTCCATGGGGTCACAGAATCAGACATGACTTAGTGACTGAATAACAATCAGTGTTTTAAGTCACAAAGTTGTAGGGCATTTATTACACAGCAATAGATTAATACCACAGCAACAGAATGAAGAAAACAAGGTAACAGAAAACTCTGTAGGGGTCGTTTAGTCTAGGAAAGGATTCAAGGGAATGTGAAGACCACCTAAGAACATCTTCCTTCCAGAACTGGAGCACTGAGAGCATAGCCAAGCCACAGGGCAAGTCCTTACCTGGGCTGTCAGTGGGACACGTTTAACAATCAACCGTAAACCACAGACACACACAATATGATTCTCACAGCTGTTAAGTAAAACCAACCAAAGTATAAAACCAGGCAAACATGTTAGAAGTCATGGGGGTGAAGGGTTAAGTAGGGGCTGAAAGGAAGAAAGCAGCAGGCTTCTGGAGGGCCATCGCTTCAGTTTCTGATCTGGGCACTAATTACCCAGTTAGTGAAAACTCATTGGACTGAACAGGTAGACATGTGCACCTGGCTAAATGTAGATTTCAATAAGACGTTTTTAGAGATAAAATACTATTTACTATTGCTATTAGGAATAATAACCCATAATTAGTGCTTTTCTTCAACTACAGGCCTCTCATTAAAAAAATCTGACCACCGTAAAACAATTAGGCAGTTTCACTGTATGCATTAAAACAACTAAAAAAAAATCCAGAGCTTCCCAGGCGGCTCAGTGGTAAAGAACCGCCTGCCAATGCAGGAGACACAGGTTCAATCCCTGGTCCAGGAAGATCCCACATGCTGCAGAGCAGCGAAGCCCACACGCCCAGAGCCCGTGCTGTGCAAGGAGAGATGCTGCCGCAGTAAGGACTCAGTGCACCAGAAAGAGAGAAAAGCCTGAGCAGCAACAAAGACCCAGCACACCAAAAATAATTAAAAAGAAAAAAAAATCCAGTTCATACTAACTCCAGAAGCAAAGAGAAGAACGCTTTCCAGGCAGACAATCCTAAAACCCCTCGGGGGAGGAAGTGCCCGTGTCCCCACCCCCACTCGTCAGAGGAGGGCTGGCCGCTCCCACCCTCTCGGCACACGCTTTCCTCTGGCGACCCACTCTCTGCTCCTCTAAGTGGCAGTGGGACCTGAGGGCAATGCCCACCTCCTCCCCTCAGGGAGGCCGTGAGCCTCACCTGCAAGGCCACCCCAGGTAAGTGCAACTAAGAGGCCAAGGCTGGAGGCCCCGCTGTGGAGCGGAGAGGAGCAGAAGCCTCCCGAAGCTGCCTGCTGGACCCCGAGGACCAGAGTGCATACGAAGGCTTGCCGTTGCTTTAGTTGCTAAGCCGAGTGCGACTCTTTGTGACCCCATGACTGCAGCCCACCAGGTCCTCTGTCTATGGGATTTCCCAGGCAAGAATACTGGAGTGGGTTGCCATTCCCTTCTCCAGAAGATCTTTCCAACCAGGGATGGAACCCCCATCTCCTGCACTGGCAAGTGGATGCTTTACCACTGATCCACCAGGGAAGCCCAGCTTCTATGCTGACCCTTAAAAAAGAAAAGATACATGGAAGACATTAAACCACATCTCGCTGTGTCACCCCACGGGGGCCACACCTGGCAGCATGTGAGCTCGTCTAACTAGAAAATTCACCGCGAAGACTTCGAAAATCCCACTAAAAACCTACAGAACACAAACAAAACGTTCCTGTGACAGTAACACCGCAGATCAGCTTCAATTTAAAAGTAAACAAAATGCTCCTTAGCGCTCAGTGCTTGATGTCATCACCTAACAATGGTGATACCAGATGGCCATTTAAGAAGTACTGTTACTACTGTCTTTGCACAAAGGGAAAACACACACCTGTGTACACACACAGACCTCTAACTGTAAGCTCCCTACAGTACTCATTAAGGTTCCTCTGAGGTAACAGTTTTATTTTATTCATATTTTCATCCCAGCAACTGCTTAAGACACTCTTTATTGAGTCGCATCCATTTCAGCCCCCAAATATTTAGAGCTGACGGATAGCACACCAAACACGAGCACAAAACTCAAGGAAACCAGCTCTCCGCTTCACACAGGTTAGATTGCAACTATCAAAAAACCAGAAAATCAGTATTGACGAGGATGTGGAGAAACTGGAACCCCTGTGTGCTGCTGGTAGGAATGTATAATAGTGCAGCTGCTTTAAAAAAAAAAAAAAAGGCAGGAGGACTGCCCTGGCGGTTCAGTGGGTAAGACTCCTGCTCCCGGCGCAGGGGGCCCAGGTTCAATCCTCATCCCAGATGCCACAAGTACGGGGTAACTAGATCCCCATGCCACAGCTAAGAGCTCACACGCCGTGCCACCGCAGACTCTGCACAGCCAAAGAAGCAAATGCTAAAGACGACGGAAAAGGACCCACGGCCGGCCCCGCAGCTGAGCATGGAGGAACACCTCAGAGAATGTCTATCCGACTTGCTTTCCGACGATGGGACCTCCAAGAAGTGAACGAGAAAAGAGAGGCAAAAGGGGAGAAAGGACATCTCAGCGTTAGGCAGGCAAGGAGGCGGAGCAGGCTGGATGCCTGGGAGGCAGCTCTAGGTGTCTGCTGGGGAGTCGGCTGTTTCTGACTTAGCAGGAGTGTTAGTGTAAGAGGAGGAATACATTACAGATGGTTCTTTGGAAAACGCAGCCTGGATGCTCTACATGAGAATCTTTTTATAAATACTTGAGAATTGAGAGCATACAAATTAAATTCGTAGGAATGGCTTCTCAGCTATGGCGAACCACCAGCAGCACATCATCAGGGACACTATTAATACCAAACTTTGTTCGCAGTCTGTGCACTGAAAACCGTTCAGAAACTGCGGCTTTTCTGTTGCTCATCTAAGCTGGTCTCACGTCTCTGAACTTCAAAGAGCATAAAAGAGACATCTTCATGAGAAGTTAAATTGCCAGTTGAGGAAAGCTAGGAATCTGAATCCAGATGCGCTTCAGGTCTCGCGTCTCTACAGCTGATACACACTCCTGCTGGCCCTGCCTTTCCAAAAGGTGGCAGCAATGCCAGCAAGTTCCAGGGAGGGCAGGAGGGAACGCGCCAGCAGAGGTAACCAGTGCAGGTGTGTGGAGGAGATGCACCTGAGAGGAAGGCGGACTTGAGCAGGGCCCAGGGCTTCTCGGGGAGACACAGCCGGAGTCTCACCAGGACGGTCCTCTGGTGCAGCCGTTCAGCACTCCTGCCTGCACCACATACACACCGAAGGTCAGTAACGCCCCCAACCCACCCAACAGCCAAATCAAAACAAAACCCATGTGCAATTTAAAATGCTGTTGGAGAAGCGGTAAAAACCACAGGCTCTGAATACCCTGACGTAAGCTGAAAGATGAGAGGAAAAGCACAGTGGGCAGAGAAAGCACGAGAGATAAGGGAGCACGAAACATGATGAGGGACTGGCAGGAAAGGGCATCCTCTAATGACTTTCACCTGCAGAATCAAGTCTGCGCTCAGGAAACAACATCCTTCAGAGTCTGTCTCAACTCCAAGCTTTCTCCCGATGGCGCCCGACCGCCGTGCCGCCTTCCTAGACAACTCCAGGCTTTCCTGAGCTGATGTGCTGATTTCACACCTCCGTGTCTTTGCATGTGCAGCTACCTCGACTTAGAATGCACTCCTCAAAGCAAACTCCCCGCCAGCCATCAACACCCAGTCGAGCTCGTGAAGCCATACCAAGCCCCTCATCACTCGGGCCTTCTTTCCTCCCCGGAGCGCTGCACGCACGCCTTCTGCACAGCGCTGGTACATTCTCCGTATTATGCCCAGCTCCACCCACTATCTGAACTAAGAGCTACTCCAGGGCTGGGATCATGTGAATCTTGGCATATAACAGTGCTCAGAAGTTTCCTAGTGAATGACCTTGCAAGAAAAGTTTTTAAAAGGCTAAAACATGACACAAGCGAAGAGCAGACGAGAGATACTTCCCGTTACTGTCAACTCAGATCTCTGGTCGAGGATCACTTAGGGACAGACAGACAGGGATGCCCTATCACTTGCAAGCTGGGTGTCCATGATCGCACTCACTAACCTCTGCCTCCATTTCCACCACTGTGGTTGTGAGGACTTATCAGTGTATGCAAAAAAAAAAAAAAGCAAAATGCAACACAGTGTCAACTAAACCGGAGATCTACTAGTCTGCCTTCATCACAAAAACCACAGGACAGGGTCTACACCATCAGGAGCGTAAGCACAATGAGACTTTGATGGAACCACCTGGGGGTTTTTTGTTTGTCAAGGTCTCACATTTTTATGACTAAGCCAAAGCACTAGCACAGAAAGACACAAAGAAAATCAGTTTCCAGTGAAACAGGTCCAGCTGTTCAGACAGCAGTGCTGTTCAGAATGACATGGTGATGAAGCGACCTTGACACAGCATAAACAGGCGTGCCACCTCATGTGCGAGGCTCCTTACAGACCCAGCTTGGTGGTTCTCCAGTGTCTTCTCTTGAGAGTTGTCCCTGATTTTATCATCAGTTTTCACTCGAATTCGTTGGGGAATGGGACAACTCTGCTTTTGTTTCTTGGCCTGGAATCACTTGATTCTGAAAGTCTTATGAGAAGACATAGTGAAGAGCAAACTCAACCACACACAGGATGGCGGGGAGGAGGAGTGAGCCCATCTATCAGGGGAGCTGCAAGTCAACAAATCCAACAGCGTCTCTTCCAGCTGCACGGCATTCTCTACCATGTTCAAAGCAGTCCCCAGGGACCCCGGCCTCCTCGGGCTCCTCTGACAGTGCACATACGGTCCTCTGGTCTCTGACCACGCTTCCTCTGTCCTTTTCTGAAACTCGCCCTCTAAAGACACTTAAAATCAGGCATTCCTTAAGCTCAGCTCTCATTTTTTTTCTCATCTTGTCCACTCTCGAGGCTTCAATTCGTATCTCTATGGAGATGATTCCATGATCTCTCGGTCACATTCAGCAAGTGTTTCAAATTGAACTTACCCGAGACACTTATCTTACTTAGACAATTAAGCAAAGAGCTTCAATGCTCCTCTTTCACACCATGTTTTTCCTTTTTTCCTGATTCTTATACCTCTCACCACTCCTCAACTCCCTCTTCTGCTCATCTCTTAAAAGGACTCTTTTGTTACCTTCTTGGTATTTCTATCTCACTGCTTCTTAACCTTTCTGGGATAACGGAGCTTTTGGAAATCTAATGAATGTTCTGCGTTGTTTACTAAAAAGATAAAAATACAGAACACATGCATGCCACCTCACCCATGACCACCAACGAGAATCTGTCATCCACTGGAGACTGTCACTGACCCAAATCTTCACCCCCATATTCTCCTTCCCTCTTATTTTCAAGATGCCTTCTGGATACAGCTTATATGGCCTGCTGCATCACAAACTTAACAATTTCAAACCAGAAATCACTGTTTCTCCTTAACAAACCTCTGCTGATGGCATTCCTTCTCTCGTAAGGGCACCGCCACCCTCCCAGGCTCCCACCTAGAAGACTTGACATTAACAACTAAACGCTGCATCACCAAGTCTGCTCTCAGAAACCGCTCTCGAATCCAGCCCACCTCTCCCGGCCTCTTGCCCTTCAAGACGTCGTAATCCTTTGCTTCATCCCACACCTGCCGTGACCAGAAGTCCACCGCTCTTCTGACAGGAGTTCCACTGCTGACTCGGTCTTTGTAAAGGCTCTCATCTCCATCTGCTGCAGTCCTCGCCTGCTATATTACTCTACCTCTAGAGGGTTACGACAGCCTCGTTGATTCCCCACCCATTTTTCCCCCCGTAATTTCCACCAGGGTTGACCTATCCCCCTCCAAGCTCCAAAACTGACCATGCGCCTGCCTCTTTTTAAAAACACTGATGCATCTTCAATCTGCAAATACACAACCAAACTCGGGTCTGCCTTTAGCGTCTTCTAGTCTGCCACCTAAATACTTTGCCAGGATTAGATTCCATAGCTTAGACTGTCAGTGTCAGCTATTATCTTTCTTTCTTTTTTTTTTTTTTTTTTTTTCTTTTTTTTTTTTAAGTACGGAACACTTCACGAATTTGCGTGTCATCCTTGAGCAGGGGCCATGCTAATCTCTGTATCATTCCAATTTTAGTATATGTGCTGCCGAGGCGAGCACTCAGCTATTATCTTTCTATCAAAATCACACTCACTCTTTTTTTTTTTTTTTGGGTTTTTATTTTTTTATTTTTTATTTTTTTTTCTTTTTTTAAAATTTTATTTTATTTTTAAACTTTACAATATTGTATTAGTTTTGCCAAATATCGAAATGAATCCGCCA
This sequence comes from Bos indicus, assembly GCF_029378745.1. Lineage (NCBI taxonomy): Eukaryota > Metazoa > Chordata > Mammalia > Artiodactyla > Bovidae > Bos > Bos indicus. Next base: position 71,914,141 of record NC_091776.1, on the reverse strand, counting down.
CAGGTATACTCACTCTTAAAGGCCCAATTCAAACTCCACTCTTCATCTTTGTATCTTCTACATGAGGATTAGAAGAAGGACTCTGCACAGAAAAGGCAAATTCCTAAGGAACTGATTCAGGAAATGAAAGGGAAAAAAAAAACTTTTCCCTGAAAATCTTAAATCTTTCTGGAAGCTGTTTTTTTTTTTTTTTTAATATTACTATTCAAATACTAACATTTCAATCAAGAAACCCTCCTTAAACCCAGCATTGTTAACCAACAATAAAGACTAATAATGTACAATGTAGATTAAATTATTAAGTAAATATCAACCTCAAAATAAAAAGGTATAATCTAGACCCAGGATTCTAATTCCAGTAGTATCTGTAATCTGATCTTAAGAAAGGAACTTCACAGTAAGAAGACTTAATGCTTCACCTGATAAGAAACAGAAGGTCAAGTAAGTCTACAGCAGCGATAGAAAGCCACCAGACCTAAATCAGCTTCAGATTCGTAAGAATTCTTATCAGATTAAAAAAAACTTTCAACTGAAATGTCATAAAACTATTTTTAGTCGTTATTTTAAAGGGCTGGAAGGTGTCTGAACCTCTCACAGAGGGACATGTTCAGCGGCATACTTCCCAACAAGTGAAACAGCAATGAGATGTACCACAGAAACAATGCTGCGGGCAGTATATTCTGCTACGTTCTAGGACCTTTTTTCTTTTAAGCCTGACCTAATTCAAATTTTCTCTTCACTCCTAAGCCTTGTGAGTTTGTGTTAATTTCAGTTGGACATAGTGAAGCATTTTGCTTCCAAAAAGAATGAACATACTCAAGATTAATTGGAAGACTTTAATTGAAAATCTTTTTTGAAAAAATGTTAACTAATACTTAGCAAAAATTGCCCTCTATGGTATTTATAAAACTATGATCATTCAAATTTGAATACATTTTTGAAATAGAAATGTTTATAACAGTAGAACAAGCTAAAATCCTAAAATTAGACATTACATTAAGGAAAGCAAGGGCTCAGATGGTAAAGAATCCATCTGCAATGCAGGAGACCCAGGTTCGATCCCTGGGCCGGGCAGATCCCCTGGAGAACGGAATGGCAACCCACTCTACTGTTCTTGCCTGGAGAATCCCATGGACAGAGGAGCCTGGCGGGCTACAGCCCATGGACTCACAGGGAGTCGGACACGACTACGCAACTCACACACACACAAGGTAAGCAGGGTGTAATGAAAAGAACTGCAGCAATTGAAATAGGATCTCAGTCTAGAATCTCAAGTCTGACTCTGGTTGCACGACTTCAGAGTTGGCTTCACCGGGAAATGCTTTCTCATTTGAAGGGTATCATCCCCTTTCCCTCCCTCCAGATGGCTGTTCAAATAAAATGAGATAGTGGACCTGGCACAGCACCTACCACAAAGCGCTCAACAAATGCCAGCTTCCTTCGTTCAACAAAAAAGACACGCTCCCAAGAAGATTTAGGCGTGAGGGTATCTACACTCGCACAAGTCTTCACCAGCACAAAACACGGCAGCTGGTTGGTTCTAAAGAAAAGCCAGACCCCCATTTCACGAACGTTTCTGAGGAAACACTGGATGAGGACAAGAGCCTGCATGTGACTCTGGAGGACGCCATCAGAACAGGGCTGCACACATACACACGAAGACCACTAAAATGCCCAGGAATTGGGGTTCAAACGTCTGCAGCCTTTAAGGCTGGTAGGAGAGCTCACGCCCCGCGAAGAAAAAGCAAGTCAGACTGGGCCCAGCTCCGGATGACTACTCTGCTGAACCAGGAGAGCGACGCGGGCTCATCCTCCTGAGGCGCGCGCAGCGCGGCACTAAAACCCGTTTCGAGCCTGCCAAGAACCCACCACGAACGCCCGCTCGCAAGCCTGCGCAGGAGAGCCCCCGGCGTCGCGGAGGGCCCCTCACGAAGGCCGCAGGCGACGGGAGGAAAAGACCACGGGCTAAGGTCGGGGCTGTGCGCACCCGCCGCGGCGAGCGTCCGAAGGAATTCGCGGCCGCGCTGCGCGCACCCGGCGGAGGGGGGGCCTCGGGGGCCCGGCCCCAGCCCCCCGCCCGCGCCCAGCGACGCCCAGGCCCGAGGCCTCCGCCCCGCGCCCGAGGCCCGCTCGGCGCGCAGACGGCAGCGCAGCCCGGGGGGCCGGGGCCGGCGTCCGGCCGCGGCGCGGGCGAGGCCGCGGCGGCTTCCCCGCCAGGCCCGGGCGGGCGCTGCGGGCTGCGGGTCGCGGACACTCACCACACCATGCCGTAGGCGCCCTCGCCGATGTACGAGAGATTGGTGTAGCGCGGCCCCACGTCGAACACCTGCCCGCGGACCATCTCCGGGCCCGCGCCCGCCGCCGCCGCCGCCGCCATGTTGGCTGCCGGGCCGCCGCCGCCGCCGCGCTGCGCTCGACGCTCCGCGGCCGCCGCTCGGCCCACGCCGCGCCTCCCGGGGGACCGGGCCGCCGCAGCTGCCTCCGCTGGCCGGAAAGGAGCGGGGAGGCCGCCGCTCGGGAGAGCCGGGGACGTACCCGCCGCTCGGACCGACTGCCTGCCTGACTGACGGGCGGGCCGGCGGGCGGGCGGGCGGAGGGAGGGGCGCGCGCCGAGGAGGGCGTCGAGGCGGGCCCGGGCGGCGTGCGCGTGGATTGGCTCTCCGCGCGCAGGGGGCGGGGCATGCGACCGGCGGCAGGGGCGCGCTGGGGCGGGGCATGGCGGCCGGCGCGGCGGGGCGCGGCCACAGGCGCTCGAGGAGTTGGGGGCGGGGCGCCCCCCCACCAGCCAGGCACCGGGGACCCGGGCGTCAGACCCGAAGGCCGCGCCGACCCGAGAAGGCGGACCCTGCCATATCCAGCCGTGCGCCCGGACCTGGCCTTTGCGCGTGCGCGGTCCACACGAACTTGAGGCCTCGACGCCCGGATAGAAACCGGAAGAGGGACCGAGACCGAGAAAGACATTTGCATCCTGAGACGGTGAAAACCCAGAGGTGGAGGCCGAGGGGAGAGTCCGGGACGGGCAGGGCCCGCTGGTCGGACAGAGGCTCATTCAACGGGTGTTCCTTACCGTGATGCTGCCGGTCCAGGCTCCCCGGAGTTACCTTCCAGCGGAGAGAGACGTGGATGCACAGCGTCGATGGACAGAAGAAGCGATGAGTCGCAAGGAAGACTGGGCGGCAGACGCCAGTGGTGATGGTGTTATGAAAAAATATGAAGCAGAGTAAGAGGTTCCGGCAACCTGCTGCTGCTGCTGCTAAGTCGCTTCAGTCGTGTCCAACTCTGTGCGACCCCATAGACGGCAGCCCACCAGGCTCCCCCGTCCCTGGGATTCTCCAGGCAAGAACACTGGAGTGGGTTGCCATTTCCTTCTCCAATGCATAAGAGTGAAAAGTGAAAGTGAAGTCGCTCGCAACCTAGACAGCGTATTAAAAAGCAGAGACATCACTTTGTCAACAAAGGTCCGTCTAGTCAAAGCTACAGTTTTTCCAGTAGTCTTGTATGGATATGAAAGTTGGACTAAAAAGAAAGCTGAGCGCAGAAGAATTGATGTTTTTGAACTGTGCTGTTGGAGAAGACTCTTGAGAGTCCCTTGGACTGCAGGGAGATCCAACCAGTGTTCATTGGAAGGACTGATGCTGAAGCTGAAACTCCAGTACTTTGGCCACATGATTCGAAGAACTGACTCAATTGAAAAGTCCCTGATGCTGGGAACGATTGAGGGCAGGAGGAGAAGGGGATGACGGAGGATGAGATGGTTGCATGGCCTCACGGACTCAATGGACATGAGTTTGAGTAGATGCCGGGAGTTGGTGATGGACAGGGAGGCCTGGCGTGCTACAATTCATGGGGTCGCAAAGAGTCGGACACGACTGAGTAACTGAACTGAAAGAGGTTGGGAATACGGCGTTGAAACACTGAGAATGACATTAAGATTCAGAGACTTGAGATCGGTAGACATGGAAAGAACCTCAGACGTAGGACATGCTGAAATAAAAATGCAAAGATAGAATCACTGAAAACCAGAGCAGCAAGATCTAGAGAGAAGGAGACAAACACACTGAGGCTCAGAAATAGTCACAGACACCACAGGTTGAAAAATAAGAGTCGGCTCTTGAAGCAAGTGAATGCTGAGAATAGCTAAGACGAAGAGAGAAAACCCGTCTCCCCACTGCCTCTGGACCTCCACCCGCACCCTCTTTGGAGGGGAGTCAGAGTGGGAGACCCTGCATCCTGACTGTCCAGCACTGTGGTCTTGAAAGCCTGGACTTCCAGGCATCAACAAAGATCAATTAGACAATCTCCAAGCAAAAAAAAAAAAAATAAATGAACCCTCTAGGGAAAAATGTGTGGCACGTGAGAAAAGAGAGTGCTGGGGCCAAAAATCACTCCTTTGCAATAAATATATTTAGCCCATGAGGCAGAACCCAGTTTCAGAAAGCACCTGATTCTTATTCTCCATTAAAAAGAGGACATTGGTTTTAAGGAACAGGCCGAGATAAATGGAGAGTATCCTGAAATTAAAATCACGATAGCAAAAAGCGGTGGTCAGAGCAGTAAAAAGCAGATGGAATGACGCAGAAGGGCCGATCAGCAACACAGAAGACAACTCTGAGGACAAGTAAGTGATGAAGCTCCTGGAGAAGAAAACGCACAGGAGAACGCCACGGAGAGTCGAGGAATAGGCACCCCGAAGAAGACAGCAAATCCATTAGACGTGATAAATTATACCAAAAGAAATTTTGCCTTCGGTTTAAAAAGATCTGGGGTGGAGGGGGGGAATTGAGTGAGTTCTCTGAGTCCAGAAAAATAAGCAGAAACCAACTTCAAGAAATAATCTGGAGGGGCTTCCCTGGTGGCTCAGTAAAAAAAAAAACAATGCCCAGTGCAGAAGACACTCCTTCTGTCCCAGGTCCGGGAAGATCCCACACGCTGTGGAGCAACTGAGCCTATATGCAGCAACCGCTGAAGCCCATAGAGCCTGCTCCGCAACAAGAGAAGCCGCTGCAATGAGAAGCCTGCACGTGGCAAGGAAGAGTAACTCCCACTCTCAGCACCTAGAGAAAAACCCGCACAGCAGGAAGACCCAGCACAACCACAAATTAATTAATTAATTAAAAAGATAATAATCTGGAAAAGTCCTGAAATTTCAGGGATAGAAAAACACAGTATTTGATCATTAAAAAAAAAAAGGACTATTTGAAAAACTGAAAGCTGGGCCTTCCCTAGCGGTCCAGTGGTTAAGAGTCCACCGTCTAATGCAGGGGACACAGGTTTGAGCCCTGGCTGGGAAACTAAGATCCTGTATGTTTCAAAGCTCAGCCGAAAAATAAAAAGCTGAAAGCTGGTTTTCTGCCGATGCCTCCTCTGTAATAATAAAATGCCAAAGGAAAATGGGAACAAGTTGGCAGCAGTCTGAGAGGCTGGGTTATCCATGTGACACCCTGCGGGTGCTTCCGCTCCACGTTTTCCAAACTGCCGACGGTTACCTGCAGGAGCCCTGCACTCAGATGGCAAGATAGAGCTTGAACCTTGGCTTTTCTGCTTACTACCTGTACGACTTTGGCCTCAGTTTCCCCACCCTTAAAACAGAGATCACAACAGCACTTACCTCCCTATTGTACAGAATAAGACAGCAGATGTAAAGCTCCTGGCTCCTAGTACGTACTCAGTAGACGTTACGATTACTATCGACCCCACCCAGACCTGTTCCTCATCTCAGGCTTCTGGATCCTATCACCACCCAGATCCTCCAGCTGAGGTCTGGGGATGATCCTGACAATTCATTTTACCATACTCCCAACCCCTCCCAGCATCTGACCCATCGCAAACCCCTATACATTCTATTTTTTCAGTATTTTGGAAGTCACTGCTACTCAAAGTGTGGCCTCCAGACCAGCAGCAGCAGCATCAGGTGGGGGTCTATTGGGAACACAACATCCTGGGCCCCACCCCAGACCTGCCGACTCGGGATCTGCATTTTCACAAGGTCCCTGGTGGTTTCATACGCATCTGAAACTTCTGGAAAGCACTGTTTTCTTTGTAGTTGAGATACCAGTGATGTATCACGGCACCTGCCCTCCGCCCTGCTTTTGCCTGCTCCCCATGCTCCAGACAGGCCAGACAGCTCTCAGCTCTTTTCTGCCCTGCAACCTGGCCACGTACCTCTCTCTCTGCGGGTGACATGTCGTCTCTTCACTCTTCTAGCATCTGTGGGCGTTTGAAAGTCACTGACTCTCGGAGAACTTCTCTTGCCTGCTTCTCTGGTCGCTAAGCAACCCTGTGATGAGAGTCTGGCTTCCCCTGTGGTCTTCGACAGGGAAAGTGCATTGCCCAGGAGACAGCCCTGCTCAGGTCCTTTGGCAATTGCTGTTCCCTCCAAGATGGGGTTTAGATACACATCAGCTTCTGCTGAGTCAGGCTGGCATGAGCCAGGCCCGGCGGGAAGAATCATCTAGCTAGACTGACAACAACAAATTTCCAGAAGCCCGGAGCTGAGACCCTGAACGTGGCTCTGTAGTGCCAGGAGACCACGGAAGCCGCTATCCAAGCCCAAGTGAAAGTTGCTCAGTCGCGTCCAACTCTTTGTGACCCCATGGACTATACATACAGTCCATGGACTTCTCCAGGCCAGAATACTTGAGTGGATAGCTGTTCCCTTCTTCCGGAGATCTTCCCCACCCAGGGATCAAACCCAGGTCTCCCACATTGCAGGCGGATTCTTTACCAGCTGAGCCACCAGGGAAGCCCAAGACCTAAGACCCTGCTTAGATGGCTAGCTGGCCACCTTGATGTCTTCCTGAGTGTCCCTCTAGAGTGGTGACAGTGTGCAGATCTGTGGAATCTTAGAAGACACGTGGACATCTGTTGTTTTCTGCCTGCCCAACATTGACCCCTTCTCCTTCTGGTAGCAACAATCCAGTTTTCTTACACTTAGAGCATCTGCCCCCCCGCCCCAAGTCAGGAATAAGCCTGTGACCCAGGGCTCCCCAATCAGAGTCACAGATGTTGGTTCAAAAGATGAGCAGGAGACCCGATCCAGGCCAATGCCACTCAGCCCGGACTTCTGCAGAAACAGCTGAGAAAGGGGTGCTTCCCTCCTGCCGAGGTTGGCAGAGAAGGAGCTGTGGGAGTGGGGCCAAACACGCCACAGCGTGAAAACTGCCCTCTAGGGTAAAGCTGAGACGGGGAAGCAGGGCCCAAGGACGGAGACAACTTCCTGACGACACAGCCTGGCGATTCGGCCGAGGCTGGACTGCACAAGTGCGTGAGACAATGTGTCTCTTTTAACTGAAGTCAGTTTGAGGTACGGTTTTGTCACTCGAAACCACAAGAGTTTGTGACTAATACACAACCCGGCTGACTCCCTTTTCTGCAAAAATGGCTCAGACTCATACAATAAATCACTGGGACATGAATCAGAAACTCATGAATGACGAAATGAGGGAAAAGAACTGGCAGTGAGCCTTGAAACCAGCTAAAGATGGAGAGATAACTGAATAAAAACACCGCTCAGTAGAGACTGAGGCTGATGAGTTGAAGCAATTGTTGTTGCTATGGTAACAAACAAACTGCAAAAGGGAAAAATTGAGAAAGAGGATTTTTTTTTTAAACCGGGGTTCTAACCTCAGATTAATGCAATGAAAACCAGAGAGGAAGAAAGAGGGTAGGAAAAGCAAGGTACTAAGCCTTTGTTTTACAGAAAATGAAGAAAAGAGTTACTGTAAAAAACTGTATAATTTCATTTTTTTCCAGTGTAAAAAGTTGTATGCCTACCTCATAAATTCTTTTGCTGTTTTTGTTGTTCAGTCACTGAGCCCTGACTCCTCTGTCCTCTACTATCTCCCAGAGTTTGCTCAAGTTTGTGTTTATGGAGTCAGCGATGCTATCTAACCATCTCATCTTCTGCCACCCCCTTCTCCTTTTGCCTTCAACCTTCCCCAGCATCAGGGTCTTTTTCAATGAGACAGCTCTTCGTGTCACGTTACAAGAGATAAAGGGAAGAAGGTAATTCATACAACAAAAATCGAGACCTGTAACCAGAAGTGTACTAGACACTTTCCTCACATTGTAATCAGAAAAGAAATGGCAAGGAATCATTAAAAAAAAAAGTCAAAATACTAGAAAATTAGATGACAGAAAGTTAAGGTAGGTCTAACAAATAAGGGAAATGTAAATAAATAAGAAACACCTAAATAGCTAAAATCCCTGTATAAAAATATGAAAATCTCAGCTCAGAGGACAAACTCTGAGTATTTACCGTCGTTAGCAAAGACTTGCCAAAAGAGAAGACAGATATTGTATATTAACGCATGCATTTGGAATCTAGAAAGACCACTAAACCTGTTTGCAGGGCAGCAATGGTGACCCGGAACAGACTGCGGACACAGAGGGAGAAGCGGGGGACGAACAGAGGCGGGAGCCTGGAAACACAGTCGTTGCCACGTGCAAACCAGGCAGCAAGTGGGGATCTGCCGTGTGACACGGAAGCCCAGCCCAGGGCTCTGTGACGCCCTGGATGGGTGGGGTGGGGAGGGAGAGGGGGGCGGCTCATGTGGGAGGGACATATGTCTACCTGCGGCTGATTCACGTTGAGGTATAGCAGAAACCAACGCAATATTGTAAAGCGATTATCCCCCAATAAAAGAAAAGACGTTGCAAAAAATACACACAGAATAAAAAGTCATTGCGAAACCAAATTCACCATATTACACAGCAGCGCAAAACAGGAGACAAATAATCTTTGGAAATACAACTAACAGAAACACAGCTACAGTAAAATATATCACGGAGAAATACATAAACCCAGCTAGAGTAAAGTATGTGACAGACTGTGATATAAAACCAGGATAAAGATAAGGGAAAGAGCACCATAATAAGGCGTAAAAGTGTATGCTGAGGCCTACAGCTACATGAAATATAAAAGATATCTTGCCACAAAAAGATCTTTTGTTTGTTTGATTGATGACTTTTGGGCCATGAGGCATGTGGGATCCCAGTTCCCAGATCAGGGCCCTCACTGGTAGCCCCCACAGAAGAAGCCCAGAGTCTCAACCCCTGAACCGCGAGGGAAGTCCTGAAGGGCAAGATTTATGTTATATATACTTTACCACCAAAAACTCAATTGGCTACATTTCTGACAGCTGATTTCTGGAGTCTCCCTAGTCCAATCCATCTATGTGTTTACGCTTGTGGCAGTATCAGGGTATTAATTCAAAATTTGTGCTTTGGCCGTGCCAATCAGGGGATCAGACTTGCTCCCCCTGCACTGGAAGCTCGGAATGTCAACCCCTAGACCACTGGGGGAGTCCCCCAGACTGGAGTGGGTTGCCATTTCCTTCTCCAATGCATGAAAGTGAAAAGTGAAAGTGAAGTCGCTCAGTCGTGTCTGACTTTCAGCGACCCCATGGACTGCAGCCCACCAGGCTCCTCCATCCATGGGACTTTCCAGGCAAGAGTACTGGAGTGGGTGCCATCGCCTTCTCCGGACTGTCTTAATTACTGCAGCTATAAAGGAAGTCTTAAAATCAGATACTGGGACTCCTCTAACTTTATTCACGTTTCTCTAAACTGTTTGAAATACTACATTTATTTTGACTCCCAATATCAATTTTGGTCATGGCTTTTCTTCCAAGGAGCAAGGGTCTTTTAATTTCATGGCTGCAGTCACCATCTGCAGTGATTCTGGAGCTATGACCAACCTAGGCAGCATCTTAAAAAGCAGAGACATTGCTTTGCCAACAAAGGTCCATCTAGCCAAAGCTATATGGTTTTTCCAGTGGTCACGTATGGATGTGAGTTGGACTATAAAGAAAGCTGAGTGCCGAAGAATTGATGCTTTGGATCTGTGGTGTTGGAGAAGACTCTTGGAGTCCCTTGGACTGCAAGGAGATCCAACCAGTCCATTCTAAAGGAGATCAGTCCTGAGTGTTCACTGGAAGGACTGGTGCTGAAGCTGAAACTCCAATACTTTGACCAACTGATGCGAAGAACTGACTCATTGGAAAAGAGCCTAATGCTGGGGAAGATTGAAGGCGGGAGGAGAAGGGGACGACAGAGGATGAGATGGCTGGAAGACATCAGTGCCTCAATGAACATCAGTTTGAGTAAGCTCTGGGAATTGGTGATGGACAGGGGGGCCTGCCATGATGCAGTCCATGGGGTCGAAAAGAGTGGGACACGACTGAGCGACTGAACTGAACTGGTCAATTTCGGACTGTGGCGCTGGAGAAGACTCTTGAGGGTCCCTCGGACTACAAGGAGATCAAACCAGTCCATCCTAAAGGAAATCAGTCCTGAATATTCATTGGAGACTGGTGCTGAAGCTTCCAAACGATTTCTTTCAATTTTTTTTTTTTTTTTTTAGCCTTGCCATGTAGCCTGACCCCTGAGCAGAAGGGGTTATGATCATTGGCAGAACTTCCGAATAGGAGGGAGTGACCGCCCACACGGTCATTTAGGGCCAGGGTCAGGAGTCCAACTCTTTTTCCTTCAGAAGGAGTCACTCGGTGGTCCGTATACACCATCTGCGCATTCTCTCTGGTAACCAAGGAAATGCAAACGAAAAGTACACGTGCCGAACGCAGGAGACCTAAGAGATTCGAGTTCCGTCCCTGGGTTGGGAAGGTCCCTTGGAGGAGGGCACGGCAACCCACTCAGCACTCTTGCCTGGAGGATCCCACGGACGGAGGAACCTGCTGGGCTATACGTAGTCCATGGGGGTTGCTAAGAGTCGGACACGACTGCAGTGACTTAGCACACACGCAACCAAGGAAATGCAACAAAACCACAAAGAGATGCTGTTATACACGTTATGCTGTGCTGTGCTCAGCCGTGTCTGACTCTCTGTGACCCCGTGGACTGTAGCCCGCCAGGTTCCCCTGTCCATGGGATTTCCCAGGCAAGAAGACTGGGGTGGGTGGCCATCGCCTACACCAGGGGTTTATACTTGTTACATTGATGGAATTAGAGTCTGATGGAACCAAGTGCAGGTGAGGATGGGGGACGTGGACACACCCTGTGTGCCAGGGGCCGCAGCATGGCACAGGCCCTTTGCATAGCCCTTGGTGGGGGTGAAGATGCGTCCTGCACACAAGTGGTCGCCCAGCCCGGCCCCAATACGGGGCTCTGCAACTGCCGTGTTTAAACTCCTAATGATTTATCCCAGGGCCCCACGTTTTGTTCTGTATCAGATCCTGCAAATTCTGTGGCCAGTCCCAGCCGGAGGTTCCACTCCAGGGCACCAGGACCCTGACCGAGGATGTTCATAGCAGCTCTGTTTCTGCAAGAAGCCAGACCCCCCCTGCACGGATGAATCCCAGAAGGAGGCCATGAGTAACAAGGACACGGAGCAGAAGAATGCAGCCAGCAGGGGCCCCGTCAGAATGACAAGCAGGATGAACTGACGGTGTCAGGAGACGCACAGGCAGGCAAGTCCACACAGAAATCCTTTACAGCGCAAGGCAGAGGCTGGGCAAGGTACTCCCAGGCTGGCTAATGGGCCCACAGTTACGATCAATTACGTCTGATCCATGATTTTGCTTCTCCATGCGTTTATGTCAGACGCTTGATGGAAGAACCGGCCCAGGCTGGAAGAGGGGGCCATGACAGGCGGCTGGCCTCGGCGGGGGACACGCAAGCTGGACTCGAGAGGCAGCTGCCTAGAACCAGCTTCACACGTGAGGCCCTGGCACACAGACCGAACTACACCACGGACCTCGAGAGGGCCAGACCGCGGCCTGTTTCTGTCAGATGTGTCCGCGCAGTTCCGACTCTAAATCTGTAACTGGTACATGTAATCTGTTTCATTTCGGCAACTTTCTGTTGCTCGCCTTTCTGGGCAAAAAGGTGACTTTCATTTCCAGAGGTGTTTTTTTTTTTTTTTCCGGTTTCATTTCTAAACATCTACCTTGGTTGTTCTGTCGCACACCCAAAACCAAAGTCTTGTTTCCTCTCTTCTCTTTTCCAAGTTCTGTCCTGCCCGTCATTCTACTTTCACAATTTAGGAGGGGAGGAGGAGGAGGAGGAGGGGGAGGGAGGAGGGGAGGGAGGGAGGGAGGGGGAGGAGGGGGAGGAGGGGGAGGGAGGAGGGGAGGAGGGGAAGGAGGCAGGTGCTCCAGTCGAGCTGTGAGGAGCGGTGGGGAAGTGGTCAGGAGCAGCCTCCTGGGCCCCGGCCTGGCACCTGGTGGGACCCCCACCAGGGCTGGGTTGGCCCCCAGGAGTCTGCATGCACCCCTTGGCCCTGGGCACCGATATCCAGGCCTGAGCGCCTGGAGCAGAGCTGGGATGCACCCAGAAGCAGAGCTGGGATGAAGCGCAGCTTTATGGGTGGGGCTGGCTGAGGGTCTGTCCTGACTGGTCCAGAACCAGGGCGGGCAGCTGGGGCTCCCGAACCCTCTGAAGGGACCTGGGGGGCCGGCTATCACCGGCTCTCCCCACTGGCTTCCTGTCTCCCCGGTTCTGGGGGCTGTCAGCAGCTCCCCCAGGCTGGAACCCTGACCTGGTGGGTGCAAGACCATGCCTGCTCCCCGCCGGCCCCCAGCTCTTTGAGTGTGTGTGTCTCTGCGTGTGCAAGCGTCCCCCATCTGCCCGCAGCCCAGCTTCAGACACGTGAGGCCGCTCAAGAGGGAACCGTCAAGACAGCCTATGCTTAAGGAGGAGGCTGCCAGCACTTTCTGCCGGGAGCCAGGAGGCGGAGGGGGCGGGCAGGGCGAGACAGATGGCTGAGTAGGTGGGCTGCTTGGGAGCCCCAGCCTCCCTTGGTGGCGGCGGGGGACGGAGACAGATCAAGCTGCCTCCCTTGCTGGGGGGGGTTTGGTTTGGAAGGTGGGAGACCACTGCCCCGGGCCGTGGAGCCGGGGGTGGGCACTGAGAGCTCAGGGCTGACCCGCGAGTGCCCGGCAAGGCCCATGGTGAGGGCTGGCAAAGGCGTGGTGTGGGGGCGGCTGGGCTCCCCACAAAGCACCAGCACCACCTCCCGCCCCATCTTGAGATGCTCAGGCGGCACTGGGGGCCCTGGCTCTGAGCACCCCACATGTGGGCAGCCTGGATGCCTCCCACAATCCCGAGAGCTGAGCTCAGCCAGAGCACAGGGGACCTCCCGTCTGAGTGTGAGGGTGGAGGGTCTCCAGCCTTGGCCTCCCCAGGGGCCCGCCCCCGCCCCCCTCCCAGGACCCAGGGAACAGGTCCCCAGTGAACGGCTCTCCTGCTGCTGGGGCCCATGGGCTCAGGGACAGGAACCAGGCTGGCTGGTGGCTGGGGGGCTGGGGGGCTGGGGGCCGGCAGGGTTCTCCAGGGTGGCCTGCTCACTTTTCAGGATTGCTAGATGGCCCCTCGCACGTATGTGCTGTCATGCCCGACTCTGTGGCCCCGTGTGGTCCACCAGGCTCCTCCGTCCACGGGATTCTCCAGGCAAGAATATTGGGGTGGGTTGCCATTTTCTCCTCCAGGGGATCTTCCCAACCCAGGGATGGAACCCACGTCCATCAGCAGCTTCCAAAACCAATCCTGATGGCCGGGGGACAAGGAGGTGAGGAAGCTGAAGGTAGGACTCCGGACTCGGTGGAGGGGTTCAGAGCTTGTGGTTTATTGACATGAGCATGGGGGCCCCGGGACTTGTCCCTCAGATGGGGAAACCGCCACCCCTTCTGGGAACAAACCCCTTCACATGGAACGCCACTTCCAGGAAGCCCACCGAGATGCACACGGATAAACCCCTGGCAAGGCTGCAGGCATATTTGGCGAAGCCGTGGAGCCTTGGGGGAAGAGCGCAGGCCTCCGGGGGTGCCCACAGGGCTGCAGCTGGAAGCAAAGCCAACAGCTCATCGCACCCAGGACCACCTGATCCGTTTGGCTCAGGGCCGGGCCGGGCCCGGGAGCAGTGGGGCTGTCCACCCTCCCTGGGAATACTGCGGAAGTGGCCAGGACACCCGAGTCCATGGTGGAGCTCCGGCTGTGGGGCAAGAGTGACGGGGAGGGGGAGCCTGAGCGCTGGCCTGGGGAGGGCAGGGGTCACCGGTAGCCAACTCAGGGCCCCAGACTGACAACCTGCGCCTCTCCCTTGGGGCCTGGCCCCTGCCGCTCTCCCAAGCCTGGACGCTGAGGGTGGGCTGCGTCAGGGGGCCCGCCTGCCCACCCCTGCTGGCTGTGGAGTGGCCCCACTTGTAAAAGCAGGGTTCAAGGGCTCCGGCTGCCGTCTTCCACACAAGGAAGGCGCCGGCATCAGTAGCTTGCCTCTTCCCCAACCCACTTAATGTTAAGAATAGATACTAATACTTAATCACCCCTCCCTGTGGGGGGGGAGGGTTGCTAGTCCTGGCACCACTGCCCCCGAAGCCCCGGGCAGCCCCGTGCCCTACCGAGGGGACACGGAGGCCCAGGGCCGCAGTGACCAAGGGACAGAGCTGGGCTTAGGTGGGGACCGTGGTTCCTAGGCTGGCGCCCCCGGCTGGGGGGACTCTTAAGACCGTGGCCTGAAGGGGCGGTGGGTCAGGACTCGAGGAGGCCAACGATGCCCAGTCCAGGTTGAGGGGGGACGGCCCTGCGACGAGGCGCTGCAGGAGGCCAGCCCCTCTTGGCGGGAGAACAGGGGGCATCCCCTCAATGCCCCCCTCCCCAACCTGAGGGCCAGCTGACCGAGCCCTGTGCCGAGAGGGCCCAACGAGGGGCTTCTGGCTCCCGGAAGGCGGGACCTTCGGGTTAGACGGAGCAACACCTGCTCACTTGGCCACCAAAGCTCTGAGCTGCGGTGACTAGCTTAAGAGGCTTCTACGGCAAGCCCGGGACCCCGCTCAGACGCTTCATTCCTGCTGCTAGGGCTGGGGGCTGGGGTGGGCAACGCTGAGTCTGGGAGCCGGCCTCACAAGGGGCTCTCAGCCCCCTCCCTGGGTGAGGAGGGCCTGGGCTCCCTTAGTGCAGCCTCCTGGGCCCTGCTGCTGGGGGGACTCTGACCGCCTCCTCCACGCCACCCCGCAGCCTGGGGACCCCCGCGCTAAGCCCCTCCCACAGCCCAGTCCCCAGTGACCTTCTCTGAAGCCTCACCCAAGTCACCCGCCCCGCTTCCCCACCCATCATGAAGATCCTACGTCCTCTGGCCAGAGGACTCCCCCCCTGCCCCGCTTCCAACTCCACACCAACTTGGGGGAGCCAACCTGTCACGCACTTCCTGCAGCCTTGGAGCTGCGGGGACCAGCGGGCGACGGGCAGAGGAGGGCAGTGGAGGCTGGGACTGGAGCACAGACTCCCCTCTGCTCTCCCGCTGCCTCCAAACGTGGCCAGGGCCCCTTGGGCGTGCATCCCGACGAAACCAACTCAACCGCTGACATACCAGGCTCTCCGGAACATCCCAGACAGCGGCACGGACCTGCCGTCGGGTGGAGCTCGGTCCCTTGGCCTGGGGTCCGATCAGAGACTGGGGAACGGGACCAGGAGGGTGGGGAGGCAGGTGGGGCCACGGTCACCCCAACTCTGGAGCCCTGAGGTCTGGCCCAGGCCGTGCAAAAGCAGAAAGAACTCTGCTGGGGAGAATTCTGCCCCAAATCACGCCGCTCTGACAAAACAAATCCTGCTTTTGTTAAAAAAACAAAAACCCGCAGCGTGCTCCGGGCATCCATCCAGCCCAGCGGCCCCAGCATTGCCCACAGCTGTTTAAGGCACTTGAACGGCTTATTTACACCACCTGGAAAAGGATGTGTTTCAATCCTCATTGAGGGGAAAAAAATTTCAGTAATACTGCAAAAGGAGCGTCTCACAAAAAGAAAAAAAAAAAAAAATTCAATACTTAAAAGTTCCCTAGGGAATAAAATAAATGCGGAGCTCTGCTTAAGTTACATGACCCACGGAGCCTCTTGGCACTGACAGAACATGGACCAAACCTGAAATACTGCTTCTGAAGGAAACGCTTCCCTGGGAGAAGAACACAGACGGGACACACGCGTCTCTGTCTGGGCGTCCCCTCCTTGGAGCACAAGCCACGTGCGGGCACCAGGGTGGGTCACAGGTGGGCGCCCCGTCTCTTTCCCACGAGGCCCACCCTTCATACTCGGGCACCAGGAGCCCCGGGCACCCCCGAAAGCCTCGGTCATGGGCAGTCGGGGGGAATAAGAAACCTCTGTGCGGCGCCCAGGGCACTCTGGACAACATCTGCGGCTCCCAGCCTTGCCCGAGGCCCCCAGTGCCCGGCCACCCGGCGTGCATGCCCAGTGTCTTTGGTGTGGCTGCGGCCGCCACCCGCAGCCTGGGTCCCGCCCCCCCCGGCCCCTCCGGAACCGCTTTCCTCCACGAGGGTGCTCTCTCGAGGCCGTGGGGGGCATCGCCTGCCCGCCTCCCGCTGGGTCCTAAGGCATCTGTGGGGGGATCACGGGGTCGGGGGCGGGAGTCCGCGCCTCCTAGCTTCGCGGAGCGTCAGGCTCTGGCTCCAGCAGGTCCTGGGGGTCCCGCAGGAAGACCACCACCACCGTGATGTTGTCATGTGAGCCCCGCTCGCGGGCGGCGGCCACCAGCTCCTCGGCCACGCGCAGCCCGCTGCCCTGCGGCCCTGCCAGCCGGCTGCGCACGAGGCTGGCCACCTCCTGGTGGGGGACCACGTCGAAGAAGCCGTCACAGGCCAGCAGCAGGTACTCCTCGGAGCCCGTCAGCTCCCACGAGGCCGCGTCCGCCTCCCCAGACACGTAGGGCTTCTGGAAGACGTCCCCTGGGCCGGAGGAGGATGGTGGGGAGGGTGGTGAGGGCCTGGCGCCCTGACTGCAGGCCCTGGCCGGCCTGTGGCCACCCCACCTCCAAGGCGTGGCGGCTCACAGGGCACACGCTGCCAAAAGGTAGTTTCATGACGTGCCAAGTGCTCTGGGCGGCAGACAGAGCAGGGCAGTGAGAGGAGGGGGCTGGGAGGGGCTGGGCCCCCGGGGGGCGGGTGGGGAGAGAGCTGGGAGGCATTTCTTCAGCCCTGGGGGGAGACGGAAGCCCGCAGTCACTGGAGGCCGAGGGGAGGAGAGGGACTGCTGCTTCATCTTTAAGCTAGAGGACGCCTCGCCAGCAGGAGGGCACAGCAAGATGGGCCAGCCTCCTTTACAGACCGCCCAAGGATCACCTTCAGCCCTCACCGGGCAGCCAAGGGCTTCCCCCAGACCCTCCCGAGAGACTGTCTTAAGGACGGTGACTTAAACTGCTGTTATCTCACTGGGAGGCAAGCTGCTAAGGCGCCTGCACCCGCTGTGCCGGGCCCCCTCCCATCCCCTGGCCTCCTTACCGATGGCTCTGGACACAGCCAGGGTCCCGTTGACCCTCCAGCAGTCCATGTGCGACACGAAGCCACCCAGTGCCTCAATGCGGTCCTTCTCGTCCTGCGGAGACAGCCAGGGTGGGCCGGGGGGGGGCTGGCGGGCGGTGGAGGGGTGTGCCCAAGCCGCCCGAGGGGAGGCAGCACGGGGAACCATGTGGCGGGGAGACACGCCAAACCCCCCAAACCGCCCCACTGACGCAGGCGCGGCTAACGGTGCCGCTGCCAAGGCAGACGCGCGGCCCGTCCCCCGCAGCTTTTTGGGCTTGGGGAACATGCTCGCAGCAGCAGAGAGAGCTAGGGCCCGGGTCGCTGCGGGGCCCTCCGCTGCCGTCTCTCAGGGACACGGTGCCTCCCCGTCATGGGCCCCTGGGCAGGGCTGGGTGACGCTGAACAGGCCCTGGATGAGCCCTGAGCAACCCCCCGCCGCGGTCTGGCTCCCTCAAGCTCCACCACGGGGCTCCAGGCCTGAGAGGGCCGCACAGGCCCGACCCAGCCTCGGGTCCTGAAACTGTCTCCGGCCTCCAGAAGCTCCCAGAGCAGAGGCGTCTCCAACGCGGCTGCAGCCACCCCCGTGCCCGCCCCGCGGCTCCCGTCTCTGCCCCTGCGCAGTCCAGGCGGGGTATCCTGGGGCACGGGCCCCCCACCAGCCGGCCGCCCTCCCACCCCAGCCTCCCCAAGGCCAAGCCCAGAGCTGCTGGCCAGGGGTGGGTTCCCGCGGCTCCACTCATCCAGAGCCCTGTCCACCGCGTCCTCCCATGGGCCCCGCCCTCCCAGCCCATTCACCTGTGCCTCCCACTTCTGAGGAGGTTCACCCATTGCCTGCCACCTCCCCCGTGCAGAGCCTGGGGCTCCACGACCCCAGCCTTGCCCAACTCAAGGGTGGGTGTGTGTGTCTTGCAGCCCCTCCAGGCCCCACACCCCAGGGAGCACCCCACCACCAGCTCCAGGGCCTCAGGCCAAAGGCGTGGCCACCCTCCTGGGTGCCAAGGCCTCCCGGACTCCGCATCCCTGAAGCCCAGACCTTTCCTTTTTGCCGCCCTCGCCTTCACGGGCAGGCCGTCCCCAGAACTGCCCGACAGCTTCCCTGCGACCCGGCCCCCAGCTCGCCCTCTGCCGGCCCCACTGTCCGGAGGCTGCCAGGCTCCCGGCCAAGTGTGTCCTGGAGTCTCAGCAGCGACTCCGCTCCCCCGCCCTCCCCGTCCTCCGGCCGCCTGCTGGGCCGCACCAGCCGCAGGGTCTGTGCCTGTTCGCATCCCCAGCACCTCCTCCCGGCCCGCTGCCCCAGGCCTGGCCCCTCCCAGCTCCAACCACCACCGCCTGAGGCCTCCCCCACAGCCCGGTGCTCCCCGCCTGTGCAGGAGAGGACTGGGCGTTAACCCTGCCTCCTGGGCCGCCTGCCAGCAGATACCCAGCTCCGTCCTGCAGCTCTGGGCTCCATGTCGCTGAGACAAGAAGGGCTCTGTGAGATTCCTGGCGGCCAGCGCGCCCAGCTTTAGGGGACCCGCTGGAGCGAGGCGGGGCGCCCTCCCTCTGGAGGAGCGCCTGGAGCCCCCCGGGAGGATGGGGCCCCCTTACCTGCCGCTCGGGTCTGTGCGGCTCCATCAGCTTCACTGCCTGGCCCTGCCGCACCAGGAGAACCTGGGAGTCCCCGAGCCAGGCTACGTGCAGGGTGTTGCCCGCGATGAGCGCACACACGCCCGTGGTGCCACTCTGCAGCCGCTGCAGGGAGAGGGCGCACGCGGGTGAGGGAGGCGAGGAGGCCGCCGGGAGGCGCCCACACCGGCCAGATGCCCACCCCGGAACGGCGCTCAGGGGCAAACAGGAACGGACCCGCGCACGCGGGGACCCACGCACGAGGGGAATCAAATCAGCACGCACAGACACTGCCGTCCGCGATGTCGGAAAGCGGACGGCTGGGGGGTCCGGGGAGCAGCGACCACAAAGGCTGGAAGGACTTCGGGGTGACGGGGACGTCTGTTACCACGGCGAGAGGCGCACGGGCACAGAAACACGCGCCACACCCCCCAGCCGGGACTCTGCACACGTGGAGCCTGTCACGTGTCAATTACACCTCAGCAAAGGTCAGTCTGGATCATCATAGCCTGAGCTAAGCACCTGCTGCAGGGAACCCTTTCTCACTCCCGGGTGCCTGGGTGCCCACCCCCGGGTCTCGGACCTGGAAGCTTTTCTGTTCAGATGCAAAGTCCAGCCTTGTTGAGGGTCTGTGCTCAGACTGTGTCCCCTTCCCCACACCCCCTCTGGAGCCACCTGGCTGTTTCCAGGTCTGTAAAACCATCTTAGCATCCACCTTGAGGGCTTGGAGGACCCTGAGGTGCGAGGGGACGGGAGGTGGGCAGTCAGGTCAGGAGCCAGATGCACCCTTTTTTCTTTCAGAAACAAACGGTGGGTCCGTGTAGCTGCCGACACCCGCAGTCCGGGCTGGCCTGCCTGGGGGGCTGGGGGAGGTGGTTCTCATGCTAGAACGGTAACACCTTGTTACGCTCTGTCTCAGCGATCTGCGGTCAGGCACCTCTCACGTCACCACGGCAGAAAGATCACACGCTGCGATGGAGGCTCCGATGACGGAGTTTTTAGCAACAAGGTGTTGTTTAAGGTGCCTGCTGTGTTCAGACATGACGCTGCTGCCTGCTTGCAGATGAGGGCAGAGTGCAAACCCAGCCTTTATCTGCACCGGGAGCCTGACAGTCACGTGACTTGCTTCATACGCGCACATCGCGGAGGTGGTCTGGAACCAAACCCTCGAGGCCTCTGAGGTCTGCCTGCCCTGATCCTGTGCTTCGTTTTCTGCATTTTACGATGCGGAGACGA
This sequence comes from Bos indicus, assembly GCF_029378745.1. Classification (NCBI taxonomy): domain Eukaryota; kingdom Metazoa; phylum Chordata; class Mammalia; order Artiodactyla; family Bovidae; genus Bos; species Bos indicus. Next base: position 71,894,040 of record NC_091776.1, on the reverse strand, counting down.
ACCGAGGGCCTTCTGAACCCTGAAGCGGGCCCTCGCTCCCAGAGCTAACTCCGAGAGAGTGCTACTGTCTCCCCTGACGTGCTCCGGCTGCTGGAGCCAGCCGGTCTGAGCCCAGGTGCTCAGCCACTTCCATGGTCCCTGGCCCAGGCCATCTTCCCCGCCCTGATGGCTAGGGACCGCCCCGTGGCCCAGAGCCCCTAGGTCTAGTCAAACCATCCGATTCTCAGCTAGCCGCGGTGCCTGCCCACGGGAGCCACGCCGTCTGCCAGCCTCTGCCCCCTGGCCGACCCTGGCGGCTTCCCGAGTGGCCCTGGCATGGCGTGGCGTCTCCTCTTGGGAACCATGAGGAAGAGCCTGCGCTTGTCATCCCGCTGCCCCTGATTACGAGACAGTCTCGCTGCCCGCCCTGTGAGGCCCGCACACCCTCTGCTGGAGAGAGCCCCACGCGGGTTCCGGCCACAGGCCCGTTGAGGCAGGAGCAAGGGGACGCGCTGGCCAGCGGGCTTCGGCAGGGGCCCTTCCGCCGCCTTCCTCGCAGAGGCCTGTCCCGGCGGCCCCACTCCGCACTCACCTCTCGCCGGGCCTTCCAGAGGAACATCTCGTCGGTGCGGCGGAAGGCCGCGCGGAGGGCCTCCGCGGGGTCCGCGGCCAGCTCCGGCCGGCGGGCGGCGACCGCGTGCACGTGCACGGATGCGTACCTGGCGGCGTCCGCTCCTCCGTGCCCGTCGAACACGGCGAAGTAGGCGCGGTCCACCGAGTCCTGGCGGGGAGTGCGGGGCGAGGTCACGGCCTGGGCGGAGCCGGGCGCTGGGGGACCGCACGGCCTCGCCACCAGACAGGCTGAGCTGCGGGCGGGTTGGGGGGTGGTCTTGGGGAGGACGACCCTCGGGAGCCTCAGTTTCTGCTCTGGCCCGGCTACGGGGGCGCGTGCACAAGGGCAGCGGCCCCAGACGGCTCTGGGGGGGGGGCCGGGGTAGAGCTCAGCAAGCAGGGGGCCGGGTGGGCGGGGCCCGGGCCTCCCCGGCCCAGCGCGGCGGGGACGATGAGCCCGGCTGCCCAGAGCTGGGCAGGTGCTTACGGCAGCCGTGGGCGTCCCACTTGCCTGGGCTCCGGCGGTGGCCCCGCTGGGCACCAGGGTCCCCTCCCACCCCGGGCCCCCACTGACCTCCAGGCCGAAGAGCAGGTTGAAGGCGGGCAGGCACACATGCCGGTCCTCCATCCTGCGGCGGGCGTTGCGGATGGCGTGCGCGGAGACCAGCCACTGCCGCTGCGGGGCCCGGGCCGCTGCGGGCACCTGTTGTTGCCACTGGCCGCACGCCTGCCAGAGGCGGTCAAAGAGGCTCCGCGCCAGGCCCGCGGCGTCCAGCACTGAGGGGCAGGACCGGGGGCTGTTAGGGAGGCAACCCCGCGGACCCCTGGGGGCTCCCTGATCCCACCCCTGCTTCCCAAGACCCCTGGAGTCCATCAGCCTGACTGCCTGGCCCCCTGGGCACAGCAGCCTGAGGACCCCGCTCACAGCCTGTGTCGCCAGTTACAACATGCCTGGTTTGGAAACACACACGCACACAGGGAGCCCCTGCCCGACTGCACGGCTGCACCCCAAAGGAAAGAGCCAGAAACGCAAAAAGGTTAAGAACAAGCACAGGGCCGCTGACTGTGCGTTAATGGAGACAATATACATCCAAACACAGAGTGAATTACGGTCTGTTTTCCCAATGAAGGACTAAGAATCAATCTGTTATTCTCATACACAGCACCCCGGACAGCGGTCAGTGGAAGGAAGGAAGGAAGGAGCTCCTGACGCACAAAGGCCTGGTGACTCTCCAGGGAACCCCGTGCAGTGGAAAAAGCCCATCGTGCGTGACATCACTTATCTGCATCCTCGAATGATAAGAACATAGGGATGGGGGGCTGTCGGGGCTCAGGGTGGGGGCAGGCGGGTGTCAGGGCGGCCACAGCGGTAACGTGACATCCGTGTGGGATGAAGCTACGTCCAGACCCTCTCGTGCTATTTCATCGGTTTCCACTGGGGGACAAAGATGCGGGGTCCTCACTGGCAGTTCTCACGACCGGGGCCACGGCTACCCGAGGGTCAAGTTGAATTTTAACAAGTTCAAGGATGGAACGGAAATCGACTTTGCAAACATATGAAGTGCTTCCGTCACAATCTTTTTAAAAAATCAACACTAAGGGGAAAAAATGTGAAAATGAGAGACAGAGGGGAAATTCCACATTTGATCACGAGAACGTGGACACCTCCGACCCACGTGGGCCCAGAGGATTTCAGAGGCAGGAGAGTCACAGACCCCCCAAGCTCAGCAGCGGATGTCTGCAGGGCGGGGTCCCGGGCCAGGCTTTTCCTTAAGGACACTGTTTGGTGCTTTCCCCATTTCCCACTGCAACCAGAGGCTGGTTTTGTTTTTTTGGCTGTGTTGGGTCTCAGTTACTGCACGTGGGATCTAGTTCCCCGCCCAGGAAATCGACCCAAGCCCCCTGCATGGGGACCGTGGAGGTCTCAGCCACCACCAGGAATCCCATAGTGGGGCCCAGCTCTCTGGGACGGGGCGGGCAGAGGCTCTCCCCGCCCTGCCACACCTCTGCCCCCAGCAGGGGTTCTTAGAACTCCCGAGCAATGCCAGTTTTGCAAGAATGGCTTCAAGGGACAGACTTGCCTGCACTCCACTCTCATGACAGGGGTGAGCTGATGAGTGTGGCAGGCCCAGGCCTGCTTGGAGAGCAGGGCCAGCTGAGCCGGTCCCCCCTCCCCCGGCCCTCGGAGCCCCCAGGCCTGGCTCTGGGCTGTGAGCCGCAGCAGCTCCTTTCCGCCAGCAGGTGGTGCTGGCTTCCCACCGAGGGGCCAGGGGCATTTGTGGGCTGGCTGGCAGGCTTGGCAGAGGACAAAGGCGGTCTATCATCACCCGCCTGCCAGCCTTGGGGCAGGAATGTGTGGCGGGGCTGGGCTGGAATGCGGCTGGGCAGGGAGCCAGGGAAAAGGCCGCGTGTGTGTCCCTGTGCCCTGCATGTAGCACTGATGCTGGGGGCAGTGATCACGTCAGGTGGTGCAGGTGCCAGGTAACCCCTGTAACGTGTAACGGAGCAAACCGACGCGCCGTGCGTTCACGTTACACGTCACAGCTCAGTTGCATCTCAATTAAAACCAAGGACAAAGCAGCAGTGGGTCGGGCAGGGGCACGAATGGAGAAACCTGTGGAGGCTCTGGCCGCCTGCTCCCCGGGGCCGGACCCCGGGACCCACCCTGTCCCCGGCAGGCATCCCACCTGACCCCCGCACCCTCCCCAGCCTGGTGAGCACGCAGGAGCCCAGGCCCTGCTCAGGGTGGGCCCACCAGACGCGCCCCACAGCCTGGCCCAAGGCTGCAGTCCTGGTGCAACCTGAGCTGACCTCCACCCCGGGGGGAAAAACTACCAGGAAAGCGACTGAAGAGCCTGCGAAACAGGGCCTGCCCGGTGGGAGGCTCACTCCTGGCTGGGCTCCTCCGGGTGTGGACTGCAGGCTCGGGAGCAGGGCACTGGCTCTCAGGGATCCCCGAGTCACCACCCGGCCGGGTTCCCAGAAGTTCACAGCTGAGACACGGCCTGGACTCTGAATTTTCTACCCCTGGACCCTGCGGCTGCCCCCGAAGCCGGCTCCCACGTCACCACCGTGTCGCGCAGAGGTGGGAGGGCAGGCCCGCGAGGGCTGCAGGCACCCCGGGCTCCTCCGGACAAGGCTGTCCACCGCCCAGGCTGCGGGGCTCGTCCTGCACGCTGGGGAGGCCTCTCCTGGGGCTTGGACTCTGCCACCCTGTCATGAGTCCGGCGCTGCCCACCCGTGAAACGGGAAAGCAAAGGAGGCCAGGTGGCCTGACGCTCCCCCGCAGCCTGTTTCCCACGAAGCCCCTGGGGCCCCGGAGCGGGAACTCACGTGTCACAGGGGCCTTCTCCTCCGCTCTGTCCCCTCTGTCCCCGTCTTCCTCCTCCTGCTCCGGCAGCTTCCTGAACTCAGAGAGGTCAGACTGCAGCAGCTGGGAAACCGCCTCGTGGGCCAGGCAGGCGGCGAGTGGTGGCGGCGCGCTCCTGGGGACGGGGGCCTGGAGTCAGGGGCCCGTTCCTTGCAGGAGTTGGGACCCTGGGGTCTGCCCCGCACTCCAGGGACAACCCTGGCCCCCTTCCCCTCAGGGAGGTCCTTCGGGAGCCGGATGGCCGTCCAGGCAACACCATTTACGGGGTGGTGCCTTGCTGGGGCTGGTGGGAGGGGGACCCACGGATGTGTGAGCTGAGTCTACTGGACGAATGGCCTGACGTCCAGCCTCAAGACAGCTCCTGGTCCCCAATACCAGCCGGGGATCCCTGGGGGTCAGGGAGCCCTACGAATCGAGTTGTGTGTGTTACGGAGTCTAAGCCCAGCGCCTCGGCACGTGACCAGGCGTGGAAGCTGGGCTGTTGTAGAAGCTACCAGTTATGACAAGGTCCCCCGGGAGGGAGGGGCGCAGATGCAGTCATGCTGGCATCCTTACTGAAGGGGGAAACGGGGGCAGAGACCCCAGGGAGATACCCTGCGAAGACTGGTGAGCGGATCTCCAGCTGAGGACCGCCAGCAACGGCCAGAGGGACCGGCCCCGCAGACACACGGCTCCGGGACCCCGACCTCCGGAATCTTGGGAAAACATGGCTGTCGTTGAGGCTGCCCAGCCCATGGTGCTTTGTCGCCGCCCCAGGAAAGCAATCCGGGGAGTGCCACACCCACGGGCTGTGAGCCCCCGTCACATGGGGTCCCGGGGGAAGCAGGCCGTCCAGGCAGCTGGGGAAGGGGGCTCTGGGGAGGCAGCTGCCAGGGTGACAGGGTCATGTCCTTGGTGTGGCTGGAGAAGGGATGTGACACCATCTGACCAGGCTTTTTCAGGCCGGCCTGGCCTCGCCGCGAAGGGCGGGCCTGGCAATGGACCGGAAGGGACGGGGCTGCCGTGTGGGGCAGGGACCGGGTGGGTCCGCCGTACGTCTCAGGCTCCCCGGAGGCCAAGCGGCCTGGGGCACGTGGGCACGCGGTCTGGGTGGGAGAATGGGGTGGGGCAGAACGGCTGAAGGGGGCTGGGGAAGTGGGGTGATGCCAGGGGTGCCACCTGGAGCCAAGTCTGGGAAACGAGACCGGGCTGGCTGCTTCCCAGGGCAGACAGGCTGCGCAGAGCTGAGGGTCAGCGCAGGCTAGGGTGGGGAGCAGGAGGGGCCAGGAGGCCTCCCGGCAGGAGAAGAGGGTTGCACGAGGGCTCCGGGAGGCCTAGGGTGGAGAGAGCGAGGCCAGCAGGAAGCAGTATGGGAAACTCTCACCATGGGCTCTGGGGCGTGCGGGCACAGCCCCCAGACTCAGGGACCGGATCCCACCATGGAAGGCCCCAGCTCTCTGGGTCCCAGGGCTGGCATCCTGGCCTGTCCCCGAGGCCAGGCACACCCAAGGGAAGCTGGGCACTGTGCTGGGCGGAACCAGGCCCTCCCGACGGCTGGGCGGGTGTGTCCCCCTGGGCAATCTCTGGTGAGTCTGCAGAGGGCCTGAGGGAGCTGCTGGGATGAGTCTGTCGTCTTTTTTTAAAAATGAGAAGCTGACTCAGGGGCACAGCCCCTGGAACCCGCCTTTGAAAAACAGCCAGCCGAGACCTGAGGAGCATGCTCCTTGGCCCCACGGGGATCTCCTGCCTTGAGCTGGGCCCCCTTTCCCGGTGGGGAGAACTGTGCTGCTCCCGGGTCCCAGTGTGGGGCGAGGCCACAGCAGCTTCCTGCGACTGGGAGCCCTGGTGGGGGGGTCAGGGAGGTGGCTTCCGGCCTTGGGGACAGGACAATGCCTGGCTGTGGGCCCCGCCCGGCACCCCGCGGCCACCAAAGACTCCAGCGAGGATGCCTCACGACAGGCACCAGGTACCCAAGAAACGAGAACCGCTCCGGTCCACTGCCTGCCGGGTTCCCAGGGAGCCCGCAGGCCCGCGGCAGAGACGGAACTGCCTCTCAGTGACTGCGGGTTCCGGCCCGCCCGGGGGCCTGGGACGTGACCCCTGACGAGGAGGAGAAGGAGGAGGCTCTCACGCAGGATCCATTCACAACCAGCACACTTGGGCCTGGACGCCCAAGCGCCTGCACACGGGCTTCTGGGTGTGCAGGTGGGCGCTGATCGCCAGACGGGAGACACACGGAACAGCCGTGTCCACACGGGAAAGAAAGGCTGGGGACGACGAGAGCAACAGAAAGCAAGTCCATTCAAACGGCTGGAGGGCCTTCCCCGCTGGGGGCTTGGGTGCTGTCCCTGTTCGGGGACCTGAGATCCCACAGGCCGCATGATGCAGCCAAAAAAAAAAAGGCTGGAAAATAGGACTTTTAAAATAATGTGTTTCAAGGTCCTTCGAAGGGCGTCCCTGGCTGCTCAGCGGTAAAGGATCCACCTGCCCACGCGGGAGACGCGGATTCGGTCCCTGGCGTGTGAGCTCGTGCGCGCCGGCAGGGGTGGGTAACGAAGCCCCCGTCAGCGCACCTACTGGGCCTGTGCTCTAGGGCACCTACCGGAACCCGCTCGCCTGGGAGCCCCTGTTCCACAGCAGGAGCAGCCCCCGCTCCCGCACCCGGAGAAAAGCCTGTGCAGCTCGGGACCCGACACAGCCAGAAGCAACAGAAAGAACGTGGAGACGATTGTTCAAGGCGGAGGATTCCCTGGCGGTCTGGCCGTTAGGACTCTGCGGTCTCCCTGCAGAGGGTGAAGGTTCAGTCCCTGGTCGGGAACTGAGATACCGCCAGCTCTGCGGCTGTGACCCCCGACCTCTCACCCGTCACCAGCTGCAGGCCTGCACTGTCCGCCCACATGGACGCCTCGGGCCGACCCCCGTCTCTGGCTCAGGCCCCTCCCTGGGCAGGAGGGTCCTCTCGCCCTGTTCAGGCCTGGCAGGGACAGCGGCCCAAGGGGCTGCTGCGGGCTCGGGGCCCTTGAACATCCCTTCCACCCCCCGAGTGCCACTGTGGTGCCCGGCCCCTCGTCTCGCCCCCCATCCAGCCCCCCAAGCCCCAGTGTGGCCTCAGCCAGCCCCAGGCCCGCTCAGCTCCCCTGGTGTGCCTCTGAACTAGTTCCCCAAAGTAAGAGCAGCCAGCCTCACCCTCTGCATGCACCACACAGACAGACAGGCCACCCGCTTTCGGACCTGCGGCCGTCATGCCCCCGTGGCCGACTGGACAGGCCTCGGGCCCCTCCCGGCAGTTGCCGGGGCTGCAGGGCAGGAGCTGGCCTGCCTCCAAGGACGCCGAACGCCAGCACTGGGGGTGAACAGTGATGGGTGAGGCCTCTGGGAGGGATGAGGCTCTGAGGCTGCCTTGTCCCCCAGCCCCACCCACGACCCTCTCCTTGGGTGGCCCGTGGCTCTCGGTTTCCCTGACTCCCGCTAAGCTGCTCACGTCCCTCTGACCTCATCTTCGTGGCCTGGGCAGTGGGGACGCAGCCACCGCCACTCGGGTCTGGGTGGCTGGGGGACAGCGTGGCCTCAGGCCAGCCTCTGAGCCTCTGCCGCCCCGTCTGTGAGGGGACAGAAAGGCGACTTCACGCCAGTACCCACGAGGGGATGGACTGAATCCCCCGGGAAGACCCGCCGAGGCCCCTGGTCAGAGGGGAGCCTGCCAGGGAGCAAGGCCTCGGCGGGTGGGGGACGGGGCACACGGGGGCAGGGCCCCCAGCCCCACGGGACGGGCGCCTTCACAGGGAGAGAGGCACAGACGAGGGCCCCAGCACACTCACGGCCGGGCTGGGCACGTGCCGACGGGCCAGGTCGCACGTGGGGCCGGGCTGCACTCGCAGCTGAGACCAAGGTCGGGGCGGCCCTAACTGCCGGCCGCCTGGGTGCGCAGACGAGGCCCTCGCGTTGATCAAAAACCCCCACCCCGCAGGCTGCAGCCCCAGGAAACCAAGGTGGCTGGTGGTGGGGGGATTCCCATGTGCAACATGATCGGCAGGAGAGGAAGGTGCGAGTGAAGCCGACAGGGTGGGAGTCATGGTCCTGGCCCCCCCCGCCCCCCCGCCCCTGGGTCCCTCTCCCCGCCCCTGGGTGCCTGCTGGGCTCCCGGTCCCCTGCCCCTGCCCCACCCCTGGGTCCCCATCCCGCACCCACACCACTCACCGGCTGCTCAGGAAGCCCATCGCCACCTCGGCCAGCTCGCCCTCCACCTCCTCGAGGGTCAGCACTGGCCCTGGCACCTTCCATGGCAAGGGGCTCTCTGGGCTCAGTGGAGCCGGGAAGTCGCGGAGGAGCGTGTCCAGGAAGCCGGGGGTCTCCTCTGCCGTCTGGCCGTTCTGTTGTGGGGCCCCCGAGGCCATGCCCAGGGCATCGGGGGGGCAGGGGAGCTGCTGCCGGGGTCCTCGGTCTTCTCTCTGCAGGGAGACGCAAGGGTCAGTGCCCGGGGCTGGGGGTGACCGTGCCCACACCCTGCAGCGCTGAGTGCCCGCTTTTCCCTGCTTCCCCTTGGAAGCCGGGGCCACACCAAGACTGGGGCTCCAGGCGGAAGGGCAGGGCCACCCACCCTCGCACGCAGTTAGTTCTGAGGCCCATGTGGGAGGGACAAACCCTGATGGGGGATCTGAGGGGCCTAGAGGGGTGGCTTCTGGAGACAGACCCGGGTGTGGGTGTGGTGCAGAGGGATCCCGGCTGGAAGCAGAAGGCATGCTCCTGGCAGAGAACAGCCTGAGAGGTCAGAGGCAGGCAGGAGTGGGGCTGGGGCCAGGGCCCGGAGGCAGGCGGACGCGGCCTGTGGCCTGTGCAGGGGGTTCATGTGCCCCGGCGGCCGCCAGAGGCAGCCCCGTGGTGCAGCAGAAGGCTCCCCCAGGACACTCGGGGCCTGCGGGAGATGGTCAGGCCTTCCGTCCTCCCAGGAGGAGTCCCAGGCCTCCTGAGGCTTAAAGGGCTTGACCACGGGGTAAGTGTCCCCAAACATCCCAACTGTCCTGGGCTTTGAATGGCTGGAGGATGGGGGACCCGGGGGCCCCCAACCCTCTGAGGATCAGAGCTCCTAACTCTGCATGAGTCTCTGGGGAGGACGGGTGGGTGTGGGCTTGGGGGAAGGGAAGCAAGACGGGTGATGAGCGGAGGGTCTGGGGGGCAAAGAGAGGTAAGTTAAGAAACACATGGAGCAGGAAATGGCAACCCACTCCAGCGGTCTTGCCTGGAGAACTCCATGGACAGAGGCTACAGTCCATGGGGTCACAGAGAGCTGGACACGACTGAGCGACTGACACGCACGTCCGGTTCTATGGCGCTGTCTCTGTGCTTGCGTAGAGACATGTGTCTTTAGGAGAAACACGAAGGCATGACTTACAACGCGCTTTCGTATTTAAGGAGAGAAGGTTCTGGGGACAGGCTCAACGCCCTTTCGTATTCAAGGAGAGGAGGTTCTGGGGACAGGCTCAACGCCCTTTCGTATTCAAGGAGAGGAGGTTCTGGGGACAGGCTCAACGCCCTTTCGTATTCAAGGAGAGGAGGTTCTGGGGACAGGCTCAACGCCCTTTCCCCTTTCGTATTCAAGGAGAGGAGGTTCTGGGGACAGGCTCACGCTCACAGCCCCCATCTGCTGACCATGAGGGATCACAACGCAGCCCTCGGCCCAGAGAGCACACGGGGCAGAAACGAGAGCACCATGCAGTGGCGCAGGCCCGGCTCCCTGCAATTCCAAACCCTGAAATCGCTCGTGAGTTGTGTGATCAGGGTCAAACGGGAGACAGCCGCTCGCAAACCTCCCAGGACTGGAGGGCGGCACACAGCGGCGATCCGGAACCTTCACCTTCCACCTCGCTGCCAGGGCGGCCTTGGGGGTGTTTGGGGGCCTGGCCTGGAGACGCTGTTCCCTGGGCCTGGAGCCCACTCCCCTCTGCAGCAGCTGAGCCCGGGCTCCGCTCTGTGCCCAGCGCCCCTTCCCCTGTGGGGTGCTGGCTGGCGACTCTCCTCGGAGGGGCAGGTGGGCATTACCAGCACCCCAGCTTTGCTTTCACAGCAGCCGGCAGGACAAAGGGCCGGAAATGAGCAGGACGCGGCGCAGCCTTCCCCGGGATGCCCGGGGTAAGGGACGGGGTGGTCTCCTTCCTGTCCATGCTCTTCTCGACCGGCTCCGGGATCCAGGGCGCGTCCCATGCCAACGGGAGCCCAGGTCGAGAGACGGCAGGAGGGAGGCAGCCCTGGAGGGTGGGCCGGGGCCCTGGGCTCTCCCGGGACCACCCAAGGAGCTGGTCGGTGAGGACGGAGCCTGGTCACCGCTCAGCAGGCCGGCAGGGCCAGGCCGGGTGTGAGCACCGGTGGGAGGGGGCTGGTGAGAGGCCGGGGCAGGACCCGGGCCTGAGGACCTGCAGGGGGCGAGGGAGGGACCCAGGGCCGCTCGACCCGTCTGGCCCAGCGTGGCCCGTGGCCAGGCCCTCTCGCTCTTGCCATGAGGCCCCCCAGGCTCCGCTTGCAGTGGAAATAACGACGCTGCCGCCTAACACCCGCAGGGGACCAGCGCGGTGCGGGCCCCTCAGGGGCCGCTGGCCCCTCCTCTCACCGCCCAGACACGGCAGAGAAAGGGCCAAGCCAGCTACGGGCCTGGCTCCCAGCCCACTCCTCGGGGGCTGCTGACCTCGGGGGCTGGCCACTCCCAGACCCCTCCCTCATCTCTGCGCCCGAGACCCCGAGACCCGCGCGCTCTGCCCCACCTTGGCCGAGAGCCCCACAAAGTCTTCAGGGTTCTACAGCCCTTCTGCTCACACCTGACTTGTCAAAGTCCATTTTTCTTTTCCTTTTTCCATTTAAAATATCTACTTTCCTCTAGTTGAGCCATCTTGACTTAGAAGCTCAACTCGCGTATTTGTAAGCCTGGGTTTTTCTCCACCACATAGACAAGGCAGCTACTTGTGGCCTCCTGCTTGATTTCCCAACAGGAGGGAAAAGAGAAAGAGAGCCTTAGGAAGGGAAAACTGCACCACTGTTACAAAAGCATCGTCTTCATTGCTGCAAGCTTTTCTGTAAGTGGAGAGTCTTATTTCTTCATTCATAAACAGCCAGTGGGAAGAGTACGGGGGAAACCTTTCCAGATCTTTTCCTATGTGTATATTTTCTTGTTTTTAATACATTTAAGGTAAAGCAATGTGTATGCTCCGTCAAGTCTGACTCTGGCCCCATGGACTGTAGCCCGCCAGGCTCTTCTGTCTATGGAACCTTCCGGGCAAGGATCCTGGAGTGGGTTGCCACTTCCTGCTCCAGAGGATCTTCCTGATGCGGGTCGAACCCGCATCTCTTGTGTCTCCTGCATTGGTACATGGATTCCTTGCCACTAGTCCCACCTGGGAAGCCCAAGGAAAGTATACATAACACAGGATTTATCATTTTGTTCATTTTAAGTGTGGGTTTCCCTGATGGCTCAGTGGAAAAGAATCCACCTGTCAATGCAGGGGACGAGGATTCGATCCCTGGGTTGGGAAGATCCCTTGGAAAAGGAAATAGCAACCCACTGCAGTATTCTTGCCTGGAGAATCCCCCTGGACAGAGGAGCCTGGCGAGCTCCAGTCCACGGGGTCGCAGAGAGCGAGACACGACTGAGCAACTAAGCAGCAACACACGACTGCAGCTCATCCTCTACTCGTTTCAAGCGCACGGTTCTGCCGCACGAAGCGCGCTCATGCTGTGCAAACACGCTTTCACAGGACTGACTTCTCATGAGACTGTAGCCTGTCCCCCACCACCCCCACCGGGTCTCCGGGTGTAGCAGCACCCTCTATGCGAGGCCCCTTTGAACACAGCTGCTGGCAACATGAGGGTGGAGAGGCGGGTGTCAGCTTCCTCCCAACACCCTCCGCAGGTGCGGCCTGAGGCCTGGCCCCTTAAAAGAGGAAGCTGAGACACTCGGTGGAACATGGTGGGCAGCAGACAGGTCCTACAGACAGTGCTGGCTTCGGGCCACATCAGAAAGGAATTCTAGGAATGAACCTACGGAGGTTGGCCTAGCGGCCTGCGTCCTGTTTACCTCTCACGACTGTGCTGACTACAAGCCTGGACTCAGCCACTCTGCAGTGAAGAAACAGGCTCCGGGAGGGTCAGCAAACCCCCACGGAGGCCGCACAGGCAGGAAACGGCCAAGCCGGGATCAGGTGGGGTCATCCCGGCCTTTGTTATTCCCAGCTCGGTGGCAGGAGAAAAAGACTTGAAATGTGACCATCGGCCGGATATGGCAGGAAAGGCAGAAATGAGCCTCCAGTTCTACGTCCTGCGGCCCCGGGGGGCACAGCTCGCCCTCGGAGCCTGCCCCAGGGTATGTCAAGAGGACGTGTGTCACCCAGCACGTGTCACTAAGGGCACGGTCCCCGCTGGGTGCCAGGCTGCAGGGCAGGGGCCAGCACCGTCGGGAGGGCCTGGCGCTGTTAGGCCTGGCACGAAGACCCCTACTACGGCCAGCTGCCACTCCCCTGCTGCACAGAGAGGCTGAGGGGCCCGGCTGAAGCCGCACAGCTGCAGCGCGGGGCCTGAGCCTGGGGTTCCATCGCACACGCGTCTGGCTAACGCCACTGCACGCAGCCCGAGCGCTGGGTGGAAACGGAAACACTCGGATACACTCCGGGCCGGGCCCGGATCGGGGGGGGGGGGGGGGGGCGGGGGGCGCTGGGGCGGCAGCTGCGGCCCGGCAAAGGTGCGGGGGGCTTGCTGGGGTAGGGGTCTGGGCCAGGGGTGCGGAGGGGAGCGCGGGACCCCGGGCAAGCGGGCGCGTTGCGCCTCGGCCCTTCACCGCGCGCCCCGGCTCGGCTCGGAGCTCCCCGCCGCACCCCCGGGCGCGCAGCCCCCAGGCCCGCCCCGGGCCCCCGACCCCGAGGTCCCCGCCCTGCAGCCCCCAGCCCCTCGCGGCCCCCCAGCCTGCCCTTCTGCCCCCGCCGGCGCACCCCTGCCGTCAGCCCCCCAGCCCCGCGCCCCGCGCCCCCCAGATCCCTACCAGCCTCACCCTCCGCCGCTCCGCCGCCCGGCGCCCGCCTGGCCGCCGCTCCGGCCGGCCCCGCCCACTTCCCGTCCGTCTGGCCCCGCCCACTCCGCCTCCGGCCGGCCCCGCCCACTTCCCGTGCGGCCGCGGCGCAGGCGCAGTCAGGCCCGGGCGGGCGGGGCCGGCCTCTGCTGCCCCCTGGCGGCCGCCGCTGCAGGGCGCGGGTCTCCTCCTCCCGTGGCGGCCGGGTAGGGGGACAAAGCCTTCCTCGGGGACGCCCAGACACTCGGCAGCTTGCACAGTCGAGAGCAGGTCAGCGGCTGGTGGAGCGGGGGTGCCACCCAGCACTGCCTGGGGCTCACGACCCTTTTAGGGACCCTTAATTTCGTATTGCCACAAACTGACACACAGTATCTGCAGGCCTGGAGGTCAGAAGCCTGCAGGGTCTCAATGGCCTACGTTCAAGGGTCATCAGGGTGCCCTTCCTTTCTGGGGGCTCTAGAGGAGAATCTGTTTTCCTTCCTTTTTCAGTTTCTAACTGCCCCGCCTCTCTTAGCTCATGGTCCCCCACCTTTGGAGCCAAGAAGACCCTCGTGATGACTTTGGGCCACCCAGATGGCCCAGGGTAATCTGTTCTAAAGTCAGTGAGCAGCCCTCGTTCAGCTTGCAGCTCTGATTCCTCTTCACCACGTCATCTAAGCGCAAAACAGTTCCAGGGCCCAGGACCCGGACATCTTCGGGGGGCGCTTCTCTGCCACCCTAGAAGCCAAGGGAAAAAACTGGGGGCCATGGTACACAGCTTGTGGGACACTACTTCCCCCACCAGGGATCCACCATGTCCCCAGCCATGGAAGTGGGGAGTCCTAACCACTGGACCGCCATGGAATTCCCTGGAAGTATTTTAACACCGAAAGATAAACAACATTTAGGTCAAAGAAAATGTTTTAATATATAATATGTTCATCTTTATATCAATGCAGTCGTAAAGCATAATATAAACTTTTTTGGAAGAGCCCTCAAAAGCCCCACTGGGGCCCTGCCCACCTGACCTCCAGGTGGGCACACGGCCTGTGTCTGGCCCAGGAACTAAGATTCACTAACAGGAGTCTGGAGAACTAAGAGTTGGTCGGTTTGGAAGGACAGAGACTGGGTAGGGGGTGGATCTAGAAGGCAGTGGGCATCTGGGCAGAGAAGGCAGGGTGGGGCCCTTCTCCTCAGGCCTTCCTAGATCCTGCAGCCCGACCCCGCCTGCAGGTCAGCATGGTGACCCCAGCAAGGCCTGTGGTTAAGTGCTTATGACCTGTGACCTTCAAGTTGTTCCTTAGCTGTCCCATATCCAGTTTCCATATCAGGAAAAAGGGGATCAATAGGTGCCAACCTACCCTCCAGGGCTGTTGTGAGACCCTGCCTCAGTGTTTCCCAAAGTGTACCCAGAACAAGTGTGAACTGAAGTTTGAGGACCGCTGTGTGGGTGAGGGGCTCTTGGGACAGCTGACATCCCACGGGCCCTCCCGGGCGGGCCCCCACGAGACCCCTCAGAGCACTGATGCCCCGAGGCCAGCACCAGGAGGTGGCGGGGAAGGCATGCCGCCTGGCTGGGAGTGTGCCTCCTCCAGTGGGCACCGGGCCAACCCCACGCCCAGGAGCTGACCGGCCCTGTGGCTAGTGTCAGCTCCTCCCGCCCAGTTCCCGCCCACCTCAGCTCCAGCCCCGGCTCTACCCTTGGGAAAGGAGCCTCCCACGTGGCCTGGCCCACCCTGCCGGAGTTCCAGCCTCCCGGGCGAACCTACGACCCAGGTAGCGGTCCGTGTCTGGGCACCACAGCTCCAACCTGCCCCGCGTGCAGGCTTGCGGAGGCGTTTCACGGGGGCCCCTCAGGCGGAGGCCTGGCAGGGGGCAAAGTCCCAAGGTGAGCTGTGGTGGGCTGAGGGGGCGCCCTCAGGTGGAGTGGGCACGGGAAGCGGGCAGGTGCCCTGTGTCCTGCAGGTGGTGTGGCCCCTGACCCTGCCGTCTGCTGCCGCCCACCTCTGCCTGAGGGGACACCTGTTTGAGAACTGGAAGGGGAACAGGCCTGGGGGTGCCAGGGTCACATGCGGGCCCCCACACGCAGACCCACGCAGTGGGCAGTGGGTGGAGTGAGGGCCAACACCGAGGGAGGCGTCCCCCTAGCCTAGGACAGCTGGGCGCGGGCGGCAGGAGCATCTTGCTTCCCCGGCGCCCAGGCACCCTGACATGTACACACCGTGCCCCATCTCACACGCGTGCAGCGTGGCGGGTGCCCTGGACTGGGTCTGCTCCTGGTTCTGTGCGCAGTGGCCCCCCTGCAGGACTCAGGGGGTGGGCACTCAGGGGCATGTGCGGGACAGGGGAGAGGCGAGGAGATGGGCACAGCCCTCCGACAGCAGGCGATTGTGAGGAGCCGCTGGCTCTGCAGAAAACACCGCGTTTAATGATCCCCGGGGCCCGGAGGCCGCGGCACGGAGCCTGCTGGCCATCACACGAAGTAGGCGGCCAGGGCTGACATCTTGTCCTTGGGCCGGCGCGGACCCGGCTTCCCCGCCGGCCTCCGGCCCCGGCCCCGGCCCCGGCCCTGCCTCCGCCCAGGCCCGCGGTGCATGGGGTGGCAGGAGGCTGCGTGCTTCAGCTCCACCAGCTCCTGGAAGACCGGGTCGCAGAAGACGCAGCCCGTGTGCTGCGTGCCGTCGCCCGGCAGCGGGGACTTGGCCTTGTTGAAGTCCACGTCCAGCAGGGCTGCCTCGCAGGCGGCGCACGTCTCGGCGGACACGCGCACGCGGTGGGCGTTCTCGAAGCAGCGGGCCACCACGTTGCACCTGTTGCAGGCCACGCGCCACTTGGGGCCGGAGGTGGGGTCGAGCACCAGCACGCCGCTCTCGCACTCCACGCACTGGCCGATGCCCAGCATGCTGAGCGAGTGCTGGCAGCTGGGGTGCGTGCACTCGTTGCAGCCCGTGCCTGTGGGGAGGGCCGCGTGAGGCACACACACCGGCCCCACCCCTGCGGAGCCCCTCCTCTCACCCCGCGCACGCGCCCTGGGCTCTGCTTCTCTAGGGCTTCCTCGACCCTCACGTCTCCCCCGCCCCCATCCCCCCACCCCAGGCGGCCCCCGGTCGGGTCCACCCTCCTTTATCTCGCTTCCTGGGGCCCAGGTGGGGCCACTGGCCACCCTGGAAGCCGCTGGAGGCAGGGACAGGTCTCCCTGAGAAGGGTGGGGACTAGGGGTTCCCCCTTGCGGGTGGGGGGGCCCCTGCCGGAGTCCAGGGTGGCGCGGGCGGGCCGGGCTCACCCTTCTTCATGTCCCGGAAGGGCGGGTGGTTGGAGCAGTAGGGGCACAGCGGGTAGCTCTTGCCCCTGGAGCCCGACGACCACAGGACCAGCTCGAAGTCGTCCAGCGGGCACCGCAGCTCCTTGTAGAGCTTGATGGTGCCGTTCTGGGGCAGCGTGTAGGTCTCGTCGCAGTGCGAGCAGTGCAGGCGGCTCGGCTTGGCCTGCGCAGGGTCGGGGGCAGGGGTCACGGGGTTGCTGGGGCCTCCTGACCCGCCCGCCCACCCTCTGTCTCCCCAGGACACTCGCGGGTGGTGGGCAGTGTGTAGTGCTGCCAGGACCTCTCAGGATCCCTATGACCCGCGCACAAAGGCGCTGCTCAGACCCCAGTGTGCGTGCGTTCCCTTGACAGCGAAGAACGCGAGGTCAGGAGAGCGTGGGCGGCAC
Organism: Bos indicus; assembly: GCF_029378745.1. Lineage (NCBI taxonomy): Eukaryota > Metazoa > Chordata > Mammalia > Artiodactyla > Bovidae > Bos > Bos indicus. The sequence continues at coordinate 71,877,370 of NC_091776.1, read as the reverse complement.
ATGGTTCAGGGACCCCACGGCTCACGCCCTGCTGGATCTGAGGGCAGCGCTGGGTGTCTGCTGGAGAAGCTGCCCGGGCCTCGCAGTCACTCCACGTGAAGGCTGCTGGAGCGAGGCCGCGGGGAGGCGAGACTGCCTGGCGTGCACACGTGCCCTCCTACCTGGATGTACTTCATGAACCGGTGGCACTTCCCGCAGCGGGAGAGGGGCTTGCCCGTGGCCGCCAGGGGCGAGAAGGACACCTCCATCAGTTCATCCATGCCTGCAAGCCAGCGGGGCAGGAGTCACAGCCCAGCCCCGGCCGCCACCTCCCCACAGCTGGCTTACTGGGCAGGCAGCCCCTGGCGGTAGGTGACGGCACGGCGAGGGCAGCCCCGTTTGTGAGACGAGCCGTGTGCACCGAGGGCTGTCACCACGCTCGCCTTGGGGTCCCGACAGCCCCCTGGAGCCAGGGCCTGGGAGCGGGTCTCCCCGAGGGGGATGACAGCCCTGAGGCGGGTCCCTCGGCTGAGGGGCAGGGAAGGGGCACGCTCACCCGCGATGGAGTCCACGAAGTAGTGGAACTTCCTCTTGAAGACGTCCAGGGTGTGGCCCAGGACTTGGCGGAAGTCGGCTCTGCCCTGTGCGATCAGGTTCAGCTGCTTCTCCACGGCGCTGCGGATGGTGGGCAGCACCAGCTCGGCATCTGCGGGCGGGCGGGGGCGCTGTGAGCACCTCGCACCGCGCGCAGGAGTAGGGCTCCCACCTGTGATCTCCCCAGGAGCCCTGCGAGGGGGACCAGGGCACCCAGTCACAGGGTGCTGTCACCGGACGGACTGTCGGGCTGAGCTCCCTGCTGTCTCCCACGGCCCCTGGGGACCTCTCAGGGCAGATACACGGTCCAGCACTAAGGACCCCAGGGCCGGCCAGGAGCCAGTCTGCAGGAATCCAGGCCCCCGCTCTCAGACCCCAACACTTCCAGGAGACCATCAGCCCAGCCGGGGCAGGCCCTGGGATGGAAGGCATGGCCGGGGTGGGCCCTGCAGTGGGGGCGTGGCCTGCAGTGGGAAGCATGATTGGGGGCAGACTCGGGGTGGGAGGCGTGGCCGGGTGCGGGGCCCTGGGCGTGGCCGGGGCGTGGCCTGAGGTGGGGGCGGGGCCGGGGCGCACCGATCTTGTAGTAGCCATGCACCAGGACGATGCCCAGGTTGGTGGGCTTGAGCCGGCGCCCGCTCTCCACGATCACGTAGTTGCGCTGGCAGATGTTGTTGATGTGCACGGGGATGCTGGCGTCCGTCCCTGGGCACAGCATGGACTCGGCTCTCCCTCTGCCCGCGCTGCGAAGCCGGCTTCTCAGCCCCGCGCCCCAGAGCGGCTCGCAGGCCTGCCCCGGACTGTCCCGCGGACCCGACGCGGAGGCTCCGGGTGGCTCAGAGGTGAAGGAGCTCGGCCGCCCGCCCCTCGCGTCTGATGAATGTGACCTCCCGAGCCTCTCCCCACCCCGCCCCGCAGCACACGAACAGTTCCAGAAACAGGGCCCTGACCCACGCACACAGAGCTCCGCTGCCAAGTGGGTCTCCAGCACCTGGCAGACCCGCCAGCTACGTGGCCTCGGGGCCCCTCCTGATCGGCCCCAAGGACACGTGTAACTGCGGAATGGCCTGGCTGTCCCACAACTGTCCAGAGCCTATCAGCCTCTAGGGGCCTGGTTCACCAGAGCCAAGCCTCAGGGAAAGGCAGGGCCCCTCCTGGGGCACGGGGCTGGCTCCAGGGGTGTGAGGACTCGAGTCACAGCCCTGGGCCTGGGGTCTGGGCGAGACCCCTCACCCATGCAGCAGTGGCCACACAAGCTCCTGAGGATGCCGCCCGCACGTGGAGCTTCCAGCCCCAGGGAAAGTGCTGTGGGGCCTGGGCCTTCCTGTTGTCCATGGGCTTGACCTGAGCTTTATGTCCTCCCTGCGGGTGAGTCAGTGGCCCCCTTGGCCAACGCTCAGCCCTGGAGATGGAGGTAGCGCCAAGGACACATCTCTAGCCCCAAGGCCAGGTCCGGAGGTGGAGGCCTCAGCCAGGGTCCCCCAGCTGCCCTGCCCTGCCCTGCTCGGCGGGCCACAGTGGGCCCCAGGCGGGACCCACCGATGCCGTGCTTCTCCATGAGGGTGATGAGCTCAGCCTCGGTCAGGTAGTCTGGCGGGCTCGTCTGCTTCTCCAGCAGCTTCACCTCAGCCACGGCCAGGGTGTCGCCCTTCTGGCAGGTGGGCAGGCTCTCCTCCAGGGGCACGCTCTGCCAGGGCATGATCTCCGTGAAGCCTGCAGAGACACCGGCCCTCAGGACACTCACCACGTATCTGCGGAGGGGGAGCCGCCCACCCGCCGCCCCTACCTGGGGAGATGACGGCCTTGCCCGTGCAGGTGAAGCGCTCGGGCCCGATCCGGAAGGAGACGCTGCTCTGCAGGTACCTGCAGTCGTGGCTGACGGTGGCGATGAAGTGCCGGGTGATGTATTCGTACAGCCGCCAAGCCTCGCCCCCTGCCACGGGCGCGGCCGCTCAGCGCCAGGCTCCGGCTCCAGGCAGCCCCGTGCTCCCGCTACGGCACTGGGGCCCCTGCGCCCAGCCCCTGGAGGTGGGGGACTCCAGGCCTCCCCGCGGTGGAGCCCGCCGCCCTGCCCCGCCTGGCCTTCTGCCCCAGGGCCTCCCGAGGCAGCGCCTGCCCCCGTCACACCCCCACCACCACCGCACTCCTGTCACGGCCCAGCGATGGAGCACAGCTTTCAGATGGCCCCACGCTGCCATGGGGCCTGACCCTGCAGAGATCGGGTCACCAGCGCGCCTCACCCTGCTCTCTTGTGAAGCTCGATGCACGTGTGCGTGCGTGTGTGCCAGGGGGTGTGACCATCTGGGGGTGCCCCCTATACCTAACTCGGCCTCCGTGGCAGACTTCATGGGGGTGATGGGGGGATGGTCGCCAGCATCATGGCCTTTCCGTGGGCGGTTGATACCTTCTGCTAAGAGCCGCTTCACCTGTGGGGGCAGCCGGGATGGAGCAGGGTGTCAGCCCAGCATGGCCCCCAGCCCTTGCAGGGAGCACGGCTGCCCGCCCTGGCCTAGCATGGCTCACCGTGTCAGCCCAGTAGGGGTGGTTGGCCTGCTGCCGCAGAGGCCCCTTCAGGTCGAAGCTCTCGGGGTAGTGGGTGGTCTCGGTGCGCGGGTAGCTGATGTAGCCCTGCGTGTAGAGCCGCTCGGCGGTCTGCATGGCGTGCTGCGGGCCCATTCCTGTCAGAGACGCAGGCTCAGCGCCCAGACACCGGGTGCCCCAGGCTAGACTCTCAGGCTCCTGGGAGGCTGGTGCCCTCGTCCGCAGGCCCAGCCCAAGGCTGAGCTTCCCCAGCAGGGAGGGCGCAGATGACCAGCATGGCCCTCGAAACACGGCCGGCCCCTTGCCTGCTGGCAACCATCCCTTCCTACCCGCCAGGCAGCCTGTGCTTCCAAGTCATGAGACCCTGAGAGAGGAGTAGTACCCGCACTCACCCAGGGCTGAGCTGGCCACACGCAGCATCTCCACGGTGTTCAGGGCCAGCGGCCGCTGCTTGGCCTTCTCCTTCCTGCTTGTGGCCTCCACCTGGGGACGGGCGGGGTCAGGGCAGGGCGGGCAAGTGCCGGGGCAGGTGCAAAAGGAGTCGCTGAGGGTGTGACTCTCATTCGTCCTCTGGGCTTCTCTAACTCCCTTTACAGCGGCCTCGCGACTCGAATGAACGGTTGTTCAGGCCCAAGAAAGGAAAACAAACAGGAATTCTAGAGACTATCTTTCAGGAGAGAAACCCTGGAGGAGGAGAGGAGTCAGGAGAAGGGGCTGCACGTTGGCGGCCCGACGGGAGCCAGCATCTCCGTCTGTGGGGAAGGCGGGGGTCCTGGGGTGAGGGCCCATCGCAGGGGCAGCTGCTGCTCCTCATGGTGCCCGCAAGTGTAGCTACACCTTCTGCTTGGTCAGGAAAAGCGAAGTCGGAACTTTTTCTATGAAATCTCCTAACTTTTAACTGTGGGTCACCAGGAGGAACTTCAGTGAACAGCTCCCACTTGCGGAAAAGCAAGGTGAGCAATCAGCTCAGCCTCTGGGCTGAACGGCTGTTGAAGAGATGACCGTCCTGCCTACGGCAGAAGTGATCCAGGCTTCTCAGCCGCCACGCTCACCCCTGCCAACCCCGTGTGAACCTAGCGAGGGCCACACCCCGAGCTCTGGACAGACAGACGCAGCAGTGGAGGCTGCGATCACAATGGGGAGGCCCAGACGTGGTGGCCGTCACGGGCAGAAGTGCAGGGCAGCTTTAGAAGCAGCTCCGGTGCCTGAATCGACTGCACTGGGCAAGAAGGACCCAGGAAGGCATGACTGCAGGCACGAGCCACCACGGCCTCGGACCTGCCAGTCCCGCGTGGCCAGCCCCCTGCCACATGGCATCAACCTCTTCCTACCAGCCACGCGGCCATACTTGCAACTCCTGAGACCCGAGTGAGAAGCGTGGCAGGTGAGGCCAGGAGCGCCGACGGCCCGGAGCGGCCGCGCTGGCTGTGTGGGCCCTGGGCGGGCTCTAGACGGGCACAGAGGCCTCTGGCTGGATATGCCACCGAGGGCAGACATCGGGGTGGAAGCCCCTGAGCAAGCGGGCGCCCGCAGGGCACGTTCACGGGTCAGGCCAAGCAGCTGTGTGGCGGCCACGGCCTGGGGGGGCCAGGGCAGGACCGTGGTGGGGGGCGTGCGTGGGAGCAACCAGCCTTCTCTCTAAAAGGTGTCTGTGTTCCAGAGAGACAGAGGGAACCGTGCGCCCTGGTCAGCAGAGGCCTCCGTGGCTCCCAGCAGCCCACCTGGGCCTCCTTCTCGAGCTTGGTCATGTTCAGGAACATCTGTGCGATCTCCCGGTCGAACACGCGCACACGGTCCCAGTCCAGGAGGAGGGAGCGGTCCTTATCAACATCCACCTGCAGGAGGGGGCAGGAGCAGAGGCAGGGGCGGTCCCCACCCGGCCTGGCTGGAAGGGCTCATGGCCAGAGCTGTGCAGGGGCGCAGCCCAGCCCCTCCCTGAGCACAGGCTGCTCTGGCAGAAGCCTCCTGCTGAGACGAGGGAGGCAGTCTCAGGACAGGAGCCCAGCGCCAAGGCTGACGTCCACAGGGGCGTCGCAGCCCCACCCCCTCAGGGGACCCCAGGCCCGCGTGGACTGCAGCAGCCCCATGTCATACTCAGACCTTACGAGAACCTTCCGTCTATTTTACTAGGAAAACGTGTTCCAAGGCTTTTTAGGAGCTGGAAGGCCAGTGACCCATGGCCCTCAGTCCAGTCCCTGGACCCGACTGCCCCAGCCGCGACCTGACCCTGTGTTAGACAGCCCTCTCCTGGGCCCACGGCGCGACAGCGGCCCACATCCGTGCCCTGGGCCTGGGGACCACGATGACAGTGGAGGTGCTCAGATGCTACACCCAAGCCCAGCAAGTCCCAGTGTGAACGGGAAAAGGCCGCGGACCTTGGCCTGTAGCACCCAGTAGGTCTCTGGCTTGAAGGACTGGATCTTGTCATGCCTCTCCACGCAGAACCCCAGCGTGGGCGTCTGGCACGGCCCGAAGGAGATGAGCGAGCTGTCCAGGTTGCCGTATTTCCCCTGGAAGTATTTAGTCTGGAACCTGTGAAGGGGGTCAGGGAAACGAGGACACTTTGGTCAGGCACCCACTCGCGCTTCGGCAAGACAACTGTCTCAGGGACTGAGACGGCGGACGGTCTCCCGTCTCTGGTCGGGCCTGGGGGGGGCAGGGGGCACCTCGTGAAGGCGCAGCCGATGCGGAGGTCCAGCTCCTGCCGCGCGTCCACCGAGAGCGCCTCGTTGTGGTCGGGCTCACCCAGGCGGGCCATGGCAGCGCAGATGTCTGTGTCCGTGATGGAGCTGAAGCGCGCCCGGAACACTGTCTGCTCGCCGCTGCGGGCCTGGTTCATGACGGGCAGCACCGCGTCCAGCACCTGGGGGGCCCGGCGGTGACGCCCACGGCTAGCCCAGGCACCCGCCCCACACGCTCCCACCGGCCGGCCACCTCCCTGCCTTCTGCAGCCTTGGTGTCCGCAGGCCTCCGGCCACCGCGCTCCCTTGCCCTCCGTGCTCACACCCTCTCCTCACAGCGGCTTCCACCCTCCATCAGGAGGTGCTACTGCCCAGGACGCAAGAGATCCCGGCCGCTATGCCCACCTTCTCAAGGGGAGCATGGGGAGGGGGGCGGCATCTGGGAGACCCTCCAGCAATAGGAGGAAAGAGAGACGGGAGAGAAAGCAAGGCAGCAGGCGGGTAGCAGCAGCAGCTCCAGGTCACAGCCCGGCGGGCCTAGGGTCCCGGAGCCCAGACTTGCTCAGAGTCTGCGGGCCACGCAGCTTCCTCACAGGGGACGACAGTGTCCACCCCACACGGAGGGCCCAGGGGAGGCGCAGGGGCAGGGCCAGGAGAGGGCCCTGAGCACCAGCGGGGTCACAGCCCGAGGGGCTCCTGCAGAGGGAGGCCTGGGAGTGGCACCCGCCCTGGGGGTGGCAGACGTGGGGCAGGCATCATGGTGGAGCACAGAGCTGGCAGGGGTGGGGAGAGGGGCGAAGGGGTATGACAGGGCACTCAGCCGCCAAGGCAGAAGTCCCGGCACGGGCCCGGGCCCGACGCTCAGAACCCACGCTCCGCTCCGGGCAGCCCTCCGCCGGGGAAATCCTGCCCCAGCACTTCCTCACAAGCTGCCCGCTGGCGATGGGACGCTCCTGCCCCAGGCAGAGCCCCTGTACCATCAGCATCCACGGGATCTCCAGAGCTGGGGCCCTGGCCCCCATCGCGGCAGCCCGCGGGGTGCAGGCCGGCCGGCTGCGCGGGCCCCAGCCCCTCACCTCGAAGCAGATGTTCTCGCCCTCCTTGTCGCAGTCCAGCCACAGCACGATGCAGTCGCAGCCCCTGCCCTCCACCTGTACAGAGACACGGGGTGTGCACTGCCCGGCCCACCCGTCGCTGCCTGGCACAGAGTGTGCAGCCCCAAGCCCCCCAGACTGCCCTCAAGAGGCCTGGAGCCCAGGGCAGTAGTCACCAAGTGGAGTCACTGGCCGGCTTGGCCTCTCAGCAAAGAGTGTAGTTCAGAACTGCTAGTTTTTAGACCAAAAAACACAATAAACGCCATGAGATCTTAATCCCCAAAATTGAATCAAAAAAAAAAAAAAATACTGAACTGGAATGACTAACGTTAAGGCCGTTGTCTCAGATGGTGAGATTAGAGACGTGTGTTTCTTCCTCCTCACTCGTCTTTTCTAACTTTTATCATGGTTTTGAGTTATTTTTATCATTCTTCATTTCTTAGTTTCCTCTTTTTATTTTTGCTCCTGGCTGCACTGGGGCCTCGCTGCTGTGCGTGGCTTTCTCTTGTTGTGGCGAGGGGGCCGCTGTCTCGTCACGGCGTGGTACGAAGCCCCGGCTCTGGAGCGCTGGCACAGCACTCAGGGCACTTGGGCTCAGTTATACCGCAGCACGTGGGGTCCTCCCGGACCAGGGATCGAACCCGCGTCCCCCGCACTGGCAGGCGGATTCTCAACCCCGGACTCCCAGGGAAGTCCCTGTGTTTACTTCTGCTTTAGAATCCGCCACCACCAAACCATTTTAAAAGCAGGAGGCTGGTCTGGGGGCTGGGTGACCGGGGTGCCCGGGCCATGACGGGAGGCGGGGCCCGGGAGCCGCAGACGCACCTGCAGGAACTTCACCATGTTCAGCTTGGGGTTGGCCTCCTTCTTCTCCGTCGGGGCCTGGCTAAACAGCTCGGCGGGGTCCACCTTATCCCACTTGTTGTACTTTCCTGCGGCACAGCGGGACATCAGGTCACACGTCACACCTACAGGGCCCGCGACGCCTGGATGGGGAGGCTCGGAGCAGGGCCTCCCTTGCTCAGGAGCTGGCCAGCTCTGGGCAGGCCGGCGGCGGGGGCGCCGCTCCTGGCGGGCTGACCGCGCAGGTAAGAGTCACGCCGCTCATCCCGTCTCCTCCTCCGGCCACTGTCTGCACCCTCTCCCCGCCCAGCGCTTGGCCGGCCCTGACAAGTGCTCAGCGGATCCCGGGGGGACCTCAGTGTCCTCAGGCCCCTTGTCCCGTGCACTGCCCCCCGCTTCTCTACTTGAGGCTCGGGGTGCAGGAGGCCTGGACGATCCTGGCAGGCGACGGCTCTGTCCTCAGCCCCTCCACAGTGAGGACTAGACAAGCAGCGAGGCCCAGAGTCCCAGTCGGACCCACAGCAACCGCGGCCCTGGAGCCAGCCCACGGGTCACCGGCGCTGGACTTCCGATGCCAACCGCCAAGTGACCGAAGACAATGGGCACCCCTGGCAGGCGGCGGCCTGTGCCAGAACACCCGCACGGGCCAGGCTCCCGCTCAGATGCGGGCCACCGCCTCCACGAGGGCCACTGCTGGGGCGGGGACTGCAGGGCAGCCCCCCACAGCCTGCTGGCCTCAGACTCACCGGTTCTGGACAAACCTCTCTGCCCCGAGCCCACCCCGGGCTTCCTCCGGCCGCGGCGGCGCGGGGCGGGGCTCCTCGGTGGAATGGGTGTGGGTGGCGGCGGCACTCACCCAGGAAGTCCAGCGTCATCACGTGGCCGCAGACGGACGTCATCTTGAAGCGGGCCGGCTGCCCCTCGAAGGCCCCGCTGTACTCGTGCACCGAGCAGGTCCCGTTCAGCCCTTTGCGCGAGGACATGCTGCCTGCGGAGGGGCACAGGCAGGCCAGGCCTGACGCAGCTTCCCCGAGGCTGGGCCGCCCCACAGTGCTCGGAGACCGCTCGAGGGCTGTTCTCCACACTTCTGTGTTCACTCTGGAATTTGAGTCCTGCCTCTTTCAGACCCTCCCCAGAAATGCCCCAGACACTCCCTGACTGTTGACCCCAGGGTGGCCTCCTGACTCCACGGAGGGTCCCTGGTCTCTCTCGGCCTCTGGGGACCAGGCACGTCCGAGTCTCCCCTCCCCTCCAGACCACAACTTCTCGGCCTGCTGCTCCGGGGTCTCCTCTTCCCTTAGCCGCTGGACCAACGGGAGGTCAAGGCAGACACCTGCCATCTCTGGGTCTGCAGCACCCAAGTGCCCAGGGCCAGGCTGGGGCGAGGGCAGGCGTTATCGCTTCCCGGTGCCCTGAGGCTACAGCTCAGCCTCGTGGCGCTCTCGAGTAGCATGAGGGGCGTGCGTGTGGCTGGGTGTCCGTGGGGGCAGTGGTGCTGACGCCCAGGCATGGCCTTGGCAGACCAGGCTGGGGCCAGGGGCCTCCCAGTGGGCTTCCTGCCCAAGTCAGCAGGGCTGGCTTCTGCCGTTAGAGCAGCCACGCTGCCTGCTCGTTGCTCCCGCAGCGGCCTGCCTGCCGCGGGCCCGAACGTGCCGCCATGCTGCCTGCTCGTTGCTCCTGCAGCGGCCTGCGTGCCGCAGGCCCCGAGTCGTGCCTGGGGGAGACCCGGCTCACACTGAGTGCGGAGGAAACTGCACCCCACACGGACCAAGTGACTCAGGAGCTGAGGGCTCCATCCATGCCCGCTGTTCCCGAACAGACTCGACTCCAGGGGCCTGGGGCCGCTTCGCAAGAAGGCAGGCCCAACCGGGGAGGCAGGAAGGCTCACGCTCCCAGACCAAAGCCGTCGGACGCTGGAGAGGCCCTCCCACCTCGAGAGAGGATCCTGGCGATGGACTGGGCCAAGGACGGCTTCTCGGCCACCATGAGCACGGTCTTCATCTTGCCTCGGGCTGCCAGCGCCCCGCCTCACTCCGCTCTCGAGAAACGGCTCAGACACCGCGTGGGAGCAGCGTCACCCGAACTCCTGAGATGAAAGACAGGCGAACCACAGCGAGGCTTCCGGCACAACCTGCCACTCTGAGCGGTCGAACACACCGGAGGTGAGAAAGAGGAGCCTGGGGAGACCTGAGGGCGTCTCAGACAACCGCCCGGAGCAACCGAACCGGCCGGCGAGGGTTTCCTGTCAGAGAAGCTGAGGTGGCCCCACGACCCCAGGCTGATTTTGACCCCAAATTTGCGCTAGGAAGCCTGAGGCGGGCGGAGGGGGGCTTTGGGCCTGACCCCCTCCAGTGGAGCTGTCTCTTACCCCCGGGGCCAGGAGTGGCATCTCCACCTTGGCTGAGCTTCAGGGTGCCCTGAGCGGCTTAGCCAGGGGATACAGCCCCCAGCAGCGCTCACCTGGCCCTTCCCAACAGGCTCTGACCGACCTCCCCTCCTGCCCTGCCCCACATCTGCAAGCCGGGCGTGAGCCAGTTAACTGGAACGCTGCGGTCTAAAGCAGGAACTACACAGCCCCGAGGATTTCCCACCTTGGTGACTGACTCAAACATCTAGGCAGTCAGGAAAGGAGCCTTTCTAAGCTCCTCCTCTGTAGGCGGTGCTAAGGCTGTAAACACCACTTCGTTGAATCTTTAACGAGCAATTCTACACAGCCTTCCCGGGTGGCTCAGCTGGTAAAGAATCCGCCCACAATGCGGGAGACCTAGGCTCGATCCCTGGGTTGGGAAGATCCCCTGGAGAAGGAAAAGGCTACCCGCTCCAGTATTCTGGCCTGGAGAATTCCATAGACTGTCTAGTCCAGGGGGTCTCAAAGAGTCGGACACGACAGAGCGACTTTCACTTTTCACTTTCACTGTCACTACGAGACCTTCACTGGAATTCTTTAAACTGTGAGCAGACTGAGGTTGCGCTCATCTCACACGCGAGTAAAGTCACGCTCAAACTACCGCACAATTGCACTCATCACACGCGAGTAAAGTCACGCTCAAACTACCGCACAATTGCACTCATCTCACACGCGAGTAAAGTCACGCTCAAACTACCGCACAATTGCACTCATCACACGCGAGTAAAGTCACGCTCAAACTACCGCACAATTGCACTCATCTCACACGCGAGTAAAGTCACGCTCAAACTACCACACAATTGCACTCATCTCACACGCGAGTAAAGTCACGCTCAAACTACCACACAATTGCACTCATCTCACACGCGAGTAAAGTCATGCTCAAACTACTGCACAATTGCATTCATCTCACACGCAAGTAAAGTCACGCTCAAACTACCACACAATTGCACTCATCTCACACGCGAGTAAAGTCACGCTCAAACTACCACACAATTGCACTCATCTCACACGTGAGTAAAGTCATGCTCAAACTACCGCACAATTGCACTCATCACACACGCGAGTAAAGTCACGCTCAAACTACCGCACAATTGCACTCATCTCACACGCGAGTAAAGTCACGCTCAAACTACTGCACGATTGCACTCATCACACACACTGGTAAAGTCATGCTCAAACTACCGCACAATTGCACTCATCTCACACGCGAGTAAAGTCATGCTCAAACTACCGCACAATTGCACTCATCACACACACTGGTAAAGTCATGCTCAAACTACCGCACAATTGCACTCATCTCACACGCGAGTAAAGTCACGCTCAAACTACTGCACAATTGCACTCATCTCACACGCTGGTAAAGTCATGCTCAAACTACCGCACAATTGCACTCATCTCACACGCTAGTGAAGTCATGCTCAAATTCTCCAGCCAGGCTTCAGCAATACGTGAACCGTGAACTTCCAGATGTTCAAGCTGGTTTTAGGAAAGGCAGAGGAACCAGAGATCAAATTGCCAACATCCACTGGATCACTGAGAAAGCAAGAGAGTTCCAGAAAAACATCTACTTCTGCTTTATTGACTATGCCAAAGCCTTTGACTGTGTGGCTCACAATAAACCGCAAAATTCTGAATGAGATGGGAATACTAGACCACCTGACCTGCCTCTTGAGAAACCTATATGCAGGTCAGGAAGCAACAGTTTGAACTGGACATGGAACAACAGATTGGTTCCAAATAGGAAAAGGAGTACGTCAAGGCTGTATATTGTCACCCTGCTTATTTAACTTATATGCAGAGTCCATCAGGAGAAACGCCGGGCTGGAAGAAGCACAAGCTGAAATCAAGATTGCTGGGAGAAATATCAATAACCTCAGATCTGCAGATACCACCACCTTTATGGCAGAAAGTGAAGAACTGAAGAGCCTCTTGATGAAAGTGAAAGAGGAGAGTGAAAAAGTTGGCTTAAAGCTATTCAGAAAACTAAGATCATGGCATCCGGTCCCATCACTTCATGGCAAATAGACGGGGAAATAGTGGAAACACTGGCTGACTTTATTTTTGGGGGCTCCAAAATCACTGCAGATGGTGATTACAGCCATGAAATTAAAAGACGCTTACTCCTTGGAAGGAAAGTTATGACTAACCTAGACAGCATATAAAAAGCAGAGACGTTACTTTGCCAACAAAGGTCCGTCTCATCAAGGCTATGGTTTTTCCAGTAGTCATGTATGGATGTGAGAATTGGGACTATAAAGAAAGCTGACCACCAAAGAATTGATGCTTTTGAACTGTGGTGTTGAAGAAGACTCTTGAGAGTCCCTTAGACTGCAAGGAGATCCAACCAGTGCATCCTAAAGGGGATCAGTCCTGAGTGTTCACTGGAAGGACTAACGTTGAAGCTGAAACTCCAATACTTTGGCCACCTGATGCAAAGAGCTGACTCACTGGAAAAGACCCTGATGCTGGCAAAGACTGAAGGCAGGAGGAGAAGGGGACGACAAAGGAGGAGATGGTTGGATGGCATCAAGGGTCGCAAAGTCGGACACGACTGAGCGACTGAACTGAACTGATCTGAACTGAGACTGAGGTTCAGAACAGCTGAGACGAGTGTCAGACCTTTGCCAAGGCTCTCAGGACCCCCGGCTCGCTGACCACCAAGCCCACGCTGGGCTGACTCCTCACGTTCCCTTCTGAGCGTCAGCGAAGCCAGACGAGGCTGCCGGGAGAGAGCAGCGCTCAAGATTCCAGCGAATCTGCTCAGCCAAGTGCCTTTCGCCGCCCCCGCCCTCTCGAACACCCCAGGTGCCCTCCGGACGGGACCAGGCCGGGCCGGGCCGGGCTGGGCCGGGGGCGGAGCCTGGACCCCAACCCCGCCCGACGCCGCCTCAGTCCCCACCCTCGACGCAGACCCCTCTCGGTGCAGAGGGGCCTCGGCCGCAGCGTCCGCTCCCTCCGGACACTCCCCGAACCCGCCCGCCCGGGAGGAGGCACCGAGACTGCCGAGCCGGCCCGGGACCGACGCCCAGCCGCGGGGCTGGACCCGCGCCCCGCCGCTCACCCGCGTTCCGCCTCCCGCTCCTGGAGGCTCGCCGCCATGTGCTTCCGGGTCCGTCCGCGGACAGCGTGTTCCACTCCTCTGCCCTCCGGCGCCTCACGCCCGCACTTGTGGGTTCCGAGGCTCGAGAGTTCCGGGGCGGATCCTCCAGTCGGCCCTAGCACGTGGGGTCACATGGGTTCCCCCCAAAACCTTCCATCTCACTCTTCCCCCGCCGCGGGGAGGCAATAATGACAATTGCCTACAAAGAGGAAAACTGGATGATAAGCATGAAGACGCATCTACGGTTAATAAACTAAAAACTACCGATGTGTGTATCGCAGGCTTCTTTGAATGCTATAAACGTTGTGGAATGCGTGGATGAGCTAATGTAAAACCTATCTGGAAAATAGATTGGAAAATAAAAATAACCTTTTGTGTCAGAGTAATGGTTTTATAGGAGATTTAAAATCATTTCCGTGGCTTTATTTTAATATCTTTCTTTAAGGAGAATGTTTAAATTTTATTTATTTCTGGTTGTGCTGTCTTTGCCGTGCAGGGGCTTCTCCAGTTGCTGGGTGCTCCTCTTCACTGCCTGGCGCAGCAGAGCGCGGGCTCTGGTCACAGCGCAGCCGCTGTGGTGCACCCGCTTTAGTTGCCCTGAAGGAGGAAACAGAACAGGCTCTATCTTGAAAGCAGGACTCCATCTTGGGCCAGACTGTGGACTTTCTGTATGCCCAGTATCTATGGAAATGACAGACCAACTGGGAAACCAGGCCCCCGGAAGGAAGAGCCCCAGAGCTCTCCATGCCTAAAAGAATACCCTAATTATCTGTGTAATGGAATAGAGTCATACATTCTATTCTGCTTATTGGGGTATGGCCCCAGGCCCATTGATAATTGTCCACTGTTAACTACCTAGGCTTAAGGCACATGCTGCTGCTGCTGCTAAGTCGCTTCAGTCGTGTCCAACTCTGTGCGACCCCGTAGACGGCAGCCCACCAGGCTCCCCCGTCCCTGGGATTCTCCAGGCAAGAGCACTGGAATGGGTTGCCATTTCCTTCTCCATAAGGCGCATGATCACGGGTTAACCTTGACTGTATCTTTCTGTTTCCTTTGTTCAGACTAGTTTCAGGGAACCTTATACACTTAGGGTATATAAGGTTTTCACAAAAACTGGTCGGGGTCCTTGGCTAAGAGGAGAGTCTGCCTTGGGCCCGCCGGTGTAATAAACTGCACTCCACTATTTGCATTGTCCTTCTGAGTGAGTTTGTTTCCCGTGGCTACAACAGCCCCAGGGCGTGTGGAACCTTCACACGCCAGGGACCGAACCCATGTCCCCTGTGCTGGCAGGCGAGTTCTTAACCACTGGATCACGAAAGGAGTCCTGCAATGTGATTCTGGCCCCGGCTACGTGGAGTTAGGGGGACTTGCGCAAATTCAGGACACAACCCCGCCCCAAAAAAACCCATCCCTCATTTCAAACACCAGCTGCAAACTCAGCTATCTGCAGGCCACCTATATTTCTGACCAAATGGCCACAAGTTTGAGGGGGTGTTCCCCAAACCCCCTCAGGCTGGATGACTGGTAGAAAGCCTCACAGAACTGAAGAAAGCTCCATCCTCACGATTCCAGGTTTGTTGTAAAGGCTACAGACCAGGAGCAGTCAACGGAGAGCTGCACCAGGGCGTGGGGGTCCCAGAGGTAGGCTGCTGTGTCCTCAGGCTGCCTCTCCCTCCTGCATGTCCACAGTCCAGCAGTCTGGGAGGCTCCCCTGAGCCTCGGTGTCCACTGGGGTTTCATTACTCAGGACAGTTCCGGGGACCACTGGCTCTGTGATTGGACTCTGTCTCTAGCCCCTCTCCCCGTCCTGGGAGCTCAGCTCAAAGCTCCCATCTTCCCATTGCTGGGTGGGGCTTTCCTCACGGCCAGCATCCTTCGCAAATCACCCATTGGTATAACCTCAGGGGCCCCCCGAAAAACAAGCGCTGTATTTAGAGGCTGCCTCCCAGGAACCAGGGACGAGGAGCAGCTGATTCTTTACTATACACACCGTGGTCCGCGCACAGCATCTCATTTATGGACCTAAGGACCCAGGGGCAGGACTGGGCCCCCAGGACCACCAAGCTCACAGATGCCTCCTCCCCCGCTCCCTGGCGAGACCCCCGTGAGGACGAGGGGCAGAGGCCTGGGGCAGGGCTGAAGGAGGTAAGGCCACCTCTGCCCCCTCCTGAAAGCCCGCCCAGATGGTTCCTTTTCAGGAGCTGCTAGTCACTCCGGGTTCACTCCAGGGGGACAGGGGCTGGGTCTGGAGGGGGCGTTAGGGGCATGTTAGGGGCATGCGAGGGGATACAGCGGACCCTCACCCAGGGCCCCTACACTTTCTGCAGCACCCAACAGGTGTTTCCCACCATGAGGACCTGTCCTCTCTTCCCGGTTCACCACACACAGAAGTGTGCACAAGAACCTCAGTCTGTGGGGCTCAGCTTCCTTTGGGGGATGCGGAGGTCACCCCCTTGGGGACTCCATCCTGGCCTCCTGGGCACTGGGCTGTGAGCCCCGGGCAGGTGCTTCCTCCCTAAACACTTCCCCTGGGTTAAGGCAGGAGCCACAAAAGCCAGCACGCGGCCGTTCCCCCCAACCGGCATCGCAAACCCAGGGAAGTTTGGGATGGCCACCGGGAGCCAGGGGTGCCAAGGCCCCACCCCTGGGAGGTGGCGAGGAGGGCAGAGGAGGGGACTGGCCCTGTTCCACGAGGACCCTGGTGGCAGAACTCTGCTCCGCCGCACCATGTCCTGGGCCCTCGTCCTCCTGGGGCTCCTGCTCCACCACACAGGTGAGAAGCCCCGGAGCTGGCGGCTCCCTTGCCCTTCCCGCACCCTGCTCTGCCCCCGTGCCCACATGCCTCTGTGTCCCCAGGATGCAGCCCGCAGCCCGTGCTGAGTCAGCCGCCTTCCGTGGCCTCGTTCCTGGGAGCCACCGTCCGCCTGGCCTGCACCCTGAGCAGCGACCATGACGTCAACCTTCACAGCATCTACTGGTACCAGCAGAGGCCCGGCCACCGCCCGAGATTCCTGCTGAGATATTTCTCCCCCTCCGACAAGAGGCAGGGCCACAAGGTCCCCCCTCGCTTCTCCGGCTCCAAAGACCTGGCCAAGAACACCGGGTATTTGAGCATCGCTGAGCTGCAAGCCGAGGACGAGGCTGTCTATTTCTGTGCTGTGGGGACCCCGGTCATGGGGCGGAGGCGGAAGATACAGAGAGAGAGGGCAGAAAGGGAGCTGGCCACCCTGGGCTCCCCGGGCCCCCGGGCCACACTCCCCTTGCATTAAAGGCCGGAGGCCGCATCCCTCTGGGGTGGGGTGGGGGTGTGGACAAGGAGGCTGGGCGGTGGGCTGCCCAGGGCCAGAAGACACTCCTGTGAACCCCCTTGGAGGCTGGATTTGGGGATTAAAACTGCTTGCATCTTGGGAAGTTGTTCTGCCGAGTGGTCTGAATTGGTTCGGAGGAGGCCCAGGATGCTTTGTGAACAGTCAGAATGAGTGGAACGCACCTGAGAACCAGCCAGGGTGAAGGTCCCAGGAGACTGGCTGGCCATGGTCTGCTTGGCCGGAGCCCCTGGGCTGTGGGTCTTCCGGGACGGGGGGCTGACATGGCCCCTTGGAGGTGCCCCTGCCAAGGACAGAACCTGCTGTTGTACCTGACTGTGGGCATGGAGTAAGCAGTTTAGAAAACACCTTTGCTGGCCCTCTGGGGAGAAGAGCGATGCCCAGGGATGGGTGTGGACTCGGTCCCCCGCTGGGCCAGACGGTTCTGTGCCATGGGGGACTGGCCTGTGCACTCCAGGGGGTCCAGCGGCATCCCTGGCCTCCACCCCCCCCAAAACAGCCTCCCGCCCGTAGTTATGACAACCACAGGCGTCCCCAGACATCGCCAAAGGTCCCCAAGGTGGCAAAATCGCCCCAACTGAGACACCCTGAGCCAGGTGAGAGGAAGTGTTCTTTGTAAAAGGCACAGATAGTAACTAGTTTTGGTTTTCTGGGCCATACGATCTTTGTGGCAACTACTTAATTCTGTCCTGAGAGCTCAGAAGCAGCCACAGACCCTCTGAACGCACAGGTGTGACTGCTTCCTGTTAAACTTTTACAGAAGCAAGACAGGGCCGGGCTGGTGGTGGCGCTTGGGCCGTGCTCTGCTGACCCTGCTCTGGAGAAACACCCGTTCCTGCCTCCAGGTTACAGCCAGACCACACTCGGTGGGGTGAGCAAGGCCGCCCGAGGCTCCCTGTGCCTGTGGACTCGGGGGTATGAACCCCTCAGGACCCCAGAAGACCGCACGGGCAGGGATGTGGCCTCACCAGTGGGTTTGTTGGGTGAAGGGAAACGGTGGGGTCCTGCTACTCTGGCCCATATCTGCACCCTGAGCCCCGAGGTGCGGGGTCCGCGTGTGCCCTGCAGAGAGGGACCCTGTACATCCACGTCCACACCACATGTGGACATGTCTCCCATTCAGAGAGGTGCCAGGTGAACCATCTCCCCTGACTCCAAACTGGACTGAGAATGTCCATTTCTTAAGACTGAAAAGACCCTCAGGGGCAGCCCTTCCCTATGTGTGTGTGTGTGTGTGTGTGTCCTGAGTTTCCTGTAAAACCATTTATCTCAGCTCAGGCCTTTTTCCAGCCTCCTCTGGGCTTCCACTGTCTGAAATGCACTGAGTTCTTCCCACGTCAGACCTTTGCCCCTGAGTGCTTTGCTTCCTGCATCAGAGCTTTGAACTGTGGTGTTGGAGAAAACTCTTGAGAGTCCCTTGGACTGCAAGGAGATCCAACCAGTCCATCCTAAAGGAAATCATCCCTGAATATTCATGGGAAGGACTGATGCTGAAGCTGAAGCTCCAATACTTTGGCCGGGAAAGATTGAAGGCGGGAGGAGAAGGGGACGACAGAGGATGAGATGGCTGGATGGCCTCACTGACTGGATGGACATGAGTTTGAACAAGATTCGGGAGTTGGTGATGGACAGGGAAGGCTTGTGTGCTGCAGTCCATGGGGTCACAAGAGTCGGACATGACTGAGCGACTGAACTGACTGGGCTTCCGCTCTCTGAAATGCACTGAGTTCTTCCTGTATCCGACCTTTGCCTCTGGTCACGGACCTCCAGGCCCCGATTTCCAGAGGCCAGGAAGGTGGTCCGCGAAGAGCTCTGTCTCTTGCTTGTAACCAGCCCTTCTCTTGCTTCCATCCTCTGTGATTCTGATATTCAGAGTCACAGTAAGAAACCCAGAGAGCAGGGAGTCCTGTCGGCTCCTCCATCATCCTGCTCCCAAGTCCGACCCAGAAATGCAGAACCCAGCCAGCTGGGACACGCCACCAGTGGCACTGAAGGCCAGGGCCCAGACATCCTGGCCCGAGTTGGACATCGAGGCGCGGGGGAGGGGATCTGAGAGGACCCAGGGGTCTGGTGGGAAGGAGCCTACCTATCAGACGCAGTGAAGCGCAAGGGCTCTTCGTGCACACCGAGGCCCGTGTGAAGTGCAAGGGCTCTGCGTGCACACCGAGGCCGTGCGGTTGTGACGGGGGTTTGGCACCTCGAGCTGGGGCAGGTGACCCCACTCAAAGAGGCCGGGTGGGGTTAACATTCAGAGGCCCTCCGGCGCAGGGAGGGGCCTGGCTGGCGTCTCATTCTACACCGCCTTTTTGTGATGTGCACGCAGTTCATGACAGGATGTGAAATGAGGACATTTTCATTCCAGCAAAACTAGGAGGGACACGTCCCCTCATCAATGATTGAGGTGCCCCAGGGACTTTCCTATAGTAAAGGCAGGATAAATGTCTGATCTTCCCCCTCTATTTACCAGTCATCGAAAATCCCAAGTCAGTGTACCAGCATCCCCCACCTTGTTAGCACCATCACGAGCTCATGGGTATAAGATACTGAGGTGTTTAAATCCACTGCGATTGTGGGAAGTTTTTCTGTCTTAGGGCAGCAGAAGGCCTTTCAAGTCGGTGCCTAACCAGAGACACGGTGGTGCGTCGTAAACAGCTCATTCAGTTTTGTCTTTAAAACATTTGGGCCAAGTCACCTTCACTTCAGCTGGTTCTCTAAAAGATGATGATTTTTTTAAATAAAGAGTTGGTGTGTGGATCTTCACTATTGTCGGTTTTCCTTTATTTTTAGTTTTGCCATTCACCTCTTTTATTATTAATTTAATTTTTAATTTATTTTGGAGTGTAACTGACTCGCAGTGTTGGGTCAGCTTCGGGTGTACAGCCGAAACCTTCAGTCACACACGTGTCCATTCTCCGAGTTCCTGTCCCAGTTAGGTTCTTAGAGAATAGTGAGCGGAGTTCTCTGTGCTTCGTATACAGTAGGTCCCCATTAATCATCTATATACAACCATGTGCATGTGTCAACACCAAACTCGCAACTTCTCCCCCGTCACATTTCCCCTGTGGTAGGCCATGGGTCTGCTCTCAGGCCTGTGAGTCTGTTTTTGTTATGTATACAAGCCCGTCGGCACACTTTTTCTCGAGTCCACGTAGAAGTGATGGAGTATGGTATTCGTCTGTCTGAGTTACTTCAGCGTGACGGTCCGTCTGCGTTGCTGTGAATGGCATTAGTTTATTCTTCTTCATGGCGGAGCAATATTCCGTTATATACACATATATATGTGTGTGTACATATATAGTGGCTCGGATGGTAAAGAATCTTCCTACAATGCAAGAGACCTGGGTTCAATCCCTAGCTTGATAAGATGCCCTGGAGAAGGAAATGGCAACCCGCTCCAGTGTTTGTGCCTGGAGAATCCCACGGACACAGGAGCCTGTTAGGCTACAGGCCCCGGGGCCGCAGAGTCGGACACAACTTCGGGCAGCGGAAGAAAAATTAAGGAGAAATTCAGGAAAACACAACCCACCTTACACCACTCACTCAAAAGTGAAAAAGAAAGAAAGCCATTAAAAAACAAAGTTAAAGCTCTGTTTGCCACCCTCAAGGCACGGTGGTGCCCGGGCTGGAAGTCATGACAGGTTCTCCTCCGCTGGACTCTGTGTGGACTGCAGAGAGGCAAGTGGGGCTGGGAGGGTGGTGGTCCTTACGGGCCGACCTTGACCCCTTCACTCCCAGTGACTGCCGTCCAACTGGGGGCGGTCTGGAATAGTCCCTCAGATCAGACACCTCCTGTCCTTCCCGGCGTCTCGTCAGCACATCCTCGACCCAGAGGCCCAGAGACGCAGCAGCTTGAGTTCAGCATCACGTCCACGGACCTCAGAGCTGTCCTGGGGAAGCACCAGCAGGGCGCAGTGCAGGCACCCACAGGCTGGCAGCGCCCAGCGTCACCTGGGGGCTTGTGAAAAATGCCACGTGTCCAGGCCGCTGTAGACCCGCTGAGTCTGAACCCGCATCTTCACAGGTTCCCGGCAGCTCCACGCGCGAGGAGGAGCACATCCGGCACCCCTGTCGTCCGCCTCAGCCTCCCTTGTTAGGACACTTCCACTTAAGATGCACGTGTGGTCCAGCAGCTGATGCTCTGAAGATGCTTCTCAGTCACTCACCCCTCCAGGGTCCCTGGGGTCCAGCCAGATGCGGACTTCTGACCGTGGCCACGGCAGGATACGTGGTGTGCAGCAGCAGCCAGGCACAGGCCACGGGGCGGGGCAGGTGTAGCTGGGGGTCCCTGAATTGATGGACAGCCCCTTCTTGTCCCCAAGACCTAGGGCTGTCCCCAGGGGAACCACCACTTCCCTGGGCAGTGGGGGAGTGTCACACCTGCCTGGGGGCTGGGAGGGACCAGCTTCCGCCTGGGACCCCGGGGGAGACCCAGCCCCCAAAGTGCAAGGAGCTTAGGTTCCAGCTGGAGTGAGCCAGGCACCACAGTGGGGAGAAGCTGGACTGGGTCGGGGCCCCCAGGGGCTCCCCCACACTCTGCATGGCGGCTGTCAGGGTGACCCCACCCCATTACTGTTCAGGGCCTGGCCCATCTACCCAAGAACTGTGAGGTCTCACGATTCAGTATCAGGCCCTCGCAGACGCCTGGTCAGTGCGTGTGGAACACGGGGATCCAAGCGAAGTCACGTGGTCTGTGGACCTGACCTCCCCTTCATGAACTCCCGGTTACCTGGGGGAGTCAGTCTATCTGCCACAGCATCCCGTGACTGCACTGGGCAGGTGCCGACAGAATGTCTGGGGAGGCCTGACCACGAGGGCATGTGGCTTTCACGAAATTCACTTTGGGGGCCCCTGGGGAGAGTGTCAGGGCAATGGGCAAACCATCGGGACCTGAAGCAGAGAGTAGTTTCAAACATGAACTTGATGCGCAAGCGTGGATGGGACAACGAGCTTCGTCTCCTACAAACACTGGATCAGAACCACATTCTCCAAAGGTTCTCCTGTCAAAACCTCCTGTAAGAAATCCATTTCCCGTCACCATCCAGAGCGTACTGATGCATTAGGCTGACCGAGGCAGGACCCCACGACCCCGCCGCCCGCCCTGAGTGCAGGCGCTCCCTGGCCCCGCCTGCCCCGCACGGCCTCACTGTTGCAGGGTGCTGGCTGCTCCCGACTGCGTCGGTTCTACAACCTCCATGATGCAAACTTTGAAAAGTGGCAGTCGATGGCATCAGGGCTGCATTCATCTCTTGATGGCTGATGGTTCTCCCCAAGGCACACCCGATGGGCCAGCTGCAGGAATGACAGTAATGCGTGTAATAACAGCAGCCATCTATCCGCGCTGCGGGTGGAGCGCTGCTCAGCTCACACAGCGCTCTGCTGGATGGATTCCGTGTGAGTCCACTCATACAAGGTCCTGTGCGCGTGTGTCTGCGTGTGTCTCTGCGTGTGTGTGTGTGTCTGTGTGTGTGTCTATGTGTGTGTCTGCGTGTGTGTCTGTGTGTGTGTCTGTGTGTGTCTGCGTGTGTGTCTGTGTGTGTCTGTGTGTGTGTGTCTGTGTTGTGTCTGTGTGTGTGTGTGTCTGTGTGTGTCTGTCTGTGTGTGTCTGCGTGTATGTCTGCATGTATGTCTGTGTGTGTGTGTGTGTCTGTGTGTGTGTGTCTGCGTGTGTGTCTGTGTGTGTGTGTTTGTGTGTGTCTCTGTGTGTGTGTCTGTGTGTGTCTGTGCGCGTGCGCATGTGCGCCCCGTCGTGTCCAACTCTTTGGCACACCCTGGACTGTAGCCCGCCAGGCTCCTCTGTCCATGGAATTTCCCAGGCAGGAATACCTGGTGCCTAGAGGAGTCAAAATCATAGACCCTGAAAGCCCAAGAAGGTTGGTTCACAGCGCCTGGGGAGGGGATGCGGAGCTCGTGTTTAAGGGAGACAGAGCGTCAGTGTGGGAAGAGGAGGGCGTTCTGGGGGAGGCTGGAGGTGACGGCTGCTCTTATTATGTTTACTATGAGGGTGTGTGTGAGAGACGCACGGATGTGTGTGTGTGTGTGTGTGTGTGTGTGTGTGTGTGTGCGAGACCCATGGATGTGTATGTGTGTGTGAGAGAGAGATGCACGGATGTGTGTGTGTGTGTGCGAGACCCATGGATGTGTGTGTATATGTGTCTGTGTTTCTGTGTTTCTGTGTGTGTTTGTGTTTCTGTGTGTGTGTGAGACCCGTGTGTGTATGTGTGACCCATGCGGGAGAGGGGTGTCACCCAGGAGGTGCCCAGTTTTGTGATGAAACCACGGTTCCCTGCCCTGCAGCCGGCCTGTAACCTGGGCCCTCTCCCCACCCCCACCTCAGCCGCGGCCTCGCCACCCTCCCGACCCCCTCAGGAGACGCCCAGGGCGCCCTTGGGAACGAGGGCGGGAGCAGCTGTGTCCCCTAGGTCCCTGGGGTGGGGCTGGCAGAGACTGCATCGTGAGGCGGTTGAGCCCTGGATTCCGACCAAGCAGGGCAGCTGGCAGAAGCCTCCCAGGAGAGGCCCCCCAGAGTACCGGCCCTGGGCCCTGGGGGAGGGGTCGGTGCTGGAGGCAGGGACAGAAGGCCAAGGCAGAGGACGGGCCCCACGGGACGGGGCGCACCCGGACAGCCCCTGCCAGCAAGGGGAAGCGGGGCACTTTCGACCCCTCCAAGGAGGAGCCCACACCAGCGCGTCTGCCCAAGGTGCCCTTGGCCCTGGGGGCACATGAGGCCCAGGCCAGGCCAGGGGGCCCGTGAGGCCCCTAGGGGTCAGCGCGGTGTCCCCAGGCAGCCCTGGCCTCTCATCCTGCTGGGCCTGGCGGTGGGCGCCCACGGCCTGCTGCCCCCAACGGCGGCGCCTCAGAGCACAGCCCCCCGCATGGAAGCCCCATCAGGAAAGAGCCCGTGGAGCCTGTGGGGCAGGTAAGGGCCGGGGGAGTCGTTGGGGTGCGCAGGGGTCCCTGCTGCTGACGCTGAGGGTGAGGACAGAGCCGCCGTGAGGGCAGACGGCAGAGCGGGGAGGCTCGGCCGGAGGGTGGGGCCTGGAGATGGAGGCTTCGTCAGAAGCATCGGCATTTTGTCTGGTGTGGACTTGTTTGCACTAATTATTTTTCTTGGATTAAAACATCATTTTTCTGGATTGCTGAGTTTTTTGGCCTCGCTTACCTCTTGCACCCAAGAGTAGTCTCTCCCCTGCCCGGCGCTGGTCCTCCGAGCGGAACAGCACGGGGAGGCGGGGGCAGGAGGTCTCGGCGGTGACTGCCCTCGTCCTGGGGTCCCCGGGGCTCCCCTAGGCTGGTGAACCACCTTCTTGCCCCTGTGCGCGCCCCTCTCCCCAGTGCTGGCTGGGCTGACAAGTCCACCCCTCCGGGCCTCACTTTCCCCCCTGCAATGTGAGGGGTGCGAACTGGATGAGAGCCTCACAGCCTGACGCCTGCCCCGTAGAGGCAGGGGTGGCCGCAGCGAAAGGCTGGGGAGAAGGGGTGGCCTGCAGGTGGCTGGTCTCCCCTGAGGGTGTCCATTCAGCCATCGGACCACTCAGGGTCACCGAGAGGGACGGTCTGAACCGAGGGGTCACGTCCAGGAGTGGAGCAGCCCTGTGGCCAGGTTAGGGGCCGTAGGTGGGTGGGCCGCTGCCTGAGCTGGTCTCACAGGTCCAGGGCAGGGACCTGGGATGGGGGTGCTCCAGGCCAAGGGAGCGGGGCCCTGAGGCAGACAGCGAGGGGCGCAGGCCTGCAGGGAGCTTCCAGAGCCGGCGGAGCGGGCTGCACACCACCCTCTCCGTCACCCTGGGACCCGGGGGAGGGGCTGAGGGGTTCAAGGGCGGGGCTCTCAGAGTCAGGCTGGCGTTTTGGGAAAACAGTTCCGGATCAAAAACTGGTGTGAGGCCAGATTAGAGGCTGGAGAAGAGGCAGTGGAAAGGCGACCGGAGGAGGGCCCGGTCCACGCGGACCTATGGAATGGGCAAGTGGATTGACAGTGACGACGCCAGAGGGCTGACGGAGAGCAACACACACCATCAGGGACTGTCAGCGGGAGGCTGAATTTCTGGAACAAACAACACCACGTACCAAGAGTCATAAAAACGTACATTCTACTTAATCAAGCAATCCCACCTCTACACGTGTATCTTGGGACTTTTCAGGGTGGTCCAGGGTTAAGACTCTGAACTTCCACCGCAGGGGGCCTGGGTGCCACCCCTGGTCAGGGAACTAAGACCCCACATGCCATGTGGTACGGCCAGAAAATAAAAATAAAGTTAAAAAATAAAAGAAATTTATCTTGATGATACATCAGAACTTTGGCTGAATACTGTATGTTCTTGGGGAAGAAGTAGAGACAACCTAGACGTCCAATGAGAAGGGAGGGTGAGATGTGAAAGTCAAAGTTGCTCAGGCGTGTCTGACTCTTTGCGACCCCATGAACCGTAGCACGCCAGGCCTCCCTGTCCATCATCAACTCCCGGAGTCCACCCAAACCCATGTCCATCGAGTCGGTGATGCTATCTAACCATCTCATCCTCTGTTGTCCCCTTCTCCTCCTGTCCTCAATCTTTCCCAGCATCAGGGTCTTTTCAGATAAGTCAGCCCTTTGAATCAGGTGGCCAAAGTATTGGAGTTTCAGCTTCAACATCAGTCCTTCCAATGAACCCGTGCTAATAAAATCATAGAGTTGTGTAACCGCCACCCCAATCAAGATACAGAACATTTCTACCACCCTCCCCAAATTTTTCTGGGTTCTTGTGTAGTCAAGTCCTCTTTCTATTCCAACTATGAAAAACCACTGATTTCTTTCTTTGATTTGCCATGCGGAGCAGCATGTGGTATCTCTAGTTCCCCCACCAGGGACCCCTGCAGTGGAAGCTTGGAGTCTTAGCCACTGGACAGCCAGGAAAGCCCTGTCTCTTTCTGATCCTATAGTTTTGCCTTTTCCAGATATCGATGTCATCATGCTGTATGTAATCTCTTTTTCTATCATTTTATTTGGGGATATTTGTAGATTCACATGCAGCCTTAAGACATAATACAGGGGGTCCCAGGTGCTCTTCATCTGGTTTCCCCCAACGGTGATGTCTCGTAATATAAAAAATCATGGCCAGGGTACGACCGGGATGCAGTAAAGCACAGAATATTCCCAGAGGCCTTCCTGGCCACACCCACTTCCTTCCCTCCCAAGCCGGGACAGACGAGCTGGCAACTACTAACTCGGTCTTCTTTTCTAGTTTTGTCCCCTCCAGATAGTTCTATAAATGGAATTGTACCGTTAGCAACCTTTTGGGGACCAATTTTCTTTTGAAATTTTTTTTTATTGGAGTATAGTCGAGTTGCTCATTTCTGCTGTACAGCAGGGAGAAGGCAATGGCAACCCACTCCAGTGTTCTTGCCTGGAGGATCCCAGGGACGGGGGAGCCTGATGGGCTGCTGTCTACGGGGTCGCACAGAGTCGGACACGACTGAAGCGACTCAGCAGCAGGAGCAGCAGCAGCAGCAAAGTGAATCAGTCACACGTAGACATATGCCTACACTTTTTTAGATTCTTTCCCCACATGAGCCATCCCGTGCCACGCTCAGTCACGTCCGACTCTTTGCAACCCCGTGGACTGCAGCCCTCCAGGCTCCTCTGTTCGTGGGATTTTCCAGGCAAGAATACTGGGTTGCCATTTCCTTCTCCAGGGCATCTTCCCGACCCAGGAATCGAACCTGTGTTTTGTAAGCCATTGCAGACTATTGACTAGGGCTCGCTGTGCTATACAGCGGGTGCTTATTAGCAGTCTGTCTTACATATTGTAGTGCGTATGTGCCAGTCCAATTTTCCAATTGATCTCTCCCCTCTCCCACCCTTGGTAACCATAACCATAGGAGAAGGAGGCGGCAGAGGGCGAGATGGTTAGGTAGCATCACCCAGGGGTGCCCTGGGTGCTGGAGGGCTGGCTACCCACACCCACTCCCACAGGACACAGCCCGGTGTCCATCACGCCCAGCAGGTTCCCGCTCCGGCCCGGCCCCCGGGGGCCAGGTCCTAGGTGCTGGCGTGGCATCTGGCCTGAGGGTCCCTCAGCGTGGTTTACCTTTGGCAGCGGGACCAAGGTCACCATACCAGGTAAGCGGCTCTCACCCCTTCCCCAGCCTGTCCCACCCTCTGCTCTCTCGCGAAAGTCACTTTTCTCTGTCTCCCGAGGTCAGAGGCTCCGCCAGGGATGCTGCCATGATGACCTTCCGTCTCTCTACCACCCACAGATCAGCCCAAGTTCCCACCTTCCGTCACCCTGTTCCCACCCTCCACGGAGGAGCTCAGCACCTACACGGCCACCCTGGTGTGTCTCATCAGCGACTTCTACCCGGGCAACGTGACCGTGGCCTGGAAGGCAGACGGCAGCCCCGTCACCCGGGGTGTGGTGACCAGCCAGGCCTCCCAACAGAGCAGCAGCAAGTACGTGGCCAGCAGCTACCTGACCCTGACGGGCAGCGAGTGGAAACCTAAAAGCAGCTACAGCTGCGAGGTCACGCACGAGGGGAGCACCGTGACGAAGACAGTGAAGCCCTCAGCGTGTTCTTAGGGCCCTGGGCGCCCCCCCTCCTGGAGCCCTGGGACCCCAGGAGCGTCTCCCCTCCCACCACGGTCCCCTACGTCCCTTCTTCCCGCTCCCAATCTGCTTGCAACAAAACGTCCTCATTGTCATTCATAAATCCTGCTTGCTGCTCCTTTTTTCCTTGTCTCGTATTTAATCAGCAACCTCTCCAGGATTCTGGAGATTCAGGAATCCCAGGCACCAAGGAGAGAATACCCCAAGAGGACAGGCTCACAGTGTCGGGGTGGGGGGCAGGTGTCGCCCAGAGACGGGTTGGGACCCAATCCCCACCGACCTCTCCTCCTCCAGCACAGGGCCGTGCCCAGCCCTGCCACCTGGCCGGACACAGCTGCCCATGGCTGGTGTCGTCCAGAGGAGCGCTCCATCCCTGCCTGGTGGGGACCCCCACACCTGCCTGCCCCCCGCTTGTCCTTTCTCTGCGGTATGATGGCTGTCACCGTAACTGACCCGGGACCTTGGCCTGCATCCGTCTCTCCGTGTCCTGCTGGGTTTCCAGGCTGGGCCACTCCTGGGGGTCTCCCAGCCCCGGCTCCCCCTTCCTTTCTCCCTGGCCTCCTGGGCTCACGGGGAGGGGGCTTGGACATTAGCTTTGGCTCTGGGGTACAGATTCCCTCTACCCTGAGCACTTCGAGCCCGCCTGGACCCAGGTTCCTGGCCCCTGGGACCCACGGCCTCAGGGACGGAGTTGTGGGGCCTTAGGTTAGAGGGACGGGCTTTCTCATCCCCCAGCCCCTCCTCTGGGTCAGGAATTAGGGCCCGCTCATTCGGGGAGGGGCTGGGAGAGGGCGGCCTCTTCCTGGAGACTCTGCCCCAGTCCCGGTTCCAGGCTTGGGGCAGTGGGGGGCGCGGAGGTTCTCCCTGCATCCTGCCGCCAGAGGGGCCAACCTGGCATAGGCCTGTCTGGCCCAGTGGCAGCATCTTGAGGATAGAGTTCAAAGGCCAAGCCCCCAGGACGGGTCCCTGTCCCTTCCCCAGACCCGCTTTCTGCTGCCTCTGGCCCCCCAGCGCCAGCTCCCCCAGCCCAGCGTCTTCATCCCCCGAGGCCCCAGCTTCACGTTCCCTGCACTCCGATCCTGCCGGCCCCTCCGCTGGGCTGACTGACCCGGTCCCCACCTGCCCGGCGGGCCCACCGCCCCCCAGCGCCCCGAGGTCCGCTCCCCCTCCGTGACCCTCCTGGGGGCCCTGAACCCCGGCGATCTGGGCTGACTGAGTGCATGCGGGCTGAGAGGAGCCTCTCCCCGGCATGCCCCCCACTCCTGATCCTGGGTTCCCCCGGGCCGCCGGAGGCGGGTTCTCTCACCTCCGGTCAGGATCGGGGACGAGGCCTGGGCCCCACCAGCTGCCGGCCACTGACCCACTCAGTGCAGCTGGGAACAGGTCCTTGGCAACGGGGAGTCAGGGGAGCTGGCTGCCCCCCTCCATGTCCCAGGGGCCCTGCTGGGCTCTGGGTGGGTGTCACGGAGCCCCCCGATGATGGCGGCCAACTGAGTGCACTGCCACCGCCCCTCCTCGCTCTGCCCAGCGGGGGCTGACTGTCCCAGGCTCAGCCACAGGCGTCATCTCTCTGCCGTGAGGATGGGGCTGGCCAGTGCCACCCGGGGGTCCTGCTCTCCCTCCTGGGTCCCCAGGCCACCCTGGGAGGAGGGTGCTCCCCTCATGGGTGAGGACACTGAGGTCCCCAGAGCCGAGGCAGCCTCCTGGGGTCTGCTCAGGACCACACACCCGCAGTGGGCACCCAGGGCCTCTCCCGGGGTCACCTCCATCCCCAGGAGCGAGGAGCTGAGCCCATGACCCCGCAGCCCTTGGACGTCAGTGGCCCCCTGAGGCTCCGTGGGGTGGGGGTCCCGGGTTCCTCAATCTATGCTGACTTGGTATGGGGTAGGGGGGCAGGTTGGACGGGGTCATGGGCCCTCTGAGTCCATATAGCAAAGCAGGGCGGGTTCTGTGGGCCCATTTCACAGAGGAGAGAACTGAGGTTCAGACAGCAGGAGGGGGTTTGGGACCTGCCCCCGGGACACAGGGGAACTGCTGGCTGACCAGCTGCGCCCCCTCACCTCACCGCCACCCCCCACTCTTTCCATGGCCTCTCAGCCGTGAGGAGTCATTCATTCACTCACTCACTCACTCACTCACTCATTCAGAAAGCCTCAGTGAGCACCGCTGTGGGCCAGTGCTGGGGGCAAGGAGTCAGGACCACCTGTTCTGGAACTGCCCGTGCGCTGGGGGGATGGCCAAGGAGTCCACCGCTGACGCCCCTGCGTCCCCCAGTCCCTAGATCAGCTCCCTGCCCGCCCGGGCCTCGAGGTGGCCAGGGGCCAGGATAGCCCTGATTGAGGGTCCCCTCCCTGCAGCTGGGGTTGGAGATAATGGAACCTCACTCCCTGGAGGGCTGGGAGGGCCGGTCAGGTGGAAAATGAACGTTTGTGGCCTCTGGGGTTGACAGTTGCTGCTGCCGTTGGCGACCAGCTGCTCGGGGCCCAGCGGCCTCAGGCCAGCAGCCCCGGGCTCCCCGCGGGCCCTGTACCCTCAACCCCACGCAGCTGGCTACCCCTGGGAATCTCCAGGCTAAAGCTAAGTCTAACTTTGCCCTAAACAGAACTCTGGGAGACAGCAGGGAGCCGGAAGGGGAAGAGAAACCGAGCCCGTGGTCGGCGGGGCGTGGGACAGGGGACAAACGGCCAGGTGAGGCCCGCGCGGCGGGACGGGCCAGGGTCAGGGCTGATGTCGGGTGTTTGTGCAGCTCGCAGGTGGGGGTAGCGGAGGCCCACTCCAGCCCCTGCCCAGCCCTAGTCTGGCCTGCCCGCCCTGGCACGTCCTCCCCATCCTGGTCCTGGGGTCCTGGAAGGCCCGACCACAGGGATTCTCACCTCCCCCTTCAAGCACCCTCACTGACAAAGGAAAAGCTGCTGCTCCTGTGAAGGAGCCCCAGCTACACGTGAGGAGGTGCCCAAGTCATTGTTGTTCAGCGCTCAGGCGTGTCCACTCTTTGCGACCCCATGGACTGCAGCACGTCAGGCCTCCCGGTCCATCACCAACTCCCGGAGCTCACTCAAACTCATGTCAATGAGTCAGTGATGCCAACCAACCATCTCCTCCTCTGTCGTCCCCTTCTCCTCCTGCCTTCAATCTCTCCAGCATCAGGGTCTTTTCCGATGAGTCACCTCTTTGCATCGGGTGGCCAAAGTATTGGAGCTTCAGCTTCAGCATCAGTCCTTCCAATGAATATTCAGGGTTGATGTCCTTTAGGATGGACTGGTTTGATCTCCTTGCAGTCCAAGGTGTTCTTAACATCATTAGCAATTATTGAAAACAACAATTACCACCACAATGAGATGCCACGTCACACACCCAGTAGGATGACTGTAATGTTTAAAGAATGTAAAATCCCCAGTGTTGGCAAGGATGTGAAGAAATCAGAACTTGTGTACACTGAGGGTGGGATATGGAACGGTGCAACTGCTGTGGAAACCAGCTTGACAGCTTCTCCAAAGGTTACACTAGAATCACCATATAGTCCAGCAACTCCACGCTAGGCAGGTACGCACATAACCGCTTACTCATCCATGCTCACAGCAGCGCTTTTCACAGTTGCCAGAAGGTGAAAAGATCTCAAAAGTCCATCCACTGATGGATGGATAAACAAACATTGATATACATGAAGTGGAATTTCATTTGCCCATTAAAAGGAATGGAGGGCTGATCCAGTACTGATGAGCCTCAAAAACACACTCAGCGCGTGACGCCAGACACAAAAGTCACCTATCGTAGGATTCCATTTACATGAAATAGCCAGAATTCAGGGAAGTCCCGAGAGAGACAGCAACGTTAGCGGCTGCCAGGGTCTGGAGCCAGCGGGGCCGGGAGCTAGCATGTAATGTGTTCAGGGCCTCCCTTTGGGGCGATCACAGTACTTTGAAAGTAGATGCAGATGGTGGTTGGAACAACATGATGCCTGTACCAAATCCACTGAACCCACTTCAAAACGGATAATTTCCTGTGATATGAATTTTACAATTAAAAAAAAAACCCAAAAAACCTCTACTGACTCTCTCCCCTAGAGGATCTTCAGTTCGCTGGTTCATGAACTTGTGCTGACAAAATCCACACCAAACAGATGGAAACAGAGTGTCTCAAAGCAGGTGTGACCTGGTTCAGCCAACGGACCTGCAGGAAGGAGGGATCCGGGCCCAGGGGCGGAGTCTGTGTCTCCTCCGGGCCGTCCTGTCCTGGAAGACGTTTGGGTGGCTCTGGGGCCCCAACTCCACTCTCCTTCCTTTTATTGAGCGCAGGGGCCAGTCATGGTGTGAGGATGGACCCGGGTCCACTCAGCAGCAGCGCTGACCGACGGTCTAGTGCACGTGTGGCCCCGATCTCAGCACCGAGGCCCTCCCCCCCCCCCGCCCCAAAACCTTTGTCAGGATAGGTTGGGGTGAGGGCGGCCCCTGAGATGGTGAAACTGCGGATCGTGATCAGTCAAATCCATTCTGCCTGCCTGCACTAATCAAGGGTGTTCTAAGACTCGCGTGTCCTCCAATCAGGAAGCCAGAACCATAAAATACCCGCCGGGGTTGCTCTCTAGAAAGCCGGACTCGGCGGCGTCTAGCTGGAGCTGAGCTGTTAGGACTGGGTGGACCGCTGACCCTCCCACTGGGCGTGGTCGCGGGTCCCTGGAAGCTCCGCCCCCAGCTCGCGCTGCAGCGCAGAGGCGGAGCTTGGGTCCACCGCGCGGACCGCGGTCCCCGCACCTTGTCCATCGCTTTCCGCAGGCTCCCCACGCCGCACACCACCTGCTGCTTGGTCTTCATCCGTGAGCACCCAGCCCGTGCCCACAGGGAGGCAGATTCCAGAGCGTCTCTGGTCTCCCTGCCTGGTTGCCTTGTGGATGAACCCGCTCTGTGCTGCTAACCTCAGCATCTCGGTGTTTGGGTCTGCTTCTTGAAGGGGAAATGCATCAAAACTGGTCCCGTAGCAACAGTAAAACCGTTACACGTAGCGCTCACCCCTCCATCCCCCACAGATTACTGACCACCTGTTTCTCTTCGAATCCCTTCAATAAAGAATCTTGGAGGAAGCTTCCGTCTAGCCCAGGCCTCCATTTTCCAGATCCCTGGAGGGGCAGTGGGGGAAAGATTATAATTCAAACAGAAGTCCCAGGTCCATGTAGAACCCAATCACCATTCGCTACGGGGAGGAATCCACGTAGCAGATCAGGCTGATCGTCTGGGGCGGCCTATATTGAAGGTTTCATGGGAAACTGCCTTCCAGGGACACAGCCCAGTATTTTGCCTCTGGCTCCTCGAGACTCCGGGGCTCACCTCCCCGCTCCACTCCCGTCCTCTGGGCTCTGATGGGGCTTCTCCGGGCCAGGGCCCCGCACCTGCAGACAGCCAGCAGCCCAGGGAACAGCAGGAGACAGGTGGGGACCCCAGGCCGGCCCACCCACACAGGGTTAGACCGGAGGGGAGGGGCCAGCCGTGAGGACACAGGCAGCTGCTCTGGGATGGCCTTTCTGGGGAGGGACACAGAAGGAGGCTGAAGTTCTTCCCTCCAGCCCACGCCATGCAGAGTGGGGTCTCCAGGATTAGCGAGCTTCACCCCCAGGACAGTGTGGCCAGAGGGGCCCGTCCAGGGGTGTGTAAAGGAATCGTGTGTTTCCCAGGGACCCAGAAGATGGGACAGGTTGGGACCACATGCACAGGCCCTCAAAAACCCTGTAGGCACGTGAGCAAGGGGGGAGACCAGCTTTCCTTCCCCCTCACCTCTCCCAGAGGCCACATCTGTGACAGGGAGGCTGGACACTCAGCTCTGTGTCCCCTGAACATTTCCTGGTTCCGAGTGTCAGGAGGGGAGGAGACCTGGTCCTCTTCCCACACCTCTCACCACTGCTTCGAGGGCAGACACGCTGGCTTCAGGAGTAGCTCTGAATTTAAAAAATGTCACGTTTTTGAAAAATGACTATCCTCAATTTAGGGCTTTTCATAGAAGAAACCTCACGGGAGGTAAGAGGACAGTGGAGGTGAGGCCTGCCGTGGTCAAGTCCGACCTTCCAGGACAAACGGCCCCCAAGGAGGCCGCATTTGGCTTTTTCTAGATCCTTCAGGTGTAAGATAAGGACGGTGGTCACAGAGCAGATAATTAAGCTCAATGTGGCAGCGGTTCCAGCCCAGGAGGGCGGGTCACAGCTTCGGAGTGGACACAGGACAACAGGCTTCTGAACCGCTGGGTCACAGGCTCGGGTCATTTTTACTCCAGCAGAGGGCTGGGGTGCTGGGACACCTTCAATTAGATCGACCGCAGTGGCTGTCCTTTGCTGGAAGGCAATTGGTGAGGATCCCTGGCTCTGATGCTCAGGGGGTGGGGACAGATGGGCCTGAGATGGTGGGAACCCCCACAAGGAGGAGCTCAGATGCTTTTTGCCCTTAAGGTCTGACTGTAAAGCGATTGTCCCCAAAGCAGCCCCTCTCCCCGGTCACATCGCTGCTGGCCAGCAAACCTGGGATGAGGACGGTGCTGGGATGCCGCAATACATCCTTTAGGGTCACACCTGCATCTGCTGAGACCGCTGCACAAGTCCACAACCAGAAGGGCAACGCTGGACACTGACCTGGGAGGGACACGGGGCTAGAGGCCCAGGGAAGCCCATGTCAGGACAGCCCACAGCTGACCCGGCCCAGGGGGACGCCATGCCTGTGGGCGCGATGCAGGCTGATAGCTCGGCCCCTGAGCCAACATGCCCCAAATGTGCTTCCTAGTAAAGGACCATCATCCTCACCTGATCACTAATAAATACCACCTGTGTACGAAACACGCATCTCACACGCTAGCAAAGTAATGCTCAAAATTCTCCATGCCAGGCTTCAATAGTACATGAACCGTGAACTTCCAGATGTTCAAGCTGGTTATAGAAAAGGCAGAGGAACCAGAGATCAAATTGCCAACATCCGCTGGATCATGGAAAAAGCAAGAGAGTTCCAGAAAAACATCTACTTCTGCTTTATTGACTATGCCAAAGCCTTTGACTGTGTGGATCACAACTGTGGAAAATTCTGAAAGAGATGGGAATACCAGACCACCTGACTTGCCTCCTGAGTATCTGTATGCAGGTCAGGAAGCAACAGTTAGAACTGGACATGGAACAACAGACTGGTCCCAAAGGAGTACATCAAGGTTGTATATTGTCACCCTGCTTATTTAACTTACATGCAGAGTACATCTTGCGAAATGCCGAGCTGGAAGAAGCACAAGCTGGAATCAAGATTGCTGGGAGAAATAGCAATAACCTCAGATATGCAGATGACACCACCCTTATGGCAGAAAGTGAAGAACTAAAGAGCCTCTTGATGAAAGTGAAAGAGGAGAGTGAAAAAGTTGGCTTAAAACTCAACATTCAGAAAACTAAGATCATGGCATCCGGTCCCATCACTTCATGGCAAACAGGGAAACAGTGGCTGACTTTACTTTTTTGGGCTGCAAAATCACTGCAGATGGTGACTGCAGCCATGAAATTAAAAGACTCTTGCTCCTTGGAAGAAAAGCCATGACCAACCTAGACAGCATAGTAAAAAGCAGAGATACTACTTTGTCAACAAAGGTCTGTCTAGTCAAATCTGTGGTTTTCCCAGTGGTCATGTATGGATGTGAGAGTTGGACTATAAAGAAATCTGAGCACCAAAGAATTGATGCTTTTGAACTGTGGTGTTGGAGAAGACTCTTGAGAGTCCCTTGGACTGCAAGGGGGTCCAACCAGTCCATCCTAAAGGAAATCAGTCCTGAATATTCATGGGAAGGACTGATGCTGAAGCTGAAACTCCAATACTTTGGCCACCTGGTGGGAAGAACTGACTCATTTGGAAAGACCCTGGTACTGGGAAAGATTGAAGGCGGGAGGAGAAGGGGACGACAGAGGATGAGATGATTGGATGGCATCACTGACTCAATGGACATGAGTTCGAATAAACTCTGGGAGTTGGTGATGCACAGGGAGGCCTGGCGTGCTGTAGTCCATGGGGTCCCAAAGAGTCGGATGCGGCTGAGCAACTGAACTGAACTGAACGCGAAACACCTTTCAACGCTAGAGGGCGCGGGAGACCGTGGAATTCCTTCCAGGCTTCGGGGGCGCCTCACAAAACCGGCCTGCAGGGGTGGGGGGCGCAGTGTGAGTGCTGGGCCGGGCGGGCCTTCCCGGTCCCCCTTGTGCGGTGATGGGCAGAGATGGGTCCAGCCTCAAGAGGACTGTCTGATGACCTCTCGATGTTACAGGTACTCTTCACCACAAAAGGGTTCAAAAAATTACAATTCAGAGTGACCAGGTCTTTAGGCTGTAAACTGTGTGACCTGCAAAAATGAAATGGTATAAATAAAGTTTATTTTTTTAAAGGTGGATTAAAGATTATGTCCCGTGCAATGTTTGGGACATCAGATCAGATCAGATCAGATCAGTCGCTCAGTCGTGTCTGACTCTTTGCGACCCCAGGAATCGCAGCATGCCAGGCCTCCCTGTCCATCACCAACTCCCGGAGTTCACTCAGACTCACGCCCATCGAGTCAGTGATGCCATCCAGCCATCTCATCTTCTGTTGTCCCCTTCCCTCCCAGCATCAGAGTCTTTTCCAATGAGTCAATTCTTCGCATGAGGTGGCCAAAGAACTGGAGTTTCAGCTTCAGCATCATTCCTTCCAAAGTAATCCCAGGGCTGATCTTCAGAATGGACTGGTTGGATCTCCTTGCAGTCCAAGGGACTCTCAAGAGTCTTCTCCAACACCCCAATTCAAAAGCATCAATTCTTCAGCGCTCAGCCTTCTTCACAGTCCAACTCTCACATCCATACATGACCACTGGAAAAACCATAGCCTTGACCAGACGAACCTTTGTTGGCAAGGTAACGTCTCTGCTTTTGAATATGCTATCTAGGTTGGTCATAACTTTCTTGCCAAGGAGTAAGCGTCTTTTAAATTCATGGCTGCAGTCACCATCTGTAGTGATTTTGGAGCCGAGAAAAATAAAGTCTGACACTTTTTAAAGTCTGACTCTGTTTCCCCATCTATTTCCCATGAAGTAGTGGGACCGGATGCCATGATCTTCGTTTTCTGAATGTTCAGCTTTAAGCCAACTTCTTCACTCTCCACTTTCACTTTCATCAAGAGGCTTTTGAGTTCCTCTTCACTTTCTGCCATAAGGGTGGGGTCATCTGCATATCTGAGGTTATTGATATTTCTCCCGGAAATCTTGATTCCAGCTTGTGCTTCCTCCAGCCCAGCATTTCTCATGATGTACTCTGCATATAAGTTAAATAAACAGGGTGACAATATACAGCCTTGACGAACTCCTTTTCCTATTTGGAACCAGTCTGTTGTTCCATGTCCAGTTCTAACTGTTGCTTCCTGACCTGCATACACATTTCTCAAGAGGCAGATCAGGTGTTCTGGTATTCCCATCTCTTTCAGAATTTTCCACAGTTTATTGTGATCCACACAGTCAAAGGCTTTGGCATAGTCAATAAAGCAGAAATAGATGTTTTTCTGGAACTCTCTTGCTTTTTCCATGATCCAGCGGATGTTGGCAATTTGATCTCTGTTCCTCTGTCTTTTCTAAAACCAGCTTGAACATCAGGAAGTTCATGGTTCACGTATTGCTGAAGCCTGGCTTGGAGAATTTTGAGCATTATTTTACTAGTGTATGAGATGAGTGCAATTGTGCAGTAGTTTGAGCACTCTTTGGCATTGCCTTTCTTGGGGATTGAAATGAAAACTGACCTTTTCCAGTCCTTTGGCCACTGCTGAGTTTTCCAAATTTGCTGGCATATTGCGTGCAGCACTTTCACAGCATCATCTTTCAGGATTTGGAATAGCTCAACTGGAATTCCATCACCTCCACTAGTTTTGTTAGTAGTGATGCTTTCTAAGGCCCACTTGACTTCACATTCCAGGATGTCTGGCTCCGGGTCAGTGATCACACCATCATGATTATCTGGGTCGTGAAGATCTTTTTTGTACAGTTCTGTGTATTCTTGCCATCTTTTCTTAATATCTTCTGCTTCTGTTAGGTCCATACCATTTCTGTCCTTTATTGAGCCCATCTTTGCATGAAATGTTCCTTTGGTATCTCTGATTTTCTTGAAGAGATCTCTAGTCTTTCCCATTCTGTTGTTTTCCTCTATTTCTTTGCATTGATCGCTGAAGAAGGCTTTCTTATCTCTTCTTGCTATTCTTTGGAACTCTGCATTCAGATGTTTATATCTTTCCTTTTCTCCTTTGCTTTTCGCTTCTCTTCTTTTCACAGCTATTTGTAAGGCCTCCTCAGACAGCCATTTTGCTTTTTTGCATTTCTTTTCCATGCGGATGGTCTTGATCCCTGTCTCCTGTACAATGTCACAAAGCTCATTCCATAGCTCATCAGGCACTCTATCTATCAGATCTAGGCCCTTAAATCTATTTCTCACTTCCACTGTATAATCATAAGGAATTTGATTTAGGTCATACCTGAATGGTCTAGTGGTTTTCCCTACTTTCTTCCATTTAAGTCTGAATTTGGCAATAAGGAGTTCATGATCTGAGCCACAGTCAGCTCCTGGTCTTGTTTTTGCTGACTGTATAGAGCGTCTCCATCTTTGGCTGCAAAGAATATAATCAGTCTGATTTCGGTGTTGACCATCTGGTGATGTCCATGTATAGAGTCTTCTCTTGTGTTGTTGGAAGAATGTGTTATGACCAGTGCATTTTCTTGGCAAAACTCTATTAGTCTTTGCCCTGCTTCATTCTGTATTCCAAGGCCATATTTGCCTGTTACTCCAGGTGTTTCTTGACTTCCTACTTTTGCATTCCAGTCCCCTATAATGTTTGGGACATACTTATGCTAAAAAAATCATTCACTGGGCATCCTGTTTTATCTGCAGCCCTATTCATGAGCTGTGGAAAAGGAAGAACTGAGGAGACTGCGTCTTTTTTCTTTGCCCCTTTGCAGGTGTATCTGCATTTATTAATGCACGTTCTCTTCTTCTCAGTATTATTTTATATAGAGTTGTTGGAGGCTAATCCCATGGATGGAGGAGCCTGGAAGGCTGCAGCCGATGGGGTCGCTGAGGGTCGGACAGGACTGAGCGACTTCACTTTCACTTTTCACTTTCATGCATTGGAGAAGGCAATGGCACCCCACTCCAGTGTTCTTGCCTGGAGAATCCCAGGGACGGGGGAGCCTGGTGGGCTGCCGTCTGTGGGGTCGCACAGAGTCGGACACGACTGAAGTGACTTAGCAGCAGCACACTTCCTCCGTGGAACTGTGAGTGGACTTGAGGAGGAATTAACACAGTTAATTGGCTGTGATTATAATGACCCTTGGAGGCAGGTGTCCTTCATTTTGGACGGAGGGTGCTCTCTCGGGGTCAAGGATGGGGCACCCAAACGGACACGGAGGTTTCTGTGCAGCGAGTGCCATGCCGGGCTCTGCCAGCAGATGGCGATGGAGGAACGCGCGAGGCCACCGCGGCCAGAAAGCGCTTTTCCCGCTTTCCTTCCTTTTATTGAGCACAGGGGCCAGTGGCGGTGTGAGGATGGCCCCGGGTCCGCTCAGCAGCAGCGCTGACCGACCGTCTAGTGCACGTGTGGCCCCGATCTCAGCACCGAGGCCCCCCCTTTGGCAGGATAGGTGGGGGTGAGGGCGGCCCCTGAGATGGTGAAACTGCGGGTCGTGATCAGTCAAATCCATTCTGCCTGCCCGCACTAATCAAGGGTGTTCTAAGACTCGCGTGTCCTCCAATCAGGAAGCCAGAACCATAAAATACCCGCCGGGGTTGCTCTCTAGAAAGCCGGACTCAGCGGCGTCTAGCTGGAGCTGAGCTGTTAGGACTGGGTGGACCGCGGACCCTCCCACTGGGCGTGGTTGCGGGTCCGTGGAAGCTCCGCCCCCAGCTCGCGCTGCAGCGCAGAGGCGGAGCTTGGGTCCACCGCGCGGACCGCGGTCCCCGCACCTTGTCCATCGCTTTCTGCAGGCTCCCCACGCCCCACGCCACCTGCTGCTCGGTCTTCATCCGTGAGCACCCAGCCCGTGCCCACAGGGAGGCAGATTCCAGAGCGTTCTCTGGTCTCCCTGCCTGGTTGCCTTGTGGATGAACCCGCTCTGTGCTGCAAACCTCTGGTGTTTCAGTGTTTGGGCCTGCTGCCCATGGGGGAAAAAAGAAGATAAACCCAGGTTCCTTAACAATTGTAAAACCATTATTACATAGCGCTCCGTACTCCCAACCGCCCCACAGATTGCTGACCACCAAAAGTTTGTCTTTGACTCCCTGCAATAGAGAATCTTCTAGAAGGCCCAGGCCTCCGTTTTCCAGATTCTGGACCTGCAGTGGGGGGAAAGGTTATTAATCCACGTATAAATCCCCGGCTGCCGTTTCTGTCTTCCTGGTGCCGCTGCGTCCTCAGGCCACGTGTCCCCACCCCGGAGCCGCTCCTGCCCGCCGATCGGAGCCGCTCCTGCCCGCCGATCGGAGCCGCTCCTGCCCGCCGATCGGAGCCGCTCCTGCCGCCGATCGCCCCCACACCCCCCGCAGTGGTGGCACCTCCGGGGTCCAGGTCTGGCCTCGTGGCTTTGCCTCTGGAAAGGGGGCAGTCTCAGCCTGTGTGAGTCGCTTTCCTCACCGTCCAGCCTTCCTCTCCCTGGCAGGGCTGCCTAGAGCACAGTAGGCCCCTCAGCACCCTCTGTTACCCTTCCAGGCGTTATCTACCCTCGATGGGTCTCAGATTACTAGTGTGGTTTGTTTTGTGACGCAACCCGGATTGGCACGACACAGCATCGAAAGGCGGCCTAGAAACAGGGGTCCTCTCCAGACTGTGCTGCCACGGATCTAAAAGCCAGAACTGGGACTCCCTTGGTGGTCCAGTGGCTAAGATTCCAGCTTCTGCTACAGGGGGATGTGGATGCGAAATAAAAATTAAATATATGTATATATTTGCCAAAGCCAAGCGGAGGACACCTTCCAGAGGGAAGTGGGAGATGGGAATGGGAGGTGGCATGAGGTTATGAGTGTTCTTCACCCCAAAGGGCTCAGAAAGTTAAACTTCAAGGTAACAAGAGTGTTAGTCTATCAACTAATGTGTGACCAGCAAAAAAAAAAAAAAATTTTAATTAAAGAAGAAGTAGGTTTGACTCACTAGGAATGTCTAACCTCAAGTCTCCCTGTTCCTTCCTTCCCAATAGTCCTCTAAGCATCCAGTTAGGTGTCCACTTCTGGAATCTCAAAAACCCATTTGGGAGGCGGACAGTTCCCATTCTGAAACAGCATGAAGTGAACCACAGACACACTCCCCAGCGAAAGTGTGAAAATTATTTTTAAATTTATTATGGTGTTTAAATATATTTATTTGTATATTTAGAATTACATATTTATCATATATAAATGTTTATAATACTATATAAATACATTTATTAGTTATATACTTACATAACCTATAAATATAGGTTTATAGTTATGTATGTATAATATTATGTATTTGTTTGTGTTTATTATTTATATATTTTAAATCTATACATACGAATTTTAAGAAATAATATGTTATTTCTATATGGAGAAGGAAATGGCAACCCACTCCAGTCCTCTTGCCTGGAAAACCCCATGGACGGAGGAGCCTGGTGGGCTGCCATCTATGGGGTCGCACAGAGTCGGACACGACTGAAGCGACTTAACAGCAGTAGCACCATGTTATTTCTATATAAATATATACCATATATAATACCAAATATATACCATATAGATGTAATATACAAGTATATTTATTAGTTTATTATTTACACATTTTAAATCTATACATATACATTTTAAGAAATAATATATTGTTTCTATATAAATATATACCATCTTTGCTGTTGCTGCTAAGTCACTTCACTCGTGTCCAACTCTGTGTGAACCCATAGACAGCAGCCCACCATGCTCCCCCCGTCCCTGGGATTCTCCAGGCAAGAACACTAGAGTGGGTTGCCATTTCCTTCTCCAAATCGTGAAAAGTGAAAAGTGAAAGTGCAGTCGCTCAGTCGCGTCCGACTCTTAGCAACCCCATGGACTGCAGCCCACCAGGCTCCTCCATCCATGGGATTTTCCAGACAAGAGTACTGGAGTGGAGTGCCATTGCCTTCTCCTATACCATCTTTATATACATGTAAAGTTTCTATATATTTAATGTCTCTGGAAATGAGCCTAAAGGCATACAAAAAATGAAATATTTATTCAAGAAAATCTGCTAAAACTTGGCGAAGGCAGTGACAGTCTGTAACGTTGCAGCCATGACCTATTTCCTTCTTCCCCCCGCCACCTCCACTCCCCCTGGGTGCCGGCAAGGTCACACTCAGGGCACCCTCCCCACCCAGATCCAGACCAAAGTGCCATCTTCCTGAGAGGAGCGGTCATCAGTGGTTTTCATCCCACCCTGCCACCCCTAGCCACCTGCTGCAGAGGCTACATTCCAGGTGAGTGAAGTCTGTGACACAGAGGTTCTGCTGCCAAAAACACCAGGACATCCATCAGCCTAGCCCGACTCACCTGTAAAGTGCGCATTCCACGCTGGAAGAAGCGAGTCAAGCAGATCAAAGGCACCCTGGTGACGGCCACTCCTAAAACAGGATTGTCATCCCGAGAGATGACACCGCTGCCCCTGCCCCATCCTCAGAGTGGTGGCTCAGAGGTTTTTTCCGGGCAGAGAGGAAAGACAAAACAACTGTTCTAAGCCCTTCCATAAACAAGCTGACTTTATTTGCAACAGAGTACGAGGAAGTTCAAAACCACTGAGTTTGAGGTCAAGAGAGATTAAAAGGAGACTGTAGTGTCTTTAGGTGCAAGTTGAATCACAGACTGCTAATCTACCAGAGAAAAAGGGACAACTCAAAAGAGGTCAGAACAGATCTCAAACACTGACCTCAGAAACGATCCTCGCAAACGAACCCAGATTTAACTGGAACAGTCTGGGAAGTAACCCATACCCCAGGGTTTTGTCGAGATGCTAGAGCAATCAGCTGCAATTAATGAGGCTTATTTCCAATTCATATGTCCAACAAGGGACTTGTGTCCAGAGCATTCCCATTAGCTAGAAATGGTAACAATGTGGGCAAATATAGAGACTTCTAAAATTATTTACATCTTGTTAAAGGATAAGAAGCTGTTAAGAGAAGCAGTACCATTTATAAATAAAAATGCAAAGTGCGTGACAATATATGACAAAAATATTGCAAAGCCTAGGAGGGGAGAGATGGCAGTATACTATTATAAAGTTCTTACTCTGTAGCCGACATGGATTAAGTATCACTTGGAGGTGAGCTTGGTTAGGTTGAAGATGTGTATATAATATAAGCCCTAAAGCGTCGATTAATGAAAAACAAAAGGCCACAAACACGGGACAAACAGAAAACCACACGATGCTGTGTTGAAACCACCACCAGCACCCACAGCAAATGCAAGCGGCCTAAACGCGCTGATTAGAGTCTAGATTTCTGATTACATAAAAAGCAAGACCCAGTTTACACTTGCTACAAGACGTCTGCTTTAAATAAAACAGTGCAAATAGATTGAAAATAAAATGATAGAAAAAGATATACCATGCAACTCTAAACAAAAGAAAGCTCCAGGAGGCTATATTAACAGTACTGACTTCAGAGCAAAGAACATTGCCAGGTCCAAGAGGGGTCACTTCATAACAGGAAGGAATCCATCCGTCTAAAGGACACCGCGTTCATGCGTCCTGGCGTGGTAGGCCTGGACGTCCGTGGTGGCGCAGTAGTGAGAATCTGCCCGCAATACAGGAGACCTGGGTTTGATTCCTGGGTGGGGATGATCCCCTGGAGGGGGAATGGCCACCCACTCCAGCATTCTTGCCTGGAGAATCCCATGGACGGAGGAGCCTGGCAGGCTACAGTCCTTGGGGACGCCAAGAATCAGACACAGCTGAGTAACTGACACGTTCACTTTTCACGCTTCATGGTAGACATATTTATTGGCTGTGTGAAAAATAAAGATAATACAGTGAACACTAATATAAAATTTAAAGACTACATAGTGGATTTGATTTTTTTAATGTTTGCTCTGCGGTAAAAAAAAAAATATATATATATAAAGTTAGTTGCCTGGAATCAGAAACAAACATCCAAAACACATCGTGATGATTTTTAGCAGCATTTGAGTTTGTAACTTTGGCCAGATTTAAAATAGCTTGGAATCTTGCACTAACAAGAAAAACAATTTAGATGGAAAGATGACAAAGGGAATTGTTTTGGTTGTGGAAATGTGTTAGGAAATGGAGGAAAATACTATTCAAAAGATGTTTTACAAAAAGTGGGAGATTTTTCAATTAAAGCCTCAAAACAGGTGCCCATGGAATACAAGGTCTTTCCAATAACACCAAAAATGGATTCAAAATTTGAAAATTTGCAAGTATTTCTCTTTGGTTTTAGTTGAGTCATGTGACATGAGACCCTGCCCAGTTAATATTTTGAATACCTTTTGTCTCAAAGGACATCCAGACCTAGGAAGAAATGTGGCCAGTCGATGACCTAAAAGCTTGAACTCTGGGGATTCCCTGGTGGTCCAGTGCTTAGGTCTCCCTGCTTCCACTGCCAGGGGACTTGGGTTTGATCCTTGTTTGGGGAGCTAAGATCCCACAAGCTTCAGAGCAAAAAAAAAAAAAGATTGAATTTGTGGCTTGGATCTTTTAAACCTCTGACGTTGTCAAAGAAGAATTTCAGCTAAATCTGAAGGGAAAATAGTAGCTGTATTGTTTGTTTGTTTTTATCATGACAGACACTGTTCTACTGGCGTTCAGGTTAAAACTCCAGATTTAATGGGATTATAAAATACAAAAGGTAAACTGCTTTATTCAAATTTGTGATATATATTTAAAAATTTTGTGCTTAGTTTTTATAGCAGACTTTATGAAAAGCATCATAGATAGGTACGATTGTTTAAATCACTCTGTGTATATTTGCAACTAACACAAATCACCACTACTGTATAGAACTGTTGAGAGAAATAGAAGGCTATGAATTTGCTGATGTGCTTTTGCCAATGCTCATTGGCCGAATCTTGGAAATTTTACAAAGAATTACTGTAATGTCAATTTCAATTCAAGATCTTCTAGAAATGAAAGGAATGCTTGTTGAATGTT
This sequence comes from Bos indicus, assembly GCF_029378745.1. Taxonomy (NCBI): domain Eukaryota; kingdom Metazoa; phylum Chordata; class Mammalia; order Artiodactyla; family Bovidae; genus Bos; species Bos indicus. Next base: position 71,833,084 of record NC_091776.1, on the reverse strand, counting down.
CAATAAGCGAAGGTCCAAAAACAGCAGTCTGTATTTATACATATTTAAACTCACTAATACGCACCATATATGAATGAGCTTGGAGAAGGCACTGGCGACCCACTCCAGTGCTCTTGCCTGGAGAATCCCACAGACGGAGGAGCCTGGTGGGCTGCAGTCCATGGGGTCGCTAAGAGTCAGACATGACTGAGCGACTTCACTTTCACTTTTCACTCTCATGCATTGGAGAGGGAAATGGCAACCCACTGCAGTGTTCTTGCCTGGAGAATCCCAGGGACGGGGGAGCCTGGTGGGCTGCTGTCTATGGGGTTGCAGAGTCGGACACGACTGACGTGACTTAGCAGCAGCAGCAGCGTGAATGAGCTAAATTTGAATAGTTGAAAACAGGAAAAGCTTATTTGTAAGCTAGCTGTGCTGTGCTGCGTCTCTGTCATGTCCGACTCTCTGTGGCCCTTAGGACTGTAGGTCACCAGGCTCCTCTGTCCATGGGATTCTCCAGGTAAGAATACTGGAGTGGGTTGCCATGCTCTCCTCTAGGGGGTCTTTCCAACCCAGGGATGAAACCCTGGGTCTCCTGCATTGCAGGTGGATTCTTTACCATCTGAGCCACCAGGGAAGCCCATAAGCTAGCTACCCAAGTATAAAAATTTATACTTGGGTATATGAATTTTTACTTGAGAAGCTCCATAATACAAATCAGTAATAATTATTTTACACATTCTTCTGACCAGTCAATATGTTAAAGATTTTAACTTTAACTGGCTGTGTTATGTAATTGGTAGCAAAAAATCAAAGAAAAATTTGAAGGAAGAATGCTTTGTGATATTGATCAATTTAGAGACACTTTTCAAATTATATCATGCCTCTGAATTCAATGTTAATGATACTCAGTCAACAAGAGTTAGTGAATTACTTAATTTGGAAAGACATAATTTTGAAACTGATGGGCTTTTGCTCAAAGTCAAATCAATTCATCTAAAAAGATGCACTGTTTTTGCCATTGACAAGGGAAAATGAAATTTTGGGACTATATTCAGCTCCTGGAAAAGTTTCACGTATATTTAGAACAATGTAGTAAGTGAATCTATTTTTTTCAACTGTGAATTTTGTTACATCTAAAGACAGATCAAGTATTTCTGATGAAAAGGTAGCATGCAAATTGAGGTGTGCGGTAAGTGTAAAATAACACCAGATTTCAAAGACTTAATGTGGAAATATATATGTATAAAATAGTCCAACAATTTTTACATTGACTGTGTATTGAAACGTTAATATTTTGACTTCCTGGACATATTGGCTTAACTAAAATAAGTGTATTATTTAGATTATTTTCACCTGCTTACTTTTTAAATGTAGCTACTGGAAAATTTAAATTTTTACAGCAAAGGAAACAATACAGAAAGTGAAAAAGCAACCTAAAGAATGGGAGAAAACACTTGCAAACAATATATCCCATAAGGGGCTAATATCCAAAATGTATAAGGAACTCATACAATCAATAGCAAAAACAGAACAGCAACCCAATCAAAATCTGGGCAAAGCTCCTAAATAGCTCCTAAATTTTTCTAAAGAAGACATAAACATGGCCAACAGGTATATGAAGAGATGCTCAATATCACTGATCACCAAGAAAATACAAGTGAAAGTCACGGTGAGATATCCCCTCTCGCCTGTTAGGATGGCTTCTAGCAAAAAAGTCAAAAGATGACAAGTATCGGCAAGTGTGGGAAAAAGGGGAATACCAGCACACTGCTGATCGGAATGTGAACTGGTACAGCCACTACGAAAACAGCATGAGTTTCCTCAAAAAATGGAAGTATCCTATGACCTAAGAATCACACTTCTGGGTGTATGTCCAAAGAAAATAAAATCACTATCTCAGAGTGATGTCTACACTCCTTTGTTCATTTCAGCATTATTTACAGCAGCCAAGCTATGGAAAGGGCCTAAGGGTTCACGAACAGATGAACGGATGAAGAAATGCAAAATCCTGCCTTCTGCAACGATGGAGAGGCACTTGGAGGACATTATGCTAAGTGAAATAAACCAGACAGAAAGACAAATATTGCATGATCTTACATGTGTGAAATCTTAAACAAAACAAACCAAACCTTCATAGTAACAGAGAAGAGAAGGATGGTTGACTAGGAGCAAAAGGGAGATATGGATCAAAGGATACCAACCTTCAGTTATAAGATGAATACATTATAGAGACCTAAAGTACAGCACAGCGATTACTGTGCTGTTAATAACATATTGTATACCTGAAATTTTCTAAGAGGGATCTCAAGCGTTTTCACTACACACAGGAAAAATGGCAACTGAGGTGATTGATATTAGCTTGATTATAGCAATTATCTCACATTGTATACTTATACCAAACATTGCATTGTACATCTTAAATGTACAACTTTTATTTGCAAATCATACCTCAATCAAGCTGGAAAAAATGAAGATCTGTGGTTCCCATTATATGTTTTGAATAGCACTGATCTAAGCTAGGACACAAGAGTTCTGCTCAAGAAGCTGAGGCCATAGACTTCTGACCAGCTGCAAGCCTCATGCCCTGTAGTCCTAGCCACACACTGACTGGTTTTGGGGGAGAATCAAATGGATTAATGGGCTTCCCAGGTGGCAGCTAGCGGTAAAGAACCCGCCTGCCTATGCAAGAGACTTAAGAGATGCAGTTCCATCCCTGGGTGGGGAAGATCCCCTGGGGTAGGACATGGCAACCCACTCCAGTATTGTTGCCTGGAAAGTCCCATGGACAGAGGACCCCGGCTGGCTAGAGTCCGCGGGGTCGCAAAGAATCGGACAGGACTGAAGCGACTTAGCATGCGTACAAAGGGGTTAATATATATAAAGTGCACAGAAGTAAGTCTATGTGTAGCTCTTATTATTGTTACTGTTATTTGTATTATTGACAAAGATTTCTAGAACTTGAACTCAGCAGAGACGCACACCAAGGAAATTAAGGCTTGGCCCAGCTTGAGAATTCACATATCACCCATAAAAGATCAAACTGCAGAGAGCTGAGGACCCTCTGTGATCAGCTGGTCCACTCAGGGCCATGATTTGGGGGAGGCGAGCAAGGCAGTTTCCTCGAAGCAGAATTTAAGAGGAGGGGGGAACCAAGAAAACTCAGGACTCTGGGTACATAATATTCAAATGCAATATTTTAGTAAATCCAAGTCAATGTCCCAAACCCACAAGGTATAGAAGATCGAAATGGTAAATAAAGACAGGAGGGTATCGCTGGTTTCCACCACCCCAGGCTCCTTGCGGCTCGGTAGCCTTGAGCCAGCCCCACCCCACGACCAGCTCTCGGTCCAGGGCAGAGCGATTCTGGCGACAGGCCGGACGGCGCGGTGCCTGGACTGGCAGCCAATGGGCTGCCCTCGAAGAGCCGCCTCCAGAAGGTAGGCCTCGGGCCGCGCGGGGCCTGCCGGAACGCCCAGGCTGCCCCGCGGCTCCTCCCAGCGTGCCCCGCGGCCCTTCCCAGCGTGCCCCGCGGCCGAGTCGCCAGAGTCCCACTGAGGCCGTTGCAACCTTCAGTCCGCCGGTGGTGCTCACTCGCTGGCACGCAGCACCATGCTATCTCCTTGGCAGGGCTTCGGCTGGACGGCTCAGCTCTTCAGCTCCAGCAGCGCCCTGGACGTCCTGGTGATAGTTTTGTACTTCCTGTTGGTTCTGGGCATCGCGCTGTGGGTGAGTGGGGCCTGGCGTGGGAGAGGGGAGGAGCGAACCCCAGGCCGTTCCCGACCCTCACCTGCCTGTCCCCCGGCCCCCGCCTCGCCTCCCGCTTGTCCCGCTCCTGCGCAGCGCTTTGCCGGGAGCTCTCCAGCATCCCTGTGCAGCTGCTCCACCAAGAAGAAGGGCAAGCAGGTGCAAGCCCATCTCCCCTACCCGCCCGCCCAGATAATCAGGTCAGATGGCCCAGTGCGCACGGCCTGGGACCCACGCTGTGTGTGATACGGAGGTGCTGTAGTGACGGTCGCAGGAGCGACCGCAGGCCCCTACAGGGCCGGGTTGGGTATTGAGGGCTTTGAGTGTGGCACATCCTCAAAACCAGGCTGTGGGTCACAGATGAGGAAAAACAGATTGGCAGAGGCTGAGTGACCACAGGGAATGATGGAGTGCGGCTCTGAACCTAGAGCTGCCCCTTCCTGAGGCATGAGGGGAACCGTCAGAGGCCCTGGCTGCAAAACCTCAAAGGTCACATCCACTTCAGGGCCCTAAGTATCCCATTGAATTTGAATTGAGCACTTACATAGTCTCTAGTGTAAAGTTCTCTTAATGGGTTGGAGACTGGGTCTGTGGTACCGCCATCTGCCTGCTAACGCTTCACCTGTTGCTCAGTCACTAAGTCGTGTCCGACTCTTTGTGATGCCATGAACTACAGCACGCCAAGCTCCTCTCCGTTGGAATTCGCTCCAGTTCGTGTCCATTTAGTCAGTGTTGCTGTCTAACCACCCCGCTCCAGTACCCTGCTCCAGTACTCTTGCCTGGAAAATCCCATGGACGGAGGAGCCTGGTGGGCTGCAGTCCATGGGGTCGCTACAAGTCAGACATGACTGAGCGACTTCACTTTCACTTTTCACTTTCATGCATTGGAGGAGGAAATGGCAACCCACTCCAGAATTCTTGCCTGGAGAATCCCAGGGATGGGGGAGCCTGGTGGGCTGCTGTCTATGGGGTCGCACAGAGTTGGACACGACTGAAGCGACTTAGCAGCAGCAGCAGCAGCTGTCCAACCATCTCATCCTCTGCTGCTCCCTGCTCCTTTTGCCTTCAGCCTCTCCCAGCATCAAAGTCTTTTCCAATGAGTTGGCTCTTCGCTTAACTTGTAAGTACTCACAGAGATGTCCTGAAGATACACCCTCAGAGCCAGACAGCAGAAGGTCAGAGGGCAGGGCAGAAGACTCTGGCTTTGGTCATGGTATGGCCCCTCGGCTAAGCTGTTAACCATCAGAAGCCTCTCCCTGGCCTGCTTTATGAGCAGGAGTACCTGGTGACGATGTCACAGTTTGCTGATTAGGGGGAGACTTCGTTCTGGGCCTCTCCCGCCCAGCTGGAGCTTACCTGCGCATTTGACCTTTAAGCGGAGTGCTTCGTGAGGTTATGAGCAGATCTTAGTGTGCAGAATCTGGCCCTTCCATGCAGGATCTTTGGACAGTCTCTTGAGGGCTCACCATGCTGTGTGAGTGGGCAGATGGAGTAATGGAAATATGGTCTCCATCTTCTTAAGAGAATTTTTTGTATCTCTTCCAAGTGGAAAGAAGTTTGAGATTTATCTAGATCATTCAAATGAATGATTTTTTTTTTTTCAAATTGGCTTCCATTATGAGAAACATTCCAGGTGGTGCAGTGGTAAAGAATCCGCCTGCCAGTGCAGGAGATGCAAGAGGTGAGGGTTTGCTCCCTGGGTCGGGAGGATCCCCTGGAGTAGGAAATGGCAATCCGATCCAGTATTCTTGCCTGGGAAGCTCGCATGGACAGAGGAGCCTGGTGGGCTGCACTCCATGGGGTCAGGAGGAGTCGGACACGGCCGAGCGCACACGCAAGTGGGCAGCATGCTCCTAGGCCGCCCAGGCTGTGCTCTAGTGGTGGGCGCCTGTTGGGGATCCTTCCCCCAGCTGCCCTCAATCAGGAAGCCCCACCCAGCTTTCTTCTCGGCCCAGGAGGGGCCTAGGTCTGGCCAGGCTCAGAGGACCTGTGAACCTTCTGGATGCTTCCAAAGGAAACCCGCTGTTCCGTTTGTTCTTCTAGGAGCCAGAAAGCATGCGCTGCTGTCCAGAATGCTTTCATCTCTTTCCTTCTCTGTGTTGTTATTTTTCCTTTGGTCTTCTTAAAAAATCATATATTGTTTTTAATCACATGTTAATTATAAGAAGTAAAAAGATCCGTTAACTGTCAGAAGCAGTCCCTGTTCTTCCTCATCCTTTCCCAGCTCCTGAGATCCCCAGGGGCCATGTGTTCCTCCTCCCCTTTCTCAGTGCTTACAGAGACACACTCCTGAAAGGGAAGTGGGAACCCACTCCAGTATTGTCTGGAGAACCCCACGGACAGAGGAGCCTGGCGAGCTACAGTCCGTGGGTCCCAAAGAGCTGGACACGACTCAGCGACTAAACAACGGCACAGACGTACAGGCAGAGTCTGTGATTTTGGTTCTGCCGACAACGTGGGCATGTCATGCACGTCACTCCGCAGCTCGCTTCTCCCCTCACCCCGAGACGTGAAGTGCTTCTGGGCCTGAGCAGAGAGCTAGCTCGTGTCTGTGTCAGTTGCACGATAGTCAGAGAAGTGTGTGTGATTCAGCTCTTCCCTGCTCACTGACGCTGAGGCTATTGCCAGGTCGTAGTTTTAACGTGTTGTGCTTTTAATCTGTGTAGCATGGATTCCTGAAATTGGAATTGCTCTGCAGCATATGAGCACACCCTTGCCCCAAGCTCTCGCTGACCTGGTGTGTTACTTCTAATTTAATCTTGGGAAGGAGGTGGGGGCAGGCTGATGAAGGAATAGTGATAAGTCACCGCAACTTTGATTTGCACTTTCTAGACAGCCTCCTGTGAAGCTGACCATCTCCTCGCGAGCTTGTTGTCCACTGATTTTCTTTTTCTGTGAATAGCCAGATTATGTGCCCATTTTTTTTTTTTTTTTTTGTGTGCCCATTTTTGAATTGGGTTGTTCAACCTTGCATTTATCAGCTTGTCTGTCATTTGAGTTGGCTAATTTGTTTTTCCCAAACTGTCATTCTTTAGGCCAGCGGTTCTCAGCCTCAGGACTCCTGACGTGTGGGACCAGATGATTCCTTGTTGTGGGGTCTTCCTTGCGTACTGTAGGATGCTGAGGAGCGCCCCAAGCCCGACCCCTGCACAGCCAGAAGCATCTCCAAACAGTGCCAGCTGTCCCCTGGAGGGTGGGGTGAGAACCCTCGGTCTAGACTGTTACTGGCATCTTTCTGACAGTTCAATAAGTCAAATATCTCTCTTTTCTTTTACATCTAGATTTCATTCCTGGCTTGCTCAGCAAAGTTTTCCCCACTCCAAGGATATACAAATATTATTCTAAATTTCTTCTAATATTTTATGGATTTTTACAAGTATATAAATCTCTTGAACATCTGGAATTTGCTTTTGTATATGATGTGATGGAAGACTCGAGCTTTATTTTCTTCTGGTTATTAAGCAAACCACCCTTTTCTTTACTGATAGGAATTGCCCACATTTGCTCCTTTCTGAAATCATTCATCAGCTTCTGTCCGTGAAGCCCCACAGGGAAAGCTTGTCTCTGTTGCTGGTGTCTTGGGTCCTTTAAGATGCTTACGGGGAACACATTTACATGTTTGTTTGTTTGTCTCTGTTATCAGTCTCAGCCTGAGGTCTTTGAGAAAGTAGTGAATGCACCTTCTGCTCCAGCAGCCCTCCTGCCGTGGTCAGTGGATCATTCTAGAAGGAGAGCAGGGAGGAAGGAAGGGGCCGTGGTTGGTGGATCATTCTAGAAGGAGAGCAGGGAAGAACAAAGAGGCAAGATGTGTGTAACCACTTTCTTCCCAGGACCTCCTCTCTCCCTGTCTGGTGTGATTTTATTCACCTTAGACCATTTTGTAAATTCCTTCTAAAAGTCCTAATGCGCGTGTCCTTACACCCTGCTGATGCTTCCTTAGGAAAGGCCGGCTCTGAGCGTCACAGGCTCCTGACTAGCACTCAGTGGATGGACGACTGAGACTGGCTTCAAGTGCCTGACTTAGAGAGCGTTTCTTTGGTGCTGTGAGGGGACTTGGTTATAATACAGATACTCTGGATGGCTGTCATAAGTTCACTCTAGAGAAACACATTTTTGTCAACCAGCGGTCATCCTTGAGTCCTGCTGTTTTAGGCAATCCAAGAAACCCTGGGATTGTCCCTTGACCATATTGGAGTCTGAGGATCAGAGCTGGGGACCGGGGGAGAGAGCCTCTGGGTGCATGGGGAGGACACCATAATCTTGGCAGTGTGACTGTCCTCCTGGAAGAAGCTGGGCTGTGTTCACCTTCTCCATTCCCAGTCGATTAAGGCATTTGCAGACCACTCATCTCCCAGACTGATGGGAACCACAGCGCTGGTTAACCATTCGGGGCGGGGCGGGGCGGGGCGCGGGAAATAAGGTAATATTGTTTTCACAGGAGTGTAAAGAAATGGATATGCCCGTGCAGTCTCACAGCTGGGAGGGACCATGGGCCCTCCTCTAACTCAGTGGGCAAAGACTTCTGTTCCTAAACAAACAAACAAACAAAAAAATGAAGAGGGGAATGGGATCTCTGCAAAGGACGTTTACCTGTAAATGAAGTCATCACTGGTTACTTGGACTCCCCCACCCCTTTTTAAGGTTATCATGTCGTGCAGCCGTGGGACAGAGGAAGACTTCTTCCTGGCGGGACGAAGCCTCGTGTGGTGGCAGGTGAGCGTGCCCCGTGTGGCCCCGGGGGCTGCGTGTGGGCTTGTTTACTACTTCCACGCAGGTGCCCTTTACCCCACACAATGTAGAGTTGCTGAATCAGGAAAGCCACCTCAGTAGTCGTTCCCTCAGCTCTCAAGTAGTTGCTGACATAAGTGTTCCCTTGGCTCAGTTTAGTCCGACAGCCGTCACTAGGTGCCTGGGAGGTGCAGAGCCTTGCGCTAGGCTCTGGGGCCCAGACGAGGTGGAGGGAGCCCTGCTCTCTGAAGTGCGCAGTGCAGACTGGGGGTTGGATGTGACTCCTGTTTTCATTCTTAGAGTTACTGCTTAATGAATAAACTGTGGTATGGTATTGTTAAAAGGAATTGCAATAAAAGAGTAGTTTTGCCACTCCAGCTTTCTTTCTTTTATACTTCTACTTAGGCAGTGAGTGTCCAGTGGGTATGAGTTGCTCTCATCGGGGCCTCCATGGGGCTTATCCCTGGGTTGGTGCTCAGGCCTCCTCTTACCTGGCTCCATGGTGGTGAGACTGAACTCAGTGCCCTCTCCTGCCCCGTGTTGCCTCTGGGCTTCCCACCTTTACTGCTGCTTCACCAGCCAGTCATTTGAGGTCCCCTGGCTGCTTCCTTCCCGTCTCCCTGGCTTCTTAACTCTGCAGTTACACTCCCACACCTGGCGACTTGGCATTCAAGACCACTTGCTGGAATGCTGGCAAGCCCCAGCTCTCTGCCTACACTCCAGTCCTGTGTCCCTCTGCCCATCTAGCCCCTCACTTGGAAGGCCTGGCAGCCACTGCACACGACACGGCCTCTGCGCGGTTGCCCCCCAACCCGCCCCGCCATCTCTCGACCCTGAAGGGCAGCTTCAGCCGTCTAGCTGCTCGGGCTGATACACGGGGAGTCGCATCCGACTCTCCATTCTCTCTCAGCCCATCTTCTAGTCCATCAGGGAGTCCATCAGGAAGACCGCTTCTCATCATCCTTCATGCGGGTTCCTTGTAACAGCTTCTGTCTGGACTCCCTCCTTCCACCTGCGCTCCTCCACTTCCAGCCTCAGCAAGGCAGCCAAGGGGTAGGACGTGCCGCCTTACTGCTTACGGCCCTCTGGGGGCTCCTGCTCACCCAGCATGTCACCCAGTCTGTCGGGCCACAGATGGATGACCTGCACCTCCTTACCTGCATGACCCTGAGACGTTCAGCCGTGCTCCTACCTCAGGGACTCTGACCCTGCCGCTCCCGTGGCCTGGAGGCCCCGCTCCCGCAGGCCCCCGGGCTGCCCTCAGCCCTCCTCAGGAAGGCCGGCGCCGCCCGCCCCACCGCTCAGCACTTCTGTCTGCCTTCCTACCTTCTCCTTCTCTGTAGGAATTCACTGCTTACCACTGGCTTCTGTGCTACAAAATAACCCCTGACTTACTTTGTTTATGCTCTCGTGTAACAGGACGTTAGCTTCACGAGGGCAAGGGTCTGTTGTACTCGCTGATGGCTAGTACTTGCAATGCTTCTGGCACATAGTTCGCAGTGGACGTTTATTTATAGTTAATTAATAAATGATGCCTTTTTAGCCTGCCTTTTCATTTAATTGGAGAAGGGAATGGCATCCCACTCCAGTATTCTTGCTTGGAGAATCCCATGGACAAAGGAGCCTGGCAAGCTTCAGTCCATGGGGTCACAAAGAGTTGGGCATGACTTTGTGACTAACACTTTATTTAATAATGTATAAGGTCTCCCTAAGTCTTTATAAATGTTGGTAGATAGATAGACTTTTATACACAGTTGCATAGTGATACAGCAGATGGACAGCCCACTATTTATGTGCCATATTTTTGGGCAATTTAAACTGTATGTAGGTCTTCATTATTATGATAAAGGTAGCAAGTAAAAATAACTGCTTGAGTAATCACTGCGTGCCTCTCCTGAGGTTCGTTTGCCATCTATTCTTGGCTGCTAAGACGTTTGGTGCCGCGTGGTCTCAATTGTGTCCTCCAACTAGTACACTCTGCGAGTGGTGGTTCAAACAAACAAATAAACCTCTGTCATAGTTAATGCCCTTGGTACTGAATGCTACTTTATCTTGTGTTATTTTGTCAGTGCTTTGTTTCTCTGTTTTTACCTAAAAGGCCTTGTTATTTTCAGCCTCTCTTAATAATTTGGTTTGCAGTGATCTTCTGTCACATACAGCGCAGTATTTGGGTTTGGATTTTTATGGCTCTCTCTACTCAACTAAAAAGCTATTATTGGTTTAGGAGGGATTTTGTTCATTTTAAATGCCTCTGGGATTTTTTATTTTGAAAGTAACAGATGCTGGTTGTTAAAAAAAAAAAAAAAAACACACGAAGTTAAAATCCAATTATAGAACTTGAAATTTTCTCCCTATTCTATTTCTATAACAGTGATTCCAGTCCCCAAAAGTATTTTTTATATATGTACTACCAGAATCACACCCATCTGCGTAGAAACACACGTGTGCACAAGTGTATATGCACACAGTCCATTTTAATAGGATTGAAGTACAAATGCTGTTTACCTTGTTCGCACCACTTGGTAGAGCTCCTTTAGGCTACACTGTGTTTCATCGCATTCACTACCTTAGCAGTCTCACCATGCTCTTACAGTCAGCTCAGCGGTTAAGGTCTCTGAGTTAACCTCGAACAGTGATGAGGTCATACTCCTGCCGGTGTTCCTGCAGCTGCAGTAAGTCTGGGGTTAGGGCAGCGTAAGAACGGCGGTGCTGCTGGTTTCGTTTCATCCTGTTCTTACTTGGCTTCTGGTTTATGGTGAGGCTTTAGTATAGAAAAAGGGCAAATGGGAATTCTGCCCAAGTGTACTCTCTTTTGAGGAAATGTGAAATTCAGCTTGAGGTTACGTTTGTGAAAATTAGTTTTTGGAGTTGGATAAGAGTTCTGATCTGTAATTGTCTTTTTTTTTTTTTATAATTGTCTTTTGATTTTCAGATAGGTGCTTTTCTTTTTGCCTCAAATATTGGCACTGGCCACTTCATGGGTCTGGCTGGAAAAGGGGCGTCTTCGGGGATTGCTGTCGGGGCCTTCGAGTGGAACGTGAGTAGTGCCTTTGGGGGCAGCAAGCCTCCACTTCTGTGTGTCCAGATGAAATTCAGAAAGGCCTGAGTAAACGCGAAAGACTCCTTGGGAAGTCATAGAAGGAAGGAACCAAGTCTTTCATTTCTCAAAAGGATTGTGCTAGTTTTCATTCTTCTTAGTAAAGTAATAAAGAGACAGAGAGTGTTTTTATTCCAGGGACCATGGGAGTACAGTTAGGAGACTAGTCAGGTAGGATCGTAGTAACAAATATATACAAACATAAACATTCGTGTATATACACACAGATACGTGTGTATACATGTGTGTGTGTATTTGTCTGGGTATACACATTTGCGGTGTACAGTTGGCCCTTGAACAGCACACGTTTAAACTGTGCAGGTCACTTACACACAGATTTTTTTCCGAAAATGCAGTACCTGCATTTTCATTTCACAGATCTTTAAATTGACGGAAGTGGGGACAAGTTTGTGTTTGATTAGAGATCACCGTATGTGGAATCAAAAGAACTAGGGTTTGAGTGCTGATTCTGTCCAAACTCCTTCAGCTTCACCCTTGGGTGAGTCATTTTTCAGTTTGTTTTTGAGGCAGATTTAGCATTATGCAGATTTTTCACTAGATGGGAGTCAGTCATCTGTACATTGAGAATAGGGTCAGCTGAGTTCTTTGAGACATTCAAGTGATTACTATAAAACTCCTAATTGATCTATGAATACCAGTTTCAACTATAAAACTTATAAAATGGATTATTTATTTTTAATCTGTGGGATATGGATATATTTGTTGTAGAATGTAGAGTTTGTTCACCTAAATTATAAGTGAATTTATAAGTTTTGGGTTAATTAACCTATATCTATATAAATCACCTGACCTTTTTTATAAATCAGAAACCTCCCTCTTTCTGGGTCTCATCTTTCTCCTGGTAGATTACAAAAAGAAATAACACTTCTAACAGAGTCAGCTCCAATCCTAATAAGGAGCCCTGGCCTTTACCACAGTTTACCTCTCAGAATTTACTGCTGCTGCTAAGTCGCTTCAGTCGTGTCCGACTCTGTGCAACCCCATAGATGGCAGCCCACCAGGCTCCCCCATCCCTGGGATTCTCCAGGCAAGAGTACTGGAGTGGGTTGCCATTTCCTTCTCCAATGCATGAAAGGGAAAAGTGAAAGTGAAGTCGCTCAGTCATGTCCGACTCTTCACGACCCCATGGTCTGCAGCCTACCAGGCTCCTCTGTCCATGGGATTTTTCCAGGCAAGAGTACTGGAGTGGGGTGCCATTGCCTTCTCCATCAGAATTTACTAGCGTCTCCTTATATTCAGCTGCCTTCTTTGTAAAGAAAGCTGAAGCAAAATGTATTACTTAATTTCAATAACTTGTGTAAATTTTGGCATAGTTTCTCTACTGTTTCTCTGAATGGTTTCTGATTTTTTTCAACCTGTCTTTCTTTATTTAATGATCAGTTATCTTTGATCCTATCTGGATCTAAGCAAACATAACTTTTAATAAATATCTTGAAGATTGGCTTAGTTAAGCACAAACCCCCCCCCCCCCCCCGAAAAAATTAAGAATGCGCCTTTGCAGGCAAAGACCAAGGCCCGTAAGGTGATTTTGTCTGTAAGGTGATTTCCTCCTGGAGGCTTATTCTCGGGCTGCTGTTTGCAGGGTTCCCAGGAGTGATGCAGCTTTTGGGCTCAAAACAGTTAGTAACTGAGTTTGCCGCCCCTTTAAGAGCCTGCTCAAGATGGGACGCTGATGTAATCGCTCTTCTCTTCTTGGTTTCAGGCCGCATTCATCCTCTGTGCTCTTGGCTGGGTGTTTTCTCCTGTTTATATGAAGTCTGGGGTGAGTATCCATGATCAGTTAGTCTGGTCTCTGCAGTATTTTTTCTTACAAATATTATAGTTGTACATAAAAACATTTTAGAGGACAAGTTAAACTTCTCAATCTTTTGATCCTTGTACTGACATCCCTAAATTCTAAGAAATGCCTGAAATAATATCAGCTGACACGGATAAACAGGAGCCAGTAACTGCCAGTGTTTCATTCTGGATCTTATTCAAGGGTTCCCCTCTGAAGGCTTTTATAGAAAACATTTTAAAACTTTGTTAAAAAATAAGGCCTAAATTAATGAAGGGAACAACTCTGTTAACAGTTGGAAGACAGCAGCCCAACAATGTTGTCAGAACTAACGGTGTTAGTCTCCCTAAATCCAGAACAGGCTGTGCGGAACCTGACAGGCTGGTTCTGAAGTGTGACGAGAGCTGAGGGCAGGCGTGTCAGCGCCTGGCGAGGGGGCAGGAAGAGAGGCCCAGGGCCAGCGTCCACAGGGCTGCCTGGAGCGGTGTCATCAGCACGGCAGGCAGAGCTTCCTGTCAGAGGATCCCACTTTAGACGGTAACCACACACAGGGGCCTTGGTGGAAGTGCAGGAGTCATTCTTTTGGAGAAAAACATCCAAGACTCGACGCGCTGAAGAGGGTGAGCCGGGCGGGCCTACTTACCCACATCACCCGCCACCCCAAGGCGGCACAGCTCTGTGCCAGGAGAGCGCGTCTCAGCCTGAGGTGTCTCCCGTGAGGGAAGGGAGCACGTGAACGGGCTTGGCTGCCCTGGCCGTGCAGTGTGCTGCCAGAGTGCCCTGCTTGGCTCTCCCTCCCTCCGGAATGCTGCAGTGCGCTGTGGGACCAGGGGACAGGGCGTGACTTGGAGAGCAGCTCCCAGGGCTCTCAGACGGCATCAGAGAAACACAGAGCCCCCTCACAGACTCTTCTCAGGAAGACTGCCAGCGAGCTGCTGGGGGCTCCTCACCTGCAGATCTGCCCAGCTGCCCACGGACACCCCTGCCGTGCTGCGAGCATCACCCACGTGCGCCTCCACCCGTCAGCCGGCTCCCCTTGCTTATCCCCAGTGGCGGGTGCTGAGCCCCGGCGGAAAGCTAGTGGCACGTGCAGAAACCAGCCTGACTGTGGAGCTGGGAGAGCCGCAGGTGAGCGTTCGGCCCACGCTCGGGAGGCCGTCAGCACACAGCCGGGCTTTGTAGGATCGAAGAGGGCATGAGAAGCCAGTGCGTCCATAGACAAGGTCTGAGAAAGTCTCAGAAGCCCTAGCAGGACTGATGGAAGCTGTCTCTCTCCAGAAGCAGTCAGGGGAAAGGGCTGGTAACCACTGCCTCAGTGCAGAGGCAGCAACACACGACTACAAGGAGCAGGAACAATCAAGAAAATGTGACACCACCAGAGAAACACGGTAGTTTAACATAGACGAACCCCAGAGATCTACCTGATAAAGAGTTCAGGATGGTTGTCTGAAGGAAACTCGGTGAGCTACAAGAAAGCACAGAAAGACAGTTCAACAGAGTAAAGAAAACAGTGCGTAAAGGAAACTAGTTTAACAGAGAGAAAAGCCATAGAAATAACCAAATGGAAATTCTGGACTCAAGACTGCAGTGAACGAAGTGAAGACTGCAGTTGAAAGCGTCTACAGCAGACTCAGCAAAGCGAAGGAAGATCCTGTGAACTCAGCGACGGGCCACTCGAAATGACCCAGTCAAGGAGAAGCAGCCTCCCAAGGGGCTCAGTGGTAAAGAATCTGCCTGCCAGTGCCAGAGACACAGGAGATGTGGGTTCCATCCCTGGGTCAGGAAAATCCCCTGGAGGGGGAAGTAGCAACCCACTCCAGTATTCTTGCCTGGGGACAGAGGAGCCTGGCAAGGCTGCAGCCCCTGGGGTCGCAAAGAGTCAGACCCGACTTGGCGACTGAGCACGCACAGTCAGAGGAGAGCAAGGGGAGAGGGATGAGAGACAGTGGACGATGGGCCACCGTGGAAGAAACAGTCAGCACCTCCTGGAGCCCCGGGAGGAGAGGGGGAGAGGCAGGCAGAAAGGTCGCTTACAGCCTGAGAACTTCCCGAACCTGAGCGAAGATTGTGAAGCTCACAGGTGCCCCCAAATTGTAACCCCAAACATTATTTGAAGAAATGATAACTGGAAATATCTCCTCTGGTGAAACGTTAATTTCCAGGTTCAGCAAGCTTAGCCTCTACCAAGTAGAGTAAACACAACACTACACGTAGGCGCACGTCGCAGTGAAGATGCCAAAAGCAAGGCTAAAGAGCGCGTTTTGAAAATGGTGAGAGAGAAATCACACGTTACGTGCAGGGCAACAGTGATGTGCTTGACAGACGACTTCTGCTCAGAACAGTGCAGGCCAGAAAACATCAGAGTGATGCAGCCAGATGCTGAAAGGAAGAACAAGCTGTCAACCAAAACTCTATGCCCAGCAGAAGTATTTTTTAAAATGAAGATGAGCAAATTCCCTGGCGATTCAGTGGTTAGGACTCTATGCTTTCCTTGCCCAGGGTCCAGTTCAGTCCCTAGTCTGGGAACTAAGATCCTGCAAGTTGTGTGGTCAAAAAGAAGATGAGATATATACAAATATTGAAACTGATATAAGGTTATATGTCATTTAGACATCAATTTAAAGAAGAACCATTGCAAAGAAAAAAATGAAGGTTATTGGTTAGGTATACATTTCTTATACAAACCATAAAGGGAGAAATTGATATATTGGACTTCAAAGTATAATTTTAAACTTTACTCTTTGAAAGAGATTTTTAAGAAAATGAGAAGTCAAGCTAGAGACTGCGGAGGAATATTTATAGAACACATTCGTAATGCGAAGACCTCACTCATTGGAAAAGACCCTGAAGCTGGGAAAGATTAGGGCAGGAGGAGAAGGGGACGATGGAAGATGAGATGGTTGGATGGCATCACCGACTCAATGGACATGGGTTTAAGTAAACTCTGGGAGTTGGTGATGGACAGGGAGGCCTGGCGTGCTGTGGTTCATGGGGTCGCAGAGTCGGACACGACTGAGCGACTGAACTAAACTGAAATGATTCATAATGAAACACTTATGTCCTGAATATACACATTTTTTTAAAAAGCTCTTGTAATTTATAACAAGACAGCATCTCACCATACGTTTCACTACAAATGGCAGATAATGACATGAAAGGGTGTTCGCTGTCACTGATGGTTAGGGAAACGCTACTTAGGATCCCACATAGATACACTGAACCGCTGAGATAAAGAGGGCTGATGCATCAAGAGCAGGAGAGGTTGTGGAGCTTCGGGGACCCCCTGCCTTTCCAGAGAGAACTCTAGAAACAGGCTGGCAGCTTCTTGCCCAGTTACGCCTTAGGACCCAGCTGCTCTGTGCCTGGGTGTGGCGCTTCCCCCAACCCCAGAGACATGAAGGTGCAGGTCCACACCCAGACTGCGCAGGAAGTTCCAGTCATAACGTCCGAACCTAGAAATAACCTGAATTGTGTGGGGGACGGACAGACAGCCTGCAGCACAGCACTCGGCGGCCCTAAGGAGTCAAGTGCCAGCATGGATGACCTACAGGGCGTGGTGGCAGGTGAAAGTAGCCAGACAGGATTTGAGCTCCAGGGGAGGTGAGCTGGATACCCAGGATCGGGTGGAGAAGGTCCCAGACACACGCCCTCGGGGCTCTGGGGGGCGTTGGCAGTGCCTCGTATCTCTCGTGTGGTGGTGACCACACAACTGTGTGCATTTACCCAAACTCCTCAGATTTTAAAATCGGATCGTTTTACTGTGTGTAAACCACGCCTCATAAGACTTAAGCATTTAAAATACTTGTAGAGAGGGCATTAAAACCGTGAAAGGCTTGGTTTGCCTTGCAGTCTAACGCTTGCAGTTGTGAAGCTGTAATCCCAGGAAAATCTTTTGAGATAAGGTCTTTAAAGCAGTAACTGAGTTAAAATGAGGTCGTGAGGGCGGGTCCTAATTCAGCATGACTTTATGAGAAGAGGACACTGGACACAGAGGCGTACAGAGGGGAGGCTGGGCAGCCGCAGGAAGACGGCCGCCAGCCGAGGGGAGGGGCCGGGCCCGCCCTTCCTCGCGGCCCAAGGGAACTGGCCTCCCGACACTGCACGCGTCCGGCCCTGGGGCTGCACGACCACCATGTGTCTCTACCCTGTGAGCTGCTGTGCCATACCTCGTGACGGCGCCCTGGGTGTGGGACGGCTTGGGGCTGACTGACTGTGTCAGGCGTGATTGGGGACCAGTTGGAGGGAAACGAGTAGAAGCTGCGGGTGTCGCACCCCCAGCCAGGGCTGCAGGGGGCAGCCAGGACGCGCATGTGTGAGGCGGGGTGAGTGCACAGGAGGACACTCAGTTACCGGGGGTGCCTTTGCCTCCGTGAGCCCCTGTGCTTGGGGCCAGGCGTCTGCTGAGCGACGGGGGTGCTCCTGCCCCTGGGCACATGCAGCGTGAGATGGTGGAGGCAGAAATGAGCAGGATGGTTCGGGACACCCGCACGCACACCAGCAGCATGAGCACGGAGGACCCGGAGAGCTGTGGAGTCAGGTCGTGTGTCTCTCAACAACGTGGTATATTTGTAGTATCTGATAAAACATTCGATTTTGCTGTATGATTATGTCACGAAAGTCATTTGTCATCATAGGCAACGTCATTACTTCCGCTTTCCAAAGACTGAACAGCAGCTAGATTCCAAGCTTCTTGAAGACAGCGGTATCACCTCTCCTTCCTGATTCCCGCGCCCCCGCAGGTGTTCGTGTACAGCACCCGAGGCTCCCGGGCTGTGTCTCCGTGCCAGCCGGCACTCCGTGAGCCCTCTGCCTCACAGGGGCTTCTCTTACTGTTCTTCAGGTAGTGACGCTGCCCAGATACTTGAGGAAGAGGTTTGGTGGCTACCGGATCCAGTTCCTCCTCGCTGTTCTGTACTTAGTCATCTATATCTTCAGTAAGATCTCGGTGAGTTGTGTAAAGGCGAGTCCAGGGAAGGGAAACATGGAAACCGATAGGCGGGACTAGATGAGCCCCAGGAGTTTACTCTGGGCTCCCTGAGTCACATGTCGGCCTCCACTGTCTAAACTAAAGCAGAGAAAAAGCAGCTGGGTAGTACGCAGGAGAAGCGGCAGAGCGCCTTCTTTGCTCCCGAGCCTGTGTTCCCAGAGAACCTTGGGCTTATTCCCATCATGTTATCAGGAGGTGCCCCGCCCCTCCTTGAAACAGTCCACGGCCTTCCACCCTCACAGAGACCAGAACCCCCAGCTATGGCCTGTGAGGCCAGTCCAGACCCTGCCTCTGACGTGGTCTCCTTCCCATACTGTGTTTCGGATCCTACGAGCTTATTCCCACTTGCAGCCCTTGACACCTGCTCTGCACTACGTCTGGAGTGTTCTTCCCCCAGATCTTTCACATATCGCCTCCTGGGAGAGGCCTTCCTTGGGTGTACCCATTCATTCTCCACTCTATTACTGTTTCTGTTTCCTGATACATGCCAGCATGTGAGAAGACGGATCTGTTCCCTCCTCACTGTCTGTCTGCACTCCCCGATGAGCTTCCTGAGCCCCTGGGCCTTGCCTGGCTTGCTCCCTGCCTTCCCAGCCAGCTCTGGGGCTGGAAGCGTGCTGAGAACGTGGTTAGCACATAAACACGGAGAGAAGCGTTCTTTGAATGAATGAGCGTCGCTTATCACACTGCATGAAAATTGCCTATCTGGTTGTCTGCCTCCCTCCTAAACATTAGGAGGGAGTCCTCCTTGAAGACTGGCCGAGTTTTGGTAACCCTAGGGCCCTCTGAACCCTGCCGTGTGTCTACCGTGTGGTTGGCACTTGGTGAACAATCTGTGTGTGCACGGATACATTGGGAAGACCTCTGCCGATCGTGCCCCTGCGTGTGGTGACCAGAGGAGCGGGGTGGGAGGTTAGCTAGTAAGTGAAGTGCACACGCTGCAGAGTCGGCGTCAGCACAGCCCACGGTCGACAGAGCCAGCCCGCAGGCTGTCAGCCTAGAGGTCTGCTTTGTACAGCGCTTGAACTAAAGATGGTCTTTACCATTTAAAGGGACGTAAAAACCAGAAGCAGTCTATGTCTCGCAAAGCCCACAGCGTTCAGCATCTTCCCTTTACAGAAAAAGCTCGCCAGTCCTAGTAAGCTGTCCCCTCTGCCTGCCCCGCTGGTGAAACTGCGGGAAAAGCCCGCTCTCTGAGCACACTCCCCACTCTGAGGCTCCAAGTAGGAAGAGACTAAGTTGCATTAACTGGATTAACCCAAGCCTTAAAAGTGCTGACCTTGGCTGAACTTATGGCCACCAGCTGTGTCACCCAGCAGAACGTGGAGAGACCTCCCCTGGTGTCCACTGGGGATGGAGTGGACCTGCTGATTGAAGACGGCCTCTGAGATCGGGGTCTTTGTGGGGAATGCAGGTGCAGCCCACCGCCTTTGTACTCGTTTCAGGTGGAGATCTGCGCGGGCGCCGTGTTCATGAGGCTGGTTCTGGGGCTGGATGTTTACCTGGCCACTGTGGTCCTGCTGTCAGTCACCGGCATATGCTCCGTCACAGGTGAGGTCACTCTGACCCCGCAGGCACTTGTGTTGACACGAAGGCTCTGCCTCTTAGTGGGGACCCGAAGACTTGAGATAGGTCCAGCTTTTGCACTTCCCCTGAGACTGTGAGTCACACCACTGAGGCCTGAACGTAAACGAGGCAGGGGTGCCCGCGTGGGGCTCTGCTCCCGGAAGTCTCGTCAGACTGGCAGGGGCTCTCCAGGGGGCTGGGCAGGGCTGGCAGCGGCTGTGTTTGGGGTGGGGCCGGCCTGACGCAGCAGGCTGTGGGATGACGGGGCAGGGTGCAGACGGGGAGAAGGGAGGCGCCCGCTTTAGGTCGTCCTGGTGGCTGGTGACCTGGGCAGGCCATCGGATGAGACCTTTTAGGTGGACACTTCAATTCTTAATACTGATTCCATCTTGGGTTAACAACACGTGACATGATACAGTCACAGTCCTGGGTGGCAGCCACTCCCCATCAACCACAAGACCATGGGGTGAGCGACCATCCTCTGCCCAGACAGCCTACGGCATGGTCTTCAGTAAGTTACCCGAGATGACCATCATGTCATTATGAAACAGGCTGTGGTCATGATTTTGCCCAGCTGTAGGCTAGTGTGTGTGTTCTGAGCACATTTAAGGCAGGCGAGGCTAAGCTGTGATGTTTGGGGGGTGAGATACAGAAAATGCATTTTCAATCTAGTGATCCCTTCAGCTTAACAATGAGTTTCTCATGATTTAACCCCATCTAAGTCAGGGAAGACCTGTATACTTTTTTTGCTTAGGAAAACTACCAGATTTTCATCCAGAAGATGGGAGTAAAAGGAAACTGGGATATAGCTAGGCAGAGAGAGACTCCAGCAGCAGATCACAGAGGCTGTTCAGGGGGGAGAACAGCACGCACCTGGCTCAGCGTAGCCGGCAGCCAGGCCCGCTGAACCGCAGGGGGAGCTGTGGGTGTGGAGACGAGGACGCGAGTGCGCTGGGCACGCACAGTGACGCCCTCGAGTCAGGCAGGCTTCCCTCGCCCCTCTCTCGCCCACGCAGGTGGTTTTGCAGCCGTGGTTTACACTGATCTCTTACATGCTGGCTTCGTGGTTCTGGGCTCTGTCTTGTTGATGGGCTATGGTAAGTAAATCTAGAGACTGCTGGGCACCATGGTGGGGTTGGGGGGCTCTGGCCACTGCCTGGGGCCATTTCAGCACTGTCCTCTCACAGACGGGACCGAGGCCCTCAGGACCCATGAGTGAGCATTGTCTGAGGTCGTGCTGACCACCTGGGGTGGAAACTTCTGCTCGTGGAGAAAGAGGAGTCGAGGAGCAGAGGGTGGCGCCAGACCCCAGGGCTTTGAGCAGCAGTCGGGAGTGGCCTGCCACGCTGGAGCCATGGCCTTCCGCTCCATCGGAAGCCCCTCTCCTTCTGCCCATTGAGTTAAACCCATCTGTCAGGCTCAGCGGAAACCCGCCCCCAAACCTGTGACTCCGTGATTGTCACACCTCTGCATCCTTGTTCTCTGGACTTGCATCACCAGCCACGCGACACGACACTTGTTTTTTTCCAACACGACGTTTTTTTGTTGGTGCTTACCTTGATTGTTCATTGTATTACATAAATAAGTCAGACCCCCAGATCTAGAGCTTCTGAGAACCGGAGCCATCATATCCTTCACACAGTGGGTAGTTTGATGCACACAGTGGGTGCTTAGTGAGAGCCATGAACGAGGGTGACAGCGCATACGAACTGAGGACCAGGTGCCAGGCAGGGCTTTGGCTGTACTGCCTCCTCCAGCATCACAGCCACCAGGAGGCCTCGCTACTTTCACTGCCCTTAGTGACTGAGGAGGAAGCCGAGTTGCTCGGCTAATGACTTGCTGGTGAAGCACACCAGGGGTAGAAGTCCGAGCCGCACCCTTCCAGCACGAAAGCCCCGGACACACGGATCGCTTGTTACGGCGCCTGCGCCCCTGGCTGGGGGAGCCTTACTGAGCTTGGTGGTGGGTCACAGGTTTGTCTTGCAGAAACTTAGAAGGAAAAGCTCTGGGCTCAGGTATTGGAAAATGACTGAAATGATACTTGAGCTGAAGGGTTATGGTTCCATAGGGCAGATCACTGAGCCCCATGGAAGGAGAACATGTCGGCCCACAGGGTCACAAACCGCAGTCTCACCATTCAGGGAGCGTCAGTGCTCCTTGTCTACTCAGCACCGTGCTTCTGGGACACAAAACACATTTCAGGCATGGTCCAGGGACTTCTTAAAGCATCTGGGAAGCAACGACCGATTTGAGTGACAAAATTATAAAATACTCTTTAAGTCACTGTGTTTATTTGTGTGCTAGTATTAAATATAAACTTTATTAAAATCTGCCAGGACCATCCCAATACTTGAGAATGATATCCAGTTAAACTTTGGGGGCAGGTAGAATAATCCATTTAATGTTAGAAGTTATATCTCTAAATAATTATGTATCATTTACTGTTAAAGGCTGAATTTTTCTATCCCCCCAAAATTCGTAAGTTGAAAGTCTAGCCTTCAGTGTGATGGTATTGGGAGGTGGTTGGCTCCTGAGGGAAGAACCTGTATGAATGCGTTAGTACTCTACGAGAGACCCCAGAGGCTTCCTCGTCCTTTCTGCCACCTGAGGACGTGGCCAGCACCCAGGCGGCTGGCACCTCGAGCTTGGAGTCCCGGCCTCCAGAACTGTGGGAGGGAAGTTGCCCACTATCTGCTGTTTTGTTACAGCAGCCCAAACAGACCATGGCACGTTCTGAGAAATTTAACGGTTTTTTAGTTGGGGTGTCCATGCTGGCTCTTTTGGTAAGTAAACTGTTGTGGGGCTTGTTTTCTTTTTAAAATACACAGAAACTTGCAGTTACAAATGAATGTTGTCTTCAAACCAGTCACTGTGGGAACTGATGCACATACAGCTTTTTTAATTGTCAACTTTTAATTAGTAGATACACAAGGCGGGCTTCCTGGGTGGCACTAATGGTGAAGAATCTGCCTGCCCATGTAGGAGACATAAGAGACGCAGGGTCAGTCCCTGGGTTGGAAGGATCCCCTGGAGGAGGGCATGGCAACCCCTCCAGTATTCTTGCCTGGAGAATCCCACGGACAGAGGAGCCTTGTGGGTTAGCGTCCATAGGGTCGCAAAGAGACACGACTGAAGCAGTTTAGCACGCGTGTACGCGTGCATACACAAGGAAAACAAAAGGGTACCAGGCGAGGTATTTATCACTCATTTTCTCGGTTTGACTCCCCAGAGCCAACCAGTGTCCTAGGTCTTGTGTACATCCTTCCAGAGACAGTGTACAGGCAGGCCTTGGAGAGAGTGTGGTTTGGCTCCAGATGACAGCAATGAAGCGGATACCCCGCAGAGCAAGTCACACGGTGCTTTGGTTTCCCGTACATACGAGAGCTACGTTTATAGTGTAGTGCAGTACTGTATTAAGTGTGCAGTAGTATTATGTCTAAAAACAAGGTGCGTGCCTTACTTTAGGAATAATGCTGGTAGAAGAGGAGCACTGACAGACTCGCTCATTGCAGGGCGGCCACAGACCTTCAGTGTGTAAAACACAAAAGCAACGCAGTACCTGCAAAGTGCAAGAAAGCAAAACACGAAATGAGCTGTGTGCCTGTGCAAGTGCATCCATCTGTGAGACACGCATCTTAATAGAATGAGAACATTTTGCCTCTGTTTTTCACCACTGGAACTGTATCTCAGGCAGGTTTTTATATGGGCAGAGAGAGAGCCACTGTGTCTGTTCTGTGCTTGTTACTAACTTCTTATTGCAAAGGGCACAAATGAAAGTGGGTAGTGAGGTGAAGTATCACAGAGTGAACACAGTGCGTCCAGCCCCCAGGAGGAGAGTTGGCTTTTTGTTTCCTCCTTTTCCAAACTACGCCTTTCGTGTCTTTTTCTTGCCTCTTACGCTGGCGGGATGCACATGGCGCAGGGAGCCGCCAGGCCCCTGCCTCCTTTCTCGTCTGCAGTGAAGCTCTGGCTGCACCACCGTTAGATACTCCCTGTCTCCTGTTTGGTGGATACTTCTTGTCATCCTAACAAGGTTCCCTTCTGTTCCTAGTTTGCTTAGATTATCATGAGCAGGTTTTGAACTGCATCAAATGTTTTTTCCACATCTGCTTAGGTGATCAGATTATTTTTTTCCTTTTTCTGTTAACGTAGCACATTAGATTAACTTGGTTTTGAATGTTAACCTTGCATTCCTGGATTTGTCAAGAAATCCCTCAATTTCCTCTCCGAAGTGGCAGTTTTAACTACATTCTCAGAAACGTATGAGAATGTGTGTTTCCTAACCTCCCATCTAACACCTGATGTCTTAAGACTTTTTAAAAATACGCCCAGGAACTTCCCTGGCAGTCCACTGGCTAACGCTCTCCCCTGTCAGTGCAGGGGGCCTGGGCTCAGTCCCTGCTCAGGGAACTAGACCCCACATGCAGCAACTAAAAAGATCACGCCTGCCGCAACTAAGACCCAGTACAGCCAAAGAAACGCATAACATTTTAAAACTGATAAAAATAGGCCTAACAGTGAAGGGGTGGAAGTGTCTCATTTTTGTTTTAATCTGAATTCTCCGGACACGAGTGAGGTTGGGTGTCCTCTCCCGCACTTAACGGCCGTCGGACTCCTGCTCTGTGAATTGCACGTTCGTGTTCACTGACGGATTTCTTTCCCGTAGTTTTCCTTGGCTGTGGATGTGTGAATCCTTCATACATGGTGCAAATTTCTTCTCGCAGTCTAACAAATTTTTTATTTGGTTTCTGTCATATAAACTTGAAAATTTAACATCACATTTATCAACCTCTCTTTTCTTTCTGTGCTTTGTTTAAGAATGTTCTACTCCCTCACCCAACTTCATAAAGATACTTTTCCTGTTTTCTTCTAATATCTGCGTGGCTTTGTAGCTCACCTTTTAAAAATCCCCATGGAGATTGTTTTTAGAAATGCCATGAGGTGTCTTACTCATTTTATAGTCACTCAGTATCTTTCATTGACTAGTCTTGACTCCAAATGATTCGGGATCCATTTCAAAATTCAAAGGAACTTGGTTTATTATGCCAAAGCCCTGGGTTAGGAAGATCCCCTGGAGAAGGGAAAGGCTACCCACTCCCGTGTTCTGGCCTGGAGAATCCACGGAGTATAACCCCTGGGGTTGCAGAATCAGACCCGACTAAGTGACTTCCACTTTCACAGGGTGTTTTTTAGTTATGTGGGTGGGATTACGTGTGTTTTAGTGCCTTTTAAAGACATTTTTATTTAATAATAAGGTTTTACACTGGTTAGGATACAGAGGAAGAAATGCTTTGAGCACTGAGGAGAATCCCAAACATGAAGTCTCACAAACATTTTGCCAGGATGGCAGGAAAATGAATGTTAATTTCTGATTTAGTCGAGATTCTTTGAGTAACTTGTGATAAAACTCTAGTTCAAAGCCAGTTGAAGCAAATTAAGTACTTCCTTGACTCACATGACTGGAAATTCCAGGGCATCTTACTTCTGAGCATGGCTTGACCCAGGCTTCTGTAAGAGCCAGGTGGACAAAAGGACCTCACACTCCCATTCTTGCTTAGCACCCCAAAGCAAGGAAGCAGGCATTTTTGGTGCCTTAAGCAGAAGGCTCCTGGGACAAGTTCTGTTTAAATTAGTTGGGCCTGGGTCTCAAGTCCATTCCTGACACGTCAGCTGCTCGGGGACAGGGAGCACTGGCCAGGCCTAGGTCACATGCCAGATCAGAATGCATGGTGGACGGTTTGACAAGGCCCACCTGAGCCATGCAGGGTGGAGTGCAACTGGAGAGAGGGATCTGTCCCCAGCAGCAGGAGGACGGGGAGCCGGGCACTTGACCCCGTGTCCACTCTGCTCTGCTCTCGCCTTGGAGGAGGGGGTCTCTTCTCTTAGCACGCACAGTGTCGGCTACTGTCGTGTCGCACGTTGCTGTCTCGGCTCCTGTGCAGTTGAAGGTACTGAGCGACTGTGTGGTGTTTTCAAGCCTTTAACGAGATAGGCGGATACCAGGAGCTAGAGAGCAGGTACCCGGAGGCCAAGCCGACCGTCACCCGGGAAGGGAACTGGACCGCCCCGATGGAGTGCTTCGTACCGCGTGCGGACGCCTTCCACGTTTTCCGAGACCCCGTCACCGGAGACGTCCCCTGGCCTGGGGTGGTCTTTGGCCTCTCCACCATTTCCTTGTACTACTGGTGCACCGACCAGGTAACGAGACAGGTGGCGCTGATGGGTCTGCGGCCGGTGGGGGCGGGGGTGGGGGGGGACCTCAGGCAGGCTTCCCTCCCAGCCTCATGCGGTGCCCAGATGCCGCAGCACCGTGCGCTGTCTAAAAGAGGTCTCTAAAATTTGGGAAAAAAGTTTAATGTGGCAGTTAAAAAAAAAAGGTGGTGGTGGAGGACTTCCTGGTGGTTCATTGGTTGAGACTCTGCCTTCCAATGCAGGAGACGTGGGATCCACCCCTGGATGGGGAACTAAGATCCCACGTGCTGTGGGGTATGGCCAAAAAACTTTAAAAAAACTTTTTAAAATGTAGCATGTTTGAAAAATAATAATACAATTTTAAAAAGGGGTCTCTCTCCCAGTCCCATCTGTAGCACAGCACCTGTTTTCACTTCTTCTTCCCTCTCATTATCTGCAAAGCACAATTTTTTGCTCATGAAAAATGTCAGTTTTCCTAAAAATTAAATGCTGCTAATCAGTATTTCAGTTGGATTTTTTGGTCAGGACTCAAAGCTTACTCTAAAGATGACATGGTTCTATCAGTGGTCGATCACTGAGTTGTGAAATGTTCATACGGTGGAAGGGCAATAAAGAGAAGGAAGTGCAGCTGCACAGCACGCCGGGAGCGAGCCTCTGGAGCAGAAGGCCAGGGGCTGTGCGGTCATGCTCACCGAGTGGAGCACGGGCAGTGCCGATTACCTCGTTTCAGCCCACACAATTAAGTAGCAAAAGACTAAAGAAAAGCAAGGAGGAAATAAGATGGTCAGTAAAGCAGTCATTTCTGAAGCAAGGGGAAGAGCTGAGGTTAAAAAGAAGCGCACATGACAGCGTTCCCGACAATCATTGAAAAGTGGAAATGACCCAGATATCCACCAAGGAGTGAATGAACAAAACGCGTGCCTGTGTGTGGGAATATTATTCAGCCATAAAAAGAAATGAAATTCTGTTACATGCTACGTGTTTGATGAATCTAAGAACGTTATGCTCAGTGAAAGAAGCCAGGCTCAGCGGTTCACCTGTTGTATGATTCCTTTTATATGAAACATTCAGAACAGGCAAATCCATGGAGACAAAAATCCAATTAGTGCCTCACAGGGGACGAGTGGAGGAGGAATGGAGAGTGACCACTTCTGTGGGCCTGGGTGTTGTTCTGGGTCACGAGAAGGTCTTGACATTGTAAAGAGGTGGAGATGGTGCGACATTGGGAGGCACCAACCGCTGCTGAACTGTTTACTTTAAATGGTAATCACAGAGGCTTCCCCGACAGGCCAGGGGCTAAGACGCCTCATCTCCAGCGCAGGGGCACAAGATTGATGCCTGGCTGGGAAACAGATCCCACATGCTGCACAGCATGCCCGAAAGTAGAAGATGAACGGATAGTTATACGCTACGTGAATTTTACCTTGATATTTAAAAACAGGATCATGGAGAGAGGCTTCTGGGGCTCAGCAGAGTTGCACCTCTTGAATTGGGTGGTGGCTCCACGGTAACGGAACTACAGCGCTCCGTAACGTGCTATGGCATGCGTCCGTGTGTGATATCACAGTAAAAAGGGTTTAAGCCTTTTATGAAAGGGGATGTCACAGATAGCTAACCCGAGGTTGAAAATGAAGAACAAAGTGGGAGAACTTGCCGGACCAGATATTTAAACATCGACAAAGTTGCAGTAACGCAAGCAGTTTGAAATTCCCAGGAATCGACATACAGACCAACAGAGCAAAGAGCTCAGAGACAGACTCACATACTTGCAGGGATTTAACATATGTTCTGGAGGCTCCACCAATCAACAGGGGAGACTTCCGGTGAATTAAAGACTTAACTGTGAAAAGGAAACCCATACTCTAATAAGGGAAGGCAACACTGGTGAATACTTTATTAGTTGTGGGCAGTGCAAGTCATAGCGGTTTGACCATGTTGCACGGAGGGTGTTTCTAACAAAGACGCTCTAGACAAAGTTGACGGATGATGGGCCAGAGGAGACCATTAGAAATGTTTGCAGTGAGCGGCAGACTAATAGCAAACCCATAAGAAAAAGGCACTCCAGCAGCCACACAGCCACGGGGGCAAAAGACAGTGACAGGCAATTTGTAGAAAATGAAATATAGCCCAGTATTATCAGGGGAGTGCAATTTAAAACCACAATGAGACTGGCAAAAATCAGGAAGCCTGATGATGCCAAGCTCTGGGGAGGACGTGGATGTATAGGGGTCCTCGTGCGGTTCTGGTGAGAGTGCAGATCGGGGTAGCCTGCTCTGGAGGACTGCGTGTTGAATCAAGTCTGGTATGCTGTGCTCTGTGACCAAGCAGGCATGTTCCCCAGAATGCACCCCCAAATCCTCATCCAGGTTCACGAGGGACCACGTGAGGCCTTGATGACCGCATCGATCGCACTGAGGTGGGAGGATGAGACCGGCTTGGGTGGCGGGGGAAGCTGACACTGGGGACTGCTTCGCACCTGTCAGCCGCGGGGCCGCCGTGCCCGGAGCCGCACTGACGGCGCGCCGAGCTGTGCGGACTGGAGGGCCCGGAAGCCGGAAGGGCGCCCGCGCCCCGCGTGCTCTGTGATGCGGCGCGGCCTTGTTGCTTGTATTCCTCCTCTTCTGCTTATCACGTGTCTCGTTATGCTGCCTTGCCTCGAAGACGAGAAAAATCCTTCTGTAAAAGATAGAAAACAGGCGGGAACCTAACCACCACGGCAAGAAACCCGCATAGTTCACAAAACCGAGGTGTTAGATACCAAACACAAAATACGCATATAAGGAAGTGAAAGTGGACCTGAAAACATGAACACACAATTCCATCAAAAATGACCAGTGAGATTTAAAACTCAAACTCCTGGAGATGCAAAATATCCTTGTTGAAATGTAAAATTCAGTAACTGTTAAGATAACAGTTAAACATAGCTGAAGGAAAGAGTTAGCAACCTGGAAGAGAGAACTGAAGCAGTTGCCCTAACAGCACAAAAAAAGTGTGAACAAGAGACTGTGACATGGATGACAGAATTGAAATACTTCCTTCAGATTCCAGGAGGAAAGAGGAGAAGCAATATTTGAAGAGAAAATAACTGAGAATTTTTACAGTCGTTGTAACAGCAGGACTCTTCAGATTCAGGAATCACAGTGACTCCCGTGCAAATCTACACAGAGTCACCTCTTGGTGAATAGACTTATTAGCAGCATAACCTGAGGGAGAGGAGGAAACCTTTCGAAGGACTGAGGAAGATGCCCACTTTCAATTAGGTGCCCAGCTAAGTATTACTCAGAAGCCATCAATGCAAAGAAATAGAGGAAAACAACAGAATGGGAAAGACTAGGGATCTCTTCAAGAAAATCAGAGATACCAAAGGAACATTTCATGCAAAGATGGGCTCGATAAAGAACAGAAATGGTATGGACCTAACAGAAGCAGAAGGTATTAAGAAGAAATGGCAAGAATACACAGAAGAACTGTACAAAAAAGATCTTCACGACCCAGATAATCACGATGGTGTGATCACTGACCTAGAGCCAGACATCCTGGAATGTGAAGTCAAGTGGGCCTTAGAAAGCATCACTACGAACAAAGCTAGTGGAGGTGATGGAATTCCAGTTGAGCTATTCCAAATCCTGAAAGATGATGCTGTGAAAGTGCTGCACGCAATATGCCAGCAAATTTGGAAAACTCAGCAGTGGCCACAGGACTGGAAGAGGTCAGTTTTCATTCCAATCCCAAAGAAAGGCAATGCCAGAGAGTGCTCAAACTACCGCACAATTGCACTCATCTCACACGCTAGTAAAGTAATGCTCAAAATTCTCCAAGCCAGGCTTCAGCAATATGTGAACCATGAACTTCCTGATGTTCAAGCTGGTTTTAGAAAAGCCAGAGGAACCAGAGATCAAATTGCCAACATCCGCTGGATCATGGAAAAAGCAAGAGAGTTCCAGAAAAACATCTATTTCTGCTTTATTGACTATGCCAAAGCCTTTGACTGTGTGGATCACAATAAACTGTGGAAAATTCTGAAAGAGATGGGAATACCAGAACACCTGATCTGCCTCTTGAGAAATGTGTATGCAGGTCAGGAAGCAACAGTTAGAACTGGACATGGAACAACAGACTGGTTCCAAATAGGAAAAGGAGTTCGTCAAGGCTGTATATTGTCACCCTGTTTATTTAACTTATATGCAGAGTACATCATGAGAAACGCTGGACTGGAATAAACACAAACTGGAATCAAGATTGCCGGGAGAAATATCAATAACCTCAGATATGCAGATGACCCCACCCTTATGACAGAAAGTGAAGAGGAACTCAAAAGTCTCTTGATGAAAGTGAAAGTGGAGAATGAAAAAGTTGGCTTAAAGCTCAACATTCAGAAAACAAAGATCATGGTATCCGGTCCCACCACTTCATGGGAAGTAGATGGGGAAACAGTGGAAACAGTGTCAGACTTTATTTTTCTGGGCTCCAAAATCACTACAGATGGTGACTGCAGCCATGAAATTAAAGATGCTTACTCCTTGTAAAGAAAGTTATGACCAACCTAGATAGCATATTCAAAAGCAGAGACGTTACCTTACCAACAAAAGTTCGTCTAGTCAAGGCTATGGTTTTTCCAGTAGTCGTGTATGGATGTGAGAGTTGAACTGTGAAGAAGGCTGAGTGCAGAAGAATTGATGCTTTCAAACTGTGGTGTTGGAGAAGACTCTTGAGTGTCCCTTGGACTGCAAGGAGATCCAACCAGTCCATCCTGAAGGAGATCAGCCCTGGGATTTCTTTGGAAGGAATGATGCTGAAGCTGAAACTCCAGTACTTTGGCCACCTCATGAGAAGAGTTGACTCATTGGAAAAGACTCTGATGCTGGGAGGGATTGGGGGCAGGAGGAGAAGGGGACGACAGAGGATGAGATGGCTGAATGGCATCACCGACTCGATGGACATGAGTCTGAGTGAACTCCGGGAGTTGGTGATGGACAGGGAGGCCTGGCGTGCTGCGATTCATGGGGTCGCAGAGAGTCAGACACGACTGAGCGACTGATCTGATCTGATCTGAGGGCAAAATAAAGTCGTACTGGGACTATCCTGGTGGTCCAGTGGCTGAGCCTCCACTCTCCCAATGCAGGGGGCCCAGGTTCAGTCCCTAGTCTGGGAACTAGATCCCACATGCTGCAACTAAGACTCAGCACAGCCAAATCAATATTTTAAACATAATAAAAGTAAAGGCATAACCGTCCCTAGATACTGAACGAGGTGCATAAGGGAAAAGGGAGTCCTGGAGAGCAGAAGGATGGCTAGAGATGCTGGCCAGCACACGCACAGATCTAAAGCAGTGCCTGAAAGTCATTGTACTTATGCTCACGGGAAGTAAAACAGACAGAGCTAAACTCGGAGACCACAGTTGGAGTTAAATCTGTCTGTGCGCCTGAAATTGTTGAGTGTGCGAATACTGGTTTTCTTTAGATATGAAGTTGTATCCATGTTAAAATTTTACAGGTAATTATTAAAAGCATTAAAGTAGAATCTCTAACTTCCAAACAAGTAAAGAAAATGATTTAAGAAAAAATTTTATTTAAAAAAGAGGCAAAGAAATGGACAGAAGGAAAACTGTTTTCCTTTGCCTACCGCTGTGGATGGTGACTGTAGCCAAGAAATCAGAAGACTCCTGCTTCTTGGAAGGAAAGCTATGACAAACCTAGATAGTATATTAAAAAGCAGAGACATCACTTTGCCAGCAAAGATCTGTATAGTCAAGGGTATGGTCTTTCCAGTAATCACGTATAGATGTGAGAGTTGAAAACTAAGGAAGGCAGAGCACCACAGAATTGATGCTCTCGAACTATGGTGCTGGAGAAGACTGGAGAGTCCTTTGGACAGGAAGGAGATCCAACCAGTCAGTCCTAGAGGAAATCAACCCTGAATGTTCATTGGAAGGACTGATACTGAAACTGAAGCTCCACCACTTTGACCACCTGATGTGAAGAACTGACTCACTGGAAAAGACCCTGATGCTGGGAAAGGTTGAGGGCAGTAGGAGAAGGGGACGACAGAGGATGAGATGGTTGAAGGGCATCATTGACTCAGTGGACATGAGTCTGAGCAAACCAGGAGATGGTGAAGGACAGGGAAGCCTGGTGTGCTGCAGTCCATGGGGTCGCAAAGTTAGACACAACTTACTGACTGAACAACAGTGCCCGCCGTTTTAAACAAGAGTTTGTCCATCGCCCCACTTAGTGACACATGACCACCTACGTGAGTGCTGAGGGCTTTCTGCATGCAACGACTTCATGCCTCACGGCTGTCCTGTCCTCAGAATAAGAGTCGGCTTCGGCCCCAGCCCTCCTCCCGCCCCTCGCTTAGAGCCCATCTCTTCTGTGCGCAGGGCTAAGCTGACAAGGGAAGTGTAGCCCAGCAGCCCAGCAGCGGCCCCCAGGGCACCGGGGGCCGGGCAGCAGGATGCCGCCTGGCCCCCTGAGAAGCAGTGCCTGTTGCATGAGGCAGGACCACTCTGGGTTCTTCGTCCTACTCATAAAGTAATGCATTTGGAAAAGCAAGAAAGCATTAGAGAAAAACAGGAAAATCCTACCCGTCAGGATTAGCCGCTGTCGCCGCCCCGGTTTACCCCGTGGACTTTCTGTAGGCACAGAGTCACGGTGTCAGCGGCTCTGCTGCACTCTGTGCTTTTTAGTCAGCGTCACACTCCGGGCGTTTCTCCCCATTATTTCAGTATGCCTTAGCACATCATTTCAGCTCCTACCGAATGCTGCCTCTTCTCGATGCAGCACACCACGTCTGCGTGTTCTTTCTCACGTGCTTCTCCATCTGCCCGCGTGCGCTCCTGCTTGGGCTGAGCGCACACCGCCTCTTAGAGCGCCGTGACACAGGCCGTGATGTGCCCCCAGGAGACTTCGCATGTCAGGGTCTACACTGGCTGGTTTCTGCTGAGACGAGTGAGGTTGGCCCTAGCTCTGAACGCCCATTTGTTGCGAGGGACGCACCTGTGCTGGGACTGATGTCACGGGCAGAGGCGCTCTGTGTCCTCTGGGCGGGAGTCTCGTCCTTGCCGGCGGCAGCTGGTAAACGCCGCACCACTGCGCTGGGCGTGCAGCTCTAGCAATGAGGCCAAGGGCAGGCTGCCCCCATCCGCTCGGGCAGCTGTGCGCTGAGCAGGACGCGCTGCTCTGTCACACGTGTCTCCTGAGGCCCTGCGTGCCCAGGGGCGCCGGACGAGTGGGGTGAGCGGTCGGCACCCCACTTCCCGCCCCAGGGCACCCCCTGCTGCTGCTGCAGGTCCCAGCTGTCCTGTCCTGTCTGTGCAGAGGCAGCCCAGGCTCACACAGTCTGAGAAAGCCCCCCGTGCCCCCGCGTTTCCTCTGCAGATCTTCGTCCAGGGCTGCCTGGCCGGGAAGAACTTGTCCCACGTGAAGGGCGGCTGCGTCCTGTGCGGGTTCCTGAAGCTGTTGCCCATGTTCAGCATCGTCATGCCAGGGATGATCAGCCGTGTCCTGTACACAGGTAACTCCTACTCTGCTGCGCTCGCTCACACTGAGCGACTTCCTGGCTCTCCGGCCTCGGGAGGGCCTGGGGCTGTCAGGTCCCCCGCAGCCTGCTGGTGTCAGGGAGCCCCAGGGTGCTTTCTTGGGGGCGATGGGTTTAGATGAGGGGCGTGGCTGAGCAGAAGTCTGGCAGGGACTGTGGAGGCAGGTGGCAAGAGAGAAATGGCAGAGGGGCACATCGGCAGGGGGGAGAGGCTGACGCTGCCTGCAGCCGCGGCTGGGTCTGTGTGGGGCTGAGGCCCGGCCTTGGGGAGGCCGCCGTGGGCGACACGTGCGAGCCCTCATGGGTGCCAGGTGCGTCAGCCTCTCAGCCCAGGGGCGGCATGTGTGGAACCCCAGAACAACCCACGTTCTTTCCATTCAGCACCACGCAAACGTCCCCGCTTCCATGAAGAAGCGTCCTAATTTTGTGATGTCCCTTACCCAACTCCAGCCCCGTTTCACTGGCTGCACTGCCTCTGGGCACGAGGTCTGTTTATCCCTTACACCTTTATGGGGAGAAGGCACGGCAGCCCACTCCAGCATTCTTGCCCGGAGAACCCCACGGACAGAGGAGCCTGGCAGGCTGCAGTCCGCGGGGTCACATAGAGTCAGACACGACCGAGCGACGAACGCGTGCTACACCTTCATGGCGCACGTACTCCGACAGCGCGGCCACTGGGCAGAGGCGCTGCTCCCTCGAGTCTTCTGCCGCGGTGTTCTGCCGCAGTGTCCGACAGCCCCGGCAGACCAAGGGGCACGTGCGGGAGACGTGGCTCAGCGTGGTCCAGCCGCCAGTCTGCCCCGGAGACTTGCTGCTCTTAGCGCTGACTCCTTCCAGTCCTGGCAGAGAGGCGTGCTCCATCCCCGCATCCCAGGCCTGCTCTCTGGCTGTCAGGCGGCGCTTTCTGGAGCCTCATAGGTGGTGCCCCCTCAGAGGGTAGAAAACAGGCCCCATGGGACTTCCCTTGTGGCCCAGTGGTTAAGACGCTGCCCTCCAGCATAGGTTCGGTCCCTGGTCAGGGAGCTGAGATCCCCGGTGCCTCTCAGCCAGAAAACCAAAACATAAACAGAAGTAGTATCGTAACACATTCAGTGAAGACTTTAAAAAATGATCCGCGTTAAAAAAAAAAAGTTTGTAAACTATATAAAAAAAAAATAGTCCCCTCCTCCATGCTCCCTAGGACCCGAGTCCCCTGGGCTTGGCAGCCCTGCCTCCACAGTCCCCCTGCACAGCACAGACCACCCCACCTATTGAGGAGGAAGACTGGGCAGAATCCTGCAACTCCTGGACTCTAGAGGTGGCTTGGGGGGTGGTGGAGGGCAGCAGGATGCAGGAAGAGCCAGCCTCCCCAGCCCGCCCCCCCCACCTCTACCTACCCACCAGGTGCCCTGGGGACTGCACTGGGGCCTGGGAGGCGAGGGCCTGGGACCACTTGTTCTCAGTCCTAGAAAGAGCCAGACTCTGCGATGGTATCCACACGCCTGGGATTTGAATAGAGCCAGAGGGGCGCTCAGCACGAAAGCTGGGCCTCCACCCGCTTCCTGGGAGAGGGTGGCTTTCCAGTAACGCGAAGGCCTCTGGCCTAGATTCTGGGTCTCAGGCGGCCAGAGCCGGGGTTTGCACGCCCCCACGTTGGTGGTTCGTCAGTCTGGTCTGCTGTGGCGGTCCCCGTGTTCATTAGGGCTCTAGACTGAAAATGATGTGCGTTTTACCTCCTTTGAGCTGGCCTTCTCGCAGTCTCTCTCTGCTGTGAGTTGACCACCAGTGGCGCCAGGCTTCCAGCCTCCAGCCCAGAAAGCCCCGGAAAGAGTGCTTCCTTTCTGCGCCTGGGCATAAATGCCAGGCGAGCCTCAGGGAGCCCACTTGAGTGGCAGGGGCTGGTCCCTGTGGGGGAAGGCGTGTCCAGAATGGCCAGGGGCCCGGGGGCCCTTCTCGGACCACACTGAGGGGGACTGGGGGCCTGCTGGCCGGGGGTGGGGCCAGGCAGAGGACAAGCTGCCCCTTGGTTTTCCCGTGCTCCCCCGACCTCCCCTGTGAAACTGCTTGCTCTCCGAGTGAACCTAGGCCTACCTGCCTCTTCCTAGTCCACGAGGATTCCTCGTTTCTGCTTTTCTCTCAGGTGGTAGCTTTTTATCCCATTTAAGCTCTCGATGGCCCATCACTTTCCCTTATTTACTTGCCTTTGTCCACATTTCTCCCCACACCCTCTGAAATAACAGCCCCTGCGAGACGAAGGGAGAAGGTCGAGTGGCCCTCCAGTCAGTGTGAGGCTGAATTATTGTTTGCTTTTCCAACACCCGACTGGGTTACCGGAAGGCTTGTTGGGGTCTCAGGACTGGCTGCGGGTTAAGCGGTGAACTGGCAGAAGCCCCACCTCCCCCGACTTCCACCCTGAGCCCCTGGTGAGCCAGGCCCCGTGCTGGTGCGACCATCCCTCCACCCCGAGCTCCTGGTGAGCCGGGCCCTGTGCTGGTGCGATTGTCTCTCTTTGCAGATGAGGTGGCGTGTGTTGTGCCTTCAGAGTGTAAGAAGTACTGTGGCATGCAGGCCAGCTGCAGCCCCATCGCCTACCCCCTGCTGGTGGTGGAGCTTCTGCCTAGCGGTAAGCAGTGGAGCTGCGCCCGGGGCCGGGAGCGGACGGTCCGAAGTAAGGGCCCCAGGGGAGGTGAGGCTGTGGCAGAGGCCCTCTGCGTCGCTGGAGCCTCGGGGCCTCCTCTTGCTTCCTCACTTGGACTCTCGGGTCTCACGGGCATCTGCACCCACCGAGCCTGTACCCTCCCCACGCTGCCACCACAGATGGTTCCTGGAGACACAGGGGAGCAAGGCGGCATCCCGCTGGCAGGGAGCTCGGGCCAGTGGGACGACAGAGGGGTGGCTTTCCTCTCACCTGCTTCCCCACCTCCAGAGGAGCCAAGCCAAGAGTACAGGCTTCTTAAAATTCCACGTTAGCTTTGTGTACCAGCAGGCCAACAACATGGAGACATTGATTCCCCTGAAATACGATGTAGACAGCTCCCACTGAAGGAAGCGCCAGCCGCCCCACAGCTCAGGAAGGAGGTTACCTGGCTTCTCCAGCTGAGCCTCTGTCTGTGCGCAGGTGCTGCGGCCTGGGCCGTGGGGCAATGGGAGGGCTGCGTGGCCTGGCCCACGTCCCTGGTGAATCGGGGTGGGGGGCACTATTGCACGGGCTCTGTTACCCGCCAGGCTCTCCTGACTGCAGGAGGGACTCACTCACAGAAGTCCCTGCTGCTGAGCAGCCTTTCAGGCCAGAAGCTGAGCTCGTCGTGTTTACAGCTAGCGTCTGCTGGGTGCTTGCCTGGTGTTGGGCGCTGTCTTCACCGTAAAAACAGCCCTGTGTGGGAAGCGCTTTTAAACCCACCTTGCAGGTGGGAACGGTGAGGCCCA
Source organism: Bos indicus (assembly GCF_029378745.1). Classification (NCBI taxonomy): domain Eukaryota; kingdom Metazoa; phylum Chordata; class Mammalia; order Artiodactyla; family Bovidae; genus Bos; species Bos indicus. The sequence continues at coordinate 71,796,049 of NC_091776.1, read as the reverse complement.
GGAGCCGCGTCACTTGCTTAATGGCCTGGCCCTCTGGGTCTCATGTGTTAAAGGGGGACAGCGGTGGTTTCCTTTCTACAGGGCTGCAGGGGGGCCGTCAGGCTGATGTCCAGAGTGACTACTCTGGTTATAAGGACCCAGCCGGAGACTGCGAGGCTTGTCACCGAGCAAGGGCAGGCTTCATGCATGGACCCATCTTGGCTGGACTGCCACCCTGCGCGAGATTCAGCGTGTGGGAATGCTCCTCGGCAGGCTTCGGGCACCTCCTGGGGCGGCCGGGGAGCTGGAGGCCCAGGCGGTGTCCTTCTCCCGCAGGCGTCCGCGGCTTGGTGGTGTCCGCCCTCTGGGCCTCCCTCATGTCCTCCCTGACCGCCGTATACAGTAGTGCCAGCGCCGTCTTCACCATGGACATCTACCCCCAGATGCGGCCGACGGCCACTAAAAAGGAGCTCATGATAACAGGAAGGTGAAGTACTCCTCTAATCTCACGGGTTTCTGCTGTCAGTGAAATGATGCCCCCGATAACTCATTACGTTATACATTTAGGCTCTCAGAACTGACTCAGTAGAAAAGAGCCTGATGCTGGGAAAGATCGAAGGTGGGAGGAGAAGGCGACGACAGAGGATGAGATGGTTGGATGGCATCACCGACTCAATGGACATGAGCTTCAGTAAACTCCGGGAGTTGGTGATGGACGGGGAGGCCTGGCGTGCTGGGGCTCATGGGGTCGCAAGGAGTCGGACACGACTGAGCGACTGAGCTGAACTGTGTGCAGAGCTAGCGCTTTTACGCGTGGTATGGTGCTGTTTGTTTTTGTTGCAGTTTTGCAGTGAAGATGTATTGCTTTTATAATCACAAAGGGAAGTGTTTATACTTGGGAGAAAATTAAGTGGTGAGACAGTGATAATGAGCATAGTTTATTAACGTACCCCCAAAGTAGTCCTTATGAACGAGCGTGTTTCATTATTCCAGGGTCTCTCTAAGTCCTCAGGACAGCCTTTAAAGGTAAATTTTAGTTCTTGTTCTTACTGTACAAATGGGGGTAGTGGCTCAGAAAAGGGAGCTGGTCTGCCTGACCACGTGGTAAGCAGAACTCACCCGTCTCAGGGCTACACCATCCACCAGGAGGCCACAAATGCTGGGCATAACACAGGGGTACGAACGTGCAGACACAGGCCTTGTCATCTCCGTAGGGTGACCCACCTCGAGCCCCACACGCTGAACTTGGCCTGCGTTGAACCTCAAATGCTCTCTGCGCTCCGCGCCTCTTGCTCACTGTCTTACCTGTGTGACCCCTGCAAATTGAGGTTGCTGTGACATTTTGATTAGCATTTCACTCTTTAAAAAGCACTTTTGTGAGAAACTTTAAGAAACAGATACAAGTTTTATGTAAATTGTTATAGGACATGGGGAGAAAGAGAAGACATACTCATTTTATAAAGCTCAAAATATTGATGCCAAAACCTAACAAGTACAGCACAGAAGAAATTAAAACTAAAGCCTCATCTCACTGTTAAATACCAATGCAAAAATGGTTAATAAAATAGTGGACACAAATCCAACAAAATACTAAAAAGAACAGAATGACATTTCATTGCCAGCTGTGGTTATTTTCCAGAAGTGCAAGAGTGGTTCAATATTAGAAAGTGTGGTAACACACCTCAGCGTATTAATGGATCAAAAGAGGAAAATCATATATATCCAGATGATGAAAAAGTATTTCATAAAGTAGGTACCTTTCAACCCAGTAAAATATATCTGTATCACCCTAAAAATCAAGTCATGTCTGATGGAGCTAGAAAGAAAAGAGGAGAGAATGTCCCTGCTCACCGCTGTATTTATACTACCACATGTGTGAAATGCAGCGGATCATACGTGTGAATGTAGGCCTACAGGTGAAGCTAGCAGACAAAGACTTTGAAATAACCAGGGTTAATATGTACAAGAAAATAGATGCAAAGAATTGGGAACTTTCCCAAAGAATTAGAATTTGTAAAAATGAGGAGGTCTAGAATTGAAAAACAAGTATCTGAAATTAAGAACTCAGTGGTGGAGACTTCCCTGCTCGTCCAGTGGTTAAGAATCCCCCTCGCAAAGCAGGGGAGGCAGGCTTGATCCCTGGTCAGGGACCCCACATACCTCAGGGTAACTAAGCCCACGCGCTATGAAGGATCCTACGTTACACAGAGACCCTGTGCGCTGCAGCGAACAATGACGCAGCCAAACGAATGAGTTAGAAAAGAAGACAGCTCGATGGGTTAACAAGGGATTGGCTGAAGCAGAAGACACAGTAAGTGGCTTGAAAATGGGTCAGTCAGCAATATCCAAAATAAAGCATGAAGAAAAAAGGCGCACGGGGGACACAGATGGCTGTGATACGTTATGTCTCTGGGATTATATATGTGTGACCGCAGAAGCCATTTCGAAAAGATGACAACCAAGAATGTTCCAAATGTCTGGACAACTATCCAGAGATGCAAGAAATCCCACAGATCTCCGGCAGGATAGATCCAAAGGAGACCGTACCCAGACCGTGTGGTGGTGGAGCTGCTGAAGATGGAGACAGGAGACCTGTAGAGCAGCCAGAAGGAAGTGAATCGCATCGCCTCCAAAAGGGCGACAGAGACGCATAGTGGAGTTTTCAGCAGAAACTGTAGAGGCTGGGAGACAGTGGGATGACATCCTCAAGTGCTAGGAACACACTGCCCACCTGAAGTTCAGTACCCATCAGAATAGCCTCCAGAGTGAAAGTGAAACAAACATGTTTTCTGATAAATGCAAGTTGAGAGAATGTATTCCATTGGAATTTCATGATAAGAAATACCAAAGGAAAAGACTCTGATGCTGGAGGGATTGGTGGCAGGAGGAGAAGGGGACGCCAGAGGATGAGATGGCTGGATGGCATCACTGACTCGATGGACTTGAGTCTGAGTGAACTCTGGGAGTTGGTGATGCACAGGGAGGCCTGGCGTGCTGCGATTCATGGGGTCGCAAAGAGTCGGACACGACTGAGCGACTGAACTGAACTGAACTGAAAGGGGAGTCTTAGGCTGCAGGAAAAATAACCCGGATGGAAGACTGACCTTCAGAGAAGGATGGAGAGTACCATAAAGGGTGAGTTTATGGGACATGGAAGAGAGCGGGTGCTGACAGCAGTAAGCAAAGACGTCCGTGGGGCAGCAACACGGGGGCAGGACACACCAGGAATCCCAGAGGGAGCGAGAAGGGGCTGCACGGAGTGTAAACAGCCTCAGGCTCTCTGGTACCAGACTGAGGCGTGTCAAGGGTGCATGTGTGGCCTCTAGACTGAGCGATATAAGGACAGTTCAAGGATGTGTAACAAGTCAGTAAAATATGAACTAGCCAATAAAATATTTGATTAGCCCAAAAGAAGTCAGAAGAATAAAAATTAAGCGAAAGCTAAGGTCGAACAGAAAACGATCGAGCGCTTTCCCTGGTGGCCCAGTGGTTAAGACTCTGGTGCCAATGCAGGGGCTCACGTTGAATCCCTGGTCAGGGAACAGATCTCACATGCCTTGAGGTGTGGGGGGAAACAGAAAAGAAAAAAATAGGCTGTGTACATGTACCACGTATTCTTTATTCATTCACCTGTTGACAAACATTTAGGCTTTCCTATGTCCTGGCTATTAAAAACAGGTAAAGTGTACAGCGATCTCTTCAAGGTAGCGATCCGTGTTTCCTTTCGATATATACCCAGAAGTGGAATCACCAGGTCATGTGGTACTTCATGCAAAGATGGGCACAATAAAGGACAGAAATGGTACGGACTTAACAGAAGCAGAAGATATTAAGAAGAGGTAGCAAGAATACTCAGAGGAACTATACAAAAAAGATCTTAATGACCCAGATAACTACAATTGTCTGATCACTCACCCAGAGCCAGACATCCTGGAATGTGAAGTCAAGTGGGCCTTGGGAAGCATCACTATGAACAAAGCTAGTGGAGGTGATGAAATTCGAGTTGAGCTATTTCAAATCCTAAAAGATGAAGCTGTTAAAGTGCTGCAGTCAATGTGCCAGCAAATTTTGGAAAACTCAGCAATGGCTACATGACTGGAAAAGTTAAGTTTTCATTCCAATCCCAAAGAAGGGCAATGCCAAAGAATGTTCAAACTACCACACGTTTGCACTCATCTCACACGCTAGCAAAGTAATGCTCAAAATTCTCCAAGTCAGGCTTCAACAGTACCTGAACCATGAACTTCCAGATGTTCAAGTGGGATTTAGAAAAGGTAGAGGAACCAGAGATCAAATGGCCAACATCTGCTGGATCATCAAAAAAGCAAGAGAGTTCCAGAAAAATATCCACTTCTGCTTTATTGGCTACACCAAAGCCTTTGACTGTGTGGATCACAATAAACTGTGGGAAATTCTGAAAGAGATGGGAATACCAGAAAACCTGACCTGCGTCTTGAGAAACCTGTATGCAGGTCAGGAAGCAACAGTTCGAACTGGACATGGAACAGACTGGTTCCAAACAGGAAAAGGAGTTCGTCAAGGCTGTATATTGTCACCCTGCTTTTTTAACTTATATGCAGAGTACATCATGAGAAACACTGGGCTGGAGGAAGCACAAGCTGGAATCAAGATTGCCGGGAGAAATATCAATAACGTCAGATATGTAGCTGACACCACCCTTCTGGCAGAAAGTGAAGAAGAGCCTCTTCATAAAAGTGAAAGAAGAGAGTGAAGAAGTTGGCTTAAAACTCAACATTCAGAAAACTAAGATCACGGCATCCGGTCCCGCCACTTCATGGGAAATAGATGAGAGACAGTGGAAACAGTGAGAGACTTTATTTTCTTGGGCTCGAAAATCACTGCAGATGGTGACTGCAGCCGTGAAATTAAAAGACACTTGGTCCTTGGAAGAAAAGCTATGACCAACCTAGACAGCATATTAAAAAGAGACATTAGTTTGCTGACAAATGTCCGTCTAGTCAAGGCTGTGGTTTTTCCAGTGGTCATGTATGGATGTGAGAGTTGGACTATAAAGAAAGCTGAGGGATGAAGAATTGGTGCTTTTGAACTGTGGTGTTGGAGAAGACTCTTCAGAGTCCCTTGGACAGCAAGGAGATCAAACTGGTCAGTCCTAAAGGAAGTCAGTTCTGAATATTCATTGGAAGGACTGATGCTGAAGCTGAAACTCCAGTACTTTGGCCACCTGATGCAAAGAACTGACTCATTGGAAAACACCCTGATGCTGGGAAAGATTGAAGGCGGGAGGAGAAGGGGACGACAGAGGATGAGATGGTTGAATGGCATCACCGACTCGATGGACATGAGTGGGAGTGAGCTCTGAGAGTTGGTGATGAACAGGGAGGCCTGGCGTGCTGCAGTCCATGGGGTCGCAAAGAGTCAGACAGGACTGGGAGACTACTGGAACTAGCCTGAGCTGCAGTTCCCTTTTCGGTTTCTTGAGGCGCCTCCGTCCTGTTTTCCGTAGCGGCTGCACCAGCTTACGCTCGCACCAGCGTCCCCGCGCCCCTTTCTCCCCTCCCCACCGGCTCGTGTCATCTCTCGTCTTTCTGTCTTTCTGACGGCAGCCCTTCTAGCGGGTATGAGACGGCACCTCGCTGTAGTTCTTGCCTCTCCCTGATGAGTGGTGCTGAGCGCCTTTTCATGTGCCCGTTGGCCATCTGAGTATCTTCTTTGGAACAATGTTTATCAGGTCCTTGTGCATTTGTAATTCTGTTATTGCTGCTGTTAAAGTTGTCCAAGTTCCTCTTCTTTCTGACCAGAAGTCATCTATAATTCATAGTACTGCTCTGTGTATGTAATGCGTCTTCTTTCCTGGATTTTTACAATTTTCTCTTCATTTTTGGTTTTCAGCAGTTTTGTTATGGATGTGCTGGTTGGGTTTTGCTGAAATTCTTAATCTGCAAATTAATGTTTTTCACCAGATCGGGGGAATTGTTGACCATTATCTCTCTGCATGTCTGTCTGCTGCGTCCCTCTTCTGCTTACACACATATTAGCCTTTTGATATTGTCCACAGCTCATGGAGGCACTGTTTATTTTAAAAATTTTTTTCTCTGTGTTCTTCAGTTTCGATTTTCATCAGTCTCCCTTGAGGATATTGGCCCTTTCTTCTGCCATTTCCAATTTACTGTTAAGGCCAACCTGTGAATTTTTCATTTCATATTTTCAACTGGAATTCTAGTTCTGGAGTGTCTGTTTTGTTGGTTTTAAAATTTTCTCTAGTATTCCATTTTCTGCCTTGATTTCCCATCTATTCACTCATAACTATCATTTCGTCCAAATTCTTTAAGATAACTGTAGTAGTTGCTTTGAAGCCTTTGGTCATTTTAATACCTGAACCATCTTGGGGTTGATTTCTTTTGACGTCTGTTTTCCTTGACTGTAGTTTACATTTTCTTTCTTCTCCCCATTCATAGAAAAGTTTTATTATATACTTAACATTGTAGATAATAGTAGAAATTCTGGTTCATGTTCCTCTGAAGAATATTGGCTTTTGTTCAAGTATGCAGGTAAATTCCTAGCCGATTCCCTTGAACTTAAGGAGGCCTCTTTTTTTTTTTCAAATTAATTTAATTTTTATTGAAGGATAATTGCTCTATGGAATCTTGTTGTTTTCTGTCAAACCTCAGCATGAATCAGGCATAGGTATACACGTCTCCCCTTCTTGTGAACCTCCCTCCCGTCTCCGTCCCCACCCCACCCCTCTAGGCTGACACAGGGGGCCTGGCATTCATGCTTGGTCAGTGTGACTCTGCGGAGAAGGCAATGGCACCCCACTCCAGTACTCTTGCCTGGAAAATCCCATGGACGGAGGAGCCTGGTAGGCTGCAGTCCATGGGGTCGCTAGGAGTTGGACACGACTGAGCAACTTCCCTTTCACTTTTCACTTTCACGCATTGGAGAAGGAAATGGCAACTCACTCCAGTGTTCTTGCCTGGAGAATCCCAGGGACGGGGAGCCTGGTGGGCTGCCGTCTATGGGTCACACAGAGTCAGACACGACTGACGTGACTTAGCAGCAGCAGCAGCAGTGTGACTCTGCGTCAGTTTTCTCTAGTCGTGTAGCGAATTCTTAGTCCCGGACACACTCTCTGCTTTCAGTGGAAAGCCCTAGGCGGTTCCCTCTGCAGGCAATGGAATCTTTACTCAGCCTTTTCTGTCTCTCACCAGTTGCTTGGTTGCTCGTTGTGGACTGTTGGGCAGTTTCCCGCATGAGCAGCCGAGGGCGTAAGGGAGCTGACAGCAGTCTGTAAAGTCAGGCACATCACTGCTCCATCTGAAGTGTGTACAAGTGCGTTATCCCTCAAGGAAGTAACGTTTCCCATGTATTGTATATTGTAAGCATGACCACCTCAAGACACACCCTCCAAATGTGATGAAAATCTACGCACCATCCAGTCCAGAAGTTGAAGGGGTTTTAAGAACCCTCGGGCCCCGTTAGTGTTTAGGGGTATGCTGTCTCCTCTGCCACACTTAAGGAACGGGCATCCAAATGTACCCTAAGGAGTGATTAGAACTAGCTCATAGTTTATGGTTTGCAGGTGTTCTATTGGCAGGTTAAACAGACAAGCACAAACCCCTCAGTGTCACTGACCTTCGGTTGAACTTGCAGGCTCTTTGTTATAGTCCTGCTCGCCGTCTCGGTCGCCTGGGTGCCCGCCCTGCAGGTGGCTCACAGGGAGCAGCTGTTTGAGTACATGCACACGCTGCTCAGCTACCTGACGCCGCCCGTGGCCGCCACGTTCCTGCTGGCCGTCTTCTGCAAGAGGGTCACTGAGCAGGTAGGTGGCTCACACTGCGGGGTGGGCGGGCGGGAGCAGGCTCCGCCCTCCCAAGGCCGCCCGCCTCCGGCCCTGCCTTGCACGGGGCAGAGCGCGTGGGGCCCTCCTGCACGCTTGTCTAGCCGCAGGAGGGCCCTCTGCTGTTGGCCTCTGCAGGAGGATGCTTTCCTGCTCAGAGATGTCAGACGCTCAGGGGGATGTTCAGCCCAGGCTCCTACCACCTTCCCTTCACGAAGACCATCTCTCACCACATGTAGAACTAGAGAAAGGTCCCGACTAACGGGTCGATCATCTCACCCGTAAGACTGGAAGCACGGTTTGCCAGAACGTTTTCACTGGTTAGTTGAGTCACATCCTGACTTGTTTCTCCTGCCTTGCACGCATTCTGAGCTCAACGCCTCTGAGACCTGGCTCCTGCCTGCCCACCAGCCCTGGCCGCTCCGCATGCAGCCCCCGGGCCTGGGTGCTGCTGGTCACGTGCAGTGCTGACTGCCTGTCCCCTGCCCTCTGTGGCCCCTGTCCTTCCCCACGGAGTCTTTGCTTTGCCGTGAGACTCTTTGTCCACCTCCATCTGGCTGCTGCCTCCTGCAGGCTCAGGCCAGGTGTTCAGTCCTCCAGGCCAGTTGGCTAGAGCTTTCTGCTCTGCTCAGCTTGTGGGTGCACGCTCAGTCACTCAGTTGTGTCTGATTCTTTGTGACCCCCGTGGACTGTAGCCCACCAGGCTCCTCTGTCCATGGGATTTTCCAGACAAAAATACTGCAGTAGGTTGCCGTCTCCTTCTCCAGGAGATCTTCCCAACCCAAGGATTAAACCTACATGAGACCTGAGTCTCGTGCATTGGCGTGGATTCTTTACCACCAAGCCACGGCTCAGCTCACCAGGACTCAGTTTAGCACCAAGAATGGGGTGACGGGGCGTCTGGGTTCTGAAAATGCTCCTCCCTGTGCTTGCTTGGGAGGGGCGTGGGCAAGAGGAGCAGGCGGTCAGAACGGTCTGCCTCCCACCTCTGAGTCACTCTCGGGGTGTTGGGGCTGCCACCAAGGGAAACTGGGGAGCTTGTCAGTGGCTCTCCGGCTACCCTGGTCCAAGGTTACAGCATGTTGTGGGTCCCTTGCTTGGCCTGGAGAACTTCTCCAGGCCCTCTCTCTCACCCTCATCTGTCCCTCGGTCTTCCCTTTCCTGCACGTCTCCTTCAATAAGTGGGGCCTGTGGACCACTCTCCTGGCCTTTGGTTTCAGTTCTTCTCCAGGACTCTTCTCGCACACACTGCATCCTCTGCCTCCTCCGACATCCAGCCGTCCCTGAGACTGGCTCCAAGCCCGTCCAAGTCCTTAGGCTGAGGAGTACGGTGTCTCTGTGGAGGAGACAGACGATACCCAGTGAACAGATAAGATTTCTGAGAGTGGGGTAGTGCTGCTTAAAAGTAAAGAAGGGGAGGGGAAAGTAAAGAAGCATGGAGGTGAGCAGGGCAGATGCTGGGGGCAGGGCGTGGGGCACAAGGACATCAGCCAAGGTCGTGGGAGGAGATTTCTCCTAAGAAAGTGGCCTAGAACCTGCATCCCGAAGGGCGAGCCAGAACCACCGAGATCTTGGGAGAGACCAAAGCAGGAAGAGGGCACATGCAGAGGCCTGGCAGACAGGGAAAGGGCATGCCTGGTGGCTGGAGGGGACCGACAGGAGGGCGGAGCCAGGTGAGGTCAGCGGAGCAGCTGAGCCTTGCTTCTCAGGGCGGCCAGGAGAAGCCACAAGGGCTTCCGCAGAGACAGGGCACTCCCTGACCCATGCTTCGAAGAGCTCACGCGGGCTCCTCGGACTGCGGGCGAGGAGAGACCAGGAAGGGAGTCCCCGTGTGAGAGACAGCGGACGATCGTGACGGAGGTGGTCTCCGTGGGAGTGACAGCATGACTCACTGGTGGATCGAGGGCAGGGCAGGGTTGGGGGGGAAGGGGCCAGGGACGTCTCCTGGGGTCTGTGCCTGAGTAGCTGGGGAGATGGAGGTGCCCCCACCGCAGCAGGCGAGACAGGTCTTCTCGGACACTGTTTGGGATGCGTCTTCATCATCTGACTTAGACGTGTCTCCAGTGTCCCCTGAGTTCTCCGACGGACTTGGTAGAGTGTGCGCGCCTCTCGGTCTTTGTTCATCCGGGCGGTGTCGTCTCCCGCTGCCGAGACAGCTCTGCGGGGCGCGTGAAGCCCTTGCTGTGCCAGGCTCAGCTTAGACCCAGACGACTCGGCTCAGGCCACCCTGCTCCCGGTGACTTGGGCTCCTCCTCTGCAGGGCGCCTTCTGGGGGCTGGCCAGCGGCCTTGTGATCGGCTCCTGTCGCATGCTTTCCGAGTTTGCCTACGGGCCCTGGAGCTGCTCCATGAACAGGAAGTGCCCCCGGATCATCTGCGGCGTGCACTACCTCTACTTCGCCATGATCCTCTTCACCATCAGCCTCATCACCGTCCTGGGCATCTCCATGTTCACCGTGCCGATTCCAGACAAACACGTGAGTGCTGCCGTGGGCGTGCTCCGGGGCTGACCTGCGGGCCCTGCGTCCTGGGAGCAGCTTGGGAGAAAAGCGGCTGAAGAGAAGCGGGAGGGCTGGGGGTCGGGGTGACATACGGGTCAGAAACAGGCAAGTAACCTCCTTGCCTTAAGCACAGAGCTGAACTAAAAGGCGATCCTCCAATGAAGCATTCACCCAGAGTGAGACGTTTGACTTTCAAAATACAAATTTTCTGTGAAGCGCTGAGGTCGCTCACTCTGGTGTGAGTTCATAGAAGCAGGGTCGTCCTGGCCGCCCGGTTGGCCAGTGGGGGTGCGGGTGGGGGTGGGGCGACAGGAATGCCCGCAGAGCTGTGGCCAGCGGCCCGCACGCCCCTTCTCCTGTCCGGCCGCTTGCCCTGCCCAGGAAGAGGCGTCTGCCACTCTAGTTGGAGTATAAAATGCCTGGGCTCCGAGGAGGGCGGTCACTTGTCCGTGACTCCAGAGCCAGCCAGTGGCCTGCTGGGCCTGAGCAGACGCCGCTGTGTCACCTGCACGGGCGTGGCCAGTGGGCCCAGCAGGACCCCCAGGCTTGGCTGAGCTGGAGGCCAGCAGGGAGGGTCCGGGGAAGAGAAGGGAGGCGGCGCTTGGAGGGAGGGGCCTGTGAGGCCCACGCCCTGGGGTCTGGACGGAAGCTGGGCCGGGAACATGCCTCTGCTCCGGCCGCTTTCTGCGCCTGCAGACACCTGCAGAGTGTGAGTGGGAGAGCCCTGCCGGGGCCAGGACACCGAGTACCCAAGATGAGGCAGGCCAAGCCTCCCCTGGGCTGCGTGTGAGCGCTTGTCTCTGACAGCCAGGAGGTTCTTCCAGCAGGAAATCAGCCCCTGGGTCCACCCTGTGGGTGACCCAGGAGCAGCAGACCAGGGGTGCGGGGCCGCTTCTCCCAGCCTGGAGGGCACAGCTTCCTGGACCTCGGTCGCCGGAAGGTGCGCTGAGCATGTGCCTCGTGCCGCCAGTGTCCAGCCCAGGACACTGAGCTCGCCCTTTGCGAGGCCAGAACTGAAACCCGGGGTTCCCGAGCACCACGCTTTCCCCACCCCACCCCTTCCGTCCTCCCTTGTTGGAACCAATGACCACACCTCTTTTCAGTCCCTGGAGACCCTGGTGCCCAGCTGTGACACCATAAACCCCGACGATAGGGCCCTGGTGGCAACAGGCCCCTTGTCTCCCCTCAGCTCCACCGCCTCTGTTGGAGTTTGCGGAACAGCCAGGAGGAGAGGGTGGACCTGGACGAGGACACAGAGGTGAAGAGCCCCGAGCCCCAGGCACAGCCAGGTGAGAGGCCGGAAGCCAGCGACTGGAGGGGCCTGCTCCCGCCCACAAGCCCGCGGTCTCCACGCCCAGAAGCGCCTCGAGGCGGAGGCCCCGTGATGCCTCTGAGACCCCTCTCTGGGGTTCTGGCCCAGGAATATGGAGGTGGGAGGCGTCAGCAGGTGCAGGGGGAGCGGGGGAGGGTCTGGCACAAAGCGAGGGGCGGAGAAACAGAAGCGTCTGGCAACCTAGAAGTGTCTGCGGTGGGGCGGGAGGGATGCACGGATTACACCGTGTGCCCCAGGATGGGGTGGGGGGAGGGACAGTGGGTCACGGCACCTCTCACAGCGGTTCAAGCCAGAGGCTCCTGGGCGCAGGCGGGCGTTATCCGCAAGGAGTGGTGGGCAGCTGCCCCCGCGAGGGCGCCAGGGACACCGCTGCGGACACCTGAGTTTCAGTCCCAGCAGGGAGAGTGTCCAGGAGAGGCTTGGGTCCGGGTCTCCAGGAGGCCCAGGGGAAAGCGCTCAGCAGGGGGGTCAGAGAAGCGTGTGGGGCCGCGGGGAGGGCACCTGCATCTCCTGAAGCACTGACGCAAGCAGATAAAGCCTAACGGGATTAGCGCTGAGTCTGCAGCCAGGGACCGGGGCGGGGGGGCCGAGGGGACGCTGTGGTAGGCATGTCTGGGGGACATCGTCCTGGGGCCCCACCTCCACTCCTGCCAGGGACCCTCTCCTGACACCTACAGCCAGGCGGCCCCGGGTCTCTGGAGGGTGCCAGGCTCTCGGGAGTGCTCTCCCTGGGGGACGGGGGAACTGCTCGTCAGGGCCACATGTGCAGGGTGTGTCCCTGGGGCCCCTCGCAGTCCTGTCCTCAGTCGTGGGTGGACAACTACGAGGACGCTGGTGCACACCTGCCGTGCATGTGGGATGTGCCAGCCGCTGGGTGTGACGGGCCATTGTCGTCCTGGTTCACAGATGGGGAGACTGCGGTCCCACCCAGAAGTGTCTGCCCCGGCTCCGCACACCACCCAGCAGTGGCGGGGCTGGGAGGTCGGGCACGGGCAGGCTGACTGCAGAGCACATGCTCGCGGCCACTGGCCTGTCCCGCCTCCCTTCAGGCAGCCCTTGGGTTGTGGCCGCATGGGGGGTCAGCCCTCTGGGCCTGGCGGCTGACAACAGCATCTGAGAGGCCAGGCCTCTCACCGCCACGCAGGCCCTCGTCTCTGGGGTCCCCGGCGGCGGCCCCTCCCCCGTGACACAGGCCCCTGGAACACCGGCGGGCGAGCTCCACGATCCCAGTGCTGCCTCAGCCTCGGGGCACAGCTGGCGCGGCCGCTGCCCAAGGGAGTGAGACGCAGAGCAGGTCGCCGCACGCACTGCTGGACACACTGCTTGTCGTCGTCAGGGAGGGCACCGTTCCGGCTGTGTGCGCTCGGAGCTGGCCGTGGTGCTGGCCTGCGTGGCCGCACTGCCAGACACCAGAAGGACGGCTAAGCCCCAGAGGGAGGCGTTTCACTGATTTGGCCCAGAGATCCGGATGGAAATTTGCCTATAGTTCCTGGGCCTCCCCCTGCTCCTGGAGAAAACCATTCCCCTTCCAAGGACCCGGAAGGTCCTTGGGTCAGGCCTTGAGGCTGGTACTGCCTGGAGAAGACACTCCCAGGGCTGCTAAGCAGAGAGAGCAGGGCAGCGGGGCTCTTCTGTCCTCCGAGGAGCAGCCTCTTGCCCTGGACCTGCAGAGCTGGGCTCGGTGTAGGCCCGCAGGGGAGGCCTGCCCTGTGCCAGCTGGGCTCTGGGCTGGCTGAAGTCTCTGCTGATGATAGGCGAGCGTGATCCCCCAGCTCCACTCTCTGTGCCCCTGAGGCTGGTGGGAGGCACTCCACAGCCAGGGCTGAGGCTTACTGTCCGCACGGGGAGCCGGTCCACTGGGCTCCCTTCAGGGCTCCCCACGAGACGCCAGACCCTGGGAAGACCCCTCCTGTGTGCGGCCTCCTGACTGTGCCCATCCCCTCGGTTCCAGACACGTTCGTAGAGGACAGGGGCTGTCTCTGGAAGGCCTGGGACGTGTTCTGTGGCCTGGAGTTGCTGCCCAGCCCCAAGCTGGCCCCGGAAGAGGTGGGCGTGCCTGAGACGAAGCAGAATGACATGGCTGAAGGGACGGCGCACGGTGCCACGTCGGGAGGGACAGAGGAGAGGGAGGCGCCGGAGGAGCGGCTCCTCTGGAGCAAGGCGCTCGGGCTCTGCGGGCTGCTCCTGGTGCTGCTCACGGTGCTCTGCCACATCTACTTCCACTAGCGGCCGCGCGGGAGGGGGCCCGGGGCGCCCCGGATGAGGGGCCGGGCTCACACCGCCCAGCATGCGCCCTGAGCCCCAGGGCGGCAAGGCCCGCGGCGAGGGCAGGGCCCGCAGGCGAGCACGCCTCCTCTGCTCCTGAGCCACGCCCTCAGATGGCTGCACACAGGCGCTGGCTTCCACGCTGGCTCTGGCGTTTCGCCTCTTGAGACCCTTGGGAGCCTTGCCTGTGTTTGCTGCCACCGTTTCCTTCCTGTGCCCACCTCCACTGGCAGTGCCCTCTCCTCCTCTGGAAAGGTACGCTGCTGGCAGAGATGCCCACCCACAGGGGCTGAGCCCACTGCCGAAGGTCACACAGGCAGGGCTTGCATGGACAGAGGCGTTGGCACCTGCCTGGACGGCGGTGGGCTGAGCTGGTCCCTGCCTGAGGACCAGGCGTCCCTGCAGCTCGCTTCTGTCTGGCTGCGCCCCTTGGGGACAGATGGAGAGGAAACATCCCTCCTTGCCGAGCTCCGCCTGGTCCCTCTCAGTCTGCCTGCTCCTGGGAGGCGAGCCCTGGGCTGGATCCCCTTGGCAGTCAGGTAGAGGCCACTCCTGGGCTGTGTCCTTGCAGGGGCGCCCTCAGCCACCCCGTCCTCTTTCTTCTTCTCAGACCAGAATAAATGAATCTTTAGAAAAAGTCTCAGATACGTCAAAGGGGTTTGGGGGAGGCCCACCAGCATTGCAAAAACCACCCTCTGAAGGTGTGGTCAGAACCAGCCCGTCTTTCCCCGTTCAGTCCTTCAGTGGACATGTCTGAGTGCCTACTGTGCGCCAGCACTGCTGGGAACTGTCACGGGCAGGGCTCATGGTCTCGGGAAGCAGAGCGAAGCACCAGTGGGGATGGCCAGTGCGGAGGGTGGGCCCGCTGTTCCCTGCCGGGGTCATCACCACCTTCAAGCCGTGGACCCAGCCCAGGTGGACCCAGCCCAGGTGGAAGGACCAGGATCAGCCACACTCCACAGAAGAGGAGACTGAGCTCAGTCAGGAAACCCAGTAGAGGGGCCTCTGCACACACGCACAGCGGCAGGGGCACCCCAGGGAGGAGGCCTCCCTTGACTACAGCAGGAGGTCAGCGAGCCAGCGGGGCGACAGAGTGACAGGGTGTGAGCAGGCCCGGGCGCAGAGCTGGGGGCGCCGAGGGCGAAGGTGGGAAGGGGCCCGACCTGCCGGCCTCACATGCTTTGGGACCCTGAGTCACTGGAAGCTTCAGCCATGAAGGAATAGGACCCGGTTTGCTGAGTGCTGCCGGGGAGGTGAAAAGGAGGTGAGAACACCCACCGGGAGGCTGTTAGAGGGATCCAGGCAAGTCAGTGGCAGGAAAGACGAGGGAGCCGATCAGCACCAAGAGAAGCCAGCAAGCAGAAGTGACAGGGCTTGGGTCGCTGGGCTTCTGGAAGGAGGGCCCGGCAACGGCTCTCCAGCCTGAGCACATGGGCGAAGGGCGCCCCAGCCCCCGCGCCAGGCCCGCAGGACGGGAGCAGGCGCGGATGAGGCGGGCTCCGTGCGGGCACACGGGCTCCGAGTCGTGTGAAGACGCTCTGTGCTACCTTGACCATGTTCGGTCTTTCTGATCCGTGAAGGTGGGATGGCCCCCATTCATTTAGGGCCCCTTTCGCTTCTTTCAACAGTGTTTTGTCTTCAGCACTCAAGTCTTACACATCTAAGTTGATTCCTGAGTGTTTTATTCTTTTTGATGCTACAGTAAATGAGGCTTTTTTAAAAGTTGAGATATAGTCAATGTACAATATTATGTGAGTTACAGGTGCGTGACCTAGTGATTCATAATTTCTGAAGGTCGCACTCCATTTATAGTTATTATCAAAGGGTTGGTTTCATTTCCTGGGTTGTACAGTATGTCCTTGTAGCTTATTTATTTTATACACGACGGTTTCTGTTAGTCCCCTACCCTTTATTTTAATTGCATTTTCAGATGGGTCATTGCTCAGGTACAGAAAAACAAAACTTGTATCTTGATCTTGGAACCTGTAACTTAGTGAAATTTGTTTATTCTTATATTTTTAAGTGTATTCCTTGGAATTTTTTCACATATAAAATCATGTAACCTGCAAGTACAGACAACTTCTTTCAACCTGGATGCCTTTTGTTTCATTCTGTTGCCTAAACTGCCCTGGCTAGAACCTCTGGTACAGCGTCAAGTTTGAGGTAGTGACAGCGGACATCCTTGTCTTGCTCCCCATCTTGGAGGAAAAGCATCGAGCGTCTCACGGTCAAGTATGATGTTAGCAGATGTTATCATGTTGAGGAAATTCCACCCTATCCCTGTGTTGCTGAGTTTTTCAAGCTTTGTTTATGTGTTTTGGCTGTGCCGGGCCCTCACTGCCATGCTTGGGCTCTCTCTAGCTGCAGTGAGTGGGGCCACGCTCTAGTCGTTCTGCATGGGCTTCTCACTGGGGTGGCTTCCCCCATGCAGAGCTCAGGCTCTCGGACACGCGGGCTTCAGGACTTGCGACAGGTGGGCTCAGTATCTCTGGCACACGGGCTTTTTAGTTGCTCTGTGGCATGGAGGATCTCCCCAGTCTAGGGCTGGGACCCGCGTCCCCTGCACTGGCAGGCAGGTTCTTGACCCCTGGAGCACCAGGGATGTTTTTGCTGAGAGTTTTTTGTTTTAGTTTTAAGGTTTTTTTTTTTTTTATGAAATGGGTGTTGGATTGTCAAATGCTTTCTCCTGCACCTGTGAAGGTGACCGTGTGATTTCTGTTCTTTATTCTCTTTGCACGCTGTTCCATTGGTTCGTCGTCACGCGTTGAACCCACCTTGCATCATGGGGAGAAATGCCCGTTGGTCGTGGTATATAAGGCTTTTCTCACGCGGCTGGATTTGGTTTGCTAATATTTGGTTGAGTTCTTGTGTCTATATGCGTAGAGGACACTGGTCTGTAGTTTTCTTTCCTCGTGAGGTCTGTGCCTGGTCTGGGGATGGGAGTGATGTTAGCCTCATGGAACGAGTTGGGAAGTGTCCCTGCCTCTTGTCTTTGTTTTAAAGCAGTTGGTGAAGTGTTGGTATTAATTCTTGCATGGAGACATTTAAGGGTCGGTATTAAGTTCCTTGCAGGGGGCCGGGACCCGGGAGAGAAGCTGGCGCTAGCGATTCAGACTGCAGGGAGAGAAGACAGCCGGCTGCCCTAGCTGAGAAGGGAAGCTGGTAGAGGAAGCCCGCCAGGTGGGCGAGACCGTGCAGGAGAGCGGGACAGATCGGCCAGGTTAGGAAAGGGGGGTCTTTCTACAGAGGAGACCAGCAGGGCGCAACCAGGGCCCCGGGCGGAGGGCCAGGACGGCCGCCACAGGGAGGCAGGGGCCCCGTGCACGGGTCTCGGTGGCCAGGAGGTGCGAGCTGGAGCCAGCGCGCCGTGGCGGAGGGGCGACGGGGCAGGCCGACGGAGCCCTCAGAGCAAAGCGCCCCTCTTACAGGACCTTTCCTGAGAACGAGACTTAACCTGAAAGCCCCCCTGGGCCTCGCAGCCGGCCTCTCCCGGAACAAGGGGGCCTGCTTGGGGCTCATCCCTGGGGGCCCCAGGGAGGCAGGTGTCCCTATGTCCCTTCTGGGTAAGCGAAGGCCCTAGTTCCCGGAAGGACTTGGGGAAGGCACTCACTCCCTGGGGGTGCTGGTTCTGTGGGAGGTTCTTTCCCGCAGGAAGTGGGGCTGCTGTTTGCGGATGGAACGAGGGAAAAAAAGCTGGTGTGAGTCCTGGAGAGCAAGGCCCTGGCTCAGCCCAGACCAACGAGTCCAGACCTGAAATGGAGCCAGACTGCCAGCCAGGGTGGGCTGGGGGGGACCCTGGGGCCCCCTGTGCCTCCCCGCCCCCCACCAAGCCCATCCTAGCAGCCTGCTTCTCCTCCCCGCCACGTCACCTCCCATCCCCGCAGACGCTCTAGCCTGCAGACAGCAGCGGGAGGGCTGGGGGAGGCCGGCCCAGGCTCACTTAGGGGACTTGGCTTTGGGGAGCTCAGCTGTTTGAGGGGGAGGCCTTAAGGGCTACCCTGTGCCGAGCACTCATCCCTGGGGTGCAGGTGGGGGGCCTCTTACAACTCACCCTCCCCCAGCAGGAGCCCACAGGGGTGGCACCTGTGGCCTGCCTTCCTGCTACCCCTGTGGGAAGCTGGCTGACCCGTGAGCAGGGCCGCACCCCAAGGGCCTGTTCACCAGAGTGTCCAGCCCCCTCCTCCGCCCCGTCCCTGCTCTCTGCCCTCCCAGGGGCCTCGAGTGCAGCAGGGGGGTGCAGAGAGGCCTCCCGCCTGTCCCCGAGACCCGAGGTCAGCCTGTGGCCTGGTCCTCCCAAGCTGGGCATTTCCCCTTGGCGAGAGAGAGGAGACAGAACCATCAGGTGCCACCACTCGGACCAAGATAAAGAGGCTCCGTGCGTTTATTCGGGCATGGAGTCGTGGGGCCGGGGGTGCTGGTAGGAGGCTCAGGGCTTCCACTCGATGACTCTGATGGCGATCTGGGCTGCGCGCTGCACGGCCGGGCTGAAGTCCTCCTCGAGCGCCCGGAAGGTGGCCACGTGGGGCTGCAGGAGCTTGCGGCCCTCAGGTGCCTCGGCCAGCATGGTGAGGGCCTTGATGGCGTTCAGGCGCGCCTTGCTCAGAGACGAGGTCAGCAGCTGCAGCAGCGGGCGGGTGGCCTCCGCGTCCAGGGCCGCATACTTCCCTGCCGGCCACCGATGCCAAGTGTTCCTGGGGTGGGGGCAGCCCTGCCCACCTCCCAGGCCCCCCGGCCGTCCGTGCCCGCAGCCTGAGCCCCACGAGCTCCCCGCGCCGGCTTCTCCCCAGCCACCAGGTGCCTCACCAGGCAGCGTGAAGGATCTTTTGAAAATTAAACTCCAGTCGCTGCCCCCTGTCCCCGCTTGCTGAAATGCCACGCTTGCCCCCACCCTCCTGCGTCAATCACTTCTCGCTGCTGTCACACTGGCCAGCCCCCTTGGCCCAGGTGCCCCCGTCATCCTGTGGGTCCACTCCACACCCGCTGCCCCCAGGACACCCCGACAGTCTGCTCTGCCTCGTGCCCCTAGGTCCCCAAGCTGCAGACCTCAGAGGCCGAGGCATCCACGTCTCCACCGCCCACCTCACCCCCACACTGGGGCCTGGCCTGCCACGGGGGCTCAGGGTCGCTCGGCAGGAACGCCAGCTCAGGGAAGGTGGCCTCACGTCCCCAAACTCCCACGTTGCCAGGGTCCCTTGAGAGCCCCCAGCCCTCCAGGCGCGCACCCAGGATGCCCGGGGGGACCCTGAGTGTGGCCCAGAGCGGGCGGGGGTGGGGGTGGCCGGGGGGCTGCGGGGGCTCCTCAGAGCAAATGGGGAGCGGCAGGACTCCCAGCACTGGGGGGTCTGCCGCTGACTGAGGATCAGAGGCCCAGGCAGCCCCGGGGAACCGGTCCGGGCCCCTCCAACCACCCAGGGCACTGACTTGAGTGTGGGAGTCGGGGTGCAGGGTAACCTCAGTTCCTCTTCGCCCCCCGGCCCCGCCCCAGCACACTGGGGAGAGCGCTGCTGGGCTCCATCGTCTGCCGGGACCTCAGGAGGACTGGCTTGGGTGTGGCAACCGAGTCAGTCCGAGAATTTTGGTTCACAAAGGACTGGGTCAGAGGCAGGACTTCCAAAACCAGGGAACCGAGAGGATGACAGGGAGGGGCCCGGCCGCCCCAGAGGGGGCGACACCGGCCAGTCAGGGCCGCGGCGACCCCCGCCCGGGCCGCCTCACCTTCGGTGGTCACCGTGGCGTTCATGAGCGCCCCCGCCGCGTTGGCCTGCACCTCCTCGTCCCTGTCCTTCAGCAGGTGAACCAGGATGGGGATGACATCATGCTGCCACACCTGGATCTTGCCCTCCGGGGGGACGCTGCGCCGGGCACAGGCTGTGAGCACGGCCACCCTGGCCCACGAGCGACTCGACGCCCCGGGCTCCCGGTCCTGACTGCACAAGGCGTCTCCTGGGCCTCCCTTCCTCACGGGAGGGGGCGGGACTGGGGGCCTCCTGGGGCACAGACTGTCGGGCCGCCCTGGTGGAGGGGTCCTACTCCCCCAGGGCACGCAGGCGGGGGCGGCCAGCCGGGGCCTCACCTGACGGCAATGAGCGTGCGGGCGGCTTTGCTGCGGATGTTGCAGTTGGTGCTCAGAAGCTTCTCCTTCAGGAAGGGCACCGCGCGGCTGGCCAGCGCCTCGGTGGCATCCTCCGTGAGGCAGGCGGCCAGCGTGTCCAGCAGGAGCACCTGGATTTCTTCCTCCTCCCGCTGCAGCTTCCACACCAGCGAGGGGATCAGGCCGCTGTTGACAATGCCCAGGGCCCCTGTGGGACAGGAGCAGGGACGGAGCGTGGGCCTGTGGCCACCCCCCACCTGTCACGTGTGCTGGAAGCCGGAGGACTGCGGCGGGGGGGACGGAGGCTGCAGTATCTGACCAGATAAATTACAAATCCCACCCTCTCCTGCTGCCAAGCAGGGGCCTGAAACCATGGCTGACAAGCAGGGGTGGGAGCTGTGAGGTCACGGAGGGCCCCAAAAAGTCCAGCCCTTGGCCACCTGGGATTGGGGGGCACCCGCCTGCAACGGCGGCCTGAGAAGCAGCAGCCGCCCCTGCGGGACCCGGGCACACGGGGGGCCTTCCCCCTCCCCCAACCACCATGAACCAGAGGGAAGCCTGGGGTAGGGGCGGGGGGCATCAGTCCCTCCTTCCACCCACAACGCGACGTCTCTGTGATACCTGGCCAGCCCCGGGGATGGGAGAGAAAGCTGGCCGGGGAGGTTACAGGAGGAAGGTTTAGAGTTAACAGCACAGCGTCTCACATAAAAAGGGCCGCGCCCCCATCCACAGTGGGCGGACGGTCCATAGATTCCGGCCGAGGGGTCTGAAGGGGCCCAGTGCCCAGCAGGGAGGGGCCCCGCCTGGAGCCGCCTGCCCGACCCCTGTGAAAGCTTCTGCCTTACTCCTCCCAGCCTGCCCACCCTGGGGAGTCAGCACACAGCTGGCTGCCCAGAGGAGACCCCAGAGACGGCCAGGCAGCACCCCAAGGGTGCTCCTGAGTGCTCAGAACTACTGGCAGAGCAGCCCCCGCAGGGCAGGGAATGGGCCCCCAAGGAGGGTGCCCAACAGCCCACCCCCTCCCCAGCAGTCCAAGCTGCCCACCGTGAAGCCGTCCACGGTCCCCTGCCGAAGCTGCCACCGGCCGACACCTCTGTCTCCTGCCTTCCCGGCTCAACCCACTAATTTACTCCAGAGAGACAAATAAACAGGTTAATTAGCCTACAGGTCTCTGAGTGCCAATTAGCACCCAGGGATTTCCTCTTTGAAGACATCTCCCAGCCTTCCGCCCTCGGTCCTCGAGAGCTCACGTGGCAGGGGCCTGCGGAGAAGAAGGGCAGCGTGTGCAGGGGCCCCCAGTTGCCCCCAGCTGGCTTGCTCCTGGGGCGTCAGGTGGAGCCACCAGCGCGGCCCATTTCTTCTCAGGGCACTCACAACACAGGAAAAGTGTTTTCCTGTTGCCTCAAGAGTACTGGGTTGTCTAAGTTGTGGGTTTTTTTAATATTTATTTTTGGCTGTGCTAGGCCTCCGTCCTGGCTCACGGGCTCAGCATCCGCCCTGCAGCACGTGGAGCCCTAGTTTCCTGAGTATGGCTCGAACCCATGTCCCCTGCACTGCAAAGCAGGTGCTTAACCACTGGACTGCCAGGGGAGTCCCGTGGTTTGACACAGACTAAAGGCAGAAGAAGGCTAAGGTGCACTCCTAACTGCATCCAGCGTGTGACCTCAGACAAGCCGCTCACCCTCACGGAGCCCACCTGGCAGGGGGCAGTGCAGTGTCAGAGGAGGAGGGGTGGGAGGGGGCTAGTGTCAGCGACTAGTATCCCCGTGTGCCCAGACACGGGCCTGGCACAGCAAGGGGCTCAGAGCCCACGGAGTTCCAGCTGCAGGCCGGGGCCTGTGGGTGTGGGTGAGGGGTGGGAGGGGGCTTCAGACAAAGGCTGCACAGTTCCTGCCCTGCGGGAACACCTCTGGGTGGTCCCCGCCTGCCCCTCCGGGGGGTCTGAGTGCTCTCGCCCCCTCAGCCCTGCTCTCCGGCCTGGCCACCACCAGACAGGTATACCCGGCCCTTCCACTCGGGCCTCCCAGCCACAGTCCCGCTCGGCCACAGCCGTCTGGATGGCCACTCCGCAGCCCACAGTGTGGAGGTGACAGTCTGACCCTCTGAGAAGGACGGCACTGGCTGTCGGAGGGATACGGTTCCTGCCTGGGGGCTGCACCATCCATCAGGGCTGAGTGGGGTCTCTGCACCCGGGCCAGCCCAGGGAGGGTGCTGCTGTGGACAGGTGAGCAGTGGGAATCACGCAGGAGGGAGAGGCAAGGCCTTCAGCTGCCCAGGGCTTTCCTTCCAGCATTGCTGGGCCTGGCTCATTTGGAAACGGGAGATTTAAAAATAAAACGCGTGCGGGGTGCGCCTTTCTGCTCGCTCACTTCGCTGCTTTTCAGCTAAAAGGAGAGTGGAAGGCCTGGCTATTTATAACTAACCCAGATCTGGCTTGTTCTAGTTGGGGGGGGGGCAGTGGTGGTGCACAGACCCCAAAGAAACCCGTCAGAAAACCCACCAGGAGCCCCGACTGCCCGGCGGCGAGGTTGGGGTGAGCGGGATGGACAGGTGGGGCTGGGAGAAGAGCTGGCCAGAAGGGGGCGCCCTAGGACGGTGGGGAGGCCAGAGCGAAAGTCAGCGGAACAGTCGTCACCACCTGGGGCTGACCCGCGTAGATGAGGCATTCCAGGTCCTAGGGGCCCCGGAGGCCCCGGGGGAGCTGGGCCTCGTGGGGCAACAGCGTGACGCCTGCGTGAGCCAGGGGAGGCCCGGGTCCAGTGCGGCTGCTGGGCCCGGAATGGCTGGGACCGAGGGTCATGATCCCCAGGTGTGCAACCCCTGCAGTGGAGGTTCGGCCATTCCCGAGTGCTGGGTGGGCTCAGGCAGCAGGGTGCCCCGTCCCCCTTTCTCCCATGGAGCCAGCGTTGTGCTCTCCCATCCTGTGCTCTGGGACAGTGTGGACCCGGCCCCAGGGCCTGGCATCCGCCCCGGTGCCCAAACCTCAGCAGGCCCGGCCTCCACCTGCCTGTCTGTCTTTTCAGCCTCGCGCGGCCCCGGCTCCACCCTCGTGCCTGCCCTGGCTCGTGGGGACCCTGCTCTGTCCTCAGCTTCGGCCCCTCAGGAGCGCCTGACATGGTGACCACGTCTTCCTCCCAAGATCCCCCCACCCCGCGGCCCGGGGATGCCCCCCTCTCTGCGTGCACGTCTCCAGCGGCTCCTCCTCGGGCTTCACAAGTGCCTCTTCCTGCATCTCCCTCCCACTGGCTCCTCTCAGCCCCCAGCCTCCATCCAGCCTTTCCCAGACATGCCAGGTCACCCGGCATCTCCCGGCCTGGCCTGAGCCTCACAGATGGACTCTGCTTTCTTCCTGTCCCTGGGCTGACTAGCTGACATTTTCTTACTTGATTCTACCCTTGAGAACGACCTCACACAGTGGGACCAGGCCTACTGTGAATAAACGTGAAGACCTTGCCATCCTCCTCCTTAAATTTTAGGACCCAAAACTCTCCCGCGGTTCTTAGGCCAAGCTCCCTAGTCCCATCCAAGGGCCGCCAGCAGCTGCTACCGTCCCCTGACCCGTGCCAGGCTGGGTGGCTGGCATCCTCGGGGCTCCAGCTGTGCTGACCCTCTGGCTTCGTCCCGGCCGCACACGGCTCAAGGCTCAGCGGTATGCCCCAGCGCGGAACAGGCTTCCTCCTGCCCCAGCTCGCGGGCCCCCTCCATCCTGAGCGCAGAGGAGTGAGTGCTTGCTGAAAGGAGGGTGAAGGTCACTGCTCGAGGTGGGGGAAGCACTCACTTCCGCAGTCAGGGGGCTGGGGGGCAGCAGCCAGGCTCGTCGGGCCCCTCATCTCATACCTGGACTGCCCTGCGGGGTCTCCCCACGCTCACAGTTACATGTGCCTCTGCAAACAGCTGAGTTTGGACCCCTGGTCCCTCAGGTGCCCCGCCCTCTCTGCACGCGGGTCAACGTGCATCTCCCGTCAGAATCACCCTCTCGGGACCACCTGCTCATGTCCCCTGTGATAGGAGCAGCAGCTGAGGCTCATCCGGGTGAAGTAACTTGTCAAGCGTGTACAGGGGGCGGCGGTGGAGTCGGGGCTGTGCTTCACCCCCAGCTTCCTCTGCACCACCCTGGAGCAGGGTCTGTCACAGCCACTGGCCTCTGAGTGGCCCTCTGGGCAGAAAAGCCCATCCTGACCCGGCCTGGCGGTGCAGGCGTGCACACAAAGGAGCCCCCGATGGTCGGCCACTTCCCATTGGTCCTCGGGGGCCACCTGCAGCCAGCACGTATCAGATCTAGTCTAGACCTCAGTGAGTCATCCACCTGAGGATGCCCATCACCGACGTCTGTCCGTTCTCTAACCGTGTGTAGGCGGCACCTTCACAGGCCTGGGCTTGGCCCACCACCCCATCTCCATCAGCCAACAAGTGGTCTGACCCTGGTACTGTGACCATACAATGAGGTGTAGGAGTATAAAGAAGGGTTAGTGAGGAGCATCTGCAGGAGCATTTACATTTACCTGGGGGCTCTGAGATGCACGCGCTAGGGGAGGACAGAGGAGCACTGACATCTTGGTTCTGGCTTGAGTCTTTTTAAGCACAGGGACGAGGGGCTCCTGGCTCCGAGGCCCGCAGATGGGCTCCCCCTGAAACTGAAAGCAGAAGCTGGCAGACTGCCCTTCTCTGCATTTTGCTGAGCATCCGAGCAGTCTGTGAGCTTCCCAATGGCGCCCATGGGCCCTGGCCTCAACAGAACTGGCTCCCTCCCGCCTCTCTTGTCTGGAGGCGCCGCTCCTGGGCCCCTCCCACTCTAGTATCCTCCCTTCCAAGGCAAACCTTCTGTGGCAGGATTGCCAGGGACCCTGATGAGCCCTAACCCTGCTGGCCCGAGCAGCAAAGACGACGAAGCCCCCTTCCATCGCTGCAAGACGTCGCCGGCGTAAACCTCCAGGGTCCGCACGGCCCTTTCCCACGTCCGAGGCGGCCGTCGCGACAACTCAGGGCAGCAGGTGCCACTAGTCCCGCTTTGCAAACAGGCCTCACAGAGGTCAACCGGGTGTCCAAGGTCGCGGGGCTCAGGCTAGGCTGGCATCTGGGCCGGTGACGGCGGACGCGGCCGGGGCCACGCACCGCTGGCGCACTCGGCCTCCCCGGGCGGCAGCGGGGAGCGGGGTGGGCGCCCGGCCTCGACGCAGTGAGACCGCAGGGCCCCTCCGGGTGCCGGCCGAGCGGGCGGCGCGCGCGTGCGGGGCCGCGGAGCGCACGGAGCCCCGGCACCGCCCCCTCGGCCCGCCGTCGCTGGGCCGTGGGCCTGTCCGTCAGCCGCTCGCGCCCAATGGGCGGCGGGCCGGCGGGCGCGGGGGCCTCCGCCCGCGGTTGGCCCGGCAACGCTGCGCGCTGGCGGCTCCGCCTCCTGCCGGCGGCGCGGCGCGGCGCGGGGCGGGCGGGCGGACCCGCGGGCGGCGGCGGCGCGGGAGAGCGGGCGGAGGGAGCCCGGCCGGCGGAGCGTGTGCGCCGCCCGCGGCCCGGTCACGTCCCCGCGCGGGCGCCGCCGCCCCGCGCCGCCGGAGCAGCTCGGCCGCGGCCCTGAGGTGAGCGGGCGGCCCCGCGGTCGGGGCGCGCGGCCCCCGGACCCCGCCCGGGCCTTCTGTGCGGAGGGGGGCCCCGCCTGGGCCGGGGTTGGGGGCTCCGGGATGCGGGGGCCGGGCGCGGAGCGGCGCGCCGCGGATGCCCGCGCGCCGGGCAGGGGCGCCGCGGGCCGGCAGGTGCGGGCAGGGGCGCCCGCGCCCGGGGGTGCGGCGGGCCGGGGGGCCCCGGGCGGCCACCGGCGCGGGGCGCGGGCCGGCGAGCTGCGGGTGCGGCGGGGTCTCCCTCCCGGGGCGGCGATGGTGATGGTGAGGGGCCGGCGCGTGGCCTGGGCTGAAGCGGAAGGCGTGGGCCCCAGAGGCCTGGGCCCCCGGGGGACGCACGACTCGCGGTCGTCGCTCTCGCACCCGAGCAGGTTCCTCGCAAGCATTTAGAGCGAGAGGCGAATATCGACCCGCTGCGATTGCAATATGTTCTCGGCTCGATCTTTTTTTTTCCCTTAAAAGGCGGTGGGGGCCCTGGGGTGCGGTGGGGGGGGCGGTAGAGGGGAGGGCCTTGGGCCGGGGCTCAGTGCCCTGCTGCCGGGGGCCCGAAGGGTTCTTCTGGCTTCAGGGTAGCAGCCGAGCCTCCCCGGCGTCGGTGGCAGAAATCCTCCTAGGCCGAGAATCGGGGTTCTCTGTGAGCAGAGAAAGGGGATGGGAGGGCGGCACCCAGGCTGGGAGCCCTGTGTCTGTGTGGGGACGCAGGGCCCACCTGCTAGGAGGGCTGCTGGTCTCTCTCCCCCCTGCACCCCCACCGAGGATCGTGCAGTCTGCTCCCGTCTGGAGGAGGCTCCTTGGCCAAATTCAATTAAGCAAATGTTTACTGAGCCTTTGCTCCCCTAGGCCCCTGTGCTGGGGTGGGAGTGCACTGGCCCTGCCCTCCCGGGACTGACTCACTGCCCCAGGAGGGACAAGTGTCTGCTGCTCGGAGAACTCAGCCCTGAGGGTGGGTGTCGTCAGGGGGCCCCTGGGTGGGACTGGACTCAGCTGGGCCCCGTGGGCAAAGTGATATTTGAACTGAAGCTTGAAGGACATAGGCACAACTGGGGTGGGCCTGGCGGGCAGAGGGCAGAACGTGGACTGAGGAGCGGACCGGGCTGGGGGGGCACTCAGGCAGTTGGGTCTGGCAGGGGCACCGGAGGTCAGGCGGGAAAGGGCGGAGGCCGCCCGAGGCTGGAACGCGGGAGGAATGGCTGACCCCCTGCAACCGTCAGCGGCGGCCGCTTCCGGGGAGGCTTGTGGTATCCTCACCCGAGCGAGGAGCAGCAGCATGGCCCAGAGCCCACCGGACCGGGGAAGAGCCCAGAAGACCCCGAGGTGCTAGCGGCCTCGGCCAGCCCTTCCAAGCAGGGCTGGGCTACTGGGTAACCGGCTCCCCCTTCCTGGCCAGCACGGAGGGTGATGGTGTTGAGCTGGTGGCTCTGTTCCTCCGGGGTGCGGACCTTCCTGAGCGGTAACCGTGGAGACGTGGGGGTCTCCAGGGAGGGGCCGATGGCAGGGGAGGCTCTGAGTTAGGCAGCGCTGTGCCTTCAGCATGCCTCACGCTTCACGGACAAGACACTGGCGTTTGGGGTAAAGCGCGTGTGTTGTACAGATGCTGATTTTCTCAGACGGGAGGTGAAGAGTCACTTTCGTCCCCCTCAGCAGGCCGGGGTGACCTTCTGTTCTGGATCTATTTGCCTGCCGCTGCCGAGGGTGTCTCTGCCCTCCCCCTGAAGGGGCTGTGTGTCGTTCATCTATGCAGTGCGCCCCCTCCTTGCCCCCCACCCGCCCCCCCAGACACACACCAGCTCTTGGCTGAGGCCCAGCTCACTACAGGGAGAGTGGGGCCGCCTGCCTGCCTGCCCTCGCGGGGCGCAGCCTGTGCTCGGGGGCCGGAGCTGCTTGCCTCTGTGCTGTCGCCCGGCCCCTCTGCAGGGACCCGCCACGCAACTCCAGACGGGGGGCACGGGGAATGAATTCTCTGCCCTGCCCTCCCCCCTGCTTCTCAGCTCTTCTGTCTCCTGGAGTCCCGGGAGGACAGGTTCCTGGTCTGTCTGGAGCTTCTCCGGTGATCCCAGGAACTTCTGGGTAACCAGGGGCACGTGGCCAGGCTGCCCAGGGCCCCTGCAGGAGGCCGGGGCAGAGGGGACGCAGAGCCAAGTGGCGGGGAAGGCTGGCCTCAAACTCAGGGCATGGCCCCAGCGGCCCAGACCCCACTGCCAGGCTGCCCCGTGAGCACACGCGATGACTGCACGCCGCACCCTCCTGCCCAGCTGTGAGGACACGGCCTCCCTGACCGCCCCATGCCGGACCTCGAAGAACCTGGATTCTGTGTGGCGTGCTCCCGGCTGCCAGCCGCGTCTGGCCTGGCAGGAACCCTGGAGGAGGCAGATTAGCCACCCCGCACCCCCAGGAAGGAAGCCCAGGGCGGCCGAGCCCCAGGGCCGGTTCTGTGGGCTGGCAGGGAGGCGGCCCCTGGAAGCTGACAGAAACGTCAGGGCAGACACTGAGGCTCAGCCCTGGCGGGAGCCCTGAACCACTTGTGCAGCCTCAGGGGGCACGGCGAGCCCCAGGGCCGGCGGGCGCAGACCACCGCCCCCCGTCCCCCCCAAGCCTGTTCTTGTCCCCACCGCAGGCAGATCCAGGAGAGCCCTGCCCGTCCCTGCATGGCCCTCCCCGGCGTCCACACTGCCAGGGCGGGCACTTCCTGTGAGTGAGCTAACAGGGACCAACCCGCAGGGACCACCTGTCTCCCTGGGCTGCCCCACAGGGGAAGCGGAACCTCACCCGCTCGCCCGGCTCAGCCGCGGGTTCCTTTGCTGATCTTTACACGAGGGCTGGGGCAGCGCCCAGTGCAAGCACACTCAGCCCCGAGGACGGACAGACACCCCGTGACCGGCATCAGGCAGGACAGTTGCCGTGAAGGAAACCAGTGCGGCGGGTGGGAGGGGGCGTCTCTGTGGCGGGGCTGTTGACGCAGCGCCTTGGAGAGGCGACGGTCGAGCTGTATGTCCCCCAGGGAAGAGCGCCAGGGGGAGGGTGGCCGCTGCAAAGGCCCAGGGGTCAGGGAGCTGCCGTGGGGGGCCGGGCGGGTGGGATCACCCTTTTAAAAGAGACCCACCCGGTGGACGGCGCGGGGGCCACCGCTGTGCTCGTGGACAGGGGCTGCTGACCCAGGGCGGGGCCAGGCGCCAAGAAGGGGTCGGACGCAGGGGTCAGCTGAAAGTGGGTCCGCCAGCGGGGCAGGGGAAGGGCGGGGCCGGCCTCGGCGAGGAGGCGGCCGCAGAGGCTGCGTGGGGCGTGGGGAGCGGGAGCGATACGGGTGGACCCAGGCGCCCGTGGTGGTCTTCGGGGAGAGCCGGCGGGCACGGCGCCCTGGGGTCCGTACACCAGGGGCCGGGGCACGGGGGTCAGCGAGGCTCCTCCGGGTTGAGGACGGGTGGAACCAGGAGCTGGGATGCGGGGCCCGGAGGAGCATGTTGGCGGGAGGGGTGGGGTCCCCCGCGGGGACCAGCTGCACCAGCTGCGGGGCCCGTGTTACAGGTCATTAAGCGTCTGTGAGGCCCGTGACTGCAGAGCGTCAGGCCGGCGGGCCCTGTGTACGCGCCCAATGAGGCCCGTTGTGGAGCGGTGCCCCGGGCCAGCGCCCACCCTGTGCTTCCCTTGCCCCCACCCCAGCCCGTGGGCGGCGGGGCCAGAGCCGGCACCAGGGGCCGCAGGGGCTGCCGCCCGCCCTCCCGCGCGGTGCTTCTCCCGCTCTGTTTGTGGGCCCTGGCCCTCGGGCAGGAGGCACGGCCAGATGGCGGCGGCCTGGGCCGCCCGTTGGCAGGAGCGGGCACACGTGGTGCGCAGCCTCATAGACAATGGCTTCCCGGAGTTCATCTCTTTTCCAAAGGGACCTGCTGCACATCACAGAGTTTGGAGTTGCCTGCTTCTAAATTGGGGTGGTGCTCTCTCGCAGAGAAGTCCCTGGAGGATCTGTGAAAGTGCTAAGGAGTGAGCCTGTTAGAATCCTCTGCGTGGGGGTGGGGGGTGGGGTCGCAGACGTCGGCCCCGCCTGTGGTCGAGCAGCCCTCCCCAGCTCCTCCAGCTCCTGCCTCTCCTGATTTTGTGCTGGCCTGACCTCCTGCTCAGTGCCCAGCTGTCCTGAGCTGTGTGCGTACCTCCGGCCTGCCCACCTGTCCTCCCTTGCTTCCTGGGGCCCCTCAGAGCGACCCCCAGGACCCAGCCCGCCCCCCACAGCCCTGGCCGGCACGTGTGGGTGTGGGGCTGTCCCCCGGCGTGGCCGCCCCCTCACCCTCTCCGTTACCTCTGACGCGCTGTGCAAACATATTTCTCCAGAAAACGCCGGGAAGAAAAAAATAATTAGAGTGTTGCCTCCATTATCCAATTTCTGATTAATCAAACTCTCTTTGTTCTCGGCCAAAATCTGTTCATTTCCCTGAAACACTGGGCCGGTGCCAGGCATTGATTTCCTCTGTGATAACTCCACGCACGCGTGCCCATGCCCGGCCTCGCCCGGCGGGCGGCGGCCGGGAGGAGGGTCCAGGCGGGCCCCACCGGGAAGCCACCCCGTCCCGGGCTGGGCCCTGCCCCACGCGGCCCCGTGGCCTGCTCTCCAGGTGCGTTGGCCTGCTTCTCGGCCGTGCTGCGCAGACGCGGGGATCTTTGTCCCCCAGCCAGGGATGGAACCCACAGCCCCCCGCTCTGGAAGTGCAGAGGTGCTCCAGTCCTGTTGCTGGCTGTCCTGGGCGCTTCTGGGGCAGGAGACGGAGGAAGGGAAGGGCGTGAGCGGTGTCTGGGTGCCGAGGGTGGGGTGGGGGGCGTGGGGCCTGTAGGCTTGGGGGGCCAGCCTGGGCAGGGGGCTCGCAGGCAGGCCGGGTCAGGGTGTAGCCGGGCACACGCCTTGTCCATCACTGTGGGGACGCCCCCGGCCTTGCTGGAAGGCTTCCCGGAAGTCCCCGGCTGCTCCCTGCCCCGAGTGGGCCCCTCCCTCGCTCGGTACAAAGGGCGGGTGCGTTCATCTGGCACCTGCTTCCTGCCGGGTACCTGTGGGCCGCGGGACACCTTAGTGACAGAACCTGCCCACAGCCCCCGCCCCGCCCCGCGGAGCCAGCATCCCATAAGCGCGAGGGCACTGCCACAGGTTAGGAAGCCACAGTGTTGTGTGTGGGTCGTAAATAACGCTGGGGCGGGGGCGCTGAGCTCAGAGCCGCCCTGCCCTTGTGTCCCCAGGGAGCAGGGAGCCGGGGCCGCTGGCTGTTCGGGGGCCTTCCAGAGCAGGGCCTGGGGCCTCGGCCTGCAGGAAGGAGGGGGCGGGGGCCAGGCGAGGCTGAGGAAGGCCCTGTCCTGGGGGAGGTCCTGACCTGCTGCTGGGAGGGGTAGGCCGGAGCCTCGGCTCAGGGCCCCCTGGGAAAGGTGTTAGGTCTCAAAGGCACCGCTGCGGCTGCGTGCTGCGGGGCAGAGTCTCCCTGGCCTTGGGGGGGCGTGGGCAGGGTGCTACGGGCACCGGGGGGGGACGCTGAGGGAGGCCGGCTTTGCCCAGGGGGCAGGTGCCGGAGGGCGGCCTGTCCCTGTCCTGTCCAGTATTCCTGGCATCTGGGCATGCAGGGGTCATCTCAGGAGGTACTGTCGTGTCCAGAGGCAGCAGAGAGTCTGGTTCTGCTGCAGTGATGTCGGCCAGGCCCCGCCTCCCACGCCAGCAGCGCCGCCTCCAGAGGATGGGCGTCTCGGTGGGAGGTGTGCACTTTCTGCCCTCTGGCCCCTGGGGGTCCCTGCCAGGGAGCCCACACCGAGCCGCCCCCTGGGGAACTGTGGGAGGGACGCTGCTGCGGTGGGCCTGCCCTTAACCAGGCCCAACAGGTGCCTGCTGCCCGCGAGCCCTCTCTCGGGCAGTGTCAGGCCAGGTGTCCCCGCCCTGTGTGATGGTCTGTCTCCTCCAGCGTCAGCTCTTTGGACCTGCTGCCACACCCCTGGGGCAGCTCCCCGACACACACCCTACTCCCGTCTCCATGGCGCTGCCCTTCCCCGCTTCCCCCACCAGAACACGAGCCCCGGGTGCTCTTCCCCGCTTCCCCCACCAGAACACAAGCCCTGGGTGATCTTCCCCTGTTCCCCCACCAGAACACAAGCCCCGGGTGCTCTTCCCCGCTTCCCCCACCAGAACACGAGCCCCGGGTGCTCTTCCCCACTTCCCCCACCAGAATACAAGCCCCGGGTGCTCTTCCCTGCTTCCCCCACCAGAACACGAGCCCCGGGTGCTCTTCCCCGCTTTCCCCACCAGAACACAAGCCCTGGGTGCTCTTCCCCGCTTCCCCCACCAGAACACAAGCCTCCGGGTGCTCTTCCCCGCTTCCCCCACCAGAACACAAGCCTCCGGGTGCTCTTCCCCGCTTCCCCCACCAGAACACAAGCCCTGGGTGCTCTTCCCCGGTTCCCCCACCAGAACACAAGCCCCCATGTACTCTTCCCTGCTTCCCCCACCAGAACACAAGCCCCGGCTGCTCTTCCCCGGTTCCCCCACCAGAACACAAGCCCCGGGTGCTCTTCCCCAGTTCCCCCACCAGAACACAAGCCCCCAGGTACTCTTCCCTGCTTCCCCCACCAGAACACAAGCCCCTCGGTGCACAGGCTCACTCCCGTGTCCCCGAGCCCAGAGCGGAGCCTGACACCCAGCTCAGGCCCCCGACGGTACCACAGTGGTCAGACGGGTCCGGGTGAAGATGGTCGCCCATTGGGAGGGCCTCAGGCTGTGGTCTAATGAAGTGGGCTGAGGGGCTCAGGGCAGCAGTTCTCTGAGACAGCATCCGTGCTGAGCGAGGCCAAGGGAGCAGCACTGACCCCCACCGCGGGGTTCCTAGCAGGGAGGGGTTCAGCCTGGGTGCGCCCTTCTACATGCTGGGGGCTGGGTGGTCGCCGGGCCATGGAGAGGGCCTGAGACCCCCAAGCTGCGAGAAGTACCCTCCACCCGGGTTGGCTGCCTTCCTCCTCTGTCCTTTCCCTTAAGGGGAAAGCCCCGTGAGCTGCCTGGCTCCCACCCCCCGGCCTTGCTGACCCCACTGTCCAGCGGCAGCGGGCCCGTGGCCTCCCGGCAGTCCCCGGGCTGACAGCTACGACCCCACTGGTCTCGTTCCTTACGTCGGAGCTGTGACGGGCTTTCCGTTCGAAGCAGGAACAACAAGAGGGCACTTTTAAAGCAGAAATGTCTCAGTGAGAAGGCAGTCAGCTTAAAGAAAACGGGGCCACATACAGCAAGAACAGGTGACCGGCTGTGTCGGCACCAGGGGGTCGGAGGGCCCCCCACCCCACAGGCAGCCTGAGGGCGCTGCCCGTTCCCCAGACCTGAGTCCTACACCCGGGGCCCCATGCCCAGCTCCAGCACCCTGCGAGGCTGATGCGGGAGCCGCGCTCGCGGGACGGCGGTGAAGGCTGTGCCCCACGGGCCCCAGACACCGAGGGTGCAGCCAGGCCCTCCCTCAGACCCCACCTCGCCGGCTTCCCGGGGACACAGTGTCCCTGAGGCCCAGCCCACAGCTGCCCTGAGTTCGAGGACGCGAGCAGACCGCCCCATGTGTCTGCGGGCCTGGGCCAGCCGGGCAGGGCCATGAGCCCTGAGGTCAAAGCCTTGTGCTTGGGCCGCAGCTCCCGCTCAGCGGGTGGAGGCGGGTCAGAGCTGCAGGTGAAGGGCACAGGCCTGCGGGGCTGTGGACGGGCCCAGGCCGAGCTCCAGCAGGCCCAGCAAGGGCGCCCGCGGACCGGTGCTCAGACGCAAATGTCCACCCGCTGCGGGACGGGGGAGCGCAGCTGAGCGAGCCTGCGTGGGAGCGGAGACTTGCCCTTCCTGGGAGGCAGGGCTGGGGCCAGCAGGGACCGTGGTCCGCGAGGGCAGGGCCGGGCCTGTGTGAGAGACGATCCTGGCGGGGAGCCCGTGGCAGAGGCACGTGGCCAGGCCCCGGGCACTGGGGCTCAGGCTGGCGACCCCCAGGTCCCCATGGAGGTGTCAGCCCAGGAGCAGCTCTCTAGAGCGTCAGCCTGGTGGCCCGGTGCTGGGGTGGTCTTGCCTGACCACACCGGCCCTGGGGTTTGGGCTGCCCTCCGCCCTGGGGTCCTTCCCTGACTCCCCGCACAGCTGGCCAATCCAAGTGACCTCTGCTCAGACCCCGCACGCCCCCTCAAACCCAGCCCTGCCTGGGAGCCCAGGGCTCAGCGTGGAGCGGGCTTTCCTGGGGGCGGGGGCTGCCCTGTCTCATCTCTGCCTCCCTGGAGGAATCCGGGCCCCAGGACAAGCCCGCCCCGCCCGCTGGGTCCAGGGCTCCTTGGCCCCCTAAGCCGATAAGCCATTCTCCGTCCCAGGGACCCTCTGGCTTAGGCCGGCTTGGGCACGACACCCGAGGTGACCTTGGCCCTGGGCTCCCTGCCTGCATCAGAGGTGGGGACCACAGGGGGCCGCTGGGCACGCAGTTGGGGGCTGCCATCCCAGTCGTGCTCCAGCTCTTGACACGGCCGCAGGGAGGGCGGCAGCAGACCCGGGAGTCACGGGGCTGGAGGTCTGGGCCAGGCCCCGGGGGGCGTCCAGGGGCAGCCCACTGGACGTGCAGGGCCCCACCGAGCCCGTGACCCCAGCCCTGGCCCCGGGTGGCACCGCGCTCTGTGACTCGAGGCCTGAGGGGCGTGTCCGGGGAAGGGGCCAGGGTGGGGGTCGAGGTCGGGACAGGGCGGCTCTGAGGGGAAGCATCTCTCTCAAGGCTGTGGGGGGGAGGGCGGGTTCCAGCCGCAGAGTCCTGAGTGGGCTCTGGGTTTGGGGTCCCACCCAGGTGGCCCCTGGGTCCACAGGCAGATGGGTCGGCGAGGCCGCGAGGCCACTGAGGGGGCCGGGGTGGAGCTTCAGAGGACGCGGTTGCCCTCACAGCTGTCGGGGAGCCCGGGCTGGTCCACCTGTGTACACTGAGCCCGTTTCCCCCCAGGGTCCCCCCTCCCAGCCTGGGCCAGACCCCGGTGCACCCGCAAGCCAGCTGCAGCCGTCCCCCACCCCCACCCCGGGACAGCTGCGTGCAGAGCGTTCTGCATCCAGGGGTGCTGTTCACACCCAGACGGAGTGCGGCCCTCGTCCCACCTGACCCGGAGAGCAGGCCGCCCCCCGCTGTCGGGCCAGCTCCCTGCGTCCTCCGCTTCCCCCAGGCCGGCCCGTGCACCCCCACAGCCCAGCGCCCCGCCCCAGCCTGCGCTCTAAAGCTGGGCCCCCATCACTGCTCACGTGCCGCCTCTGGTTCGATGCCTGCCCTCCTCGGTTGAGGGTCTCCAGCAGGCCCGCCACTGCCCGCCGGCCAGCCCAGTGAGTAACTGTGGGTGAGGGCCCGGAGTCCACGTGCAGCCATCTCGTCACAGCCCACGCGGCACACAGACGCGAGCACAGGCCTGCGTGCGTGTGCTCTCAGCACACGGCATGTCGCCACGCGGCCCCCAGCGTGCACCGTGGCTCCTGGCCGGCCTGCCCGCCCGCCCGCGCCTCCCCTTCTCTGTCGGGGTCCTGCCCTCTAAGTTCCCTGGTCAGTCTCTCCCCTGCGCCCCCCGCCTGCCTCTCCCAGCCCCACGCCTCAGTGGAATCCAGGCAGACCCAGCGGGGCTCCCGGGTGTCAGGTGCTGGGGACCGGAGATCGGCTCCTGGCCAGGGCAGGACGTGGCGTCGGCCCCGGGCCTGTGCCTCTGGGCCGACTGGAGGCGCCCTCGGGGGTCCCGGGAAGCCCAACTGGACCCAAAGCACCAGGCCCACCGCGGAGACCCCCGGGGCTGTGGCTGAGACCCGTGGGCTGCAGGGAGGCTCTCAGGGGGGCCTCGGGCCTGGTTCTGACGATCTGTGCATGGCCCATCTGCAGCAGCTCCAGACTCAGCCCTTAGGGCACGGTCGCCCCAACCACGTCTCCCTCTGACCCACGCGGTGCCCTGTGGCCACCCCGGTCAGGGACCGCGTGACCAGCCCCACCTTTCTCACAGAGGTGTTAAAATACGCGTAGTGAGATTTATCCATGTAACCGTTCTTTAAACGTGTCTTCACTCGTCTCTTTTTGGCTGTGTTGGGTCCTCTGGCCGTGGGGGGCTCTTCTCGCGTGCGGGGAGCAGGGGCCCCTCCCAGGTCGGGGTGCGCGGGCGTCCCACTGCGGCAGCTCCTCTCCTGGCGGAGCCGGGCTCTGGGCGTGGGAGTTGTGGCCCACGGGCCTAGTCACTCCTCCTCGGCACACTAAACCCTCTCGGTCCAAGCCCGTGGTCGAACCCACATCTCCCGAACTGCCAGGGATCCCTCGCTGCTGGACAGCCGGGGAAGCCCCTTTAGCCGTGTGTAAACAGGCGCAGTTCCGCGGCATCAAGCACACTCACGCCATGCAACCTCGACCGGCATCGTCTCCAGGACCTGCCCGTCTTCCTAAACCGAGACGCCTTCCCTTGTAAGCACAGCCCGCGCCGCCCCCCTAGCCCCGCACCACCGTCACCTCCAGCCTCTACACCTGTGACCCGATTCGGGACCACCCCCAGCCCCACACCACCGTCACCTCCGGCCTCTATGCCTGTGACCCGGGTCGGGACTGCCGAGAATTAGAATCATGACAGCGTTTGTCCTGAGGGCCAGGCCTGCCTCGCTGAGTGTCGTGTCCCCGAGACTCATCCATGTCGTGGCCCGCGTCAGAGTGTCTTCTTTTTTGAGGCTGAATATCGTTCCCGTGTATGTTTCCATCCCAGTCTGTTGGCCCCTCGGTCCCGTCGGTGGACGCTGGGCTGCTTGCGCCTCTTGGCCGTTGACGGATGACGCTGTTGTGAACACGGGTAAGCGAGTATCTTGCTGAGACCCGGCTGCCAGTTCTTTGGGGTCTACACCCAGAAGTGGACTCACTGGGTCGTGGAGTAGATCTGTTCTTAGTTTTTGAGGGCCCTCCGGGCTGTTTGCCACGGCAGCCGCGCCAGTTGACTTTCCCAGCAGCAGTCCGCGAGGATTCCACTCTTCCTGGAGTGACTCCTTTATAGCTTGTGAGCTGGTACCTTCGTGCGGTTTTGATGTATGTTTCTCTGTAACCAGCGATTCTGAGCGTCTTCTCACGTGCTTCTGGCCATTTGCGTGCCTTTAGATAAGCGTCCACTCGAGTCCTCTGCTAGCTGTGACTCATCGTGTTTACCCGTGAACTTTAGGAGTTCTCGATGCTCTCGAAGCCGGTCCCTCAGTAGGGGCACAGTTAGACGTTTTCTGCCCTTCTGTGGCTTGCCTCTCGGCCTGCTGATGCCAGCTTTGATGCACAGAACGTTTACCTTTTGATGACATCCAGTTTGTTGTCTCTCTCATTGGCTGTGTGTTTGGTGTCGCGCCCCAGAAATGAATGCCTAGACCCAGTATCAGGCAGCTTTTGCTCTCTGCTTTTTCCTGAGAGTCCTATAGTTTAAGGTCTTTGGTCTTTTTTAGGTTAATTTTTGTATGTGGTGTTTGGTAAGGATCTCAACCCAGTAGGAGAGACCTGAGAAGGGGCAGGCGTGGTGGGGAGGGGGGAGCCCACTGGGGGGGGTACGGGGGCCTGAGAGGGCCCACGAGGGAGCAGGTGGGTTTCGGGTGGCCCCTCCAGGCCCCCCAGGGAGGGGCTGTGCGCAGCACCGCGAGGAGGCGCCGTCGGTGCTGTCTGTCCGGACACCGCCCTGCACGCAGCGGGCACTGGCCCGCTGGACCCCAGGCCGCGTCACCTGCCTGTGCTGAGGGGTGTGGGGGTCACCTCCGGGGCCTGCGTGTCTCTGGTGGCCCCGGACAGTGGGAGGGACCTGCTCTCCTGGGTGACCTCTGTCCCTGTCACCGACCAGCTGAGGGAGTTGGTCACTTGGGCCTACATGTGAGACTTAATGACCCCAAATTGAGAAAATCAGAACTGACAACACCAGGCACCTGGTAATGTGGCAGGCATTCCCTTTAGGAGGCTGGGCCCCCGGGAGCCCTGGCGGCTGCTTGGCTGGAACCAGACATGCAGAGCCTCTGGCCAAGGGCCTGGCGGAGTCAGCAGCAGCACACCCACCCGGCCCTGCCCCGCTCCAAGCGCGACTCCTGTCTGCAGACCTTTCTTAAGGCGCGAGTGCAGAAAACATGGTGAAAGGCACGAGCCCCTTGAACTGTCACAGCCTAGAGCTCACTGCTGCTCGGAGCGATTTCACAGACCCCTTGCTCACATGTACATGCACACGTGTGCCCTGGGGGTTCACGCGTGGGGTTGCTGCCGGCATAGTGTTCACATTGTCCTCAGCACTCGATCTGCAGGCCGCTGCATGCCCAGCGGAGACCATCTGGGGGTCTCTGCTCTAAGCCAAATGGCCAGCCTCGCTGGGGCTGCGCCGACTGGCCCATCGTCCAGTCATCGTCTGCCCTCAGCAGACGCGTCTCCAGGTGCGCCCCTTGCCCTGGGCTGCGGGGTGAGCTCCACGGAAGGGAAGGGCTCTGATTCCTCCTCCCCGCGCACCAGGCCCGTCCAGGGCTCCCCGCCCCGCTGGCCTGTGCGGGAGGAGGCTCACGCTGTTCTCTCGTTGGCAGGTGAAGGGCGGATGATCGGATGATTGAGGCCTCCGGGGCCGCAGGGAGAGCCCTGGACGTCAGCATCGTTACCGGGGACCCGCCCTCCAGTCACGCACGTGGGAGCCGCACCCCAGCCACTAGCAGCGCACCGGCCTCCCGCCACCCGGAGGACAGGGAATGACGGTGGTGGCCCCGCGGGCCCGGGGGTCGGCGGAGTGTCCCTGAGGGGGGGCTGGGCCGCCTCCCGCGGCGGGAGCGCCATGCCAACTGGAGCGGGGGCGCCGGGGCAGGGGCTGCAGCGGGCCACGGCCTCGCCCCCCCAGGCGCGCTGAGCGCCGCCGCCGGGCACCGGCTCCCTCCGCGGCGGGGTGCGCGGGCATCGGCTCCCTCCGCCGGGGCGCGCGTGCGTGCGTGCGCCGGGACTGAGCCTCCAGTCTCAGCATCGTTGTCGTCGTCCGAGCTCCCCCCGCGGCTGGTGGGCCCCCGGTGCTGCCCGGCCGGACCATGGGATGCCGGCAAAGCTCAGAGGAGAAAGAGGCGGCCCGGCGGTCGCGGCGCATCGACCGCCACCTGCGCTCGGAGAGCCAGCGGCAGCGGCGCGAGATCAAGCTGCTGCTGCTGGGCACCAGCAACTCGGGCAAGAGCACCGTGGTGAAGCAGATGAAGATCCTGCACAGCGGCGGCTTCAACCTGGAGGCCTGCCGCGAGTACAAGCCGCTCATCGTCTACAACGCCATCGACTCGCTGACGCGCATCGTGCGCGCCCTGGCCGCGCTCAAGATCGACTTCCACAACCCCGACCGCGCCTACGACGCCGTGCAGCTGTTCGCGCTCACGGGCCCGGCCGAGAGCAAGGGCGAGATCACGCCCGAGCTGCTGGGCGTCATGCGGCGGCTGTGGGCCGACCCCGGCGCGCAGGCCTGCTTCGGCCGCTCCAGCGAGTACCACCTGGAGGACAACGCGGCGTACTACTTGAACGACCTGGAGCGCATCGCCGCGCCCGACTACGTGCCCACCGTGGAGGACATCCTGCGCTCCCGGGACATGACCACGGGCATCGTGGAGAACAAGTTCACCTTCAAGGAGCTCACCTTCAAGATGGTGGACGTGGGCGGCCAGCGGTCGGAGCGCAAAAAGTGGATCCACTGCTTCGAGGGCGTCACCGCGATCATCTTCTGCGTGGAGCTCAGCGGCTACGACCTGAAGCTCTACGAGGACAACCAGACGGTGAGTGCGCGCCGGGTCCTCCCGCCGCTGTGTGCGCCGGCCCTGGCACGTGAGGCCCCTGGGGCGAGGTGGGAGCCGCCGCCTCATTCAAGGGGAGCCGGCGGCCATCGGCCCCAGCGAGGACCTCGGGGTCGCGCCGCCGGCAGGACGTCCGCCCAGAGCGCAGCTCTCGGTGGCCACTCCAGGCCAGGCCCCGCGGTCCACTCTGACCAAGTAACCACTATCCCCGCGGCGCGGGCAGGGAGACTGCCCTGGGCCACGGTGACCTCAGGGTGCTAGCGGGGCCAGTGCCCAGGGGCCTGCACCTTGGTGCCACGAGCAGGCCACACCCCGTGCCTGCTGCTCTCGGGCGCCAGGGCCGGCTGGGGCCTGCTCCCTGGCCCGCAGAGCCCGTGGACCTCCCGGGGCGGGGAGGAAGGGAGCTGGCACCCCGAGAGGCTTTGCTGCAGGTGAGATTGGGGGGCAGCAGGTGTGTGGGGAGGCCCCCGGGAGGCGGGATGGAGGCTGGCTGCTCTGCAGGACCAAGGGGGGCGGCTGGCGGTTCCCCCCAGCCTGGCACCGGGCTCGGTCCCGGCAACCTCGGCCCCACGACCTGACCCAGTCCTGAGCGTCCGTCAGCCGCAGGGTGAAGAAGCTCCTCTGAGGCTTCATCCCTGGGGTCGGGGACGGGATGGGAATTCTTTTAGGCCTTCCACCCAGGCTGAGGACTGCCCTGTGGGCTGAGGGCTCAGCCTCAAGTGTTGTGGGCAAGTGTAGGAGGTTGCCGAGGGACTGGGCCCGGGGCTGAAGCCACTGGGGCTTGACGGGAGCTTCTGGGCAAGCTGGGAGGCAGGCCCCTGGCAAGGAGGCTGGGCAGCACCCCGCAGGCCCAGCTAGGCAGGAGGCCCCAGGCGCCAGGAGCCACAGTGCTGGAGGCCGTTCAGCTGCACAGGGGTGGGTGTGGCTGGGCCGCCCCCCCAGCAGAGGGTCTGAGACAGGCAGGACCCCTGAGCAGAGACCTGGAGTTGGCCCTGAAGAGGTTTCCAATCCCGGCATGGGGGGCCTGGCCAGCCCCGCAGCCCCCAGGGCCAGCCCATCTCGCTCCCAGCCCTGTGCCTGCATCTGCCCGCCCCCACTTCTGGGTCTGGCATGTGGTCCTGGGCAGCGGTGGGGCAAGGCCAGGCTCCTTGCCGAGCACGGCCGAGGGCGTGGGGCCACCCGGACGCGTATGCACCCACCCGGGCTCCGCCCTCCAGCTCTCTTTCACCAGCTTGGTTCTGCTCCCCCGAGGCTGGCTGGTGGTGGCCCCGGGTCCTGAGGCCTTCCGGAGGCCCGGATCTCCGGGCCGCCTCCTCTGTCGTCTCCAGGACCAGAGAACAGGCGGGGTGAATTCCCTGGGCACCAGGCGGGGTGCCCAGGCTGTCGGCCAGCACGTCCTGCCGTGGAGCTTGGGCCTGCAGGAGTGCTGGGTCAAGAGGGGCATGGAGGGCCAGGCCCCGGGGCGTCCCATGTTCCACGGAGGCATGCGGCCACCCTGTCCCCTGCCCCCCACCCTGCCCGCCAGGTCTCAGCTCAGGCATCACGCCCGCCCGGCAGGCGCCCACACGCTGCCGCTCCGCACACCAGGGCCCCGTCGTGTGTGGGCAAGCGGCCTCCTGGCTGAGCCCAGTGCACGGCCAGGTGGACAAGCGGCCTCTCCGAGACCTGTGGGTCGTCACAGTGTTTCCTGGAGCAAGACCCCCAGCCTGCCCCGCCTGGGCTCGGCAGGCCTGGGGAGATGCCTGTTCACCAGAAAAGGAGATTCTCAATGAGAAAGTCAAGCAGGGCTGGAAATTCACTGGATTCCAAGTGGTTCTGACCTTTCATGCTCCACCAGCAGTATCTCGATGGAAAACAAACACTGCCGGGCGGAGACAGTGCCGCCCGTGAGTCCCGCCGCTGCTGGCCACAGCGGGGCTGGCTGCCAGGGAGTGGGGTGCAGGGCTGCCCCCTCCCCTGCCCCGCCTTCGCCTTTCCAAGGGCCCCGG
The DNA here is from genome assembly GCF_029378745.1 of Bos indicus. NCBI lineage: Eukaryota > Metazoa > Chordata > Mammalia > Artiodactyla > Bovidae > Bos > Bos indicus. The sequence goes on along the minus strand of NC_091776.1, from coordinate 71,754,709 downwards.
TGGAGGCCGGGTGGCTCCGAGAAGCCAGAGGGGCCCGGGATCCAGTGCCAGGCTCTGGACCGGCCCCGCGGAGCTCCCCCCACCCCGCACTAGGCGTCTGCAGCCTCGTCTCCGCCCCCCCCAGACAGGGCCCCCTTCCGCCCCCGCCGGCTTCTGCGTCAGCATGTTGCCAAGGGTGACGTCAAGACCGCTGGGCTTGGGGTGCGTGCAGGGCAGCCCCTGGGCAGGGGCAGATTCCGGGGTGTCCGTGGACCATGGCAGCCCGCGGGTCGCAGAAGCTGTGCCCAGCCTCGGGCGTGATGCTGGGCCCTCGTCCCAGGAGGATTTCACGGGTCCTGAGTCGGCCTGGGCCCCGTCCCCCGTGCAGGGCTGCTGGAGCTCAGCCCAGGCATCACCCGTGGGCGCTGTGGGCCGGCAGTGGTGCCCAGGTCCCTGTCTTGGCATGAGGACAGCTCAGAGACCAAGCCCACCAGCCCAGCCAGACCACCCCGCCCCACCGGCCCTCTGTGGAGCCCCCCTCCTGCCGCCTGGCTGCCGGCCTCCACCCGGGTGGAAAAGACAAGGAGCTCAGCTGTGGGCCCCGTGGGTGCCCACCCGCCTGGACAGCCCCCAGGGCATTCCCTTGAGCGCCCTGCAGGTGGGACCCCAGCACCCTGCTGTCAGCCTGCTCCGGGCTCGCCCCAGGGGCCTGCTGACAGACTTAGGGCTTCTGCACTGCGGGGCCCCCAGAAGGGACGGGCGAGGCGGCCACGAGGTGTCGGTTCTCACGGGAGCACCCTCAGTGGCTCCCTGTGCTGTGGGCTGTGGGGCTGCCAGCAGGCTTGCTGTGCGCCTGCTGTATACGTGCTGTGCTCCTGCTGTATACATGCTGTATACCTGCTGTGCGCCTGCTGTATACCTGCTGTGCACCTGCTGTGTGCCTGGCTCTGTGCCTGCTGTGTACCTGCTACGTGCCTGCTGTGCACCTGCTGTATACCTGCTGTGCTCCTGCTGTGCGCTTGCTGTATACCTACTGTGTGCCTGCTGTGCTCCTGCTGTATACATGCTGTGTACCTGCTGTGCGCCTGTTGTTTACCTGCTGTGCACCTGCTGTATACCTGCTGTGCACCTGCTGTGTACCTGCTGTGCGCCTGCTGTATACCTGCTGTTTGCTGGCTGCGCACCTGCTATACACTTGCTGTGCGCCTGCTGTATACCTGCTGTGTGCCTGCTGTGTACCTTCTGTGCACCTGCTGTACGCCTGCTGTATACCTGCATGTACCTGCTGTTTGCCTTCTGTGTACCTGCTGTGTGCCTGCTGTGCGCCTGCTGTATACTTGCTGTTTGCTGGCTGTGCACCTGCTGTGTGCCTTCTGTGTACCTGCTGTGTGCCTGCTCTGCGCCTGCTGTATACCTGCTATTTGCTGGCTGTGCACCTGCTATACACCTGCCGTGCGCCTGCTGTTTGCTTCTGGCGTACCTACTGTATGCCTCGTATATACTTGCCTCACACCTACTGTGTACCTGCTGTGTGCCTGCTGTGGGTACGAGGCCCAGGTGGGGCCAGATGCCATGGTGAGCCCGAGTGTCAGGGGTACAGGGGTTGAGGTAGGGGCACTCATCCCAGCACAGCTGAGTGTCACGTCTGCAGACCCTCTTGCTGCCTAGGGACTCTGCCCCTCCTCCGGGACGTGGCAGGCACATCTCCCAGGGGTGATTTCACTTCCTCACAGGGCTCCTTGCAGGAGGCCTGGTGTCCCTGCCGCTACCCAGCAGTAGCTGGTCAGCTGTGTCATCTGTGTTGAGGGTCTCAGGAGCAGAGGACACAGGGACATGCTTCTTAGGGGTCAGTGTGTGCCTAGCCCTGCCCAGCGGCCCCTCCTGGTCCTGGGGAGCCCCACCCTACCCACAGATGGTGGCAGGGCCTGGCACACAGTGGCATGCCACAGACGTGGCCAGGGCCGGGAAGAGCCAATGTCTGGGGCCCTGGCTTCTAGGGCGCAGCTGAGAGGGAGCCCCTGCAGGTGCTGCCGAGGGGGCCGCTCCAGGCTGTCCTACAAGTCCTGTGACCCACCGCCCGAACACCACGCTGTGTCATTCAGCCCCAAAGGGCGCACGTTTCAGTGCTGTAAGATCGTCGTCGCAAAACAGTGCTGCCCGGGAGCGTGGTGAACCGGCTGCCACCCGCTGGGACGCAGCAGGAGGCGCGTGTCCGACAGACAGTCAGAGGGGAGCCGCGGGCGTGGGTGACACCCCGCTTAGACTGGAGGGGGCTTGATGCAGCCTCCAGGGCCTGTACCCAGCCAGCTCTGCAGACGGGGAGGCCGAGGCTGAGGTCACCATCGTGGGCCCGGGGCTGGGAGCCAGGGTGCAGACAGCGAGCGGGCCTGGGGGCGCTTGAGCGGCCACTGGGGTTGGCACCGCCCTAGCAGCACCGACCTCGGAAGCAGGACCCCCAGGAAGCCCCAGTGGAGCACACCCCACCGTCTGCCTCCTGCCCCCAACCCGGCTGAGGTCACATTCGGAGGCCACCCGCCTCCCCAGCAGGCTGCGGTCTCCCCTGTAGCTGCTTCCAGTTTCACGGGATGCCAGGGCCACATGCAGCCTTGACCTCTGCACACCACGTTGACCCTGGGACCGCAGAGGCCCCCTGGACTGGAGCCCGAGGTGAAGGCAGCCCCAGGGGCTGAGTCCCTGGCGGGCTGTGACAGCACGTCTGGCCCCAGCTGCAGCAGGCACAGGGCTCAGCTGACCACACTGTCCCTCCCCGCGGATGTCCCTGGCGTGCTTGGCCCGGCCCTGTCTCTCTCTGGCTCGTCACCCCTCCCAAGGGAGCCCGCGGGGCCAGTCGCGCGTTCACTGCTGGGAGCTGCTGCTGAGGCTCGTGGTCACTGGCCGCCTCTGCCCGGGGCCCCTGCTTCTCCGCCCGGCCCTTGTCTCAGCCCCCCTCAGTGGCGGGGGCATCCGGTCCTCCCGTCGCGAGCCCTGGGCGTCACTTGGGGGTGGGGGAGGGTGGGTGGAGAGGCAGCACCCATGGCTACCCTCCCCTGGCAGGTCAGCCTCCCCGGTGCCCACGGGCAGCCCTCGGTGGGCGCGTGCTTGCTGACATTTCAGCCGGATGGGGCCTGCCCTGCCCCGCCCCACCGGCTGCTCCCAGGGTCCCTGCCTCCTGCTCCCTCGGTGCTCAGCGTCTGCCAGAGTCCGTCCTCCGCCAGCGGTCAGCTGGCCGGAAGGATGCCCACCGCACAGAGGGCCTTCCTGCAGCCCTGCTCCTCACTCTGGGCCCTCGTGGACTCGCCCCTCCACGGTGGTTGCCTCTTGCCATGACCCTGGAGGCCCCCCGCCCACCCTCCGAGGCCATCACTGGACACAGCAGGGCAGGAGGGATACACCACCCTTCCCCTCCACCCCTGGTCGCTCTGCCTTCGCCGCGTGACCTGGTGGACTCTGCCGGGGGGTGTCCATGTGTTCTCGGATATGAGGCTGGGGCCCTCCGCCTCACAGGCGGGTCAGGGTCAGCCTCTTGCCAGGTCTTGGGCTGTGTAGGCAGGGCTGCCCCCGCCACACTGCACCCCTGTCCTCTGAGACTGGTGGACATCACGTTAGCAGCTTGAGATCAGCCAGGTGAGAGCGGTGATGTTGCGGACATCAGCAGATGCTACGGCCACCCCCCGCCCGAGGCGGACGTTAAGCGGCCCCCGCCTCCTCTAGGCAGTGGTTCCCCCACGTCCCTGCCCGGCAGGCTCAGTCTTCAGTGAACAACGGCACTTGCTGCCGGCTCCTCGTAGAGCCAGGCCGGCCGCCCCCGACCCCTCAGCAGCCCCCTGCTCTGGGCCTGCGGCCGTGCACGTCATTTCTGCTCACGCTTGCCCCACTGGGGGACGGCCCTTTGCCAGAGCGGTTCACGCTCTCTGGGGGCAGGGAAATCGATGCTGTGTGCAGAGGGGCTACCTGGGAGCTGGGGGCGCTGCTGCATCCGTCAGCGTGTTCGTGGCCAGCCCCGGGGTCCTCCCCCCACCGGCCTGAGGACAAGCCCCCTTTCCTCCCCTGAGGTCATGCGGGGACTGCATGGCGCAGCCTCTGGAGGCTGAGACTGGCTTCCGTGGGGCTTGGCAGGGAGGCAGCCCCAAGTAGCAGCCAGGGGGGTCTCCTGCCCCAGAGACCAGCGTGCGGGCAGAAGGGCCTGACATCGGAGGCAGGGCCTGGGGTGTAGCTGGGGGTGCTGGCCGGGGCTCCCCCTTGCCAAGCTCGCCAGGGTCACGGGGAGGCTGGGGGCAGCCCTTCAAGGTACGACCAAGGGGTTTGGGAGGCCCCACGGGGGAGTCCAGCCCACAGCCCAGTCTCTGGGGTGGCCATTGCCGCCGGGCCTCCATAACCCCCAGCTCTGTCCACACACATGTCAGCGCGTCTGCACTCAGCAGGACCTCACGGCAGAGAACCCTCTCAGCTTGCGGGTCCTCAGATCCGGAGCCGAGCTCAGCGGGCCCCGGGGGTCCGCCCTAAGGTTACCGCTGAGGCTCGCCCAGGCCGCAGCCCCGCACACCTCTGCTGCCCTCCAGCGACCCTGCCAGCAGTCCTGACCGAGGAGGCCCAGGCTCCTGTGGCCAGCCCGAGGAGACTGGCACAGCAGCCAGGCGGCCTGCGCTTCCTGTGCGGCCGCCCCCTCCAGCTCACCCGCCGGAGGACGGGACCCTGGGAGGCGGGAGGGCAGGCCTCGGCCACACGCGGGTCCAGCCCCACCTTCCTGCCCGCAAAGCTGGGCGACAGGCCTGCAACTCGGGGACAGGACCCAGTTTTGACGTCTGCCGTTCCCGGCGCCCGTGTCTGGTGCCCGCGGGGCCCGGGGCTCTGGGGCTGGCGCTCGGATGGAGAACGCCGCCAGGCAGTGGAGCATAGATCCCGGACAGCCCCACGACCTCCTCCTGGCCTGGCTGCTGGCTGGGAAGGCTGTGGGAACCTCAGGCCGCCTCCTTTCCTCTCTCTCACACTAGAGAGCTGGACGCACAGGTGGGCTGGGCCCCCACGCAGCACGACGCCCCCCAAGGCCAAGGCCAGCCCATCACAGTGTGACCGAGCTGAGCCTCGAAGCCCGTTAGTGGCCATTCTGCCATCTCCCGCCCCCCGCAGTCAGCTCAGGCCTGCCGGGGTCAGGCTGCGAGTGCCCCTCGGTGCGGCATCGCCAAGGCCAGAGGCCACCCCGGGCGGGGATGGAGGCGGTGCTGGGCCGCACTGTCCCTGGGCGCTCCCCTGATGCCCAGACCTAGCAGGCTGGCCAGGGGGCCCGGCACAGGGCCTGTTGCCCCCAGGGCCTCCCAGCCCCTCCACGGTGGTGCGGGGCTCCAGGGAGGGCAGGGCAGTCTGCTGAACACGGGCCGGGAGCCCGTCGGGGCGGGAGAGCAGACCGTTCCCGAGGGCTGTGGAGGGCCCAGGTGGGCCCCCGCGTGTAAGTCCAGCCCGGCCCCAGGCACAGCCGCTGTGACCCCACGGCCCAGACACTTCCTGCCACGCTACTGTTTACCGACACGGCCCGGGGAGTGATCCAGGGGGCCCCGGCTGGAGAGGGCAGGTTTCAGGGACCCACCAGGAAGATGGTGACATCTGAAGGGCACGTGCGTCCTGTCTGTCTCGGGGGGACTGTGGCTTGGAAACCAGACACGGGGCCCCGCCTGGCTTCCTCACCCCCTCGCCTCCCCCTGGGCAGGGGGCTGTGGGGCTTGGAGCACCTTGCGGGGCGGGGCCTGGGGTCAGCCACGGTGCCAGCCTCCCGGGCAGAGCGCCGGCCGCTGCCCCGGCTGGATCAGCGTTCCCAGGCCCAGCCTGCCATGGCCCCAGGGTCCTCGGGAGGCCCTTGGCCACACGTGGGCGTCCTTCCCGGGAGAGGGTCTGTCACTCCGCTCGGTCTCTTGGCAGAGCTGAGGACCCTGGCCCTGGCCCAGCCCCACCCTGCACCCACGCTGATGGAGAAGCCAGTGCTGGGCAGTCATGACCCAGGTACCTGCTAAGGGTGAGCACTTCTGAAACCGTCTTGTCGGCCAGGGGAAGAGGTTCCCCTCTGGGATGTCTCCCCACCCACTGCTTTCGCTTGGGGAGGGGTGGCCCGGGGCTGCAGGAGCCCCACCTGATGGACCGAGTCAGGGCCGCATCAGGCAAGAGGGCTGGGCCCCCGGGGTCCCCCTTCCGGTCCCGGGGCGGCTGCCGGCCCTCCCGCGGTAGCGGCGATGGTCTGCGCGTGGGCCAGGCCCGCCCACACCTGCATCCCGCCGTCGGCTAATTTCTCATCAGTGACGGACGGTCAGGGAGTGAGGGGGCACGTGGATCAAGCCGGCAAGGTTTAAGACGAAAACAAGTAGCAGGCAGGTCTCGTTTCAGCGGAAGCCTAGAAGGACGGGGGCTTTGAAGGAGGTGTGCTCCCTGCGGGACGAGGGTGGGGGGCATTGGGGGCGGGGGGGGGGGGGTGAAGGCAGGTGAGACGCAGAGCCCGGGCCCTGTGGAGGCTAGCACCTGCCTACTCTGGGCCTGACTCTGGGCAGGGCGGGGAGCAGCGTACGGGGGCTCCATGCCCGCTAGGGCAGGTGCTCCACGCGTGGCCTTGGGTCTCTGGGGGTCGACCCTAACTCATTCCCCACCCGCGCTACTGAAGTTATGGGCCACCCACTGTCCCCGTGCCCCCTGCTCGGGGCTCTGCGGCCACCCGTGGGCTCGGGAGCCATCGTTTCTGGCTGAGATCCCGTCGGTCTTTGAGGTTCAGTGAGAGCAGGGCACAGATGCATGTGTCTGGGGCATGGGGGCCGGCCGCTCACGCGACTCCTGCTGCATAGGTGGGCAGGGCCCCCGCGTTGGTCCTGAGAGCGGGGTCGCAGCGTGCCCGTGTGGGGCCGCGGGCTGTCCCCGCCCGGCCCCCAAGGATGCAGGGCACCCCCAGGCCAGCGTGGCCGTGGCCTTGGAGGGTTGAGCACGCTTGTCCTGAGGTACCCCGGTGGAACCCAGGCTGTGGTCCTTCCTGTCCAGGGTCCGGGGTCCCTGGGAGGCTGAGGGCACCTTCATGCAGACCTCTAAGCCCCTCAACACAGATGGCTCATCCCAGCTCGCTGAGCCTCCTCGTGGGGGGATCCGGGACCTGATCCTGGGGAGGGGGCGCTGGGCGGGGCGGCAGGGGCATCCGGCGAGCTGCCCCAGGCCGAGCTTCCGCTGCTCCTGGCACGTTCGGGGTGGCTTTCGGGCCATCGGGGCCTGAGCACAGCTTCTCCGCAGCCTGTTATCTTGTTTAAACAGCACTGCTGTTTGAAGGGGCAGGCCTGGCCACGCGGTTACCACGAGCCTCACAATTGTTCCTGGAGGGTGGGCAGGGGACAGGCCTCCAGAACACAACACCCCCCCGTCCCCCGCGAAGCCCCATCTGTCGATGGCCTCAGGCCTGTGGGGCCCAGCACCCCCGCCCTGCCTACCCCCGCCCGCCCGGGATGCAGGGAGCCACCCCCTGGGGTGGGGGCAGGCTGGGCCCTTTGCTGAGCCGGCTTCTGGTCCCTGGGCGTGGAGTCCGAGGGCCGTGAGTACCCGGGAGGTGCGGGTGAGAGACGCACATCCCCCCCCCCGAGTGCTGATCCCAGTGCTGCTCACTGACCCCCACTCTGACCCCTGACCCCTGACCCGGACCTGGGGCTGCCTGTCTGCAGGGGGCGGCAGGTGCTGGGGGAGGGTCAGGGCCCTGGCGGAGGGCACACGGAGTCATGGAGTTGGATCCTGGGGCCATAGCACCGACCCCGGGCAGGACCGTGCCGTCTCGGCCCTGGGAGCCCAAGGGGTCGAGGGCCAGGGCACCTCGAGGGCTCGCGGATTCGGACAGAAGGAGAAGCAGCGGGTGGCCCGCTTGCCCCGCTGCCCCCGCGCCGACCGTGGCTTCCAGCCATCCCCGCAGACCAGCCCCGGGCATTGTGGGGCTCCTGCGCCCATCAGCCTCGCTAACCCAGTCCTGGGTCCGGGGCAGCCGGCGCCCAGCCCTGCGGGAGGAACACGTGGGCAGCACTGACTCGATCAGCCTGGACGCAACCCAGTCGTCCAGCTCTTTTCCCCAGGCGCCCGGAGCAGGGTTTAGGGTGGGGGCCGGCGGGGACCGCAGGTGGCTCCGGCTGTCAGAGGCTCTCCCTGGGGCAGAGGGGCCCTCAGCCCAGCCCCCACATGGTGTAAATGGGGGCCGCGGGGAAGAGCGAGGCCCAGCCACAGGGCGCCCTGCGGTAACCGCCCCGTCCCCCGCCCACCAGCAGCAGGTCCCCAGAAGGACTGCCCCCTTCCCTGCCCCATGCCCCGGGGGGCCGTGAGGTCTCCTGAACCCCGAGGTGCCCTCCCTGGCTGCCAGCAAGTAGACGGCGGTGGACAGTGTCGCCTGGCCACCAGCCAGCCCGGTCCTCCGTGCCCCTCCCAGAGGGCCGCCTGGTCCAGCCTGAGGGTCTGGGTCTGCGACGCTGTGCAAGGCTGAGGGTGGAGCTGCCTCCCCAGTTGCCGTGGAAACGGCAGGACCGCGCTCAGTCGCCCTAGTGGCAGAGACTTGGCGGTGGGAAGGGCCCGAGGGGCCACAGGCGTTCCCAGGCCCCCTGTGGGCAGGCCGACCAGGACCATGCCTGCCCCCCTACCCGTCTGCACAGGGCGGTAGTGACTGCATGCTTGCCGGGGTGAGCCAGGCTCACGGGCCCTGCCCTCCCACGGACTCATCCACGAGGGGCGCGATCCCCGGGAGTGGAGGTCTGAGTCGCTGCCCCAGGCCTCCAGCCTCTGCCTCTGGCCGCCTCCTCCCTGTCCCCAGGGGGCCCTCCCGCCTGCGCCCCTCAGCCTGAGGGCTGTAGCCACAAGCGGGCCCTGCACCTCTGAGCACACCCCGCCTCTGACTCACGACAACTAGATCCCAAAGGGAAGCGCGCGGCAGAGGCTGAGGGCCTTTAGTGGATGTGGGGGGTGGGGGCAGGAATGGGTCGGGGGGAACCCAGGGCTTCAAGCCGCCAGGCAGCCTGTGATCTGGGCCCGGTCCCTTTCCTGTGGAGCCCAGGGCCAGGGGCGCCCCAAGTGCAGCCTCTGCCTGCCCCCCCCAACCCACAGCCTCCCAGCAGGGCCCCCCGGCACCCCAGGCTTGCTAGACTTTTCTGCAGCTTTGCATGGAGACGACACAGCCCACTCAGCCACAGGCTGCAGCCCCCTCTTGGGTGACAAGCCTGTCTCTGCAGCTGCAGGTGCAGCTTACACGGGTCCCCCCTGCCGGCGCCCCTGCCAGCACCTCGGGACAGATGGGGTGTGAGGCTGGGGTCCACTTGCCCTGTCCTCAGCGGAGGAGACCCGTGCAGCAGGGCTCAGGGTGGGCCAGGGAGGTCCCGGGGGGCTCCTCCCACCCAGGGCACAGGGCTGTCTGGGCCTCAGCTCCTTGCAGGCCATGGAGGAGGGGGCGGTCAGTGCCACGCTGAGCATGGGCCCCCCCGACGGGCCTGCGGCCAGCAGCGCCCTCACATCCCGTGGACGGCCGGTGCCACCTCGACGTCCAGCCCCGGATGGACCCTGCCCACTCGGCCCACTGAGCCGGGTGCCGCCAGGCATCCCCACTGACGGCCCCCGCCCTCGGCGCCCTCAGAGCCTGGCACTGTGGTGAATGGAGCTCATTCATGCCTGCAGCCCAGCCTCCCTGCGTGAAAAGCCGGGTTCACGGCTCCCAAGAACAAACACCCCAGGCTGGTCCTGCAGCAGGCAGACTGGGGCCCTTCTGGGCCAGGACCTTGTGCTGGGCCCCAAGGAGCTGAGTGAGTGCCAGGCCGCACCCCGCTACCTGGGGCCTCCGCCCTGCTTGGCCTGCCCGCCGCCCCATCCTGGCCACCAGGGCCCCCCGTCCCAGGACGTCTGGCCTTGGTCTCCAAGTCAGCGCATGATGGCTGCTGCTGGCCCTGGTGCCTGGCGCGGGGCCTCTCAGCTTCCCATAGGGGTCCCGTTCCGCCCCCAACCTCTGGAGGAGGGCGGCCGACAGAGCCCCCTTTCCCAGGGGTGCGGCGGGCCCAAAGCACAGCTGGAGGCTGGCAGAGTGGGGTGCCGGCTGCCCGGGGAGGCTGAGGAGGCGTGAGGGAAGCCAGCTCAAGTGGCAGAGGGTGCGGAGATGCTGACGGGCCGGGGTTTCTAGGGGCCCCTGGAGGGGCTGTAGGGGTGGGAGGAGGTGCTGGGGGCCCCCATGGACAGGTGGCCAGTGGCCCGCATGCCCTGGTCCTCCTCCATGCCCCCCCCGCCCCCCAGAGGCCAGAGACACCGTGAGCTGATCAGGGCGGTACTCTCCCTGTGCGGGTGGGCGGGCCCCCGTTCCCTCCTGCCCAGGGGCTGGTCAGACTGCACTGGTGCCAATGGGGTCCCACCCCCCAGCATTGCAGGGCAGACCAGCAGGGTCCCGAGTGACCCCTCGGCAGGCGCGCTGGACGCAGGAGCTGCCTGTCTCCCCACACCGGTGACCCAGCAGGGCCCAGATGCCTGGATATCCGAACAGCTGCTGCCCCTGCCCAGCATTGGCCCGCCCACCCTGGAGCCCCGCCACACACAGGGCCCCCCCGGCCACTTGGCCTCCGGTCTCTGGGCTTTGGCACCTGCCCGAAACCAGAGACCTGCTCAGCGAGTGTGCGCTCAGTGCTTGGTGAATACGTGCCTCTGGCCACATCTGTTGTTTATCGTACGTGTGAGATCTGGGGTCGGGAGCACCCTGATTAAGACATCGTTCCGGCGAAATGACAGACAGCTCCGCCGCTGGTCCTTTCCACGCGGCTTCCAGGAATCCATTAGCGCTCGTTGCCACCCAGTGGCAGGTGGTTTCCTGGACCACCAGCCTCGGCGAGGGGGACTCCATCCTGCTCTCAGACACGCTGGGGGCCGGCATCCTGCTTCTGTCTGCAGAAGGATCGCCCCCCCAACACACACACATACACACGGTCACTCCCCCAACACACACGATCACCCCCCAACACACACGATCACCCCCCAACACACATGATCACCCCCCAACACATACGATCATCCCCCAACACACACAATCACCCCGCAACACACACCATCATCCCCCAACACACATGATCATCCCCCAACACACACACATGATCACCCCCCAAACACACACGCACAGTCACCCCCAACACACACGATCATCCCCCAACAGACATGATCACCCCCAACACACACGATCACCCCCCAACACACATGATCACCCCCAACACACACACATGATCACCCCCCCAACACACACACACATGATCACCCCCCCAACACACACACACAATCACCCCCCAACACACACGATCACCCCCAACACACACACATGATCACCCCCCAAACACACACACACGCAATCACCCCCCAACACACATGATCACCCCCCAACGCACACGATCACCCCCAACACACACATATGATCACCCCCCAAACACACACACACACATGATCACCCCCCAAACACACACACACGCAATCACCCCCCAACACACATGATCACCCCCCAACGCACACGATCACCCCCCAACGCACACGATCACCCCCAACACACACATATGATCACCCCCCAAACACACACACACACACGATCACCCCCCAACACACACGATCACCCCCAACACACACGATCACCCCCCAAACACACACCGTCCCCAAGACCTGAGACCAGGCTCTTTCTAACGAAAGCACAGGAAGGGTTTGAAAGACCAGCCTCCCAGGTGGAGAGCAGGGCCTGGAGTCCGTGTCTCTGTGGTGAGGGGGCGGTGGGGAGGGATGCCTTGTCAGCACTGATGCCATCAGATCCTGTTCGTCTGAGAGGGCCAGGCCTCTGGGAGATGAGGGAGGGCTTCATGGGCGCCCCTGGGCACCCCACCCTGGGGCCAGCAGCTCTGCGCGTCTGCCCCGGAGGGTCAGCGAGCCTCGAGCTCCTGGCCTGGGGACTTGGAGCACATTTCTCTGCCTTGGTTTCTTCGTCTGCAGGATGGGATGATAAGGTCAAGGGTGGTCAGCAGAGCGTCCCTGTTCATTGTGCGTGCTCAGAACAGTCCTTCATCTAATGACTCAGCTCTAGGCTGGCCCTGCCTTCAGGACACTCATCTTATTCACCTTAAAACACAGGGCAGCTCACCACCCGCAGGCGTCCCTTAAGAAGCAAGGTGATCAGTCGTGGGGGGTGGGGAGGAGCAGGTGAGGGCCCTGGGCTCCTCGAGAGCCTGCAGGCTGCAGCATATCCTTGGTCCTCTTGGGGAGGTGGAAGGGGCCCCCGGGGCCACACTGCAGTCACGGGGCCTCCGGGGGGTCGTCCTCACCTCCTGGGGGCGGCGGAGGGCTCCTGTGTGTGGCACCAGGTGAGCACGCAGCCAGCAGGGGCTGGGCTGGCCCAGCTCCGCCCTGGAGCCTTTTAGGAACAGAGGACCCGCATGTCACAGACTCCCGTGAGGCCTGACACCTGGCAGGATGGAGGCTCCTGGCTGGCCCACCCCCAGCAGGCGGGGCTGACCACGAGCTCCCTGCAGAGGGGTGTGGCGAGGACGGTCCTGCATGGGAGGCAGGGCCTGGCCTGTGGGGGCGGGTCCCCGGCCGGCAGCCCCTGAAGGCGCGCGGCCAGTGACCCCGGGGGGGCTGTGCGGGCGTGGGGCCTGCTGGGGCCCGGCTCTGCTGACCGCCCCCCACCCCCTCCCCCCAGAGCCGGATGGCCGAGAGCCTGCGCCTCTTCGACTCCATCTGCAACAACAACTGGTTCGTCAGCACGTCCCTCATCCTCTTCCTGAACAAGAAGGACCTGCTGGCACAGAAGATCCGCCGCATCCCGCTGACCGTGTGCTTCCCCGAGTACAGCGGCCAGAACACCTACGAGGAGGCCGCCGTCTACATCCAGCGGCAGTTCGAGGACCTGAACCGCAACAAGGAGACCAAGGAGATCTACTCGCACTTCACCTGCGCCACCGACACCGGCAACATCCAGTTCGTGTTCGACGCCGTGACCGACGTCATCATCCAGAACAACCTCAAGTACATCGGCCTCTGCTGAGGGCCGGCGCCGCGGCGAGGCGGGGACCAGCCCGGGGCGGAAGACGGGGGTGGGGGCCGGCGGGGCCGCGGCGAGGCGGGGGTGGGGGCCGGCGGGGCCGCGGCGAGGCGGAGGACCAGCCCGGGGCCAGAAGCCGGGGGTGGGGGCTGGAGCGTGCCCCCAGCCCCCGCCCCGGCCCCCTCGTCTCTGCAAACACGACTATATACGGATAGGTTGCTAGGTAGGTAGACACACTTGCGCGCGTGCACACACACGCATACACACACTCTCTCTCTCTGCAGACGGGCAGGCCCCTCGCCTGGCCGAGGTCCCATGAAGGCTTGAGGAGCTGCCGCCAAGTCCGCCCCCCCAACCCCCAGACCCTCCCGCCACGTCACTCTGCCTTCCTGACACGGCCCTGCTCCGTGCCGGGGGACCACAGGGCCGGGCGGCCAACTCCCCGGGAGGAGACCCAGAGCCGGGGCCGTGCCGCCCACAGCACTGACTAGCCCTCCGGCCACTCACCGCCCTTTTTAACGCGCTTGGGGACCATGCAGCAAAGCCACACGGTGACCCGCGTGGCGCGGCCCGCTGGGTTCCCGCTTTTCTCCTACGAGTTGGACGTTTTATAAAACCAAACCCTGGTTTTTCTCCTCCGATATCCTTTTTTTTTTTTTGGGCCAAATCTCGTGGTGTTTCGCAGAGATACAGAAAATTTCCAATGCAGTTGAGTATTCTTTTTTAAACGCAGATTTTCAAAACCTATTTTTTGTCCCCCCCACTCCGGGTGGCCCTTCTCGTGTCTTGGCTTGCTGAGTGTCAAAGTCGTCACCGGGCGCATCTATCCGTCTGCCCGGCGGTAGCCTCGGGGCCGCGTTGTACATACGCCCGTGCAGCGTCCCCTGTCCCTGGTGCGGCCTCCGCTTCGTTTTTCTTTCAGAAAATAAACGTGCTGTGTTCACAGAAGGCCCTTCACCGCGGGAGCGGACGAGCAGTAGCTTGGCGTCTCGGTGTTTAAAACGGGAAATGACCTGTGGCGTCTCCGCGTGTGAAGGGACGGGAGGCCCGAGGGGCAGCCGGCCTCCTGTGAAGGCTCGGCCGCCTGAGGGGGGCCCTTCCTGCCCGCGGGGCTACCCCCCGCCACGTGGACGGCCCCGGCCGAGGGCTGCCCGCAGAGCCCTCGCCGGGCGGAACCCCTCTGGGCCCTTGTTCGGGACCCCGAGCCCGAGGTCAGTGCCCAGAGTCACAGCCGAGGACTGTCGAAGGGGGCGCAAGGAGCCGAGGGATAGCGCGAAAGTCCGAGATCGTCTCCTTTATGAAAATAAAATTCCCTGAATGAGCCAGGCCTCGTCCCCGAGTGCTCTGTGTGCGGCACGGGGTCGGGGGGACGGTGGCCATGCCCAGGTCCCTCTTCTCTGCCCACTCCCTGCACGCCTTTAGAAAAACCGTCTGGAGATGAACGTCAAGAACCAACAAGCCCAACGGAGGCGGAGGCCCGCCCGCCTGTGTGTCCTGAGGTGCTGCAGTTGGAGACAATGGGGGCTCCAGCCCAAGCTGCTCAGTCACCTGGACCCCCTCTGCCCCAAAGACACCGTGTCCAGGGTCAGAGTCATCCCTGCGGGGCGGGCTGGCGTACGGAGCAGGGTCCCCGGCCCAGCGCCGGCTGCCTCGCCAGGGTGGGGAGCAGCGTCGCCGAGGGTGGGAAACGCTCCTCAGGGAAGTTCATCCTCACTGGGCGGGGTGCTCGGGGTGTCAGTGGCGACCCATTTGACAGAGGACGGGAACGTGCCCAAGGTCGGGTGCGGGGGCGGGGGCGGCGGAGCCATCCTCTCCAGGGGGGGCAGAGAGGGGGCCGAGGGCCAGTGCTTCCCAAGGCCTGGGTCTTTGCTCAGCTTTGCCCCCGAACGGCTGCGGCAGGAGCCCGGGGGGAGGGGTGCACGGAGCCACCCCAGAGCACCATCTCAAACCCAGGACCCAGCCAAAGCCCCGAGGGAGGTACGCAGACACAGTGGCGCAGGGCCCCTGCTCATCCCCAAGCAGCGGAACCCGCTCTGCAGGCTTATTCTGTGCTTTCATGCCAGCTGGGATAGGAGGTAAGCTCACCGCGAGCGTCTTTAACTAAAAGCACACAGCTGGAGGGAAACAAGGCGTCTGCCTCCTGCCCTGATGCGTTCAAGGCAGAGACAGGATTCCCTGGGACAGCCCCCTGGCCTCCCCACCTCCACCTTTTATTTGCTCAGTTCCTCCTCTGACCAGCTGATCCCTCTGCTGAGGGGGCCCAAGACCCACCCCCGGGGCCTCGGAAGTCCCCTCCGCCGGGCAGACAGGGCTGGGGCGTTTGCGAGGATGGAGCCGCCTCCTTCCGGGAAGGCACGAGCTGCGGTGCAGAGAGGCCCACGCTTAGCAGTGCGGGAGCTGGGACAGGGGGCTGAGCTGAAGGAGGGCGGCCCTGAGCGGGGAGAGGGTCCCCTGGGGCCGCGGCTGAGTCCGGGGGGCCGGGGGCGTGTGCTGCCCCCGGGCTGTCCGGCTGAGGACGCCCGCAAACCCCACCCCCGCGCTCCCCTGGAGGCAGCCCCCCATCGCTGTCTGGCCCCAAGGAGGGACTCCAGGAAAGCCCGCCCCCCGCCCCTGCCGCCAGAGGAGAGGGCCGGGGAGGGGGGTGGCGAGAGCGCTTCCCGGGCTGTGTCCGCACGGGGGGCGGCCGCTGGTCACTCGGGGCCCCGCAAAGCGGAGCCGCCCGCGCTGCGGTGGCCGGTCCTGCGGCGCCCCCTGCCGGCCACTGCGGGGAGGGGTACCAGAAACAGCTGCCCTGGCCCACTCAAACCCTCCCAACACTGGCCCCAGCGAGGACACGCCCGGGACACGGCCCCCCAGGCCGGCGCTCAGGGCCCCCAGAAGGTCCTCCGGGGGCGCCCGCCACGCGCCGTGTCCCTCCCCCGCTCTCCGTCCAAGCTGCGCACCGCCTGCTGCCGACCCTCCCCAGAGTGTCCCAGGCCTCCCTCTGGGCGGGTCACAGAGGCTGAGCAGAGCCCAGGAAATCCTGAGATAAAGGGTGAAACTCTGGCCTCCCTGCTCTCCGGGAGAGCCTAACCCCTGTGAATTTCAGAAAAATTTGCAGGGGGCCATACAGCGCTTGCTTATTGAAGGTAGGAAGACAGTGTTGGGCTGGTAAGGGACTTTTGGCTTCAGAACAGAAATCCACCCCGGGTCCCTTCTCAAGCTGAGTGTGAAAAGCAAAACTCTTTCTCAACTTTTAGAAGAAAATGTGACAGAATGCCTCCATGAGCTCTTAGCGCCAAAGTCTTAAATGGCACCCCCCATCAAAAGCCACAAAGGAAAAGATTGATGGAAGCTCACTACCATTCAAATGAAAAACTGCTGTTTTATTAAATAAAAAGTGACTTTACTCAAATGAACAAACAGTGGAAATCTATCAGACTGCCTGGAACATGGTGTTTGCACTGTGTGTGGCCAGCTGAGGGTAGAATCTGGGAGAAATGAAACACTCCCTGCAATCGATGAGACACAGAGCAAACAAGTCGACAGATGGACTCGGGCTCCCGAGAGGCTCTGGCTGGAGAGAAGACGCCCCTCTGCCAGCCTGGGGACCTCTGCAGAGCCACAGTCAGTGATGGCTAAGGCTATGCAGCCAGCACCCTGCAATAAGGGGGCACGCCCAGCCCTCCCGGCTGGGACAGGAACGCTGAGAAGCGACCGGATCTGCAGCCCCAAGACACCATCCCCAGGGGAAACGAGCACACGCAAGGTCAGCCAGGCTGGGGTGAGTTTACTGAATGTAACTGTAGGTTCCAACACGGGATGGGCAGGCGGAGGTTACAGTCAGGAAATAGAGCCCGTGACACACATCGATACATCCCACATCGATACATGACTATCGACACATCGATAGTCATGGCATTCGGTGTAGAAAGTACCAGGCAGACACGTACAGCAAGATCCACCTATATACAGCTTTTAAATCAGGTGAGGCAAGATCTATGTATAATTCATGATAGTGAAAGTCGCTCAGTCGTGTCCGACTCTTTGCGACCCTTGTACAGTTCATGGAATTCTCCAGGCCAGAATGCTAGAGTGGGTAGCCGTTTCCTTCCCCAACCCAGGGATCGAACCCAGGTCTCCCACATTGCAGGTGGATTCTTTACCAGCTGAGCCGCGAGGGAAGCCCAATGTATATAATTACAACCGTGGTAATATGCAGAGACGTGTGTTTCGGGTGTAGTAGCCCACCCTCGGTGGCTCCGGGGAGGGCGGAAAGGAGGGTGATGCTGGGTGGGGGCGGTGTTGCGGTTCACAGGGTACTGTACTTTTTCAGCAGAAATCTCAAGCAAATGTGAAGGGCAGTTGGATGTTAAGATTCAGCGAAGCTGGTGGTGGTTCCTGATGTTCGTTATCATCGCCTCTCTGTTCCCCCAAATGCTCACAGAGGTCACAGTAATTTTAAGAGTCCCGGGTGAGAACGGCAAATCCCCTGTCTCCACACCCCGAGCAGGGGTGCCCCGGTGCAGAGAGCAAAGGTGAAGCTCGGCCCCAGGACTGGTTCCTCCTGGAGACGCCCCGATCTCCCAGAGGCCCTCGAGCATGGTCGCCTAGGAGAAGCTAGCCAAGGGGTGTTTCAGGAAGACGTGGGCCGGGGTCGGGGGCAGGGTGGTCTTTGACTTGTGTGTTTATTCCGCCACGTTGGGTGGTAGGTGTGGCGCACAGACTCTAGTTACACGCGTGGGCTTCACTGCTCCTCGGCACGTGTGATCTTAACTCCCCAACCAGGCATGGAAACAAAAGTCCCCCGGATTGCACAGCAGGTTCTTAACCGCTGGACCCCCAGGGACGTCCCAGAGCAGACTTTTTAAAAAGACCCCCGGGTTGTGCCCTCCGGCCTGGCGTGCCCAGCCCAGCCCAGCTGCAGGAGGGCGTGGTCCCCGCCGGCCGCAGTTGAAGCCCCGGGGCTCCGCTCTGTTCAGCCGGCCCCTCTGTACTGACTGGTTCCCTTGGCCATTTGTCTCTGGGCCCGGGTTCAGGGAGGGCCCCACCTGGTCCTCACTGCGGGCGTCCGAGGTGGGGACAGGTCCCATCAGCCTCCCTTCCCCACGAGGAGACAGCCTGTCCCGGGGCACGCGGGGCTCCAGGGGAGAGCAGACGGACCCGGCCTGTCTGACTCCTGGTGCCTGACATCTTAAGGCCTGGGTCAGGCTTAAGGCCCTCCCTCCAAGGCCTGGCCTCCTGCCTCTCAGAACGAGCCCCTCATTTACAAATGCTCACTGCGTCACGTGCCGGGTCGAGTGTCAGCTCTGACGCGAATCCCCACCCTCCAGTCGCGGTCAGAGGGTGGTGGTGACCCTGGACTCGCATTGGATTAGCAGAAGTGGTCAGCTGGGGGGGTGCTGACCCAGGGGTGGGGTCTTCCGTCCTTAAAAACGCACTCTGGTGCTTCTCAGAAGAGGGTGTTTACGGGGCTCTCGTCGCCAGGGAGAAACAAGCGAAAACCAAAGTGAGACACAGCCACGCACCCGCCAGCTCAGCTCAAAGAGCCCGTGTGGGCACGGCACGGGCCGCCCGGGGCTCCCTCGCACGACTGGTGGGGGCGCATGTTGGCGAAACTCGTTTAGGACATCACTCCTACGACCTTCTAAAGCTGGACGTCAGTTGTCCTGCGCTCAGCGGTTCTCTGCAAGGCGGATCCCAAAAGAAACGCATACGCGTGTCCGTCGAAAGACAGGTAAGACTGTTAGCGGCCGCTGTATTCTCGGCTGCCACACACCAGAAACAATTCATACGTTCTCAACGAAAACCCACGCGGGCAACAGAAGGGACAAATAACACTCATATAGTGTGCATACCACACTGCACCGCAAACGGGCAAAAACCAGCCACACACGACCGCACAACAGAGACACAGAAGCCAGAGACAGAATCCTGCAGACTGTGTCCACCTGCTCCAGGCCAGAATGCTGGCGTGGGTGGCCATTCCCCCTCCAGAGGATCTTCCCAACCCAGGGATCGAACCTGGGTCTCCTGCATTGCAGGCAGATCCTTTCCTGTCCGAGCCACCAGGGAAGCCCCATGCAAAGTTTAAAGTAGCACAGATCAACCTACGGCCTCTGAACTAGAGACAGATTGAAGTGTCGACCTTTGGGTGAGGGGCGGTGACTTCTGGGAGTAGACCCTTGGCACGTGTCTTGATCTGGGTAGCAGCGGTGCCCAGAAGTGGCAGGCTCACTTGGTACAAGTTAATCAAGCGTTCATGTACAACGTGGGCCTTTTTAACAGGCATGAAGGTGAAAAGTGAACATGAAGTCCCTCAGTCATGTCCGACTCTTCGCGACCCCACAGACTGTAGCCCACCAGGCTCCTCCGTCCATGGGACTTTCCAGGCAAGAGTACTGGATAGGGTTGCCATTTCCTTCTCCAGAGGATCTTCCCGACCCAGGGATCGAACCCAGGTCTCCCACACTGTAGGCAGATGCTTTACCGTCTGAGCCACCAGGGAAGCCCCATTTAACAGGTATGTTGTGTCTCAATAAAAGCATGACGTGCTCTAAGCTGTGATCAGCACAGCAGGTGCCTGTCGGGAGAAGCGCCCCCGGGCCGCCCGCGCCCATGGCGGGCTTACCTGCAGGCAGCTGGGCCAGGTGCTTGAAAGCCGTGTACAGGTTCTCCCGGCAGGCTGGCTGCGCGTCGCTCAGCAGGAAGGACAGGGCTTGGATGACATTGTGCTCCAGAAAGCCCTCTCTGGGGAAGAAAAGTCAGATTTAGACACGGCCAAGGGATGAAATTAAAAGACGCTTTCTCCTTGGAAGGAAGGTTATGACCAACCTAGACAGCATGTTAAAAAGCAGAGACATTACTTTTCCAACAAAGGTCCGTCTAAGTCAAGGCTATGGTTTTTCCAGTGGTCATGTATGGATCTGAGCGTTGGACTATAAAGAAAGCTGAGCACCAAAGAATTGATGCTTCTGCACTGTGGTGTTGGAGAAGACTCTTTAGAGTCCCATGGACTACAAGGAGATCCAACCAGTCCATCCTAAAGGAGATCAGTCCTGGGTGTTCATTGGAAGGACTGATGCTAAAGCTGAAACTCCAATACTTTGGCCACCTGATGTAAAGAGCTGACTCATTGGAAAAGACTCTGAAGCTGGGCAAGGTTGAAGGCAGGAGAATGGGACGACAGAGGATGAGATGGTTGGATGGCATCACGGACTCAATGGACATGAGTTTGAGCAAACTCCAGGAGCTGGTGATGGACAGGGAGGCCTGGCATGCTGCAGTCCACGGGGTCGCAGAGTCGGACACAACTGAGTGACTGAGCTGAACTGAACTGAAGGCTGTGCCCGGAGAGGACCCAGTAAGAACCTAGAGGCAGGGGGTCCGCACCACCCCCCCGCCTCCCTGGAGCCTGAGCCTGGGCCGGCTGGGACAGACTGCATCCCTGCAGCCTCTGAGGAGAAGGCAGAGGCTGCAGTGGCCCTGGAATCCAGTGTACCTGAGTGGTGGTGGAGGACTCCGGGCGACAGAAGCCAGAGGCCAACCTCCCTGAGCACTGGGCTGGGCTAACTGAGCCTCTCTCCACCTGCCGGACACACACCTGTCCTCCGTCCAGGGCAGGCCCATCCCTCAAAACCCACATAAGCCTGTTGTGCTTGTCATTATAATGACATACGTTCATTAACTATCAGGTAAGCCCATTGAAGGGCTTTCCCGGCGGCTCAGCGGAAAAGAACCCACATGCAATGCAGGAGTCAGAGGAGGCTCGGGTTCGATCCCTGGGTGGGGAAGATGGGGAGATTGCTCTGGAGGAGGGCATGGTATCCCACTCCAGGACTCTTGCCTGGAGAATCCCCAAGGACAGAGGAGCCTGTGGGCTACAGTCCATGGGGTCGCAAAGAGTCAGACACGACTGAAGCGACTCAGCATGCATGTGAGCCAATTCGATGAGAGAAGAGTTGTTAGTTTCTGGGTTTCTTTTTTTTTTAAACTTCCTCTTGAAAACAAAGTTGAATGCTTTGGAAATACTTAAAAATGAACGTCTCAAACAGTAGGGAGATGACTGTAAAGATTCTAGAAGGGTCTGGCCTGCAGATTACTTCATTAATATCTTAGTTCTTGGTTAACTTTAAAGAAGTGAAGCTACTGATTCATGATGGTACAGGCGTGGTTTAAGCAGAAAAGATGACGGGAAACATGGTCTGCTGGGCACAGGGACTGGCGGCTGCCTAATCGTTCAGGGGTTTGGGCTTAAGATGAACTGTTTGGGGAACCCCCTGATGGTTCAGTGGTCGGGACTCCGAGCTTTCACTGCTGAGGGCACAGGCTTGATCTGTGGTGGTCGGGCTTCCCAGGTGGCTCAGCAGTAAAGACCCCGCCTGCCAGGAGACGCAGGAGACGCAGGTTTGATCCCTGGGTCAGGAAGACCCCTTGGGGGAATGGCAACCCACCCCGGTGTTCTTGCCTGGGAAATCCCACGGGCAGAGGAGCCTGGTGCGCTGCCGTCCACGGGGTCGCGAGAGTCAGACACAGTGGAGTGCACGCACAGCACTGCTGCTGCAGGGAACCGAGGTCCCCCAAGTCACACGGCGGCAAACGCAAAGGCCGAGCGTTGAAAGGGAATGTGCGGTTTCTACACAAAGGCCGAGCGTTGAGAGGGAATGTACGGTTTCTGTCCTGGCTTTTTTTTTTTTTAATGTGGACCATTTTTTAAATCTTGGTTGGATTTGTTACGATCTGACTTGTGCTTTATGTCTCGGTGTTTTGGACACCAGGCATGTGTGGTCTCAGCCGCCCGAACAGGGCCCAACCCCGCGCCCACCGCGCTGGAAGGTGAAGGCTGAAATGCTGGGCCACCAGGGAAGTCCCTCTTTCCCGGCTTTTCTCCCGCTTCTGGCTTTTTAGCCATTCTATTTGATTAGCCGCCTAACTGCAGGCCCGGTCACGCCTGGTGAGGGTCTCCAGGCTGCGGTCGGGCCTAAGAGAGAGCTCGGTGTGAGGCCTGGCCCAGGTCGGCACACAGGAAGTGCCCAGCTGTGCTCGGCCTGAGGTCAGCCTCGTTCCGGGAGAAGGAGGTCACGGGGGTCCCCCACGTGGCCGGACCCTTCTCTGCGCCCCGAGTGAGGTGTCTAGGCCTCTTCTCTCAGCGCCTGGGTGCCCACCCCGAGTCTCCCCGACGGTAAGTCAGCTCCGTAAGCTGTAACTCCCCACGGTGACCGGGGACCAGGCCCCCACACTCATGTATTCCCCTCGTGTGGATCCGGGAGGGCGGCAGGTTCAGCGCAGGCAGGGACCCAGGGCACGAGGCTCACCTGCCCACGTTGTGGGTGGCCATGATGCACAGCACCTCGGTGGTCTTGATGCGTACGAGGTCGTTGGTGTCCTTCAGCAAGGCTTTCAGGCTCTCCAGGCAGCCTGCAGGGCAGAGGGAGCAACGAATGTCCTCCAGGCTCAGACACCAGCCGACCCAGAAGTCGATGGGCGCGCCGATGTCGGGGTCAAGAGCACCAGGGCTCTGCTGTTTGCGGGTGCGGGGACGCCGGGTGGGCGACCGAGTGCTTCAGAGTCACTGCTGGGGCCTCTGGGTGCCAGAAAGGCTCACCCCGGGACCCTGTCTCCACCCCCCCCCCCGATTTCTGTGCACGCCTCTTGCTGGTGCCACCCTGGTCCTCCCCGGGGTTCAAAAAACCGCTTTTATTTGGAGAGACCGGAGGTCAAATTCCAGCTTGTCCCCAGCTGCTGTGTACCCTTGAAAGGGTTACGCCGAGGCACGCCAGCTCGAGCACCTAGAAACCCTGCCTTTTCGTGGGGCACCCCCTGGCCTCATAGTCCTTCTCGCTGAGACTCCGTTTCTTCTGTTGAGGAGGCTCCTTCCCTCGCCGGGCCAGTGCCACGAGGACTGAGATAAACACGGGCATGCACGCGCTCGTCGTGGTTCCGGCCCGGAGTCGGGCTCACTAAGTCACAGCCTTTATTACCCAAGCTCCACCCAGCCTCCGAGGCCAGGTTGGGACCACTGCTGCCACCTCTGGGATTAAACTGCTGCTGCTGCTGCTGCTAAGTCACTTCAGTCGTGTCTGACTCTGTGTGACCCATAGACGGCAGCCCACCAGGCTCCCCCGTCCCTGGGATTCTCCAGGCAAGATCACTGGAGTGGGTTGCCATTTCCTTCTCCAGTGCATGAAAGTGAAAAGTGAAAGGGAAGTCGCTCAGTAGTGTCCGACTCTTAGCGACCCCATGGACTGCAGCCCACCAGCCTCCTCCGTCCATGGGATTTTCCAGGCAAGAGTGCTGGAGTGGGGTGCCATTGCCTTCTCCATGGGATTAAACTAGCCCTTCGGATAAGTAAGGCCGGTGGGAGAAGCGGCAGATCACGCACTGTGGACCTCATCTGGAGGAGCTGCGACTGGGCCACGCATGTCAACTTAGCTCTTATGTGGCTAATTGTTGTCTCGTCACTAAGTGGGGTCCAGCTCTTTGCGACCCCATGGACTGCCAGGCTCCTCTGTCCATGGGATTTCCCAGGCAAGAACACGGAGTGGGTTGCTATTTCCTTCTCCAGGGATCAAACCCACATCTCCTGCACTGGCAGGCGGATTCTTTACCACTGAGCCACCAGGGAAGCCCCCTATATATGAGTAATTAGGAATATGGGAGAAAATGCACAGAGGTCGCCACCTCCGGGTGGCTTCAGTAGGGCTAGCGCCTAGCTTCTGTGACAACCTTCTGAATGAGACAGACAAACAGGCCTCTTTGGAGAATGTGTGGCCACCGGGCTGAGTCCTGGCAAGATGGCCTGACTACTGGGGCGTCCAGCTGAGGACCGACTGACCAGTTGGGAGGGCTGCTGTGAAGGGGCCAGGTCAGCTCCACCCACCCACGCCCCCCTCGCCTCCAGCCACTCTGCGGCTGTCCATCCAGACCCCAGTCGTGGTCCCTTGGGCTGCGACACGCTCACCGATGCTAATGGCTGTGTAGACGTGCTCGGGGTCATGCATGAGGTCGCACAGAGCCATGAGAGCTTTCTGCCTCGTCAGCAGGTCATCCGACTGCAGCTCCTCGTTCAGCTTGGGCAGCGCACGGCAGCCGTAGGCAATGGCAGCCTGAGTAGGGTTGACGTTGGGGGGCAGGTACATGGAGATCTTGGCATCCGCCATCGTCCCGCGCCTGCTCAGGGAGACTCTGGAGCTTTCAGAGCGAAGCTGCAAGGAGACTGCTGGTTAAAAGAACCCAGACGTCATCGTCATTGCTACTGTGATCTGGCACTGTTTTACTCCCATTTTACAGATGAGCAAACGGAGACTAGGAGCAGTGAAGGAATTTGTTCAAGGTCACAGCAAAGGTAAGTGGCAGCCCAGACCGCAAACTTCAGGGCTCTGCCGATGACTACATAGATTGGGCCTCAGGACAGAGGCATTGGAAAAAGCCAACTGGGTCGGGGCGGGGGGGCAGGCAGTGGGTAAATTGGGAGATTGGGACTGACATACACGCACCACTGTATATAAAACAGATAACTAAGGTCGCGCTGTGTGGCACAGGGAAGTTTACTCAATACTCTGTAATGACCTATATGAGAAAAGAATCTAAAAAAGTGGATACGTGTATAACTGATTCATTTGCTGTACAGCAGAAACGAACACAGCATTGTAAACTGAGTGTACTCCAATGAAAATGAATTTAAAAAAGGAAAAAGACAAACTAAGCCAAACAAGCAAACAGTGATCGAACAGCTCCATTTAGAGCTTATCTTGTGCCAGCAATACCTAATATGCAACTCAGCTCCCCCAGGAGGAGGCGGGGAGTGCTATGACCCGGGAGGAAATTGAGGTTTCAGGACAAGGAGCCTTGGAGGTCATGAGCTAGGCTAGGAGCCAATGTCCTAATCCAGGTCTGGGACATTCGCCCATCAGGGACCCACAGTCGGATGCCTCCAGCACATCCACAGAGAACGGAATCAAGGTTAAAGTGTGACTTATTTTTTTATTACGCACACACTTGGAGCAACTGTAAGCAGTGTGGCTGAGTAGTTAAAAATGGGCTCCAGACCCAAGCCAATGGATGGCCCTTAACAAGCAGCTGGAAAGGGAGAGGCTAATATCCCACCCCCAGCCCCCCAGCCCCGCCCAGAGTTGGCATATTCGCTGAGAATGGAGCATAGCTCACCAGGGCGTAGATACTTTGGCTGCCATTGTTATTATGCGGATGGTGGTTGTGACTGCGTTACGTTGGCAGTGACAAGCCCCAGCCCTGTGCGAATCCACCCCACTAAGAGAGGTGGTGAACTGGACTCTCGATTCCTGGCAGCAGGTAATTAGGGAAGGAGGCGAGGAGGTGGGGATGGAAGAGGAGGTGGGACCCGGCTATTTGGGATCGGGGCTCCCCGGGCAGGAAACGCTGGGCGCCTGCCGCCCTCCAAGGGGCACGGGCCCTGTTGATCGGGCCTGGGTGAGTCTGGGGGAGCCCCTGTCCCCGGGGCCCCCAGTCTGCGGCCGCCGGCTCACCTGCCTCAGCGCGTGAGTTTCTGTAGCACTCGCCCGTTGCCAGGCAACCCGGTTGCCAGGCGACCCTGGGCGGCGTCCGCTGGGCAGCCTTCCGCACACCGGCCGCCCACCGCGCAGGCGCGAACAGCCCCAGGCCAGGGCTGGCTGTAAAGTGGGGTTGGTGCTGTTTTCCGGGTTACTGTTGGGAGAACAAAGGCGGGCTCAGCTTTGTTCGTAATGCAGAAGGGAAGGCAAGTGACTGTGTGCGCCTTTTTCTGTACTGGGCACTTGGCACGCCTTTAATTCTCAGCGTAAGCCCGGGAGGTGATGCATTCTCTTATTTTACGGACAAGCATCTCATAGAGGTTCTGCAGCTTTCCCGGAATCACAAAGGCCTGATCCCGGGACTGCTTAGCCCTAGCATCGGCTCCTTCCTCGGCAAGCTGACTGGCTCGTGAGGACGCAGGTCGGACCCTGCAGTGGGCTCAACGCACTGCTGGCAGGAACAGTTATTCTTGAAAGCAAGCCAGACTGAGCCGTCACCTCCACCAAACCCTCCCAGGGCTCCCCGCTGGTCTCAGGACAGAGTCCAGACTCCTGGCCTGCCACTGGGGGCCCTGGGTGATGGCTTCCTCCAGCCGTGCTGGATCTTACTCCCCCAGATGCTAACTCTGCTGCAGCTGGGCTGCTTGCGACACTAGCCACCTCTCGGTCCTTCGGGACACAGCTTGGCGTACTCTTCCTCCGGGAAGCCCAGCGTCTCCCCAGCTCCAAATTAGCAAGTGATGCTAGGACTCAGTTGCCCCAGTGCCCGCGTCCCTCTTCTGATTGTCTGCTTGCGTCTGTTTCCCCGGCAGATTTCCCTGAGGCTGGAGCCCACGTCGGGCCTGGTTCCATCCCCCTGCTCCACAGCACAGCCCCCACCCCACCCCCAGCCCCGCCAGTTCCAGGAATATACCGGGAGGTTTCAGTAAGTGTAGACGAAGTGCATGGTTCATGGGTTTGAGTCAAGTTTTGTAATCAAAGTACTTCCACCATCTCATGTGATCCTCACAAAAACCCCTTGAAGTATATAGTCCATTTTACAGTGGGGTAAACTGAGGCACTAAGCAACTCAGGGAAGTTCACCCCAAGGCCTGGGCCCTTCGCAGTGAAACCCACTAATCAAGGCAGCAAGCAACAGCCTCCAGCACATTTCGCTCTGACACGAAGGTAATTGGCCTCCATCTCTGTGCTGTGGACCTGGTATTGTGCCACGGAGATCATCCCTACTGCTGTCTTTCAAAGGACCGAGTTGTGAAGGTCTCTCTAACCCAGAGCATCGGAGCTTTTTTATGAAGCTGGTGTGGAGAGCCCTGGGCTGGGAGTTGGGAGATCTGGGTTCCAGGTCTAGTTCTGACTCCCTAGGCAAATCCTTGGAACATGTGAGCCTTCATTTCCCTATGAAATCAGGGAGCTGAATCAAGTAGGTTCTCAAAGCTGGGAACTCCACATCTCTCAGGGCTCCGTTACAGAGTCTTTTTGTAAAATTGTCCTTCCATTTTCTGTTTTCCAATCTCCTTTTTCTTGTCTTTGAAAGCATACACAGCATTCTATGTAGCATATATGTTCACCTATGAGACCAAAAATATAACAGGTGCCTGTGAATTCACCGTGAGAACATCGTCAGTGCCCTCGTCCCCTCCTTTGTGCTTCTCTCCAAAGCTACCGTCTCGTTTCTGTGATTAGCATCTCACAAACGCCTCTGGAGGCCATCGCGCCAGGCATCGAGCCGCGCCTGCCTCTCTCTGCAAACAGAAACTAGCTCACAGAAGCTCCGTGACTCAGGTCAGCCTTTACACAGCCATTAATTATGGAAATTAATTTTGTAGCATGAGCTCTGGAAGGCAGCCTATGATATTCAGGCATCATTAGATTCAGAGCTGTGCAGATGAAGGTCAGGAAATGGGAGGCGTGTCCACCCCTTGTGACTGCAGGGCAGTTGGCTGCAGCGCTACAGCGAGAGTCCTGTCTTAGCCACGATTACAGCGAGGAGGAGGTGTCTGGGAAAGGCGGCTGACCCCGAAGGGCCCAGATGGAGGCTGTTACTGTATTCTCTGAGTTCCAAATGTTTCTTTTCATTTATTTCCCAAATAGATGGTATATGCACGCAGAGTAAAATCCTGAAAGTATGAGAGTATGTCTCCTTCCCTCCTTGGCCCCCAGCCAATGGATTGTCCTCATCTGTACGACCCACTGGAGTCTTTCCAGCGATGCACTACACTGATACAAGTAAATACAATTTATTTGCCTTTTAAGGTAATGGCAGCATACTTCAAACAGTGTTCTCCACCTTCCTTTTTTAAGTGCAATATTCCTTCACTCATGTAACACTCACTCCATGCTGCTTCTGTGCAGGCATTTTGCCAATGCAGTCAATTGAGGGGCTGAACCCCTGCTCTCACTGCGCTCAGTGGAGGGACACAGACAGTCCGCACGAACAGGAAGTTATATAATCTCTTAGAAAATAGGAAGTGCCTGGGAGAAATAGAGCAGAAGAAGGGGCTGGAAGGATGCAGCTTTTGTAAATAGGATGTCTCATCTAGAGGTGACATCTGAGCAACGTGGCTGTCTGGGGCAGGGCATTCCAGGCCGAGGAGACAGGCAGAGCAAGCATCCCCGGTGCTTGGCGTGTTGAACAGCAAGGACGCCAATGGAGCCTGTGGGGGGTGGGGTGGGGAGGCGGGAAGCAGTAGGGGGCGAGCTAAGAGAAGAAACGGGCAAATCACGTGCGGCCTCTTGGGCTACTGGAAAGACTTTATTACTCTGAGGACGATGAGAAGGCGCTGGAGGGTTTGCAGCCGAGGACTGACATAATCTGATCTGTGTCTTAACGAGGGGTCCCTGGGGACTGCTGAACTAGGAAGAGAGTAGGAGCAAGGATGGAAGGTGGGGAGGCCAGTTAAGGGGAGAGAAGACGATGATGGTTGGGACCACCGCGAGCTCAATGAAAGTGAGACGGAGAGAGAAGATACTGGTCAATTTTCCAGGGTAGAACCTACAGGATTTACTGATAGATCAGACATGGGATGTGACGGGAAGGAGTCAAGGGATCTCATACCAGATATAAAGCAAAACACGAAATATTTAGATAACCAGAAACAATTCATATTTGACATACTATGAAAATAAACACTTAATCCTCTCCCCTACCATGGTGACGTCAGGAAGTCAGGTGCGCAAGTCTCTCCACCGTCAGCCCCGCCCAGGCCCCACCCCTGGGCTGTCCTGACCACGCCCATCAGCTCCCCCGCCCTCGTTGCCATGGTGATTGCCGCTTTGGGTCGGCGTCCCGGAGTCTCCCGCGAGGCTCTGGTTGCTATGGTGATGGCGGCGCAGGGCGCAGGCGGGACACTTTCGGCCGTGAGCCCCGCCCCCAGCGTACAGGATTCGTCGGAAGCAGGCGGGTCCCGCGGGGTGCTCGTTGCCACGGTGATCGCGGCCTCGACCCTCCCGGACTAGGCAGCGCCAGGAACTGTGTCAGCGGCCGCAGGTCAGTCAGACTCCCCTTGGGTGTCACCCTCGCCAGCCCGCGTGATACCCTCCCACCTCACGATCTGAACGCGGCCAGGGCCCCCGGGCCTCCCCATTTCCTGACCGCCCACCCCGGCCCCCAGGTGCTGGTCCGGAGAGGGAAGATCCGATGCGGAGGACCACAGGCCTCGATCGAGGGCACTCAGTGGGGAGGGCGCTGACTGGGAGGAGGAGACCCGGGCCTGTGGATATCGGCGGGAGGGGCCCAGCGCCGGGTGGGGTGCTTCTGGGAAAGGGTTGTGGGCTGCACCCTAAGGGCCGGCGCACCCAGAGCCTTCATCCCTTGAGGCCAGGAGCAGGGTCCCCCTCGCTACTCCACTTCCTCTGCCAGGACTCTGGGTCCCTACTGTGCCACAGTCACTCAGAGCCCAGCGCTGAGCTCAGGGAGGGGCCACTCCTGGCAGGACACCCGGCAGGAGACCCCGCTCTCCAGCTCTCCCAGGCCGGGCCGCAGGCCTGCACCCGCAGCCCTGCACACACTGCCTGCAGACAGGGGAGATGGCCCCTGACATTCCCCACGGAGAAGGAGGCTTGGACTGTTTTCAGAGCAAAAGCCATGTTCAGCGTCAACTCTGGGGAATCCCCAGGGACTCCCTAACCCTCTTTTTCCCCTGTTAGGGGCACAGGATTCCTGGAAGGATGAGGTCCTCCCTGACACCTTTGGGGCCCTCTGTGAGCCGGGACCGCGTCATCAGCAGCTTCCCTAAGGTAGGGAGGCCTTAGGCCAACCCTTGATGTGTGCACTGCTCCAGGGACAGCATGCCCACATCCAGCCTTCCCCACCTCGCTCACCACCGGAAACAAGGCAGGTGAATCGGGAGGCCAGTCCCTCGCAGAGAGACCCCAGGGACTCAGCAGACTTGTTGAGAAGCTTGGCATTGACTTGCCCAGGGTGGGCTGGCAGGCAAAAGGTGACACTGGAAGGCAGTGTGACGTGGAGGTTAAGGGCACAGACTTTGTAGTCAGACGGCGGTGTGAGTCCTGCGTGCCATTAAGCTGTGTGACCCTGGACAAGGTACTCGACCTCTCAGAGCTGCTGGCCCACAAGGATAGCTCTGCTCACGCTGGACGCCTGGTTCATGGTGAACGGGAGCTGCCTTGCCCAGGTGGTGGTTGCTGCTTTTCTCATTACAATTATTACATTATCAGGGCTTCCCTGGTGATCCAGTAGTTAAGAATCCACCTTCCAATGCAGGGGTACATGGGTTTGATCCCTGGCCCAGGAACTAAGATCCCATATGCCTTGGGGCAACTAAGCCCATTGTGAAGCCACAATGATCCTGCCTGCAACTAAGACCCAACCCAGCCAAAAATCAATCAATATTGTAAAATTATTATTACATTATCGAACAGTACCTCCAGTTTCCTGGGACCAAATCGAAGGTTCTCACCCCTTACCCTTCTGCCTTCTGTCCTTACTAAAAACTCACAGCTGTCTTAAAATCCATCCTTAATCACAGCAGGGGACACAAATCCATACTACCTGAAGTGGGTGGGAGGACCAGTGTCTCCCAGCCCTGCAGAAGCTCCACCTACCCTCTGCTCGCCGCCGCTCAGGGCCAGGTTCTGCAGCAATTTGTAACACAGAAGGTCAGACACAACACGATGTCCTCGAGAGGGGGCCACTTAGACAGCAGATGCTGCTTCCCGACACAGGCGCAGGAGAAACGAGCACCTCTTGGGCTGATGCGTGATGATGAGGGCCAAAGTAAGTGCTTGAGCGCCAGATGTGAGAAAAGGTGCAGAAAAGAAACACTTCCACACGCGTGTTTGCTTCTACATGCAGAGTATCTGGAAGCACGCTTGAGACCCTGCCATCTGTGGTCGCTGCCCTGTGTGTGGGAGAAAGCCTCCCTTTTAAAGAGTCTTGAAATCTGTGCTCAGGCCAGGGGGTGAAGGAGGGTAGACTGTGGGTGTTTGGAGTCTGCAGTGATTCTTCCTCCCTGTCTTCTGCTTCCTCCCTTCTGAGTTCTGTCTCCAGCTCGCACAGAGAAAGCCTCGGTGCCTCTGACTGGTGGATGGTCCCCGAAAGACTTTCCATCTCATCAGAGGCCCAGCAACTGCTTCCCTTGTCAGTGGTGACCGGGGATGAAGGGGTTGAAGAGCTGAAGGAAGGGAGGGGTGACTGGCACAGGTCTCATGGGACAAAGGACCTCAATTATAGAGCGTGACAGCAAGGCTCAGAGAGGTAGGGAGGGCTGCCTGCCAGAGGTCACACAGCTGTGCGTGGGGGAGCCCAGACTTGAACTGACCATGGTTGACTCTGAGCTCTGACTGTCCCCCGCCCTGGGAGGCAGCCTGGGTCACCCCTGCTCCCACAGAAGGTGAGATTCTCTGCCATCTGCTTGTGGCCAGGTTTATCCTGCACCCTGGGGGCCGCAGCACTTCAGGCCTGAGCAGTTTGCAGTCAGGCGGGCAGGTCCTTCCTTCATCCCACATGTCCGGTCTCCATGTGCAGCCCACCAGCCTCCTTTAGCACACTTCTCTAATCTGTATCCCAAGTGGTGCAGTGTGTGCTCAGTCGCTCAGTCATGTCTAACTTTATGAGGCCCCATGGACTGTAGCCTGCCAGGCTCCTCCATCCATGTAATTTTCCAGGCAAGAATACTGGAGTGGGTTGCCATTTCCTATTCCAGGGGATCTTTCCGACCCAGGGATCAAACCTGCATCGCCTGCCTTGACAGGTGTATTTTTTAGCACTGAGCCATCTAGGAAGCCCATATTATGCATCAACCTACTATATATCAACGTGATATAGAATTAATATTGCCTATCACAAAGTTTTACCACTGTTTTAAAAAAGAAACACATGAAAGTGATTTTTAAGCTGTACGTTTTCTTGAAAAGAAGAAATTCCTAGCTTTTACTCAGGACAACAGAAACAGTACATTTGAAAGTTTTTCTCTTAGGAAGAATCTGGGATCCACTGCATCGTTCTTATTTTGTTCTTTTCCCCTCTTCTTTCTGTCCCCAACATTTCTGCCATTTTCCTCTTCTTGGCCGGCACCAGGCTGTGTCCTTCCATTGGCTTCTTACCGTCACCAGTTGAGCTACACTTTTTGTGTCGGGTTTCGGCTGCCTGCCTTCCTGCCGCACTGCACGGCCAGATTCCTCATTGCTTTTGGACTAGTGGTGGGCTCCGTCTCCTGACCGCCGTGTCTCGGTCGCGCCGCATCCCTCACCCCGCTCCTCCCGCGACTTGATGCCGACAGGGAGAGAAGCGGACAGAAAAGCAGCCAGCCTTCCCGAAAAGACGGCCCACCCACGGCCGCGTGACCGTGGCCCTGGGCTGAGCGCCTGCCTGAGCTGCCCGTTTGCCCCTGCAGCCCGCAGACCAAGAGGCGCGGTGAGAGTGCCCCCACCTCACAGCTGGGGACATGGGCGCCATGAGGCCCCGCATTCGCCCTCTGCAAAGCTGCTTCACTCTCCTCGCTGCCCTGGTGCAGTCACACGGGGCCGAAAGGGCAGGTGGGCCAGGGCAGAGAGCCGCCGGGCACAGGCCAAGAAGGTGGCTGGGGACACGGCAGAGCGCAGCTGCGGAACGCGGCGAGGCTCCGCCCATGCCCCGGCCACGCCCCACGTAGCCTCGGCCAATCGGACCGCAAAGCGCAGCCGCCGTCTGCAGCGAGGCTCCTCCCATGCCCCGGCCACGCCCCACGCTTAACCTCGGCCAATCTGACCGCAAAACCTAATAGTCACGTTGCGTTTGTTTGGGCTTCCCGAGTGGCTTAGCGGGTAGGCAATCTGCCTGCAATGCGGGAAACCGGCTTCGATCCCTGGGTCAGGAAGATCTCCTGGAGGAAAGGAATGGCTATTCTTCCCTGGAGAATTCCACGGACAGAGGAGCCTGGGGGACTACAGTCCATGGGGTCGCAAAGGGTCGGAGACGACTGAGCGACTTTCACTTTGTTTGTTGAATATGATTTTTTTTTTCAGCCTATAGAACAAACTTGCATTCCCCGAGTGTCAGGGCGTCTTTGCTGAGCACCCAGTATGCATATGCCAGGCCGGCTCTGCGCTGGCGGTTTTACAAACACGACCTCATTCACGCCCCCAAGTCTCGAAGGGTTTCCAGATGCAGAAACTGAAGTTCAGAGACGTGAGGCAACTGCCCAGGGTCACACAGCACCTGAGGGTCCGTGCTCTCGGGCCACTATGCGGTCCTGCCTTGCGAAAAATGTGGACGAAGCAAGTGCTTTCTAGGACATTTTCCATGCACTAATATACATATTTTTAAAAAACGAAAGCAGCATCAGAGATTCGTAGTAGAAAGCATAGGAGGGTCTTGGTGCTAAAAGTGTCCTTACAGCCCACCCCTCCTCTCACCAGAGGGGACAGAGGTGTGGCGCACCCACAGCAAGGGCCCAGCTTCCCTCCCCCAACAAGACCCAGCTCTCTGGGTCCCCGCCTGGGCTTCCTGGCACGTTAGAGCCTTGGAGCCTGTGAGGTGCTGACAAGGAGGGAGGCTTGGAAGGGGAGGGAGGGGACCCTGGGAAGTAAGCCACTAGCTCCTGCCCGGGAGCTCCGCAGGGGGACACGCCCGCCTGTCTGTCTTTCTGCAGTGGTACACACCCGCCGCCTGCCTGCAGCTCCGGGAGCACTTCCACGGGCAGGTCAGCACTGCCTGCCAGCGCGGGAACACGGGGACTGTGGGGTGAGCGCTGTCTCCGCGGGGGAGGGTGGGGAGAGCCCAGCGCACGCCTGAGTGTATGGAGGCAGATGCGCGCCTCGGACAGCAGACCGCGCGGGTGCCACCCCGGCCGGCCCAGGGACCATTGGGCCAGTCATCCCGCCTCACCTGCCGCAGGAACATCTCTGCCCTTGGGGAGGCCGGTGCCTGAGGTCTGAGTGTGGCTGCTCCCTCGGGCTTCAGCCTTAGTGTCGGGCCCCGGGGCCGCCTCTGAGTCCCCACCACGCCTGCCCCTCAGCCCAAGACTCTGCTTCCCGTGGTGCACATTTCTGATTCTCACTACAGGGACGAGGGCCTGGTGGGGTCAGGGGTACGATGGCCCCAGAACAAAGGCAGGCCCTCTGCCCCTCCCCTGGGCCAGCGACGGGGTCACACACCACAGAGCGTCTCACAGGTGGCCTGTCCCCATCACGAGTGGGGACCACAGGGGAGGAGGGGCCTGTGTGCGTGAGGATGCCCTCGTGACCACGCCTGCAAGACCACGCCTTGCCCCTCTCAGGCTCAGACTCTCCAAGGTGGTGGTGGTCGGCGATCTCTACGTGGGCAAGACCAGCCTCATCCACAGGTGGGCGGCCGGCCGCCCCTCCCAGCAGCGCTGTCAGGCCCGCCCGGGAGGCCCAGTCCCAGGTCACAGCGGAGACCATGTGGCCGCTGGGAGGGGATGCAGGAAATCAGGGAGGTGGCAGGCGTGCAGAGAGTGTGGCCTCCCGGGAGCCTGGCGATGGTCAGGCGGTCCCCACCGCCCCCCTGCTGGTGGGCACGGGGCCTCTCCCTGTCCTGACCCCCACTTGTGGCCTCTGGCTGCGGCAGCCTCTGCCCATGGAGCTCTCGCTGGAGGCTCCGTCCGCCTGTGGCCTGTCCCCATGGCCCGGTTCCGTGGCCACTGCCATGTGGCCTCCCCGCGTGGGCGGACTTCCCGTGGCCTGCAGCCCCACACGTGGCCTCTGACAGCTTCCCGGGTCCCACAGGTTCTGCAAGAATGTCTTCGACCATGACTACAAGGCCACCATCGGGGTGGACTTCGAGATTGAGCGGTTTGAGGTCGCTGGGACCCCCTTCAGTCTCCAGATGTAAGTTGCTGGCGGCCGCCTGAGCGTCTCCCGATGGTCATGGACGGGCTTTGTGGAGACCCCGGGGAAGGTCCCAGCAAGGGAGCAGGGGGCCTTGGCCAGCTGTGTGAGGCTGGGCTCCCCGTTTCTGCAGACCCAGGCCCCAGGCACACCCACACCCCCTACCCCATGCGCCTCGTGTCCCTCTGATCCCATGCACCGGGTCTGGGCATGGCTTCCAGCAAGTCAGTTCAGGCCTCTGAGCCGCTGTTCGCGCCTGGAAAACGGGGCCAAAACTAGTCTCTGCGTGCGAGGCTCGAGCAGAGGTCACGTGGCCCCCAGGCCTTCCTGGGGCTGGACATCCCCCTACCCCCGCCCTTGCTCACCTCCCCCTGCCTCTCTCCATCTGTCTGTCTGTCTGTCTTCTCCCTGCCCCACCGGGGGCACACCCTAGGAAGGGATCAGGAGCAGGTGGGGGCTGGCAGCAGGCACTTCCCGATGCCCATGCCGCTGGGAAGGGCTCTGGGTCTCCCACCAGGGGGTCCCACGAGCCTGCTGGCTGAGACCCCACGAGCATAGCTAAACCTGCCACCTCTTGGTCTCCTGTCTCTTTCGGCCACGGCACAGCTGGGACACAGCAGGGCAGGAGAAGTTCAAGTGCATCGCATCTGCCTACTACCGGGGTGCCCAGGGTGAGTGGCCGGCTGATGCCACCGGCGGGGCCTCAATCACGTGCAGCTGGGGGTCCCCCGTGAACTCCCCGCAGGCTCACCCTGAGAGGCCGGGTCCTCCGAGAGACACGGAGGAAGCACGGGGCGCCCAGTCCTGGCCTTCCAGCCGGGCCTGGGTGGGCCTCACCGCCACACACTCTAGGGGGCCCTGGGTGGCACGTGCTCCGCCACTGAAGGTCTCAGCCCCAGTTTCAGCTCAGAAGGATGCTCAGGGTGGGGAGTGTTTGGGCAGAGACCCCACAGAGAAGAGCGGGTCGGCTCAAAAGCAGGGGCCAGGGCTTGGCCGGAGGGGAGGAGAGGGGGTGCCCGTCACCCCCACGCACACCGTGGAGACCAGACTCCTTGCCCACTGCCTCCATGCTGAGGGCACCCCAGCACTGGGCAGGCCTCCTGGGTGGCAGACGGTGGCAGCATAGCCCCCTACCGAGACCAGGAAGACAAGGGAGAGGGGTTCCCGTGGGAGGTGGGGGCCCCGGGTCGCAGGCGTCCTGTCTAGACTCAGGCGATAAGGCACAGCCGCGTCCACTCTGCTGCTGTCAGAAGTCGCGTTTTCACGAAGGCTGGAGAAGAGCAAAACCAGGAAGCCGTGGCCTGGAGTAACAGCTCTGCCACGCCCACTGTGGCCTCTTCTCGGGGTGGGGGGCTGGTGTGCGCCCTCCCCCCGGGAATAAGCCCGTCAGGCAGCCGCCCGGCCTTGGTTACTACCATCACCAGCGTGCTCCTTCACGCTGGCCCCTAGCCGGGGTTGGGCAGGGGGCGGCCTGTGTCTTGCCCTTCTGGATTGATCTCCGTGTGCGGCCACCCAGGGCACGAGGGAGCAGGCAGGGCAGTGATGGAGGAGTCGAGGGCAGGGAGCTGCACTGCCAGGTCCCCCACGCCCCGAGCCTGCCTCTCCGCAACGGGCCCCGAAGCTGCTTGGTGCTCGTGGCCACTGGGCCCCAGGCGCCAGTGTGGGAAGTCGGTCCCAGAGCTCTCCCACCGCTGCTCCAGCTTAATCCCCTCGGCCACCCTGAGGGCCCAAGGTGGCCGTGGTCGGTCCCCACCAGGTCACAGCTGGGGAGGCCGCTTGATCTCTCAGCGGTCCAGCCTCCCCCGTGCGCCCCACAGCCGTCAGAGGCAGAGAAACTTTGAGGCAGGGAGCTCACCTTGCCTCCCTGGACCCCACTGCGGCTGGGCTGCTGGGTGCGGATCAGAGGGGTGGGGACTGGGTCCCCATGTCACCGGTCCAGGGCTGCATGCCTGAGGGGCCCCTGGGACAGCTGTGTGGGAGCCCCCTTGTCTCGCTGTCTTTGCCTCCCTGTTGCTCACCAGCTTCCCCTGGCTTCCCCCGTGCCCGCAGTGATCATCACGGCCTTTGACCTCACTGACGTGCAAACCCTGGAGCACAGCAGGCAAGTCTGGGTTCAGTGGCCACCGTGGGCTCCCTGGGCTGGGAGGCTGCCTGGAGGACTCCCTGACCCTGGGCCACGAGCTGGAGCCCGACGGTGCGTGCAGGAGACCAGGCTGGCCGGTCAGCACCAGCTGCCCACGGGCCAGTGGCGGTGCGGCTGCCGTTCTATCCCTCGGCCAGTTCAGAGCGGCCTGCATTGACTTCAGGGCTCAGCTCGAAAGCCTTACTAGTTTTGGGGGGAAGGGCCTGGCGTCCTCACCACTCCTGGGCCCCAGGCGTGGGGACAGCACTGGGCACCTGCTCTCTCGGGCAGAGATCTGGGCGAGAGCCGGGGGTCGTTGGCTGATGGGCCAGAGCCCCCTGCCCCTGACTTTGGTTTGGGGCGTTCACAGCCGCATCTGCAGCCCCGTGAGGGGAGCCGGGCTGGTCAGTCCCTTTGGTGGCAGCGTGGGATGGACCCAGGGTGCGGGACGCCTCGGGGCTCCCTGACTCCCTGACGCTCCTGCGTCCCCGCCCACTGGAGACGCCCGTGGGCAGCACGGTCCACATCCCCTCCTGGCACCCCCGGCCCTGGGGGGCCCTGGGCTCCCTCGACCGCTGGGGGTGGGGTAGGTCCATCCCAGCCTGTCGCCCGCCTTCCAGGCAGTGGCTGGAGGACGCGCTGAGGGAGAACGAGCCAGGCGCCTGCTTCGTGTTCCTCGTGGGGACCAAGAAGGACCTGCTGGTGAGCGGAGCCAGGCGGGCCAGGCGGCCTCGGGGGACGCGGAGCAGAGGGTGACCCCCAGGGCCTAGGCAGGAGCTCTCGGGTCCCCGATCCCCGTCAAGTCAGGGAGGGACGCTGGAGCTCAGACCCGCCCAGGACCACCTCCAGGCGGGTGCCCAGGCTGGGTGTCCCCGCGGGGGGCCGGGGAGGACGAGGGTGCTGGGTCAGCAGGGCCGCTTCCCCCAGTCAGGGGCCGCGTGCGAGCAGGCGGAGGCGGAGGCTGTGCGCCTGGCCAACGAGATGCGCGCTGAGTACTGGTCCGTGTCGGCCAAGACCGGTGAGTGGGTGCGGGGCTGCCGCCGCGGCCGGCGATCGGGGGCGGGGCCCGGCCCGTGGGTGGGAGGAGTGACCGGTGAGTGGGCGCGGGGCTGCCGCCGCGGCTGGCCATCGGGGGCGAGGCCCGGCCCGTGGGTGGGAGGACTGAGACCCCTACTCCTGCGCGTGGGGGCAGGTCCCCGCGGTCCTGGCCGGAGTCTCAGGGAGGCAGGGGCAGCCGCAGCGTCGTCCCGCCCCCTACCCGAGGCGGGCGTAGCACGCACGGTCTCAACCAATCGCGGCTGAGCGTCCGCAGGCCAAGCTCTGCCCGCTGGACAGATGCGCACTGGAAGGTCCCTCCCTTCCCCAGCCGTCTTCAGAGAAGGCGGAGACAGCGGCCACGCCCCCGCCGGCTCTCACCCACACCCCTCCCAGTCTGCCCGGCCTCACTGGTTCCCCGGCCCCCGAGCTGACCGCACCCACGGGCACCGCTTACCGCAGCTCCCAACATCTCTGAGCCTCGGCATCCTCACCCGGGAAGTGGGGCGATGCCGTCAGTCTTTTATTTTTAATACAAAACACGCTTTTTATGATAAAAGACACAGGATTCACTGAAGAAAAACGAGCAGACGCACAGAAGCAAAGAACAGACTTTGCAAACAGGTTGTTGGGATGGAATGAAATAACTCGCAGTGGCTGGCGCACCGCGGGCGCCAAGGCTGTGGGGACTCAGGAATACACCTCGGAGTCCTCACCCCAGGGGAGGGGCCGCTGCGGATGCCTGCCCGGGGTGCAGGTGGAAGCACCACCTCCTCTGGCCCAGCACAAAGTGGTCGCCGTGCCCAGTTCCCTCTGCCCCTTCCTGAGGGCACCCCCAAGTCTGTGAGAACCCACCCTCTTGTTGGAGTAACAGCCCATTCCCAGAGAGCTTCTTATGGACCAAGCAGGACCGCCTTGTGCGGTTGTATAGGTTGTTAACTGCACAAATGCAGTGTGTGTGTCGAGGGCTTCACCTGGCCCTGTGCCCGATGGGTGGCCTTGTCCTCCTGGAGGAGGAGGCACAAAAGGCTCCACGTGGGCGCCAGGGGCGCTAACCCTGGTGGCTGCCCGCTGCACAGATGCAAAAAGGTGACAAGAAAGCAGGCTCACTTGTGATCTCTGTGCAGCCCAGCACCTGGCCTGCGGGCGTTCAGCTGCGATTGATTGAAACAGTGCATGCTAAGTCGCTTCAGGCACGTCTGACTCTTTGTGACCCCATGGACTGCAGCCCACCAGGCTCCTCTGTCCATGGGATTCTCCAGACAAGAATACTGGAGTATGTTGTCTGCCCCTCCTCCAGGGGATCTTCCCGACCCAGGGACTGAACCCAGGACTCAAGTCTCTGCACTGGCAGGCAGGTTCTTTACTTCTAGCGCCACCTGGAAAACCCAACTGAAAGACTAGATGCCTGGAAACCAAGGCTCAGAGGTTGTCAGGAGTGGCCAGGGCTAATGGCCGGGCTGGGAGCCTGTCCCCTGCACAGGGAGGGGAGCGTCCTGCCTCCTGCCCCACCGGCTCCCCCCGCCCCCGACAGGATGCCTGCAGGCGGGGGTCACGACTGTCCCTTGCCCGCAGGAGAGAATGTGAAGGCGTTTTTTAGCCGCGTGGCCGCCCTGGCTTTCGAGCGCTCGGTACTGCAGGACTTGGAGCGGAGGAGCAACAGCCCGCTGCAGGTCGGCGGCGGGGACGTCATCCGTAAGTGCAGGGCCCCCGGGCTGGGGAGGGACTCACGCCCGACATCTGCATCCACCACCCTCTGCTGGGACTCGACCGTCTGCCAGGCTTGTCTGGGCCCCTCTCCCATCCCGCTGACCTCCGGCTGCAGGCCCCCTGCCTGCCGGCCAGCTCAGGTGCCCAGTTGACGCCAGGTGACTTCTCCCCTTGCTGCAGGGATGGAGGGACGTCGACCCGAGACCCCGGACAGCAGGAGGCCCTCCGGCCCGAGTTGTTGTTAGCCAGGCCTGCGGCAGAGGCCTCCCCACCCTCCACGAGGCATGCCGGTGGTGCCTCCGTGACATGGAGGGGGACGCGGAGCGCCCACTGTGCTGAGCTCCAGGGCCCCCCGCCTCCTCTTCTCCGTAGCGGGGCGGGAGCCAGAGGAGGCCCCCACTGCCACCCAGGGCCCCGTGCTGGAAGGCCAGTCGCACCTACAGAGTTGCCCATCAGCCCAGCCACAGAGGCTCGTGACTGCAGGCATGGCACCTGTCTCCCGGGTCCCAGACCCTGGGCACAGTCAGGGCTCCCCAGGCCCCTCCCCAGCCTTCCTGGGTTGGCCTTGGAGTCCCCCTCATCTCAGGGGCCCAGGCGAGTGGGACTCGCCGACGTCAGCAGAAGCCCAAGGAAAGCCGGGTTTCTCTCCCAGCCCTGACTCTTCTATGAGCAGGGCTGGGCCTCACCGTCCACCGTCCCTCCACCACGGACTTGTGTGTCCCCTCTCTGGCCACCGAGGGGCCACCTCTGGCTCCATCGTGACCCGTGACATCCTGCCCCCTGGGTCGGGCTGAGGATGGGCAGAACAGGCCACGGACACCCCCACCCACCCCTGGGGATGAGAAGGTGCCGCGTGCAGGTCTCCGGGGACCCCCGTGATGGCCCACGTGTCTGCAGCACATCGGAGGTGCTCCAGCACCTGCAGGCAGGCTCCCCGGCTCCATGGCCCTCCTGACCCCTGGAACAGGCGGGTGCCCCGGCCTCCCCACCCCAGCTCCCGCCCAGAGTGCTTGGCCCAGTCCAGGCTGCCGTGGGGCTCCTCCACAGGGCCTCCTGAGCCCCCACCCCATGGCCACGGGCGGGCGCATGTCTAGCCTCCGTCCCTGGGGACCGCGAGCGTTTCTCGGGCAGCCGGTGGGCAGCGGCCGGGGGATGCCGCGTCTTCTGTTTGGCCCGCCTTCCCCATGTCTTCAGCTCTCCTTTTCGTAGATGGAGGGTACTCCTTTGAATAAAGCACTCCCGCACGGGAGGGAGGCGCCCCCCATGGGCCGACATAAGCAGCGCAGGCCTCCTGCTCCTTGTTTGCTGTGAAACCGGCATGGCCTCTCCCTGGCCCACCGGGCGGCCTTCTTCCTCCCAGGCTGGGCGAGCCTGCGTGTCCCTTCAGGGCTGCAGATTTGACTTCCTGCAGATGGGCCAGAGTCCGTTCAGGCCGCCCGGACCTGGGACAGTCGGCTTTTTACTTCTTTTCACTGAGATGACCGTCCTCACAGCGGCAGTTTTCCGCACTCGGGATTCCCCGCAGAGATCTAGCTGGGCCTCCGGTGGGCTGGCCCACCAGACCCAGCCTCGGCTGCGCCAGGCCCGGGTTTGGGGCACACGAGAGACAGCGTCGGGACGGGTGAGTCTGCTCAGGTGGGCTGGCACCCTCCCGGCTCCCTGCCCCGCTCTGGGGACTGTGTCCGGCTGTCACTGGCCCCTGAGCCAGGACCATTGTCTCGTGTGCACCCAGCCCTCTAAGCTGCCCTGTGGGAAACTCCCCTCCTGTGGCCCCCCGTGTGTGTCCAGCTGTTACGGCGTCTCTTCTGAAGCGGCCGTGGGCCCACTGATCCCACAAGTCCACAGAGACAGTGACGTGTCTGGGGGCCGACGCAGGGCCGTGTGCAAGCACTTCCGAGGCGTCTGGAGGAAATGGGGGCCTCGGACGCATCCAGAGCCCCCTTCAGCCTGGCAACGGGACACAGGCCTCTCCCGAGGGGCCACAGGCTCCTGAGGGCCTTGGGCGCGTGAGCCGGACGCCTGAGGTCGCCTGAGATGGAGGTAAGGGGACGTGGCGATGGGCGGGGGGCCCGCTCTGCTCACAGTCACGCAGATAGAAATCTGAACGGGCCCGGTGGGGAGCGGGGACGGGCCTTCCTGGCCTGTGAGCAGCTGAGGGTGCTCGGGACCCAGGAGGCCTGGGGCAGAGACAAGAGCGGGTATGGGGCACGGGAGTTTTCGGAAGCAGCCACGGCTCAGAGAGGACCCTCGTCCTCTGAGCCTTCCGTTTTCCTGGAGACGGGGCAGAGGACCTGGGGGCCCCAAGATGACACGACACCTGCCCAGCAGCCCCGGGCTCCCCTGCCATCTGCTGCGGCCTCCCTCCCACTGCCCGTGTGTCAAGCCGATGGGGAGTAGCATGGGGTCCCGTGGCCTCCTTCCAGGCCTCCATCCCTCATCCAGACACACCCCCACCCTGGCATTCTGGGCCCCTGGCCACCTGTCTGAGCCTGCACCCCCAGGAGGAAGCAGGGCGGGGGCTCCTGTCCACAGGCTGCTCTTCACAGGCCCTTCCCGCCGCCCCCTGGTCCCCAACGGAAGGGTGGCATCCCCCCACCCCTGCCTGAGGTTGCCCTGAGTCTCTGACCACAGGAAGCCACAGCCCGCACCATGTCGCTGGCCGGGCCTTCAGGACCCAGCCCATCTTGTCCAGGCCCCTGCACTCTCTGTGAGGCTGAAAACGCAGCTGAGGCACTCACAGGGATCTGCACCCCCACCCTCCACTGCAGGGCCTCATCAATAATTGATTCTGCAGAAGGCGGGGGAGTCCAGCCAAGAGAGGAGAAAAGGTCCACGGCTCGCTCACTCGGAGCCCGGGGCCAGCGAAGCCCTGCAGAGGCCCTGCTCCCCACTGTGGGCCGGGGCTGGGGGCCTGCAGCAGGCGCCCCGCCAGGCGCCCTCCGGCACAGCGCCACGGGCAGGGCTACAGCACAGCTGTATCGATCACCCCGTTTTCCGGTTTTGCCTGCAGCTCCCTGGGGTTGAAGGATGATGGATGACAGCTGGAGGGTCATGAGGCCACATCCCCACTTGAAGGGAGCCCTCCTCTGGCCCCCAAAGCTGGTGGGGATGAAGGCGCACACAGCAGAGAAGCAGCGAAACACAGTCCCCCTTCCTGCTGTGTGAGACCATCAGCAGTCACTCCCCACGCCTCCCATCCCCGTCCCCAGGCGACCACCAGCCAACTTTCTGTCCCCATAGGCTTGGTCTGTTCTGGACATTTCATGTAAACGGAGTCACACAATATGTGGTCTGTTATGCCTGGTTTCTTCCACTTGGCATAATGCTTTCAAGGTTCGTGGATATTCAGCATGCACTGGGACTGCATTTTCTTTGATGGTCAAATAATATTCCAGCGTCAGGTTTCCATCCCCCCGGGTTCTGAGGCATCGGAAGTTCTGAGTTCTGTCCAGCAGAGGGGGCTGTTGAGTCCCAGCGGCTCATTGCAGCAAAGGGACCAGGTAGCCTTTGGGGAGGGACTTGCCCGAACGAGGTCCTGGGTTCAAGAACCCCTAGGGCTGCTGCTGAGGGTACATGAGGGTGTGTGTGTGTATGTGTGTGTGTGTGAGAGAGAGATTTTGAGATTTTGAAATGAATTACAGAGCCTTGCCCCGGAAAATGATGGAAGTGGTAACAGGGAAATATCACCGACAATCCCGCTTTGCTGTCCCATTTTAGTTTTGGGGTGGAAAAAAATCTGTCAGGAGCGATGGAAATGCTTGTTAACTGATGGTGGTGATGGTTTTCGTGAGTGAAACCCCAGATCTGACCTGCAGTCCACACCAGCCTGGCCCCTAACCCAGCTGTTCCTCAAACACACCTGGACCTCTGAACTCTCCCCATCGTTGCCTGTCCGTCCGCATTTCCACATCTCCAGGACCAGCTCAGACATCGCCCCCACCAGCCAGCCTTCCCCAGACCTCTGCATCCTCTGGGATGCCCACTCACACAGCTCCTGTGCCTGCCGCGGCCTGGCTCTGCCTGCCTCACGGCTTCCTCCCTCCTGTGTGCTCACCACTGCCTCTTCCCCCCGGGCGGGACTGACTGAGCACCTGTTTTGTCCTAAGCACTCAGAGTTCACTGGGGAAAAAGACAGACAGATTTCTGTCCTCGGAAGTTTAGATCTAGCTGGGAACACACACTGAGTGGGGAGCGCAGACTGCTAATGGATATGGATCCCATGTTCCTCCTCAGCCCTCCCTTTCTCTGGAGGGAGGGATGATAAGAAAGCTCATGGGGAAGGAGCAGAGACCCAGGGCGAGGGTGCTTCCGGGGGAGACTCCGGGGAGGAGAGGAATGTCCTTGGGGCCAGAAGAAACTGTCCCACGGGGAGATAGCCACTATCTTGCAGTGTCCTTGTGCCCAGCAAGCCACTTGCTCTGCCAAGAGAACAGGGCGTACAAACCCAAACTGCAGTGTCAGTTTCCAATGCACACAAATTGAAGGTGGGGCCAAGTTGGGGGCCTGCAAACCAGGGAGAAACACCTCACTGATAGATGCAGCAGCTCCCCGCCCCCCAAAGTATTCTCCTCCCGGTGCTTAATGATACTGTCCCAGATGAACCCACAAGTACCCGCTGGAAACTCAGGGACCCTGTTAGCAAGGGGGAAAAAACCAGTTTATGCTTTTGGGATTCTCCCTGCTGACGGCCAGGGAATGGGGCTCCAGAGGC
Source organism: Bos indicus (assembly GCF_029378745.1). Lineage (NCBI taxonomy): Eukaryota > Metazoa > Chordata > Mammalia > Artiodactyla > Bovidae > Bos > Bos indicus. The sequence goes on along the minus strand of NC_091776.1, from coordinate 71,710,337 downwards.
ACTGGGTTCTGGTTCTGCCAGATCCACTGGTAGGGTTGCCGGAGGAAGGCATAATGCAGATGGTGAGCTGCCGTGTGCCATAGGCTGGGAGGTCAGGGTTTGTTACTCCCGACTTGAAGAGGTGTTCAGGATGTAAACGCTGCTGGGGTTCCTGCCTAGCTCTGCCGGCCGCCAAGTCAGGACCTCAAGCTCTCCTTCCTCAGATACAAAACAGGCTTTTTTTTTTTTTTTTTTTTACTGTCGGGGCCTTGTCCGCTGGCAGAGGAGTGCGAGGGTGGACACAGCGGAGCGCCTGCAGGGAGCCGTGCCTGGAAGCGTCTGCCAGTCCCCCTCCCCACCCCCCACAGCCCCAGGGCTTTTCCTGCCAGGCTCCCAGGGCACCAGCGTGAAAGCCGACCACGGGCAGAACAGCACAGGTTTTATGGTTGCCCCCTTGGGGCAGCTTCCCACGGTGCTCCCAACACTGTTCCACGTGAGGACGAAAAGCCGGCTCAGAGAGGAGGGAAAGGGAACTGCCAAGGTCACACAAGCCGCCGGGGGAGAGACCTGAAGCCCAGCCAGGCCGCCCTGGGCTCCGTTCCCTCTAGATGAGACGCCCGGGCATCCGCTTAGGGCGGCACCGGAGCTGGGGGGTGGGCGGGTAAGAGAACCCTCACGAGGCGGGGGCCGGCGTGTGTGTGCATTCTGGTTCTCCTGTTAACGCCCGGGGAAGCAGGCGCGAGCGACCCAGAGGCGCCTGGCTTCTAGCCGGGGTCTCCGGCTGACACATCCCATTTCCTTTCGCGCCACCCAGCAGGCTGGTCGGGGTCTTCTCGGCCCTCGGGTCCCCCCACCCCCACCGCACCCCCGGGGTCCACTCCGCTGTGCGTCTGAGATCTCCGGGCTTCTCCGGCGGACCAAAAACAGACTCCGTTTCACTGTCCCCCTGGCCGTGGAGGCCGGGGCCCCCCTCGGAGGCAGATGACAGATAAGTTCCCAGTCAGGGCTGCAGGAAGGGAGACATGTGTGCTGAAAGGCCCGGTGGGGAGACATTCCTCTGGACCCTCTACGTGATGCTTCAGCCGTCACGCCGGGACCCCAGCGCCCGGAGGCCCGTTGGCGACCGCCGGGCGACCTGTCCGCTGGGGAGCGCGCTCAGCCAGTGACGGGAGCGAGGGGCCATCCGGCTCGCCGGGATCCAGGGCACCTGTTCCCGGGAGTGCAGAAGTCGCCGTCTCGGCCTCAGTTTCCCCAGGCGCGGGGGCCGCCCGCAGGGCCGCAGCGGAGGGGGCGGGGGGGGGGGACGGGGGTGGGGGGTGGCGGCCCCTTTAAGAGGCCCCGCCCCGCTCCATCAGCGCCGCGGCCCCGCCCTCCACCCCGCCCCTTCCTGCGGCGCTGACCGCGGGCGGCGCGCAAGAGAGCGGCGGGAGCGGGCGGTCCGACCGCCGCGCGGGGAGAGGCCTCTTTAAGACGCCCCCCCACCGCTCCATCAGCCGCGCCGAGGCCCCGCCCACCGCCCCGCCCCGCCCCTTCCTGCGGCGCCGAGCGCGGGCGGCGCGCGACAGAGCGGCGGGAGCGGGCGGGCTGAGCGCAGCGCGGGGAGCCGGACGGCGGCGCGGGAGCCCGAGGACAGCGGCGCGCGGGCGGCGGCCATGGGCTAGCCGGCCGGCCGAGCGGAGGCAGCGCCTGCCCCGCCCCGCGCGCGCGCGCGCGCGCGCCGGGAGCCCCGCACACAATAGCGGGCGCGCGGCCCCGCGCCCTTCCCCCGCGCGCGCCCCGCCCCGCGCCCCGCCCCGCGCGCCGGCCGCCCGGCCGCGGCCTCACCTGCCGCCCGGGAGAGGGCGGGCATTGTTCGCGCGCCGCCGCCGCCGCCGCCCCGCCGTGGGCATGGGGGCCGCCCGGCGTCCCGGGCCGGGCCTGGTGAGGCCGCCGCGCCGTCGCTGAAGCCGGCCCCGCTGGCGCGCGCAGCCAGGCTGCGCAGGTGAGGAGCCGCGGCCGCGCCATGGTGGACCCAGTGGGCTTCGCCGAGGCGTGGAAGGCGCAGTTCCCGGACTCGGAGCCTCCGCGCATGGAGCTGCGCTCGGTGGGCGACATCGAGCAGGAGCTGGAGCGCTGCAAGGCCTCCATCCGGCGCCTGGAGCAGGAGGTGAACCAGGAGCGCTTCCGCATGATTTACCTGCAGACTCTGCTGGCCAAGGAGAAGAAGAGCTACGACCGGCAGCGCTGGGGCTTCCGGCGCGCCGCACAGCCCCCCGACGGCGCGGCCGAGCCCCGTGCGCCGCGCGCGCAGCCCGCGCCCGCTGAGGGCGCCGACCTGCCGGCCGCCGACGAGCCCGAGGCCCGGCCCGACGGGGAGGGCTCCCCCGGCAAGGCCAGGCCCGCGGCCGCGCGCAGGCCCGGGCCCGCAGCCGCCGCCGCCGCCGCCGAGCGAGACGACCGCGGGCCCCCCACCAGCGTGGCGGCGCTGCGCTCCAACTTCGAGAGGATCCGCAAGGGCCCCGGCCAGCCTGCGGCGGCGGCGGACGCCGAGAAGCCCTTCTACGTGAACGTCGAGTTCCACCACGAGCGTGGCCTGGTGAAGGTCAACGACAAAGACGTGTCGGACCGCATCAGCTCCCTGGGCAGCCAGGCCATGCAGATGGAGCGCAAGAAGTCGCAGCAGCAGGGCGCCGGGCCGGGCCCCGCAGACACTCCTAGGCCTTCATATCGCGGGCGCGCCTCCGAGGGCAGCGGCTGCGGCGGCCTCGATGGCGACTATGAGGACGTTGAGCTGAACCCGCGCTTCCTGAAGGACAACCTGATCAACGCCAACGGCAGCGGCAGGCCCCCCTGGCCGCCCCTGGAGTACCAGCCCTACCAGAGCATCTACGTCGGGGGCATGATGGTGGAAGGGGAGGCCAAGGGCTCGCTGCAGCGCAGCCAGAGCACCTCGGAGCAGGAGAAGCGCCTTACCTGGCCGCGGAGGTCCTATTCCCCGCGGAGCTTCGAGGACAGCGGAGGCGGCTACACGCCGGACTGCAGCTCCAACGAGAACCTCACGTCCAGCGAGGAGGACTTCTCCTCCGGCCAGTCCAGCCGCGTGTCCCCGAGCCCCACCACCTACCGGCCCTTCCGGGACAAGAGCCGCTCGCCCTCGCAGAACTCCCAGCAGTCCTTCGACAGCAGTAGCCCCCCGACGCCCCAGTGCCAGAAGCGGCACCGCCAGGGCCCCGTCGTGGTGTCCGAGGCCACCATCGTGGGCGTCCGCAAGACGGGGCAGATCTGGCCTAGCGATGGGGACAGCTTGTCCGGCAAACTGTCTCAGGATGGCGCCTTACACGCAGACGCAGGTAAGTGCCTCTGCCAGCCTGGTGGGGACACCTGCGAGGTTGGGGGTGCAGGGGCAGGTAGGTACTTTGTGGAGTGGTTCTCAAGCGCCAGTGGTGGGCTGGAACGATTCGCGCCCGTTCCCCCAGCTGAACAAATTCCATCCCTGCTTTCCTCCTGAATGCAGATTCCCAGCGTCTGGAGTGGGATTCGGGTGGGAGGGGTGGTGTGTCGGGATGGTGGAGGTGGCTCCTTCCTTTGGGTCTGGAGCCTGTGCTTTCTCGCGAGAGTGCTTCCTCTCTGTGGGTCGGGGCCAGGAGCGCCTTGGCTGCCTTGGTCACCTCTGCTCTCTGGGTGGATGCTTCAGCAGGGACTGATTGATCCATGTCTTGGGCAGTCGCCGCCACCTGCCCTGGGAGAGTGCCCGACACATCCGGGGCATCCACGGGATGCCAGCTGCTCCCAGGCCGGAGGAGTGTCGGGTTCGCTCTCTGGCCGGCAGCCCCAGTGCAAGTCAGAGCAGGTGAAAAATACAAACCGGAGGAAGGGAGGCCACAGGCAGTTCTGACTCAGTGGGCCACCGAAGAGCCGGGGCTGAGGAGCTCTGTCCGGGGCTGAAGGAGGGCCACACCCGTGCTGATCTGTCCGGTTTGGACGGGAGACCTCACCGCTGGGCATCTCACCCTGCTCCATCGTGCCCCTTGCCCACCCACGCTTATGTTCGGCTCCTAGTCACACGGTCCGGCTCCTGGCCCCGAGATTAAGCCCGCGGGACCATGGGTGTAATGTGTATGCACATCTATGGACAGACGCCCTGTGGCGCCGGGCTAACAGGACTGTGTTTCGAGAGCCGGGCGCAGTTTGTGATGGCAGTCAGGACAGGGATTTGGGGTTGTAGCAGGTGAGGCAATTGGGAGCCTCTCAGAGTCCTGGGCCCTGCTGAGCTGATGTGGTTTTCCGCTCCATTGACTTTTTCTGCCGATGGAGTTGTGTGTTCTTGGTTGGTCAGAGCCCTCTTGAGACAAGGGAGGCTATTTTTGGCTCTGTGGAGGGGCCTCTCTGCCATCCGCGCTCCCTCCTGTTTGTTTTGGGCTCACTTCGTTGTTGGTTCTGTCTGTGTTGTGTTGCTGGGACCTGTGGCGGGGCCCAGCCTCCATCCCCCAGGCCCCTCGTGTGCGGGGAAGCCGGTACTATTGAGAAGACCGCTTTGCAGGCAGGTCAGCTCCTCTGGGCTCTGGAGGATTGCCCTGTGGTCGCCAGGCACCAGTCCCGTCTGGCCAGCTGTCAGCCAGGCGAGCCAGCTTGGATTGGCCCTCAGCACCCACAAGGGAGCGTGTGAACATTGTCAACAAAGGAGAAAAGGAGAGCTTCTCGTGGAGACCTGTCGTCTGAAACTGTGTTCTCTTGCTGGGGGAGGTGGGAGTTTCCAGCGAGTAGGGCCCCGTTGGTTGTGTTTGGGGGGCTTCCCCTCAGGCCGTCTCCGGAGCTCGCAGCCCCTCGCCTGCCTTCAGCCTCTGCTCTGTGGGTGACGCAGGGTGGGCTCCCAGCCAAGGAGGTCATCTGACATCTTGGCCCACCCCCGCCCCTTTGGCCCTCGGTGAATCCTGCTCTGAAAGCCCTCCAGGGTCCCACCTTGTGTCTCCTGTTGGGCTTTGAAGCTCCTGGCAGTTTCAGCTCTGGGAGCCTGCCCAGCCCGCTTCTCAGGGCTCTCTGATGCGTGTGGCTGGAGGCGACGGTGGGACCGCCGGGGCCAGGCCATGTGTCTCCTTCCCAATAGTTTGCCCACGTTCCCTGGACGCCCCCGGCCAGGGCCCGAGCCTCTGACGTGGGACAGTGGGGAAGGTCCCAGTGTGGACGGAGGGGACCTCACCTTATTCCCTGCTGCGGAAGCTTCTGTGTCTGAGGGGAGGGAAGCAGCCTGAACGGTGACTATGCCCTGACACGCGTGTCCCCCGGGAGCTCGGCCTCACTACCACCCCCCCAATCTGCAGATAAGGATCCCGCCAGGAAGTGGCAGAGGGGCCTCCGGGCCTCGGGGACGCAGACCCCCGGTGCTTTCTGCTGCCCTTCACACCCCCGAGAAACGGGGCTGGGTAGGTCCCGGGGTCCTTCGGGCCGTGAGCCCCGCTGTGTGCAAGCCCGCCCCTCCCACCGTGCAAGCTGAGTGGAAGGAGGGAGCGCGGTCCTTGGCCCCGCGTGGGAGCTTAAAAAGGTAGCGGGAGACAGGAACGCACACAGCCCAGGGCAGGGTCGGGAGGGTGGGAAGGCGGCTGTGCCCACCCTCGTCCTTTAAATTCTTCTCGGGGACTCTGGCCGCCCCTTCCTGAGAAAGGCCGCTCAGCCAGGGCCTTTCCTCCGGAGATCCGAGGCGCCCCCGCCCCGCGCGTCCCCCATGAGCGGGGAGCCCAGGTCTGTGTTTCTCCCTGGGCTCCGGCCGGCAGCTGCTCTGTTTTCTCCTGTTTCTACTAAGCGGTGAATTTGCCCTTTGGATCCTGGTGACATGTTATCGTCAGAGTGATCACGGCTTTGTTGTTCACTTGGGTTGTTGAGTGAACTGGTGACCTGCCTGAGTAACTGTCTGGCAGAAAAGGGTCTCGGGCCTGGCCAGGCCTCCACCAGCTTCACAGACCAGACAGAGCCTGTGTGCGCCTCCAAGTTGAGCCTGAGTGCGGCCTTCTTCCCGGGGACGGAGGCAGAGTCTGAGACCATGGAAGTCATTGATCGACAGGCTGGAAAGGAGGTCTCGATGGACTTGTACCAGGGTTCTCTAGCTCGGAAAGGATGGCCTTCTGGTTTGGGGAACAGAAGGCAGCATTCTGGACCTTTCCCCAAGGAAGGAGCTGAGGTGTAGATTTGTGGGTCTACAAATCTGTAGACCCTGTGGGTCCAGGACTCAGCGCCCCTCATTCCTCCCTGTTATGGCTTCAGTGTGGCCTCCCCTCCCTGGCCACGAGTCCTGTGGTCCAGCCCACCCCCTGCTTTTAGAAGGTTCCAGGTTCACGGCGAATGGACAGGCCTCTTCTCAAGTTGCCGGACAATAGGCCTGAGTTTTGGCTGAGTCTGCTTTTTAGATGAAGGCTCAAGAGGTGGTGGAGGATTTAATAAACTAGGAGCCCTTTGGGGGTCTGGACGCTGACTAGAATTAGAACTCCTGTGGTTCACGTTGGATTTTTTTTTTTTCCTTCTTTCTGACAAAAAAAAAATAGTAACTTTAATTAAAATGAGTTACTTATGTGACACGGGACAGGTTTTTCTTTCTCCTAGAAAACGTTGTTTAGTCTTTAAGTGGTGTCTGACTCTCTTGCGACCCCACGGACTGTAGCCCGCCAGGCTCCTCTGTCATGGGATTCTCCAGGCGAGAATACTGGAGTGGGTTGCCATTTCCTTCTCCAGGGGATCTTCTGACCCAGGGACGGAACCCGCATCTCCCGCCTTGCAGGCAGATTCTTTACCACTGAGCCACCACCTCGGAAGCCCATCCTGGCAAAATCTACGTAAGAGAATCTGGCGTGTTTCCTTTTCCAGCGTCCAGCTCGGTGGCACTCGGCGGCTCACGCTGTCGTGTAACCGTCCGTATCTCCAGCGCTCCCCTTGTTCCAGCCGGAAGCCGCTCCCGGCGCAGGCGCTCGCCGCGCCCCCACCCCCAGCCCCAGCCCCTGGCCCCGCCACGGGGCTCCCCGGCCGTTTCTGTGGATTTACTTGTCCCTGTGCCTCCTGTGAGTGGAATCACGGAATGCTCGTCCTTGGGGTCTCCCTGGTCTCCCTCAGTGGGGTCTTGATGTTGCCACGTAGTGCCCTCGCCCTGCACGCGCCAGCTCTGCTCCTTCATGGGCGTGTCTCTTCAGGGAACCCCTGGGGGTGGTGGCCGTGTTTCCTTGACTTTCACCCCCACGTGTGTTCGTGTCCTCGGGGCAGACTGCCACGGACTGGGGTCCTTCAACAGCAGAGACCTATTTTCCCTTCACCCCTGGAGTCTGCAAGTCCAGGATGAAGCTGCCAGCGGGCACAGCTTCCTCGGGGACCTCTCCTTGGCTGGCAGCTGGGCGGCCCTTGATGCCCTTCCACAGGGTGGGCCCTCTGTGCCCATGGACCCGGATGGCTCTGTGTATCTCTGAAACCTGCTTATAAGGACACAGCCACATTGGCTTAATTGGCTTAGGGCCCCACCCTGATGACCCTGAACTTAATCACCTCACGAGAAGCCTGCCTCCCACTTGCTGAGATGCTGGAGGCTAGGCCCTCGGTGTGTGAGTTTTGGGGGCGGAGGGACTCAGGTTGGTCCCCAGCACTCAGCGAGTCCCTGATCAGACAGCAGAGAGTTGGTGCGTGAGCAGCCTCGCCCCCGGGTTTTAGGAGGAATTCATGGTGAGGCGTTGAGCGGCCCACTGAGGCTGGGACCGTGGGCTGGCCGCATCTCTTTCCTCATCTAGAAGTTAGGGGTTGGACCCTGTCTTTGCTAAAAGATCTTTTCTTTCCATTCTTTTTTTTTTTTTTCTTTTTTTGGCCTTGCTGCTTGCAGGATCTTAGTTCCCCAACCAGGGATTGAACCTGGGCGTCCACGGCAGTAAAAAAAAAAAGCCCCAACTCCTAACCACTGGGCCACCAGAGAAGTCGCTTGAGATTTTTTTCCTCTAAATTGATGAACACAGCGTCGTAGGTCTTTCTTGTTTATGCCCGTTTGCACCTGCGTTCCCTCTACCACAGCAGCCACCTCTCCCCGGTTGGACCCACAGAGGGGTTTGTTGGGCATCTGCCCACTGCCCGCCCCCGCCCCCCGGAAAGCCTCTGGTGTCTGTATCCACAGGTTTGTGGGAAGGCTGCTCCCGCTGCACCTTGTCTTTGAGAAGCGGGGCAGACAGAACCTTGTGACCCTTCCTCGCCTTCCGCGGCCACGCGTCTTCCCTTACCCACGCGCTCGCCGCGGTTTCCCACTAGTCCTGCATCTGCGTGGCTTCCTCCTTCCGCGTGGCGCGTCCTTAGGACAGAGACCTGCTGTGGCGTCTGTACCTCAGGTGCCGCGGTGTCTGGGGGTCCCGGGTGGAGCGCGACCCTGCCCCTCCGTCTCTGAGGATCCTGTTTGCTCAGGCCCTCCGTGTTCTGACCCCACCGGGCTCACCACCCCCCCTTCTGATAATTGGCACTGATTTGGGGGGCCCGACAGCACAGGTACCCCAGCAAGGGAGCTTGTTGGCTTTGAAGGTGACCTCCGAGGCCTTTTCTGCTTCTTTGCTGACGCTGGGGCTCATCTTGCTCAAGAGCTTCCCAAATCCCCCCAGCGTGGATGGGGCGGTGGCTGGTGCCTGGGGTGCGGGCAGGGACCGCGAGGCCCAACCTGGGAAGTGAAAACCTGGCTTTGGAGGAGGCTGTTTCATGTGCCCTCGGAACATTCTTGTGCAGCAGCTGGAGTGCAGTTATTATCGTAATTACATGCTGTTCGTCAGGCTGGCTCTGCGGGGGCGTGGGACCCACACCCCCGCCCAAGATCACGTGGTCGGTGCAGGGGCCTGGCGCCGGGCACTCTCCTTGGCTGGTGAGTGTTCCTGGCTCATGAGAGTGGGCCCCGAGTGAAGGACCCTTCCACTAGGGTTGGGGGCACCCGATGAGTCATGACGGAAGCAAACAAACAGAACATCTGCTGCAAAATATCCTGAAACCGTCCGTCCTCCTGGGGCACCCGGCTCAGATTCCGCCGCAGGTTGGGCAGCAGAGGGCCCGAGAGGACAGGCGTGTTGGGGCGACGCTGCCCGCCCATCCGCCCTGTCCATCCAGCTGGGGAGGGGTCGTGACGCTGGCCTGCTCTGGGCAGGGCCTGGCTGGGAGGAGGTGACCAAGGCGCTCGGCCGTGTGCACAGGCAGGGTCAGCACACGGCCCAGGGGGCGCCAGGAAGGCCCGTCTCTGGCCGAGAGACTGGCATGTGGACTCTGCAGGGAGCGGGGTGCTCTGTCGTGTCCTTGCCGCTTCCACAAGGGCGGGGGACGGGCAGCCCGGGGGGTGCTCCTCACAGGTGCCTCTGTTGGCGTCAGAAGGGCCTTTCAAGGTTCATTTTTACAGGCCTGACCTCCCTTGAAAGAATGCTGCCAGGTCAGCTGGTCTGCCAGCGGGGGGGAGAGAGTCGCTCTGCAGGTGATGTACGTGACGCACCCTTGCGTGGAGCAAGGGCAGCCTTCTGGAATGGATGTCCACCTGGTCCGCGGGAAGAACGCAGACCCTGAAGGCTGGAGACCTGGACGCGCCCGAGGCCCTGCGTGTGGCCTGTGGTGCAGGAACTGGGCTCTGTCGGCCGGCAAGGATGCCCCCGTCTTGGGGCCGGGGGGGTTCTGAGTGCCCAGGACAGTGGCCCCCTCTGTGGTCTCACAGAGCCGCCCCCTCAGGCAGCTGGCGTCAGTCTACTGAACGCCCCGTGGTGAGCGATTTTAAGGCCGGTACAGGCCTTTTCACCCGTTGGGCGCAGCTCCGGGGCCGGGGCCTGCGGGCCCCCCGTCTCTCTCACTGTGTCCTGGGCTCAGCCGTTCCAGGTGTGAAAGGTGCCTCCTGTGTGTATTTTTCTGCCCTGTGGCCTCAGAGGAAAGCCAGCTGCTGTATTTGCTGGGCTTTTCCCTCCGCCCAGGGCACTCGGGGCCATGCACTCGTTTTATCTGCCCCCTGTTGCCCCTGAGGAGGCTCTGGGGGGTACCCTCAGACTCCTGGTGGAAGAGATGGGGTGACGTTCGCCCCCCCGTTCCCAGTGTCACGGGGTAGCTGTGGCTGTGGCTGGGGACGCACCGGTGGGCCAGCCAGGCCCGTGCCCCCGTCGCCCGTCCACCCCGAGGCGCGGGGTCCCTGAGCCGGCCTCAGAGCCCTGCCGCTGTCCTCTTGGCCGGAAGCCCCGGCGACCCAACCTGTGAACCGTCTTCGGTGGCGCTCAGCACGGCGGCTCAGCCTCTGGGCCTAGTGTGTGCAAACAGCCGGGTTCATGTCTGCTCCGATCTCAAAACGGAAAGTATAACTCCTTCATGAATGTCCACTGCAGAAAGCTTTGCACTTTCTCCCCTAGGAACACGAAAGGGTGAACCTGTCTGCTTCGGGGCCCTGCCACGTGGCGGGGAGGGTCTGGATCCAGGACCCCCATGCCTCTGGGCAGCCGCCAGGAGGGCCAGCATCTTGTCAAGGGGGCTGCCTGACAGCCCCCTGGTCCCCTTCGGCTCTGAAGCAGCCGGGCTGTGATGACGCACGTCGGTGCGGGTTGCCCTCCTGCGGTCTTTGTCAGCAGCCACATGGCGCGACTCCCTGCCGCAGAGCCGACTCTTCTCTGCGGAGGGGCCCCTGAGACCCCGGGGGGGCCTGGGAGACCCAGTCCCAGCCCTGCCCACCACTGCCTGGCTTCTCCCGGCCCGCGGGCCCCGTGCGGCTGCTCATCTCTGCCACGTGTGCGGTTTTGGGTGCAGGAACCCCAGCAGGGAAGCAAGGAGGTCAGCGGGCTGAGACTCGGCCGCCTGGGAGAGGCAGCCCGTCCCAGGCGCTGGGCTGGGATGCAGCTCCCCCAGGCAGCGGGCGGGGGGCCATCCCAGCGGGCTGACAGGGGGCAGCAGGAAGGGCGTGGCTGCCAGAGCCCCAGTGCCTCGCCGGTCTCCCTGAGAGCGAGCGGGACCTCTGGGAGAAGAGCAGGCCGTGGCTGTTTCTCCACCCTCTTTTCCTCTGTCTCCCCCCATCCCTCTCCTGCCTCCCTGGCCCCAGAGCACTGTGCTCCCTGAGCCCATGAGTGGATCAGAGCCTGTCCTAAGGGAGGAGGGTCACTCTCTGTCCACTGAGTTCTAAGGCGAGCGTGACGGGGCATGACCGTAAAAAGACCTTGGGCATCACAGGGCTAGGCAGGGCTTTCCTTGGGCGCGCCCTTTGTCAGTGGGGTGCACTGACGCCCACGCTGTCCCCACGGGGCTCCGGGTGTGCAGACCAGGTGGGACCAGGGGGTCAGGACCCACGTATGGTCCCTCGGAGGTCCCCTTTGACGGCTGCTTCCAGGGGGGCTTTCTGAAGGCTGGGCGGGGCTGGGCTTCAGGTGGGGAGGGTCTGCAGGTTCATCTGACTGGGGCCTCCTGTGGGTCAGCAGGGTGGCACGTGACATCTAGTTGTCCAAGTCCTGCCTGGCGTCCGCAGACACGTCCAGGCTTTAGCTTTTATTCGGTATGGTGCCGCTGGGCCCGAGGACTCAGCCAGAACCGGGGCTTCGGGCCTGGCGGAGACTGGAGGCTGCCCCTGCGTCCCGGCTGCCTCGGGGACCGCCTCTACCGTGGTTGGGAAAATCACACAGCCGCCCCTGCCTCGTCACTCCCAGCGAGTCTGCTTTCTGAGGTCCTTCCTGTTTGTAATTTGTATCAGTTTCCGTGGGTCAGCTGTCCGGGGCTGACTGACTCAACCGGGTCTTCTGCTCAGGGTCTCCCAGAGGGTCGTCCCCTTCTGGGACTGCACAGCCCAGCTTGTTGGCAGAATCAGTTTCTGGTGGTTTGTAGGGGAACACCCCTGTTTTCTTGCTGTCCGTCGACGGCTCCCAGAGGCCTCCCGCCTTCATAAAGCACTTTCCGCACAGAAGACTGATCTCCTCTGAGCCAGCCTGGCTTTCTGGAGGTCTCCTTGAGCCGTCTCCTATGCAGCCCGAGAACTGTCCACCTGCAGAATCCACGAGCCCTGGCTGTGGGTCTTGAACGGTTGCTGTGTGGAAGGGGGAATGGGTTTCTTTAGGGTCATAGCTGGGAGGCTGATCTGATATTAATTGTTGGAAGCTTCAGGGAAACAGGGCTTCCTGGTGGCTCAGCTGGTGAAGAATCCACCTGCAGTGCAGGAGCCCTGGGTTGGCTCCCTGGGTTGGGAAGATCCTCTGGAGCAGGGGTAGGCTACCCACTCCAGTGTTCTTGGGTTTCTCTGGTGGCTTAGCTGCTAAAGAATCTGCCCGCAGTGTGCGAGACCTGGGTTTGATCCCTGAGTTAGGAAGATCCTCTACAGAAGGGAAAGGCTACCCATACCAGTATTCTGGCCTGGAGAATCCCATACAGTCCATGGGGTTGCAAAGAGTCAGACGCGACTGAGCAACCTTCACTTTCACTTTTCGGGAAAGCAAGCGTTAAGGGAAGTTTTCTTTTCTTCCCCACTTTACAGGGCTCCGCTCAGGCAGCAGGATGCTGCTGGGGTTGTTGGGTCAAACACCTCTGAGGACTCAAGAGTGTGTAGGTCGTGTGGTCCTGTAGGCTAGGTCGGAGAAGATATGTGCCCCAAGGCCACCTCTGGGAGTCGGGCAGCGAGGTGTGACAGGCTCGGGGCGGAAAGGAGAGGGCGAGAGGCCCCCTTGTTGGCGGGCCGTCTCCCACTGCGGTGTGTCCAGGTCCTGGCTGCCGATGCGAAATAAGATGACGGTGCTGCGTGTGGGTGTCCCTCCTCCGTGCTCGGGAGCCCTTGTGAGCTTTCCTCACAGAACCCGGGAGGCAGGTAGGGTTGGTCCTCCTGTCCCTGGGAGGCCTGCTTCCCCCAGAATGTCGCAGGGGTGGGGAGTGGTCACCAACAGCTCCTGTCTCCCCCCGCCCATCTTCCTGCTCCCAGATGTCTGTCCCCTGGAGCCAGGCTGCCTGCGGGCTCACAGTGGCTGAAGTGGGGCGACCGGAATGTGACACTGTGCTGTGGATTTCGTGTGTGCTTGAAATTTCCCCTAATAAAAGGTTAAGAAAATAGTCACTTATCGCTCACAGTTATCAGAGAGAATCCCTTCACCTTGGGAGAGCAGGATGTTGGAATCCTGACTCTTTCTCAAGCTCCAAATATGTGTGAGTCAAGTCTTACTCATCTTTTCCTTGGTAGCAGATGTTCTGGGAAAGCCAAGCCGCACTTGAGCCACGCCATCCACCATGCACCCCTCCATCCATCCATCCACCGTGCACCCCTCCATCCATCCATCCACCCATCCATGCACCGTCTGTTCATCCCTCCATCATCCTCTGTCCCTTCAGCCCCCCTCCGTCCCTCCATCCCTTCGTGATTCAGCCACCTGGCTATCTATTCATCTGAGGTTTATGTAACACTTACCTGCTGGGGTCCAAGCTCTGTGCTTAGGCCTCGACACAGTCCTTGACCCCAAGGAGCCCACAGACATTGATAAGTGGAGTCAGTACCAGGTGGGCACCAAGAAGCGGTGACTGCCAGGTTAGCTCGAGGAAGCTCGCAGGGAGGAGGACGGCCCCCTGGCCGGGTCTTGAATGGACCCCACAGAGACGGAGCATGTCAGGCCACTGTGGCGGCCGAGGATGTTCCAGGTGGAGCAGTGGGGCTCGGGACAGCTGGAGTGGGGAGGTCTGGTGTGCCCCCCGCCCCCAGCCAGAGGAAGCCCCGGCGATGCCTGAATGGAGGGCGGGGGTGGGGGGCGCGAGGGGGTGGGAGAGCGAGGCTGCAGCTCTCGGCCCTGCTTGGTGTCCCAGCCAGGCTTCTGTGGGTTCTGGGGCCCCTTCTGCACAGAACTCCTCCCCACTGGGTGGCTGCCAGCCTGACTCGGCCTCAGCATGTGGCCTCCTGGTGCTGACCTTGGCTCTGGCTTCTTGACTCAGGGACCCCTGTTGGCAAGCATCTGTCTGGATGGGGTGGTGTCCCGCCTGCAGGACAGACATGCTGCGCGTCGGCGTGGGTGGACTTCAGTGCTTTCCTTGGTTCTTCCGGGCCCCGGTGGAGTGGCTGTCCACAGATCCGTGGCTGGAAGGGCAGAGACAGCAGCCCGTGCCCCTCCAGGCCCCTTCCCTGTTGGGGGCCGAGTCCATGCAGCGTGTGTTCCCATGGTGCGGCGGGTCTGTGGCTGCGTGAAGCCCGGGACCTGGGCCACGATGTCAGCACCCCGCCTGCCCCAGGGTGCGTGGTCACTTAGGACTGTGGGAAAGAGTCCCGGGGGTTGTTTGTTTAGCTGTGGTAACATACACGCTGCATAAAATTGACCATCTTTAAATTTCTGAGCGCACGACTCGGGCATCGAGTGCGTTCAGCGTTGAGCCGTCGACGACTCCGCCGTCCGCCTCCAGAACTTTGCATCTTCCCGCATGGAAGCTCTGGCCCCGCTAAACCCCAGCGCCCGCCTCCCCTGTACCCTGGCCCGGCCCCTCTCAGGGTCTGTGCCTCTGGCGCCTCCAGGGGCCTCTTGTAAGTGGACTCCTGCGGTATTTGTCTTTGTGTCCCCAGGGCTCGTCTGTGTCGCAGTGGGTGTCAGGATGCCCTTCGTTTTTAAGGCGGAATTTCGTGTGTTCCCTTGTGTGGATGGATCACCTTCTGTTCATCCGTTATCTGTGGCTGGACGCTTGAGTTGGCTCCGCTTTTGCCGCCGTGAACGAGCCTCCCAGCTCAGCGGTCTTTTTATTGTAACATCTGAATCCTACCTTTGTTTGCCTCCTCCCTCAGCTGTCTGATTTGTTTATTCATTTTTGGTGGTGGTTTAGTTGCTGAGTTGTTTTCAACTCTCAACGACCCTGTGAACTGTAGCCCTTACTCATTTTTATCAGGATGTAATTTACATTTAGGGTTTCCCCTGGTGGCTCAGCTGGTAAAGAATCCGCCTGCAATGCGGGAGACCTGGGTTCGATCCCTGGCTTGGGACGATCCCCTGGAGAAGGGAATGGTAACCCACTCCCGTCTTCTTGCCTGGAGAATCCCCGTGGACAGAGGAGCCTGGCAGGCTACAGTCTGTGAGGCGGCAAGAGTGTGACATGACTTAGTGACTGAACAGCGACCCAGTTGATATTTAACATTGTATTCATTTCCAGCTGCCCCGAGTTAACAGTTTGTTAATATGTATGTATTGCATAATGGTCACTGCAGTAAAGTTTTCTTAACATCCTCTCCACACGTCGTTAACATGTGTTTATTTATTTTTGCCTCTGGTTTCCAACCAATTCCCTATTCTCGTTTAACAGATTTCCAATTAGAGGAATTTTTGTCCACGTTAGGAAAGTGAAGATTTGAGTCAGAGGTTAAGAAAAGCACGTGTAAGCTATCCCTTTAAAGATTCAGCAGAGGTGCGTGTGCGTTGAAATGCGGTTTCGGAGGCATAGAATGCGCCCCTCGGGCCCTGCTCCGGGAGTGATGAGGGTGGCGTTGCCACAGTTGAGGTGTGCAGCAGGCCTGTCGTCCCATAAACCGCCATCCCACCCCCAGGCTTCCGTCCCGTGTCCCCGCCGCAGCCTGCAGCCCGGGCCGCACTGCCGCGCGTGCTGGGTCTCCTCCTTCCCGGGCGTGCAGTAGCTGGAAGCCTGCAGCGCGGGGCCTGCTGGGTCCAGCTCCTTGCGCTCCGGGCTGGGGCGCGGGGCGGGTGGCGGGCAGCGCGTCCAGTGGAGCGGTTGTGTCTGTCACCGCTCGTCTCGGCCCGTCGCGGGCGGGGGACGCGGTCGTCTCCCCTCCCGTTCTGCTCTGCCGCTCTCCCGAGACCCTTGCGTTCCGCCCGGTCCCCACGTTGCCCGTGTCCCGTGGCCTTTCTAGGTCCACCGACCGAGGGAACCAGCGTGCAGCGTGCGCTCACCCCACAGCCTCGACCCCGCAGCCCCGGCGGCCCCCGCCCCGCCCCCAGCCCGGCGCGGCTCGTCCGCACGCTTTCTCTGTGTGGCCTCTTCTGGACCTTGCGCACGAGTGAGGCCCGCGATTTTGTGGCTCCGGGTGGACGCGGCCCCGTTTCCTGGTTTCTTCTGGAAGGCCTGTCGCCAGGCCGCCCCGCTTCCTGGCCAGGGGTGGGGGTGAGGGTGAGGAGCTTCTCCTTGTCGTGTGTCCCCAGCTCCTCCCCACCCGGCGCCCTGCTCCCTGGGTTGGGGGCCGCTCCCCACCAGGGACCAGGCAGCAAGCCCCTTTCCTGGCCCCCCTCCTCCATGACGGGGGGCCCTGCTGTCCTGCCTCCCAAGGCGGCGGGGGGCGGGCGCCTGAGAGGCTGGACTCTGTGGCCCTGCAGTGCCCCCTCCCCTGTGAGTCCGGCCGCCGGGTCCCTTTGTCACTGTGGCTGCTGGAATAGCCAGCCCTGGGAGGAAGGTCCCCAGCGGAGCCTGGGCCGGGCCGGGGGCCGACCGTGGTCGGGTTTGGCAGACGCACGGCCGGGCAGGCTGAAGACGGGCCGGGTGGGCTGTGGCCACAGTCGGATCCCACTGCTGCCCACGGCTCTCGGCCTGGACAGCTGACCTGTGTGTCTGGGAGCCGCTGTGGCATTTGGCGCCTGTCGGGACGCCCACTGTCCGGGGTCCGGCTTCCAGAAACCAGCCCTCCCGGGCTGCCAGCCTCGGGTGAGCCCCCGACGCCGCTCTCTCCAGCGGCAGCTCCGTCCTTCCTCTGGGAGGGTAGGGGCTTCTGGAGCCAAGGTGGCAGTGTAGACATGCGTGCAGGGGTCGTGCCGTCCTCTGAGCATCCGCGCGCCCTGCCCCCTGCCAACCCCCACAGGCTCTGATTCTGATGGACGCGGGGGGTGATTATGGCTCCGTGCCTTGGCTGATCCCCTCCTTTGAAGAGCAAAGTGGAGGCCCCTGCTCTCAGCCGGAGCAGCTGCAGGCTGGCTGCCTTGCGCTGAGCCTTACCCAGACCGCAGGATGGAGCCTCGGGTCCTAGATCAGAGTCATGTCTACAGAGGGACTTGGTGATGACGTGAGGGCAGACGCTTTCTCTCTGTCGCCGGGAGGCTGGGGACCACAGAAGGTACGAGGAGGCAGGATGCTCTCTTGTGGGGAGCGGCATCCTGGGTGGGTTGGGGGGCCCCCGTGGGACCCTCTCACGCATGGGCTTATCTGCCTGTTGCCCTGGTGGGGCCCGGGTGTCCTGGAGGTGGTGCCCCGACCCATGTGGCCCTGGGCTGAGGGGTGTGGAGAGCCCCTCCCTGGAGAGACACAGAGCCGGGGACACCCATCACCACCCACTGTGTTCACCCCGCACCTGCTTGGCGGTGGCAGCCGCAGAGAGGGAGCGACCGAGGGCTGCGCGCCACTTAGCATCGTCGAGTCAGGGAGGAATGAGAGATGCCCCCTTCGGTCCTGTTGAAAGGGGCAAGAGACCTCTGCCTGCAAATCCAAGGAGGAGGGTCTCCCCGTGTGTGAGCTGGGTGGCTGGCGTGGAGCCCCGGGGAGGCAGCACTGGGGAAGATGCGCTCACGGCCTGCCTGCCGGCATGTGCGCCTGGCACCTCGGAAGCCCGGCTCTTCTGGCGGGGCGCGTCGCAGTCTGGACGGACAGCAGGGAGGACATCGGCCGCGTTGGCCGGCTGGACATTTTACGGGGGCCACGGCGGAAGCTGAGAAGCCGCCGTTTCCCATCAGAGTCAGAAACACCCAGGGTCCTGTTTCCAAGCAGTGATTTTCTTTTTTTTTATGATATTTCAGGGTTGGGGTGTGTGTGTGTTCAGGGAGACTATCTTTAAAGCCTTTCATTGAACTCGTTATTATATTGCTTCTGTTTCATGTTTTGGTATCTTGTGGGATCTTACCTCTGGGACCAGGCACTGAACCTGCATTCCCCCCCCACCACCCCTGGCATGGGAAGGCAAAGTCCTAACCGCCAGACCACCGGGCAGGGTCAGCAGACGGTCTGCTTTGTTCTAGGAGCACAGCCCTTCTTTTCAAATGACATTTTAGGTGACGCCTCGGTACACGAAAGAGCTGAAGAGTGTCCCGGGCCCTGCCCCGCCCGGCCTCCCGCCCTCCCGGGCCAGCCACCTCCCACCAGCATGGAGGATCCAGGTGTGTGCTGTCCTGGGGACAGGCTGGGGGCAGCCATCCCTGGAGGTCGGGCTCCTGCGTCTTCTCCAGGGAGAAGTCAGCTGGGCAGGGAGCCTGGTACAGCTTCCTCCTCGGGGCCGAGACACAGACCTGCCTTCCAGAACGCCCAGCTCTTTGTCGGCAGGCGTGGGGTGGGCCGAGGGGGCGCGCCGGCTGGGAACCTGGGTCTGCGTGTGTGGGGGGTGGGGGTCCGAACCTGCATGCGCGAGGGGTTAAAGGCGAGGTTTCTGGTTGTCACGAAACTTTCTGGTTTTGGTTTTTTTTTTTTTTTCTTTTCGTTTAAAATTATGACGAAGAATTAAGTGACAGCTTAGCAGCGCGCGTACATTCACACTGTCCTGCGGTCGTCACCACCTGCCTCCTTAAACTCTGTCCCCAGGAAATGCTGACAGCGCTGGAACCCCCGCCTCCACTGTGTGTCTCTGGGTTGACCGCTCCAGGTGCCACACAGACCCTGCCGCGTTTGTCCTCTCGTGTTGGCTTATTTTGCTCAGCATCGTGGCTTTGGGGTTGGTCCACTCTGTGGCAGGCGTCAGAACGTCCTTCCTTCTTAGGACTGAAGGATGTGTGGAGAGGCCGCGTTTTGCTTACCCATGCGTCCATCAGCGTGCTGTTTCCCGCTTTGGCTGCTATGAACATGGCTGGAACATGTTTCCGCTTGAGCCCTTGCGACCTGGTACCCCTGCGGGAGTGCCCAGCACCACGCGGCGGCCGTGGATGAGAGATGGGGCTGGGCACAGCCCTCTGGGGGTGGAGCAGGGGGCTAATGAGAGGCAGGGGTCCTTGGAAAGCCGTGTTTCCGATGGTGCATCCCGTGAGTGTCGCCAGCCACCTTCTCTGCCTGCCAAGAAAACTTGAGCCAGGCGCTCCTGGATGTGGCAAACCTCCGATCAGGTCCCCGGGAGGTGGTGGGGTGGTTTTCTGGGTGAGCCACCTGTTCAAGTCAGCGATGAAGCCGGCGTCGAGGTGGGCCGGCACTCCGGCGCCTGTGTGTTTTTGACACTCTGCTTCCTGAGGGGAGCAGGGTGGGTGGGTGCCCTCCTGCCACCAGCGCTGGCAGGCGCTGAACCTGGCCCTGGAGTGGACTGGGGTCCTGCCCCTCAGTCAGCAGGTCGGGAATCGGGGTGGGAGCTGGCCGACAGGGATGTGTGAGGGGACTGAGGGACCAGGAGTCTCGAAAGCAGGCAGAGACTGAGACTCCGGGCGTCTGCCCTTTCCTGGAAACCTGGCTCCTTTTCTAGACTAACCAGAGTCCATTGAGTTTTGCCAGCTTCAGGAAGTCTGGCCGGCCTGGCCTGGCTTCAGAACACGGATGCCTGGTTTCTGCAGAGCCTAGATGACTCCCAGCCCCTTTCTCTTGAGTTCTCAGCGTCCACATTGTTCAGGAGTCATTAGCAGTGTTTATAAACTCAGACCCAGGAATCCCACCCTAGATTTTCCTAAGGAAATAGGACTTTTTTTTTCCCTTTTCCTTTTGATATTATTGTACAAGCTGATTCATTGTATCCATAACAGTGGAAAGCTGGAAAGAAACTAACCTAGTCTCCCAGTAGGAAAGGGGTTACATGGGCTGGCTGGACTGCGATATAATCAGCTCGTGGCGACAGTGAAAATTCTGTAGACGTGGGGTCCAAGCTCCTAGGTGAGGAGGAGGGACGCGGGGTCCAGGCTTCTAGGTGAGGAGGAGGGACACGGGGTCCAGGCTCCTAGGTGAGGAGGAGGGACGCGGGGTCCAGGCTCCTAGGTGAGGAGGAGAGACGCGGGGTCCAGGCTCCTAGGTGAGGAGGAGGGACGCGGGGTCCAGGCTCCTAGGTGAGGAGGAGGGACGCGTGGAGCCGAGCGTCTCAGGGTTTGTATCTGTCTTTTGCCGTGTAACAAGCCGTCCCCACGCTGAGCGGTTTAGAACAGCACAGTTTCTCTCTTCTGACTCTGTGTTGGCGGGCGATTCTTCTGTCGGTCGTCACTCGGTGGGGACCTCTGGGTCAGCCCCTCATTCCGTGGTCCAGCCCGGGTACCTTCACATGGCGGGAGGCTGGGGTCCGCGGACACAGGCTGAGGCAGCGAGGCCTCTTGAGGTCTGGGCCATGGAGCTCGCAGTCGTCACCTCCGCCGCGTCGGTCGCAGGCCCCAGGGTGGTGGAGAACCAGAACCGGATGCTTGTCCTTCGACGGGAGGGGCAGGCAGCTTCCCCCTGGCAGGGGGTGTGGGCCCGGGCGGGTGTGACTCCCGGTGCCCCACTGGTACTGCCTTCTCTGGGGTTTTCCCGACGTGATCACAGGGAGGAACTTCTGGGATCTTGGGGAAACGAACCTCGGCGATGGGTCACCGAGGTGAGGACACGGGCAAGTCGTCTTTAGAGTTTCACCGCTGCCGTGTTTATGGCATAGGTTTAAAATAAAAGTTTTCTTCATGCTGACCGTGGGGCGCCTGACTTGAGACTGACGGGGTGGGGGCCCAACCCTTCTGTCTTTTCAGTGAACAGGCTTGGCTGGTGCAGCACGCTGGGGCCTGGACTCTGGGAAGAAGAAAGCACGTGGCCGCCCTCCGGCGCTGGGTGCCGTGTCAGCTGGCAGAGGGTGGATGGACCGCACAGAGGGGCCTGGGCCGTTGGAGGCTTCGGTCGACCACCTCTGGGAGGCAGGCGTGGGCCCCGCGTGTACTTGTCGCGGGCGCCTGGTGTCTGAGGACAGTGCTGTCTGGTCGGCTGTCCTCCGGGCTCCCTCTTCTAGGTCGTCGCTGTCCTAAACACAGGGCTCTCTGTACTTTGCTCACAGGCTTTTTTTCCTGTGAGTTTGAAATTGTTTCAGAATTAAAAGTTAAGCAAATAACTACCCAGGAAACTGCGCTGCACCTCCACGTGGGGTGCTTGGCTGTGGGGAGGAAGGGCGTTCCCATGCCGCCCGCCGGCCGGGGCGGGTGCGGCCAGACACCCAGAGCCTGCCGATGGAGAGCCCGGCCCCAGCCCCTCTGAGCAGGGGGCCTCCTGCTTCTGCCCGCGCCCCCACCCAGGGCGGGTGGGTGAGGTCCTCCTGGGAGGAGTTCTGGGTGCCAGGTCCAGAGCGAGGGGCCCAGGGGCTGCTGTAGGCGGGGCGGGGAGCAGAGACCCGCTCGCAGCCGTCCACGTGCCCCAGACGGAGGCCGGCTGAGGCTCCCGCGCTGCTCGGGGTGTCTGTGTGCTGATCGCTAGCCGGGCTGGGTCTCCGCGTGGTCTTCCTCTCCTTGCGACGAGTAGGGGTTGCCGTTGGCTGTGACTGTGGGCTTCTCTCTGCGGTGGGTTTGCCCCATGCGGAGGATGCAGTCTTTAGCAGCTGCGGCTCCCGGGCTTAGCTGCCAGACCGGGGATCGAACCTGTGTCCCCTGCGTTGGCAGGCGGGTTCTTAACCGCTGGACCCCCAGGGACGCCCCTACCCAGTGCTTCTTAAGGAGGGTCTCACTTCCAAGGTGAAGAGCACTTCATTTCTTCAGACTCAGGACAGACACCCTCCAGGTGGTGGCAGACGGGGTCCTCCTCTTGCTGGTTGAGATCGCTGCATGTTCTGCCGTCCGTGGCAGCCTCGTGGGTGGTAGAGCCCTCTTTAGGATGACTAGTGACCCTTGTCCAGGGTCCCCCACACCCGTCCGTCCACTCTGTGCTCCCCGAGGCCTGTGGTCACTGCCTGCCGTGGTCACTCCTGTGTCCCCATCCCCTGGAGTGACTTGGGGCGCATAGTAGGTGCTCAGTTAACATTTGCTGGAGGAAAGGAGACCCGCCCACCTCGTCCCAGGCCGCCTCCACGGCTCAGTGAGGCCCTGGGCAAGTTTGAGACGGGCTGTCTCCAGCCTGAGTGGGAGGCGGAGACTCCAACCCTGGAAGGTAAAAAGGACGTGTAACAGGGCGGCTCTCTGCAGACGGCGGGACGGGCCTGTGGACAGCCGTAAAGCGCGCGGGTGCCGAGTGCCGTGAACCGCGCGGGTGCTGAGTGCCGGAAGCTCGGAGGGTGCCGAGTGCCCGGAAAGCTCAGAGGTTGCCACGTGCCGGGAAAGCTGGGAGCAGGGGTTTGTTCCGGCGCTGGCCGGGGGTGGGGGTCTCCTGGAGCAGGGTAGGGGAGGTGGGATGGGGCGAAGGAAGGGTGAAGGGCGCGAGGACATGTGGCCCGGGTGGAAGGGGGCTGCTCGTGTCCCCGACCGGGCCAGCGACATCGCGTGAGCAGGACAGACAGGCCCAAGCCGGGTTGTCGGGCCGGGTCGCTGGGTTCACGAGCCTGAGCCTTGGGCAGAGGTGGGGCGGGGACCTGGGTGGGTGGGATTCCCGCCCCCGCCCTGGTCCCCCTGGGTCTCTGGGCGGCAGGTCTGTGTCGAGCAGGGGTACGTGGATCCCCTAGCAGCGGGAGCAGGGCTCGACCACGCGCGGGTCCTGACGTGTGCACGTCCGCGTGAACGTGTGTGTCTGCCCCAGCCCGTCCGCATGGGTGTCTCTGAGCCTCATCTCGGAGATGAGGGCGCTGACTCCCTCCCGTGCCCCTGAGATCCTGAGACAGCACGTGCCCGGCCCTGTGCATGGCGGGGATTCATCCTCGAGACCGGGGGCCCCTGAGATCCCGAGACAGGGCGTGCCTGGCCCCGCGTTTGGGGGGGTTCATCCTTGAGGGTTGGGACCCCTGAGATCCCAAGACAGCACGTGCCCGGCCCTGCGCTTGGGGGGGGTTCATCCTTGAGGCCTGGGGCTCCTGAGATCCCAAGACAGCGCGTGGCTGGCCCTGCGCGTGGGGGGGTTCATCCTCAAGGGCTGGGGCCCCTGAGATCCTGAGACAGCACATGCCCGGCCCTGCGCGTGGGGGGTTCATCCTCAAGGGCTGGGGCCCCTGAGATCCCGAGACAGCGCGTGGCTGGCCCTGCGCGTGGGGGGGTTCATCCTCAAAGGCTGGGGCCCCTGAGATCCTGAGACAGCACGTGCCCGGCCCCTTGGGGGGCGGGGCTTCATCCTCGAGGCGGCACCCAGCGGTGGCAGCAGGTGCTGGCCAGGTGTGCTTCCTCTGGTCTCGTGTCTACAGCGGAACTGTAGGCACCTTGTTCTTAGAAGCTGAAAGTTTCCGAGGGGAAGCCCCCGTGTCGTGAGCCCCAGGGCTGGCAAGTCGAGTTGCAAAAGTGGGGTTCACGCCGGCAGGTCTGCCCGGCCGAGGCTAGCTCCTGGAGAGCCTCACGGGTCCAAAGCCACACCCTGAGCTGGACCAGTTTCAGACGCCCTGGGACTGAACTCAGAGTGGGCTGGGGGTGGGTGGGGGGGGTGCTGATACCTGGTATTTGACACCAGAATTTGAGGCGTTTTCCACCTGAGCAGAAGTCAGGGCTGAAGTCTTGTCTCCACTTGGGAAAGCGTTCTGTGCCCCCTGAGTCCCAAGAGGCCCAGGAGCTCGCCCACCTGGACCTGCACATTCAGAGCAGGAAGTGTGATGCCCCGTTCCTAGCCCCTGACACTCCCGTCCCAGGGGGCTCCTCCAGTCATCCCTGTGGAACAGAGAGACAGCGGACAAGCTGGGGTCCCCGCGGGCCGGGCGGCTGGCTTCCCATCTCCCCATTCCCACCAGTGAAGTGGGGATAATGACACCCCACACGCACACCCTGGGGGTGACTAGCAGGCCGTGGGGGTTCCCCTGCCGGAGCAGGAAGCGTCAAGAAGCACAGGCATCGTTGCTCATAATTATCCGACGCCTCAGCTGTTCACGTGGTGCAGCCCATGAGGGCTGCCGGCTCCGTGTCCCCGAGATCCACACCACGCACCCCGCCCCAGCCCAGCTTGCCCAGGACCCTCAGTGCCGCCCTCCGCATCCATGCCAGGCAGCAGGCTCTGCTCTGGGGGACAGGGTGGGGGCCACTCGCTGGGGGGGGGGGGGGGCAGTGCTGGGAAGTGTCGTCCCCGTGTTGGGGGCTGGGGTCACATGGCCGCAGGCCCGTGGCACCCGTCAGGCCTCCGTGAGTCTGGGGGGGACCCTGGCCTGGCGATCCCGTCCCTCTGGTCCACCCTGAAGGCTGAACGCGCACCCCCCCCATCAACCCTGGTCTCAGAGCTTCCCACCAGGAAGACGTGGCTCTCCCACACACACTGTCCCAGACCGAAGAGGGGCTTCCCCACCCCCTGGGGCTCGGGGTCTCAAAAGCAGCTGAGGAAGCAGGCGGGAAACAAGCCGCGAGGCTCTCATCCAAAGGCCATGGGAGGACTGGCCTCAGCTCTTGACCTGAAACTTGAAACTGTCAACGTGGGAATTACTGCCTCCGGTGATAATCCCAGTTGTCATCGCGAGCGCCAGCCTGCCCTGGCCCTGCGGCTCAGTCCGCAGTCTAGCTGGGCGCTGATCCTGCTTCTGCAGCCCGCCTGGCCATGCCCACGACAGGCACAGCTGCCAGACCCTGACTCAGGCGGGGGGCCCACCTGCAGGCCAGCCTGGAGAGCAGGTCCCCACGGGGGTCTGGGGCATCAGTTCTGAACACTTTTGGGGAGAGACGAGTCCTGCAGAGAAACTCAGCCCATGGACATGGGCAGAGTGGACCCCCACACCGCAGGAGGTCCCGGGCCCACCAGGAGGAGGCCCTTCTCGCAAGAA
This sequence comes from Bos indicus, assembly GCF_029378745.1. NCBI lineage: Eukaryota > Metazoa > Chordata > Mammalia > Artiodactyla > Bovidae > Bos > Bos indicus. The sequence goes on along the minus strand of NC_091776.1, from coordinate 71,685,739 downwards.
TCAGGAGGACACGGCAATTGGAGGTGCTCCCAGGGGTGCCTGACCCCAGTGCTGTGCCTAGGACGTCTTCCAGAAACGCCCCGCGTGGTGGAATCCCAGCCCGGCTCACCCAGATCACGCATGCCGCAGGCTCGCAGTTCCTAGGGTCCTGTTTTAAAGCCATGGGATCTGGGCTCGGACTTGCCAGACAGGCCTGGAGAAGACAAGCCCGATTCCTGGGCCTCAGGTTGCCGACCCCGAGGTCTCTGTCCCTCCCGACCGGGCACTGCCAACTCCCTGCCGGGAGTGGGGGTGGAGACCATCCAGGTCACCCACCCGCACAGTGGCCTGGTACCCGCCGCAGGCCTCCATGTGTCAGGCCCTTTCCAGCCACTTCCTCCAGGAAGGAACCTGACCACGTTCTCCAGTACCCTGCCAGCAAAAAGACCCTTCCCACATCGAACACTTTGTAAAGCGTCTCCAAGGCCCAGAGTCAGCCCCAGCTGTTTCTGCGTCTCACCTCGCTCCAGTCTGAGACGCATCTGCTCCCGGCTGGGACCAGGGCACGTCCCCCAGGGCGGTCTAATGGGGGAGCGGCCCGATCTGAGCGGCTGGACTCAGGCCAGCAGGCCCCCCCAGAGAGGCTGCATGGGCAGTGCAGATGGGCAGCCCCTGGCCTGCTAGCTACCCGGCCACGGTGCATCCTTGCGGGGAGACGGCTGGGCCCTGAGCCGCGTGGAGCCAGACAATGGCTTGAGGATCTCGTGTGATGGGACCAGCCTTTCTCGGGGGGGACGGGTTAGAACCTGGCCGGCACCCGGGCTGGCCAGCGTCCAGCGAAGTGTCACGGGGCGCCTCAGAGCCGGGTGACGTGCCAGCCCCTTGCCACTGCCCGCTTCGGTCCTGGGGAGTCAGCTGCAGGACCACCCCTCAGCCTTGATGGGGGAGGCACTCTGAGATGCCCCTCCCTGAAAAATCCGACACCCCCGCCCCCAACCCGAAAGGAGGCCCTCTGCTGGATTTTCTCCCACCCTCTGTGCCTAAGAGCCCCCTGGCCTTCCACCTGCTTCCCAACCTGCCTCCAGATGCCAGAACCCACATGCAAGTCCTCTCCCCGCTCCGGCCACCGACCGGTGGGACACGGGCCTTGCAGGCACCATCCCACCCCTCCAACCCAGGGCTGGATCAGAAGAAACACGCCACACCCACACGGGTGACCCCCGGCCCATGGGGGCGCCTGGACGCAGGAGGTGACGGGCTGGGTACCAGTGCCATCCAGGCACAGACATTCCCGCAGTACGGTGGCGCTGTGTCCCTCTAGTCCGGTGTCTCCCCTTGAGGCCGAGACAGGCTGGGACCCATCAGGTGGGCCTGCTGACCAGCCAGAGAGTCCCAGAGATGACTGGCAGCCCCCAGCCAGGTCAGGCTCTGTCCGCCCCAAGGTCCCAGCCTCTCCGGCTGGCAGGATGGCACCTGAGTGGCACCTGAGCATCTGGCTTGGTGCAGAACTCAACGTGCCAGGCCCCGCCATCGCCCAGCTGGGTGACCTGGGCTGTTGATCGTGTCTCGCTGGGCCCCAGGCTTCTCATTGCTAGAAAGAGGACTCAGCCAGTCTGCTGGCCACAAGTCCTTAGGAGGAGGTGCGAGGCCCTATGCTTGGCAAAGCAGCATCCAGAAGGTGCCTGCCCCGGGCCTGTGGGATCTGCAGATGCCAGCCTGGGCTGAGCCCTGTTTCCCCTGGCTCCTAGCTGCCGGAGAGTGACAGGAAACTAGGGGTCACGTCACGCTGAGGTATGGGCCGGTGGGTGGCGAGCAGGTCCCCGGGAGAGGAGGCTGGAGGAGACAGGCAGGGCGGCGTGCAGGGGACGAACGGCCTTCGGACAGGCTGGGGGCATCCCAGAGGGACGGGGAAGACCCCAAAGACTTCCTCTCCTGGGACTTCCTCCCCCACCAGCCCCCTCCTCCCGCCACTCTAGCTTGGTGTCCGGCTCCCTTTCTGAAACCGGAGCAGAGATGTGGGAGCAGGCGTAGGCGGGGCGTGACTGGCGAGCCCGCACGCTCCTCGGTGTCCAGGGAGGGACGCAGGGTGCTGGATTCCAGGCTTGCTCCCGCGGCCACGGGCGGGGCGGGGCGGGCACAGTCAGCTTAGCTTAGCCCCCGGGACGGACCCCCCACACACACACCCCTCCCGACCCGGCTGCCCTGTCCAGGGTGCATGGCCCAGCCTTCTGCGGATGGGAGGGGGCGGATCAAGTCAGATGCAAAGGCCCTCCTCTGCGAGGTGCCTGCCACGTACCGGCTGTTACGGCCCTAACTGTGGGTCCCAGCCCAGCCCTACAGATTCCTCGAGTCACTCCCAGCTGACAAACGAGAACACAGAGGGGAACGGTCGGCTCCTGACGCCCTCCGCTGCCCCGTCTGCTGGTCCCAGACCCTCTGCCCCCACCACCCACCCACCCACGGCCCCCACTGCGGAGAGGCAGGAGCCCCACACCACTAGGGGCATGTGCCCTGGTATCCAGGGAAGGGCGCGGGGCACGTTCCTGCTGGATTCCTGCTGTGCGGGGTGGGTGACAGCTGGCGGTGGGGCTCTCCAGGCGACCGGGAAGGCGGGTCTGGCACGTGGGGCAGCTTCTGGGATCCTCCAGCCCCAGGAATCCGCGTGTTGGCAAAGATGTCCACGTTTGGGGAGCCCAAAGCCTTCCCCCCACCCCAGAAATGCGGGCAGGAATTTAACGTGCAGCTGTGGCTGCCCTGCTGGGACGGCAGAATCCATAGAGGAGGCCTCAATGGGGCAAAGACGAGGCTGAGCGGGGAGGGCATGGCCCAGGGCAGCAGGGAGGTGCTCCCCGGCATCGCGAGCTGGACACTGAGTTGTCGGGGCCCTGGGGATCCCCAAGGGCCGGCCCATAGCAGTCAGCTGGGCCAGGCTCGGGGGTTCCCACAGGAGAAGCCACTGGAGAGTTGGGGCGGCGGAGTCACCAGCACCCTCGGAAGGTGTGGGGCGGGAATACCGGGAGCACTGTCACACGTGGGAGATTCCTGGGCAGAGGTGTGAACGCCCGCCGCCCTTCCCCACTCGCCACGGCCGTGCTTTCTGCACAGCGCATGCAGGGGGCTCGTCCAGGGGTCCAGAAGGCAGATGGGCCCAGAGGGCGGGATAGGGATCTCACGACCTGAGGGACATCCTGGCAGTGACTTCTTTGGTTGGGGTGGGGAGTGTCTGTTTTTTTTTTGTTTTTTAAACTTTCTCTTAGAATAGCTTCGGCTTCGCTTTGAGAAGAAGGTCCGGAGGTTTCCCGCATGCCCCCACACGGGCACAGCCCCCCACCATGCGGGTGGGACGTTTGTTACCATCGATGGGCAGAGTCTGGTTTCCTGTCAACGGGACCTGCTGGGACCCCCACCCCACCCCACCCCACTCCCAGGCTGACAAGGCCCCCAGGGGCTGAGCTGACCTAGCAAGGGTCTCAGCACAGCGCTTGGACCCTGTGAGATGGTTCCGCCTCCGCAGAGAGCCTTCAGTTCAAGGACTGTTCCGGGGCCTCCTTGGTGGTGCAGGGGTAAAGGATCCACCTGCCGATGCAGGAGACGGGTTTGATTCCTGATCCAGAACGATCCCACAGGCCCCGGAGGGCTAAGCCCCGGAACCACACCCGCTGAGCGCACTCGCCTCAGCTGCTGAAGCCTGCCTGTGCTGAGTCCCTGCTCTGCATCAGGGGAAGCCACTGCAATTAGAAGCCCATGCCCAGCGACTAGAGAGTACTCCCCGCTCGCTGCAACCAGGAGAGAGCCCGTGTGTGGCAGTGAAGACCCAGTGCAGCCAAAAATAAAAGCCATCCCAGAGACCAAACCTGCAATAACTCAGGACCTTGGACGTTCTCAAGGGGCCCCATGCTCCTGGGATTTGACCAGCCATCGATCTGGGGGCATCTCAGGAGAGAGCGAGACGCTGAATCAAAAGGGGGAGAGGTTTTCTTCTGGGTGGGGGAGCCGATGAGGCCAGCACTAATGATGAGGCAGCCGAAGACCCAGCACTGAGAACGCACGTGAAAGCGGCTTCTCCTCGCAGAGCCTCCCTGGATGCGACTGTGTCCCGCTCCCTGACAGCTCGTCCACGTTTCAGCAAGCTCGCAGTCAAGATGTCCTTCCTTCTGGCCCCTGGGTAGCTCAGATGCTTGCTCATGCCCCATCCTCTCTGCGAGGCTGGACCCCAGGGCGACGCACCCCCGGCGGCTCCCTCCCTGCCTCCGCCTGAAGACAGCGCCCGTTGCTTTGCCGGGTGGACGCCGGCAGCGAGAGGCACCTTCAGTCCCAGTCTGCACGCACGCTGTCCAAAGCCGCATCTCCAGTGCGTTCTGCCAGGCCCTGCTCTCTGCCCCTTGAGGCGCTCGGCATGTTCAGGCAGCTCCGGGACTGCGTGGCTTTTGGCTTCGAGGGGACTTTTCCAAGCTCAAGGTGAAGATGTGTACACAGCAGGCCGCTCCTTGCTCAGAGTGTCCTGTCGCTCGGGCGTATGCAGGGCCGCCTCCAGTCACCACCCGCCGGACCTGCGCCTGGTCTCCAGGCAGGTCTAACGTCACTTCCGCCAGACCTGGGTCTCCGGACTCACTCTTTCTGGCCCCTTTCAGGTGGAAGTGAGGGTGCTGGCATTTTCATGGTAAACCTAACTCGAAAGATAAAACTGCCCATCCTGTACGTACAGCCATTCTGCTGGGGCCTCTGCACCTCTGCTTTATATCCTGAACAGGGTGTGGGGGGGTCGGACACCTTGTTTCTGCAAAGAGCCAGCTGTTAAACATTTTCAGCTCTGCAAGCCAGGTGGTGTCTGTTGCAGCTTCTCAGCCTCACCAGCCCAGATTGAAAGCACCTGTCTGTCTTGCGGAGAGTGCCGCGTTCCAATAAAACTTTATTTACAAAAAAGCGAGCCGTGGGCCAGACCAAGCTGTAGCTTGCTGACCCTGGCCCCAGTAACCAGGAGGGGCGCCACCACCTTCCTCTGCTCAGTTTCATAACCTGGCTGTTCCTTGCCGTCACCATAGACCGAGGAATTTGTCACACGGCTTGGTCGCCTCTTCATCTCTGCCAAGAACGCACTGAGACAGGTGACACGCCATAAGACAGAGATGTCCGCGGCCTTCACGTGCACTCACTCTCAATGGGAGAATGACTGGGTCCTGTGGGAAGAAAGTTTTCTAAAGGGAAAATTCACGTCAGTCATGGCAGCACAAGGCCTGATCCAGGATCTTGATTCATACGTAAGGAGAGATTGTGCTGGAAAACAGCACACGGGGCGCCTGAAGGAAGTGAATCACGGAGCCTGAGGAGGCGGCTTGCAGGGTTTCTCAGGAGACGCCTCGCCCTGCCCTGCCCGGGGAGGGGCCCCACTGCAGCGGGGCCTCCAGGTCCCAAAGAAGGAGAGCAGGATGTGGGCCAGGAGCCTGCCAGCCTGGGTGGAGGCTGTGTTTGTGTCGGCCTTGCTTGCCTGGTTCCAGAGGGCTCTGAGGCAGCCGTCAGAACTGGCGTGGCGTGAACCAAGACCACGGCGGGGAACCGTGAAGGCCCGAGGAGGGTCTCAGGCCCTTGGGGTGCACCAGCCGCACCGACGGGCCCCCAGGCTTCCTGATGGCAGAGCCTGGGAAGGTGGACGCGACCCGCATGCCCGCTGTTGTTGGGGGCGGGGGCAGCTGGGGTGCAGGATGACCGGGCGGCTGGCAGTCGCACACCCTGGCCTCCTTGAGACAAGGGTTCTCCCCCAACCCTCCAATTGGCTGGAGCAGGAGACCGTAGAGGCTGAAAATGAGGACCCTGGGTCCCCCTGGCTGCCTCACAGACTCCTAGGGATGCCCCCCCAAGGGAAAGCCCCGATCAGCCACCAGCACAGACGGGCAGGAAGGCGCTCAGACCACACCCCTGAGTCCCTGGCGTGAGACCTGGGAGCTGGGGCCCTGGAGTCTGACCTTTGACCTGGCAGGGGTCCTGGCCAGCTGGCTGCCGGCCTGGTCAGAGAAGCAGGGTAGGAGGGTGTCCACCGAGTGGGTGGAGCCCGGAGGTGCACAGAGAAGAAGCCCCGAGTAACACGCGTATGCGTTGCCCTGGGCTCCCGGCCCACCTTTGGTCCAGGCCCTTCACGGTCACGTGTCCCCCGTGTGTGCACGGAGGGAGGGTGCCTGAGACTTGGGGAAAGCTGCTTTCCCTCACTGCTCCACACGTGGCTCGGGGGAGCTGACCTTGGGCCCGCTGCAGGCAGCCAGGCTGCCGGCCCCCTGATGCCCAGTCTCCGAGGGCACCGTCTCCACGCACGGACGCCCAGAGGACCAGCGAGGGCTGGGCTTCAGCCCCCTGCCCTGGGCTCATCACCGGGGCGAGGGGACCCTCCCACCCCGATGAGTGAAAGGGTCATCCCTGGGCAGACCCAGCACCATGGCAGGTGGGCAGGTGGGCCCCCTCGCAGCCTCTGCCCACCCTGCGGATCACAGGGTGGCTCAGAGTCAGGGATGCCCGATCCTGCCAGAGCCAGAGGTGAAGCTGAGCCCAGGAAGAGCAGCATCCACCCCATGGGCTGCCAGCCGCCACCCGCAGTCTCCCGAGAGCCCTGCAGACAGGTAACCAGGTCAGCAGGGCTGATGCCCGCTGGGAGGCAGCCTGGGTAGGAGTGTCCTGGGGACCCCGGGGCGGGTGGTGCCCAGCGCAGGAGTGACTGCGAGGCGGCAGGTGCCCAGGGCTCCGCACCCACATGTCTTCCTGTAGTGCAGTCTGTGCCCGAGCGGCCCGTACAGGCCACGGGCTTCCTCTGAACTGGGCCGGCAGCTGAGATAAGGGCACCCGGGCACTCGCTCTGGGCGGCCTGGGGCCAGGCACCAGGGCCTCTGCCCCTGGGAAAGGCAGGGCCAGGCCCCACTCCAGGGCCGCGGAGGAAGAGGAGGCGAGCCCTGGGCGGCTGCTGCGGGAGAGGGTCCAGCGGGGCCTGCAGACCCAGCGGGGTCTCAAAGCAGGTTCGCAGCTCCTGGCTGGGCGCCCAGGCCACCAAGGGGGGCCCTGCCGGTCGGTGATGCCCCCCGCCCCCAGACCACAGCCCGGTGGCTGGTTCCCCGTGGCCGTGCCCAAGACGCCGGCAGTGGGGATGCGCTGTCCTCTTGGCCCTTCCTCCCGTGTCCGAGCCGTCAGCCAGTTCCTGTCGCCTGTCAGTGTCACTTCTCCCTGAAGCCGGGCCCTGTACCCGCTCCCCTGGAGTGACCGTCACAAGCCGGCCGCAGTCCAGCTCCTCACCCAGACGTGCCGCCAGCGTCGCCTGCCCCTGGGCCCACCCTCACGACCTCCGCAGCCCCCGGCTCTCCCAGCAGGACTGCGGCCCCCTGCTGTGTTCCGGCACGTCACCCTACCCGAGCGTGGGTCCCCTGAGGCTCCGACCCCTCCTTCCGTGGGGGTGTCCCTGCTGGTTCCTCTGTCCCACCCGGCCCTCACCCCTGGAAAGCCCTCCGGTCTCCTCGGCAGCCCTCTCTCCGCTGGCTCTATGGCACCTCTTCCAGGCCACAGGCTGTCTGCTCAGCCTCCTGTGGGTACCCAAACAGAACGACCGCAGGCTGTGGCTCAGACGACAGATGTGAATCGTCTCCAGTTCTGGAACAGAGGCAGGGCAGGGCCAGGCCCTCTGGAGGCTCCGAGAAAGTCCTTCCTCCACGCCCAGCTCCGGGTGGCCCTGTGCACCCCTTGGCTTGTGGCCTCGCCCTCCCAGTCTCAGCCCCTGTTTTCACTTGGCCTCCTCCTCCTCTGTCCTTCCCAGGGGACCTGGCATCTGCTCCCTCACCCCGTGGTTACTTCCTGGGGGAGACTTCCTTCTCTGCTGCCCACCTAGGGGGTCCGGCTGCCCCTCGTCGGTTGCCTCGCCACACGATTCCTGGGGTTCTGCGGCTCTCAGGGCTGGGGCTGGGTGCCCCTGCCATCCTGCGTCCGGCACTGTGCCGGCCCGAGGGACAGGCTGCTCAATAAATGTTAGTTTGATTGTCTGGAGCCAGACTGCGCAGTGTCACAGAGTCAGGCTATGCAGAGTCCGGGTCACGGCTCGGCCAAGGGCTGCGGCTGCTCCCAGCTGGTCCTGCAGCCTCTGTCTGGGCCCGAAGCATCGGTGACCTTCCACCTCCCACCCCCCGGGGGATCTGGGAGCCAAAGGCACAGTTGGGTGGGTCCTCAGAGACAGAGAAAAGTCTTCTGATGATGTGGTGGGTGCTGTTCGGGGCATGTGGGCTTTGGTGCTGGAAGGCTAGCCAAGTTGACCTGATAATTTGGTCTCCACCCAGCTGGGTGGGACAGGCTGTTGTGGCCTCGCCCTCAAGAGCTCAGCCTGGCTCAGGGCACCTGGGGCTGCCTGGAGGGTGGGGCAAGCTCAGGCCCCTCCCAACTGCGTTTTCTGGCCTGGGGGCGGTCCATAGCCAGCCTGGGGCCTTCTGTGCCTGGCAGGGAGTTGCCAGGCTGGTTCACAGTCTGGGTGGCTGCCTGAGGGCTGGCAGGGCTGGCTCCTGGGGTGCCCTCTCTGCCCCTCCTCCTCCCACAGAACCCCGCTGGGCTGCAGGGGCCGACTGGACAGGGGCCATCTCTCTGGAAAAGGATGTTGACCCGTGTGGTGTGGCTGCAGGAAGGGACAGCTGCCAGCCTGCCGGTGGAAGAAGGCAAAACAGAGGAACCACCCAGCCGCGTCAGAACGCGCAGCCCCGGCTCTCTGCCCGTGGTCGCTCGGGGTCCCGGTGCCAGGCCGTCCTGACGTCTGTCCGGAACGACGCTCTAGCTCGTCAGGAAACAGCTGGATTATGTTCCCAGGTTCCCGGTTTAAGAGGCAAAAACAGTTTTTCCGTTTTGTACGATGGAGATGAGATTATGTAACAGAAGAGGAAAGGTTTTCACGTGAACGGCTCAGGGGTGCAGTGTTGGGCAGCCAGCCGCCTCCCCTGTCCACTTCCCAGTTTCATCACCCCAAGGAAGCCCCACACTCCCCGGGCACCTGCTCTCTGCCTCTGTGGACCGGCCTGTTGTGGACGTTTCGTGTACATGGGGTCAGGCCGCTGCCTGGCGTTTGGGGGCTGCCCTCACTGGGGCTCAGCTGGTGAATCCGCGTGCAGTGCGGGAGACCTCGGTTTGATCCCTGGGTTGGGAAGATCCCCTGGAGGAGGGAAAGGCTACCTACTCCAGTATTCTTGGGCTTCCCTGGTGGCTCAGCAGGTAAAGAATCCGCCTGCAATGCGGGAGACCTGGGCTCAGTCCCTGGGTTGGGAGGATCCTCTGGGGAAGGGAGAGGCTACCCACTCCAGTGGCCTGGCCTGGAGAGTGCCATGGACTGTACAGGGCACAGGCTCCCAAAGAGCCAGACACGACTGAGCGACCTTCACTTCACTTCCTGCCATAAAGCTGGGGAGGTTCATCCACGCTGTGGTCTTCCTAAGCCAGTAATCTTCCTTCCTACGGATAGACCACTTTGGTATGTCCATGTGTTTATCAACAAGTCGGGGTTTTTTTTTGTTCTGTTTTTACTAGAGTATGATTGATTTAAAGTGAAGATGGCAGATGGTACAGAATCTGCCTGCGACGTGGGTTTGATCCCTGGGTCGGGAAGATCCCCTGGAGAAGGAAATGGCAACCCAGTCCAGAATTCTTGCCTGGAGAATCGCATGGACAGAGGAGCCTGGCGGGCTGCAGCCCCCGGGGTCGGGAAGAGTCAGCGGCGACGGAGCGACTGGCGCTCTCACATCGTCGATTTACGAGGTCGTGTCAGTCCCAGGCGTACCACAGAGGCGACTCGGCTGAGCTTGTACTTGTTTATTCAGGTTTATAATCGAATCCGTCCCTTGCTCTGGCGGTGCTGGGGCTTTGTTGCCCAGCGTGAGCTCTTCTCTGGTGGGGTGAGCCGGGCTCCTCTGGCGCGCAGCCTTCTCCTCGCGGCAGCTTCTCGTCACGGGCACGGCCCTGTGGTTGTGACCCACGGGCGTGGCTGCTCTGAGGCCTGTGGGCTCTCCTGGGTCAGGGCTCAAACCCGCGTCTGCTGCGTTGGCAGGCGGGTTCTTTCCCACTCAGGACGTCCCTGTGTACTCTTTCGGATCCTTTGCTCGTCCAGCTTGTCACGGAACATTGGGTCGAGTCTGTGCTCTACAGCAGGTCTCGGTGATCTCCAGAACATTGAGTCGAGTCTGTGCTCTACAGCGTCTTGGTGGTCTCCATCTCATAAGGCAGAGGGTGCGCGCGCACGCCCCAGGCTTCTGACTGGTCCTTCCTGACCCGTTCATCCGCTGATGGATGCCTGTGTTGTTTTACATTCTGATTGTTCTGGAAATGTTGCGAAAGAACGGGTGCACGTTCTGGTAGTAAGTTTCGGTTTGGACGCCTGCTTTCACCTGAGTTACACATACCCAGGACGTTACACATGCCCAGGACGAGAATCACGGAGTCACGTGGCTGCCACTTTGGCTTTTGAAAAATGCCTTTGCTTTGAAGTATTTGTAAGTTGACTGAACTGGGCAGCTCACACAGACAGACCCGGACGCAGTTCCTCTCTCTCTGGGACTCAGTGTCCCCGTCTGAAAAACAGGCGTCTGGAAGTTCCTGCCTCCTAAGGGGACGGAGGTGGGGGGGGATTCAAGGAGCTGATATGAGTGGCCAGCCCTGTGCTTGGCCCAGAGGCAGTGTAGGGCAAAGGTCAGCGGGAATTTTGCAAAAATACCCACTTGTTACATCAAAGATGTGAGAGTTTTCCACTGTTTGGAAAACTTACTTTCCTGAGCAGCACAGGCATTCCCTGACTGTGCTCCAGGCGCTGCCGCAAATACAGGAGCCAGCCTGGACCCCGAATCTGCTCTCAGCGCATGGGACAGCGGGTTGCTGCTGCTGCTGAGTCGGTCAGTCGTGTCTGACTCTGCGACCCCATGGGCTGCTGTAGCCCGCCAGGCTCCTCTGTCCGTGGGCTTTCCCAGGCAAGAACACTGGAGTAGGGGAGCCATTCCCTCCTCTAGAGGAGCTCCCCCACCCAGGGATGGAACCCGAGTCTCCTGCACTGCAGGCGGGTTCCTGACCACCGAGCCCCCAGGAGGGCTCAAAGCAGAGGATGACTGTGGGTCGAGGGCCAGCTGTGTCCCGTGGGGACTGTGGGCCCCTGACCCCCCACACCCCGGCTCTCTGAGCCTCTCTCAGAGGAGCGAGCCGACCTTGCAGGGCCCCCGCCCCACCGCTAGCCACCGGGAATGCGAGCGTCGAGAGTACCCAGCCCCGCACCGCCAGCACCGGGCTGGGCCAGGGGCCAGGACCGCGGGGTGTGGGGCTGGGCGGGGAGGGCGGAAGCCTGAGGGGCCTGGTGGAGCGGTTCTCTGAGCTGACCGCCGGAAGGAAGCGGCCGTCTGAGCTGCTTTTACCTTTGTGAATAAACACGTCCCGGCTGGGGTCTTCCTGCTGCACACCCCAGCCCTTGTGTCTTCCTGAGCCCGGGGGCGTGTCTTATCAGCTGGGCCGCTCCCGCACTCTCTCCTTCCCTGGTGTGTTCTGGGCAGGAAGGCCACGGACCTTTGCTCCCCCAACCGAGGGCCGCCCACCTGCGGACTCGCCCCGGTGGCGCGTTGGCCTGAGGGCGGGACCTAGGCTGGGATCCGGAGGCCGCCAGGCAACCCAGGCTGGAGCTGGGGACGCTCCAGGCACGTCGGGTCCAGGAGGCTCCCCGCCTTGCTCGTCCGCCCCCAGGACACGAACGGCCATGGTCCGAGCTCCGTTTTGCACATGTTCCCGCGGAACCCTGCGGCGGGGTTCCCAGGGGGCCGGGCAGAGGCTTCAGAGGGGGTCTCGCTCCATGTGGAAATGGGGAGGGGCATGTCGAAGTTCCTGGGGCTGCTGGTGCTTCCCGGGCAGCTGTGGCCGGGCTGTCTCAGGCCAGGGGGCGCAGCATCTGAGGGCTGCAGGCACGTGCTGGGCGGTTCCCGGGAGTGGTCTGCGATGGACCAGGTCCTGCCCTCGCGCGGGGATCGCACCCAGCCCAGGTGGGGGGTGTGCGCGTGGGCGGGGGGCATGCAAGCCCAGCGGAGACAGTGGGGCTGTGTGACGCCCGGATCTGCTCTACAGAGAAGGCCCAGCCTTCCCTTCATCGTCTTTATTGCTGAAGGAGCTCACAGGTTGGGGGTGTCCTGGAGCCCCGATGTCCCTCACCCAGGCCTCTCTCCGCCGCTCAGGCAGCACCCCCTTGGATGTTTCGATTCTGTGCTCATTTTCTGCTGATTTCTTTTTAGTTTTTACTGTAGTGCGGCTGCGTTACACTGTTAGGTTCCTGCTGCCCAGCAAAGTGAATCAGTTCTACATAAATATCCGCTGTTTTTTAGATTCTCTCCCCACGTAGGTCATCACAGACTCCTGGGTAGGGTTCTCTGTGCTGTCGAGGAGGGCCTTGTGGGTTTTGTGTCTAAGAGGCCATGGCGTGTATATGTCAGTCCCAGTCTCCCAGCCTGCCCCCCGCCCCCTTGGTAACCACAGGTTTGTTCTGTAAACGTCTGTAACTCTCTTTCTGCTTTGCCAATAACTTAATCTGTGCCCTTTTTCTAGATTCCATGTGTCTGCGATACTTGTTTCTCTCTGACTGACTTCACCCCCCGTTCCGTGCTAGTTTTGGCTGTGATTGCCGAGGGGCTGCTAGAGATGAGGCCCCTCTCGTCCGCTCCCCCGACATCGCCAGGGGGATGGGCAGGGCGGCAGGGCCCTTAGGCACGTGTGTATCTGTGTGTGCGCTCGGTCGTGTCCGACTCTTTGCACCCCGTGGACTGCATGTAGCCTCACAGGCTCCTCCGTCCATGGAATTTTCACGGCAAGAACACTGGAGTGGGTTGCCATCTCCTCCTCCAGGGGATCTTCCCCACCCGGGGCTGGAACCCGGGTCTCGCGTCTCCTCCACTGTCAGGAGGGACCCCAGGAGTGTGTGCCTATAGTCAAGTCTGCCGCTTGAGTCCTTGTGCGTGTCCAGCACAGAGGCACGAGGCACGTTCTCATCGCCGTGCAGCCGTCCCCGCTGTCCAGCTCCAGGAGTCGTCTTCTTCCTGAACCAGACTTCACCCTGTTAAACTATATCGCTCCATTCCCTTCTAACTGCCGCCCTGGTAACCCCTGTTCCTTGTTCTGTGTATACAAGTTTGTTTGGGGACCTCATAGAGTGAGCACTGAAGAATTGATGCTTTTGAACTGTGGTGTTGGAGAAGACTCTTGAGAGTCCCTTGGACTGCAAGGAGATCCAACCAGTTCATCCTAAAGGAGATCAGTCCTGGGTGTTCATTGGAAGGACTGATGCTGAAGCTGAAACTCCAATACTTTGGCCACCTGATGCAGAGAGCTGACTCATTGGAAAAGACTCTGATGCTGGGAAAGATTGAAGGCGGGAGGAGAAGGGGACGACAGAGGATGAGATGGCTGGATGGCATCACCGACTCAATGGACATGAGTTTGAGCAAGCTCTGGGAGATGGTGAAGGACAGGGAGGCCTGGTGTGCTGCAGTTCAGCCCGTTAGTTCAGTCGCTCAGTCGTGTCCGACTCTTTGCGACCCCATGGACGGCAGCCATGAAATTAACAGACGCTGCAGTTCACGGGGTCCCGAAGAGTCAGACACGACTGAGCGACTGAACAAGAGCAATGCGGTCAGAGGGTAAACCTGCCTTTCCGGGCCTGGCCGGGGTCACTCAGCCGCGTTGCTGCCGGCGCTGGACAGCCTTCCTTTCTAAGGCCGAGCGGTGTCCGCTTTGAATCCTGTGTCTGTCGTCCCTCAGCGGGCAGGCGTGTGCTCCCGCCCGTTTGGCCGCTGTGAATGTGGGCCTGCAGATACCTGGGCGTGACCCTCCTTTGAATTCCTCCTAGTCCATACCCGGAAGCGGGGTTGCTAGATCCTGTAGGTGTTCTGTGTGTGACGTTTTGAAGGACTTTTTTTTTTTTTTTTTTAAAAAAAACCAGTGTTGCCCTTCAGGTGTAAGAAGGGGACGTGAACTTGGCACCCCCCGGACTTACTCCTTTGCCTTTTCTGTGGGGTGGGGAGGCAGGCTGCCTTTTCTGCAGGCGTCAGAATGGATTGTAGATGCGCAGAGTGCTGGGCTGCTTGCCTGCAGAGGAGGTTTCAGGTTTCACTGTGTAAACGCTTTTCCACGCTTTTCCACACTCAGCTTTTCCACACTCAGCCAGAGCTGTGACTCAGCCCCACTCCGTCCCTCCTCCTCCCCTCCCCACTGTGAGCTGTTCAGCTGAGCCTCCTCTCTTGCCTGGTGGTTCAGCGGTAAAGAATCCGCCTGTCAATGCAGGAGACACCGGTTCATTCGGTTCGATCCTTGGGTCGGGAAGATCCCCCTGGAAGAGGGAATGACAACCCACTGCAGTTATCCTTGTCTGGAAACCCCATGAACAGAGGAGCCTGGCGAGTTACAGTCCAGGGGATCGCAGGAGTCAGAGGAGTGGAGGGCATGCCTTGCCTCTCGCTCTGCTGTGGTTCTGGGCAGACAGCGGCCTTTCTCATCCCTAATCGTGCCTTACACTCAAGACGGGGGGACGTCGGGTGTGGAAGCTGCAGAGCGAGAGGAAGATAGGTCCCGCGTGTTGCTTAGAAGCAGGAGGCGGGGGCGAGGGGCTTTCCTCCTGTGATACGCTTGCATCAGAACAGCCTGGGACGGGGTGGGGAGGGGCAGTCATCAAAATGAGGGGTGTCAAGTCCAGATGAGCAGGGCGGCAGACTGAGCCCTTGGCTGAGGACACAAGGGGTGGCCGGCTGGCCACGACCGAGGCTTGATGGCACTGCTTCCCTTAACCAGTGTCCACTGGGGAGATGTGTGCAGAGTCGGGAGACGGCTGGGTTTTCAGTTTCCAGGGCACCACCTTGTGACCCCTGGCGTCTGGCTGCAGACCTGGCCCCTCGGACTGGCCTGGCCGGGCGAAGCTTCCACGGCAGCACCGACAGCCAGCCCCTCTTGACACGGGCCAGCGGCCCCTCACCGAGGACTTCGGTTTACACCGGGCTTTAGCCCTGATGCTGTTGTGGAACCAGCACGTGAGGAAGTCACACATGTGAACACTTGCGGTTCTTGAGGGTGAGCCCTGGGGTCCCAAGCCTGACCCTGATATCCCGAGGTTCTCACTGGGGATTCCGTGTTGACTTGACCTGGGACGTGAGCTCAATGCGTTCACAGGCCTGGAAATCAGGTGACGCTCTCGGGTCATGTTCTTCCACAAAAGGAAGAATATGGTAACTTTTTACAACATGGTTATTAAAAAAAAAAAAGAAAAGCTGAAGGTTTCTTGGGACGTGTGGACCCTGGCCATTCTGCGCTAGCGGGGAGGGCTGGGCGACAGGGACGTTTCAGCGCCAGGCAGGCTCTGTCCGTGGTCTAGTTTCTGGGCCCAGTTTCATGTCAGCGAACCTGAGACGCGGATGGCTTGGGTGACCGGCGCTGTCTCAGCTGTGTTGCCACCTGGGTGGAACCGGAGCCTCTCGAGTCTGCGACCTTCCTCCCCGCCCCCCCGCCGGAGGACATTTATTTTCTTTAAAAAAAAAAAAAAAAAATGTGATTCCAGAAAGAAGAGGAACGCAGGATCAGACTTGTTTGGGGGGTGGGTGTGGACCAGGGTTCTGTGCCCCCTGCCCCCGCCCCGCCCCGTCCTCAGGAACGCTGAGTGAGAGCTAGCTGGGCCTTTGGGTCTTCTCAGGAGGCAGTGCTTGACTATGGCCTTGGGCTGCCCCCTCAGGACGGTACAGAACCCACCGTCCAGGGGCTTCCCTGGTGGCCTCGTGGTTAAGACTCCGATCTCCCAGTGCAGGAGGCGTGGGTTCCATCCCCGGTCGCTGAACTACGATCCCACATGCTGTGATGTGCGGCCAAAAATAATAAAAATTGAGACCCTAAAGTCCAAGGGCCGGAGGGTGACACCCAGCGCAGTGATCTTGGTCCCTGAAGCCCCTCAGATAGTGGATTAAGAGGTCCCAGGGTGCCTTGGTGCAGCCCGCAGCGTCCTCTGCGGCTCTCGCCCCAGAAGCGGCCTGAGGACTGGGACCCTCCTGTGGACCCACAGGCAGAGCCCAGCCTGGCCCTGGTGACGGGCCCCCGAGTGCAGACCCCAGGGCCCCAGGCGCAGCACCGGCCCGGGGGGCGGCGGGGCAGGCTCTCTGCCCTGGCTGGAGCCCCCGGGGGTCCTTCGCAGCCACCGGGGCCCAGGCCACCCCCTGACTCGGTCAGTAGGTGTGGGGCCCGCCTGGGGTACGCTTTCTGAGCCCCTGGGTGATGCTGGCGGGTAGCCAGGGCTGAGGGCCCCTGTTGGAGGACGGTGACCTTCCGGGAGCGGAGCTGGAAGGGTGGGGCGAGGCAGGGGCGGGGCAGGGAGTGGGGACTTTGGCCTGCAGGCGCCCGCAGCTCGGTGGCCCGTCTCGGCCTGCAGCTCGTCCCCGCGGCGCCCATGGAAGGCAGTGAGGCCTGTCCTCTGCTCTAGTAGGCTCCGGAAAGCCGGTGCCAGGCACTGGGCCCCACCTGGCCGGGTCGGTCCGGGTGCTGCCAGCACGCAGAACATTTGGTGCCGGAAGGTGTCGCCACCTGGGGGCTGACTGCCCTGGAGGCCGCCTGTGCCGTCACCTTGGGCTGCCAGTGGGTGCGTCACGGTGACGTGACCGAGCCCCGTTGGGATGACCTCTTGGAAGGCCCGGGCGCCCTTTGAAAGGAGGAGTGGACGGGCGGCCGTGACGTGAGGCTGGAACGGGCCGGGCCCTTGCGGGCTGATGGCCCAGCCAGGGAGTCCGCTTGGTAAGAACGGCTCTGGGAAGCGGGCTCTGGAGCCCATGTGGCCTGTGATCTGTGGGGGCGGGGTGTGGGGAGTGCTGACTGGCGCCTGAAGGAACAGGGTATCGGCTCTGTGGTCAGGTACCGCCCCCTCCCCAGTTTGGGGAGAGCTTGCTGTAGGACAAGCCACGCTCTGCTCGTGGGGACTCTCAGCTGGGGGGCAGGGGGGCACAGCCTGTCTCCTGGCCTTGCGCCTGGGTCGGTGGGGTCACTTAGGATCCCCCCAGATGGGGCTGAAAGACATCCCTGGACAGCAGGACTCTAGCGTTTGGGGTCCACCCTTCAGGCCCCACTGCCCCCACCCGCGGGGATCAAAGGCCCAGCCTCACGTGTGGGGGGGGGGGCGCCCCACCCCGCCCACCTGCAGAGTCAGCTGTGAAGGTGAGGTCCGGCTCTACGAGGCCCCTGTTCCAGGCCGCAGGGGACAGGTGGGGTGCCATCCCCCCAGGCTGACAGCCCTCGGCCCCTCCCTGCCTCTGACGCCCCTGCTTCTCTGCACTTGCAGATGCGTTGTTCGGGACGCCACCGGGGTTCGGCTGTGCCTCGGATCGGGCGGAGGAGCCGCGCCGGCCCCAGGACGGGCTGCCCTACATCGACGACTCGCCCGCCTCCTCACCCCACCTCAGCAGCAAGGCCCGGGGTGGCAGGGACCCGGCGGAGCCCAGCAGAGCGGTGAGTCGGGGCGGGAGGGTGGGAGAGGGGGCCGCCGAGGGTCCAGTCTCCCTGAGGCCCTCGTCCCGGATCTGGGTGCATGGGGCGGGGGGGCGGGCGTGGAGGGCGGACGCGGGGGTCCCGGGGGGCGGAGGGCGGACGCGGGGGTCCCGGGGCTCTGTCTCGGCCGGCAGGGTGCACGGCAGGTCGGGTCCAGGCCCCCCCCCCAGCACACTAGCCCCCCCTCTTGCCCAAGGAGCTGCTGAGATGGCTCACCCGCTCTCTGGGGTCTTTCTCTGGGGGCCTGCCCGTCTTTAGTGACCCTCCCGCCATCCCCTCTGCTCTGCGATGGAACTGAGGCCCCGAGATCCGTGGCGAGTGGAAGCTGGCACCACCCTAGTGCCCTCCCTCGCGGGCAGTGGCCGTGAAGGCCTGACTCCCGGTCCTCGTGGCCTCACGCCTCAGGCCGGCGCCCCCGAGGGGCGTCAGGGCCCGGCCGGGCACCTGCTTGACCTCCCAGGCCCACCCTGCTGGGCTGAGCGCGGGTGTTGCCCCCGATGACCGACACCTCCCTCCTCCCACTCAGCTTGTTTCTGGGGCGTCTCCACCCCGGATTTAGCAATGAGAGCGAGGGCTGAGGTTTCCCCCGTGGCTGGGACCACATCTCCTCACCACATGGCCCCCCTGTGGGGCCGGCGCCTTCACTCAGGACTGCCGTTTTCCTTTGGCTTCTGTGATTTCTGGCTTCCCTGCTGGCCTAGACGGTAAAAACATCTGCCTGCAGTGCAGGAGACCTGGGTTCAGTCCCTGGGTCGGGAAGCTTCCCCTGGAGACGGGAAATGGCCACGCGTTCCAGGATTCTTGCCTGGAGAATCCCACAGGTGGGGGAGTCTGGCGGACTGCGGTCCGTGGGGTCGCAAAAGAGTCCAGACGTGATTGAACCACTGACACTTTGGCTTTCCCCCTGCCGGGCAGGCTTCTCCCCCTGAAACGGGGGCGGTAGGTGGGCGCCCGTGTGAACGCATGCCTGCCTGGTGCGGCTTACCCACACGGCCAGCCCCGGCGTTCCGTAGACGAAGAGACCGAGGTTCAGAGGGGCAGAGTGACTTACTCGAGGCCACACCGTGGCGGCTCTGAAGCCTTCCCCGCCCTCAGCTCAGCCATTCGGCCCCTGCCCTGCCCTTCGTGAGGTCTCCTCTCTCACCCTGCCTTGCGGGTGTGACTTGGGACAGACGAGCATCCTAACGGCCGATCCCTGGACTCGGGACGGTCCTCCCTGTCTGTCTGTGGTCCCGGAGGGCTGTCTTCCCCTGGCACGTGACCTCCCGCCCCTGCCCGGGCCCCTGCCCTCAGGCCCCCGGCACGCTGACTTGGGGTTGTGCCCCCCACCATTTACCCCCAGTTGGGGGCCCACCTGCTGGGGAGCCTGTCCAGACCAGGAGCCCTCAGACTCATCTCGCCTTACACGCACGGCGAGAGGGCTGCACCTGCTTGTCGGGCCTGGGGGCTCCAGCCCCAAGCGGGCACCTGGCCCAGGGGGCTTTCAGGAGGCACCTGGGGGAGACGGGGACGGGACCGGATGAGGTGGTTTTGTTCCGGAAGCCCCGTGGTCCAGGGCTCGAGGCCCCGGAGACCGGCAGAGAGCTCTGGCTTTCTGGGGCCCTGTTGGCCACGCAGGGACACTTCCCTCTTTCGTCTCTGATTGTGGGTCTGAGGACGATGCGGCTGGGGCTTCCTGGCGCCCACAGGAAGCGCTGTGGTCTTGCGGTCGCCCGATCCTCCATCTGCCAGGGCCAGGGTGCCTGCCCGTTCCCCTCAATCCCGCCCCTCCAGGGTGGGGGCCGCCGAGCCTGGGCCCTTTCAGGGTGGCGGGTAGTGGGGGGTCAGGAGGACCTTCCTGGGGACCCATGGCGATGCGGGGGTTCGCTGGCCTACTGGGGGTGCAGGTCAGCTCCAGGAACACATGCCCGCAGGGTGAGTAGGGGTTCCCGGGGAGTTGCCTGGGGCACTGGGGGAGGAGCCAGGTGGGCAGTAGGGTGGGTCCTGTGACCCGAGGAGGCTGTCCCGGCGCAGAGCATCAGTGAGCACCTCCCTCCCGGTGCTCATCCTCAGAGGGGCCGCTGGGCGTGTCTGCGTTTCCCTGGAACGACGACTGTGCAGTGCCAGCTGGGGACCCAAGTCCCGGGCGAGTGCCAGTGGACACACGTCCCTCGTCTCCGCGAGGGACAGCGAGGTTACGCGTTCGTCAGCCCCTCGAGCAGGCTCCCGGGGAGCCCGGACCAGGGCCTCCGGCCAGCGCGTCCGGGGTGCAGACGAGCGTCCAGGCGTCACCCCAGCTGCCGTCCTGGGAGGGGGTAGCCTTTGTTCTGCAGCCGCGCTGGCCAGCAGGCCGTGACTGCCCCGGGGTTGGGGTGGGGGCCCTGCAGCTCTGGGCCTGGCAGCTGGCTGGCGGGCTGCCCCTCCGCTCCCCGACCTTGTTGTCACACTGGGGGTGGTTTTTTTTTGCTTTCTTGGCCACAGGGCTTGTGTTGTCTTCCCCTCCCGCTCCCGGGCAGTGGAGGCCTCTTTCCTCCAGCTTCCTCCTGCCCTCTCCGCGTCCCGGGCGCCTGCACACACCCTTCCCAGAGCCTGCGCGTGTGCAGAGCAGGTGTGAACACCGCAGTCCCGCCCTGCCCTTTGCGCCCACCGCCTGTCCCCTCCGCCCTCTCGCCTCTGGGTGGGGTAGCCGGTGCCCAGGCCCCTGTCCGCTGCCCCCTAGCCCCTCTGAGGCTCAGGAGAAGGTTCTAGTCTAGCCCTGGGCCTCGCTCACACGTTCCTTTACCCGGCCAGGCCCCTGGGAGCAGAGAGCAGGATGGGGCGCCGTCCTTTTCCACCCGGCTCTCCAGGCCGCAGGGCTGGGGAGCAGCTCCCCCGGGCACACAAGCCTTCACCCCGGCCATGGCGGGAGGTGCGAGCAGGGTCCCCTGGGAGCAGCTTCCCCAGGGTGCCTCCATTCGAGACATGACCTCCGTGGTCTGAGAGGAGAGGGGGTGGCTGGGCCCCCCCACCTGCACATCTCTGCTGATGGTGCTGGGGGCCCCGGAGCCGGCTGCCCGGACGGTCCTGGACCCCGGGACCTGCTCATCTGATGGACGAGGGTTCCCTGGAGGGACCTTTGCACCTTCGTGAAGGTGTGGCCACGCCAGGGCCCAGCCCGCGGTTCTGGGTCCTCTCACTGGTCGGTTTATTCCGTGGATCTTGGTGGAGAACCTGGGGCTCTGGGCGCCCTGGCCCGGAGGCTCCCGCTGCCCAGCATGGCCTGGACAGGGCTGTGGTGTGGGGCCTGGGTGTCCTTTCCCCAGAGTGGCTGAAAGCCAAGAATCCGATGGCTACCCCCCATACGTGTACACAGACACAGACAGGAACACGCATGAGCACGCGGGCTTTCAGGAGGCACCTGGGGGAGACGTATATGTGCGCGCGCGCATGAACACACACATGAGCGCAGACGTGTACACACGCATGAGTGCACGCACACACATACACGTGCATGTACACAGGAGCGCACATGTACATACACACACAAGCACACGTATGCATGCTTGAGCACACGTGTACGTACACAAGCACACACATGCATGCTTGAACACACGTGTACATATACAAGCACACACGTGCGTGTACGCACGAGACACACACACACGAGCACCTGGCTTGTGCACACACAGCGATGCCCAGAGCAGAGTGGTGGTCCAGGCAGCCTTTCTGGGTGGTCCCAGCGGGCAGCCAGGATGCGCTGTAAGTCCCAAGGATGCAGAAAGCAGACACGGGGGCAAGTGGGAGCTGGGCTCCTTTTCTCCAGTTCGCACCTGGGCAGCCAAGGCTCAGGGCAGGAGGGCAGGGGCCTGAGACAGTGGGGCTCGCGGGGCGGGCCTGGCTGATGGCCGCACCCCCACCCCGTGGCTCAGCCCCGGTGCTTCCTGTCAGATCTGCCATTTCTCCACCACGAAGTACCTCCCTCCCGCCAGGCCAGGCAGGTGGGAAGGGCCAGTGGGGCTGGGGGTACAGAGGGGCTGCCCTGGGAGGTCCTGTTCCAGGTATTATGGAAACACACAATGGCGCTCATCTCACAGGCCACCAAGACGATGCTCAAAATCCTTCAAGTCCCAACAGTGGGTGAACTGAGAACTCCCAGATGCTCAGCCTGGATCTAGGAAAGGTGGAGGAACCAGAGATCAAACTGCCAGCATCCGTCAGATCATAGAAAAAGCAAGGGAGTTCCAGAAAAACATCTACTTCTACTTTATGGGCTATGCTAAAGCCTTTGACTGTGTGGATCACACACACTGGAAAATTCATAAAGAGATGGGAATACCAGACCACCTGACCTGCCTCCTGAGAAATCTGTATGCAGGTCTGGAAGCAACAATTAGAACTGGACATGGAACAACAGACTGGTTCCAAATTGGAAAGGAGTACGTCAAGGCTATTTATTGTCACCCTGCTTATTAAACTTATATGCAGAGTACATCATGAGAACCGCTGGGCCGGAAGAAGCACAAGCTGGAATCAAGACTATTGGGAAAAATACCAGTAATCTCAGATACATAGATGACACCACCTCTGGCAGAAAGTGAAGAGGAACTAAAGAGCCTCTTGCTAAAGGTGAGAGGAGAGTGAAAAAGCTGGCTTAAAACTCATCATTCAGAAAACTAATATCATGGCATCTGGTCCCATCACTTCATGGCAAATCAATGGGGAAACAATGGAAATAGACACTTTATTTCTTGGGCTCCAAAATCACTGCACATGGTGACTGCAGCTATGAAATTAAAAGACCCTTGTTCCTTGGAAGAGAAGCTGTGACCAACCTAGACAGCATATTAAAAAGCAGAGACGTTACTTTGCCAACAAAGGCCCGTATAGTCCAAACTATGGTTTTTCCAGTAGTCAGGTACAGATGGTGAGAGTTGGATCCTAAAGATGGCTGAGCATTGAAAAATTGCTGCTTTCAAATTGTGGTACTGGAGAAGACTCGAGAGTCCCTTGGACAGCAGGAAGATCAAACCAGGCTCTCCTGGCGTGTCAGTGATAAAGGAACTGCGTGCCAACATTGGAGACGTGGGTTTCATCCCTGGTCCACGAAGATCCCTCATGCCTCGAAGCAGCTAAGCCCTGGCACCACAAGTGTGCAGCGTGTGCTCTGGAGCCCGGGAGCCAGAACTGCTGAGCTCACGGCTGCGGCTCCTGAAGCCCCTGCTCGGCGACAAGAGAAGCCACTGCCGTGAGAAGCCCGAGCACAACTAGAGACTCGGAGCCCCTGCTCGCGACAGCTAGAGAAGAGCCCGCACAGCAACGAAGACCCAGCACAGCCAGGAATAAATGAACAAGTGAAATTATAACAACAGAAAAAGGAGATCAAACCAATCCATCCAAAAGGAAATCAGCCCTGAATGTTCACTGGAAGGACTGATGCTGAAGCGGAAGCCCCAGTACCTTGGCCACCTGATGCGAAGAACTGACTCACTGGAAAAGACCCTGATGCTGGGAAAGATTACGGGCAGGAGGAGAAGGGGACAACAGAGGATGAGATGGTTGGATGGCATCACCGACTCGATGGACGTGAGTTTGAGTGAACTCCAGGAGTTGGTGACAGACAGGGAGGCCTGGCGTGCTGCAGTCCATGGGGTCACAAAGAGCTGGACATGCCTGAACAACGACGGGAGTGCCAGGAGGCCCGCGCTGGCGTGGGATGATGGGTGACGACGCCCACGGACGTTAGCCCTGTGGTAACCGGGGGCAGGGGTCTTGCTGCTGGTGAAGTGAACGGAGCCCAGAAGTGCCGCCTGACGCTCAGTGTGGCACAGGGTGCCCCCCTGGCACCCAGCAGAGAACCCTGCAGCCCCAGATGTCACCCAGCAGAGAACCCTGCAGCCCCAGATGTCAGCGGGGCCATGGCCGGGACCTGCCCCGTCCGTCACGTCCCCACGAGTGACCAACGGCCAGTGCTCCGCTTCCACACCCAAGGACAGGGCTGTCTCTGCTCACCTGCAGGCTGGGGAGCCAGTGGCGGAAAGGGCAGGGCTGTGTCCTCTTCTCTGGACACAGGGACACAGGGCCTCAGCCCCCTGGCACCACCCTCGGGCTACAGTGGGGCCGGCCAGCACAGGCTGGACGTAGGGAGGAAAACCCCAGCCAGGTGGGGCGCAGGCCTTGGGCACAGCCACCCTGACCCCAGACTGCCTCACTGCCGGTCAGGGAGCAGGCAGAGGACCTCAGCCCGGAAGTTGATGAAGAAGCAGTTTGGTTGCCTTGGGAATCATGCTCCGTGTCAGTTTCCGGGCATCTGTAATAAACCACTACAGACCGTGTGGCTTAAACAAGAGAGACTGATTTCCGCCTGTTCTGGAGGCGGGACGTCTGAGGTGAAGGTGTCGGGGGCTGGTTTCTCCCGGGACCTCTCTCCTCAGCTCAGAGATGCCCGTCTTCCCCCTGCGTCTTTCCGGCCGGGTATGTCCATGTCCTAATCCCCTCCTCCTCGTCTTCTCGAGGCGTCGATTTATAACTTGGTGTTTATCCTAGGTGTACAAGGCAGTGGTTGGGTATATGTGTATATTGTAAAACGATTGCTGGCCATGACTCAACATCCGTCCCCACGCCTGGTTATAAATGTTTTGTGTGCTAAGAACTCTTAAGATCTGTTCTTTGAGCAACTTTCACGTGTACGACATGGTACTGACTGTGGCAACCCGCTCAGAGGGGAGGTCCGTGGGCAGAGGAGCCTGGTGGGCTGCAGTCCCTGGGGTCGCAGAGGCGGCCACACCCGAGCGGCAACACACGGTCACCGAGCTGTTCCGTACATCCCCAAGACTTGCTTGGCTCGTTCCTGGAAGTCTGTGCCTTTTGATCACCTGATCTCTTCTTAGAAGGGCGTACCAGCCGTTTGGGACTAGGACCCAGCCCACTGACCTCGTGTTAACTTGATTACGTCTCTAAAGACCCTTATCTCCGAGGACAGTCGCGTTCTGGGGCGCCGGGGACACATCCCTGGCGTGACACCGTCACACCCAGTGCGGCAGTGTCGTCTTGCAGCCTCCAGACCCGGCCCCCCTTGTCTGCATCCAGGGCCCTGCCAGCTCTGTGTTTGAGGCAAAGACCTCAGAGTGGGGAGGAGGGCGTCCTTGCTGTAGCCTACAGGTATGTGGGTCCCAGTGTCTAGAAAGCAGGCTCAGAACAGCAGGTTTAAGGGACAAAGGCCCTGGACCCAGGAGACGGGGTTTCCCTTGGGCAGGTGGCGTCAGCCCAGCCTCGCCCTGTGACTGGGCACGAGGCGGGCTGCCCAGCCCTGGCCGGTCCAGAGGTCCAGTGAGGCTGGCTGGGCAGGTGCGGGGCGAGGGAGTATTGTGGCGGAGAGGCCGAGGCGGCTGTGTGCTGGGCCCGATGCCCCTCCCCCCCACCCCCTGGGCTCAACTCCTCTGGTCACGGGTTCAAGGTTCGTAGGAAGGCTTCGCCTGCCGCTCCACCCAGCTCCCCACTGCCCGTTGCCTGGCGTCAAGGCCAAGGGTGGCCCCCGGCTTTGCTGGATGACTGGCCAGATGTTGCAAGGACTGGAAACCGGGGGCTGACCTGCGGGGGGGCCCCAGGCCTCCCGAGTCTCATCCCACCCAGAACCTTCTCGGGAAGCTGATCTTCAGGGCCACTCTCCGGCTTCCTCCACCTCGACAGCTCTCCCCGCCACCCCCACCCGCCCCCTCGGGCCTGACGTTTGTCCTTTTGTCCTGCAGAGTGAGCTGGACTTGGAAAAGGGCTCAGAGATGAGAAAATGGGTCCTGTCTGGCATCCTGGCTAGCGAGGAGACTTACCTGAGCCATCTGGAGGCGCTGCTGCTGGTGAGGGGGCGGAGGGGTGCCGGGCGGGCAGGCAGCGCTGCCATGGAGGCCTGGGAGCAGCCCCGCCTGCCCCCTGGAATCCTCGCCAACACCCGCAGGAGGGCGGGACACGGCCTCGGCCGCAGAGGTCGGCCCTCCCCGGGGGAGGGGGCGGTGGGTGCACTCGTGAGGCACCGTGCCCAGCCGAGCCGGCTTCACGTTTTTGTGGCTGCTGAAATTTAAAAACCGAAGCGTGTGTGCGTTCACGTGACCGCCGCACACCTGGCACGTGGCGAGCCCCGTCCCCTGCCACCCCCCCACCACCCGCCACCTGTGCCCTCTTCCAGCCCATGAAGCCTCTGAAGGCGGCTGCCACCACCTCTCAGCCCGTGCTGACGAGCCAGCAGATCGAGACCATCTTCTTCAAAGTGCCTGAGCTCTACGAGATCCACAAGGACTTCTACGACGGGCTCCTGCCCCGCGTGCAGCAGTGGAGCCGCCAGCAGCGCGTGGGCGACCTCTTCCAGAAGCTGGTGAGGAACCCGGGGGCCTCGGGGGTGACGGGGTGGAGGGCGGCGGGGCCCGGCCTCTCCCTGAGCCTGACGCCCACCCCCTGCCAGAGGCGTGGTGGGGAGGGGGAGTCCAGGCGCATCTTAGGCCCCAGACGCCCAGGGCGGGCCGCGCGGAGTGGGCGCTGTGCAGCAAACCCCAGGCGAGGACGCCAAGCCAGGCTCTCTCCCCGTGGCCCACCCCGCGTACATCTCTGGTCCTTTCCGGCTCCGCCCGAGTTCCGCTCAGGGTTCCCAGGCTCCAGACGGGGCCCTCTTTGGACCACAAAGAGGCTGCGGACCGGGCAGCAAGACTGAGGTTACGGGCACGGGGCGGGGAGCCGGGAGCCGCCCCTGCAGGTGGGACAGCGGGGCTCCTCGAGCTTCGTTGCGTGTCTGCACTTCTCTTGAGTTAAAGGGTTAGTCAAGGATTTCTTAAAGAACGAGAGAAAGGCAGTTTGGGGAGGGAAGGTTGGTCATGGGCGAGGAGCCCTCTGGTCCCCAGGGGAGTCCCTGACTGAGGACGTGGTGAGGACAGAGCTCCTGTGTGGCCACAGCTCCCGTGGCAGCCGTTTTAGGACCTGGAGCCGTATTTACCGTTAGGGACGGTGGTTGCAGCGCCCTGGAGACGCGGCACATCCCGTGGACGGGGTGGGGAGGCAGCAGGGCTGGTTTGTGTGTGGCCAGCCCGGCAGAGAGGCGGCCTCCCAGCGCTGCGAGTCCTCGCCCCGGGACTCCTCGAAGGCAGGTGCCGGGCCGGCCCGTGTGACCGGAGTTCCCCCTGCAGGGACCTGAAATCCCAGCTCCCGGGTTGCCCGGCCCCCTGTATGCGTGCCCTTTCCCTGAGAGGGCACCCGGCCTTGTGGGCCGGGGCGGCTGAGGTCGCTGGGCCCCCTTCTAAGTGCCCAGAGCGCACGGAGACCAAGCACCAGTCCCCGGCCCTCCTGGGCCGCCCGGACGCCCAGCTGGCCTGCCTCAGCTCATGCCAGACCCTGGCGTTCTGCTCGGGCGTGGCTTTCCTGTGAGCTGTTCCCTCCCTCCACCGCTCGGGGCTTCAGGAAGGGGAGGAACGCTTCGTTGGTTCAGATTTCCCCGCCTGGGACCCCTTTCCCAGGGCCAGAGGGCAGGGAGACCGGTACTGCCCATCCTCAAAACCCCCATCTTTGAAGACCCAGGTTGTGGGCAGAAACCGCAACCACTCTCTTCCCCAAATAACACTTAAGTCACCCAGAAACTTAAAAAAGTTTAATAGTCTGACAAACACGGGAATTTGCAGCATTTGCTCTGGTCTCCCTGGTGTCCTGGAGCTACCTTCGTGCATGAGGTGCTGCAACAGGCAGACAGGGAAGGCGCGGCCCTACGGAAGAGGAGCCGCCATGGGAGGTGGTTGCTGGGGAGCTCTGTGCCGTGTGTTCACCTGTGTGCCCCCGGGGCCGGGCGCTGGGCATCCCCACAGACAGGTGGACGGGTCCCCGTCCCCACCGCTTTCAGATTAGCACAGTGGGGTTGGGCTCCCCAGCTGGGAGGGTCTCGGGACCCCCCCAGGAGCCCACAATGCCCCAGCCCTGGTACCACCGCTCCCCAGGAACTCAGGAGCCACGCCTCGTTGCTGGGAAGCCCCTTCCTGCTGCTGCCTTGACTCCCTTCCTGTGGGTTAATCACTACCCAACTGGGGCTTTGTTTCTGGCTGAATTTTTATTAGCTCAGTTTTTTTGGTTCCTAATCACTTCAAACTTCCTGAATTGTTGCAAGAATCGCACAAAGAAGTCTCTGTGCCGGCTGCACCACTTGTAACATTTTGCTTTATCTTTCTTTCTCTTTTGCTTTATCTTTCTCTTTTTCCTTCTCCTTTGTACACACACACACACACACACACACACACACACACACACACACACACACACGGTGAATAGTTTGAGAGAAAAGTGCTGATCCTGCCTTCTATCTCTAAGTACATCATCGTGTATTTGCTGAGGACATGCTCCTCCACAGCCCACAGGACAGTGCTCCATCAGGGGCGGCTCATGCTGATGTGGTACTGCTAATTAATACGCGATCCTACGGATCTCTTCCAGGTTAGGTGCCCTGTTCTTTGTGGCCGTTTTCCTCTGAGTCCGGATGTGGTCGTCAGGTCTCTGTAGTTTCTTACCATCTGCACCGCTTGCTTGACCTGTGCTGGTCTCCCACAACCTTGACATTTTTCTTAAGGGTACACCAGTTTGGGTTGGATTTTTTTCCAGAAGAGATTCAGGTTCTGTGTTTAACCACTGTGTCCTGTTGGGGCCTCACATGGTGCACGGCGGGCACCTGGTCTCCATCTGTCCAGTTACCCGTGCAGCTCGGGTTCTGATTGGTGCTCCTGGTCTCCATCTGTCCAGTTACCCATGTAGCTCACGTTCTGACTGGTGCACCTGGTTACATGCAGCTCAGGTTTTGATTGGTGCACCTGATCTCCATCTGTCTGGTTATCCGTGCAGCTCGGATTCTGATTGGTGCATGAGTTGCCTAAACCTCTCTAAAGCCACGTGGGAGATGTGAGCTCCTGGAAGAGCAGGCAGAAGTAACCAACAAGCGGTTCTGTGTTGATGTATTTAGGCTGCTACCGCCCAGGCGGTTCAAACAACAGAGGTCTATCTCCTCCCATTTCTGGAGGCTGGTAGTCAGATCCAGGCGCTGGCAGGGCTGGTTTCTCCCACGGCCTCTCCTCGATGTGTCAATGGCTGTTATTTCCCTGTGTCCTCACGTGGTCGTCCCGCTGTTCCTGTGTCCTAATCTTTTCTTCGCCTAAAGACCCTTGTCAGATTGGATCAGGCCCATTCGAACAGCCTCATGGTGTTTAAAACATTGTTTTTGATGTGGACCGTTCTTACATTCTTTATGGAATTTGTTACACTCCTGCTTTTATGTTTTGGGTTTTTGGCCTCGAGGCACGTAGGATCTTGGCTCCCTGACCAGAGGGTGAACCGTCTGCCCTGGAAGGTGAAGTTTTAACCACTGGACCACCCGGGAAGTCCCGTGACGGCGTCATTTTCTCCCCATCACCTCTTTAGGCCCATCTCCAGCTACAGTCACTTTCTCCGTGCTCAGGACTTCGACTTACGGATTCCAAGGGGACACACTTCAGTAGTAACATCCCCTCGGGACTAGGCTGAGCCGTGGCCTCTTCCAGAGGTCACCCCGGCCACAGTGTCTACTGTAGCCCTGCTCTTCTCCCCTGCTCTGCCTTCAGCCACCTGTCATTACGCGTTTCTTTACTTATTTATCGTGTGCTCTGCTAGCTGGCCACACGCACTGTCTGAATGATTGGTGGTGACAGTGCCTGAAGCAGGGCCTTTGTTTGGGTGGGAGACCCTCAGTGAGCGGGGCAGTCGGGGGAGAAAGGGCTCTGGGTCCCACCGTGTGACAGGGGACCTGGGGTCTTGGACGCGGCGACTTGTCCAGGTGAACGCTGTGGCCAGGGCCGAGCGGGGCCTCCTCCAGCTGCTGTTTTTCTCACGTGCCCCCAGACCCTCGGTGCAACCCCCACAGGGAGCGGGGTCAGAAGATCAGTGCGGAGGGCATCTGGCCTTGCCATCTGAAGAAACCTAAAATTCAATACAAATGCAAATGCACGTAGAAATAAAATTTAGGTTCGATGCAGAGCAAACGCCAGGATCAGCAGAAGCCTTGGGCCTCCGGCTCCCGGTGGGCTGCAGTGGAGGAGACCCACCCAGCCGGTCACGGGGTCTGCCCTCACCTGCTCAGGCTGGACTTTCCCTCCTGCCTCTGGAGGTGACCCAGGCCCTGGTGATGGTGGTGGCCGCAGACAAACCTGACCCGACCTTGGAAGTCTTGACTCAGCTGAGAGCTGGGGCAGGAGACCTCCTGTTAACGCCTTTGGCCGAGAGCAGGACAGCGCCCCTGCTTTGCAGCTGGCAGCGGAGGCTTCCCGCCTGCCAGGGTGCCGAGTGACACCTCAGCCCCGTCGCAGGTCTGGATGGAGCTCATAACTGGGCAGTGGGAGCCCGTCTTCTCCGTGGGCAGCTAAACTGCGCATTTCTCACATGTCTGAAGAGGTTGTAGAGGAGCAGAGCTGTGTAGCCCCTCCTTGCTGGTTGGATCTCCCTGCAGTCCAAGGGACCCTCAGGAGTCTTCTCCAGCACCACGGTTCGAAAGCATCAATTCTTTGGTGCTCAGCCTTCTTTATGACCCAAGGAGATCAAACCAGTCAATCCTAAAGGAAATTAACTCTGAATATTCATTGGAAGGACTGATGCTGAAGCTGAAGCTCAAATACTCTAGCCACCTGATGAGAAAAGCTGACTCATTGGAAAAGACCCTGATGCTGGGAAAGATTGAAGGTGGGAGGAGAAGGGGACGACAGAGGATGAGGTGGTTGGATGGCATCACCGACTTAATGGACATGAGTTTGAGCAAACTCCAGGAGTTGGTGATGGACAGGGAGGCCTGGCATGCTGCAGTCCATGGGGTCGCAAAGAGTCGGACACAACTGAGCGACTGAACGGCAGCAGCAGCAGTGCAGCCCGTCGGGCCAGGGATGGGTCCCGCCGAGGCGTCTGCAGCTGGGACGAGCAGGGGCCGCCCCCTCCCACCTGCTGGAGACGCTCATCTTTGTTCACTGACATCCTGGAACACCAGCCGTTTGCTGGTGGCCCAGTTTTAAACGAACAGGGTGGGAGGAGGAGGTTGCTGGGAAGAGAGCCCCTACCTGCCTGGGGCTGTGAGTCACCTCCCCACATGTCACATTGGAAGCAGAAGTGCGCTCAGCGCGTGGGTAGGGGAAGCAGGTGGGCGGCGGTGAGCGAGCGGGGAGCTGAGGTCGCTGCAGCCCCGCACCAGCTGCTGCACCTGGGCTTAGGGGAGCCCAGCACTGAGGGTCGGAGACCACCTGCCCCGCTCCTGCCCGGCACCCGTCCCACTGTCTCTCCCTTCCTCCCCGCAGGCCAGCCAGCTGGGTGTGTACCGGGCCTTTGTGGACAACTATGAAGTTGCCATGGAAACAGCCGAGAAGTGCTGTCAAGCCAATGCTCAGTTTGCAGAAATCTCTGAGGTACGCGTGATGCTGTTCAGAGAGGTGTGCCCCTCCACCTCCCTGGGTGGGGCCGGCGGGGTGGAGCGCCGTGGGCGATCGTGGGCATGCCGTGACCCCAGAGAACACGCACTGCACACCGAGGTCTGGTCGTGAACCTCTGTTTCCGGATGCCTGCGGGTGGGCCCTGTCAGCCCCAGCCGGGGTGGGGTTGCAGTCCTGAGCAGCCTCGGACGCTCCCTGCCCTCCCAGCCGCGAGGGCCCGGCTCGGGGGTCCGTCTGGGCAGCCTGGACAGATGTTGTCTTGCGCTTGTCTATGAGGTCCCCAGGAACAGAGGGTTTCGAGCCAGAGGCCGACATTGCATCTTGCAGGTGGAGAGCAGGTGGGGGCCTCATGCTCCGCTCCTCTGGGGCTTACAGCCAGCGCGGGGTGGGCTGCCCACCCACGACGGGGGAAGCTGCAGGCTGCCAGCCTCACCAGCCCAGCAGCTCTGAAACCTCAATCCCTGGAGTCTCAGTACAAGGAGGGGCCTTGGAAGAGCCCCCGGAGGCAGGAGACCAGTCACCAGGGGCTGCTGGTGACCATGCTGGGTCCTCCCCGCCCTGCCCATCCTGCTCTTCCCTGCAGTGGGGGGATACCTTCCTCTTCCTGGGGTTCATCTTCCTCAGAGCCCTGACCTGCCTGCTCCGCCAAGCAAGGATTCTGCGTGGGAAGACCTCTGAGTGAGAACTCGGCTGCCTTTTTTTTTTTTTTCCAATTTCTTACCTTTTGCCTGCTTGTGGGATCTTAGTTCCCCGACCAGGGATCGAAGCCGTGTCCCCTGCATTGGTAGCGCAGAGTCTTAACCAGTGGACCCCCAAGGAAGCCCCAAGAACTCAGCTTTAGGAAGAGAAACGGAAGCCAGAAACATGGTGCTGCTGGTCACGCAGATGCGGCCCGCACCCAGGGCCGCAGGCTGGCTCCACGCTGCCCTCCACAGCTGCCCCAGTTGGCCTGGAGCGTTGGGTCTGTTCTCTCGTTCACTCATTAAACTAGCAGCCCTCACGCCCCTAACAGCTGGGGTGCGGGCGCTGAGTCCCTAGGTGACCTTGACAAATTAAGAGTCGTAATGTTTTAAGATCGGCTGCACTTAAACGGGGCCGCGTTCACATCCACCCAGACAGGTTTCTACAGAAACAGGAGGAAGTGACGGTGGACACCACCCGGGGCTTACGGGGTCCCACTGACCACGTGCAGGAGGGGATCCGAGCCCCACCCGGGCATGGGAAACAGGACTGTGCTCGGGGGCAGCCAGCGGCCAGGCTGCCGTGAAGTTTTGTACCATCGGGCGGTGTCCACTCGGGTTCTCCATCCCTGTTTCAAAAAAGACCCAGAGAGGGACTTCCCTGGGGGTCCAGTGGCTGAGGCTCTGTGCTCCCAATGCAGGGTTCGATCCCTGGCCAGGGAATTAGATCCCACACGCTGCAATGAAGATCTGTGTGCTGCAACTGAGCCAGATAACTAACAAACAGCAGAAAAACAGGCCCAGAGAAACTAGAACCACACGGAACGTGGAATGAGCCACAGGGACACGGAAGGAGCGGGCCACAGGTGTAGGGGTGCATTCAGGGGTGGGGGTCAGAGCTCGGCCGTGGGGACGGGAGCTCCACCTCCAAGGACCTGGAGCAGTGGTCCTTCATCTCTCCCGGGACCAGCCTGAGAAATCCGTGTTCGTCATCGTCCGGTCAGACCGGAGTTGCCCGCGCTGGGTTCCATGAGCCCGAGCTCCCCGGATAATAAACCGGTGTGACAAGGGGAAAAAGTGAAAACGTTAGTCACTCAGTCCTGTCCGACTCTTTGTGACCCCCGTGGATTGATTGTAGTCCGCCAGGCTCCTCTGTCCGTGAAATTCCTCAGGCGAGTAGCCATTCCCTTCTCCAGGGGGATCTTCCGACCCAGGGATGAAACCCAGGTCTCTTGCATTGCATTTACCATCTGAGCCACCAGGGAAGCCCCTGATAAATAGGTAACGGGAATCAAGTGCAAAGGGCTTCTGGGGTCTGTAGTTGGTTTGGGAGCTGCGGGGTTAAACCAAACTTGTAAGTTTCCTTAAGGAAACTTAAACTCCCCCCACTCCCCCCACCGAGCTCCCAGACGATGAAGGGGCCCACATGCATCGTGCCTTCCAGGGGCGCCAAGCGTGGGCTGCTGCCCCGGCTCACCGGAGCAGCACCTGAATTTTGCAGATTTGAGCTCTCACGCACGCTCCCCACTCCCCCTCCCCTGCCCTCTGGGAGCTGCTGAGACAGGTGATGGAGGAGCCCCTGCGGAGAACTAAACGCCCAGGAGGGGCACCAGGGCTTATCGCCTGGAGGTTTCCTGTGGCCCGAGAGGTTAGGAACGCAGTCTCCAGCTGGGGTTTCTCTTGCTCCCAGTCCTCGCCCTGGGATTAACCACAGCGTCTTTTCAGGGACGATTTCAGGCACACAGGGCCCTTTCATTCCCTTTCTCTTGGTACCTCGGACCGAATCGGCAGCTCCTGTGAACGCAGTTAAGTTGAAAAATGACCCACCCGTTAAAAAAGCTGTGCTTGCTTCCTGGGCAAGGACGTTTGCAAAGTCTGGAGAGGGATGGAGGCAGCCTGCCTGCTGGTGACTGCCCCGAGGCGGAGTGCTCTGACCGCCCTTGCCCCGGCCCCTGCGTCCAAGCACGCTGTTAACTGAGGCGAGGAAGCCGGTCCGCGCTCCCAGGACAGGTGCTGCCTTTGGTCTGGGTTTGCAAGACACTCTGCGCCAGAGGCCTCGGCCAGGGCCGACTGTGTCCCCTGGGGACGCCTAGCAACGCCTGGGGACGTCCCGGCAGGAGGGGGGCTGTTCAGCCTCCAGGGCGTCTCACAAAGAGACTTTCCGATCCTGAAGTCGGCCTCGCCCCTCATGCTGTGACCCAGTCACACCCCTGAGGTTTGTGGCTGAAAGGATGCTGAGGTTTCTGCCCGAGGTTCCTGGGGGTGAGCTCGCTGCCACCATCAAGGCCGCTCTGTTCACCCCGCATGAAAACGCGCTCTTCTCTCTGCAGAACCTGCGAGCCAGGAGCAACAAGGAGGCCAAGGACCAGACGACCAAGAACTCTCTGGAAAGTGAGTTCTCAGTGCCGAGGCCCCTGCGTGCTCCCTGGGGGAGTTGTGGGGGGTGGCTGCTGCGAGGGGACAGGGCGCCCAGCCGGGCCCCCCTGCGCTGCTGCAGACCTCCAGTCACGAGGAAGGGAGCAGGGAGTGGGCAGGACCTGTGGCCGCCGCCAGGGATCACGCGGGACGCCCCCCGGGCCTCTCAGCGCCATGGTGTCGTCCAGCAACCTTGTGGGGGACCGTATTGTCCCTTTTTCCAGATGACGCAGCGGGTTTAGGATAGAAGGACCCGTGTAGAGGGCGGGTCCCGAGTGGCTGGGCAGGGGTCAGAGCCGAGCGGCAAGGCCCCCAGGCCGGTGTTTGCCCTCCTCCCTCTGGGCAGAGTGGGCTCAGGAATGAGAAGGTCCTCCTCACTCCTGGCTGGTAGGGTCTCGGGAGGATGTTCACTCACAGAGCACAGCACGTGTGATAGGAGCCGGGCCAGAGCTCCACCCCGCTCCGAGCCGGTCTCCCCCACGTCTGTGAAATGGGGTGAGTGCACAGCTTGCGCTGCCCGAGGGGGTCACGGGCAGAGGTGCCCCCGACACAGGAAAACACAGCGAGTCCCGTGCCCGCAACGGGCCATGCCGGTCACGGAGCAGAGGGGGCAGCCCGACCACTGGGGCTCCAGGCCGCTGCGTCCAGGGGTCCAAAAATGCCCGTAAGGCAGCTGAAGATGCTGCTCGCTCGGCCAAGGCCGGCACAGCCTGCACGCGTGAATACTAGAAAGCAAATGAGCTGACCCACCGGTTCAACCGGGAGCTGTGTCTCAGCGCCAGGCCTGGGTCCGCGTGGAGACCAGTGGGCTGTTCTGCCCACAGGGACTCAAGCCAGCCCATCCTCCCAGGGACCTGCGCCGGCCCATCCTCCCAGGGAGCCGGCTGGCTCCCTGACCCCCGCCTTTGAGTGCTTGCTGCCGAGGCAGCCTCGCAGGCTTGGGTCCTGGATCAGCCCCAGACCCGGCGCTGACGTCACGGACCGAAAGCCCACAGTGACATCCCCAGCCTTCCAAGGCGCCGGGTTCCTCTCCGGTCCCCAGGCAGAGGGAAGGTGGGGTGCCCTGGGGATGTGGACTGTGGGCCACCCCCTCCTCCACCCTTGCAGCCAGGGCGGGCGGTCGGCCTCCTGCACGTGCGACCTCTCATCCCCTGCCCGTCTCCCCACAGCCCTGCTGTACAAGCCCGTGGACCGGGTGACCCGGAGCACGCTGGTCCTGCACGTGAGTCCCCGGGGCCCGGGGCCTCTGTGCCCCAGGGCTCTTGGCTTCTGCTGTCTTGGGGCTGGGGCCGCTGTTGGTCAGCTCTGCTCACCTGCCCTCTTTTCTGCCCTGCAGCTGTACTGAGCATGCAGGAATGAGGCGCCTCTCCTTTCCCGGGCTCCTGGGGTGGGGGTGGTCCGGGGCTCCCGGTGCCTCATCAGAGCAGGCACAGGTGGGGAGGGGCTCGAGAATGGAGACGCTCTCCCGAGGGAGGGGGCAGGGCCCGGATGCCAGGTGCCCGCCTGGGCTGCGGTCGGACCACACCCTCCACCAGATGGACAGTGCGCGAGGGGGCCCGCCCAGCAGGGCTGCCCCTGAGGACAGCGGGGAGTCACTCACACGTTGTTAAGTGACCGTCATTCAGTGTGTGCGTGCTCAGTCATGTCCAACTCTTTTCGACCCTCTGGACGGTAGCCTGCAAGGCTCCTCTGTCTGTGGGATTCTCCAGGCAGGGATACTGGAGTGGGTTGCCGTGCCCTCCTCCAGGGGATCTTCCCGACCCAGGGATCGAACCCACGTCTCTTACATCTCCTGTGTTGGCAGGTGGGCTCTTTAACACTCGCGCCGCCTGGGCAGCCTGGTCATCTTAATACCGAGAAACAAAAGCAGAGGAAAGAAGGCCCCCAGCCCTACTGCCCGGCGACCCTATCCATAGGTCTTTAGAGCAAGTCTTACGCACGCATTTTTTAAAAAATGGACGACCAGCTCGCAGAAGCCTATAAAAGTGTGCGTTTCCTTTCCTGCTCCCTGCCCACAATGAACCCACCACCGGAGGGTCCTTAATGCTGACACACGTGACGTATTTTAATCGCTCGGAGACGTGCTGGGCCCGCCGTCCCGTGCCTGCCGTCGGCCCCCGTGTGCTGCGTCAGGCCGGTGGCGCCCCAGGCAGCTCTGCCTCGTTCTTCTCCGAGCTGTGCGGTTTCCCACGCACTGCTCGTTTCGTAATGTCTTACGTCTCAGAGACTTCGTGGATGGAGGCAGATGAGCTGAGATTGGCGGTTTGCACATGTTTGCCAGGCTCTGGCGCTGGAGCCCTGGAGGCCCTTCCTTTGACCCCCTGGCAGCGATGAGCTCAGGCCTGGCGGAGGGGCTGGCCTGGGACCCCCACGCCGGAGTCTCCCCTGACTTGTCTCGTCTCCCCAGGCTCTTGTTGCCATAGGATTTGGGAGCCAAGAGGGTTCTGTGTCTCTGGACCAGAGAGCCGTTGACTTTTGAGCTCAGATTATGGGCATCCCCCATGGAGAGGAATTCCCAGGCTCTGATCTAAGAGAGCAGGAGTCGGGAAGGTTGGGGGCTTTCTGCTGACCTCACACAGGCCAGCGCCCCCCGGGTGGTCTCGGTGGACACGAAACACATCCAGAGGCGGTTTCGCTTGACGCCACCACACACGAGGGGGCACCACTGGCATCGAGTGGGCAGAGGCCAGTGATGGTGCCAGTCTCCTGCAGGGCATGGGGCCGCCCCCACCCACCCAGAGTTTCCTGGCCCTGGCTGCAGAAACCTGCCCCAGAGCCGCAGTGTGGAGCCTCTCTCAGCGGCGTGCAAACAGCATTGGCTTGTGGGCTCCGCTCGGGACCTCCCCTAGGGGTGGTGCTCCACCACGCGGCCCCGGCTGTCAGAAGGGTGGCCCCGGGTCCCCCCCACCACCCAGCCCCAGCGTGTCTGCAGCTCGCACGGCCAATGGACCCAGCGGCTCTGACTCGACCCTTCCCCCGATGCAGGACTTGCTGAAACACACGCCCCCCAGCCACCCTGACCACCCGCTGCTGCAGGACGCCCTCCGCATCTCGCAGAACTTCCTGTCCAGCATCAACGAGGAGATCACGCCCCGCCGGCAGTCCATGACCGTGAAGAAGGGAGAGGTGAGTGCAGTGGCCACTGCCCCGGCGGGTGACACCGGGCCCCACTGTGTCCCTGCAGCTCAGCACAGCAGAGACGCCTGACCCTGGGGGCCCTTGACCCTGGCAGGGTGGACCCCGGCCGGCGGGCGGGGCGTCCAGGTGGGGTTGCAGGGATGTGGTGGCCTTGCTGCGGGGGTTGTGTCCAGAGCCCCCCACACTTCTGCTGGATCGGGGTCCCAGAGGTGGGCCAGAAGGCAGACGGCATTTGTCTGCCTGGAGACCGCTCCGTGCTCCCCTGGGTGTTCTTTCACAATGAGACGGTTGACAGCGGGTTTAAGGACTTCCCGGGCAAGAAAGGGAGCGGGGCGTGGTATGTTCGTAGCTGAGAACGGGGTTGACGTCCTCTGGGGGGTTCCCCTTCCCCTCCTCTCCCCCCGCCACACCGAGAGCCCCTCTTGCCCTCCGTTGTCCCTGGAGGCGAGAGTGTGGCGCAGAGGAGCAAGGTGCCGCCCTGGCTGCCTCCACCCTTCCCGGGAGGGGCCCGCCCGTGCCAGGCAGCTTGCAGTAAGATGGCAGAGGTGTGCCAGTCAGGGGGTGGCGTCCAGCGTGAGCACCCTTTGCTGGACATGTGCCGGGGTGGGAGCAGGCAGGGACGGGGCATGTGGGCCGGGCGGTGAACCTGACCGTCGCCACTGCTGGGAGCCGCTTCCTCCCCTTCCTGCTCCTTTGAGTCCCCCAGGCTCGGTGGTGCCCAGTCTGACCCGCCGGGCACTCGGGGCAGCCAACAAGTGGCTCTCGGCCCGAAGCTCCTAATCTCTGGGGGAAGTCGTGCATGCGTGCCCAGCCTCCCTGGTCACAAGTTCACGTGACCTCAGCAGACATGAGAGTTGCTTCCGCCAAGACAGCCTTGCCATGGCTGTCTCCCCTCCTGGGAAGCGGCTTCAGGGTACGTCGAGTCTGTGCCGTGCCTCCCGCTGCAGCGGGCATCCCCGAGGAGACGAGCCTTCCTGCTCCTTCGATCACTGGAAGCAGCTGCCTTTGGTCAGGTGTCGCCTGCAGCCGGCAGTCTGGCCCTTGTTCCTGGGTCTCCAGTCACGGCCTCCTTCCGCGGGGACCACGGCTGGGGGACGGTCCGCCTCTGAGCTAGAGGTTGGGCGCCCTCTGCTGGCGACGTCCAGTAGCTGAGCCCGTTCGGGTCCCCCTCCAACTCACAGAAGGTCCCCCGGTCTTGCCTCCTGGGCTGGAGAACCTTCTGCCGAGTCCCTGCCGAGGGGACATCGCCCCGTTTGTCCCTCGAGGACTTCAGCATCTGGGACCTGCACACACCCGGCCGTCAGATGCCCATACCCCCACACCCCCCAGGGGCACAGGTGGGCGGAGGGCGGTGACCCCATGTCGTGGCTTGGCTCGCAGGCAGCCCTCCCGCCCTTGCACATACGGTGCGGTCGGCATGGGCAGTGCCCGTGTGAACCATCCGCGCTCTGTGCCAGGGCCTGGCGGGCTGCTGTGAGCCCACCCGAATGTGATGGTGACATGGGTGTTGGGAGGGGGGGGGCCAGCCCAGGCTGCACTCGCTTCTGGGGGGGCTCTGGCTGAGCGTTGGCAGGGGGTT
This sequence comes from Bos indicus, assembly GCF_029378745.1. NCBI lineage: Eukaryota > Metazoa > Chordata > Mammalia > Artiodactyla > Bovidae > Bos > Bos indicus. The sequence continues at coordinate 71,647,019 of NC_091776.1, read as the reverse complement.
CAGAGAGGCACAGCCTCCCCAAGAAGAATCTAGGGTACGGGTGCCCGGACCTGCTGGGGGGCTGTGGTGAGGCGGCTCTGGAGTTCTGCATGATGAGCGGGCCTGACACTCTGCACCGCCCCACACCCGCCCCAGCCATTGCAGACTTGGGGGGAGGCGTTGTGCTTTCTGAGGGGCCTTCCCTGAGGCTGGGTGAGCAGGGTCCCTCTCCTCCTGGGCACAGAGCCCTGAGTCCCTGCTTGCTTTCTGCACTGGCGGGGGTGGGTGGCGGAGCTCCCTGTCTGTAAAATGGGCACAAGGACCCTCCCCCAGGGTGTGGTGGGGCAGCCTCTCCGCCTGTCCTCCGCACGGCACAGCCTTGGTCCAGGTGACGAGGTGGTGGCCGCTGGTTGTCGGCTGGCGACCGACCTACCACCCCACGCCCTGGACCTGTGCGAGCTAGGGACACCCGCCCCTCTGTTTCAGGGAAGCCGCCGGGGCAGAGGCGCAGGGCTTGCCGGGGCACCGGTGCCTCGAGTCCGCCTGCTGTTCAAGGCCTCCTTGGGGCTCGGGGCCTGCATTAGACACGTGACCCCTGTGTGGGCTTCTGTCCATCAGCGGGCTGTGACCTGAGAAGGACTGGAATGCAGGGTCCCAATTGGGGGACCCCTGCCCGGCCTTCTGATGCCCGCAAATCCGGGCCTGGCCTTGAGCGTGACCGCCCCCCTCTCTGAGTCCTCCCGGCCCTGCCCCACCCCACTCACCAGGCGGCTGTCCGCCCTCAGCAACGGGCCCTTCTTGCTGGTCCCCCACACGAGATTGTCCCCTCTTCTGGCCTGCCTCCCGCCCGGGTGTCCAGGGCTGTCCTGGGGAGGGAGGCCCGGGCCGCCCTTGCTCAGACGGGCTCTCCAACCCCCGGGCTGCGCCGTGCCCTCCGGCCTCTACGCCGGCGGCCGAGACCCTGTCCACGCATCCTCCCCCATAGGCCGTGTGCCCCGGGCGCTTGGGGACTTTAATGGACAGAGGGCAAGGGGTTTGAGGTGTTTGCAGGCGGAGGGGGCGCTGGGGGGTGGAGGTGGGGGTCGGAGGCCCCGACCCCTGCCCTGCCCACGCCCCCTCGCCCTGACCACGCCCCCCTCGCCCTGACCACGCCCCCTCGCCCTGACCACGCCCCTCTCGCCCTGCCCACAGCACCGGCAGCTGCTCAAGGACAGCTTCATGGTGGAGCTGGTGGAGGGGGCCCGCAAGCTGCGGCACGTCTTCCTCTTCACAGACCTGCTGCTCTGCACCAAGCTCAAGAAGCAGAGCGGGGGGTGAGTGACCGTGTGGCCCCCTGGCCCGGCGGAGGGTCCAGGGCACCCGGGGCGGTTTCTACAGAAGGAAACTGGGTGTTCTTGCCAGTCAGCTTGCAGAGGTCATCCCCCTGTGGGCCAGGCCACTGTCGTTAAGCTACAGTCTGTTTCCACCTGGAACGCGGTGCCAGGCTCATGGTCAGAGGTCATCATTAGCAGATGTCCTGGGTCAGCGTGAGTGACTGGGCTGTTGACTCTTAACAGGAACAGGGGAGCCTGACTGTGACCTCAGGGGGGCTGTCAGGTCGTGACCCAGAGAGGTCTGGGGGTGCAGGGTCTGCTGTAGGTGGGGCACGCATGGTGCCTGCCCCGCCCCGGCCCTTGGCAGACATCACCAGCTGATGGCCGAGAACGCGGTGGCCTGTGCAGGGGCAGCAACGGGGGAAGAGACCAGTCACTCAGCTGGGCTCTTCAGCCCCCCTGCTGTCGCCGTGCTGGGTGGGTTCAATCAGAAGAGAGCTTCACCTTCCCTGTCTTGTCTGTCGAGAGGGGGCTTATACTGGGTGGATTTGCAGCCCCTCAAACTGCAGCCCTGGGGGCGTCTGCAGTCCTGTCCTGACTGTCACTGGGGGCCTGGAAGGTCTACCGCGTCAGGATACAGTGGATGAGGCGTGGCAGACCCTGGGCCTGGGTCCCACGCGAGCAGTGCCCCAGCACAGGGGCACCGGGGCCCGGTCGCCAGTGTCCACCTGTCTCGGGGACCACGGGCAGGGTTTGAAGATCAGGTAGACGTCATGGCCGTGACCTCAGGGCTCCCAGACTGGAAACAGTGACTTAAGCGGAGGAAGGTGGGCAGCCTGTTAACGTGCACCCCCCCGCCCCCGCCCCACATCCAGCAAAGCCCAGCAGTACGACTGCAAGTGGTACATCCCGCTCACGGACCTCAGCTTCCAGACGGTGGACGAGTCGGAGGCTGCACCCAGCATCCCTCTGGTGCTGGACGAGGAGCTGGATGCCATGAAGGTCAAGATCTCCCAGATCAAGAGTGACATCCAGAGAGAGAAGGTGCGTGGGGCGGGGGGTGGGCACTAGGCTGGCTCTGCAGCTCCAGGGGCAGCAGCACCTCCCAGCGGGCGAGTTCTGCTGGGCCTCTGACCCACTGCGGGTCTCTGGGACCTGCTGGGGCCCCGAGAGCATTCAGAGCACCAGGCATCCCATCAGACGTGGAGCCGTCCAGGATCGGGTAGGGGGCGGGGGGCGGTCGCTCCACTGTCCCTGTTACACCTGCCCCGATGGGGAGCGAGTCCCAGGTGCGGGATACGGCCCCTCCAGAGGGTCTGACCTGTACCCGGCAGACCCCTGGTTGTTTCTGGAGAGGAGCAGTGTTCTGAAGGAACAGCGAGGGCGAGCCCCCAACCTGTAGGGTCGGTCTACAGGTACTGTGTGGCAGCCAAGGACGGGGTGGGTCCCCAGAAGGTTGATGTCCAGGGACACCAGCTGCTGCGGTGGGTGCAGCGGGACAGGCGTCCTTCGCAGCCCGCCCCTGCCCGCCCTGCTGCACCACAAACCCCAGGGGATGGGGGGTCCCCGGAGCTCCGGGCTGGCGTGAACTCTGGGTTGTCTGTTTGTCTGGCCAGGGCAGAGTGTCCCAAGGGTGTCGAGCCCCGTCCATTGCTGCGCGTATCCAGGCTGTGCCCCTGGGACGGAGGCTTCAGGAGGGCGGTGCACGGCTGGGAGAAGAGAGGGTTTTCCCTGCCAGGTCCTGGGGACACGTCTCGCCCTGCACAGGCCCCTCACTCCCAGGAGACGTGACGTCAAAATGTGCAGACCCGGGAGCAGGGAGGGGCCCTCAGGATCACGACGGGCCCCTGGATGTTGTCCTAAGTTTGGGCAAAGGGACAGAAGGGAGGTCCGTGAGGAGAAGGCCTGTAACCCTCAAGGAGCATGCACTGAGCACGTCTGGCAGCCCGGGCCCGGCCTGGACAGTGCGGCCGAGGCCCTGTCCACGGGCTTCTGTCCTCTGCGGACCGAGGGTCCAGGCCCGCGGGCAGGCTGAGCAGGAGCGCGCGGCGCTGGGTCGGGGTGGACACGTGGCCGCATCCTCTCCCCGCAGAGAGCGAACAAGGGCAGCAAGGCCATCGAGAGGCTGAGGAAGAAGCTCTCGGAGCAGGAGTCGCTGCTGCTCCTCATGTCCCCGAATATGGCCTTCCGCGTGCACAGCCGCAACGGGAAGGTGAGTGACCACCGGCCACACTCTGCGGACCATGCCCCTCACAGGCCGCGCCCTGCCCACAGGCCACGCCCATATGACAGCCAGGCCACGCCCACAGGCCGCGCCCCCCACTACCGGTCACGCCCACAGGCCAAGCCCCTACCCGCCAGTCTCAGCCCTACCTGCCGATCACACCCTGTAGGCCACGCCCCACCCACAGACCACGCCCGACTCGCCAGCCACACCCACGCCCCACCCCTCCGGTTGCCTGTGGTCCCTCTTCGGCCCCAGAAGCTTGTGTGGCCTGGCACACGGACCCCCACAGCTGGGAGATGGCGGGGGCTCCAGGGGCGTCTCCATAGCGTTGGGGGCTCACAGGCTCTCAGCGCAAGGATGCAGTCTGGGAGCCCGTGGGCCTGAGGGGACGCTTCACTTCTACCCTGAGGGCTTTTCTCTGTGGGCATCACGCGCCTGCCCAGGGGCTCTGCGGGGGCCGCTGCCTCCGCGTCAGGGCCCGGGCTGGTGGGCATCAGCCCTCCCCTCGGCACATCCATCCTGGGGACCCGGTGGCCCTGTGCTGCGATGCGTCGCCCTGACCCAGGCGGGCAGGGCGTGCAGGAGCAGGGCTGCAAGTGCACCCACTACCCCCCAGCTCTGACGCCTGCAGCGCGGGGCTGTGGGCGCCCCGAGCGGGTTCACTGCCGGCTGCACGTGATGGCCGGGACGGAGCCCGGTCCCTGGGTGCCCGGTCAGCGGGGTGGCGATAACTGGGGTGTGCTCTCCCCCTGCCCCCAGAGTTACACGTTCCTCATCTCCTCCGACTACGAGCGGGCCGAGTGGAGAGAGAACATCCGGGAGCAGCAGAAGAAATGTGAGTGGCCCCCGGGCCGGGGTGGGGGCTCCAGACGCGGCCCGGGCTGTGGGCTCCAGGTGTGGGTTCAGGACTTTGGCACTGTGGTCTCTGACCTCGTTTTTTCCCAGCGGGCTGGGCTGTGGGACTCATCCAAGTGAGGTGTGCCTTGGAGCCCTGACGCATGAGATGGTTGAGGAGGGTCTGTCCTGAAAGGACCCCGTGCCCTCCGTGACTGCCCACCGCCAGCCTGCCCTCTGACCTCCCCCCGTGAACCCTGCCTGCCCCTGGGGCTCCCCCACCCCCGCCTCGCCTGCCCCCCACCCCGCAGATGCCAGCTGGGCGGCCACACCCTGCTGGCCCTGCTCCCCTGTGCTTGACTGCTGTCGGGCCAGGGCGCCCAGCCCGAGCCAGGACGGGCCCTTCTCTGGGCGCTTCCCTGTGTATTAGCGGGTCTCTTCTGCTCAGCTTACAGCTGTCCCGTGCTGCCTGGCTGCCTTCAGGGCTGGAGGGCAGGCCTTGCCCCCGACCTGGGGCTGCGGCCGCCTGCTTCCCTCCTCTGCTTCCCGCCGCCCCCCACCCCGTGACTCGGGACTCCCGAGCCGTTCTTGCTGAGAACTTCCCGCCTGTGCCTCTTGCAGGGGCAGCCAGGCTGAGCCCCGCATCCCGGGTAGGCGGGGGGCTCCACATGCCTCTGCCTTGTCCCCCGCAGGGCACCGTCTCTGGGGACGGGGTGCTCCTGGCGGCTCTGACAGCTGGTGCCTGGACCCGGCCCATGTTCCCATCATGGGTGTCCAGTTATAACCAGAGGTCCAGACCACTTACAGCGTCTGTCCTCTGCTCAAAAGTGAGCTCTGTTCCCCCACCTGGTGGAGAGACGGGGGCGCAGAGGATAGAGCTGCACTGGGTGTCTGGGGAGACCCCACAGGAAGCTGCCCCGGGTCGCCCCTCACGACTGCCATACAGCCAAGCCGAGGTGGCAGGCGACCCTGTGTGAGCATCTTGCTAAGATTCCCTCCACACCCCCCGGGCCACGCCTCCCCATCCCTTAGCGGCTCCTCCCTGGGAGCACGTGGACGCTGTGGGCCTCCTCACCGGGGTGTGCTGAGGGCCCGCTGCGAGGGTAGCTGGAAAAAATGCTCCAGGGGGTCCCGGGGTTCTGAGGAGCCGGGTGGACTCACTGGCTGGCACCCCTGTGCCCCCATCTCAGGTTTCAAGAGCTTCTCGCTGACGTCCGTGGAGCTGCAGATGCTGACGAACTCGTGTGTCAAACTGCAGACCGTCCACAGCATCCCACTGACCATCAACAAGGAAGGTGGGCCGCCCCCACCCTGCACCCTCCAGGCCGCCGTTCCTTACTGCTGTTGGGGCTGCCCTGGGGCCGGGGACCTCCATGCTTGGGCTTGTGTGTGCTCCTGTCGGGTTCTCCCTGGAGTGGACGGGACAAGCTGGGGTGACCCAGGGGACCGGAGACTTGGTCCTGAGTCCCGAGCGGCTCCCCAGACCCTCTGTGCTCTGGTCTGGCCCTGCTCCCCATCCCCCCACGTGTGGTCGTGCCGCACCTGCGTTCACTCTTACACTCGTGCACACACGCTTGCACACAAGAGCGTGCTCTGCACACTGCGCCTCATCCACGTGACGTGCTCCCCAGCCCCTCTCCTGTCCTGAGAGCCCGTCACGTCTCGTCTCCGCCCCTGGTTTGCCCACGTTGTGAACGTAGCACTCGATCCTAAGGCCGAGTGGAGGCCACAGCAGATGTGTTTCTGCTCACGTTGTCGCCTGGTCCCCCGCTAAGCAAGTGACAGTCACGCGGTGCCCCCCCCCCAGCCCCGAGAGGGTCCCTGAAGCAGAGCCCAGCTCCTGCCTGCCCCTCCCAGGAGGACGGGCGCTCACCTCTCTGGTCTCTTGCACAGATGACGAATCTCCTGGGCTCTACGGGTTCCTGAATGTCATCGTCCACTCTGCCAGCGGCTTTAAGCAGAGTTCAAGTAGGTGGCTGGTGTGGGGAGTAAGGTGGCCGGACCCTGAGCCGGAGAGCGCGGGGACCCGGGAGGTGGCTGACCGCCCGGAGGTGTGGTGCTCGCTCACGCCCGCTGGGAGTGGGGTTGCTTTCCAGGGTGGACCTTGCCTCTGCCTGCTTCTGGCTCTTCAGACTCTGGGAGCTGGGAGCTGCCCCCTGAAGGCAGGTCGTGCAATTGTAGAGGTCAGGTTTCGCTACAGACAAGGAAATCAGTCCTGAGTGTTCCTCGGAAGGACTGATGCTGAAGCTGAAACTCCAATACTTTGGCCACCTGATGCGAAGAGCTGACTCATTGGAAAAGACTCTGATGCTGGGAAAGATTGAGGGCAGGAGGAGAGGGGATGACAGAGGATGAGGTGGTTGGATGGCATCACCGACTCAGTGGACATGAGCTTGAGTGAACTCTGGGAGTCGGTGATGGACAGGGAGGCCTGGTGTGCTGTAGTCCATGGGGTTGCAAAGAGTTGGACACGACTGAGCGACTTGAACATCAACACAATGCAGCCCAGGTCTCCAGGAGGCTGAGGGCTGGCACCCTGACCCTGGTGCCGGGGAGATTTTGCTGCTCTGATGTGCCAAAGGGGTACCCTTTTAATCCCTCCCCTCGGGGCCATCTGTCCCAGCCACTCGGGAGCGGTGAGGGTTGGTCACGCTGCGGCGCAGGCTCGGCACACACTCGCCTGCCAGCCTGACCCCCGAGCTCTTAGGGCCCCGTGGAGGAGGACGCGGGGCAGGCACCCTTCTGACCGTGCCACCGTCACTACAAAACCGAACCAGACGTGCCTGACGAGCCCCAGAAGAGAAGCTGTTTCCAGGCCGGGTGGATACGATCGGGGCTTTGTATCCAGGATCTATCGAGAAGGCTTACAGTGCGATGCCTGAGACAGCCCAGCCTTTTAAAAATGAACAAAAGATTTGGATAGACGGAAAAAGCAGATTTATAGATTTGTGGTTGAATGGGAAAAATGGGAAGAGGTCTTTTTAGGAGTGACGGAAGTGCACTAAAACTGAAGGCGGTGACGCCTGCAGAACTCCGTCAACTCACCCAAGAGCACCCACTGGACGCTCACAGTGGGTGAGTGTGAAGGTACAGTCGTTCATACCTCAGTAGAGCCATTCGTTAAAGGAAGCAACACAACTTCTGGTGGATAAGTTAAAACTATAACTAGATTTGAATAAGCCTGAATACTTACTCAAATACACATTTTCGCTTTGCCCTATAGTAACTTTATTAATAGGGCGTCTCTGGGGCTCAGACAGTAAAGAATCTGCCTGCGATGCAGGAGACCCAGGTTCCATCCCTGGGTCAGGAAAGATCTGCTGGAGAAGGGAAGGGCTATCCGCTCCAGTACTCTTGCCTGGAGAACTTCATTAATACCCCAATGAACCGAGCCCCCGTCCCCGGCCCTACCCCACTTCCCTCCCAGCACCGAGCTGCTGTCCGTGAGCAGGGGAGCGAGTGTCGTGACGGGTGCTGGCTTCTGGCTGCACCCGTGTGACGTGAGGCTGTCTTGATGGCACCGTTTTGGTGTCTTGTTTTAGAAAGAAAACCGAGAACTCTCCAGGTGGTCTCGCGCTTCCACTGCAGGGCATGTGGGGCACCGCTTCCATCCTGGGTTGGGGTCCCAAGATCCCGCAGGCGTCAGAGCGCTACCAAAAAAACCCAAGACACTTTTTTTCTTTATGATTTAGAAAATAACACCTGCTTTTCTGAGAGAGAGGGCTGACAAAGGGCCATGTGGTCAGTCCCGCTCTCCGTGTGCCCCCTAGGTCTGTACTGCACCCTGGAGGTGGATTCCTTCGGCTACTTTGTAAATAAAGCCAAGACGCGCGTCTACAGGGATACAGCCGAGCCCAATTGGAACGAGGTGAGGCCCCACTTCCCGGCAAACGAGGTGCTCCGTCCACGGGCTGTGACCCTGAGGGCTTCCCTGCCGGCCTCTGTGCCAGCAGCCGTTCCCGGAATCTCCCGGGGGAGCAGGCGGGCCAGGAGATTTTATCTCCGTGTTCCTGAGAATTCGCCTGCACACACACACCCCTCCTCCCCCCACCGCCAGTGACGGAGACACTTGTTTTGCTGGCAGAGCATCTGGAAAAAGAGCTTCGAAGGGCTTCTTAGCATTAAGGCCCCTATTATTGCCGAGTGTTTATCTGGAAGGTTTCCATGGTGTTTTTGCTTGGAAATTGGAATGAGCCTTGGGCGCCGTGACACTCGAGGCCCGGAAGCCGGAGCTCTGCTCCTGGGGTGGGGGTTGCCTCGCTGGGCTGGAGAGGACCCTGGTCTCTGTGATCATTAGACGTGCCACACGCCGCCCTCAGAGCGCGGGCCTGGGGAGCCGGCGGACCTGCCTGGTCGTTAGAACACCGGGCGCCAGGGCTGTCCGGGGTGGGGCAGGGGGTGTCGGAGCCAGGCGGACCCATGCAGGAGGGCGTGACCCTGCAGAGGCAGCGCATGCCGGGCTCTGGACACCACCGAGGGGCTTCAGAGACCGAGCTTGGGCTGAGGGGCTTCTGGGCGGCCCACCACCCTGGCTGCACGTGTGGGCTGTCTAGGCCCTCGCAGGTTCCCGGCACACGCACCGTTCCTCCCCCCAATTCAGACTCAGAAATACCTGCTCTCCCAACCCCCGACCCCCGTCTCCCCACCAAGAACCCATGCCGGTGAAACCCTGCTGGGAAGCACTGGAGTTCCCGAGGTGCCGTGGGGGTGATGGAGGAGGAAGCAGGCCCCACGCACCCACGGCAGACATGCCGAGAGCCTGCAGGAGAGCCCTCCTCCCGGGTCCCTCTTTCGCCTCGCCTGGGTCGCCTCCCTGGGTCGATGTTTATTTTTTCCCTTCAAATAGACTGTCCTCGGAGCAGCTCAGCAAAGCTGAGCGCAAAGGACAGAGCGCTGCCCTGCCCGCCGACCCTGGCCCCCAGGTGTCAACCCACCTGGAGGGCGCTGGTCGTGATCAGTGGGCCCCCAGAGCCCACAGCGGGTCTGCGTTTGTAACCAGCCACCCCCCACTCCCACACCCCGCCCCGGGGCCTCTGCTGCAGGTGGTTCGGGGACCACCCTGTGCGAGATGCCGGCTCCCGGAGCTTGGGTTAGGCATGAGAGGCGCCCAGAGCTTCCGGAAGCTCCCAGACTAGCCGGTGGTGTGATGTTCATGGGGCACCGGCTGCTGAGGGTCTGCACTGTGGGGCGAGAGTGGGGAGGGTCTCGCCGCGGGGCCTCAGGGGAGCTGTCTGTGCGGGAAGGGGCTGCTGTTCAGAGGGCCCTTTGGCCAGCAGCGCTGGCCGCCCCTCCGCGGGGCCTGCCCAGTAACCTGGGGGCTTTCCTCCTCTCTCGGGGCGCAGGAGTTTGAGATCGAGCTGGAAGGCTCGCAGACCCTGAGGATCCTGTGTTACGAGAAGTGTTACCACAAGACCAGGCTCGCCAAGGAGGACGGTGGGGAGAGCACGGACCGGATCGTGGGCAAGGGCCAGGCACAGGTGAGGTGGCCCCTCCGCTCCCCGTGGGCTCCCCGCCTCCGGGTGCTCTGTGCTCTTCCTGTTTGACGCCCGGAGACACCAAGGCAGGGGGTGGGGGACACAGTGAGGCAGTCCCGGCTCTGAATCGTCGGCATGGGAGACCTGGGCTGGCGCCGTCGTGGGTCCCTTTCCGCCCCAGCCTGTCTGTCACTCAGCGTCTTGTCCCCGAAGGAATTGCAGCTCTACCTGTTTTTCCAGGAGGCCTTGTGCCACCCTGGCCTCTGGAGAGCCTGAGGTGGCGCCCTGCAGGGTTGCCCTTGGCAGTCAGGAGCCACCTCTAATTGGAAAAACCTGAGACTCTGAGTCTCCCCGCCTGGCGCCCCCTCTTTGGCATGTAGACCCCACTTCCAGGCCTGCAGCCGCCTCCCTCTGTGGGCGGGCGCCAGTCCCCCCGCCGGCCCCCCGGAGCTGGCAGAGGAGCCCCTGGTGGGTCAGGAGGAAGTCTCACAGAGGACTGGGGAGGGGTCCCCAGGTCCAAGCCCTCTGGGCCCTCAGCCTTCCAAGGACAGGACGTGCCCCCCAGCTCTTGTAGAACCACCCGCCTTGTCCTTCTCACAGCCTCACCTGCACGGCTCTGCACCCCAGAAGGAAGCCCCAGCACCCTCTTTCCTTACGGGGCAGCTGACCGGACCCAGCTAAGGGGGCTCCTGCCTGCCCCGCCCTGGAGGTGGGCCCTGACTGCTCCCCCAGTGCCTTGGGAAGCCCCCCGCCATGAGGCCTCCTGGGGGAGTGGCTGGACGTGCCAGGTAGCCGTGGGAGGACAGGGCTCCCTTCCCCGGTGCAGGAAGTGAAAACCTCCAGGCAGAGAAGGTGACTCACACTCCGCGAGTTCCTCGTCTCGCTGCGACCCTGGGGAGTCCTCGCCTGGCAGGGGGCTCCGTCCCTGCCACGGCTGTCTGGCTGGCTTCCTGGGAGGGGCACGGTGCCTGAGAAGCTGCTTAGGGAACTGGCCAGCTTGTGGCCTCCAGGGACCCCTGTGCCTTGGGACTGGCACCACAGGGCAAGGGCTCTGGGGGAGGTGGGGGGTTGGCGCGGACAGTCCTGGCTGCGCTGAGCCGAGACCCAAGGACAGGAAGCTGACGGCGCCTGGGGCTGGGTGCTCCTCGGGCAGGGGCAGCCCAGGGTGGCTGTGACTCTGCGTGGAATCCCAGGGATTCCAACCTCACTGCTGACCATCCCGTTTTTGTTTTCTTCTAAGTGGTTACTTAAAGAACATTTATTTAATTTGTTATTATTATATATACGTACATATCTTTTGCTTCACTGGGTCTCCGTCTCAGCTCGGGCTCTTCTCTGGTTGCAGTGAGCAGGGGCTACGGTGGCTGCAGGGCACGGACTCCCCGCCGCCGCAGCTCCTCTCGTCTCGGAGCAGCGCGGACTCTCGCGGGGGCTTCAGCGGCTGCAGCCCCCCGGGCACTAGAACACAAGCTTGGTGGTCGTGAGCCGCTAGCACGCAACACGCTCCTCCACAGCAAGTGGGGTCTTCTCGGACCAGGGATTGAACCCGTGTCTCCCGCCCTGGCAGGAGGCCGCCTCGGTGGCCTTGATGGACGGCAGGGCATTGCCCAGGCAGGGCTGTTCCGCGGGTGTCCCGAGCCGGACGCCTCTGAGCGCGGCGGTGTTCAGGCAGCTGCCTCGCGCTGGTCATCGCTCGGGGCCTCCGTCATCGCCTCCGCGCTCGAGGACCGCTGGCCTCCTTCGTACCCCTGCCCCGGCGTCCGCCCCCACACCCAGGCTCTGCCTACACCTTGCCCAGCCCGTGGTGAGCTGGCAGGCTGGGCGCCCGATTCCTTTTCTCGACTTTGGTTCCTCTGCGTCCTCCTGCGGGACTGGGGTCCCGGGGGTGGCGGGATCTGAACCGCGGCCTCCGAGCACTGCTGCTGGGTAACCGGGGGTCTCAGACAGGAAAGGGAACAGTCGTCTTCCTCCTTTATGGAGTCAGGCTCTCTCTGGAAAGAGAGATCGAACCGGGGTCTCCGCGTGGGGGCAGATTCTTTACCGTCTGAACCACCAGGAGAGAGCGGTGGTAGTCAGATAACAGCGGGACTGAGGGGGTTTCTGGCTGCGCTGTTCTAGTGGGATTTTTGCTGAAGACAGGCCCAGGTCATTCGGACGTCACCAGGAAGGCGGGGACGACCAGCGTGGTCACAGGTTGAGGATGGTTAAATATTGACAGTGGGTTGTTTGTTTTTTTGTTTTTTTTTTTTTTTTAATTTTTTCTTAAATTTTTACCCTCTGTTTATTTGGCTGCGTGGGGCCTTAGTTGCGGCACAGAAGAGCTCTCATTCAGGGCCGGGACTTTGTGTTGTGGCCCTTGGGGATCCTAGTTCTCCGACCAGGGTTTGAACCCACGACCCGTGGCACGGCGGGGCGGACTCTCAACCAGCGGACCGCCAGGGAAGTCCCCAGGGCAGGGGATTTTTGCTTCACTGACTTAGCGGTTCAGTTCAGTCTCTCAGTCACGTCCAACTCTGTCTTAGCAGGGTTCTTGCTAAAATCCATCTCTTGGGGACAAGACCTGCAGGCATACCTCAGAGGTGCCGCAGGGAAGCAGGTCACGTGAGGTTTCCGGTTTCCCAGTGCGTGTAAAGGGTGTGTCGACACCGTACCGAGGTCAGAGTGTGCAATAGCATCACGCCTGGAAAAAGCAGTGTAGGTGCCTTAGTGAAAAAAACAAGACTTCATTCCTGAGAAGTGCCAACCAGCGTCTGACAACGCAGCGTTGCCCCAAACCTTCAGCTTGTGAAAGCGCGAATGGCGGGGCACAGAAAACGAGGGCTTGTCTGCAGCTGGAAAGCAGGTCAGAGGGGCCTGCAGACTCGGGTCCCCCAGCCCCGCTCCCTCCTGGGACCTGGGGTGACTCAGAGCTGTCATCAGTCCCGGGGACGTCCGGGAGGGGCGGGAGGGGGTCTGTGACTCAGGCTGGGGGCGGCCGGGCTTGTTTACGAGTCTGGATCCTCAGCAGGAGGAAGGAAGGCAGTCAGGGGAGGCGGGTCATGCTGACGACAGCCCGGGACCCCAGCCAGCCGCCCCCCTCCCCCGTGGACGTGTATCTCTGTGGGGGGCACCTCAGGGAGGCTGTCGGTGACTCCCGGGCCCAGCCTGCCTAAATGGGGGCTTTCCCAGCAATTCCAGGTGGTCTCCCAGCCCGGCCACGTGCGAGGGGCAGGTGGCCCTGCCTGTCCTGCTGTGGGGAGGGGTGGCTACACCACACACCCCCACCCCCCGAGTCCTCTCCCCCTCCGTCACACACACCTCAACTCAGAAGCTGAGTGCAGAGCCCTTCCCATGAGCAGAGGGCGGGCACAGCACCCCGCAGTGTCCGAGGGGGGCGCGGGGAGAACCTGGAGCCAGCCCAGGTCAGCGGGCCCCAAGGGGCCAGGGGCGGAAACCGAACACGCTGTCAGGCCCGGAGGCGTCACAGTCGTCCGGGGAGCTGGGTCCTCGCCCCCCAGGTCAGGGTTCTGGATCCACCTGATCCCCTGGACTGTGTTGGGGAGTCTTGGGTTCAGGAACCACTGGCCTGGGAGCAGGGGGCGTCGCAGGGTCGGCAGAGCCCAGGGAAGGTGGAGCCTCGAGGTGTCGCGAATCCCTTCCTTCCGTTTTCCTTCTCTCGCCTCTGTGTGCAGTGTCCGTCTCTTCTGCTCAGAGGGTGACTTTACATTGCTGTCGTTCGGTCCTTGGGGCACTTGCATTCTCCTCTAACCCCAGCCAGCCAGAGTGCGGGTGGGAGCCCTGGAGACACATTGGGCAGGAGGAAGATGGGCAGTGGGCATCAGATAAGTGCCACAGAGTCCCCAGGCCCACCTGCCATCAGGGTTATCTCAGGGCTGGCCACGATCTGTTCCCCATGGTCATTCACGTGCCAGGGCCACGTGGGTGCTGGGAAGTCGGGGGGTGCTGGGGGGTGGTCAGAGATGGATGAGGTGCGAACGTGTCTCAGGGCGTCAACGGTGACAGCCCCTTGGAGTGGGCAGGTCCGCGGGGTCTCCGGCCCCATGAACGTGAGGGGTGCAGATGGTTGTTAACCGTTTGAGGCCGGTTTTAGGCTGTAGAAGTGGTGTGGAGCCACAGAGCCCCTCGGGGACTCAGCTTCCCAGAGCCTCTGCCGCCGCGAGGAGCGGTGCGGCGAGGCCCGGGCCCCCCTTGCTCCAGTTGCGGTCCCGTGGGGGACTCTGCATCTTTTCTTCACTGACTGACATCCACCGCTTCCCTTTCAAGTAGAGAAGCAGCCAGTGAAAAGTGAGAGTGTTACTCACTCAGTCGTGTCCGGCTCTTTGGGGCCCCTTGGACTGTAGCCTGCCAGGCTTCCCGAACCAGGGATCAAACCCAGGTCTCCTGCATTGCCGGCAGATTCTTTACTGTCTGAGCCACCAGGGAGATAATCAGTGATCTTAGTAATTTACAGTGTTTTACGACCGTTAACAACAATCGCGTTTGAGAATATTTCTGTCCTCTTAAAGCGGTTTCCCTGTTCCCACCCCCGGGCCCAGGCTGATGTGCTTTTTGTGTATGGATGTGCTCAGTCTAAAGAACCAACCTGCAGTGCAGGACATGCAGGTTCGATCCCTGGGGAGGGGAGATGCCCTGGAGGAGGGCATGGCAACCCACTGCAGCATTCTTGTCTGGAGAATCCCACGGACAGAGAGCCTGGCGGGCTACAGTCCATGGGCTCGCGAAGAGGCGCACACGACGTATTGACTCAACGATTGCTCACGCTGCATGTTCTGTGTAAACACACGCGCTCTGTGACGCGGTTTCCGTGACTGGCTTCCCCCACTTAGCAAAAGGTTTCTGAGGGTCACGCGCTCATGGTGCGTTCACCACACTCCCTTTTTTGGCTGGGCCCTGCCTCACGCATGTGTCCACACGGCACGTTTAGCTCCTCTGTCTGTTCTCCAGTTGGGGGGCACCTGGGCCGCTTCCCATTCGTGGCCGTGACGGTGAGCGCCGTCCGAGTGTGGCATGGTCGGTGTGATAACAGACGGCTTCCTCCTTCCTGTGTGGAGAGCCGGGGGGGAGTCGCTGGGTCGCCGCCAAGGTTGGCGCTCTGAGCTGTTGACCTGCTCTTCCCAAGCAGCTGCAGCAGTTCACGTCCCCGTGGAGGTGCCCGAGGGCTCCTGTTTCTCAGCATCCTCGACAAGCCCGTTACTGTTTGCTTCTTATTTATTGGGGTGCGTCGGGTCTTTGCAGTGGCACTTGGGGTCCCCGCCACGTCATGCAGGCTCTTGCATCGCCGCACGTGGACTCCCTAGGTGTGGCTTGAGGGCTTAGTTCCCAAACCAGGGCTCGAACCCGCATCCCCTACCTTGCCTGGCGGATTCTCAACCATGGTACCGCCAGGGGAGGTCCCCTGTCTTTTTTTTGATCAGAGCTGTCCTCTGGGTCTTGGGGTGATGCTGGAGCGTGGTTGGGGTCGGGGGAGGGCAGGAAGGAGTTAAGGACACAGAGGTCAGAGCTCCAGGAATGCACTAGAGAGACAGAGGCTGGAGGGCCGTGTCCCCTTCTGGGGGGCGGGGGCATCTCTGGTCCCCTCTTGGGACCACTCCTGGGAGCAGGTTACAGGGTGAGACGTGGGGCTCGGTCCGGAGGGCCGGGGAGGCCCTGCTGGCCCGTCCTGGGTGCTGAGCACATCCCGGAGGAAGCCGCAGTCTCCAAGAAGGCGGGTGAGGAGGGAGCCACTTGCCCTGTCTTGGTCCTGCCGCTGCCCGGGGAGGTGAACAAGAGAATGCTCTGAGAGTGTCCGTCAGGCCGTCCATCCCTGACCGCCAGGCCGCCTCGGCCTTCCAGGCAGCGCTGGGGGCAGCCGTCCACCAGGCCTGCCACCCACCCTTGTTCCCTGGGGGTGCCCCGTGCCCAGCCCTGGGGGAGGCGAGTGGAGACGCTGACCTCCGTCTGGGGAGGCACCCCGCCTGCCCGGCCCCGTTGTCCTGAGCGGCTGGCGCATTCCTCCCGGGACCCCACGCGCCCTGGGCTTTCCCGAAGGCGCTGGCCCTTTCCTGGTCCTCCCCCTGAGCGCTCCGTTCCCAGCCCGGGCTCCCCGCTTGTTTACCTCCCTGTACTGTAAATAGCCCAGGCGGGAGCACGTCCGCCGCGAGCGCTGTCTGTGGACGGAGCCCGGCCGCGGGGGGTGTCCTCACGTGGCTTCCGCCCGCTGTGTTTGTTGGAGCCGGGCCAGCCTATGGACTGTCTGCCGCCCACCCCCGGGGCGGAGGGCAGGCAGGTGGAGGGGTGGACGGCGGCGCTGAGCCCCCGGTCCCTGGGCCAAGCGGCCAGTTCTGGGGGCTGTGGGCGTTCTCCCACCCGAGTCCGGCCCCGGCAGGGATGGATGCGGTCGCGGCTGTGGCTCTCGCAGGACCTAGGAGCGGGGGGCCCGTCCAGCCGTGCGGAGGGCTGGCCGGGCAGACACGGGTTACTCAGCGTCTCCAAACTGCCCGGCAGGAAACCGGCCACTTGAGAAGGAAGCGTGGCTTTTCTGGGCTCTGGAGGGAAAGTGTGACGCATCGGGATTCCCGTAATCAACGGGCCGCCCGTGGGGGTGTTTTTCCCACGCAAACAAAACGGAGAACCCGCGCGATGGGACTGGGCAAGCCTGCGGGGGCGGGGCTTCCTGAGAACCGGGTCAAAAGGCTGCGGGGCCGGAGCCCGGCACACTCCAGCCCAATGCTGCTGCCCGGCCGCTGTCCCACCCACCGCGCCGCTGCCTCGCCGCCAGCCCCTCGGGCAGCAGGGCCCAGGATGCGGGAGACGCCGGGCATGGCTGCCCTGCAGACCCTCCTGCGGCACCTCCACCCTGGCCTGGCGGGCCGCAGCCGGGCGGCCTCGGTGGAGGAGCACGTGTGTGCTTGCGGCACCGCCCTGTGGACCCACATCCGAAGCCTCGTGCGCAAGGGCAAGGTGGGCCTGCGGGGGCCGGGGATCCCTGGGGTGGGCGGCACCAGGCAGGGTCCGGGCTCTGTCCCCCCGCCTCCCAACCCTGTCCCCTGCTGGCTGTGCTGGTCTCAGTTCTGGAAGAGGAGGGGAGGGGAGGGATGGGGAGAAGGGCCCAGGGGTCGCCGGCTTCTGGAGGGAACCAGAAAGGGCGTCTTTCTGCTGCTCTGTCTCCCCTTTTAAAGCTGCCCGTAGGGATGCCCCGGCGGGTCCAGTGGTTCGGATGCCACACTTCACTGCAGAGGGCAAGGCTTGGATCCTAAGCAAGGAACTAAGATCCAAACGCTACACAACATGGCTAGACAAGTTTCTGTTTTAATTAAAATAATAAAACTACCTCAGTGGAGGGACCCTGTCCCTTTCCTTAGGAGCAGGGGGCACTGAGCCTGCCCCCTGGCTTCCTGGGTGGCCAGGACACCGGCGCCTCCCTGCTCCCGCCACACCTGGCCTGGTTGGGACCCGGGAGCTCCACTCGCCCCAGAGCTGCGAGGGCCCTGAGTGCCCTCCTGCCCCTGCCCGCAGGTGCCTCCGAGGAGGTGTGACCATAGCTGGGGGCGGGGAAGCCCTACGGGCCAGTGGTCTGTGCCGGCTCTCTGGTTGCACACCCGCCCCACTGGCCAGGGTCCCCACGGCCCCAGAGCGTGGCCCCAAGAACCTCCCAGAAAGGGGAGGCCCCGCCGTGGGTGGCCTGGCCTGGTCTAAAGACCCCGCCTGCACAGGCCCCCACGCCAGAGGGCCACACTAAGGGGAAGACAGGGTCCCCAGCTCTTAGATGACACAGCACACCTTCCCACCCCCCAGAAGAAGATGCTGTTGAAACCAGGCTTCCCAAAGTGTCGCCTACATGACTGGCCAGTCTTCTCCAAGCTGTGTGAAGCCCCCTGTGATGCTGGGAGGTGGGGGAGCAGAACAGCTCCCAGCCCCCAAGGCTGCCAGGGCGGGCGTGAGCGCCACTGGGAAGGGAGGGTTCCCGGGGGAGCAGGGTGCAGGGCCTGAGTGGTCGCTGACTTGCCCCCACCTGAGCCTGGGCTGCAGGCCGCGAGGGTGTGGGGGCAGGAGGGCTCTGAGGCTCCAGGGTGTTTCTAGCGGGCCCTCCGTCGGGACCCCGCGTGGCCCCTGAAGTGCCAGCCGAGGCCTGCCGCTGATTCTGCTTGGACGTGGGGGAGTCGCGGGCTTGGGCTCGCTGCCCGGCCAGGCCTGCCGGACGCCCAGGGCTCCCGGTAATCACGACGCCTTGCTTTCAGCTGGACCCTCAGACCCTGCAGGACAGAGACTGGCAGCGGACCGCCATCGCCATGAACGGGGTACGTGCCCCCGCGCTGTGCCGGCTCCCGCTTCCTGCAGAGGGCTGGGGTGGTGCCAGTCCTTGCTGAGACCCTCGGGGCTGGAGGAGGCAGAGAAACCACAGCGTGCGGGCCCGAGTCCACGCAGGCCAGAGTCTTGTGGCTGGAGTGCGGGTCACCTGCCAGGCACTGGGCGTCCCTCCTCAAGTGGGGGTTCAGGGGCATCATGGGGATGGAGGGGGCCTGGACCCTGGGGTTTGCCCATAGAGACTGAGACCCCTGACTAGACTCCAGTGCCCCGTAAGAATTGAGACCTTAAGAAAAAGCCCCGCCGCTCACCAGAAGAGCTCTGGGCGCGTAGGGCATACCTGGAGGAGGGCGTGGCAACCCACTCCTATATCCTTGCCTGGAGAGCCCCATGGACAGAGGAGCCTGGCGGGCCGCAGTCCCTGGGGTCGCACAGAGTCGGACACGACTGAAGCGAGTTAGCATGCAGGACACAGTGCCAACATTTGATAGGCGATCGGTGGCGTTTTGTTACATTCTCTATACGTTTCCTCTAGTGTCTTTTTTTTGGCTTTTTATTTTGTCTGGGGATGTAGCCAGCTGACAGTTTTGTGATGGTTTCAGGTGAACAGAAGGGACTCAGCCACACGCATGTGTATGTCCATCTCAGTCCAGTCGCTCAGTCGTGTCCAACTCTCTGTGACCCCATGGACTGCAGCACGCCAGGCCTCCCTGTCCATCACCAACTCCCGGAGTTGGCTCAAACTCATGTCCATTGAGTCAGTGGATACATATATGGATACGTGGATCCATTCTCCGCCAAACTCCCTCCCATCCAGGCTGCCATGCAACATGGAGTCTCATCGTTCTTTTTAATCAGGATTAAATGAGAAGCAGAAGCCACAGGGTCCTGGGGGGAGGTTGTGCAGAAGCGGGTCCTCAGACGGCCCTAGCTGTTCCCGGCTGCCACTGAGTTGGACCAGGGCCCGCCCCCAACCTGGACCCTAGCCTGCGGGGCCCTGGGAGCTGGCTCTGAGGACCAGAAGGCTGAGAGGGTCGTGCCCCCTGCCTCCCCTGCAGATCGAAGTGAAGCTGTCAATCAAGTTCACCAGCAGGGAACTCAGCTTGAAGAGGATGCCTTCCCGAAAACAGACAGGCGTTTTCGGAGTCAGGATCGCCGTGGTCACCAAGTGAGTGGCCTGGGCGCCCACGTCTCGTCCCCGGGGGCGGAGGGTGCTCCCTCCCCACGTGTCTATGCAGGACGGAGCTGGTATGGGTCTCCCTCTCTGTGCGCGGTCGCCCCTCACAGGCCTGTGGAGCACTCTGTGTGTGGCTGCCTCCCGAGCTGACCACGGACGAGTCCCCAGCAGCTCGGGGCTGTCCCGCCCCCTGCCTGTGCTGCCCCCAGAGCCGGGCTCGCCAGGGTTCCCTTCCCTGCCTTGGAATTTGTCAGGATCCGAGCTCCTGTCCTGCCCCCAGCGCATCACGGGTCAGTCATCAGGAGACACTTGTGTGCAGGTTCAGGGCGGGCCTTGGGGACACAGCTGCTTCCTCCGGAATCCACTTTCCCCGGTTTGGAGCCTGGCCTAGCCCTGACCTCACTGGTGGTCAGGCAGGACACCTGACTACAGCCTGGCCCCCGGCTACACCCCAGCCGTTCCCCCAGCTCCTCCGGGAGGCTCTGGGCAGGAGCAGGGACCCCCGAATGAGTACCACTCATGAGAGGGGCTGGGGACAGGACTCTGCTGGGTCCTGGATCCAGTTGCTAAACCAGACTAAACCAACCCTCCAGACAGAGTTCTTACTCTGAAGAGTTAAAGAGTTCTTACTCTGGCGTCCTGCCTTCAGGGGCTAGAATTGTCCCGTTAGGACGCGGAAGAGAGAGGGGTAGCTTCACAGGATTCCAAGCTGAGCGCAGGGGCAAGGCGGTCCCGTGGACTCCGTCCTCTGGCCCGGCTGCCTGCCGGGCGCTGGGCTCACCTCTGCCTGAGGCCTGGAGGGGTCCCCCCACCCCCGCCCAACTCGGAGACCAGACCGCTTCCCAGGACCCTTGCTGTCCGTTGCCCGTTAACCCAGGGCCCGGGGAGTCCGGACTGACCTCCGGTAGCCGACCTCGCTCAGAAAGGCCTCCCGACCAAGCCCCCAGGGCGGGTGTGCTCGGAGGGTGTCCAGCCCACCGGGACTGTTGGAAAGACCCTGATGAGATGGAGGCAGTGCCGATCGTGAGACCGCAGAGCCCAGGGGGGACACACGGCAGGCTCCCGTGCTGAGGGGCGAGGGGGCGGGGCTGCTGCATGCTGAGGCCCCCCCCCCTCTCCCCTGCAGGAGGGAGCGGTCCAAGGTACCTTACATCGTGCGCCAGTGTGTCGAGGAGATCGAGCGCCGGGGCATGGAGGAGGTGGGCATCTACCGCGTGTCCGGAGTGGCCACGGACATCCAGGCCCTGAAGGCGGCCTTTGACGTCAGTGAGTGTCTCAGCGGGTGGGCGCGGTGCATGCGCCGCTGGGGAGGGCGGTTCCGCAGAAGCCTGTTCCTAACCCGTCCTGACCACGCACGTGGCTCCTGCCAAGTCGGACCAGGGGCTTCCGTGGGGCGGCCCCCTGCTCTACCCCCGGAGGCTCAGCTTGACCCCCGCCCCGGGGGTGGGTGTGACCCAAGCCCAGGGGTCAGCTAGTCTGGTGCCAAGAAGCTGGTGGAACGGCCCCGATTGCCAGATGGGGGCGGGGACCCCAGGGTTGTCCTCGGTGGATTGCTCCTCCCTCCGCGGGGGCCTGCTGCCCTGGAGGTGTGGCGCGGGGTGGGAGTCACCGCCACTGTAGTTACAGCTGCCGTCAGGTGACCCGCACGGGCGGCTGGGGCTCAGAGGGTGGAGCCAACTCGGGGTCCGCGCGGGCTCCGCTCCACTTCCACGCTCTTCCCCAGACAACAAGGACGTGTCGGTGATGATGAGCGAGATGGACGTGAACGCCATCGCCGGGACGCTCAAGCTCTACTTCCGCGAGCTGCCCGAGCCCCTCTTCACCGACGAGTTCTACCCCAACTTCGCCGAGGGCAT
This sequence comes from Bos indicus, assembly GCF_029378745.1. NCBI lineage: Eukaryota > Metazoa > Chordata > Mammalia > Artiodactyla > Bovidae > Bos > Bos indicus. The sequence continues at coordinate 71,625,876 of NC_091776.1, read as the reverse complement.
CGGTGAGCGCGGGGCGTCTCCCATCCCCCTTCCTGTCCGCCTTTGGTGGGAGGAAACCCGAGTTTCAGCAGAAACTCTGCGAGTGGTGGGGGACCAGGAACCCAGCCGCCCTGGGAGCCCTCCACGGGCTGACCTCCGCACTCTTCCCTGGAGGTCGCCGAGAGGGGGGCCGCCGCTGTGGACACGCCAGTGTGGGGTCTGGAGGCCGCTGTCCTCCTCACTGGCCCCAGACGCTGGCTTTTCGGTCAGGGCCTTCGAGTACACCCTGACCCCAGGCCCACCTGGAGGGTGGGGGGCGCTGGCACTCGGGGTGGCTGCAGCCTCCGCACCCGCCCCCCGCCCCAGGGCCGCTCAGCAGAGGACCTGCCCTCACCCACCCCCACCCAGGTGCAGAGGCTCATGTGATGGGGGGTCTGTGGCCCCCGCTTCCCCTGAGCAGGACGTGGGAAGGGCCGAGGGGCCAGGAGGGCAGCTGTGCCCGGCACCCTCGCCACTGGTCCCTGTGGTGCCATCCACCACTCTGAGGTTCAGAAAAGGCGTCCAGGGTGGCCAGGCTCACACCCAGGGCCCTCACCGGGGGCCAGGATGGGAGGCAGAACGGTGACTGGCCTGGGCCCTGGGTGCGCCTTCCAGCCCCGGGTCATGACTGTGAGAAGTAACCCCCACCCCCCGCCCCCCGCAGCGCTCTCGGACCCCGTGGCGAAGGAGAGCTGCATGCTTAACCTGCTGCTGTCACTGCCGGAAGCCAATCTGCTCACCTTCCTCTTCCTCCTGGAACACCTGAAAAGGTAGCCCGTAGCCCCCCTCTGGGGTGCTCAGGGCTCTGGTGGGTCACCTGCGCCCGTCAGACTCCCCGGCACCCGGGGCCTTCCCTCTGTGGTGCTCCCCCATCTGTGGGTGCCCCTCCGGGTAGCAGCACCACCGTCACCGGCGTCCCCCTGCGCCGTGGCCAACCGCGGCTCGGGTGTCCCCTCCGCACCCTGCCTCCCCCCTGCGGGCCGCCAGCCCTCTGCATCCCAGCTAGGGTGCGTCAGCTGGGGAGGAGTCCCCGCCCACCTCCACGCCCCCATCCCCCAGGCGGTGTCACGGCAGTTCTCCCCCCACCCCCCCACAGGGTGGCGGAAAAGGAGACGGTGAATAAGATGTCCCTGCACAACCTCGCCACGGTGTTCGGCCCCACGCTGCTCCGGCCCTCGGAGAAGGAGAACAAGCCGCCCGCCAACCCCAGCCAGGCCATCTCCATGACCGACAGCTGGTCCCTGGAGGTCATGTCCCAGGTACGGTGGCCTCGCCTACCTGGCCTGGACCTGTGGCCCCTGCCTGCCGGCCCCGAACCCCCGTGTCCTGGCAGTGGCTCCCACCGAGCCGCGCAGGGGAGGTGGCCGAGGTCTGCGGACAGGGCCGCGGCTCCGCCCTCTGCTCCTGGCTGGGGCTCCCGGGACCTGCCCCACCTGGCGGTCCTCCTGCTGTGAGGGGCCCCGGGTCCCGCCGGGGTGGGGGGCTCCCCCGCTCTGAGCCGCCGGCCCCTCCCGCTCCGCCCGCAGGTCCAGGTGCTGCTGTACTTCCTGCAGCTGGAGGCCATCCCCGCCCCGGACAGCAGGAGGCAGAGCGTCCTCTTCTCCACCGAAGTCTAGAGGCCCCCGGCCCGCCCCGAGAGAGCAGAGGACGGCCCGGGACCCTGCCGGGGACACGGGCCCTCCAGCCACAGAGCGGGAGCTGCCCTCCTGGAGGAGGCGCTGGGCCCCCCCACCGCGGGCCCACGCTGCTGCCGCGAGACAGCGACCCCTGGCGGAAGCGGCCGCGGCAGTCCCGCCCCCGCCCGCGCGGGCGCCGCGCCGGCCTCAGACTGTCCGCGCCACCGCCAGAGGGCGCCCCGAGCCAGCGCGGCGCCCGTCGCGGGCCTGGGCGGGGCCAGGCGGAGGAAGCGGTGGTTACGAAACCTAACTTGGGAGCGTTGAAAGATTTCCCCTGGGTCACCTGCGCATCTCGCGGCGAAGCGAGCAGGCAGGAGCGGACTCCCTGACCCGCGAGTCGTCGACCTGAATAAACGCCGCCGCCGCTTCACGCCCGGGGGCCAGGCCCCCTCCGGTGCGGTGGGAGCGCGTCGGTTTCCCAGATCAGAACGCCTGACGCCTGTTTTGTAACCGGGTTGGCGGAGCCGAGCCTGCACCGTGCAGCGCCTGACCCCGTTCACCTGCTGGCTTCTGTTTCTCTGCAGAAGGCTCTGCGGCAGACACGGGTCTCCCTCCTGCTCGGTCCTCCGTTGCTTTGTCTCCTCCCATCTCGTGGGCAGCCGCCCACCGACCCGTGTCACGCGCAGGGCCCGGACACCAGGGGAGGGGAGCCCCCGGGCTGCGCACTTCACCGCCGCTCGTCGGGGGAGGGCGGACCCGCCCACCGTCCAGAAGACCACCCCGCCCCGTGGGACGCACAGTCGCCGTCGGCTCAGAAGGCCGGCCTCCTCCGACCCGTGGCGCGTCTGCCCCCTGCCCTCCCGTTCCCCTGATCACGCCCCGGCCCCCCCAAGCCCCTGACACCCAGATGGGCTGCGCCCCCTCGCCACACGCGCCCCACAGACTCTTGTAAAGGTTTTCCTCTCTTGGTGGCGGTGGCAACTTGCCGACAGCTTGTTTTAAACTTTGATCCGGATAGCTTTTTGATACTTGAATATTTTTAAGTTTTATACAGTTTCTAAATTTTTTTTTTCCTAAGAAGATTCAGATACCCACTAAGATGTTAGAATGTACTCTGTGGACAAGCGGTGTCCACAGCGGCATCTCGTCTTCCTCCACGCGCCAGCCCTCTTTCCATCGGGAGCTGCTCCGGAAGTCTCCTGGGCACCCGGAATTGGGGGGGAGGTTGGGAACAGGCTGAAGGTGGGGGCGCCCGCCCCAGAGCAGGTAGAGGGACCGACCCCGCCCTGCTCACACACTCCACGCCCCTGTGCTGAAGCCAGCACGTGGCTGGTTACCCTCCCGACCATCTGACTTAGAGGAGACAGAACTGGGGGCACCTCTAGGTATTTTGAACACGCGCGTCTGTGAAGAATTGCATCGCTCCTTTCTAAGAAGGTCGGGGGCAAGGAGAAAAGAAACAGGCAAAGCTTCCAGGCTGGACTTGTGGGAAGAGAGGATGCGCTGAACCAGAGGAGGGAAGCGGAGGCACGACTCAGGAAAAGGCGTTTGCTTGTCATGCGATTAGACCAGTCAGGCGGGGCACTGCCCGGGCCCCGTCCCGTGTGCCCTGTGGGGCGGGAGGCTCTCCCCCATCGTGTTGTTGGGCAGGAGCTCCAGGCACGTGGGGCCACATGCCCCTCCTGTCTGCTCGCGGACCTGCTGACACCGGGGACAGAAACAGAAGCCACTCGAAGGTCTTACGTCCTCGTACTGTATTTATTTAGTTGTACTTTGGTCTCGTGGGGAGAGCCGTGGTCCCCCTGGGGGATGAGGGTGTAGCGGATGTCGGGGGGGTGTCCTCTGTCCCGAATGTTCTCTGGACTTGGTGGGTCTCCCAGTCTCCAGCCCCCGACCTCTTCTACCCTGGCTTCCCATCCCGTCCAGCCCTGCGGGGGGGTGGGCGGGGGGGACGCGCTCTGCCTGGAAAGCCCTGGCCTGGTCTCTGTTCCCCCGGAGCCTTCGTGATCTGCGTCCATCGCGTTGAAACTGGAAAGCGGTCTCTCAGCGTCTGTGCCAATTTCGGTTCCCTGCTGCGCCTCTTTCCCCTCTTCGAGCTTTTTCTTTACTTAGGATGCGCGCCGTCGCGTGGCGGGATGACTTTCTTCCACGGCCGTCAAGGCGCTCCTTCACCGGCCCACCGTGGTGGCGGTCGCTCTGAGTCCCCCGGCATCCCCGTCGCCCGTCTGACGTTCCGGCCCTGACGGTCAGCGAAGCTGGCGGGCGGGTGACCGCCTGGGGGCCGGATGTGACCTTACACGAGGCTCGGTGGCCGGACTCCACCTCGCTGCCCGGGCCCTGCATCTGGAGCCCGGCCACACACTGGGGCTGGTGGTGGGTCTCTAGGCAGCCGCGTGTCTGAGCTCCAGCTCGGCCGTCTCTCCCGCCACTGGGGGTGGGGAGGGAAAGACTGCTGACACTTTCATTAAAGTTCCTTGAGGCAATTTGTGTCTGTGGTGGTGCCTGCTTCAGAAACACCGGGACCAGGGGCTCCGGGAGCGCCCCGACGGGCCGATGGGTCAGGGCGGGGGTGGGCGTTGGGGCTGGAAGCAGCAGCAGGTGGAGTGGACAGGCAGGCAGCCAGGAGGCCCCCCTGCCGAGCGCGGGGCCTTTGGTTCGGGGTGAACAGCTGCAGGGACACGGGCATTGCCCAGTGCCGGGGGCGGGCGTCCAGCCTCGCCCAGCCCAGCCCTGCCCGAGCCCCTCAGCCTCTGGGTTCCACTGGTGCTCCCGGGCCCAGCCTTTGGGTTGTTGGCCGCGGGGCGTGGGGCCCCTTAGCTGCCGCCAGCCTTGCCTTCAGAAAAAGCGACCCAGTGTCCAGGGCAGCCGTGCCCCCGTGGAGATGGGCATGCCAGGTGGGGACAAACTGGGCCACAGCCACGGGGACCTGCATCGCCGTCCTTGACATCTGCCAACGTCACCCCGAGGCTCCTCCGGGGCGCCTTCCTTGAGGCGTGAGGGTTGGCGTCTGCGGAGCCACGTGGACGCTGAGCTGCTGCCGTCCTGACGCCTGCTGACAAGGAAAGGGCTACCGTGGGCCCCCCACCTCGGACCCGGCCCCCGAAAGGCAGTTCTGTGTGTGCGTGCGTGCTCAGCTGTGTCTGACTCTTTGGGACCCCCTGGCCTGTAGCCCGCCAGGCCCAGCCCCTCTGTCCGTGAGATTCTCCACGCAAGAATACTGGAGTGGTTTGCCATTCCCTCCCTCAGGGGAGTCTTCCCGCAAGTCTAGTTGTATCTCTCTACTCCTGCCTTCCGGGTCCTATTCAAAAACCTTTGATGAAAAGCTCCAACACCTCTCTCTCACGAGGAATCGATTTGGGGACAAGCTGATGGTTCCCCACTGTTGCTGAGAGCAGGGGCTTTGTCCAGCCCGGCCCAGGCCCGTGGCACGGCCAGGGAGTGCGACCGTTCACTGCTGTGGGGTCTGAGGCCTTAGACCTCAAAGACCCTCGGAGTCGATCCCTTTGCTTGGTAGATGGGTAAACGGAGGCTGCACGGAGGCCCCCCGCCGCTGTCTCTGCTGTTTGAAGAGCAGAGACAGGCTGGGGACGCGATGTCTCCATGTTCCCCACAGGCCAGCTCCCTCTCTCCGTCTAGACGCTAGACGTGGTCAACCGTGCTGGCCTCGAGCCAAGGCCTGGTGTCACGCACGTACCCCGGGCTGATGAAGACGGGCGGTATTTTGTGTAGAGACCTCAGGAGAGCCTGTATACCCCTCAGCCCCCCAAAAAAGAAAAGAAGGCCCCAGTGGCCTTAAAAGGAATTATTTCCATGATGGAGCGAATGATGGGCTGTTCCCAACAGCTCTGAAAAGATAAATAGAAAAAGCGAGGGGCGACAGACACAGCGGCTCTTGAGGCCCAGACGGCCTCCCGGAGCGATTTCCCCGGGTCAGCGGGCAGGATGGGGGCCGTGCATCACCCCGGGGCGGGGAGCCCACAGCAGGCAAAGCATGGCCGGCAGGCGGCCACAGTCATGGTCCCGTAAGACGGGGCCCTGCTGCATCTGAGATGTCCCAGGCTGGGAAGGGAGACTGCTTGTGGGCGGCGGGGGCAGGGCTGCTCCTCCGTGTGTCCCGGTATCACAGGCCACGTGTCTTGGGACAGACCTTCTGGGAGCCTCTCTGGCCTGTTCAGCCAGACCACTGAGAGCTCGATCTGCACACCGGCTCCCTTCCGTTCCCCTCCTGTGGCGGACCTGACCGGAAACTCTTCCTTGGGATTTTCAAGTCCCTTCGTCCACGGGGATTCTCCAGGCAAGGCTGCTGCAGTGGGTTGCCACATCCTCCTCCAGGGCCTCTTCCCAGCCCAGGGATTGAACTTGCATCTCTTGCATCTCCTGCGTTGGCAGGCGGATTCTTTTACCAGGAACACCAGCTAAGAAGCGCAGCTGCTGGGGAAGGGTAGATTCAGATGGGATTCTGGCCGAGGAAGGGGCCTGAGGGGCGGGGTTTATAAAGGAGCAGCCCACCCCCACCCCCGGGGACGGGGTGGTGGGGGGGGTGCCTGGATGGTGGTCGGCCCAGACCTGGGGCCTCCCCAGGACTCGGGGGTGTGAAGCTGTGACACCTGACTTTTGTCTGTGTTCTCCCGTTAAGATAATGCACCCCTGAGGGGCACTCCCCACGCAGGGTGCTTTACAGTGACCGCCAGGAAGAGGCTCCGGGGGCTCGTGGTTGGTGGGCGGCAGCCACAGGAGCCTATCCACCAGGCAGGCTGGCCTCTGGCCCGTTTGAGTCTCAGGCCACCTGGTGTAACCCCGCCTCCGACACCCGCCCCAACCCTGCACCCCACCCCGGGAGTTCCAGACTCCACCGCTCCAGGTGGTTACAGATGGAGCTGTGCTCCCAGCTTCAAGTGCTGAAGCCCTAAGGCCCAGCAGGGGTTAAGGGTGAAGCCCTGATCCACAGGCCTGATGGCTTCATAAGAAGAGGACGAGAGAGGGCTTCCTGGCCGTCCACTGGTGGGACTTTCAGTGCTGAGGGCCCAGGTTCGATCCCTGGTTGGGGAACCAAGACCCCATAAGCCATGAGGCATGGCTCGGGGGGAGAAAAAGAGCGTGAGAGACCAGAGCTCTCTCTCCGCTGCTCAGAGGAAAGGCCGTGTGAGGACACGAGAGAAGTCGCAAGCCAGGAACAGATGCCGGGGGAGGAACCAACCTCGACGGCACTCTGACCCTAGGCTCCAGATCCATGGGACACCCGTGCCGGCTGCGCGAGCCCCTGGCCGCGGTTCTCACTGTCACGGCCGCCCGGGTCTGCCCGGGCCCACCGGCCGGAGGCCTTTGGCTGTTCTGACCCCTGGCTGCGGACCCAAGCCTGGGACCCGTGTCCTCCCCGTGCCGCGCCGGGAGCACGGCCGTCTCGCCGGGCCCCAGGGTGGGCAAGTGACCGAACTGAGCTCGGGCAGTGCTCACCCCCACCCCAGGCCTGGGCCAGGCCAGCGAGCCTCATGGCCAAGCCCGCTGCTCCCCCAGCCCCTCGCCGCCACAGCCCACTTCCCTCACCAGGCCCAGGCCAGCCTGGTTCTGGCTGGAACCCCGGGCCTCTCGCGGCTAAGCCAACCCACTCCCGGCCCCTCTTGTGGCTACAGGCGGGCCTGCTGACCCAGTGTTAAATGAGCCCCCCGGGGTGCCTTATGTCTCCTCAACAGGCTGGTCCTTCCTCCGGGTCTTTCCAGAACTCCTCGGAACCACCTTCAGGGCTTCCTGCAACCCCGGCGTGTTTACACAGAGCCGTGCTCTGGGTTCCACGCGGTGTAAGGGGCTCTTACTCTTAGGTCCGCCCTCTTCACCCCTTTGCTTAACGTCTCCCCAAATTGAAAGCTACCCTCGCAGGGAGAATTTTTCAAAAAAAGGCCTGCGAGCCTCGAGATTGATTCTCAAAGAGGAGACACGGGTGTGTTGGGAGCCTTGGGGTGTGTACAGGCTTGTTGGGAGGCTAGTTTGCAAGGCGGGCCCTGGCGGCTGAGGGAGGGGCTCCGGGGCCCACAGGCCGCGGCGGGGGCCACTCACATAGGTCCTTGGGCCCCACTCTCCTCACCCGCAAAGCGGATTTGTTTTTGGGTTTTTTTGGCCGCGTGGTGGCTTGTGGGATCTTAGTTCCCCAACCAGGAGTTAAACCCAGACCCTCGCAGGGAACGCGCCGAATCCTGACCACTGGACCGCCAGGGAGCTCCCTCCTCACCTGTAAAATCGGGATTTAATCAGACACTTTGGCACGGGAGAGGGCCTCAGCCGGAGGAACAGGAGTGGAGGCTCAGGCCCGTTTCGACGGAATCCCTTGATGCGGTTCAATATCCCTCCGCCCCTTCCGTGTTGTTATTTCTCGGGGTCCTCGTGGAGGTGCAACGGGAGGCTGGACCAGAGTGAGTGCTTCCTGTGGACGGGGACCCAAAGCTGCGGGCAGTCAGTTCAGTTCAGTCGCTCAGTCGTGTCTGGCTCTTTGCGATCCCATGGACTGCAGCACGCCAGGCCTCCCTGTCCATCACCAACACACGGAGTTCAGTCAAACTCAGGCATCGGTGATGCCACCCAGCCATCTCATCCTCTGTCGTCCCCTTCTTCTCCTACCTTCAATCTTTCCCAGCATCAGGGTCTTTTCTGATGAGCCAGTTCTTCACATCAAGTGGCCAAAGTATTGGAGCTTCATAGCATCAGTCCTTCAGTGAACACCCAGGACTGATCTCCTTTAGGATGGACTGGTTGGATCTCCTTGCAGTCCAAGGGACTCTCAAGAGTCTTCTCCAACACCACAGTGCAAAAGTATCAATTCTTTGGCGCTCAGCTTTCTTCATAGTCCAACTCTCACATCCATACATGACTACTGGAAAAACCATAGCCTTGACTAGATGGACTTTTGTTGGTAAAGTAATGTCTCTGCTTTTTAATATGCTCTCTAGGTTGGTCATAGCTTTTCTCCCAAGAAGCAAGCATGCATCTTTTAATTTCATGGCTGCAGTCACCATCTGTATTGATTATGGAGCCCCCCAAATAAAGTCTCTCACTGTTTCCATTGTTTCCCCATCTATTTGCCATGAATTGATGGGACCAGATACCATGATCTTAGTTTTCTGAATGTTGAGCTTTAAGCCAACTTTTTCACTCTCCTTTTTCACCTTCATCAAGAGGCTCTTTAGTTCTTCTTCGCATTCTGCCATGAGGGTGGTGTCATCTGCATATCTGAGGTTATTGATATTTCTCCTGGCAATCTTGATTCCAGCTTGTGCTTCTTCCAGCCCAGTGTTTCTCATGATGTACTCTGCGTATAAGTTAAATAAGCAGGGTGACAATATACAGCCTTGACGTACTCCTTTTCCTATTTGGAACCAGTCTGTTGTTCCATGTCCAGTTCTAACTGTTGCTTCTTAACCTGCATACAGATTTCTCAGGAGGGAGGACATCTCTTTAAGAATTTTCCACAGTTTGTTGTGATCCACATAGTCAAAGACTTTGGTGTAGTCAATAAAGCAGAAATAGATGTTTTTCTGGAACTCTCTTGCTTTTTTGAAGATCCAGCAGATGTTGGCAATTTGATCTCTGGTTTGTCTGCCTTTTCTAAATCCAGCTTGAACATCTGGAAGTTCTCGGTTCGTGTACTATTGAAGCCCGACTTGGAGAATTTGGAGCATTACTTTGCTAGTGTGTGAGATGAGTGCAATTGTGCGGTAGTTTGAGCATTCTTTGGGATTGCCTTTCTCTGGGATTGGAATGAAAACTGATCTTTCCTAGCCCTGTGGCCACTGCTGAGGTTTCCATGTTTGCTGGCATAAAGGAAGCATTTTCGGAGCCCTGGTGTGTGCCAGGTTCTGCCCGTGGGACGCTCTCTGTCTCCAGGGCCGCAGACATTACTATTTACTAGCCGTGTGACTGCGTGTGCAGAGAAACACAGTGTGCAGGGGGTGCTTTTTGAGATGGGGACCTATTATTTGGTTCTCCAACATCCCTGACCGGTGTGGGAATACCGGTATTCTTCAGAAAAGAACTGGAGGTGCAGAGAGGTTGAGGGCCATGCTCGAGGTCACACAGCTGTCCCGGCCAGAGTTTGGGCTCAAGTCTGGGGGCCAGCAGAGCTGTTACATAGGCCCCCTTCTTGCTGGCATCAGTCTCCCTGACTGTGAAGTAAGGGGCCTCTTTCTTTTTCTGGCTGCGCTGGGTCTCAGTGGGAACACTTGGGATATCTTCGCTGCCACGTGGAGGACCTTTCGTTGCGGCGTGGGGGATCTAGTTCCCTGAGCAGGGATCAAACTCAGGCACCCTGCGCTGGGAGCATGGAGTCTTACCCTCTGGACCACCAGGGAAGTCCCTAAGAGGGTTTCATGTTCTCTGATCTTTGTGGGCCATGAGGAAGGGTGGCCACCTTGTCCTGAGTCGGTGTCCCTCCTGTGTCTCCTCTGGACTGCTCCCCGCCCCTCCCCACCAGGCTTCAGAGCGTGGCCGCCGGTACGTGAGTCCCTTCCAGGGCCAACAATGCAGCTGCGGAGGCCAGGCAGCCCGTCTCGGTCTGCAGACACATCTTCGCTCTGCTGACAGCTGCACATTTCCTGGGACGCAGAGCACCCCGGCTTCTGGAGAGGCATGAGCGGAATTCCGGGCTTGCTGTCCTGGCATGCTAGGAGCCGACGATTTGCTAACTGCTAGGGACACCTGTTTTCTGATGAAAACTTGGCCTGTGGGCCCTGCCTTTTGGCCCCTCCAGCTGTGGAGCAGAGGGAGCAGCTGGGCCCCAGTAGGGTGGGCGTCTGGGGGAGCCGCGTGGTCAGCGGGGAAACTAGAGTACAGGGCTCAAGGGCGTTCCAGGTTGCAGAGCTCCGCCCATCTCAGCTGCAGGGTCGGCAGGGCCTGACCAGGGAGCAATGTCCGCCTCTGAGGCTGGTCGTCACAGCGTCCCAGATCCCGCCACTTGGTGGTCGGGGGCAGTGGAGGCTGGGCCCTGGGAGGGGTTCCCATGGTGACAGATGTTCTGGACAGCCCGTGCTGCTGGCCAGCAGCGGCCCAAGTTGCCTGCTCTTTCTGCCCACTCCATTCCTGGTGAGCCGAGGAGGAGGAGGGGACAAGGTGTGGTGAGGCCCAGCCACAGGCCGGGGTGAAGTCTGGCCAGGTCTGTGCACCCCACCCGCAGACCTGTGACCTCTCCTCTGACCCCAGCGCCCCGCCAGGCCTCCCGGCCTCTCCAGGTCCCCAGGCTCTCAGGGCCTGCCTCCCAGTCTTCCTGAAGACGATCTCACCGCATGTCACTTCCCAGTCCCAAAGCTGCAGTGACCGGCTTCTGTCCACAATACAGAAGCCAAGTTCGAGATCTAGCGGGGGAAGCGCTCTCTGCCTCAGATCCTCCTCAGTTGCCATCTCCTCCTGGAACCCTGCTCATGCCTCCAGGACACCTGAGCCCCATCTCACCTGATTCGGGACCAAGTTACACGGCTGCCTATCCGGAGAAGGCTGTTGGAGACTAGGGACCTGGCCAAAGCCCTCTCTCACGCCCTCCCACCCCCTGCACAGGTGTGCAGACCTGGTTGCTACTCAGAAAATGTCAGCAGCCCCTTTTACTTTGGAATTTCAACGGCAGAAAATCTAACTTCGTGGTTTTGACTCATGAAAAGTAATTTGCTGTGTATCAGAAGGTTCATGGGAACTTGATTCCTAATGTTAACGAGTAATTTTTTTAAAAAGTAAAATCGTGACTCTTATAGAAATATAAAATAAACATATATCAAAGAGTCTACTGAACTCATTCATTAAGTGAGGGAACCGGCAAGATGTTACCATCAGTTGAAAGGAGACACAAGGTCAGACACATTTACGGAATAGAAATGTTGAAATGAACTTGGAGGCAAAACTGGTTTTTCCACTGTGGGGGAGGGTTGTCCCAGGACGAGAATTATTTGCATTGCTATCAATCTTCTATATTGCAAAGGAGCTCAAAGACAATACAAGGCCCAGGAAGTGAAAAAGCGAGAAAATGTTAGTGGCTCAGTCCTGCCTGACTCTTTGCAATTCCAAGGACTGTACCCCTCCTGGCTCCTCTGTCCGTGGAATTCTCCAGGCAAGAATATTGCATTTGGTAGCCATTCCCTTCTCCAGGGTGTCTTCCAGACTCAGGGATCAAACCCAGATATCCTGCACTGGATTGAACCCAGATCTCCTGCACTGCAGGCAGATTCTTTACCACCTGAGCCACCAGGGAAGCCATAAGGCCCAGAAACCCCAGAACTCAGAACCAGATAACCTAAGGGTGTGTACCAAGGATGCATATAGCTTCCCATTGGCGACACCAGGAATGGTTTTTTGGCTTAGCTCAGTGTTCATTCCACAAATAGCTCACAACTGGAGACAACCCAAATGTCCATCGATAAAATAGATAAACCATACAGGGCAGTGATACTCATTTCGCATGCCACAGATGCATGCAACAAGACGGATGCGTCCTGCAGACTTAATGTTGAATCAGAGTGACACAGGAGGATACTTGCTACAGGCTGAACACTGTCCCCTGAAGATACCCAGAGCTTCCCTGGGACCTGTAAATGTTAGCTTATTTGGAAGGGTCTTTGAAGATGTGCTAGATTAAGGATCATGAGATGGGGGGTTTATCCCGGACTATCTGGCTGGGCCCTAAAGACCAGCATGAGTGTCTTACCTAAGAATCAAAGGGAGGTCTCACACAAACACAGCAAAGACCTCACCCCAAGGAGGTCTCACACAAACGCAGCAAAGACCTCAGCCCAAGGAGGTCTCACACAAACACAGCAAAGACCTCAGCCCAAGGAGGTCTCACACAAACACAGCAAAGACCACGGTAAGAATCAAAGGGGGGTCTCACACAAACACAGCAAAGACCTCAGCCCAAGGAGGTCTCACACAAACACAGCAAAGACCACGGTAAGAATCAAAGGGGGGTCTCACACAAACACAGCAAAGACCTCAGCCCAAGGAGGTCTCACACAAACACAGCAAAGACCACAGCCCAAGGCAGAGGTCGGAACGAAGCAGCGATAAGCGAAGCAGCATCAAGAAATGTAGGCCGCCGGCAGAAGGCAGAGAATACAAGGACCTTCCAAGGAGACTCAGAGCTGCTCACTCCTAGGGGTTGGTACTTGCCGCCTCCAGAACTGTGAGATGATATGTTCCTGTAGTTGTAAGCCACCCAGGTTGTGGTAACTTGTTACTGCGGCCCTTGGAAATCAATACGATAGAATTTCGCATGTTTAAAGTTCAAAATTGGCCAATATTCATCCAAAGTTAGAGGTCAGAATGTGGTGACCCTTGGGGAAGTTGCAGTGTTGGCAAGGGAGAGGGGAGACTTGGCAAACAGCTCCAGTTCTTTTTCCTGACCTTCAGATTTTTCTATTTCATTGATTCGTATGCTTATTTTGCATACGTTTATATTCAGTTCGGTTCAGTCGCTCAGTCGTGTCCGACTCTTTGTGACCCCATGAATTGCAGCACGCCAGGCCTCCCTGTCCATCACCATCTCCCAGAGTTTACTCAAACTCACATCCATCAAGTTGGCGATGCCATCCAGCCATCTCATCCTCTGTCGTCCCCTTCTCCTCCTGCCCCCAATCCCTCCCAGCATCAGAGTCTTTTCCAGTGAGTCAACTCTTCGCATGAGGTGGCCAAAGTACTGGAGTTTCAGCTTCAGCATCATTCCTTCCAAAGAACACCCAGGGTTGATCTCCTTTAGAATGGACTGGTTGGATCTCCTTGCAGTCCAAGGGACTCTCAAGAGTCTTCTCCAACACCACAGTTCAAAAGCATCAATTCTTTGGTGCTCAGCTTTCTTCACAGTCCAATTCTCACATCCATGCATGACCACAGGAAAAACCATAGCCTTGACTAGACGGACCTTTGTTGGCAAAGGAATGTCTCTGCTTTTCAATATGCTATCTAGGTTGGTCATACCTTTTCTTCCAAGGGGTAAGCGTCTTTTAATTTCATGGCTGCAGTCACCATCTGCAGTGATTTTGGAGCCCAAGAAAATAAAGTCTGACACTGTTCCCACTGTTTCCCCCTCTGTTTCCCATGAAGTGAACTACAGTCTAATATATTAGTCTTTTATATTAGATTGTCCTCCTCTGCGCAGTTCTTACAGGGCTGGCATTAGGTCTAAATGATGTTGAGACCTGTTTGAACTGTAAAGGCCAAAACGGATGCAACACGAATGCCCTTCATGGTCACCAGGCATTTGCTGGCTGCTGGGCATCACACCAAGCTCCCTTCATGCATTATCCCACTTAATCCCCAAAACCCGTAACAGCTCCCATTTTGTAGATTAAGAAACTGAAATGCAAAGACAAATGGTTCGAAAGTGAGGAAGCCAGGATTTAAACCCAGGCTGTCTGGTGATGAGGACCATGAGTCAAGTCCTACCCACATGTTGGATTATCTCCAGGCTATTAAACCGTCGTGGCTATTCCGATTTTTTTTTAAAAAGGTACAGATCATCATGTAAAGTAGGCCATCAGGGAAGCCCATAGTAGACTACCATTTGTGGTATATATAAAGAGAGAATCAAAATAACCAATCTGGTTATTTTGGATATTTGCTTATATTCATAAAATTTTTTTAGGAGGGTATCAAGAAACTCAATGCAGTTAGTTGCAGCTGGGAAGAGCAACTACAGCAAGCGAGTTGGGGTGGAGAAGGCGCTTTCTGAACTTTTAAACATGTGAATGTATTAGAAATTTATTCAGAAGCAAAAAAGGAACAAAGATTTATATTAATAAAAACCACCAGAGAATTACGTGAACAACTTTACGCCAATGGTTTTGAAAACATGAACACTTTCCTGCAAACATATAACTCTGTAAAAATGATATGGGAAGACATTGTCTAGACTTACAACGGTTAATGCTGTGCTTATTTTAAAACCTGCACCCCATCTCTTCCAAGACCTCCGGGGGGTACCGGGAGGGCAGGGCTTCTGTGTTTTTCTCACCACTGTCCACCTCAAGCCCAGCTCTGTCCCTGGCACGCTGTAGATACGTGCTGCATGAAGGCTGGACCTTTGGGCTAAGCCGAACCTTGGGACAGGTTGGGGGGAGCGCTAACGCATCACTGGGCCACGCTCGGAACAGCCGCCAGGAGAATCCAGCGCCGAGCGCGTCCGTCACCCGGAGCGCCCGCGAGAAGCCTTACGCATGCGCACTGCTGCCCGAGGCCAGTCGGACGGTACGGCGCCTGCGCGATTCCGGGCCGGGGGGAGGGGGGACGCGAACGGGGCCGAGCGGCCGGCGCCTGCGCAGCGGTGCTTATGGGCGGGACTTGCGCTGCGCCTGCGCAGTCCTCGGCGGCCGTGGGGGGACGGACAAGAGGCGGGCCCGGGGGCGGGGGTGCCGTGAGGGAGGCTGGGCCGGGCCGGGCGGACGGCGCCGCGGGGTTGGCTGCCGCCCTGAGGCCGGACTCAACGGATTCGGGCCGCGCCACCGGGCGAGCTCGCCGCCCGGCCCCAGCCCGCGGAGCCAGCGAGCGAGCGAGGCGGCGGCGGCGCGCGGTAAGAGCCTGCTCCGGGCCCCCTCAGCGCGAGCGACGGCCAGCGCGCCTCTTCTCCGCGCCGCCCGCGCGGCCCGGCCCCGGCGGCCCCGCGGACCCCGGCGGCCCGCGCCTGCGCCGTCCCCTCCCGGGCCCCCCGGCCCGGCGCGCGCCTGCGCCGGCCGCTCCCCGGCCCCCGAGCCGCCCGCGAGGCCGCCGCGGCCGGCAGCCTCGCCCCCCGACCCCGGCCGCCCGGGGCCAGGCCGGCTCCGCGCGCGCGCCCGCCGCCGCCCTCCCCTCGCGCCCCAGGAGCGGCCGGGGCCACCGCTCCACAGCCCGCGGCCAGCAGTGCTCTGGCCCCCCAGCCCCCGGCTGGCTCCCTGGCCCGGGCCTCTTGCGGGCTCCGTTTCCGTCGGCCGCGCGCCTCCCCACC
Source organism: Bos indicus (assembly GCF_029378745.1). Lineage (NCBI taxonomy): Eukaryota > Metazoa > Chordata > Mammalia > Artiodactyla > Bovidae > Bos > Bos indicus. The sequence continues at coordinate 71,610,303 of NC_091776.1, read as the reverse complement.
TGCGCCCCGCTCTGTGCTGGCAGGGTCAGCCGGGCGGGCGGAGGGTCCTTAATTCTCCAAACCCGTTTCACTGCCTCCGGTTGAACGTGAATACTCTTGTTGCCGAGGACATCTTTGCATTTCCCGCAATCCGGTCATTGTATGGCTTCAGTGGTTAACGCTTAAGGCATCGGAGTTGGTCTCTGGGCAGCTCCCCTGGAGATAGATGACTTGGGAAAAAGAAATCAGTGACCACATAGTTTCGGCCTGCTTAACAAAACCGAGGAAGAATCCCTGTGATCAGTCAAACGCAAGAGAATCTGGGTTTACTGATGCCCTTGGTAATTCTCCGGCAAGCACGCGAGGACCCGAGGGAAATGACCATAAATTCGTCCTCCTGTATCGATTATGAGGGAAATGTCTTTTTTTTTTTTTTTAAGGCATCTCCAGACATTGACAATGTTTCGTAAATTTGCAAGAGATGCAAGAAACTACAGATAATGTTTTGCTATCACCCCGGGAGCTGCATCTTGAGATGAAATCAGAGCCTGGGGGCTTGGTAGATACAGCAGACATCAGTACCTATGGATAGCTTATCAAATAAAGACATCGGTGAAGGGTGTAGGCTGTGAGGAGAAGTGGGGTATTGGCCTGGGTAAGATTTTTTTTCCTATAAAGAGATAGCTGGTCCGCTAATTTTTTTTCCTCTCCTTTTCTCCTTTGATGGCACTCCAAGCAGTCTTTAAAGACTCATCTTGAGACAGCTGGAGGATGCTCTTTGCTCAATTGCCTGTGCGCATTCTTGGTATGTAGGGATTTTCTTGACGTTCATTTTTAGTAAGACAGTGAACATTGTGCCGTGGTAAAGCCTTACGCCGCGCACCTAGGCAGCAGTCCAGATACCTGAGTGTCCAGTTCAGCATCGTAGTGAGTGGAAGGTGATTACAGTGGTTGTGGCTGAGGTGAGGCCTGTATCAGAATTTCTGTTTTAAACAGCTTCTGGGGGTGCGTATCTGCCTTGCGTCGTCTTGAGACGGGGTTTCTGTGAGGCACAGGCTCTCTATAGCTGACTCGACCCAGCGCATCTTGTATTTCAGATCACGTGTGCGCGCTCAGTCACGTCTGACTCTTCACGACCCAGTGGACTGTAGCCCGCCAGGCTCCTCTGTCCGTGGAATTTTCCGGGCAAGAATACTGGCATGGGTTGCCATTTCCTACTCCAGGGGATCTTCCCGACCCAGGGATAGAACCCCTGTCGCCTACATAGGCAAGAGGATTCTTGACCACGAGCGCCGCCTGGGAAGCCCGTATTTCAGATGACTCAGGTGGTAATACTGCTTTGGTTCAAAGTAATTATCAGGGTTGGGTTTCGTAATGCATTCAGACTTGGTGTATAACCATACACATTCAAATCACATGGCTCACGTATGCGTGGTTATTATGCAGTAGAGGAAAAGCAGCAAGGCGTTAGGCGAGGTAAACGCTCTTTGTGGCTTCGGGCAAGTCAGCTTTCTGGGCGCCATTTCCCCACGTGTAAAGGTGGCATTTGGAAATGGAGATGGAAGGGCTCTGCTTGAGGAGTCGGCTTTAATGTTCAGTGGCTCCTTGGCTACTTAGTCCTCTCCAGCCAGAGGTAGAACTGGGCCTTCTCACCAGTTCCATGACACTGTGGTCCTTAAAGATTGGAGAGGTGGGGTTGGAAAGCTGCGGTGAACAGACCGTGGTCAGGCCATGAAACGAAGTGTTGAGTGGGCTTCAGTGTGTTAAAGAACAAGGACAGTATAGAGAGTTCTTTGTAAAACTAAATTTATTCAGTTAAAAGGCTGTTCTTTCTAAAAATGCCATTTTCTGGATGTTAAAGCATCTTTTATGGCATGATGGGGATAGTAAATGGTGGTGTATGGGATTGTAAATGGCAACTACCAGGTTCGTTTCCTTATCACAATAAGATTTTTTTAGAAAAAAAGAGAACCTAGAATCTATTGTTTTGCTATTGCAGTAAGGGAGTTTAGGAAAAAGTTCCTGGGGCTTTTGCTGCTAAGAAGATTACTTTTGAAGAGTAAACGTGAGTTTACTTTGTGGTTTGTCACAATCCACAGGCAGGTAAGAAGGCTCTGTTACGTATTAACGATACTTCTATTCTGATCACCCTTTCTACCAGATATAAAATGTCAGGATATTCGTGGGTGTGTGTGTGTGAGCCCAGGCAGGGGAATTCCTCTCGGTGGTTGGAATTGTTCTATTGAGTAGACTGGCTGCTGAGGTAAAGAACCCCTGTGGGGATTCGCAGTCAGCTGGGAAGTCTTTCAGTACGGTGGCCCGTCTTTGGCTGTGAAGCACCGTGACCATCAAGAAGTCAGGCTGTGCTGCCGGGAGACATGGCCGGCGCCATCCGTTTTAGAGTGCGTGTGTAACCGATGGCCTTTGTGTCCAAGAAATCTTAAGCATTTTTAAAGATTTAAAACTCTTAACAGATTTCGAGTTATCGTAAATTTTTTTTGTACATATAAAACTGCAATGTATAATGTGTATCAGACATGCATTTTTAAGGTGTCTCAAAATATTATAATCTCTAATTCCTGAAATACTCATTTTCTCCTTGGAGGACGGACTGCTCTCACTTACCTCTGAGTGCTCCAGTTTCGGAGGAGAACGCGGTAACTCTGTAACGGACATTTGTCCACAGAAAAGAGGGCAGATGTGTTTTTCCTGACCTTTCCTCACGTCCTCATTGTCCTGGCTTTATTTTTTTGGTTAAATCCTGAGGTTTGCTCCTGCCTGTCTTTCTAAAATGTTAATCTGCTGAGTTACTGCCCCGCCCCAGCACAATTTAAAACCCTTCAATGCCGCCCGCCCCGCCCGTACTCACACATCTCCTGCTGGAACGCTCTGCTTTCACCTCGTCCTGCAAACTGTCTCCCGCAGGCCCGTCCAGCCCCCTCGCCGTAGGGTTTGGCCCCTGGTGCCTGACGCAGAGCAGGGTGCAGAGACCCTCGGGCCCGGCCCCTCCAGAGGTCCACTGGCCTTGCCAGCCCTGCGACACCTCCCAGCCACGCACGCCAACTTGCGGAGTCCATTTAATTGTGTCTTAGCGTCTCCTTCAAATCTGGCTTCTTGGTAGAGGAGACTCGGTAATGTCTGTTTTATCAATAGAAATGAGGCGGGCATCATCTTTACTTGTTGCATATTGTCTCTTTTCCCCTCCTTGCGAACCTTCTGCCTTGTGATTTTTAAAAATCTGATGTTACTGAATGGTAAAATTTTAAGAAATGAAGATGTCAAATTTCAAGTTTGTCTTTTGTGCATATAGCCCAGGGAAAACAGGAATGTTAAAGGGGAAAAAGTACTTTGTCTCTTAAAAAAAAACCAAAACCCATATTGCACTACTTTTCAAAAGAACTGAGTTTATACCAAAGAAAAAAGAGAGATCGATCCTGATTAAGTTTAGAAAACAGGCAAAGAAACTGGCAACAGGGTTAAAATTTGTCAAGAAATACTTGTTAAAAATGAAAGTTGTCCCTTTCTTCCTCTCTCCCTTCTCATGTTCTTGGAGAAAGTCCCAACTCAGCCATTTTCCCGGGACACCTTGTCCCCCAGGAAGTCTTGAGGCAGTTTGTTAAAGCTGCTTTTTCCACAGCAGTCACAACTGGACTCCTTTCTCCCATGAGGGACCCTTTTCCTCCCACGTAGGAGACACCAGTGTCCCGAGTCCCACTCCTTTCTTTCCCTGGAAGCGTCTCCCGGTCACAGCTGTTGTGCTCACCAGGCCCAAGAGTTCTTGAGCAGGAGGATACAGAGTTTTCTCCTTGCATACTTTTTTGGAAAACGGAAAACAAAACCTTGATGGGTTTGTCTCAGTCTTTCCCTGGCCTCACAGCTCGCCAGATCTTAGTTCCCCAACCACAGATTAAACCTGGGCCCCCAGCAATAAAAGCACCAAGCCCCAGCCACTGGACGCTGGGCAGTCCCGTGGTTCAGGTCAGTCTTCAATCTTCCGTCCCGGCTTCTAGTTCTTCTCTCTTCCTGGGGTCGGCGTTTTCTGCAGACCCCATCACGCCATTGCACTTGCTCAGCTGTGCTTCACCTCTCCTGTTACACATTATCTGCTGGGTTTTTCAAGCCTGGTTCCTTCATTTATATTGTTTTTTTTGGCCGTGCTGCGAGGTTTGCAGGCTTAGGTCCCCAGCCGAGGGTGGAACCTGCACCCCCTGGATTGGAAGCTCAGAGTCATAACCGCTGGACCACCAGGGCAGTGCCTGGTTTATTCCGCTTTTGGCTGTTACGGATGATGCTGCTGTGAACCTCCATGTACAGGGTTCTGTGTGGACAGATGTATTCTCTTGTCTCAGATGTGTGCCTAGGAGTGGGATCGCTGGGTCACATCGCAGCAACGTTAAGCCTTTAGCGTCATCACCAACTGTTCTCCACAGCTGCTCCATTTTACAGCCCCTCCAGGCCATGTCACGTTCTGAGTTCTCCACTTCCTAATCAGTGTATGGGTATTCAGGGGGTACTTTTAAAAACATGGGACCTTTTTGGTCCTTCTGCTTTTTGTTTTTCTCACTCACTTGATACTTCTGGAAATTCTATTAAATTAGCTCGTACCAGTCTGACTCATTATGATGAATAGCTTCATAGTCTTGATAATATTCCATAGTGTAAATATACTGTGTATTCATTCAGTTCAGCAGATAGTAAGAGGCTGCTATGTATCAGGCACCGATTTAGACTCGGAGGCGATGAAACATGATGCTCTGTGCTCTTAGAGTTTACTTTCTAGTAAGCGTGGGGGTGAGACCTCAAGAAATAAACAGGTAGCATAGCCTAGGGTTTCACCAGGGCAGTCTGAGTCTGTGGCAGCTTTCTGAGGAGCACCTATGAGCTACCAAGGCTAAACGGCCCTAAATGTTGTTGCAGGTTACTTTAAGGAGAAGGTAGAAACATTTTAGTAAAATAAAAAATAGGAGAAAATAAATAAAAGATCTAACTGGTTGATGTGGCTGAAGAGTTCTGGGCGATCCACTGATCTGTGGTCGGGTGGTCAGGGCAGGAGTCCTTGGTGAGCAAGTTAGCACGTTTATGAATTGCATCCAAGTCCTCGTACTCCAGTGCTTTGGCCGCCTGATGTGAAGAGCTGACTCACTGGAAAAGACCCTGATGCGGGAAAGATTGAAGGCAGGAGAAGGGGACGACAGAGGATGAGATGGCTGGATGGCATCACTGACTCGATGGACGTGAGTCTGAGTGAACTCCGGGAGTTGGTGATGGACAGGGAGGCCTGGCGGGCTGCAGTCCATGGGGTTGCAAAGAGTCGGACACGACTGAGTGACTGGACTGAGCCTCTTACCCTGGTGCCGAGTAATAGACGCCCCTCCGCGGGGGCCAGGTGAAGGGCGTGGGGGTGCTTTCTGAAGGGCGCCGCTGAGAGGACTTCGGGGGACGTGGCAGAATTTCGCACCCCAGTCTTGTTTTCTTCCTGAACTTTCTGTACTTACTATGTGGCCCTTTGAATTATTGAGGTTGTCCCTCCAGTAAAGCCTAAATTACTCGTGGTGAAGCCTAGGGAAAACAGTTTGGATCATCTGAAATGGTTAGGCCTGGAGGGCATTCCCTCCAGCGAGGGCAGCTTTGTATTGATATGCAACCTAGCTGGGCCTGCGCTGATCTTTCTGTGTTGGCCCTGGGGGTCAGGCAGGTAAAATAAATGTTTGGTTCTGATTTTGGTTTTTTATTTGACTTTGAAATGAAGTTAGAAATGCACACCTTCGTGTTACCCATCCAGGTGACAGGCCAGCTCCATCATCAGGGGATGCTGGTCATCATGAATAATCAGAATGTCACTCTAATGAGTAAAATATTATCCTGCGGAAGTTTTGGGGGGCAGTTCGGTTACTAATGAGCCTCGTATTTTGAAAAAGCAACAAAACAAAACACGCCTGCAGGCTTGTGTTGCAGTAATGTTCCCGAAGGTCTGGTGTAATGTCATATAATGTACTATATATAAATGCCAGCCTGGTGCTGCCTCGCTGCGCAGGGTCTCCCTCTCCTCCTCCCCTGGTTCTGCTTCTGGCCCTCCTTCCCACCCCCAGCACACATGTGCTTACTGGGGTTGGGTTCTAGCACTTTATTTACCAAACTAGTTTAATTCATAAGATTTATGAGGTTTAGGTTATTAGTAGGTGGAATCTAGTGAGCCTCCGTGGCAGCGTGGTTGAAAACCACACATCCCACCTGTACCGTTTGTTATAGGGTCCTCTCACAACACGTTGTAAAGTAGTTAGCACGACTGTTACTTTCCTTATTTTATAAATGAGGAGACGAGGTTAAGAATGCAGAGTTCACCAGGGGCCGCGCTCGGCTTTGAGCCCAGGTTTCCCGTGTTCTTTCCACTGTGATCTGCTTTTCAGCTGGAATGCTCTGCCCTGCGGTTGAAGGAGCCGCAGCGCCCTCCCGCCTGGAGCACAGAAGGTGGGGCTGGGCATTGTTCCTCTTGAGGTTGAACTGTTTGAAGAGCCTTCACGTGGAAAGAGCACTGGATTGATTTTGTGCTGCTTTGGCAGGTCCCCTAGTAAATGGCAGTCACTGTCGCACTGACGTTCGGCTCCACATGTGAGAACCTGCCCGAGAACTGAAGGGGCCCCTGGTGACGAAGGCTGGCGGGCGGGGCTGGCCGCGGTGCCCCCGGCCTCGCAGGCCCACCCTGCTTCCCCTCCTCTCCCGAGTCTCGCCTCTCCTCCCTGCAGCCCCTCAGAGCCAAGCTCTGCGTACGGGACTGTCATCTGACAGTTACTGGTGACTTTGGTTCATTTTTCTCACGTATGCAGTCCGTCTTCACTCCTTCCATGTTTTAAATACAGTGACAGATATTAATTTGGAATTTGTCATTTTTTTCTCCAATGCTGTTTCTGTAGGGATTTTTTTTTTTAAGCTGGAAATAAAAATTGAAGGCGGGGGATTTATTGCATGAGAGTCTCTGCTGAACGGCTAACAAAGGGTTTCCTTTCTCCCCCAGGGTTTATTATCCTCAGAGCTAACCCCTCAAGGCCGCTGTGCTGTTCCAGTCCTCGCCGCACGTGGCTGCCCATTGCGTGGGCGCTCTGTCTGTCCGGCCAAGGCGTCCCGCAGGTGTGGAGAGGGTGGTCAGCCGCGGCCGCGTCTGCATCGAGGCCACAGAGTGGCTTCAGAGAAGGGCTCCCCGTCCCTGAACTGCCTTGCAGATGAAGCTTCAGAGTGTGGTGAGGTCAGGGAGAGGCCTGCCCCCCTCTAGCCGCTGGTTGCTTTGTGCACAGCAGTTACTGTTTCGTCTGCCGTGCTGTCGGGAGCCTGGAGCTTAGACGTGTTCGCCCTGCTGCGTCTCAGGAGGGAACCGGGGCGTTCCAGGTGACTGGGGCTGGAAGGGGTGACGGGCAACTGCCCTGAAAAGGAGATTCCCTCAGGAAACAGGCCAGTGGGAAAGTGAGGCCGGCAGACTCCCCTGCGAAAAGTTCCCTGCGATGCTCGTGAAAGCCGGTGACGTTCCCCCACTGTTCCTGGGGCCCCGAGAGCTGCATCGCGGTGCCTGTCCGAGGGTCTTGCCGACCCAGCCTAGTGCGGGAAGCCCCCGTTCACCTGGTGTCTGCTGCTGACCTCCCGGCCCGGCCCCGCGCGAGTGGGAGCCTTTGCTGAGTGGAGGGCCCGGCCGTGCGGTTGGCGTAGGGGCCTCGCTGATTGTTAGCTGCCTCGGAATCTGTTGCTGGGTAACTTTCACTCACTACTGCTCTTCCTGCTTTCCTGGACCTTGTGAAGTTTGGAAACGGCTGTTTGGAAAGAGGAAGTAAGAAGTCAGGATGAGGGAATTCGCCTCTGTGGGGCAGGGAGGAAGTGTGTGCAGCTCACCCTGTGGTGGGACTCCGGGCCTCCACCCAGAGGTGTGAGAACTGACTCCTGGACGTGAGTAGCGTGTCCAGAGTCGTGCGGCTACTGTGTGGTGGAGCTGGCACTTGGACCCAGGTTCCGCCTGAATGACCCACGTCCTCTCCTCTAGTGCACGGTCTCCCTTGTGTTTTGGAGTCCTTAGGAGGGATGATTGTTTTTTAAAGCTGAAATAGTTAAATTACTCATTTACAGTAAATCAGGTTAGATAGGCAAGGTTCTCAGAGATAGGATTTGGTCCTTGGGGGAAATGTTTTGAATTTAAGAAATAGTTTTGGAGGGATAGAATCCGAAGACCCTCCCACCAACTTGATTTTGGGGTGAGCTGCTGTGCCCTTTGTAGGAAGGTCTCTTGTCCCTGATATCTGTTACTAGTAGCCCAGAGTCTGCTAAGTCAGGTAATGTTGTTTTCAAGTTTTACTTGTTAAGAATTAGAATGAAGTACTAGGAAGAAAGATTGATCTCACGTGTTCTGTTTTCTTGACACACAATTGGTTGTGTCGTACTGAATTTCTGATGCGTGATTGAGTTTGGAGTTCGGGTGTGAGATTGTTACTCACGCAGTAAAGACAAATGGTGTGACCCTCAGTTGGCAGCAGCGGCCGGTGTGCTTGGGTACACGGTGAGGCTCAGCGTCTCACACGGAAGCATGCGCCGTGACATTTGGATCTCAGAAGGAAGTGCTTGCCTCGGCCTTCCTCTGTCCCTCCTGCATCCTCATCCTGCCGCTGATAAGCGCCCAGCAGAGTCCTTTACTTGGTTGCAGGACGTGGTGAGGGGCCGTGCCCTGTGTCACAGGGGTCTGGAGAGCGCTTCCAGGATTTCCCCTGACACGCAGGTCCCTCCAGCGGCGGATTGGGCCCCTCCGGTCCTGGCTTCGATTCCGCCTCTCGGATATTTGGCTCCCCCTCTCTGTGTGGTCCTTAGAAGATGCGCATGGCACTGGCCCTGCCTCCTCGCCCCGGGTGTGGGGCCCGGAGAGGCCTGCCCGTGCCGCCCTCGTGTTCACCGTGCGGGAAGGCGCGCCTTCCTGCCGTCCGCCTTCCTGCCGTCCGGGGCCTCTGAGCCACGCCTGTCCTGAGACTGCTTCCAAGGTGGGGGGCTCTCACCCGGCAGACCCTGGACTTGGGGATGATGGGCCAGCGGGGAGCGCTGTGTGAAGCGGGCGCCGGGCGCAGCGCTGGGCCAGCTTTCGAGGCTTGGAGGGGCCCCGGCGCACGGCCTCGGACTCTGGGTCCGGAGCTCTGTGGAGGACTGGCTGACCGCGCCTGCCTCCCTGCTGCCGAGCCTGTGCCCAGCTCCGGTTGCCAGGTGAGCTCCTGGACGCCAGCTGCACTTACGTTGTGGGTGAAGAGCGAATACTTTCAGGTCCAGGTGCGTTGCAAAGGTTGCGGGGCAGCGTACAGTGAGGCCTGCTGTGGTCCCAGTGCCGGGGGACGGGGCTGGGCAGGGGCGCAGCGTGGCCGAGGCGGGCTCCGGCCTGAGGTGTGCAGGGGAGTGGGCACGCCCTGAGGGGCTGTCCCGCCTGAGAGGCGGGTGGTGTGGAGTGCTGGGGCGGAGACAGGGGCTCCAGGCTGTGCTGCCCTCCTGGCGTAGACGCTGGAAGAGGGCTGCAGAAGGGGTGGGCACGGAGACAAGGGTTGTGTTGGCTACCGCCTGCCTTGGGGGCTGGTACTCGTCTCCACTGGGGTTCAGCGTCTCACCACGGCCGCGCCTGAGACTGAGGAGGGCGGCCCGTCGTGGGGAGCCTGGTCGACACTGCTCATGCCCTGCCCTCGGCGGCCATCCGCGGGAGGCTCAGGTCTGCTCGCCTCCGATGAGAGTAAGGAGGTGACCTGCTGTGCGTGGAATCCTGGGCAAAGCACCCCGCAGGCAGTGGACCCTCAGGGTTTAGTCCCCCGCCTTCCCTCTCACCGGTGTGCTGTCGGGGCACCGGACCGTAGTGGCTTTTCACCGTCCGTCTGGGGCCGTGGGTCTGCCCGGCAGCCAGCGAGGAGACCGCAGGAGGCACAGGTCAGCGCGAGCCCCTGTGAGCCCCTGCAGCTCCGAGCCGCCTCCGAGCCGTTGTCCTTTCCCAGAAAACGTGGTTGGAAATCAGGGGTGTAACTGGCCCGTGTCATAACTGTTCCCTGTTCTTCCAGCCAGTTCTGTTGGGTTGGCTTTCTCAGCTCAACAGGATGTCTGTGTAGACGAGGCCCTATCTATGGTCTGCTGCACAGAGACGAGCATCTTCCTTCCCTCCTGGGTTTAAACCAGGCTTTTCGTGCCAAAGTCAGCCTTGACGCTGTTGATTTTTGGAGTGAGGAGTGTCCTTGAATTGTAGGATGTTCAGCAGCACCCCAGCTGTGACACCAACAATGTCTCCTGACAGTGCCGAGTGTCCCCTGGAGGCCGGAACCGCCCACGTGGTGACCACTGCCTGATCCTCCATGGACAGAGGAAGAAGTGATCCTTTCGGTTTTTCATGAGTTTTCATTTTATCTAATCAGCAAAACACTACTGAAAAAAGATTTCATTTTTATTAAACTGAACTCAAGTTCTAATCTATTTTAATTTGGAAAGACTTTCTTTGTGCTATTGGTAAAACATTTCTCAAATCTGAAATTTTTAGCTTTTATTTTTTTAAGGGATTTATTATATTGTTGCTGCCCCTGCTGCTAAGTCACTTCAGTTGTGTCCAACTCTGTGCGACCTGGTAGATGGCAGCCCACCAGGCTCCCCCATCCCTGGGATTCCCCAGGCAAGAACACTGGAGTGGGCTGCCATTTCCTTCTCCAATGCATGAAAGTGAAAAGTGAAAGTGAAGTTGCTGAGTCGTGTCCGACTCTTTGCGACCCCATGAACTGCAGCCCATCAGGTCCTCCATCCACGGGATTTTCCAGGCAAGAGTACTATTGTTACATTTGAATAATTAGCAAATTACAAAAAATGTTTCTTTCTGTATTTCAGAGTTAAAAATGTTCAAATATATCGAATTGGTATTTTTAATTAAAAGTATGGCCGACAGTTAATTTTGTGAATACAGTATTGTGTAGTTTTGTAACTGCCTGCCAAAAATCTGAGCATAAAGCCATGGTTTGAAAGGGTCATGAATAAACATTTTCTTTTTGTAAATATTCAAAAACCTTGGCTGAGCAGGGAAAGGAGGCTCAAATTTTCTTGCATTCTGAGAGTTTGAACTTTGGGAACTGATTTGTTTTGGACTGAATCTGGAGAAGTCATTTGTGTACTACAGCCAGAAACTCTTCTGGGCTGGCTTTTTCCAGCCTTGTCACTTATCTGGAATGTTAAGCATTGGCAGTAGTTAAGCGGTCTTTTAGCAGCTTATATTAAAAAGAAGGCCTCCAGGATGGATCTGAAGCGGGCTTTGTGTAAGATTAGGGTTTGTTTGTTTGTTGATTTTGTTGTTCTTTGCAAAGCAGTAAGAAGACTTACAGTTCTCCGTTTGAAAAGATGCAGGGAGCTTCTAGTTGTTTCCACGTGTTCCCTTGTGTTAAGCCCTGCAGAACGACAGAAGCGCCGAGTGCGTGTAAGTGGCTTTTTCTGTGACCAGAGCGGAGAGAGGCGGACTCGCACTTGTTGTGGTTTTTGTTGCTGGTGGTTGGTGCCTTTCTCCTAGTGTCTGGTCAGGAGTTGGAGTTTAGTGGCGAGCTCAGACTCAGGGCAGGCTGCTTACGTGCCGCTCCGGCCTCAGTCTCCTCTTCTGCAGGCACGTAGGGTGGCTCTAACCAACTGTGCTGGTCTGGGCAGCACAGCCCTCCCCCGGCAGCCTGCTCGGGGCTTAAACAGCAACACCAGGAAAGTGTCTCAGCCGCCTCATCACTGTCTGCCTCTCTGCCCCTCACAAAGCTGCATTTTTGAAATGTTCTTCATCCTTGTCTCCTACCCAACCTTTTATTCCATCCCAGTGACATCTGACTTCTCTCCAGCCGTCCCCGCGGAGCGCTGTTGGCCCTGCTTGCCACTGCCCCCTTCTGGTCGACTTCAGCGTCCACTCGGGCACGTGGTCCTGTGGATTTGCCCCCCAGACCCCTCGCCGCCAGCGTGGCCAGGCAGAGAGGAGGTGGCTCTGAGGGGCTGGAAGCGGGAGAGGGGCTGCTTTTTCCTTTCCCTTCCTCTGTGGCCAGGAGAGCGTTTGGAGGGGAGCGCACACTTGGGGTTAGTGGTGGAGGTGGAGGAGAGGCCCGCCGGAAGGCCGCCTTTCCGCGGGGCCGGAGTCTGCGTCACTGGTTTCTGGAAGCAGGGAGAACGCCTCCTAAATGTGCGCATTAGTCGATGGGCCACACCCTAATTTTAGGCAGGCAGTAACATCTGTGTTAACATGAGAAAATTTCATTTTCTCTACCCTTCCCCTTCCCTCTGCCCACTGCCACTCATGGTTTGTTCTCTGTGAGTCTTTTAAATGTTTATTTTTATTATAACATGGGGTTGCAAAGAGTCCGACACGACTGAAGCGACTGAGCGTCAGCAATATAACCTTTAAAAACTGTGGATCGTGATACTAGACATCTGTGGTTTGTGTAATGTTCGAGCTAAATCGCTTCAGTCGTGTCCCACTCTTTGTGACCCCATGGACTATAGCCTGCCAGGCTCCTCTGTCCATGGGATTCTCCAGGCAAGAATACTGGAGTGGGTTGCCATTTCCTTCTCCAGAGGATCTTCCTGACCCAGGGATCAAACCCACCTCTCTTAGGTCTCCTGCGTTGGCAGGTGGGTGCTTTACGACCGGCGCCAACTGGGAAGCCACGCTTACGTAACAGTAAGTGGCGGCTTTTGCTCCTGTTAGAAATGGACTTGAAGGAACTTCCCTGGTGGCTCAGTGGATCAAAACACACCCACCAGGGCAGGGCACATGGGTCTGATCCCTGGTCTGAGGAGATGCCACGTGCCGTGGGACAGCTAAGCCTGTACGACATGCCTGCCCTTTAAAGCCTGAGCTGCAGCACTGTGGAGCCTGTGACTCTGACTCCCGAAGCCTTGCAGTCGCACCCACTGCCTACCAGGGAAGGCCTTCCGAGTCTGTCTGTTTTTTTTTTTTAATGTACGTCTTTAAATGTACTTTCTGGTTGTGTGTTAGAATTCACAGAAAGATTTAAAAAATGTGTATGTTGAGGAATTCAGAATGGAAAGTCTGTTGCATTATGATTTACTTAATCAAAACATTTCTAATTGAAGTTCTTTTCAACATTTTGTTTGATTTTGTAGTACTCATGATTTTATCAATTGGTTATTTGTTTTGATATATTTAGCAACATTTGCTCACAGGCTTCAATTTAGTTTGCTAAATTTCCATTTTCCCTTGACAGTGATTCCTTCTTAGTGTTTTAAGTCTCTTTTCTTTAATTTAAAATTTTAATATTCTTAAATTTTGAATGTGGAGTTTGTGAAGAGAGAGAGAGAGAGATTTAGATTGCTTGGATTGAAACCTTTTTTTGAATTTTAGTGGAGTGTTATCAATATATAACATAAAAACACCATAGCTAATACCAAACACCATAATTTAAACACCAAAGCAGTTTCCTTTTTTTTTTTTAATGGTTCTGATCCTGGTTCTGAGGGTATGAATTATGAGATAGAACGTTTGAATTTCTTTGCTCCTAATCCGTCCTCCTGGCCTTCCCAACAAGGCCAGCAGAGTCAGCGTGACTTCTGCGGGCTGTGCGGGCGGGCCTGGGGCCCCAGTGCGTCTCCTGCTCACCCTTCCAGGGAGCCCCCACCACGCACCGGCAGTGCCTCTGGTGTGTGGTTTTCAGTGGGAAGGAACCGGAGGCAAGTGCTGTGTGTTGACATCTCCGTGCCGCAGTGTATAATTTAATGCAGTAGTGAGTAAAAATACTCGTTAGTCATTCCTGATGAAGGGTTTCTCTGACAGAGAGTCCTTTGAGTTGCTGCTTTTGTTTTAACAAGGCATTAGTCATACTTGGGGCATGCAGTGTGTTGTTATAAATCATGCCAGCTCACACTTGTGCCATCCTTGCTGTGGGCCACCCTGCTGAGCACCGGGGCTTCATTATTTCATTTAATCCTCCCCAAATCCTTATCAGGTGGGTAGTATTATTACCATCCCATTTTATAGATGAGGAAACAGATTTCAGAGAGCCTGACTTACCTGCTTCAGGATACAGATTTGATCAGACACCGCAGGTGGGGCAGTCTCCCAGTGGTGGTGGCTTGGTCAGTAAGGCATGTCCGACTCTTGCGAGCCCATGGACTGTAGCCCTCCAGGCAGGAATACTGGAGTGCGTTGCCATTTCCTTCTCCAAGGGGTCTTCCCGACCCAGGGATCGAACCCACATCTCCTGTGTCCTGTATTGCAGGCAGATTCTTTACCAACTGCACCATTAGGAAAATCTCCCAATACTGTTTTTTTTTAATAACACAGTGGATTTAATTAATGATCTTTTTTAGGGACTCCCTGGTGGTTCAGTGGTCAGGACTCCATGCTCCTGCTGCTGGGAGCGTGGGTTCTATCCCTGGTCGGGGAACTAGGAAGCTGCGAGCCTCGAAGTGTGTCCTAAATAAATAAATCAATAGAAACTATCAATTAAGTAACAAATCCATTTTTCTTTACTGAGCCGTGCGGCATGTGAGATCTTAGTTCGCCCAACCAAGGACCAGCCAGGCCCCCTGCAGTGAAAGTACAGGGTCTTAACCACTGGACCACAGGGAGGGCCCCACGGGTCCATTTAAATAGTTGTAAATACCAGTGCCCTGAGTGTAACGGGAGAGTGGTTCTATTCGGAGGGGCCTAGGCGGAGCACAGAGGCCTTCAAAGGAAGAAGTTGTGAGGGGTCGGGATCCTGGTGCGGCTCCCCGTGGGAGGCCGGCTGGCCCTGTGGTTACCACGCGGGCTCCGTGGGCGCCGTGCCGGGCCTGGCGGAGCTTCTCGCCAGGGATGGCCTCAGAGCTCCCTCGTGGTTCCCAGGACAGTCCTCTCAGGGAGGAGCCTTCCTGGTGCAGGGAAACGACGGCTAAGGTGAATCTTCCGGTCCTTTCGGCATTATTTCTGAAACATGGTTAGTGTGTTTTCTATGGGTGGATGGTTGGGGAGGGTGGAGTTTCTGAATCACTGAGAAAAATTGCCGTCCCCAATCCTGGGTTCTTGCTACACTTTTCTGACCTTTGAGCCCTGGTGAATAACTTCCTGAACAAGGATGGTGGGATTTTTGTTCTCTTCCTTGGTCTGCACATGTTGTTTTGTATAGTAACTCTGTAAATTGGGTTTTATCAACTCTCCTTTCTGGGAAAGGAAGCAGCCCGAGTGGGAGCCCCGCCAGCGCTGTCTGCTGTCCTGAGGCCAGAGGTGGGGGTGTAAGATCTGCGATTCAGCCCGAGCCCTCATCACTGTTTTGTTCTCTACCTGTGACATTGTCATCAGGTGCGAGAATTGCATTAAATTAGAAGGATTTTGGAGTCAGGAGGTAACCGTCGAGATTCCTTAAAATTCAGCCTCCTTTTATTTTAGGTGAGGATCCTGATTGGACAAATTACTTAGATTGAAAACAGCACTTTTTACAGGGAGAGCTAGTGGGTTTCAAGTCAAAGTCAGAATTTCAGAACGTCCCAAAGGCTGGACCTGCAGCTGAATTTGACCAAATGATAGTTTTGACAGATACAAGTGTAGGGCTTTCTCAGAATGTGAATGGCGCAGCGGTGGAAGGAGAGTGGTGGAGTGTTTGCTGTCCGGTTTCTTCAGCGTGTCTGTGTGTTTGGAGAGATTCATACTAAAGTGTTATCATTGGGGAGAAAGGAAAGCAACTCAGCAGGACTGTGTGTGAGAGGACCTTGTAGTGTTGGTGAGGGCGAGGCCCCGCGTCTGGAAAGGGGAGGTGGAAGCAGGCGGGCTCTGCTTGCAGACTGGGTCCTCCAGCGTCTGGGAGGCGGGGTTGCGGCCCTCAGGTCCGGGTGAGCCTGGGCCTAGGGCGCTTCTGAGCGTGGATCTCGCTCTGGGGGCAGCGAGGCCCTTCCAGCCCCTCTCCCCGAGCGCCTCGGTGCGGCCTTCGGCCTGCCCTGCGCGGCCCCAGGTTTCTCTGTGGGAAGGACCCCAGTCAGGGCGGCGCCGCCTTCAGCCCTCTTCTCTGTTCGGAGCAGACGCAGGTCTGCGGGGGCCTGTGCGGGCGCCGCCTCTGCCCTGCGCCTCCGTCCCTGCTCCCGCCTCAGCCTGCACATGTACAGACCTCGGGTTTCAGTGGGATTTGTAAAGGGTGGCACCTGTTCACTTAGGCACCTCATTCTTCCGCCGGACTGTGAGCCCCTGAAAATTAGGTGCAAGTGAAGTCGTGTCCGCCTCTTTGCGACCTCATGGGCTGTAGCCCGCCAGGCTCCTCCGTCCGTGGGATTTCCCAGGCCAGAATACTGGAGTGAGTTGCCATTTCTTTGTCCAGGAGATCTTCCTGACCCAGGGATTGAACCCGGGTCTCCCACATTGTAGACAGACGCTTTACTGCCCGAGCCACCAGGGAAAAGTAGGTATTTGTGTCGTAATCGGCTTAGGGCGTCCATGCATTTATTTGTGCCTTGCTGCACTTGCTTCCTCTGGTGACCCAAGGCGAGAGCAGATGAGTCCAGGAGGGCCTGGGAATGAGGAGCAGAAGCCCAGACTCTGACTGTCCTCCCCTCCCCCACGGTGTGACTGGTGACGGAACAGCATCACCTGTCTCCCCTCCTGCCCCCCAGGGAGACGGCGTCTGCCCTGCTTGTCCAGTCATCAAATGACCGCAAGACCCCTGTCCCACTCCCTGTGCCCTGGGTGTAAAAGTCGACTAAGGACCCCTGTTCAGTCGGTTCTCCCTTGAGCTGGCCCGCTGTTTTAACAGCATCTCCCTCTCTAATAAACTTTATTCCCTCTCATTGTGTCTCATATCTGGAAATTCTTTTCCAAACTGCACCTGGACCACGACACTTAGCAGAGAACTGGTGTTTGGCTCGTCTTGGAACAAAATACATGTTCAGTGCCTGTTGAGGAAGCAGTGCCTTGCCTCCTGACTTAGTGGTCAGCACCCTCCGCTTCCTGGCGGCGGGGGTGGGGGGGGGAGGTGGGGGGGGGACACGCTGCTTGTGGGTTTCCTGTAAGTGGCCTCCAGGATACTCTGCATTTTTAAGAGCCGTGGTTTGACTTGTAAGCAGTGTTTGGTCTGCCGCTTGTGGGAGGTGGGGTGGCCCTTTGTTTTCCTTCGGGGATTCCTGGTACCTGAAGAGGGCACGCCCACTTCCTGTGTGTCTGGGGATGTGTAATTAGCTTTAGGCCGGACTCCTGGAGCGGTCAGTCCTGTCTGGGGACATCCTGGTGAGAGGTCTGGCCACCCAGGCTGAGCGCGGGCGCTCCTATAAATGGGAGCAGTTGTATCTCTGCCCTTGGCCTAGCAAAGAGTTCTTTTAAATGAAACAGTCGCAGGCCTCTGCACACGAGCAGGATCGTGGCACAGGTGTTCACATTCACAGCTGTAACATAACACATACTGATTTGGACCTGGTGCTAAGTTTTCTACGATCTCTCCGAAAGGTAGCTTTTATATTAAATAACGTAGTAATTAATCACACCTTCAAAATGAAAAAGATGGGTCAAGAGTACCAGTACTGACCCCTGGGACAAGTAGATAAGTCTAGAAGGGGAGACTGAGGATGTAGTTTCAGGTTGTTGAAGTGAAGTCGCTCAGTCGTGTCCGACTCTCTGGGACCCCGTGGACTGTAGCCCACCAGGCTCCTCCGTCCATAGGATTTTCCAGGCAAGAGTACTGGAGTGGGGTGCCATTTCCTTCTCCAGGGGATCTTCTCAACCCAGGGATCGACTGCCAACCACTGTAGGCAGACGCTTAACCATCTGAGCCACCGGGGGATCCTTGCCCTTAATAGGGGTCATTTTAGAAAATTGTAGCCGTTTTTTTTTTTTTTACTGACCTGTCTCAGCAGTTGGTGGACACTGTTGACATTTTACGGGTGGGGGCCCTGGAATTCTAGATGCAATGAGGTGACAGTTCCGGGTATAAAAAGTCTTCCTGAAACCTGAGAAACTCGGGAATATCTTGCTAAATTATTTATGTGGATAGAAACAAACTTATGACTGAGTCTAGAATCTTATTGCACCAAGAA
This sequence comes from Bos indicus, assembly GCF_029378745.1. Classification (NCBI taxonomy): domain Eukaryota; kingdom Metazoa; phylum Chordata; class Mammalia; order Artiodactyla; family Bovidae; genus Bos; species Bos indicus. Next base: position 71,592,324 of record NC_091776.1, on the reverse strand, counting down.
AGCTTTTTTAAAGTATATTTTTTTGATATACGTGGAATTTTCCAAGATTGCAATTACTGTAGACACTGAGGGGAAATTGTTCTGTTCTCAGCTTTTTGAAGTATGTTAGGGTTCTCCGGAGAGAGAGATGGAGAAGGAAATGGCAACCCACTCCAACATTTTTGCTTGGAGAATCCCATGGACTGTAGCCTGTCAGGCTCCTCCGCCCATGCGGTCGCAAGAGCTGGACACAACTCGGCGACTAAAGCACCACCAGCACCGGAGAGAGAGCCGGGGGGCAGAAGCAGGCTTGGTACAAGGGCTTGGCTTCCGCAGCACCGGAGAGAGAGCCGGGGGGGCAGAAGCAGGCTTCGTAAAAGGGCTTGGCTTCCGCAGCGATGGGGCTGAGTCGTCCCGAGGCCTGCAGTTGGCAGGCCGGGCCCCCCTGCCCCGAGAGTTGGTAGCAGAAAACACCAACGTCCCACCTCAAGCCAGCGAGGAAGAGTTCCATCGGACTCCAGCCTTTTTCTATGCACGTCTTCACTACGTTGGGTCAGGCCCACCGACACTAAGGAGAACAGCAAGCTTCACCCACCCAGTGAATTCAATTACTGATCTCACTCAGAAATGCCCTTACACGCAGAATACTGCTCGACGGAATGTCTGGGTGCCCCGCGGCCTAGGTGGACAGATGAGCCCAATCCCACGGGTGTGGCTTCCCCTCTCGGAGCTGACACTCGAGCGCGTGCGCGGGGACAGGGTGCGCGCGAGCCGCGGGACCCCGGGCGCGAGGCGGGGCCTTGGCGCCCGCGTGGGGTTCCGCTCAGAGCCGTGGGTGGCCGACTGTTGAGTTCCTAGTTGCTCTTGCCGGAGCAGCTTCGTGGCGAGACTCACGTGCGCGTCACTGTGAATCATCCTCACATTGTCGGCGCGTCGTGTGGACGTTTTTAGGAGGAACGTGTGTGATGAATAGGCTGTCTCTGGATTTCGTCTCAGCAGTAACGGTGTGCTTACGTATCTGTTGGAGAGGGGACCCGGGTCCGGCGGTGAGAGCCGCTGGCCCGAGAGCGTGCCCGGACCCCGCGTGGCCCGCGCCCGGGCGGTCTGTCTGCGCCTCGGCCCCGAGGGCCGCTGCCGTGCTCTTCTCTCAGGCGCCTGCGCACCGCAGTCCCCGCTTTACCTTGCCGGGCTCTGCACAGCACTGGGGCCTGCCTTCCAGAGGTTCTGGTTTGCGGCCGTCGGTTTCCCTGAAGAGAAGCACTATTCAGAAGCAATTCACGTGCCACACAGCTCACCCACTAAAATGTAAGATGTGGGAATTATCTGGCGATTCAGCGTTTAGAGCTGCATGCTTTCACTGCCGAGGCCGAGGTCAAACCCTGAGCTGGGGAACTGAGATCCCGGAAGCCTCACAGTGCGGTCAAAAACAAGATGTAAATTCAGTGGTTTTTAGTATATTCACAGGGTTACCACCGTCACAAGGCGAGTTTAGAATGTTTCATCCCGAAGAGAAACCTATAACCCGTGAGCGGTTAGTGCTCTGTCTCCTTCCCCTAGGCAGCCTCTGTGCAGCTTTCTGCCTCTGGGTTGGATTTTTCTGGAAAATTTGTGTAAGTGGGGGTCACAGAGCACATGTTCATTTGGATCTGGTCTTTTATCCGGTACAGTGTTCAAGGCTCATCGTGTTGTGCCAGTTATGAAAGAGAGAGAGAGAGAGTGTGTGTGTGTGTGTGCGTGTGCTCGCGCGCTCAGTCGCATGGGACTCTGCGGCCCCGTGGGCCGAGGCCCACCTGGCTCCTCTGTCCATGGCATTCCTCAGGCAAGAGGACTAGAGTGGGTTGCTGTTTCCTACTCCAGGGGATCTTCCTGACCCAGGGATCAAACCCACCTCTCCAGGTGGATTCTTTACCACTGAGCCGCCTGGGAAGCCCTTACATTCTGTTGCTGCTGCTGCTAAGTCGCTTCAGTCGTGTCCGACTCTGTGCAACCCCATAGACAGCAGCTCACCAGGCTCCCCTGTCCCTGGGATTCTGCAGACAAGAATACTGGAGTGGGTTGCCATTGCCTTCTCCAATGTGTGAAAGTGAAGTCGCTCAGTGGTGTCCGCCTCTTGGTGACCCCGTGGACTGGAGCCCACCAGGCTCCTCCATCCATGGGGTTTCCAGGCAACAGTACTGGAGTGGGATGCCACTGCCCAATTAATGGACATTTCAAATTGAAACAAAAAGTTATTTCGTATGTAGAAAGCATGTAAACACAGAACTAGATGATAATGTATATTCCGTAAGTAACAAATACATGCTAATAAGTAGAAACTTATTTAAATGCCAGCAAAGAATTCTGTCGTGGTTTAATTGGTCATTTTTGAGGGTTTTAAAAACCTTTTTTTTTTTTTTTTACCATCATGCATACTATTCCCATGGACATTTGTACATAAGTTTTTGTGTGGACAAATGTTTTCATTTCTCTTGGGTATGTATACGTATTTGAACACAGGACTGTGCTGGATAATTTGGAAAGCGTGATCCCCGTGGAGACCCAGCAGTAGAATTGCTGGGCCTGTGTTTACCACTTGAGGAACTGCCAGGCAGTGCGTCTCTGCCAGCAGCCTGTGAGGGCTCCGGTCACGCCACGGCCTCGCCAGCGTTTGTCAGCGGCTGTCTGCTCGCTCGTAGCCACCCTCGGAGTGGGGAGCGGCTGCTCACTTGGCTGTACCTCTGGGCAGAGGCAGTGACAGTCGCACTGGGCGGATTTCAGGTGCCCAGGAGCCACCCGTGGGCAGCACAGGTGGGCACAGGGCAGCTTCATTGTTGCAGTAAGTTCCCTTGGGTTGTGCAGACCAAGGAAAAGTTTAGGGACTGGGAGTGGGGCTGAGTGGTGTGGGAAGGAGGGCTGCCCTGGAATTTGGAGCAGAGACACTTCGGGGAACCATTGACAAGACAAGAGACTTAGAAAAGAGAAGGGGATACAAAAGAAAGGTGACAGGCTGAAGGAAAGGTTCTTAGGATCTTGATTTTTATACACAATCGACTTAGTGACAGGTCCAACCCAGCTCTCTGCTGGTACAGGTAGGAGTCGCTGGTCGGCAGGGTCAGCATAGCCGTGTTGTGTGTGTCCTGGGAGGCGTCTGTGTCCTGGGAGGCGTCTGTCTGGGTTACTTTCAGTGCCCTCCGGGGGCCTGGAGGGAGCCTGGAGCGAGCAGCTGCTGGGTCTGAAGTCTAGGGAGCGTCGGCCTTGGGCCGAGTGCTCATGGGGTGCGGAAGAAGAAGGCGTCAAGCTTGGGAGCAGGCAGACGGTGATCTGATCACCGAATACGGCGTTTTCTGGAAGGAATAACTGAGAAGTCGGGGGGAGGCCAGAGAGGAGCCTGAGGTCTCGCTGTGCTTCCCTTGTGGGGTGTGGTGGCGATCACAGCGTTCTCTTTGCTCTGAGGCCTTACCGCGGAGAGGTGGAGCGGAGCCCCTCTTCTGTCTCACTGTTCCTGCCACCAGACCAGTTGGTACAGTTTGTGTCAGGTCGGGCAAGATGACTCTGGAGCATTTGAGCATAGTCTGGGGGAAGTGGTCGTTGAGGCTGTTGGAAGGGAGCTTTTCTCTTCCAAAAGGTCATTCTGTAACTTTCCTTTATTTCTAAGTGTGTAGAAACCTTCCTGAAACAGACCAGCCTCTTTTTTGTGCTCGACGGCACCGAGTGTAGAGGCCCTTCTGTTCACAGCAGACTTGCACTTCTGTTACCTGTGTGACTCTTTTCCCAGGCCCGGCCAGCGTGTCTCCCCAGACACGATCTTGCTACAGAGACTGCGTTCCAGCTCTGCTGATAGAGGTGTGCTGGGCGGCTGTCTGGCCACGGCTCTGCTGCTCTCTGTTCCTCCAGGTCCTCTGAGCTGTGAAACCCAGTCTGTTCCAATCAGGTGGGAGGTTTCCTGTCACGGTTCTCACAGGTGTACAGAACGCCTTACTTTCTGAACGAAGCGTCAAGTCTTACGTTCTGATGGGGCATTTTGGAGCTTCCTCTTGATAAAAGAGAGATGCTGGGAAACACTTAGGTCCTGATGCTGGAGTTTCTGGGCTGATGCTGGGAAACATTTAGGTCCTGGCGCTGCAGTTTCTGGGCTGATGCTGGGAAACACTTAGATCCTGGCGCTGGAGTTTCTGGGCTGTTCTGCTGGTCTCTGTGCAATGTCATGACACGTATTTGAACCCAGGACTGTGCTGGATAATTTGGAAAGCGTGATCCCCGTGGAGACCTGTAAAGCGGCTCGTGCTCACTGCCAGGACGGTTACTGCTTCTCTGCGCGTGCGTTGTGTTGGCCGCTTCCGTTAGAGGTCTGGGGTCTTCTTTGTACTGAGAGAACAGGAATGCAAAGAGTAACTTCCAATCAGTAGTGTTCAAGAAGGAAGTGCATTCTGATTAACTAGTCTACGAATTTTTCCTCATTTTCTGTAACGACATCTAGCTTTCAGACATTTTTATTTCATGGTAAGATCCTTCGAAAACAAATTTCTAAAGCGCTTTCTTGCAGTTTTGTTCTCGGGATAATGCCGTTTCTCTCCACAGATTTGCCTGTAAATGCATCGCGAAGAGGCAGCCCAGAATGAAGAAAGCAAGCAGGAGTGTCGGCTCAGCGCCTAAGGTGTCGGGGACAAGCAGAGTGCAGGCAGCGGACAAAGCCAGGCCCGAGAGCAGCTCCTCAGCCTCTGCGGGCAGCAGGCCCGTGAAGCCTGGGGCCGCAGCAGCGTTGTCGAAGGTATTCGTGTGACGTGTTTGCGCGCACGGCGGGTGTAGGAGGAGCGTGTCTCCCTGTGTTGGGCCCGTCTACCAGCGATGCGGGGTGGCAGCTCACTTGTGAGCAGAGCGCTGTGCCTCCGGGGCAGGGCCCCTTCCGGGAGCCCCTGGAGCGTGGCGTGGAGGCGAGTCATTTGCAGGAAGAGCTCAAGTACTGAGAAACAGTCGGCTGTCTGGGAGAGCAGGAGCGTGGACTGCGCCCTTTCCAGCAGGGAGACGCTGCTGCTGCCTGAGGAGGCTGATGGGGCGCGCACGCGTGCAAGGTCTGGCCGGACGGCCAGTGCGACGTTCCCAAACCTCCGCACGGGTTCTTCTTCCCACCCCACCCTTTATTACACTGCCCCGAAGACTGTGCTGATTAGTATTAATCCCTCATAGAACTGGGTGGTATTGGGGTAGTTAGAGCGTGACTCGTGTTCTCTTTACACCCCTTTGTTTGGAGGCTGGTTTGCTCCCTGTCGGTCACGGGAAGTGAGGTGTTCGAGCCCCGGCTTTGGGGACAGGCCTGCCAGGCTGGCTGTGTGTGCCCTCGGGCTGCAGTCAGATTGCAGCGGCGCGCAGGGCCGGGCCTTTGTGAGCAATGGCAGCAGGGCTTCTACGGCTCATGCCAGGAAGCGTCCTCGGCCCGCGGTTCATCCTGACAGTGCCGGCCTCCCCACGGTGCTCTCGGTGTCTGTGGGAGGCTGCTCCGGGCCTTTTTCTGCTGGTCCGGTGTTTGGTTCGGTGGGCAGAGGGCCCCACGGTCTTCCTCCAGACTTTCTCAGGCCAGAATTCATCCTGCCTGTTCTCTGCTTGCTTGTTTTGGGGTGGAGACTTTGCCTCTGCGGAGAACTTGGAGCACGTTGCTGCTTGTCTGATGGGGAGAAGCCAAGCAGTGCCTGAAACACAGGCTGTCCAGAAGCCTCTGTCCACTCAGGGCTTCACGGACTGTGACCTAACTATTTTAAGGAGTGCCTCGCAGGGCGCCTCGCGGGAACAGCTGATGAGGGACTTCCTCGTATGCGTGGAAAGATCTAGCAGGATCTAGATCTAGTTTTTCTACCCCAAGGTTGTCGAACCTGAAGACAGACTCATTCCAGGGGCTGGGAGATGCCCCCGGGTTTCTCCTCGCTGGGGCCCTGCTGAGTGGCTGGGTGTCACCCTGTGACCCTGGGGTGATACCCGGAGTTGACCTCTGCCCTGCTTCCTCAGTCTGAATCAGCACACTGAGCCATTTCCTCTGCGACAGAGCTGCCTCTCCTATAGGAGAACCGGGGTTTTCTGCCGGCCGCTCAGTTGCTGGGCTGTCTTTTCAGCGGAGCGCCTGTGTAGCCGGGGCTGGAGGAGCAGGTTGAAGCTTTGGCTTGGGACGTGCACACGGCCAGCCGGGTTGCCTCTTCCTCGCTGGCAGGCAGCGTCTGTGCGGTTCATTCTGGAGTGCGCCCTGAGCGTGTCAGGTCTCGAGAGGCATGGGCCCCGTGGATAGCGCCTGGTCTTGAGCAGTGAGTCCTTCTCCACCGTCGGGCGGAGAGAGCCGTGTTCTCGCTGTGTGCCTGTGTCTGTGGCCTGGGCTCCGCTCAGCTGGCTGACTTCTGAGTGGCTTTGTGTGTGTGCGCCCTGGGGAGGGGCATGCAAGAGGCGATGCTGTTTGGGTACGCGTTCCCTTTACTGCAGCAAGTGCTTTCACTTAAGAAGAAAAAAGGGTTGTTGAATAGAAGTTGGGGTGAAAAGGTAAGAAGGAAAGAAGAAAGTAGTGAAAATGGAAAAATTGGAAAAAGCAGAAGGGCTTGGAGAGCCCACAGCCCTAAGCGTTTCTTTGTCTTTCTTCCACGTGTCCCTGTGCTGCTTCAGTAGGTGCCCACTTCCCACGACCCGGATTCATTCCTGTCACTGATGAGCTTAGATGATTAACCCCAAGAATGAGGTGTTCGACTTGTAATCACTTAGGTGCTGTGTGCACACACCCGCTCCCGTGGACACCCACGGGATGTGTCGCTGCCCAGCACTCGTGACCCATGTGCCACTGTTCCTGCAGTCGTGGGCTGTGGAGATGTGCCTTTTTCTTCCTTAAGAAATAACGTCTTACGTTTTTCCGCCCTGGGCCTTCACTGCTGTGTCCAGGCTTGCACTAGCTGCAGTGGTGGGCGCCCTCTCGAGTTGCGGTGCGCAGGCTTCTCTCTGGGAGTGTGGGCTCTGGGCCCCCAGGCTCCAGCGGCCGCAGCGCGGCTTCCGCAGGCTCGGGCTGCAGGCTCCCAAGGGCACGGCCTGCAGAGGTTGCGACACGAGGGCTCCAGCTCCTTCGTGGCCGGGGCTCTTCCCAGACCAGAGATGGAGCCCGTGCCCCCGCGTTGGCAGGCAGACCCTCGTCCACTGCAGTACCAGGGAAGTCCCGTTTCTTCCTTTTGTTTTTTGGCTGCAAACAAGGATTGAACGCAGCTCCAGCATGGGAAGTGCCGGTTCCTAACCACTGGGCCGCCAGGAAGCCCCTGAGTGTACGCGTCTCTGCTTCTTATTTCAGTTGTTTGTGGCTAGGCCTAGTAAGATGCGGGGGAGGGCCACTTCACCTTAGTGGGCAAAACTTTTGGATCTTTATTTATTCAAAAAATGATTTCAGTTATTTTTGGCTATGGTGGATCTTCGATACGGTTTGGGCTCTCTGGTTGCGGTGCGTGAGCCTCCTGCTGTGGTGGCTCCTCTTGTTGCAGAGCGTGGGCTCCAGCACCGGGCTTCAGAAGCTGTGGCACGTGGGCTCAGCAGTGTGGGTCCCGGGCTCCAGAGCACGGACTTAGTTACTCCAAGCCATGTGAGATCTTCCCAGATCAGGGATCAAAGCCCCATTTCCTACGTTGGCAGGTGGATTCTTTACCACTGAGCCACCGGGGAAGCCCTGGTCCTTTGATTTAAAAGCACGTTTTTGTGTTTTTTCCTCCCATAGATCTTTAACTCCTCTGTGTTCTCTCTCATTTCTAGGAGAAGTAAAATCAGATTTCTTCACTTTTTTTTCTTAAGTAATAATTTTATGCCCAACCCAGTTATCTAGACTACTTGTTTCCTTTTTAAAAAGCTCACATGTTTTTCAGTCATCTTCATAAAGCATAAGTAAATCAAATGGTCTTTCTCAAGTAGAATGATCATTTAACCCTCAGTGTGACCATGAAGTCTCTAGTTTTTTATTTGTTATGTTATGTGGGCTTTTTAAAAAATCCCCTTCTTTCAATTTTGGCTTAGGCTACCAAAAAAAAAGGTAGATAAACGTTAAAAAAATAAACTTCAGAGAAACTTCTATTAGATGTTGGCTCCATCACTGGATCACTTCAGAGCAGTGGGGGTTCTTCCTCACTCTTAATGCTGCTTCTCGAGAAGTTGCCAGCTGGCGCGCGTGCTGGCTCCGCTGCTCCTGCTTGGTGAGTCACAGCCGAGATGAGGGGTAGCAAGTAGGGTGTCCTCACTTCTTCTCACCCCTCACTGAATCTGGCACGTGGGGGCATACGGTGGGCTCCCATGACATCTTTGAGTCCATTGTGATCTTCATATTTTTAGAAAGAAGTTGCCGCTGTCTGTGAGCCAGCGAGGAGGTTCCGTTTCTGCAGCACCAAGGCATGCGCTGCCTGGTAGCTGCCGGGAGGTCTTTGCAGAGGCCCTGGACTCAGCCTGAAAGTCAAGGACTCTGGTTAGGGTCAGAATGTTATTTAATCTCGCTTTATCTAACCAGCTTGTTTTTAATCTTTTGTTGCTTCTAGACCAAGAGCAGTGATGACCTTTTAGCTGGGATGGCTGGAGGGGTGACCGTGACCAATGGTGTCAAAGGCAAGAAGAACGCCTGCTCCTCGGCCGCGCCGGCCGCGCCCGCGCCTGCCGTGAGCGCCACGGAGAACAGGCCCAGGACCGGCACAGGTGTGCGCGCGGCGGGCCCCGCGGGCGGGGCGGCGGGGTGCCGGGGTGCCCTTCGGTCCTGGGGAGTGTCTGGCCTGGGCACGGCTGTCTGGTACTTCATCTCCACATGCTCATCACCCTGTCACTTGAGGGCCGCTCTCGGCACCCTGATGCCCACCCTCAGCTCCAGGCGTCACCCACACACACCTGATCGTCTCTGAAGGATAGCTGCGTGTTTAAAAATATATTCACAATGCCATTACCAGGCCTTGAAATAATCACTTCTCGTATCATTATTCAGTAAATATTTAAATTTCCAACTGTCTTATAAGTGTTACATACATACACTTACTTATTTGTCTGGCTTAGGATTTACCAGGATTCACTTAAGGTCCACATATAGTAATTGCTGGTGTCTCTTAAGTCTTCGTTTTTAAATCTGTGAGTTCACCCCGCCCCTTTTTTCCCTCGCAATTTAGCGTTTGTAGAAACTGGTTGTTTGACCTGTAGAGTTTCTGGATTTTATTTCCTCATTTTTGGCCATGCCATGCGGCTTGCAAGATCCTAGTTCGCTCACGAGGGATTGCACCCAGGCCCCAGCGTGAAGGCACGGAGTCCTGACCACGGGGCCTCCAGCGAGCTCCCTCTAGATCGAGCTGGATTTTGGTATCGCGCTCCTGTGATGCCCGTGGCCGTGTTCCTGCGTTCTCTCTGCTCACTGTCAGTGCCCCTGGATTTAGAGCCTCGATGGGGCAGATTTAGGGTCCTCCCCTCCTCTCGCCCGCTCCTTCATGCAGGACTGCCATCTGTCCATCTGCCCATGGTGTCTGGCTGTCTCCCGCTGCCTGACGTCAGCAGCCTCTGATAGTCAGTGCCTAGATCCATTCATTCCAGTCCTGCCTTTCTTTCTTCCTTCATTAGCAGCAGTTGTTTTTTTTTTAAGGTCTCGTTCTGTAATCCAGAGAGTAACGCTTTCATATGTGGCTTCTTACACCGAAAGAAAAAAACTTGGAAACTTCCAGTAGTCTTAAGATACTGTGCTTGTAGTAAGTGTGTGAAAGAAGATCGGCAGAAACTAGAGCAGGCCCTCCCTTGCTCTCGTCATTCAGGTTCTTGTCCCCTCTTTGTGTACTGGACTTCCTCCTCGGCTGGCGTGCCAGCTGTGCCCCCGCCTTGACCCCGTGTGGCCTCTTCCTTCCGCCCAGACCCCGGCCCACGCCGACTGCAGCGCCGCGGTCAGCAGGAGGGAGCGTGGACGTCCTTGGCTCAGTGACAGGTGTCACTCCATCTTCTCCTCACCGCAGCCCTGGAGGTCAAGGCCACCCTCAGAGGTGTCATTTAGAGGCTCTCAGCTCAGCGTTGTGAGAGCCCCACGCAGAAGCTGCAGTGCCCCGCCCAGGCCGTGCACCCATTTGCTCAGCGAATGCTTCCTGGGCGCCCGTTCTGTGCCAGGCCTCAGAGCTGGTGATGGAGCACCCTGGACTGTAGGTCTCTGCCCTGGAGCCCGGGTCGTCACCACATCTAACTCTCTGGCTTGTAGGAGGTCGAGTACTCTGAGCCCTCGTACCCCTCCCTCCCTGGCCTTCAGGGTTTCCCTGTGTGCAGACGCCCGCTTCCCTGCTGGCCTGCCTCCCGCCCTCGCGGGCTGCCTTCGGTGGTCACCTCCCCAGGCCTTTTGCCCTGTCTTTCCCCTTCCCAGCCTCCGTTTGCAGTCACTCCTCTGCCTTTGAAATCTAGTGCAGATTCGTAATCCCGTCTCTGTTCTTGCAGAGAGCGGGCTCTTGTCCGAGAGTGTAGCCTCCCTCCGCTTCACTGCTCTGTCTGCCCACGCTCCTCCTGCTGCTCTTCGTCCTCCTCCTGCTTCACGAGGCGCCCTCTAGCTTACTCTCCGCCACAGTGCTCCCCTGGGTTTCTTTCCTGCTCGGGAAGATTCACTGAACATTGCCTCTGTGACTCCCTGGATTTGCTGGCGCTCAGGGCCTGTGGAAGCCTCCTTCTCCTGCCCCATCTGCCACGTGGCCTTCCTTTTCCTTCCTGCGTGTGACGCCACGTCTAGCACCTCGTCCCTGTCTGCCGAGGCCTCCAGCACCCCCTGCCTGCGCTCCCCGAGCCGCGGCAGAAGCAGGGGCTTCCCACAGCGTCCCCTGTCAGGCAGAGCTTTCGCCCTCCACCCCCTGGTTAGCCTGGTGCTGACACGTGAAGAACCAGTTGGCTCGTTAAGAATAGTTATTGATCAGGTCTAGAACTTATTTTTCAAAGTAAAAACGAGTCTGATGATTTCTTTAAGTGTTTGTGGATGAGCACGGTCTTCTTACGTTAATTAAACACGTCATGTCAGTTGTTCGCACAGGTTTGCCTTTAGCAGTTGGTGACACTGGCTTGTTGCATGAAAGTGTCGCCAGGCCTTAGCGGCGATGCTGCGTCGTTTTCTAACACCGATAAAGGCCGAGCGGGTCCTGGTAAGTTGCAGGTTCTGCCGCACGGCCTGCCTGCGTTTGAGTCTTGGCTCATCCATGTATTACCTGTGGGACACTGGCAGATGGCGTATCATCTCTTCTTGGGTTTCTTCATCTGTAGAACAGGATGACGGTAATGAAGCCGGTGTAAATTACCGTGTGTGAGCTGCTAATGCGTGTGTGTAGTGAGGATACGTGCACGCGGCCTGTTTGAATAATTCCTGTTACTGGTGCTGTTTGCGCGACACTTCCAAGTGGTGCAGCGGCAAAGAAGCTGTCTGCCAGAAACGCAGCTTCCAGCCCTGGGTCGGGAAGACCCCCCGAAGAAGGGGAAGTGGCGGCCCCTCCAGTGTGCCTGCCTGGACAGTTCCGCGGGCAGCGGAGCCGGCTGGCCTGCCACCCGTAGGGTCACCGGGGCCGGCCGTGACCGAGCGACGGCACGTGCACGTGACGCTCCGTGACGTGAGCGTGTCTGCGCTTTCTGTGATCACAGCTCTTGTGTTTGTTGCGGGCAGCTTAGGGTTTTGTTTGTCCAGAGGCTGCCCCTCCCTCTGGTTGCCCGTGGTCTTCCTCCCTTCCTGCTTCTGCAGGTGGTGTGCTGTGTGGCTGGCTGTCCCTCAGAGCACCTTCCTGCAGCCTTCCCGGACGCTGGGCTCCGGCCGCCTGTGGAAACCCACGGCTTGGGATTCAAGTCCACGTGTGCTGAGATGCGACTCACAGCCCTTAAAACTGTCCCTTCACAGCATGAAGCCCGGTGTGAAACGTCTTTTTTCATTGATAAATAAAGGGTGATTGATCTTCCTGTTTGGAGGGAGCTGAACTTGACAGTAACCAGACTCTCAGGCAGGGCCAGCGTGACAGTCCCTGTGCAAACCCTTAGATCATTCCTCGTCCCCTTGGGGCATAGCTCTGTGCCTGTCTCTTGCTAATGTTCTGCCTTAAACTCTCTGTCTTAATCATGTAGGCACGAGTTCTTCAACCAAGCGGAGCACTTGCACAGGTAATAAAGAGCCCAGTTCTACCAGAGAAAGATTGCGTGAGCGCACCCGACTAAACCAGAGCAAAAAACTACCTTCTGCAGGTCAGGGGGCTAATGACGTGGCGTCGGCCAAACGCTCCCGCAGTCGCACGGCTGCGGAATGCGACGTCCGCATGAGCAAGTCCAAGTCGGACAATCAGATCAGTGACAAAGCTGCTCTGGAGGCCAGAGTGAAGGATCTTCTCACCTTGGCCAAAACCAAGGACGTGGAGATTTTACATCTGCGGAGCGAGCTCCGGGACATGCGTGCTCAGCTGGGTATCAGCGAGGACCCCCTCACCGAGGGCGCCGAGACGTCCGAGGAGAAGGAAGCCAGCACCGTGCACCAGCCAACCGACGTGGAGTCCACCTTGCTGCAGCTGCAGGAGCAGAACGCCGCCATCCGCGAAGAGCTCAACCAGCTGAAGAACGAGAACCGGATGCTGAAGGACCGGCTGAACGCGCTGGGCTTCTCCCTGGAGCAGAGGCTGGACCATTCCGAAAAGCTGTTTGGCTATCAGTCCCTGAGCCCAGAGATCACCCCTGGTAACCAGAGCGACGGCGGCGGGACGCTGACCTCCTCGGTGGAGGGCTCGGCCCCTGGCTCAGTGGAGGATCTGCTGAGCCAGGATGAAAACACGCTCATGGACCATCAGCACAGCAACTCCCTGGACAACCTGGACAGTGAGTGCAGTGAGGTGTACCAGCCCCTCACGTCCAGCGACGACGCCCTGGACGCGCCCTCGTCCTCGGAGTCAGAAGGCCTTCCGAGCGTAGAGCGCTCTCGCAAGGGCAGCAGCGGGAATGCCAGCGAAGTGTCTGTCGCGTGCCTGACGGAGCGGATACACCAGATGGAGGAGAACCAGCACAGCACGAGCGAGGAGCTGCAGGCCACTCTGCAGGAGCTGGCTGACCTGCAGCAGATCACCCAGGAGCTGAACAGCGAGAATGAGCGGCTCGGCGAGGAGAAGGTGATTCTCATGGAGTCCCTGTGTCAGCAGAGCGACAAGCTGGAGCACTTCAGCCGGCAGATTGAGTATTTCCGCTCCCTCCTGGACGAGCATCACATTTCCTATGTCATCGACGAAGACGTGAAAAGCGGGCGCTACATGGAGCTGGAGCAGCGCTACATGGACCTCGCTGAGAACAGCCGCTTTGAACGGGAGCAGCTCCTTGGCGTCCAGCAGCACCTAAGCAACACCCTGAAGATGGCCGAGCAGGACAACAAGGAGGCCCAGGAGCTGATCGGGGCGCTCAAGGAGCGCAGCCACCACATGGAGCGGGCCGTCGAGTCCGAGCAGAAGGGCAAGGCGGCCTTGGCCGCCACCCTGGAGGAGCTCAGAGCCACCCTGGCCAGTGACCAGATCGAGATGAATCGCCTGAAGGCCCAGCTGGAGAACGAGAAGCAGAAAGTGGCGGAGCTGTACTCTATCCATAACTCTGGAGACAAGTCTGACATTCAGGACCTCCTGGAGAGCGTCAGGCTGGACAAGGAGAAAGCAGAGACTCTGGCCAGTAGCCTGCAGGAAGACCTGGCCCACACCCGGAATGATGCCAACCGGCTGCAGGACGCCATCGCAAAGGTACCGTTTCAGTAGATAGAGGGCTCTGGAGCCGCGTGGAGTGGCTGTGGCACATGGCACGCTTCCCGAGAGCCGGCAGCCGGGTGGCGTGCCACTGGCTCCTCCTAAGGGGATCTTTTTCTGAGCTGCTTGTCTTGGGCAGGAGTGAAAAGTGTTCTTGTAACGACGTCACTTCCACTCTCACTTCTCCACTGTGGTCCTGCCTGTGAAAGGCTAAAGCTGGGGTCACGCCTGACGGAAGTTGTCCCCAGTTCTGGGGGTGCCCGGGGAGCGTGTCACGCAGTGTCACAGCACCCTCGCGGCTGTATTGACACAAGGAAAATGGAGAGCCAGAATTGCGGTCTGTGGGGCCAGCAGCGTCTGCCTCCTCTTCTGTGGTGTGGTTTTTCAAGTAGAGATCTAGGAGTTTGGGTTAAGCTGCTGTGCAATTTGGATGAGAGTCTGTTCTTAATATGTAAATCTTAATTTTTTAAGGGATGACTTTCAGAGATACAGTTTAGGAGATATATTTGTTGGCGCGTACATGTTGGGGGCCCCCGTGAACTAATAGTTTGACAGTGTTTGAGGATTTTTGGTTTCTGTTTTTAATTTGATACTGAAACCGTCAGAAAGCAGACATCATTTTTGTGGGAAAGCATGTTAATTGTTGATGAGATGCATGCCTTCAGTCCAAACTTTGGAGAAGGGGAGACTTCCAAAACCTCTTCGTAAGTACTGTAGCGAGATTCAGTACTCGTGCTGTGATGTCATCGCGAGGTCCGTGGTGTGGCAGCGCGCCGTGCTGAGGCGTGTTGTGTGATGTCCGAGGCGCTGGACGCCCACAGTGGTCACACGGCCCTCCTCACTCTCGCAGAGCAGTGCCCACTTGGCGCCCAGCCCGGGCGGCCTGTGCGTCCGTCCTGGGACTTAGCTCAGAACGGCGCTCCCTTCCTGACCTGCACCATCGGTTTCACGCAGGTGGAAGACGAGTACCGAGCCTTCCAAGGGGAAGCTAAGAAGCAGATAGAGGACCTGAACGTGGCCGTAGAGAAGCTACGCTCAGAGCTGGAAGAAAGAGACACAGAGAGGAGTGACATGAAGGAAACGATCTTTGAGCTTGAGGATGAAGTGGAGCAGCACCGGGCAGTGAAGCTGCACGACAACCTCATCATCTCGGACTTGGAGAGTAAGTGACGCCCCCGACCCGTGGGACCGTGCACGCTCGGGACAGACGGGGCGGGTGGCTCTGCCTGGGCAGGGTGCTGGGGCAGCCGTGCTGTGGCCGGGCAGGCACGTGTGGGCTGGGGCCTCATGGCACCGCCCGTCTCCCGGCCGCTGTTTTGCTCCTGAAGGACTGTTACACAGAAGCATCTCTTTAAAACTGCGTAACTGTGAAAAGTCATTTCAGTGAGACGTTAGTGGGGCTGTTACCTTTCTAGATCTCAGGAAAAGCCGTTTATCGCCAGCGTCTAGTGGTTGCAAGTGTAGGGAGACCAAAGCTACTGATCTTTAGGCCTACAGCACAGGTTTTTGTTTATCTGTTTAATTTTCCTCCTTTCCATGAAGATTTTACGGTCAGGTAGATTTGGAATTCGGATTTTGAGTTGCTCTGTTTGCTTTTTTAAAAGATTTTTTAAAACTATTTTGTAGTTATTTCAGACTTATAAAAAAAGTTGCAAAAATAGTACAAGCATTTCTGTGTGAAAATTTGATGAAGAATGGAAGTTCGCGTGATCCTCTCACAGACTGTGTGCTCTGTTGGACGCGAGGAAAAAGATACACGGTGGAGCGGTTGGGCAGCACTGTGACAGGCACGCGGCTGTGCCTGGGCCGCGTTCTGGCTGAGCTGCGACTCATCTAGTCACAGAGACACGTGTAGGCAAAAGGTGAGGAACGTCGTGCTGGCAGGACTGAGTGGTGTTTCCCGAAGACGCCGGCGTCGTGAAGCGCCGAGGCCGAGCGGGAGTCCCAGGCTGCAGCAGTGGGGAGGGCCGGCCCCTGCCCCCTTGCCTGCCGGCCCCGGGCTGCCCTCAGGCTGTGGGGACGGGCGTCGGCACAAACGCGTGAGGTAGACAGCCCCGGGTCTCAGTGCTGGTAGGGACCACACACCGCATCGTGCCGGGGTGAGGGGCGTGGCTCGTGTCCCTAAGGAAGGATGAATGCAGGCGGACGGGCAGGGAGCGGAGGCAGCAGAAGCCGGAACACGGCGCTCTGTTAGGTGGGCAGGGCTGAGTAAGAGGCGCGTGGGAGCCAGGTCCTGGTCCTTGTGTCACATCCTGTGTCTTTTGTAACTTTCAAGCTATTTCCAAATGATAGGTTTTAAAAGTTCTTCTGTACTGTTTACCTGGACTCCTTGAATATCAGCAAATTTTAAGTAGAAATGGCTGCTAAGGATGGCCTGGTGGGGATGCGGAGGATGGAGGTAACCTTTCTGGATGCCTTGGTGGTTTTCCAGTCGCCCATTCGTGTCTGACTCTGTGACCCCATGGACTGCAGCATGCCAGGCTTCCTTGCCCTTCACCATCTCCCAGAGTTTGCCAAAACTCATGTCCATTGAGTCCGTGATGCCATCCAACCGTCTCATCCTCTGTCGCCCCCTTCTCCTCCTGCCCTCAAACTTTCCCAGCATCAGGGTCTTTTCCAGTAAGTTGGCTCTTCACATCAGGTGGCCAAAATATTGGCGCTTCAGCTTCAGTCCTGCCAGTGACTATGCAGGGTTGATTTCCTTTAGAATTCACTGGTGTGATCGCCTCGCTGTCCAAGCAACTCTCAAGAGTCTTCTCCAGCACCACAGTTCAAAGCCTTAATTCTTTCGCGTTTAGCCTTCCTCGTGGTCCGACTCTCACATGCATAGACGACTACTGGAAAAGCCACAGCTGTGACTGGATGGGCATTCGTGGGCAAAGCGCCGTCTCTGGTTTTAATGCGCTGTCTGGCTTTTCATCCAAGGAGCAAGCATCTTTTAATTTCATGGCTGCAGTCACCGCCCACAGTAGTTTTGGAGCCCAAGAAAATAAAGTGTCATAAGTCTGTCATGGTTTCATTTTTTTCTCCATCTATTTACCATGAAGTGATGGGACCAGATGCTATGATCTTAGTTTTTTTGAATGTTGAGTTCTAAGTCAGCTTTTTTGTTCTCCTCTTTCACCTTCATCAAAAGCCTCTTTAGTCCTTCTTCACTTTCTGCCATAAGGGTGGTGTCATCTGCATGTCTGAATTTATTGGAATTTCTCCCAGCAATCTTGATTCCAGCTTGTGATTCATCCAACCTGGCATTTCACATGATGTATTCTGCGTAGAACTTAAATAAGCAGGGTGACGATACGCAGTCTTCACGACATACTCCTTTCCCAATTTTGAACCGGTCTGTTGTTCCATGTCCGGTTCTAACTGTTGCTTCTTGACCTGCATACAGGTTTCTCAGGAGGCAGGTAAGGTGGTCTGGAATTCCCATCTCTTTAAGAATTTTCCACAGTGTGTTGTGATCCACAGTCAAAAGCTTTAGTGTAGTCAAGGAAGCAGAAGTAGATGTTTATCTGTGATCCAACGGATGTTAGCAGTTTGATCTCTGGTTCCTCTCGTGTGTCTGTACATCTTGTAAATCCAGCTTGTACATCTGAAAGTTCTTGGTTCAAGTACTAATGAAGACTAGCTCGAAGGATTTTGAGCATTAGCTTGCTAGCATGTGAAATGAGCTCAACTGTGTGGCAGTTTGAACATTCTTTGGCCTTTCTTTGGGATTGGAATGAAAATGGACCTTTTCCAGCCTTGGCTAGAGCTGTTAAAATTTCGGGTCATGCTTCTTTGCGGACCGACAGGCAGACGCAACGTGGGGCTGGAGCACCTGTGCCCGCGGGTGCGGGGTTGGAGGGGGTTGATCTACTCCCAGGAGAGGGGGGGTTGTTTGCATCAGCCCTCAAGGTGTCTGGTGGCGATTCTGAGCTCTGGCTGGTTGACCTGGCATTTGTAGGATGACCTCAGGGCTATTCAGACTATTCCAGAGTGTGAGGGTACTGGAGTGGCTTGTGGGACTGCATTCCTGAGGGACATAGTGATGCACTTTTTCATCTAAAGTTTTAGAAAACTTTTAGTTTAACATTTATGTCCAGTTTTTTTTTCATTGTCTGAACTGAGAGAGTTAACTGCATTTACTTCCTAAATACAGATGGTTCTAAAGTTTCAGATTAACTTGGGAGTTCAGTGTCTTCTTTTAGTACAGATAATAGCCTTTTGCCTTGCAAACCTTTTGCTTTGAATGTGGAAAGAGTGACACCTTGTGGTAATTGGGGTGATAGCTAGAAAAATGTTAGAGGTTTCCAGGGACAAAATTTTCCATATCAATGCCAAAATAAACATTACATAAACAGGGTATGGATTTTAAGTATAAAATGGCTGAAAATCCTTAATAAAATTTTTTTGGCCATGTAGTTTCTCTCCCCAATTTTAAAATAATTTTTTATTTTGTATTTGGGTATTGCCAATTATGGAAACAGTAACAGGCTTTATTTTCTTGGGCTCCAAAATCACTGCAGATGGTGACTGCAGCCATGAAATTAAAAGACCCTTGCTTCTTGGGAGGAAAGGTATGACCAACCTGGACAGCATATTAAAAAGCAGAGACATTACTTTGCTGACAGAGGTCCATCTAGTCAAGGCTGTGATTTTTTCCAGTGGTCATTTATGGATGTGAGAGTTGGACCATAAAGAAAGCTGAGTGCTGAAGAATTGATGCTTTTGAACTGTGGTGTTGGAGAAGACTCTTGAGAATCCCTTGGACTGCAAGGAGATCCAACCAGTGAATCCTAAAGGAAATCAACCCTGAATAGTCACTGGAAGGACTGATGCTGAAACTAAAGCTCCAGGACTTTGGCCACCTGATTCGAAGAACTGACTCATTGGAAAAGACCCTGATGCTGAGAAAGATTGAAGGCAGGAGGAGAAGGGGACGACAGAGGATGAGACGGTTGGATGGCATCACTGACTCGATGGGCATGAGTTCGAGCAAGCTCCGGGAGTTGGTGATGGACAGGAAGCCTGGTGTGCTGCAGTCCATGGGGTCGCAAAGAGTGGGTCATGACTAAGCAACTGAAGTGAACTGATAGCTGATTAATGGGCTTCCCTGATGGCTCAGCTGGTAAAGAATCCGCCTTCAATGCAGGAGACACAGGTTCAATCCCTGGGACAGGAAGATCCAGTGGAATAGGGAATGGCAACCTGCTTCAGTATTCTCGCCTGGGAAATCCCACGGGCGGAAGAGCCTGGTGGGCTGCAGTCCACGGTGTCTCAGGGAGGTGGACACGACTGAGCGCGAGCACAGAGACAACGGCTGATCAACAACATTCTGAGGGTCCCAGGTGGACAGCAGGGGACTCGGCCACACGCATGCATGTGTTTTTTCCTGGCCGCGCAGACTGCCACGCTACGTGAGCAGAGCTCCCTGCACCGCACAGGAGGTCCTTGTTGGTTATCCGTTTTAAGTACAGCAGTGTGTACCTGTCCAGTTTTTGGAAATAAAAGTTGAAATAGGCAGCCGTACCTGGAGAGCTGGGTGGCCGTTGGCAGCTCCTGCCTGGGTGTGGCGGTCAGTGGCATTTCTGGAGAGCTGGGTGGCCGTTGGCAGCTCCTGCCTGGGTGTGGCGGTCAGTGGCATTGTGCAGCGTTTGCCTTCTGAGTGTGTCTTTAGCTGGACCGGTTGGCAGTGAGCTGTGGACACTGACCTCCGGAATGTGTCAGCACATCTCCTGTAACCACAGTGCAGGGTCACGGTTAGCAAAGCTAGGCGTGAGCTCTTAGCATCGTCGAACACCCCACGTGCAGATTTTCCTAGCTGACCCTAGAATTCCTTTATAATTGTTTGATAGGATCCAGGATCCAGACACGTTTCATGTAATTTCTGTTATAGCTACATAATCTGATAGGAGTTAGTTTTTTCCTCAAGAATTCTAGCCTTTGGGATGCATGCTAAGTCAGCACTTGATTTAGGGGCGTCCAGGAAAGGGAATGCTGCTAACTGGGAGATGAGGGGTTTTTCCTGTGGAATGAAAGCATCCCCATGGTCAGTGTTAGAGCCTGTTTAATCACCCCCGTCCAAAGAAATCCTGCACCCATTAGGAGTCGCTGATCATTCACCCCAGCGTGGTTCTGACTTTGGTATTAATAGACAAGATTTCAAAACAGCTTTTGTGAATGTACTCAGGACATGGAGGAAAGCGTACTCGTCATGATGAACAAATAGCAAATCTCCAGAGGTAAAAACTGTTAAAAAGGAACCTAGTAGGTATTCTGGAACTGAAACATTAAGACAGCAAATACAGAAAGTTACTGAGTCATTTAAACTGCAAATCAGAGATGTGGAGGAGCCACTGACCTTGAACGTCAATCTGTAGACATTATCCAGGGTCTGCATGGTCCCCCGGAGAGCTTGGCGCCGGCGCCGTGTAGACCTGGAGGGCGTGCCGGCCTGGCCTGCCTGCGGTGTCCTGGCCGCACTGGGACGTCACATCTGAGCCGGGAAGGTCTGAGTAGCAGCTCTCCCAGTAAATACTCTTTAAGACTTCCAGCTCAGGACGATGGCACCTCTTTTCCCTCCCACAGTCCTAGGGACACGGTGGGAGAGACATTATAAAAATACTCTGAACAGTAGAGCAAAGAGAAAACGGGAAGGGTCCTGTCCGTAGGCCAAGAGTTCTAAGCAGTCTCTGGAAGACTTCGTGTATCTATAAAGCCGATGGAGTTGGCCGTGGGCATCAGCGGGAATAGAGAGGTCTGCGGCCTAGAGAGCTTTGCACCTCTCAGTAGTGACGTCCCCACCATGCCCTGGGGCTGAGGGCACCATCCTCCCTGTGGGGTCTGAGGCCGAGGGATCAGGCGCTGGGGGTCCTTACACGCCCTGCTCTGCTGCTGGCCCGACGCTGCCCCTGGGCTCGTCTCTGTCTAAGGAAGGTGGGACTCTGGGCCCGGGGGCCCCCAGCACCACACCCTCCGTACTGTGCCAGGATAACTGCCGGCTGCTGTGTTGTCTTGAAAAGGAGACCACACAGAGGGCAGGGCAGCTCGGCCCCGCAGTGAAATGGGCGCGCGCCTGTCGCCTCCGCAGAAACCGCCTTTTCCCTCTTGTTCATCCAGAGTGTGTCCCCCCACCCCCAGCAGAGGCTCCTGTCGTCAGCAGAGCCTTCTTCAGCCAGTGGTCCGTCCAGAAGCGTGCAGGAGTCTCTGATGCGAATCATTCTTTGTAAGTAAGAGAGACCAGCCAGGACTTACTAGACGTTTTAATACCTTCTTGTTGCTTTGTCAAGTCCGACTCTTTGCGACCCCATAGACTGTAGCCCGCCAGGCTCCTCCATCCACGGGATTTCCCAGCAAGAGTGCTCGAGCAGGTTGCCATTTGCTTCTCCAGGGGATCTTCCCAATCCAGGGATCGAACCTGTTTCCTGCATTGACAGGCAGATTCTTTACCGCTGAGCCACCAGGAAAGCACCTTTTAACATCTTAGAAGAGCTTAGAGGAGAATAGCAGAAAGAAACAGCTCAACAGAGCCTCCAAAATAAAGCTGCTAATGTGCCGAGCGAAACACAGCTGACTGGTATCAAGAACAGTGGTGCCAGCCAGACCTCAGGTCCAGCTTGGCCGCGACCTCACCTCCCACTCGCTGTCTGTGTCGCCCTGAGCCCTGCACACTTGCAGCTGCGTTCTGCCCTCTGCAGTTCCTGAGGTTCAGGCCAGCTAGGGCCTGGCATCCTGATACATGGAAGTTGATGACTGTGGTGATCATGGGCGGCTCGAGACGAGAGAACGGGCAGGAGCAAGAGGAGGAAAGCTGTGTCCTGCTGTGATGAGACGACCTGGAAGGCATGGTGCTGGGGAGCCTTCGTGGAGAAGACTCATGTTGACTGTGTATGATTAAAACTTTCAGTGAAGTATCAGAATTATTAATAAATGGCATTGGGAGAAGTATTTGTAACATATATCAAATATGTAGAGAGGTTCAGTAAGACTAGACTAACCCGTTAGCTAAATGATGCGTGTGAATAAGTAAGTCCAAAAAAGATACAGGAAGATGCTTGACCTCTGAAAAAGGCAGTGAAACAAGACGAGATGGGGGTTTGAGGAATTTAAGAGCTAACATGTAAGGGAGGAGCAAAGGGTCCCTTCTGGAGCACTGATCAGAATTCTTATGAGGATAACAGTGCCACAGAAACCTGCTTGCAGAAACCTGCTCTTCAGAGAACCCTTAAGGCTTGCAGCTGTACACACAGATGTGGATGCTCCCGAGTTGCAGGTCACCAGAGACCAGGAAACGACCTATATTTTCAACAGTCGAGGTCCAGTTAGAAGCCCGTGGGCTCGGTGCGTCCCTGCCTCGCTGCTCTTTCACCAGCCGGGGTGGGCACGCCCGGTTGGCGTGCACAGGCCAGAGAAGCGTGTGCGTGAAAGAAAGCACGCGCCAGAGGATGAGCCGGGGGTGTTACCTGCGATGAAGACCACGGCGGTTTCACTACAGCTTCACACTCGGACTGTAGCCAGCCGTAGTGGCGTTCCTGAAGAAACACCGATCTCAGTGTATCCCATCCCGCAGAGTCTGTAACTTGGTGACTCCTCAGAAAGAATTCTGTACTCTAGAGCGAGTGGTCGGCCTGTCCCTGCTGAGTTTCAGGTGGTCCTTCAGTGCCTGTCCTCTCTCTGGGGATGAGTCCTCAGGTAACGCCTGAGACCCGGAGGCGCTCGTGGTGCTTATGAGACATGCTGGAGCCGTGCTGACTCTTTGTTAATGGGAGGTTGCTGAGGCGAATCACGATATTTCCAGTTGATGGAGTATGATTGTGGCCATCAGAACGCTGCTGCGGGTCCATATTTATTGGTAAAAGTGTCCAGTATCTACTGACTAGCGGGAGAGCTTATAAAGCAGTAGAAATAGTATAATTTTTTTTTCTTGTAAACGTGTATTACTTTTAGAATCAAGGGGTAAAAGTTATAGCCACATTTTGGGGGGAGGGATAAAAATGAGTAAAATAAAAAGCAGTAGGGACTTCCCTGGCAGCCCGCTGGATTAAACCTGCACGCTTCAAGGCAGGGGACGCGGGTTCAGCCCCTGGGTGGGGGGTTAGAATCCTGCATGCTGTGAGGCGTGGCCACACATAGAAAACGAAGACAAAAGTAGTGAATGGTTTATTCTAAACTCACGCATATCCTCCTCCTGCATCGGGGCTCTGTTTTGGGGGTACAGCTGTGGCCTGGTGGCTGGCTGCCCGCCGCCCCGCCCACCCTGAGGGGTGCAGCTTTAGCTGACAGGTTCCCGGGTCCTTCCTGCCTCTGAAAACGGCCAGGCCGTTGGCAACACCAGCCAGGTACAGGGCCGGCTGAGCACTGGGCATCTTCTGGCATCGGAGGGCAGGGGAGCTTGCGGGGACTTTGCTCCCTTCACACCACAGGGGTCGTGGGGGGTCCCATAGCGAGGCTGCTGACCACAGCGCCCGCAGGGGGACGGGCCCGTGGCCGGAAGTGGCGCAGAGGCCCAGCTGATGGTTCTGGTTTGTCGTCGATGGTGGGAAGGTTGTGAACCCCACTGTTAGATGGGCAGGCTGGTGCCCGGGATTGCTCAGAGCAAGGTGGGCTCAGTGGCAGCGACAGAAGAGAGACGCACCGATTCCCGGAGCAGAAGCGGCGCTGCGGTTAACCTTGGAGAGGGAGGTCGGTGCGCTTCTGTTCTTTGAGAGACGGTGGTGCTGCGTGCGAGATGGAGGCAGTAGATGGCAGCGTCTCTCCCACTCAGGCTGTGAGGCGGGAGCTGTGTCAAGGCCCGGGTGACCGAGGCCCACGCTGCCCCGTGTGACAGGCCGCTGCCCAGCCTCCTCACCGCGCCGCTGGGCCGCCGGCGCCCGTGTTTCCAGGGAGGAAAGCCGGTTGTCACTTTTCCTGCTTCTGTGAAGCATAAATAATAAAGTTCCCTGGAGACTCCTGAAGTCCTTTATTCTGCCTGAATATGTCCACTGGCCGTCAGCGCCCTTCTGTTTAAGGGGGGACACGACCGCAGCGGACTCGCGGTGCTGAGGGTAAGGGGTGTCCTCTGAGAGCCGCAGTCCCGTGAGTCCTGTGGCCGTGAACGTCGAGGCTGCTAGAGGAGAGGGTGAGAGCAGAAGAAGGGCGCCTGGGGTCTTACGGTGAGCCTGAGACGGCCACGCGGCTTACGTGTTGCCTGAGGGTCAGGGCAGTAAGACCGGCAGTCGCGCGCCTCGTGTGTGTCCCCTTACACGACAGGCCGCCTGCCGCCAGCAGGGAGGGAAAGCAGTTTTCAGCAGAGGAGAGATACACACTTTTGTTTTGCTTGTTTTAACTGTAAAACATCTTTTGCGCATGAGTGTAGTATAAAGGATAGGTGTGTGACCTCTAGTGTTTTCCACGCTAGACATGTTACAGCGTCTGTCCTTGTTCCTTGCCCGTGTCTGCTGATAACCACCAAGACCCCGATTTCATCCACAAGTAGGTCAGACAGAGCCCAGTTCCCTCTGGTTCCAGACTCATCCTCGCCTGTGGTGCTGGACTTGCCCGCTCGCCTGTGTTCCCCTTTGCCCTGACCAAACGGGATGGCCCGTGTGGCCCCTAAGTTCCAGGTGAAGTGAGGTCTGAAGCAGCTGTGTAGAGCCAGACTGTTAAAATTTAATCCTTTGCAATGAAAACACCCTCTTTTCTGTCTCTGAAAGGGTAGGAACTGCGCCCATTTTTCCTTTCCTTATATCTCAGGCACCTTGTGCAAAAATTTAACACAAAAGCAGGTACTTATGGGCAGTTTCTTGAATTACTGAGTGAAAGTAATTAACTTTTTATTTTATAAAAAGCTGACTTTTTGGAATAGTAGACAATGATGTCCCTGTGCCTGCCTGGCCCTGGGCCTTGGCGTGCCTGCGTGCTCCTCTGCAGCCCTGCTCTGTCCTCTCTGGGCCGTGGCGTGCCTGCGTGCTCCTCTGCAGCCCTGCTCTGTCCTGCCTGGCCCTGGGCCGTGGCGTGCCTGCGCGCTCCTCTGCGGCCCTGCTCTGTCCCGCGTGGCCCTGGGCCTTGGCGTGCCTGCATGCTCCTCTGCGGCCCTGCTCTGTCCCGCGTGGCCCTGGGCCATGGCGTGCCTGCGTGCTCCTCTGCAGCCCTGCTCTGTCCTGCCTGGCCCTGGGCCGTGGCGTGCCTGCGTTCTCCTCTGCGGCCCTGCTCTGTCCTGCCTGGGCCGTGGCATCCCTGCGTGGTCCTCTGCGGCCCTGCTCTGTCCCGCCTGGCCCTGGGCCGTGGTGCGCCTGCGCGCTCTTCTGCTCTGTCCAGAGCGGCCTTTGCACGTTCGCGGCGCTCGTCAGGTGCTCACGGTGCAGGACGCTGTTTGAGGGAAATTCACGTTATGCAGGAAATAATTTGAGGAGTATTGGTTTACTTAATCCTTTGTGAAAAGACTTTTCTATAGAATTAAATAGCAGGTCCCCAAGTTATTAAATAATTAGGTTTGTAAAAACTTTAGTAAAGTCATGACTTTTCTGGAATTTGTTCCAGTGTGCAGAGTTAGGTTACAGTTGTGAAAACGGGTTAATAACCCTTTTGATTACAGCCCCCGTTTTAATTGCAGTCAGCGTTGTTTTGATTGGTTCTGAGCCAACAGCGTGTGCGTTTCCAACAATTGATTTAACTTAGCTTTTTGTTTCAGAATTAGGACGCTGCGGAAGGAAGTCATCCAGAAGTCGCAGTTTAAATTTGATTTTTTCCTTACAGAGTCATGCTGGTTTATACTTGGATTGGAATTCCTTTTCAAGTTTTGTACTAAAAATAGAATGTCTTTGGGTAGGATGACTTTTTGAATAGCATGTTTAAGTACCCCGTCCCTTTCTATTTTTCCTTTTAAACGTGGTTTAAGAATAAAGAGTTAAACTTTTGTGGTCTTTTCAGATACGGTTAAAAAACTCCAGGACCAAAAACATGACATGGAAAGAGAAATCAAGACCCTGCACAGGCGACTGCGGGTAGGAACGCGCGCACGCCGTCCCGTCGGGAAGCGCGGCTCCCCGAAAGCTGCGCCCGCCGCCTGCGCGCAGCCACGGAGGGGCCGTGACCCGGAGCCGCCGGGCTGCGGGCGGGGCGGGGCGCCCCTCAGAGAGGGGCTGGCGCCGGGTTTGACGAGCGGCACTTGGGGAGCAGGGGTTATATCCCGGGAAGAAACGTCATGAGCCCTTGATGAGGAAGGGTCCCAAGCTAAGCTGCCTTCTGTGGGCTTTCTGTCTTCTGTGGATGTGATCTGTCTGCGGCGGCAGTGACGCTCTGACGCAGAGGGCGGGGGAAGCTGGTCTCGAGGTTTGGGTTGACCCTGCGGTGCGGAAGACCTGGGTTCAATTCCTGGGTCGGGAAGTTCACCTGGAGAAGGGAATGGCAACCCACTCCAGTGCTCTTGCCTGGAGAAGCCCACGGACAGAGGAGCCTGGCGGGCCACACGAGTCCGACGTGACTTGGTGCCTTCTTTCTTTCTTTCTCTCCGTTGCTCAGGCTGTGAGGGGTGCTAGGCGCTGCCCCTGGGGTTGGCGGCTGTGGCTCCGGGGGCGCCTGCGTCCTCCCCACCGTGGGAGGCCACCCAGCGGACAGTCCTGAGCTCCTCCTCCTGTGTGTTTTGTCTGCTGAGATTAAATTTAGTGTTTTTCTTCTGCTTCCTCTTCCTTCTGATTTTTTTTTCCTGTTGGTTTTTGATGTCAGGATGTATATAGATTTTCACTGTAAAATCTTCCAGTGTAGTTTACAGACCATGTATCTACCTGCTTGAGCTCTTCACAGGCATATTTTGGATGATATGTTTATTTTCACAAGACTAACTTTGAAGCTTGCCACAGGGAAGGGCGGCCTGACCTGATCATGCTTACTGAGCAGTCCATGTGCTTGCTCCCTCAGGAAGCAGGTCAGCTGGCCGCTTTTACTCACCAGGAACACCGCTCACTAAAAGTAGTTATGTAACCTGTTAGAAATAGGTAACAGCAGTTCTCTGGGATTTAAAACCTGTTAGAAATAGGTAACAGCAGTTCTCTGGGATTTAAAGGAAATCAGTCATCACTTGAGACGGTGCATTACAGCAGTCTAATCATAAGCACATTTTATTGTTTTAAAGTACGTCTTCATTGCTCTCTTTTGGAAATAAAAACGTAGTTTTTTAACGCAGGAGGAATCAGCAGAATGGCGGCAGTTCCAGGCTGATCTGCAGACCGCGGTGGTCATCGCTAATGACATCAAGTCTGAAGCCCAAGAGGAGATTGGTGACCTGAAGCGCCGCTTACATGAAGCTCAAGAGAAAAACGAGAAGCTCACGAAAGAATTGGAGGAAATAAAGTCACGCAAGTAAGAGTTGGGAAGCCAGCTGTGCCCCTCAGTTTCCACAGGGAGCTCATGAGTCCTGGTTCTGTGATGCGGCTTTTTGGGGAGACTGTGTCCTGACGCTGCTGTGACTGAGTGTGGCTCCAGTGGACGTGACCCAAGTCCGGGCTTGTTCCCGGGCTCCCAGGAGCCCGTCAGTCTTTGAGTAGCCCTGTGAGGTAGCACAGGCTCCGTGGCCTTCCCGAGCTGTCGTCAGCGTCCACAGTCCCCGACTCTGGAGGGGCTGGAGTGGCCACCGCACCTGGTCCATTGCGATTCCCGCCTGTCCTCTGCCCCCGTCCCAGCCCCTCGCTCTTCCCTGGGCTGTCGTCGTCACGGAGGGTGCAGACCCTGGAGACAGACAGACTCGGCCCCGTGCAGCTCTGCTGCTGCTGGTCTTGGGGGTCTCGGTCAGACCTCAGTTTGCCCGTCTCTGCAGTGGACACAGTGCTGCTTCCGTCACAGAGTCGTGGGGCTGAAATGAGATGCCCGGATGCCGCTCACGGCCATGGCCGGTGTCCGTCAGCGGGTGTCTCAGAGACTCGAGTGAAGAACGCAGGCCGATTTCTCTCTGCTGCTCACTTGAAGAGTGTCTTGTGCTCATAACCCTGGAGTTTCTCCCATGTAACATAGACATCTTTGGAATCCTGTGAAAAGTCTTAGATGATGCACCCCAAGTTCCTAGGGAGACTGTCTGTGAGGGGAGAGACTGGTTTTTGAGGGTTTTTTTTTTAATTAAGTATAAGTGAAGTGAAGTGAAAGTTGCTGAGTCATTTCCGACTCTTTGCGACCCCATGAACTATACAGTCCTTGGAATTCCCCAAGCCAGAATATTGGAGTGGGTAACCTTTCCCTTTTCCAGGGGATCTTCCCAACCCAGGAATCCAACTGAGGTCTCCTGCATTGCAGGAGGATTCTTTACCAGCTGATTCACCAGGGAATCCCCAAGTATCTCTCTCTAAGTATCAGAGTTGGAGGTTATTATTAATAATGTGATTGTTCATTACGTTGAACAATTCTTAAATAGCCGTAGGGAAAAAATTTAGAAAGATATTTAACAGGCCAACTTGAAAAAGCTGTGGACTTTCATCGTTGCCCAGGTCCAGCGGATGGCCTGGTGGAAAGTCACGGTGAACTGTCTTTCTTTGGCGTCTTTGCTAAGCAGAACATGCAGTGAGTGGGGCGGTCCCTGCTGCTTCACTCGTACACACCCTTCCTCCTCGAGGCTCGGGCTTTGTATAGGAGCGCGGACGCGCGGCGTGCCCCCCGCACTGTGCTGCCTCTTGCCGTCGAGGAGGAGACGGGCGTGAGTGCTGCGGGACCCGGGCCGTGGCTCCCGGCTGTGCTGCGTCCCAGCCACTCGCATCTGCACAGTGCGGTTTCCCTTCCAGTCCTTGGTGCGACAGCGAGTTACCCCATCGCGCGTCTCCGTCCTTGAGGTCCAGGTGCGAGCCGTGTTGCCACGCACCGGTGTGGGGGGGCTGGCGGAGAGCCCCGCGTGTCTTCATGGCGGGAAAATGCTTACTTGAGAATGACTGACTCGAGCGGTTGGTATTCAGACTCTGGTGCTTGGTGGGTATTTATTGAAAATGATTAAAGGAGGCGGTCACTTCAAGGAAACAGCTGACAGTGTGTGGCACCAGTGATGAGACGTGGGCTTCTAAGTAAATGTGAGGATTTTGGGAAACTCGTATCTGCCACTGCAAGCTCAGCAGCTCCCCATAACGGGTTTCCCAATGAGATCACTAGTGATACTAACAAGAGACTTTAAAGATAAATCGTTTAGTGACAGGCATCAGTGTTGGGGGAATACGTGTAACTCTGTGAGCTGTTATTTCCGTATGACCAGTGCAGTATCACTAAAATACTTTTCCCTTTTCCAACTACGTACCCACGAGGCTGCTTTTTTTTTCTCATATCGCAGTAGACTGAATACAGGAAGAATGAGAGTCCGGCCGTCGTCTCAGCCGAGGCCTTGAGGAGGTGCAGGAATGTGGGGACCCTGCTCTTCTTCTGTTTGTGCTGTTAAGTGATAAGCTGTGTCGGTCTTTGTGACCCGTGGACTGTAGCCCCCAGGCTCCTCAAGTACTGGAATGGTTGCTGTTTCCTCCTCCAAAGGATCTTTCGGACCCGGGGTCTCTTGCATCTCGTGCATTGCATGCAGATTCTTACTCCTGAGCCACCGGGGAAGCCTGAACGGCACATTGGATAGAGCCAGACTTGCCCTCCTGGGGCAGGACAGGCCTTCCCAGCAGCCCAGACGCCGGCCCCCCTGTTCTGAGTGAGGGTCTTCAGCCAGGCCACCTCCCCTCTCACTGCTGATTGATTACCAGTGTCCTCACCTACACTTAACACAGATGGGAATGGAAACCGATGGTTACTTAATCTAGTTAGAATAAGCTGATATAAAAATTTTAATATCAAATCTAATAAGATTATCAGACCAGGTGATTTACTCAGCTCAAGTGATACGATTGTTTTTAGCTTATACTTTCTAATGCTTCTCAGCTGGGAAAGGGAAATGTGTGTTTTCCAGAGCATGTTCAGAAATGCGCTGACTCGGATGTTGTTTTCAGGCAGGAGGAGGAGCGTGGCCGGGTGTATAACTACATGAATGCTGTGGAGAGAGACCTGGCGGCCCTGAGGCAGGGCATGGGGCTGAGCAGAAGGTCCTCCACGTCCTCGGAGCCGACGCCCACCGTGAAGACCCTCATCAAGTCCTTCGACAGCGCATCTCAAGGTAGCTCACGTGCCGTGCCGGCGATGGCGCACTCACGCACACGTGCTCTCTGGGCTGGCTGGCGTGCCGCACCGTCCTGCTCTGAGTCTCATCGCACTCCAGGCAATGTCAGGGCGTCAGCCTTCCTGCAAGGAGAGTTTTAACAGGAGGTTTGGGGTCTGTTCGGCCACAGAGATCTCAGAGTTAGGCTCGGGCTGACCCCACGTGGGAGTCAGCTGTCTCCTCTGAGCCGGGCAGCCTCCAGGTATGGACTAGGGGCCCGCTCGTCCTCCGAGCCCCTCGGGCGCGTGTGCTCAGGTGCTGCCTGACCCTGACACCCGGCATCTCCAGATGTCGTCTCTCATCCAGAGGCAGACCTGGCCCCTCAGCTGCCGTCTCTCCCTGTGAAGGCAGCGCCATGCCGCCCAGTTACCAGGCCAGGAGTTTCGGAGCCTCCCCCCTGCTCACCCGGCGTCAGTCCGTCATCAAGCCCTCTTACCCAGCCCCTCGCACACACCTGCTCTGCTCTCTCGTCTCTGGGAGCGCAGTTGGCGGCTAGCTCAGGCCACCATCCACTGCCGTTCGGTGGCCCCTTTTTTTTTGTAATACAGATTTTTTCCTGTTTTTGGCCACACGGCACACAGGATCTTGGTTCCCCAACTAGACACTGAACCTGGGTCCCGGCAGTGGACGCACAGAGCCCTAGCCGCCGGCCCCAGGGGCTTCCGGAAGCCGCCTTCTGAGCAGTTCATTCCAGAGAGGGAGGTTGACATGCGTGCGGCTATTATACACTGTGCGTCAAATGCACCGCCTGTGGAAATCCACGTGAGGGGACGTGCTGAGCCCCACAGGGGCGGGGAGGAAAGCTGCTTTGAGCCCGGCTCCCCTTCACGTAACATGCCCGGAATGTCCACCACGTGCCCAGCCTCTCACCTGATGCAGCCACAGAGGCTCTGCTGAGGTTTTTCATGTGGAGTCCTCGGTTTGTGGAGTACTTAACCATGTAATTAAACAGCAAGAGTGATGTGACCGGCACAGCCGGGCCTGGAAGTCAGCACCGCTTGTCTAGGGAGCAGACTGTCCCCCTGGCGGCAGGGCTGCTGGGGCTGAGGCAGTGGGGCGGCAGCTGTTCCCAGGGAGCCCTCGTGCTGGCTGGGCGGCGCTCCTGGGGGGTGTTTGAAGCTTCCGCCCCGTCATGGCCTTGCTCACCGTGTGTTTGCTGTCTTCCAGTGCCCAGCCCTGCCGCGGCAGCGATGCCCCGGACGCCTCTGAGCCCAAGCCCTATGAAGACGCCCCCTGCGGCCGCCGTCTCCCCCATGCAGGTGCGTGCCTGTGGCTTTGTGTTTGCGCCTGCGTAGGAAGCACCACGCTCTCCGTTTGGAAGGAGGGCAGCAGAAGCGCCGTGTTCTATCTGTAGGGAGCTTTTTCTTGCCCTCTATTCATCAGGTTTTTTAAAGGCGTGAAGGTATAAACGAAAGCAAGTAAAGGCACTGAGACGTGATAGGCGTCAAATCCGGTGGACTTGCTCTAAGTGGCTGTCAGCTGAGGCCTAACGCTCATGATGTCAGCTTGTAAACCTCTGTAAAGATAAGTTAAAAAATCTCATCTCTCCACGTTGGAAAACAAACCAGTAATTATTAATTGAAGCCCCAGTCAGTAGCATTTCAGCACTTGTATAATGTCCCAGCACACGCTCCTCAAGCCTGATTGTGCACGAAGGTCGTGTGGAGTTTTACACACGTAGACCCCAGGCCTCCTCCCACTGAACAGGCGTCCGGGAATGGGGCCCGAGATGAGCAGTGGTGGTTCTTCAGGCCTCGCTGAGGCCGTGAGGTGTCCAGTCTGGGTGGCCCTGCGCCGCAGGCAGCTGGGAGGCCGGACCAGGGGTTGGAGGCCGTTCTGTTCTCCAGACGTCGTTGGACAGGTGGCGTGGGGCTGATATCTGTGGTTGGGACACGGGCTGAGCCCTGCTGCGGGCCAGGCTGCTCTCCATGGCGACCAGGGAGGAGGCACCCACACGGAGCAGGGAGGCTGCCTCTGGGGAGGCCAGGAGGGAGCACGAGGGCTGGGGTGGGGTCGCCCAGGGCCGAGAGCCGCGTGGACAGGCCGCAGCCCGCAGGGCTCCCCCAGGCCCCGGCCGAGGGCGTCCACACGCGCGGCACAGGGTGGGCCCAGCCGGCCGGGTGGGGGCCGCTCTGCAGGGAAGAGCAGCTCCCGGGGCTCCTCAGGGTTTGCGCGGGGCAGGGTTTGTCTGCCTCTGCTCCTCTGCCCACTGTGGGAAGTCCTCTCTGAATCCTTGGAGTGTTCATTAGGGCCCTCAAGGGCCGCACCATGAAGTGGAGCTAAACAGCCCTGCCCTAAACGACCTTAGAAGCAAAGGGCCAAGGAGATCCCTCAGTCACGGGGCAGCGGGCTCTGAGCTGCCCCGCAATCCTGGCCGCCTCTGCCCCGCTCGCGTGTCGTCTGCCCCTCCCGGGGGGGCTGGGCTCAGTGACTCGCTTCTGATGAGCAGAGTGAGGCAGGGTGATAAGCAGGGAGAGGACCTGGTCCTGTCTGGGGGACTCCTCTCTCTGTCTTCTCCGTGGTCCTGTGGAAATGGATGGTTTCATGCGGTTTGTGTGGAAACTTGAAAGACTTTGAATATCCCAGGCCTCTGGGAGGGGGCTGGTGGGGGAGGAAGCAAGTTTGGGGGGCGTCCCCTCCGTGATGCCAGCACTTGAGTGACCACGACAGGGCCGTCTGACACCCTTTGTCCTGTGGTTTCAGAGACATTCCATCAGTGGACCCATCTCCACGTCCAAACCCCTGACAGCCCTCTCAGATAAGAGACCAAACTACGGGGAGATCCCTGTGCAAGGTACGGCTCGCGCACTGCGCTTCACTTCTGTTGTTGACTTTCATCTGACTCTCTTCATTTGTTCTTGGCGCTGTTTCTGCCACCCTGTTATACGTCTGTGTCACGGGTTTACTAAGAACGTGCCCTGGTTACAGACCGGGGAGTAGTTACTAGCGGACGTTGGAATGCGACGCTCCTGGTGTCACCGTGGGCAGCAGCAGTCCGCTCACTGCCAGGCCCTGTTCTCAGCGCTCCGTGGGGCGTGTGCCGTTAGCCCCACTCTATAAGTACGGACAATGAGGCTTCAAGCAGCTGAATGTCTCAGGAACACAGGTTCACGTAGCCACTGAGCGGTGGAGCCGGGCAGCCTGGCTCCAGAGCCCGCTCCCCTGGCCCCTATGCTCCAGGGCACTTGTGAGAGAGGGGACTGAGAGCCGGGCCCCGGGCAGTGCCGTCAGCATGGGCTCTTCGTGGCGCCCGCGTCGGGGGTCGGGTCCCTCTCCTCCCCGCTGCCTCCGTCGGGTGGGGCTAAAGTGCTGTGGGGGCGTGCGGGGCGGGGCAGCCGTGGAGACACTTGGCAGGCCCCGCCGGCCCCCGACCTCCTGGGCCCGCACAGCTGTGGGGCGGGGGCAGTGGGGCCCAGGGCAGGCTGCTGCCGCCTCCACTTCACCCGCCGGGGGGACCCGGGGTCTCCCCTCCACCTGGAAGGGCCTCCTGCCCAGGGAAGGCACGTGGCGGTTTAAAGGGCCCCCTCCTGGCCCCGCGGGGGGGTCCGGGATCGTGCGTGTGCTCACAGGTCCCGGGCTGACTCTTGATGCTGCTTCCTGGTGAGAGTCGGGGTCACGGGCACACCTCACTCAGGGCCTCCTCTTCCCCCAGGCTCATGCCCCTGCGGTCAGCCTCGCCCCTCCCCGTCCCTGAGCAGCCGTGCTCCACGTGGCGGTGGCTGCGGGCGCACCCGGTCGTGCTGAGCGCCGCCCCGGACACTGCCTGGTTCCTTCACGCTGATTCCGCGTGTGCCCGGCTTCCCGCTCGGCCCTTCTCCAGGGCCCGTGCGGGGTGCTTAGGGCCCCTCTCCTGTGTGTGGTCACTCTGTAACTGCGTCCGAGGGGCCTTCTCCGGGGCCCATGCGGGGTGCTTAGGGCCCCGCTCCTGTGTGTGGTCACCCTGTAACTGCGTCCGAGGGGCCTTCTCCAGGGCCTGTGAGAGGTGCTTAGGGCTCCTCTCCTGTGTGTGGTCGTTCTGTAAGTGCGTCCGAGGGGCCTGTCCCCTTCAAGGCTGCCATACCGACTCACCTTGATCGGCTCACAGCAGCACGAGGTTTCTGGGGAAGCCGTGCTGGCACCAGCAGTGTTTATCAAACTTACCTGTTGATGCGCTTTACCCGAATCCCTCGATGAATGTGGACCCCTGGGCCTCACGTCAGGTGTGTGGCGTGGAAAGGGAAGGGGCGTGGACACTTCTTTTCACGAGCACCGCGGTGGCTCCTAGGAACAGACCAGCTCGGGGAACTGGGCAGAGATTGCCGTTGAGTGTCCCTGTGACCCTGGTTCTGTTGGTGGAAAACGGGAGTATCAGGTCTGTGGGCTATTGAGACACAGACTAGTGTGGTGAGTGTCTCGGGGCTTTTTCTGGCCGCCTCTGTTTGTCTCCTGGTAACGGTCGGGTGACGACGCCACCGCGCACGGGGGTCTGCGGTCCCGCTGCGAGAGCCGCCTCACCCTCCACGTCTGCCTGCTCTGACGCCTTTACTGGGCTTGCTTGAAACTGCAAATACAGAGAGCAGGAAACACCTCTGGGTGACTTCTTACTGGAGAATTTGTTGATAGTGTAGCCTTTTATCTTAAACACTCGGTAGGGAAAGCAACCACTTACAAAACCAAGAGCCAGCAGCTGAGTCTCGGTCCTCAGAAGCCATCGTGGCCCTCCAGGCTGCCTGAGCGGGAGGCCCGAGCGCCGCTGTGCCGCGTCCCCTGTCCCGGCGTGGCCCAGGCGGCACAGTCTGCACTTACAGGGTGAAGAGCCCAGAAACTCGGAGGCGCTGCCTCCGTCTCCTGCGCGATAGTGGGTAATTTGCTGGTTTCTCCATTGAGTGTGTTATAAAAGATGTAGCTTTTTTGGTCTTTTTTTCGTCATGCTTGTATGTCAGACACAGGAAGGTGTTTCAGACCAGAGATCTTGGTATAAGTAGACTTCTCTTGGTATGGTTGGCAGTTGAATTCGGTGGTCTGGGTCGTAACAGCTGGGCCTTTGTAGACCGCGTGTGAGCTCGTGTTTGTAGCCTGAGCAGGCACGTGGGTCCAGATAATTGGGAGGGTCTTTACTGCCCCCTCGCACAGTGATCTTTAAGGCCCATGGTCAGGCGGAGACCTTGGTTGGTCCTGCAGATGGTTGGGGAGCTGGGGTTGCCCAGGGTCAGCGTGGCCTGAGGGTCGTGTTGGTGTCATCAGATCAGATGTCCAAGAAAGCGGACCGGTCCACAGATAGTCACCTTCTGCAAGGAGACATGCTGTGATCGTCCCACTGAGTTGTGTTATTTGTGGACAGAGATGTAAACCTTTTAAAAAATTCAGTATTTTGGAAAAACTGATATATGATAAAGGGTACGTGTGACAAGTGTCATATGAAGTTCAGAGGTTTCTCTAGAAAGAAAGCCAAGTCTCTTAAGTCAGAAGGAAGAGAACCTTTTATTGAAAAGTTTCCCAGCAGTTTGCCTTCTTCAGAGGGTGGACCCAAGCCCGATTCTGGGGCGAGCGGGGAGCTTCCCAGGAGAGGCTGAGAGAGAAACCGTGCCCTGCTGTGTTTGCAGCCTAGCGTGCGTCCGTTCACTTCTGAAGGTGCTTCTTGCTGTCCGTCTTGATAAACCAGACTGTCCAGGTGCTCATGTTTTCTCCAGCATATTGTCAGAAAAGTAGAAAGAAGTCACGTATTTCTGTTTTGTCACAGCTGTTTCTTTTCTTTCGGCCCTGCCCTGCGGCATGCAGGATCTTAGTTCCTGGGTCAGGAATCTAATGGGTGTTCTTGGGGGAAGCACAGAGTCCTGCCCTTGGACCTCCAGGGAAGCCCTCGGCTCCCTGCTGCCTGTAAGTTTGATGAGGGAAGCAGGGACAGCTGCCAGTCTCAGGCGGGAGGACTGAGGAGGGGGCCCGTGTGCCTGTGCGTCGAGGGTGGGCGGGGGTCTCTCTGCGGCTTTCTCCCTCCGCCTGGGCCCCAGCTCACCCCTCGGGCGTCACTAGAGCGCTCCTGCGGTTGCTGCGTGGCCGGCCCCACGGTTCCTGCCGCCTCTTCACCTCGCACACCCACCGCTTCCCGGCTCCACTCTCCTCAGCACGCTTGCACCTCTCCCTGTCCCCAACGTCTGCAGTGGCTCCGACCCCGGCCACCGTGGCCTCCTGCCACCAGGTCGTCCCCCTCTCGTCCGCTGGGTGCTGACAGAGCTGGGTGTGTTCACCGCTGTCCCCAGAACGCGCTGACTGCCGGCTCCGGCGGCCTTGGGCATCTCCCCGGCTTTCAGTGCGGCGTGTGCCCCTCGCTTCCCTCCCACAGCCCTCTTCCTCGCGCATCTGCGCACGGGGACCCTCCTTTCTCTCACCTGCTTGTCCACGTGGTCAGCAGTGTGCGAGTCTGCTCCTGAGGAGCCTTGAGCCCGTTTATGTCTCCCCTGACACGGCCCGCGTCCAGGCAGCCTGCTGTCTGCCCTATAGTCCGCTCACACCCGCCCCCCACACCCCACCCCCCGGGACGGAAGGGTGTCCGCCTGGGACAGTCCCCGGCGCCCTGCCCCAGGGGTGGGGCTGCGCTCCTCAGCCCTGCCCTCCCAGCACTGCCGGTCCTGGCGTTTCCTGGGCATTTCCTGGCGTCTGCTGAGCACTGAGGAAGCCCCTCTCCTTTAACTGCGTAAAGGCTGTCTGTCAGTCACTCTCGTGCTCGCTGCAGCGTCTCTCCCCGGGGAGGCCTCTCCAGACCCTTCGGGCAGCTCTCGGCCCGGGGCTGCTGCTTCCCTGTGTCCCTCACGTGGGTTAAAGACGAGAGGGTTTCCGAGAACAGACCCGGTCACCGCAGCGTCTGCTGTCTCCTGCCTGCCGCCTCTGCCGTGACGCGCTGGCTTGCCTTTCAAAGGGGCGTGCTGGCAGTTCACGTGTGGCTCTGACCCACACGGCAGAGCGGAGGGTGTGTGCGTGTGGGGGGTGCAGCCACCCCCCTGGCCCTCGGGAAGGTGCCTCCTCAGAAGGGAGGTGTCAGCCTGCGCTGAGCTGAGACGCCGTGGGTCCTTGGACGTGCGTGAGCCGGCTGTGGCGGGCGGGTGGGCTTCAGTGCGCTGCGCCCATCGCATGCCCGGTGGCCCTCGCCCTGCACCCATGTGTTTCTGTCACCTGGTCTCACTGTCGTCTCCCGGGCGATGAAGCCTCTGGGACAGGACCCGTCTTGTGTCTGTGAAGTGGGCACTTGGGCTCCGTCTAAAATGTCGACTCCTGTTCCCTGCGGCTTCCGTGTTCCCCCAGCTCTGCTGAGTCCGTCTGTGTGCACGATGGGTGCTTCTGTGAGGGCACGCGCAGCCGCTCGGGGCTCAGGGTGCGTCAGTTCAGGACGAGGAAGGGGTGGTGGCTCTGGGCTGGGTGGACCTGTCTTCACGGGGCGTGAGTCCAGCTGCCCTGCCTCCCCTCCCGGGCGCTGTGTGGGCATGACCTCACGTACGTGCCTTACACACTCGGGAAGGACGTGTCAGAGTGAGAGACGCGCTGACATCCGGATGGCTGAGAGCGAGTGTGTTTTAAGCGGGCAGTGCGCACGGGGCTGTCTGTGTCGGTCGCTCTCTCCTTTCCCATCCGAGGGTGTTGCTCTCAGAAGAGGTGAGCAGTCTTCGCTGGCCCCACCTGACACGTGTCCTGGGCACATGCAGCACGTCCGGCCCTCCTGTGCCAGTCCTTCCGGCCTGACTGCAGTGGCGCCGGGCACAGAGGCGAGCTGGCCTGGGTCTGGGGCGCCCACTGTGGGAAGCAGGTGCCAGGGAGGGGGTGTTGGAGCTAGGCCCCAGGGTGGTGAGATGGCTGGGCCAGGGGGCAGGGGAGCTGCTGCCCCAGGGCTGGGGACTCCAGAGTCCCCCAACCCGGCCTGGTGTGGCAGAGCGGGGGACAGGCGGCGGTGGGGGGACTGTTTCTGTCCTCCCTGGGGGTCCTTGCTGCCCCCAGACTGAAGTTCACACAGTGGCCAGGGAGGCTGTCGTCCGTCCCCCGCGGCCGTCTCTGCTCTCCACCAGCCCTGAGGTTCGGCGGCTGGGACTGTGGCCCCGACCTTTGCGGTGTGTCCTGGGCTGAGTGCTGCTCCCCAGCCTGTTCTCCAGCAGCACAACCGGCCGGACAGGGTCTCGTCAGGACGCTGCTGAAGGCTTCCGGTTGCCCCACGTCGTGGTGGGTGGGCTCTCCCTCTGGCTGATGACCCTGAATCGTCCTGTACTCCCGTGTCTGTCCTGACCCGCCTCTGGCTGCGGGCTGTGTGCCCCCGACACGCAGACACGCACTGTGGGCTCCCAGAAGGTGTGGGCTTAGCGCCTCCAGGCCCTGGTGCGGCAGAGCGTCCTGACTCCTGGATGAATTGCACCAGACGCAAGTAGCTCCCGGTGGTTTGGAAGCGTTCGCACTGATGTCTCATCCCTGGAAATACAAGTGAATGAAGTGGCCCTTGTCGGCTGGAGGTGTTTGTATCGGGCAGTTTGTTTGGGAGCCGTCGAGGGGCCTGGGCCGGGAGGAGGGACTAGCCTCGGGGCGAGAGGAAAGCGTCCTGCTCCCTGTGCCCCTGAAGTCCGGGGTCGGGGCGAGAGGAAAGTGTCCTGCTCCCTGTGCCCCTGAAGTCCGGGGTCAGGTCTCCTCACTGTGGCACTTCCCACCCTGTGCAGAGCATCTGCTGAGAACGTCTTCGACCAGCCGACCTGCTTCTCTGCCGAGAGTGCCTGCCATGGAGAGCGCAAAGACCCTCTCAGGTACTGCCCTTCATCTGAGCCGACCTTTAGAGGTGCGTCTGGAAGGTCCGCTGATGGAGCTGAGTTCCTTCTCTTTAGGCTCCTTTAACCTTACCTGCCTCTCTGCCTCTTTAATTGATCATTTTTCACTCTGAATTTCCCCATTGTATCTTACAGATTTCATAGAAATCATATTTCATGGCCCTGATTTCAAAAATAAAAAGAGCTAGATAGTTCCATTCACATAACAAATGTGGGATCTTCCCAAGCCAGTGATCAAACCCAGGTCTCCTGCATTGCAGGCAGATTCTTTACCAGCTGAGCCACCAGGGAAGCCCAAGAATACTGGCATGGGGAGCCTATCCCTACTCCGGAGGATCTTCCCCCCCCCAGGAAATGAACCGGGGTCTCCTGCATTGCAGGCAGATTCTTCACCAGCTGAGCTGTCAGAGAAGCCTGTAGTCACGGACAGTCGGGATATTTACCGCAGGATGTGTTGTGACTGTTCTGGAGGTTGTTTCCGAGCACAGCAGAAATGCCCTGCAGCCGGAGCCTGCAGTGTGGCGGGCCGGGTTACAGTGGTGTGTCTGGTGGGCACACGCTGGTTTCCTTGAGCTGACATCCAGTTTGTGAGCATCCTTGTTAATTTCCCTTTGTGGCTTTTTTAATGCTCAGTATCTCAATGAGAAGTTGGACCAGCAAAGGAGAGGTTTTTTAACCTGCCTCCTGTGGGCAGCGTCCCACTTGGATGTGAATTTCAGTTGGTACAGTTTTTGGACACCTTAGCTGAGTGGAAAGTGCAAGCAAAACCTCTCCTGCAAAGCCAGGGTCCAGAGCGTTTTCCTGTAACAGATTCTTCCCATTCTTCCTTAGTCTACATCTTGTGCTTTATATAAAATTACGAAGGTTTCTCATCTAGTCCTAGCACAGTGCTTGAAAGAAACTGCAGGTTTATACAGAGATTTGACAGTGGAAGAAAAAGGCAGAATGATTATAAAACTGTGTTGGACGCACAAGCGCTTCCTTCTCCTAAGACCTTGTCATCAGAGAAAGCGCGTCTCCTCAGGCCTTGGAGCACGTGACTGTGCGGATGCAGAGCTGCAGGCCCTCCACCGCCAGGAGGTGCCAGCCGGCCGGCTGGGGAGGTGACTGGTGCCCGCAGGGCTGGCACCGCCGCGCTCCCACTCCAGCGCCTCTGAGGAGGCCCGTCTGGGATCAGGGCCTGGCCTCATGCCTCGTGGCTCTCGTGCTCAGCCCAGCGCTGTGAGCACCCGCTGGTCCCCTGCGCCTTGTGGACAGAAAGCTGCCTCCCCTGTGGCCCCACTGTCGGGCTGCTCCACCTCCGGTTCTCAGGGCTTTGTGAGTCCAACCCGGCGCGCGCCTGGCTCTGTCGGACTCTTCAAGTAGGACTTTCCTGACACTTCTCAGTAGTTGACATCTTTTGCTTTTCAGTCTCATTGATTCCTGTTTTTGTAAAATTTGGCTTGACCGCAAATCACGCGTGGCCCCTGTCTTTCCTTTCTGTCTCCTCAGTTTTTGGCCAAGTTCAGGGGGGTTTTGTTGATTGCAGTTGAGAGCGAGTGTTACTTTGGTCTTGGTCGTGTTTGTGATTGAACCAGGTTTGGTGGGACTCACTCTGGGCCAGGTGTGTGCGAGAGTGTGGGCTGGGCTTCTGTGCACACTTCAACAGCTGTACCTTTTTTACAGTGTTTTTCAAGTGAAAAAATAAGATCCATTCACGTTATCAGTCAGATAAAGACCCTTTCCCGTTATCAGTCAGATAGAGACAACATCGGTTCTTCTCCTGTGTGGGAGTGTCTGGCCTCCCTTTGTGGCTCAGAAGGTAAAGACTCAGCCTGCGATGTGGGTGAGACCCGATCTGGTCCTGGATCAGGAACATCCCCTGGAGAAGGGAATGGCAGCCCGCTCCAGTATTCTTGCCTGGAGAATGCCATGGACAGAGGAGCCTGGCGGGCTGCAGTCCCTGGGGTCACAGCAGGACACGACTGAGCGAGGAACACACACAGGGTGGTCTCTGCTCTGTGGAGGACCTGCTGAACGAGATGTCTCAAGAGCTCAGTTTAAACTGCTTCTGCTCTAACCTGTAGTGTCCAGACGAAGCAGCGAGGAGATGAAGCGCGACGTGTCTGCTCCCGAGGGCACGTCGCCCGCCGCGCTCATGGCCATGGGGGCCACCTCGCCGCAGCTGTCGCTCTCCTCCTCGCCCACGGCCTCCGTGACCCCCACCGCCCGGAGCCGCATCAGGTAGAGGGTGCTTCCTGCGGGGGCACTGCCCTCGGCCATCCCGGGCCTTTTGAGAGTGAATGATCGGGTTGTGAAAGTTTCGAGCCCTGGTGTGTGTTCTCTCTTTGTGGGTTAAGTGTTTTCTGATCCACTCTGCTATGCGCAGAGTGGAGAAAGATGATAAAAAGTACAAAAATAAAACAAAGTTACAGAGATGATTATTTCCCCCAAGCAGCGGGTGTTTTTATTCTTGTTTTTGTGGGTTTTTCTCTTTTTTTCCCAGCTTTGCTTTTTTAAAGTAGCGAACAGCTGAGTACAAAAGTGACTTTGGTGACACTGGAACTCCAGCTGTGTGTGGAGCGCAGGGTGGGGAGGAGGGCGGGCGCTGGCAGGCCCCGAGCCTCAGTGAGCGCGCGGGCCGGACTCCTCCTGGTTGTTGACCTACAGGTCTGAATAAGAGTGGACTCTTTGGGCTCTCAAACTCAGATTATGCTCTCAGGTTTAACGCCCTGCCTCTCGGCGACCGACCTCTTAGAAGAGCGGCCCCGGGCGCAGTGAGCAGCGGGGGCACCCGCCTCTCTGGCCGAGCGAGGGGAGCACTGTCCACGTGGGCTGTGTCTCGTGCCCAGGCGGGGGCGCCCACTCTCCCGGCCCCTCTGCGAGAAGCCGTGCGCCTGCCCAGGACCGCTCCTGGCCTCGGCTTCCTTTCCTGACAGTAAAGTTACAGGAGACGACCCCTCCCCCTCGGAGGCTCCCTCCTGCAGCTTCTCGCCGTGCCCGTGGGCTGCACTGGGCTTGGTGCTGTTCTAGGCTGTCTCTGGCAGGATGGCTGTGTGAGTAGAGTAAACCTTTCACGGTGATTGTGACAGTTGCTTTTGTTTTTCTCTTGGCGTGCTCTTTTGTTTTGTTCACTTCTCACCTTTATCTTCATTCTCATTTCCTGTGTTCGGTGCTGTTGTGACAAACCTCTTTGAGCCCTTTAGCTAGAACAGGAACACGGTGAGCCAGCACACGCATAACAGTGTCGTTCTTCGAGACAGGGGTCTGACTGCAGGTTGGAATATTTTTGTATTTTACTTTTGGTTCTAAAGTAAAAATCGGTGCTATTTCAACGCACCTCTGCACTGGAAAAGCTTCGTTCTTCACGCGAGCTCTGGTGTCCTGTCATCCTTTGTAGGGTGAATGCAGACGGAAGGGTACTGTGCCGCCTGTGACGTCTAGGACACGGGCTGGACGTTGTGAGGCTGGAATCTGCTTTACTTGCAGTCATGGCTGGAAATCAAACCAGCTGTGCAGAGGGCTCTGCTGGTCAGGGATGGCTTGTTCTGCAGAGCTCGCTGTCCACAGGCCCCTGTGTTCTGTCCTGCCCCTGGAGTGGTCCCTGGAGGGAAACATTGGTGCTGGAGGGGTTGGGTTCGGGTCTGCCTTGCTCCATTGCCACGCTGGCCACAGGCTCTTTAGACTCGGTGTCCGGTCTGGGGCAGGATGTTCTTCTGCACCCACGCAGCGGACAGTGCCCTGAAGTGCCCACGTGGAATCTTCGGGGCTGACCCGTGTGGCTCTTGGCTCCTCCTGAGCTTCAGTGAGCTGTCCGCCCCGTGTGCACGGGGATGTTCCCTGAGGGCAGGCCCCGTGTCGCCGCCGCCCGGTCGAGCCTCGCAAGGAGGTGCCGAGTGAGTGAGTGTACAGAAAACTCAATTTTTTATGCAAGGGAAAATGCTAATTACTTGCAGTCAATAAAGAGTGTGCAGCTTAGCAGTAAAGACTTGGAGACATGCTGCGGGTGGTGTCCTGCTTGCTGCTCTTTTGTCGTATCTGCCTCCCCAGTTGTGTGCTCTCTGAAGGCAGCAGTGATCCTTCACCTGGGTTAGCTCCATCCTTTGTGATTATAGTCAGTGCTTTAAAAAGAAGGTGAAGTGACCAAGGACATAGACGTTGCATGAGATGAAACGTAGCCACAAGGAAGGCCGATGCCCAAGGGGAAGGAGCCGTGGCGGCTCTTGCACGCTGCCGGCGCGGCCACTGCACCCCGAGTGTCCCGGGCCGTGTTGCGCTGGCCCTGCACACGGCTTCCCTGTGGGTGGTGACAGGGCCTCCCTTCAGGCGGCTGAGCCCCCGACAGCAGGGGGTCTGTGGGACCCATAAAAGTTGACAGAGGAATCAGACCCGTGCAGATGCCTCTGGCTGTTGTCCGCCTCCGAGGGTGCATGTGTTCTGTTGGATTTCTGGCTTGGAAGGGTGCTCTGATAAGGAACACGAGTTGAAATGTTTCTTCTCTCCACTTCCCAGGGAAGAAAGGAAGGATCCTCTGTCGGCCTTGGCGAGAGAATATGGGGGTTCCAAGAGGAACGCCTTGCTGAAGTGGTGTCAGAAGAAAACCGAGGGCTACCAGGTAACTGCGTCCTTCCGTCCAGGGGAGCCGCTGCTGGCGCAGCCTGCTGAGCAACACGAGCCCCAGACGTGGGGGGCGTCCCGGGAGAAACAGTGCCTTCCCGTCCAGAGCAGCGGACCGTCACGCTGCTCCTGTTGAGCTGCTGTAGCATTTCTCGTCTAAGTCCTGGTTGAGTGCTCTGTGAGGCCTCACTGGACTAAGAGTGAAAATCTATCTTTCTTTAAATGAAGATGTCACTCATCATGTTTAAAGTTTTCGTTCCGCTGAGTTCTATCTCAGCGTTTCCGCTTCCCCTGTGCGGGCTGTGCCCGTGTCGCCTCTCAGCCGGGCTCTTCTGTAGCCTGCGCTCCTGGCCCTCTGTCAGCCTCTCTCTCCCTCTTTTGGTATTATTAGCCTGTCTGTAGAAATTGAAGTATGACTGGTTTGTAATGTGTTAGTTGCAGGTGGACAGCAGAGTGATCCAGTGATCCGTGTGACCCTTCTCCATCGCAGGCCCCTGCTCGGCCCGCGCGTGGCTCCGCTTGCTGTGCAGCAAGGCCTTACTGTCCGCCTGGCTTACGCACAGTAGCTCGTGCCTGCTAACCCCGCTCCTGGTTTACCCCCTCCACCACTGTCCTCTGCTGACCACAAGTGTGTTCCGTCTGCTTGTGTCTCGTGAGTGAGTTCCCCCATATCGTTTTTGTGGATTGCACGTAAGTGATGGCACGTGTGTGTCTCTCTCTGGCTTTCTCCACTTAGTATGACAATCTCTGTGTCCGTCCCCGTTGCTGCAGATAGCATCATTTCACTCTTTTTTGTGGCTGAGTAGTACTCCGTCGTGTATTTATACCCTGCGTCTTCATCCATGCATCTGTCAGTGGGTGTTGAGGTTTCTTCCGAGACATTATGCTGAACTCAGAAGTACAAATCTTAGGTGATTCCACTTATATGAAGTCCCTGAAATAGATTCATGGTGACTGAGAGTAGAATGGCGGCTGCCAGGGGCCTGTGTCACGGGCAGTCATTGTGTAAAGAGTAGAGTTGCCGTCATGCATGAAGAAAGTTCTAGAAATGGATGCTGGTGATGGTTGTGCAACAGTGTGAATGAATATACTTGATGCCACTGAACTGTCCACTTATAAAACAACCGTTCAGCGGAATAAGCAGAGCAGTAAATGATTGGGATACAGCCTAATAGAAACACCTAGCCGAGGACACAAGCCCCAAACCGTAGACAGTATTCATAAACTGCTAATCAGACCTGTGCGTCTCTCACAGGCTGTCCATCAATAGCAGAATACACGTTCTTCGCAGGCACCCCTGGAACAAATGTCGATAAATTGTAAAACGTTGAGACTATACAAAGTATCTTTTCTGATCACAGTGGAAGGAAGTTAGAAAGTAATAGCGAAAGAAATACAGCATGACATAAAGAGACTGGGGAGATGCTGGAAAGGAGCTCCCAGGGAACGGCTAGCTGCGAGCACCGGCCTTTAGAAAGGAGAAAAATCCCAGATCAGTGACCTAACCATCTACCTGACGAGAGTAGAAAAGGAAGAACAAACTCAGCCCAGAGCAGTCAGAGGAAGGAAATAATAAAGATCAGACCAGATATAACAGATACAGAATCAGCAGAGGAGATAACTGACACCAGCAGTTGGTTCTTTGACAAGATGAGCACATGTACAGACCTTTGCCTAGATTGACAAAAAAGAAAAAGAGGAGGTTGAAATTACTAGAATCTGGAATAAAAACAAGGACTTTACTAAATGACCTTATAGAAACGGAAAGGATTAAAGGGAATACTGTGAAC
Organism: Bos indicus; assembly: GCF_029378745.1. Taxonomy (NCBI): domain Eukaryota; kingdom Metazoa; phylum Chordata; class Mammalia; order Artiodactyla; family Bovidae; genus Bos; species Bos indicus. The sequence goes on along the minus strand of NC_091776.1, from coordinate 71,547,377 downwards.
AGTACACCAACAAATTACTTAACCTCGACGATTTTGATTCCTTGCAATATACAAGCTATAAAAAACTGACTCAAGAAGAAAGAAATTCTGAATAGACCTATTGCAACTAAAGGAACAGAATTAGTAATCAAAACAATTTCAACAAAGAAAAGCCCAGGGCCAGATGGCTTCCCTGGTAAATTTTACCAAACGTTTACAAAGAATTAACAGCCGACTTTCTCAGACTCTTCCAAAAATAGAACGGAGAACATGTCCTCGTTCATTCTGTGAGGCCAGTATTACTCTGATTAACAAAGCCAGAAAAAGACATCACAAGAAGAGAAAACTACAGACCGATATTCCTTATGCAGAAATCCTTAATGAAGTACTTGACAGAATCCAGCAGCAAATAACAGGACTTGTGCACCATGACCGAGCCTGGCTTGTCCCAGGAATGCAAAGCTGGTCCAACGAACGGAAAGGAAAAGCAACACACCCTGCCACGGAGTAAAAGGGAAAACCCGTTCACGATGGAAACGCTCAGCAAACCAGCTGCCCGCGGGCTGGGAACCCGGCGCTGCCGTCTCACTCATGATGAAACACTCACCGAACCAGCTGCCCACGGGTGTCTGGAAACCCAGCGCTGCCGTCACGCTCACTGGTGAGCATGAGCAGGAAGGACGGCTCGTCGCCATCTACTCGACCTTTACTGCACGTTCCCCCTGGGGCGGCGGTGTGTGAGGAAGGGAGAAAAAGGCGTTGGAAAGGAAGAGGCAAAACTGTGTGTGTGCCGAGGACCTGAATGCCACCTGGCAAACCGCTAGGATTCACAGGAAAACCGGTGGAGCTAGTGAACAAATCCCGCAGTTACAGGATACACTTCAGTGCAGTTGCTCAGTCGTGTCCGACTCTCTGTGGCCCCATGGACTGCAGCATGCCAGGCCTCCCGGTCCATCACCAACTCCTGGAGTTCACTCAAACTCATGTCCATTGAGTCGGTGATGCCATCCAGCCATCTCATCCTCTTTCGTCCCCTTCTCCTCCCGCCTTCAATCTTTCCCAGCGTCTGGGTCTTTTCAAATGAGTCAGTTCTTCACATCAGGTGGCCAAAGTATTGGAGTTTCAGCTTCAGCATCAGTCCTTCCAGTGAGTGTTGAAGACTGATTTCCTTTAGGAATGACTGGTTTGACAACCTTGCGGTCCTATAAAAATTACCTGCGTTTCTCTATACTAGCAATGAAAACTGAAAATGAACCTCAGAATTTCCATTTATAGTAGCGTCATAGAGCATAATATATCTGGGGGACTTCCCTAGGGGTCCAGTGGTTGACTCTGCACTTCCACTGCAGGGGACACAGGTTTGATCACTGTCCAGGGAACCAAGATCCCACATGCCTCTGGAGAAAAACACGGTTCAGCAGGACACACATACCCCAGTGTTCACTGCAACGCTGTGAATAATCGCAGGACACACATACCCCGGTGTTCACTGCAACGCTGTGAATAATCGCCGAGACACGGAGGCCACCTAGATGTCCATCAACAGATGAGTGGGTGAAGAAGATGTAGCATGTGTATACAACGGAGTGTTACTCAGCCATTAAAACCAATGAAATAATGCCATTTGCAGCAACTTGGATGGGCCTGGAGATTATCATACTTAGCAAGTCAGAAAAAGACAGATACGGTGTCGCTTATATGCAGAATCTAAAAAAAAACACAAGCGAACTTACTACAAAACAGAAATGGACTCACAGACTTAGAGAAGGAGCTGATGGTCCCCAGGGGGGCGGGGAGGGTGGGGGTCAGGCGTTTGGAGCGGTGCCCACTGCAGTGCTCACGCTGGATGAGCAGCGGAGACCTTCCTAGGTAGCAGAGACTCCGCTCCATACTCTGTGCTCTAATGGAAGAGAATTTGAAAAAGAACACGTGTGCCTGCGTGTGTAATTGGATCACTGTGCTGTACACCTGAAATTAACACAACATAGATGAAGTAAAAAGTTTTAAAAAACAGTAAAATATTATAAGTAAATTTAACCAAGGGGGCACAAGGCTTGTCTGCTGGAAACTACAGAACATTGTGAAGGAAATTGAAACCTAAGTAAACGGAAAGATCCTTTTTTCGATGGATTGCACGATCCACGATACAACAGGGGTGAATCCTGGAAACGTGCTGAGTGAAAGCGATGTCAGTCCTGCACCCTGACAGTGGCCGAGCCGCGAGAACACCAGCGCCGAGACCTGGAGCGTAAGTCCGTACTGCCCGGCCTCTTACGTTCTTCCTTTACGTCGTTTTTACTGGGCTGTATTCACATGAGCGCCCAGCACCCACTTACAGGCGTACCTTGTGGTGTGTTCCCAGAGGTGTGCGGCCCTCACCACGGTCGGTCTCACAGGGTTTTCATCAATCTGAAGGGAGGCCTCGAGCCCGCCAGCAGCCGCTCCCTGTTTGACGTGGGCCCCGTGGGTCTGCTTGCTGCCTCTGTCGCGAGCCTGTTCCGGGCAGGTCACGGCGCGTGGGCCTCTGACTGCTGCTCTCATCCAGGGCCGTGCTTGCTTGGCTCGCCTGTGGCGTGTGAGCCTCCGTGGGTCGCTCCCGTGGCTGCGCTGAGCTCCGCCCTGTGACCCCCTGTGGTCGTCCCGTCTCCTGCTGACGGTGTTCGGTTGTTGTGGGCCTTACATGTGACGCTGAGGCTTTGCGTGGACATAAGTCATTTTCTCATCCTCCTGTCCAGCTTCTTGGCTGCTGGAACAGTTTGAAATTGCCATCTGGTTATTTCTCTGTCAGCTACTTCCCCTCTGCCATTTGGTTAAAGCCCCAAATCCTTGGTGTGGAGAGCAAGGCCTCTGCTGGTTGACCTGGCCTCTGTGTAGTCTGGTCGGCTCCTCCACCGCCTCACCTCGGCCCCTGAACCCCCCACCCTCTCACTGCGCTCCCTCCGTCCAGGGAGCATCCGCCCCTGCAGCTTCAAAGGCAGCATCTGTGCGACCTGCTTCTGCCGTGCCCCGCCCCACGAGGGGTCACCCCTCAGGGCCCCCCAGGGCAGCATCTGTGCGACCTGCTTCTGCCGTGCCCCGCCCCACGAGGGGTCCCCCCTCAGGGCCCCCCGCACCCTTGGAGCTCATGCTTCCTGGCCTCGTTCATCCCGAACCCCAGTCCAGAATGGGTGCTTTTCTGCATTTCAGGGCATGTGTGGGGGGCTCTCTGTATCTGCAGTTCATTTTCCCATGTCACAGAGCCCTGCCTGCCAGTCCTGAGGGTACTGACGTGCCAGCGTGTGTGTCTCCTTGTCCAGACTGTGAGCGCCTGAGAAGGGCCTATCTGTGCCTCCCAGCACCCCGCAGAAGGCCCTGCACACGGCAGAGCTCAGTGGCTGTCTGAACTTGTATATCAAATATCATGGGACACGTTGGAGGTTCGTGTTCAGAACAGCAGTTCTCAAGCTTGTCTGTACAACCCTGTGAAGACTGTGGGGAAGGCGCAGATGCCTGAGAACCAAGCCTCAACATTTACACCTCGAGAGGTGCTTAGTGAGACAAATCTGCGTTTCTGTAGGCATCGCGCTCGATCCGTGGACCACGTTGTGAGAGCCGCACGTAGAGCAGTGATTAAGACCTTGGACTTGAGGGTCCATAAGGCCTGCGCGTTAGCTCTGCCTGTTTCTGTGGGACCGTTAGCAAATCACTTAGTCTCTCTGGGCCTCCCTTTTCCTCCTAAACTCCATTCCTGTAAAATGAAGGCTTAAGTGAGGAAGTCGTACACATTCTAGCATTTGCTGCATGTTTAATAGATTTAAACTATTATTTTTCTGTTACTTTGTGTCATCTTGTAACATGAGCTTTAAATTTTTCTAGACCATTACATAAATTGACTAATTTGAGATAGTTAGAAAGTACTTCCCCCTAGATTATGGAACTTTGCCATATATCAAGTTGTTTAAAAATTTAAGTAACCAAGTTGATTGAGATCATTCAAACGTTAAATCATTGAGTTAACTAATGTCTCTTGCTTCCTTCCCACTTAAATTCTCTGATTCTGTGATTTTAAGGTACATTGCCTTAGGTTAAAAAAAAAGCGCAAATCAATTCTTTAAAATCCTCCATTAATAATTTAAATTTTTTTTTCATTTCCTGCGTACTTAAAATGAAGAGGAAATACAATGCACAGCAAAACGGGCCGCTGTACATAAAGAAAGGCTCTTCTCTACACTGGAGAGTCTGCTGCAGGCACGCTTCCCCTTGCTCCTTGTGCAGACTTCTGCAGTGGTGTCTACAGAGGGCTTTTCTCTTTGTCTGGCTTTCATTTCCTGTGAAACTAACATCTGTTTTGCTGTTTAAAAGTCAGGTAGGATGCTGGCTGTTGTATTTTCAAGGTCTGTGAGTTAAAATTGGATATAATTTTATATGCATAATCTTTTTAAGCTGAGAGATGGATCTGATAGAGCTCCTAATTCGTCGAGAGCTGTGTCGGACGTGCCAGAGCCCTTTCCTCATCTGGCCTTAGGTACTGATGAGCGTCCCCTCCCTGAAGCCCGCCGTGTGGGACCCACCCTGCAGTGGCGGTCCCGCAGCCGGCAGGAGCGGGGCTGATACGTGACCAGCAGCACGCCGCCCCCTCAGGTCCCGACCACCCTGTGAGCGGGCCTGCTGCCCGTCGTGGGCGCGGCCAGTGAGCGGGGGCAGCCTCCCCAGCCGACACCTGGCTCGCCTTCCACTCAGCCTCCCGAGAGGCGCCCTGCCTCCTGAGAGGCGCCCTGCCGCGGCCGTGCTCGCCGCTGTAATCTGAGTAACTGTCCATTACACTGCACGGCCTTGTGAGCTTCCTTTTATCTAACACGTTTTCCTCCCTTAAATCGCACCCCGCCAGCAGCTGTTCACTGAAGTTTTAAATACGGGAATATCCCCATCGGAGGGGGCTTGCTGTCAGGCTTGCAGACGCGGGCCTGAGCCCCCCACCCCCAACCCCAGGGATTGGGACAGATGACTCCCTGAAGGCCGTGTGGTGCTTCTGAACATTGCTTTACAGATCGAGGCTTTTCTTTTTCTGTTCTAATCAGCACCTCAGCTTGTAGACAGTCGTGTTTTAAAGCCAATTTAAGTACACGGTTAATTCCTTAGAGCTCACGGAGAGAGGTGGTGACCCACCGCCCTCCGCCGTCGCCCGTGCACGCTGCTGCTGGAGTCGCTGGAGTCGCCGGGCCCAGGTCTCTGACTGCCCCTCCAGGGCCTGGCAGTGTGAGCTGACCGCAGCAGAGGGACGGGCAGCGGGGTAGCTCACCCTCTCAGCGTGCTTTCCTTCGGTTCTAAGTTTCATATTTAACGGCTTCTGTTGTACCATTGTTTTCTTGTTCTTGGAAAACCTAATTGAATACAATCAAGGAGCCGCTAAAGGTAAATTTAAGAGCTTTCCTTTGAAATCTCATTGTTCTCTGATAAAATGCCAGGCCTGGAGATGGATTAGTTAATCCAAAGATGATGAAAACACTTAATCTACTACAGAATGGTTTTAATAAATGAGCAGAAGCTTTTAGTACTGCCCGAGGTGACTTAATCTCAAGCAGTAAGAATACAGTTTTATTGAAGGATTTGCTCATTAGCGCATGGACCGAAGAAGGAAAGACGCTGCGTTTCTGAGTGGAGGTGAGCGGAATCAGAATCGACGGACACGAATGGTTTCACAGGGATGTGTGCTGTGCTCTCCTTGCCTTCTAGCGATATTTCCCAATATAAAATTAGGTTATCACATACACACTAAGCCCTGTGCCAAGTCGTGTGCTGGGCATTGAAACAGGAGTCTAGAAAGAGAAAGGCGGTCCTATCTCAGGAAGCTCGTGAGCTACAAGTCAGTAATTAAAGTTCTGGGTGGACTTGTGTGTGACTGACAGATTCTCAGATCAGACTCTGCTAAGAACTTCGATTTTGTGTACAAGACAAGTGTCATTTAAATATACATTCAATACAAATGTGTGCCAGTTCGTTTCCAAGCACTTAAGGATTTTCCAGAGAGCTTTCTGTTATTGATTTCTAACTTAATTGCATTGTGGTCAGAGAACGCACTCTCTGTAACCTGAGTCGCTCTCAGATTTTTCGAGACTCGTTCTGTGGCCCAGGACATGGTGTGTAGTTTTTAAAGGCTGTTCTGCTGCTGTGGGAGGTCGGTCAGAGCCGTGGGTTGCCTGCCGTCCACATCCTCTGGCTCTGTCGGCTGCTGAGTGAGGGGCGGGTTCTCCGTGTCTCCGTGCGGGGCTGAGGGTGTTTGCTTTGTGTGTGTTGCAGCTGTTACTTGGTACATAAATGTCGAGGATGGAGGAACTGCCCTCCATCCTGAAATGGCCTTCATCCGTGCTACTTCTTTCTGCTCTGCAGTGCCCTCTGGCCGACACCCCACCCCGGCTCTCTGTGGATTGCGTTCAGCACGGAGTGTATCTTTCCAGTGTTTCTGGTGGGTGGGTAGCGTAGAGCCAGTATTGCCATATCACTATTTTAAGTCATTTTCCTAACAGTTGCTCTAGAGATTACAGAACGCACCTTGCCACCGTTTCCCTGAGGTTTTTCTGACTCAGCTTGGTAAATTTCTGCAGGCTTGCTGCATGCGGCCCCTGTCCCCGCTCTGTCCTGCCGATGTCCTGGGTGTTGGATTTGTGTTGTCAGCCCAGCCGTGTGGCGTTGCAATTAACTCCTGTATACAGTAGTGCTGTTTTAAAAAGCCTGAGAGGAGAGAGTAATGAGTGTGACTTCCGGCGGGGTGGCTGCCTGCTTTCTGTTGTTCCCTGACATTTTAGTCCCTTTTCCTGAATAATTGCCTTAATTTATTTCCTGGAGATCAGTCAGCTCTCCAGAGCCCTGACGCGGTTGTTTTTGACCAGCTTGTCCAGTCCCGTGATGTTTTTTAGGAGAGGCTTTTTCGGCACCTGCCCCACCACAGGGAAAGTCTCCCAGCGTGCTTCCTTCTGGGTTCTTCTTTTATTCCCAACTGTTTTTCACTAAGAAGCAGCAGATTCTCCCAGAATTGTATGTCCCTGTGGATTGAGGAGAGTCTGCAGAGTGAGAACGAATGGACAGATAAAAATAGCCAGGCCTTCCTGGCTTCCTTTGAAGCAGGGTACAGTCAGTAGGCAAAGTAGGAAAAGGAAGTTCCCTTCGCAGCTGCGTGTGTTCACGGAGCGAGCTGGCGTCAGCCCACATGGCCCCTGGGCCCTGCATGGAGCTGCCCCCAGCCTCTGCTGTGCCCCCCACCCCGGCCCTGTTCATGCCCCCTGATTCTGCACAGAGACCCCCCCCCAGGCTCTGCTCCACACCTGGGAGCTGCAAAGACAGCTTTCCTGCCCAACAGGCTGGCCCCAGAGGCCCAGGTTCCCTGTGGTGCCTGATGGTCACCCCATGCAGGGGGGCGGGGGGTGTGATGGGGGAGGGGCGGGGGCGGGCGGGGAGGGAGAGCTGCGCCCCTTCCCACGCCTGTCCTCCTTCCGTAGGAGGCCCTGGGTCCCTGGGAGGCGCTGCGAGCATCCCTGCGCCATCCTCTCCCCTCCCTCCTACCCTCATTTTCAGTGACTCAGGGCGAGAGGCTGGGAAGGCTGGGGCTCCTGCAGTCGAGGCTCCTGAGCCAGGCTCAGCGTTGCTTCAGTTTCCTCTGCTATATCTGGAGGCTTATGTCACAGGAATGGCTTCCCAGAGGTGAAAATCCAACAGGTGCAGGCAGCAGATAAGGGTTTGATCTGAATCAAATCGAGGTTGGAAGTCTGAACTTTTTTATTGTACATTGTCAGTTTGCATGGAAACTGAGTTCCCATACAGAAAGCTCTCATTGTTTGTAAATATCACCGTGTCCCAGGGTTTAAAATACTTGAACAAAGGGAAACGAGTGGCCAGATTTGTGGTCCCACCCGGTCTTTATGTGGACTCACACACTCACAAGTTCCCGCCAGTGAAGCGATGGAAACTGCTGGTCTGACCGTCCTGACCTGGTGACAACGCCGTCTTCGTCCGGAGCGGCGGCTGGGCCTGGGGCTCACACGTCCGCCGGGTGCCAGCGGGCTCTGCGGCCCGGGCTCAGCTCCACGTGGTGGCCACAGTGGGTGCGTGGGCTGCCTCCTGTGTTCAGGGGCCCTCTGCATGCCGAGCACAGCAGCTGGAGACCAAGTTTTCCCTGAACCACGATGTACTTCTGGTGCTCTGTGGTTTAACCATGCTTTGACAGCAGCTGCTAACATGCGTTTCCAGAAATGTCAGGGCTCTAATTTTTAAATTAATTGCTTAGTTAGCATTTCGATAAATTAGCTTGATCATCGTTTTAGTGTGAGGTAGGACAAGGCAATGGCACTCCACTCCAGCACTCTTGCCTGGAAAATCCCATGGACGGAGGCGCCTGGTAGGCTACAGTCCGTGCGGTCGCAGAGTTGGACTCAACTGAGCGACTTGGCTTTCCCTTTCAGGTGACACTGCCCAGCCAGACTCCCCATGACGCACTCAGGGTTTCCCACACCGCTGAGCGGGTCGGAGAGCCCCAGCAGCCCCGGTTGAGCCCCAGTTCCCGCTTTCCTAACCGGGCATGTTCTCCAGGGCCCGTGCACTCGGGAAGGCGCTCAGGAGGGGTGGCTGCCCCCGGCCAGGCAGAGCCTCTCAGACGCGCCTGCTGAGGCTCCTCCGGCAGGAGGGGTCCATGGGGTCGTCAACTCCAGGACTCAGGGTCCCGCCCCTCGGCCTTCCTCCTTTCTTCCCATGAACTCTGCAAAAACAGAGCAGCCGCTGGGTGTGGCTGACAGCCTGGCCACCAGCGCTCGGTCAGCTCAACGTCTCAGGAATGCGTGTGTTCATCGGAAGCCGCACCTCGAAGGTCACCCCTGAGACGGCCCTGGGAATCGTGATGCAGGGCTCCCGCTCCGCCAGCCAGAGGTGCTTGCGGCCCCTGCGCTTGCCCTGGGGTCTCTCAACACCCAGACCCAGGCTCTTCCCGCCAGACAGTGCCCTGGGCTCCAGGAGGTTTCCAGTAAGCAGGCCTTTTTATTCTATGAGGAATGCTGAGAAATAAGAGAGAAATCAGATAAGCAATGTTTTCAAGAGCTGTGTAATTTTTTTTGCTAAAAGCAGAACCATTAAATTGTCTGGGTCACATAATCTCTATGTATCATCTCCAGCAGCTCGCACAGTCCTCAGTTCCTTCCATCGTGAGAAGCCTTTATCCTCTTGTGCTTCAGTGACTTTGCACGGGAGGCCAGCCGAACTGTGTGAAGGCCACAGAGGAGTCGAGGTCTGACAGGTTAATTTCATCGCACGCGTGAGTTTAGCCTGAGGTCCGTCGGGAAGTTTGGGGTGAGCGCCCCGTTGGTGGAAGCTGGTTATGTGTGGAGGTGCTTCACGGCCGTGGGAAGGGTGGCTGACCTCCAGGCGCCGTTGGGAGGGGAGCTGGGTCTCTCACCAGCGGGCTCTTCAGTGCAGGACACAGCAGGCTGGCTGCCACCCAGCCAAGAGGGGGCAACACAGGCTCGCCGGCACTGACGTGGGTCACGCGTGCCCGTCGGTAGCGCGCAGGAGGCACGGTTCTCTGCTCCGTCGGAGGCTCCTGCCAACACATGTCTGGGTGGACCCTGACCAGGGCTATCAGTGGACACCTCCCTGTGGCCAGGGCTTCCTCACAGCATGCTGGCCACGGCCCCAGGGCGGGCATCCTGAGAGGAGGACGGGTAATGGCCCCTTGCTTCTCATGACCTGGCACAGGGGAGGGACATGGAGCCCACGCTGATGGGCAGCAAGGCTCTGAGGGGGACTCAGGGCAGAAATACCACCAGGCCACTTCTCAGGAGTCCAGGCTGTCTCTTAAGGAAATGGAGACACTACTCATGCAACGCAGACCCCAGGTGAGAGGGGCCTGGGCAGAGCCTGGGTCAGGGAAGAGGGGAGGGGCTCTTGCCACGCACGCAGGGTGCCTGCAGGCTCCCTGGGGACCCCGCCCCCGAGCAGCCAGCAGGCGGCACCCCTGTCAGCCCACAGGCCGGGGCTGGCTCTGCTGTAGTTTAACTGTGCTGTGTTCAGTCACAAAATGCAAGACACTGGGGATGAGCTGCAAAGGTGGGAAGCTGCAAGAGCTCGTGTAGAGCCTGGATCTGACTGTGAGTGTGGTCTGGGCTCCCCTCGTGTCCTTTAAGCAGATGTGGTGAGGTGGGGTTGACCGCGGCACAGATAAACGTCAGGTGTGGGGCGTGATGGTCCGACTACACACACACGGAGTATGACCACAGGAAGCTGAGCGAGCCTCGTCTCACATATGTGCGGAGCAGAAAGGTGTTCCGTGATGAGAGCTGTGAGGGCCTCTCCACGTTCACGCGTGACACAGTGGTGTTAGGTCCCCGCCGCTGCTCAGCCGTGCCCGACTCCGTGCCACCCAGGGACGGCAGCCCACCAGGCTCCCCGTCCCTGGGACTCTCCAGGCAAGAGCACTGGAGCGGGGTGCCATCGCCTTCTCCAGTTACATCCCCAGGACCTGTTTATCTCCAAACCGCAGGTCTCTGCCCTCCGGTTCCCCTCCCCCAACCCACCTCTGGTGACCACAGATCTGATCTTTTTCTCCAAGTCTGTTTGTTTGTTTTTGACATATAGCAGCCCCACCACAGCGAGAGGCGTAGCTCAGTGGCTCGGTGTTACTGTGCAGTAGTGGCCGCCGCTGCTGCCCGGGCGTAGGTTTTACAGCTTGCTGACTTTGGGTCCACGTACACGCCCGGGGAACTGTCCGCACGTGGACGGACGGCTCTGTCTCCTGAGGAGCGTCTGCCCCTGGCCTGCTCTCGCCGCAGGGCTCGCACCTTCATGGTTTTGTGCAAACGGAACCACGTGTGCAGCTTGGGGAGGGTCTGGCTTCTCTCATCGGGCGTGACTGTTCTGGCATGGGTTTGTGTTGTTGGGTGTCAGCAATTCACCTCCTTTCCCGGAGACTCGGCGTTTACGGCTGTGTCCCCATTCGTTACCCATTCGGCTGTCGGTGGACATGGGCTGTTTCCCGCCGTCGCTTGCTGTGAGGAGAGGCCCCCTGGACTGTCTGTGTGGGCGTGTGTGGAGGCCTACGAAAGTGGTGGTCAGAGGGCCGGGGCCCGTCCTCCCTGGCCAGGGCTGGGCACGGGCAGCCGCAGTCCTGTCCTGCGTGTGTGGTTTGGCTTCAGTTCTGCAGGCGCCTCTGAGCCCGTGATGTTGGGTGTCTTTGCACATGCTCCCTCGTGACACGTCCTGGACCCTTCTCGGTGAAGTGTCCATCGCAAGGTCACTCACCCCAGGGGAGATGTCATGCCGTCTGGAGCGTGAGCCCTGCCCTCAAGGAACTTCCAACATTTGTTTTGAAACAGTATTTCCAGGCCTGTTACAGCGGTGCCTTTTCCTGGGCGGTAGGCCCCCTTGGGATGACTGAGACTTGTGGGCCTGGCGTTCAGACTCCTGCACACACCACCTCCTCCTCGCGGCCCTCAGCCTCTCTGGCTGCGTCCTGAGCCCTGTTACCTCAGAAACCAACCTGTGTGCAAACTGAAACCAGGGTGGGGGCGGGGGGCCGGAGCCCCGGGAGGGCGCAGGCGTGGCAGGCTGCCCCGCCCCGCCGAGGGTCCCGGGAGCCACGCCCCTCTGGACGGGTGCCCTTGGTCGGTGTGTGGAACGAACCTGTGGAACGAACCGCCGACAGCGGGGAAAGGGCAGCGGTTGCTGCTGGAGGCCGTGAAGTGGGCTCCTGACCAGGTGCGTGTGCTGAGCGGTTGTGTCCCCGCGTCGCCGCTTCCCTTGGGGCCCTGAGGGCGGCCTGGTCAGACAGAGAAGACCCCGCTGCTTCCAGGCCCCCTCCTCCTCGCACGGTTCTGAGCATGGGCTGGCCTCCCAGCCGGGCCCAGGGCTGTGGTCGGAGCCTCTGCTCTTCTCTGGCGGCTGAGCCCTGGGCCACCACCTTGCGCGGACTGTTTCTCAGACGTAAGGTGTTTGAATGAGCCCAGGTGTCCATTCTCTGTCTTTGTAAAGTGAAAGTGAAAGGGAAGTCGCTCATTCGTGTCCGACTCTTAGCAACCCCATGGACTACAGCCCATCAGGCTCCTCCATCCATGGGATTTTCCAGGCAAGAGTACTGGAGTGGGTGCCATCGCCTTCTCCAAATTAACCTAAGAGTTCATCAACAGATTGTTGGCTATAGAAATTAGGAATTATCTGGGTAGTGATATTTTATAGGGCCATTTGAAATATAACATTAATCTGTGTATCACCATGAAAATAACTACAATATAGTAATTCAAGGATACTTAACAGTATAACTTCTTCTGAGTAAAAATACCCATCAAAGTATCAGTGATGGCTACCTCGAGAAAGTGAGGTTTTTTAACTTCCTTCACTTCCCTACTTCTTGTCCTTGTAAAGTGGTGTCTTATTTCCACCAGCCTTCATGTTCAGAAGCTGAAACTTGTGTTGTAAAGCCCATTCGGTGCTGAAGCCTCTGGATCGTCTGGCCTTTTCCCCTGGATTCTCACTCCTTCCCTTCAGGGTGCTCCTAAGCCAGCCCTGGAGCAGCCTCTGCAGAGCCTGGCCCAGGGTCTGGGTCGGGCATGGCGTTTCCAGGCGCCTCCAGCTTGCCGTGCGTACCCTTCCCCCACCCTGTGGGCGTGCCCGTCACGTGTCCGTGTCCGTGTTCCGCTCGGAAGACGTTTGTGTTGCTTCCACTTCCGGCTCCCGTGCTGCTGTGAACGCTCCCGTGGGGACTCGTGTCCGTGATGTCGGGGGGGTGGCCTTCCCCGGGCCCGTGGTGACGCTCTGTGTAGGTGGCCAGGGGTCATCTCCCTGCCCCGCAGCAGCCAGAACGGGGCTCTGGCTTCTCCTCGCTGTCCCCAGCTTCTGGGGTTCCAGCTCTCGGGGTGCTGTGCAGCCCGGCACAGCACGGGAGGCGGTGGTGTGGGACAGTTCCGGCCTGCAGTTCCCTGGTTACCAGCGGCATCCAGCTTCTTGTGCTGCTGGTCATCTGTCGGCCTTGGAGACATGTCGGTTCAGGGCCTCTGCCCCTTTCCGTATTTGCACCATTGGGTTGTTTGCTGCTGAGTTGTAGTTTTGTTTCTCAAGGAAATTTTCAGATATGATGCGCTAAAGCAGTGGGAACAGTAAAAATGACCCTCGGGGACACACCCCAGGCCCAGGTGTCCTGGTTACTCCCCCACCCCCGGGATTCCATGTAACGTCACCACTCATTTGAACACCATCCCTGGTGGCTCAAGTGTAAAGAATCCGCCCACAGTGCGGGAGACCTGGGTTCCATCCCTGGGTTGGGAAGATCCCCTGGAGAAGGGTACGGCAACCCACTCCAGTATTTGTGCCTGGAGAATCCCGTACACAGAGGAGCCTGGTGGGCCACAAGAGCTGGACACGACTGAGCGACTAAACGCACGCACACACACGCATGCGCTCACACGTCTGGACAGAGTTCAGAGTTCCCAGCTGAATCCCAGTCAGCCTTTCGGTTGATTTGCTTGAATTAAGATCCACACAAGGTTCGCAGGTCGCCTTTTTTCCTTTCAGTGTCTGTCTGGAAGGAACTGGACAGAGTGTCTGGTGGAGCGTCTGTGTTTGGGCTTGGGGAGGCTAGCCCTGCAACGCTGTCCGGGGGTGAATTGGCCGGGTCTGCCCCTGGCTCAGGTGTTGGACAGAAGCCCCTGAGCTGTGGGGTTGAGTCCGTCCGTGCGTCCAGGCAGTGGGGTGGGGCCGGCGTGGAGCATGGTCGCCAGATGGAGCCACTCCAGCCGCCTGGCCCGGGGAGCCCTCTTCCCAGATGGGCTCCTTGATGGCCTTCTGTCCCACGCTCGACCCTGGCCTGGCTCCCCGGCGGGCGGCGTCCCGGGTGGGGTCCGGCGGCCGACGCCCTCGTGCTGTGGCATCCCGCCGCTCGTGCCTGCAGCCACTCTGGTCTCCGGGGCAGTGGGCCTGCCTCCGGGCCGCACACTGGGGCCTCCAGATCTTAGAGAGCTGTGCCCGACTGACGACCGGCTCCCTGGGGGAGGGCAGGCTGGGGGCACCTGGACGGGCCTGGCCGGCCGTGCTGAGGCTCGGTAAGGGGCCTGGGGCCTGGCTGCCCCGCCCCCACAGGGCGCAGGAGGCTGTTCATCCTCGGGCCAGCATCCGCCCCGCGTCTCCTTCCCGCCTCCGCTTCATGCACAAGTCCCGACGTGGACGGCGTGACGAGCAGGCCTCCCTCCCTCCCTCCCTCCCTCCCCTGACCCGGAGCAGAGCCTGGCCAAGGGCCCGGGCAGACGTGCACGCAGCACCACGGGCTGCTCCTCCAGGGCCAGCGGGGCCTCTGCTGACCATCACTCGGGGGTCACTCGTCACTTGGGGGTCACTGGGGAGCCACAGAAACCGCCTCCTGCCGGCTCTCCCTCTTTGGGCCCTGCCTCCCCCCCCCGTCCGCACCCAGGCTCTAACATCCCCAAACGCTGCCCCTGGCCTGGGCTGAGGCCTGGAGGCCCCTGGGCAGGGGCTTGTCTGTGGCTCTGTCCTGCCTCTTGTCACCAGGCAGTGTGGTTGGCGGGAGAGCCCGCCGTGATGGCTGAGCTGATGGAGGAGGCTGTGTGCTGCAGAGGCCAACCCCGCGCTCAGGCCCTTTGCCTACTGCCTTAAACATGAAAGTGTCTGTCGCCAAGGCGTGTCCAGCTCTCTGCAACCCCCTGGATGGTATGCAGCCTGCCAGGTGCTGGAGTGGTTGCCATGCCCTTCTCTGGGGGGTCTTCCCGACCCAGCGGTCAAGCCCGTGTCTCCTGCACGCGAGGTATCTGGGGTGCGTTTTGTGGCCCTTAATTAAAAGTCAGACAAGTGACGACATGTTACGATGTTCCTGACACACTGCTGGTGCAGCTTGTTGACCCTCAAAACCGCCCCACCCCCCCAGCGTCAGTGCACGGAGGTGGGTCCCGCCCGCTGCAGGGGGACGGGCTGCGTCTGAGGTCAGGAGGGCCGCGGGCAGGGCGGCACCACGGGTGAGTCTGCGGGAGCTGAGACGGCAGCGGGGGCCCGGGCACAGGCAGGCTGGCTGCCCGCGGGGCCCGGCGACGCTCCCGGGGTGGGCAGAGCGCCCTGTGTAAGTCTGTGCTCGGGGCTCTGTGAGCTTTCCCTTCGGCTCGTCCAGTGACCCCTCGTGCTTATCCAGACTTAGACTTCTCTCACACAGCGGGAAAGCCCTGAAGAGAGCCCCGTAGGATCTGCAGTCGTTCATTACAGCTTGTGATTACGTGTGAGTCTGTCTTAGGAGAGAACCGTTCCCTCTCGGAGGGCAGACTAGTGAGCAGGCAGAGCTGCTCCATCGCGGCGGGCTCCCCTCAGAAGGCGTGGCTTTGGGCTGCGGTGTTTCTGGGGGGGTCAGCTGTGGTGGGGGGTCAGGACCCGCTGGGAGGAGGAGCCGGGCTGTGCAGGTGGCCCTCCTCTGCCCTGGACGAACCGCTTCCTGAGACGACGAGTCCCCGTCAGACAGCTTGAGGACGTCGGTGCAGGCCGCGTGGCCGCGCAGGTGCTGCCCCAGTCCTGCTGCGTCGGGGGTCCCTGTCTGCTGCCCCACGCCCTCTCCCTTGGGCTCCTGGTTTGTCCGCCCATGGGCCCTTCCCCGTGTCCACTCAGGGAAGGTCCACGCGGCCCGTACGCCCAGGAGCCCCGAGCCCCGGAGACAGGGGCCGGTGTGCCCCACCTGTTCCTCAGCTTTGGGGACAGTGTCATCTCCCTGCTGTCCGTGCTCTGTCAGTCCATGTACTGTGACTTTTCCGCCCAAATGTGAAGAGGCGGACGGTGAGACGGAGCACAGGTGTGGCCTCCCACCCCGTCTCAGGGCCGGGCTGCCTCCCCAGGGTTGCTGGTTGGGCCTCCGGCTCGTAGGGGCCGCAGTGGGGGTCTGGGCTTCGGTCGTTTCGATATGGAAGTTGGTGGTCGGCGCCCTGGGACCTGTGTGTCCGTGGGCTTTGAAGGCTCTGGTGGGCCTCATACCCGGTGCTGCCTGACCGCGGGCCCAGCCACTTCCTGCGGAGCTGGGGTCTGCCGCGCCGCTGAGGCCAGGCACGTAGGCGGCTCTGCTAGGCCGGCCGGTCGCTGGGCAGGAAGTGGGGCGTGCTTCCTCCAGGCCTGCATGAGTGGCCGGGGCGTGGCCTCGCCCATGCGGAGCTGGACACGTCGTCAGGTGCTCCGTCTCTGCTGCCCACAGGCCACCCCTGTCCTGGCTCCTGGTCGGGGCGCCGCACCCCCAGGACTGGGCGGAGGGGTCCTGTGGGGGTCCTGTGACCCGGGCCTCTGTGGGGAGCGTGCGTCGGTGTGTGGGAGTGCGGGGACCCTGCTGTGGGGGCCCTGCCCCCCAGGGGCCGTGGACAGGTAGCCTCCTTCCCATCCTGGTTTCTCCCACTGGCTGCGTCCTGAGATCCCCGGGAGGTCACAGGGGCAGGTTGGCCGTGGTGGTGACTGCGGGCGTTGCAGAGCAGAGGCCGTGAGGCGGCCAGCCCGCCAGGACTGTTGCGTGGTCACGGTGGGGACCAGGGACACGGGGCTCCCGGGCCTCAGCGTGGGGCCTGGCTCTGCCCTCCGCTGGCCGTGGCAGGCCCACCACAGGCTACCGCACTTGCCCAGGAGCTCTCGGCAGGGCTGTGCCCCCGTGGCGCCTCGACCTGGTCCCTTCCGTCAGCACAGTCTAGGCCTCGAACAAGGCCTCCAGGCTGGATTGGCAGCCGCTGGGGGAGTGACCTCCGGCTCGTCACTCCAGCGGGCAGTTTCCGGTGCCTGTGGTCAGGGCCCAGGCGTTCGTTTTGGCAACAGAGCTGGTGTCTACGCCCTGCGGCTTGTCAGGAGCCCCGCCCTGGGCCCCGGCCCCGTGTGGGGTCAGGAGCTAACCGTCTGCACAGGGGTCGGTGGGCAGCCTTGGTGGAGCTCCCTGCAGACACAGGACAAGCTCCGTGACCACTGCTCTGGGAGACGGGCGCGGTGCCCCAGGCGGCCCCTAGGAGGGCGGCCCTGAGACAGCACCCAGGACATGCCAGGCTGGGGGCACTCTCTCTTTAGTTCATGGCATCCTCGTAAAGCGTGTGAATTTCTAAATGTAATCGTGAGTTTCTGCTTCAAAAGCATTCTTGCCAATAAGGGTAAAGGCTACTTTCTGGCTGACCTGCTCTGTCATGTGGTAAGATATTCTGAGGGACCTGTTGCGTCTGTAGTTGGAAACAGTGCAACCTGGAGATGGAGTTGGGTACTTGTCGGAGCCAAGCTGACCCTTGGACACGCGCTGCGGGGGCCTGCCGCCCATGTCGTCGGCTCTGGGTGTCCCCACTGCAGACTGGCGTCCACGCCCTCACTTTGAGGTGGGGCATCCTGTGAGTCGTGGGGTGAGGGGCAGCTGGACACAGCTCTTCCTAACACAGAGCTGCTGCTCCCATGGCCCCTGACACCAGCTGGCCCGGGCCCAGGCCCCCAGCCCACAGCAGGGGCTCGGCTTGCCGGGACTTGAGGGCCTCCACCCCCTCCACCATGACCTGAGGAGCCCGGGGGGGCGGTGTCACTTACGTGCTTTCTTTCTTTTCCTGCAGAACATTGACATCACCAACTTCAGCAGCAGCTGGAACGATGGGCTGGCCTTCTGCGCCCTCCTGCACACCTACCTCCCCGCACACATCCCCTACCAGGAGCTCAACAGCCAGGACAAGGTGCCGGCACGCGGCCGAGCAGGGCAGCGCTTCTGGGGGTGCGGGGGGCGGGCTGCCGGCTCACCTTATGGCTGACGACGCAGGCTCAGGACTTGGCGAGGAGAGTGGTCTGGGCAGCACGACCCACGCCTGGCCAGGCTCCTCCCCATCCGGCCGGTGCCAGCTCAGTGCAGTTCAGTTCACTCACTCAGTCATGTCCAACTGTATGACCCCATGGACTGCAGCACGCCAGGCCTCCCTGTCCATCACCAACTCATGGAGTTTACTCACACTCATGCCCATCGAGTCAGTGATGCCATCCAGCCATCTCATGCTCTGTCGTCCCCTTCTCCTCCCGCCTTCAATCTTTCCCAGCATCAGGGCCTTTTCCAGTGAGTCAGTTCTTCACATCAGGTGGCCAAAGTATTGGAGTTTCAGCTTCAGCATCAGTCCTTCCAGTGAATATTCAGGACTAATTTCCCCTAGGAAGGACTGGTTGGATCTCCTTGCAGTCCAAGGGACTCTCAAGAGTCTTCTCCAACACCACAGTTCAAAAGCATCAATTCTTCGGCGCTCAGCCTTGTTCACAGTCCAACTCTCACATCCATACATGACCACTGGAAAAACCATAGCCTTGACTAGCGGACCTTTGTTGGCAAAGTAATGTCTCTGCTTTTTAATATGCTGTCTAGGTTGGTCATAACTTTCCTTCCAAGAAGTAAGCATCTTTTAATTTCACGGCTGCAGTCACCATCTGCAGTGATTTTGGAGCCCAGAAAAATAAAGTCAGCCACTGTTTCCACTGTTTCCCATCTATTTGCCATGAAGTGATGGGACTGGATGCCGTGATCTTCGTTTTCTAAATGTTGAGCTTTAAGCCAACTTTTTCACTCTCCTTTTTCACTTTCATCAAGAGGTTTTTTAGTTCTTCTTCACTTTCTGCCATAAGGGTGGTGTCATCTGCATATCTGAGGTTATTGATGTTTCTCCCGGCAATCTTGATTCCAGCTTGTGTTTCATCCATCCCAGCATTTCTCATGATGTCCTCTGCACGTAAGTTAAATAAGCAGAGTGACGATATAACCTTGACGTACTTCTTTCCCAATTTGGAACCAGTCTGTTGTTCCATGTCCGGTTCTAACTGTTCTTCTTGACCTGCATATAGGTTTCTCAGGAGGTAGGTCAGGTGGTCTGGTATTCCCATCTCTTTCAGAATTTTCCACAGTTTATTGTGATCCACACAGTCAAAGGCTTTGGCATAGTCAATAAAGCAGAAATAGATGTTTTTCTGGAACTCTCTTGCTTTTTTGAAGATCCAGCAGATGTTGGCAATTTGATCTCTGGCTCCTCTGCCTTTTCTAAATCCAGCTTGAACATCTGGAAGTTCACGGTTCATGTACTGCTGAAGCCTGACTGACTTGGAGAATTTTGAGCATTACCTTACTAGCGTGTGAGATGAGTGCAATTGTGCGGTAGTTTGAAGGTTATTTGGGATTGCCTTTCTTTGGGATTGGAATGGAAACTGACCTTTTCCACTCCTGTGGAAAGGGATTCGATCTGATAGAGCACCTGAAGAACTGTGGATGGAGGTTCATGACATTGTACAGGAGGCAGGGATCAAGACCACCCCCCAGAAAAGAACGGGCTCAGTGCAGCTGAAGCCTTCTGCTGCCCCCAGTGCCCCGCCTCAGGGCCCCTCCTGACCTTCAGATGACTTTGAAGACCCCAAAAGGGGAAAACTATAAGCGTTTCTTACTAGCTTTGGGGGTGTCCAGGCAGCTCAGGCCGACCCTTGTTTGGGGGTCACTGCACAGCTATGAGGGCAGGAGAAGGGCGGGAGGGCCCGGGTGGCGGTCAGCACAGCAGGTGTGGGCGGGCTGGTGGCCCTGCCTGGCCCGCTCACACAACCGTCCCATGGCTTCTCTTCCAGCGGAGGAACTTCACGCTGGCCTTCCAGGCGGCCGAAAGCGTCGGCATCAAGTCCACACTGGTGAGCCCTCACCCTGAGGGGGTGGCTGCCGGGCAGGGCCCTGCGCGAGCTGCAGGGACTCCCTCTGGAGGGTGCGGATGCCCCCCCCGCGCTGTGCACCCTCTGCCTCACACTGAGCACCCGAGGACGGGCCCTGAGCTGGGTGGTCAGGGTCACCATCGGAGGCGCAGCCCAGCAGCCCGGCCTGTGCCACAGTGGAGGACGGAGGCCCAGAGCGCAGGGCGCCCGGGGGCGAGGTCAGGGCGGGGCGGGGCTGCCCTGCTCAGGGCAGACTGTTTCTGTGGGGGCTGCTGCCTCGTCGGCAAGTCTGACTTCAAGGGAGAAAACGCTGCATCCGAGTACAAAGCCCGCCCCCCCCCGCACCCAGAGACACACAGCTTAGCGTGTCCGCAGAGTGAGGGACCCCCCCCGGGGCCAGGTCAGGAGCCCGCAGGGCTGCCTCCCAGTCCGAGGGTGCCTGCCACCTGCCTGGTAGCAACCGGTGGCTTTGAGCGAGTGTTTGCGCTCGTGATTACCCTGCGGGAGTGCCTGCGCAGAGTCCGTAAACGTCTTGCGAGCTCACAGAAGCACGTAGCTGTGAGTGGCTTCTGTTCGATTGTAAACGTAGAGACAGGAGTTGTGGTTATGCAGGGGTTCCCTTATCTGGAAGGTTCACGCCATGTGTAAAGTTCTGATGTCTAAGAAGCACACAGTCCCTCACCCTGACAGCTTCCCGTTGCGGCTCTTCCACTGAGCTCACGCGTGCTCCTTCTCCCCGTCCGGCTGACCTGCACTCCCCGGTGGGGGCCTCCCGGGGCCAGCTCACAGCCCAGGTCCCCGCCCGCTTCCTGGCAGCATCGCCCTCACCTGCAGGCCCCGGGGCCTCCGGACCACGGCTGGGGGCTGTGGGGTGCACATGCGTGGGATGAGCCCCATTGGGCCTGGGCGGGCCCCGGGCACCCGGCGGGGATGGAGCCGCATCCTGCCCTCTGGCGTGTGTGACAGGCGGGGTGGGGCCCAGAGCCTGCGGGCCAACCAGGCTCTAACAGCGTGTCCTTCCCGTCAGGACATCAACGAGATGGTGCGGACCGAGCGGCCCGACTGGCAGAACGTGATGCTCTACGTGACCGCCATCTACAAATACTTCGAGACCTGAGCGCCCGTGGCCCATCACCGGGGCCAGCGCCCGCCGCTCCGTGCCCGGCGAGCTTCCTGCACCCGGCCGCCCGCCCCGTGGGGACTCGGCCCGGGGCACGCAGCTTCCTGCGCCCGCAGCTCCGGGGAGCATCTCAGCCGCCCACCTGAGACCTGGGGTCGGGAGCCTGCCAGGACCCGCCCGCCTCCCGCCCCCAGGCTCCCACTCGCAGACATGTCGGCTGCCCTCCAGCTCCAGGGGCCTGGAAACGGGTGCCGGCTTCAGGGTCCTGACAGAGGAGTCCTCCACAAGCAGTTCTTGAGTTAAAAAGTGTTTTTCTTATGAGCAATATTGGGGGGAAGAGCACCTGTTCTCTCAGTACCAAAGTTAATTCGTTTTACTAAGCATAGCGATGAAACAGCGTCCGGACGTGAGGTGGTGAAAGCCAGGACCAGCGTCACGAGAAACAGGAGGAAAAGCTGAGCGAGCCGAGGCCCAGACACTGCGACTTCAGCCCCTGCGGCGCTCGGACATGGCCTGCCTCCGGTGGGCGGACGGAAGTGCCTTAGCTCTGCGGGCCGGGCCGGTGACCAGCTTCAGCCCGTCCTGGGGCCCGGGAGCCGCTGGGGTGACCCACGTCCAGAACCCAGACTGACACGGGCCCGCATCCCAGGGGCTCAGAGTGAGGAAGCAGCCGGGTGGCGCACGCTGCGGCTCCATGAGGCAGGAGGCTCTGGACCAGGGCACGGACGGGCCGCCAGCCAGGCAGACGTGGCCAGGATGGGCCGCTGGCCCCGCTCGGCAGCTCCGCCTGGGGAGGCTTTGGGTGAAGCGCCACTGTCAGTCGTGAGCAGCGCCCGGCCAGAGCCCAGGGGCCCCCGAGGACGCTTGCCGGCCGCCCTGCCAGGCCTGCCCTTGCGTCTGCTCTGCGGGCGCCGCTGGGCCCGCCCGTGGCCGTCGGGGAGAAGGGCCGCCCTGCACGTCTCTCCCCTCGGCTCCTCTCTCCCACGCTCACGGCGGCCTGCGTGCCTGGCCTGTGGCTGCGATGGAGCCTCTTAAGTGGGGACCGCTTTCCTGTACAGTGGAGACCTCCCGGGGTCTGCAGGCCGCTTGCTTGCTGTCCCTGGTGGCGCCCGCTGCAGGGCCTGGGGTGGGGGCCCCGTGTCCCCTAGGGGAGGGCCCGGCTTCGGCCCAGGGCTGGTGGGGCTACAAGGGGTCTCCCGGGGGCCCTGCTGCCTCTGACGACAGCCCATGTAGCCAGGCCCTCGGTCCGCACGGGGGTCCCATGAGGAGACTGCAGGAGGCCCGTTGGGACTGCGGGCTCTAAGGGGCGGTCTGGATGGCCTGGTCCCGGATGTGCCGCCAGGCCCAGCCTGCCTGCAGCCAGGGTGCCAGGGGCCGCCTGCCTCCTCCCACCAAGCACAAGCTTCCTGCAAAAGGACCCGTGGGCTTTCTCTTGACAACAGGATTCTGCTGACTGATGATACCCTAAATTTTGTTGTATTAAATACTCTTGAATGTATTAAAAGTGTTGTAACACATCGGCTTGGGCTTTTCTGGGTCTCCTTGAACAGGACAGGACGCTCACTGCTTCCAGGGTCTGGCTGTGCCAGGAGGACAGGTGACCCGGAGCCCATGGGCGAGGAGGTGTCCCGGGGCCCGTGGGGGGCCCGCCGTCTGCCTGTGTGGCGGGGGCACGGCCTGGGCAGGCGCTGCTCCGCTGGGCGAGGGCGCCTTGAGGCTTGCTGGGTGTTTTCAGAAGTGTATCTTCTTGGGGATATCTTGAGAATGTATAAAATTATAAAGAAACAAAGCCAGCTCTACCATCACAGTGCCCAAGCAGTCAGCCTTTCTCATGTGGAGGAGCTGAGCCCACGGCACAGCCACACCACGCCTGTTGGTGTGGGGCAACGTGGGCGTCCCTCCCGGGCCCGCGGCCCCTTCCCCACGTCAGAGGCTCATCCAGGGAGGCCCGGAGCCCCCTCTGCTGCTGTCCTGCCGGGGACCATCCCACAGCAGCCAGAGACTGCACTGCAGGCCCTGCTTGAGGCAGCAGGAGGGGAGGCACCACCCTGGGCCCCGGGCGGCGTGGGGCAGACACCCTTCCTGCTGCTGTGCCAGCCTCCTCCACGGGGCTGGGAGGTGTGGGCGCCCCGGGCTCAGGGAGACCTGGCTGTCGCGGGGCTTTGGGGTGCGGGCGCCCCGGGCTCGGGGAGGCCTGGCTGTCCGAGGTGGCCCCTCGGTGTGGGCTCCGAGCCTGCAGGCCCCGGATTCTGTCGGGGGCGAGGAAGGTGAGCAGGGTTCTCACCGGGGCCCAGGTCTCTAGGAAAGCACCGATAGGTCAGGACGGAGCTCTGGGCTTCCTGGTTCTGAGACCTGCCCCGTGGTTGGGAGCCCTTGGTGTCTGGAGGAAGGGCCAGGAACTAGGGGACTGTGGGGGAGGTGTGGGGGCTCTGCCTGCAGGCTGTGCCAGGCCCAGGGCACTGGGGCCCCCAGATGGCGGCGTCTGCGTCCTGTGTGTGTCCAGGGTGGTCAGGGTTTCAAGGAGGGAGCCACCATGAGGTCTGGAGCGTCAGCTGGCAGACCAGGAGGGCCGGGGAGGGGCCTGGAGCCACAGGTCACCAGCACCCATCAAGCAGGACGCAGGGACGCCCGGTCGCCCCCAGGTCTGCCTCCAACTCCCGGGAGGGACCGCCTCTGCAGCAGGGTAAGCCCAGGAAAGGCCCCCGTGCACCCTGCTCCCCGTGAAGCGCAGTGGGGAGCTGCCTGCTGGGGTGGGGCAGCTTCGATAACCTGGCTGCTGCTGCGGGCAGTGCCGGGGCTGCCGTTGTTCAGGACAAGGCCCCGCTTCCACCTGAGCCTCAGGTTCCCCACCCACAGGGACGCGCCCAGATCCATCAGAGGCATGGGGTTCCTGGAGCGCTCACCTCCTGGGCCTGGCCGGAGCCGGGGTCTACAGTCACCTCCCATGTCTGCTCTCCAGGGCCTAGGAGCCCAAGCTGGAGGCCCACGAGGCCCCCGCCTCCACAGTTCCAGAGCCTCCCCCTCGCAGAGGAGGGCTTGGTGGGCACTCGCGACGGCCTGGCAGCTCTCAGGGACCCTGGCCCTAGCACCCTCGGGGTGCTTCACCCCACGTCTGGCCTTCTGCGAGCCGGCCCAGCTGGGGGCCAGAGGCCACACAGGTGCATCGTGGACAGAAACACACAGCCCGTGGGAGTGGGCTGGGGGACATCCCAGCTGGCCCCCCGCCTGGCCCGAGCAGCTGGGCCCGGACGGAAGAGTGGGTGCCCACAGCTTACACAGGCTGGTGTGGGGCTGGGCAGGAACGCCACGGCCCATGAGGGGCCTGCGGGGCACCCTGCCCCCATCACCTTGGTGCGGCCACGGGCTTGCAGGGCTCCCCGGGCTCCCCTGGCCCGGCCCGGCCCTGGAGGAGCGCGCTCAAGGCCTCCAGGTGGCGGGCAGCAGAGGATCGCCGCGGGGGACACAAGACCTGCTGAAGGGCCCCTCTGTGTGCCTGCCTCCTGTCGTCCACTCTGGGCAGAGGCTCGTGGCAAATAACACGGGACCGCAGGAGCAGACCCCCCCACCCCCGCCCCCGCCTCTGCCGGAAGGCTGCCGACCCTGCTGTTTGCAGGGCAGGTGGGTTCCGGTGCCTGGGGAGCTGGCTCTAGGGCTGGAGTCCCACCTGGCCCAGCCCACCACCCCCGTCTTGAGGACACAGCTACCCCAGGCCTGGGGAACCCACGCAGAGGAGGGGCTTCCCACTGGGCCCCGCGGGTGAAATCCGAGGGCTTTGGCCCTCTGGCCCACGCCGGGCTTCAGCCCCTGGGTGCTGGCTGGTGCCAGGCCACACCTGTGGAGGTCGGCAGAAGGCCACTGGGCCCTGGAAGGGAACTGGGGACCCACGCTGGGGGGCTCGGGGGCGAGCGTGACCTGGGGTCGGCTGAGTGTTCGTCCCCGCCTTATGAACCCCCGCCAACCCGTCTGGGCCCCAGGTGACTCTCAGGCAACTCCCTGGGTGTCTGTTGAGTGAGGACTTGAGTGAATGTGGGCCGATGGGTGTGGCCAGGAGGGTTTTGTCCCGCTGTAGGAGTTTGTCCCACCGGAGGGCCTAGAAGCCAGGGAGGGAAGCCGAGCGCCTCCTCCGTGGTCTGAGTGGCACAGCTCCGTGGGCGGCAGGACAGAAAGACAACAGCTGTACTCTACAGGGGAGGCAAGGGGCCCCCCGGGGCCGGCGGGAAAGCCACAGCACCGGGGTCCATGGTGAGTGCCGGGGAGGGGGAGACAGAGCCAGCTGGGCGGGACCAGGGCCCGGGCTGGGGGGTGGGCAAGGGGGCTGAGCCGGGGGTCATGGGGACATGCTCCCGCGCCTCTCCCCTGAGGCCTCAGGGTTCCATCCTGGTTCCCCCAGCCCTCCTCCTCTGCCTCCCTGTGCCTGGGGAGGGGGCCCCTGGACATCAGCGGAGACAGGGAGCAGGGGTCCCCTCTGGCTGAATGGGGCGGGGGACGAACTGGGGAGGCTGCACTCCCAGACGGAGGAGCTCCCGCTTCATCCCGCGCTTCCCCCAGCCCATGGGCTTGCTGCAGAGACAGCTGCCCGCCCCCAACCCAGCCTCCACCCCAGGGGCCAGCAAACAGCGCCCCCACCCCGGGGTTCCTGCAAACCCTTGGCAGTGACACCCTAGCCTCAGAGGACTGGGGTGGCCCTGTGTCTGTCCAGACTCAGGGTGGAAGGGGGCTCCCCTTGAGTGGCTGAGCTGGAGACGGATGGACGTGGGGCGTTCCCATTCCGAATCGACAGAACCCTCCTTGAGGCGGGATTCCAGGGGGTCGAGAAGGCCGAAGGTGATTCCTGCTCCTTCTGCTCAGAGAAGTTGGGGAGGGGGAAGGACCTGACCTGGGGAGGGCTCAGAGGGTGGCATCTTGGACCAGCGCGGGGCCGGCGGGACTCAGGGAGGGCGGGCAAGGCTGGGGACCAGCCCCCAGGACCCTGGTTTGAGGCTGAGCTTTCTCCTTCCGGAACGGGCGCCGCGGAAAGGACCGAGGGGCGCCAGGCACAGGGCACTTCCCGTTGGCGACACGGTGACACGGGGCTGGCGCGCCTGGGACTTCGCGGCGGAGGGGAGCGAGTGCGGGCCTGCGGCCCGGGACGAGAGAATCGTCGGAGGGGACGGGGCAGGTGGCCTGAGCGGACGCGGGAGCCGGGAGCGTGGAGGGCGCGCGGGGGGCGCGAGCCGCGGCACGGGGCGCCCCGGCTCCGCGCGCGGCGGGGCGGGCGGGCGGCGGGGCGGGGCGCGGGCCGCGCGGGGCTGGAAGCCGCCGGCGGGGGGCGCCCGCGGGCGGAGCCGGAGCCCCAGCGACGCCGAGACCGCGGGTGCCGGCGCTCGAGCAGCAGGTCAGTGGGGGCCGCGGGTCTGGGGTCGCAGGCGGGCGGCCAGGGTCGTGGGGCCGGGAGCGCGGGCGGCGCGGACCCCCTCCTTCGGGCGCGCAGCCGCTGTGTCTCTTCCCGCCGCTCCGACAGCCGGTTCGAGGGCTGTGGTCCGCGCCCCGCCGGCGGCGGGCGCGGGGGCAGCTCGGGCGCGCCGCCGGCTCCCCAGCCCGGTCCGGGGGGCGCTGCGCGGACCCCTCCGGGCCGCCCCCCGACTGGACCGGAAGGCGCGCGGGGCAGGCGGCGAGGGGAAGGGGCGAGAGCGCGCGGCCCCGGCGCAGGGGCGGGGGCGGCCCCGGTGCGCCCGGGGCCCCGGGGCCCTCGTCGAGCCTGCGGGGGCCGCAGAGGCCGGCCGGAGCGGAGCGGGCGGCCCCCGCGGGCCGGGACTTCCACAGGCGGAGCGCGCGAGCGTCCCGACGTCCCGGGTAGGCAGGCTGAGCGGACGGCGTCCGAGCGCCTGGGGCGCGGCGAGGGACGGAGCTGAGCGCTGGCCGAGCGCGGGCGCGTCCGGTGGGCGCTGGTGGCGGGAACCGGCCTCGGGGACCCGCCCCGGGGGAGGCCGGGGTGGGGACAGTCCTGGCGGCCCGCTGGGGCCGCCCTGAGCCAAGGCGGAACTGGCGGGAACGGTGGTGGCCCTCGAGGGGCTTGGCTCCGGGTGCCCAGGGGATGGGGGGCCCGGGCCAGCGAGCGGAGATGTCTGCGCTGGGGCGCGGCCACCGCGATGTAGACTTCAGTTTCCCCGACTGTACAATGGGAGGAAGGCGGGGGCCAAGGGCTCCGCGGGGGAGAGGAGAGAAGCTGGGAGCGGAGGGCGTGTCCCCACCCCCTTTTCTCTGTACCGCAGCTGACCCCCGGGGGACGGCTCCTTTCCCCCATTTCAGGAGGCCCCGAGCCTGCTTCCACCCGCGGGACCTGTGCCCCTTTTCTGCGGGGATTCCAGACTGCTCCCCGCCCCCCCCCTGCACCCGCTGTTAGATCCTCCATGTCACTGCCAAGCCCAGCAGGGCTGCCCCGTGTGTCCGGCCCAGGGCCCGCGATGGACGGTTCTTGGGCGCACAGCGGGCCGGGCAGGTGGGGTGCTGTCGGGGGCTCCTCCTCCTGGGGTGGGCTGGAGAGGCTCTGCCCCTGGGGCCGGGCCCCATCCTGAGGTGTCCGCTCCTCCTCGCTCCGCCAGCGTCTTCTGGAGGTCCCCGGGCTCTCCCAGGTCCCGGATGTCACTTGGGCCGCTGGCCCGTCCCCTTAGAGCAGACCGTGTTCTGGGCTGACACGGCCTCCCTCTCCAGTGCTTCAGGAAAGCGGAGGACTGCCCACACACGGCCGGTGGGAGACAAGACTTTGGCCAGGTGAGTCTGTGTGGGCTTGCGCATTTCCTTTCTCCCGGGGTCCTGGGACGTGCAGGCCCCCAGCCAGCCCCCGCCCCAGTCTGCTCCCTAGGAGCCCACAGCTCGAGAGGGCCGTGGGCGGCTTCAGGAGCAGCCGAGATTGAGAGGCCCGGACATCCAGACATTCTGGTCTGGATCCCTCACTGGGCTTCCTGCCCCGGCCAACCTGCCTTCTCATCCTGTGAAACGTGGGATGGTGCGTGCTGGGTTCATGTTCGGGGCTGTGTATGTTGGGTGGTGCAGGGGGGCAGACTGGGGCCTGTGCTTGAGCTGGGAAACCCCGGAGAGAAGCTGTTAGGCTTGCAGGGCTAGGGGGCCATCACAAGAGACCGCTGTCAGCAGAGGGCCAAGTGACTAGCGCCGGGTGGGGAGCAGGCGCTTGGCTCCCGGGCATCGTACCCTGCAAACTGCGGGGCCCTGGGGCGGCCTTGGGCGGCGTCCACCGTGCAGGGCCGTGGCCCCGGGGGCTCGCAGCGCTGATGTGAAAGCTGCGAGAAGCTCTCGTTCCACCTAACCTGCCTGACTCCCAAGCCCCCTGCCTCTGTGAGCTGGGACTGGTCTTGTGGGCTCTGCCTGTCTGCTGAAATCTGTGCACCCGTGAGAGTCCAGGGCAGCAGGGCCAGAGGGCAGGCGAGGGCTTGAAGGCTGGCTTGAAAAGACATTCTGGGCGGTGTGTGTGTCCGGCGGCCCCGAGGAGACCGCGGGCCTCAGGTGCTGAGCTTCTGAAGGATGAGCTCCAGCCCTCAGGCCTGGGGAGTGTGGGCGGCCACAGGAGGGTTTGCCCTGGAAGCGGGAGGGACAGCAGGAGCTTGGAGCTGCAATGCGGGGGGAGACACCCTGCTGGGAGACCCGTGGCCTCCCAGGCGTGGCTGGGAGGAGGCCGGGTCCCCCCATCGCCTCCCACAGTCGTGGGAGGACCCCCTGGGCGTGGAAGCCATGGGATCCTGACAGGGGCGGGAGGGGCTGAGTGGAGGGGGGCTGCCCTTGCTCTAGGGGCAGAGAGGGTGGGGGTCGGGGAGGCAGGGCGCTCCAGCTGTCCAGCCCCCCACCACCCCAACCCTTCCCTGACGCGTCTCTGAGCCTCACACGTCCCCGGAGGGCTCTGCTAGATGGTTCTGGCCCGCACCCGCTCCTGCAGGACAGGCCTGAGTGAGAAGTTGCTGGGCAGGGTCCTTCTGCGGCTCCGACCTCGGTTGCTGCCCTCGTGGGTCCAGCCGTCTGTCCCCTGGAAGAGAGGGTGGGCCTTGGGGTGTGCCAGGCAGAGGCAGGCAAGGGCCACCTGGGTGCCTCCCCTGCTGGCAGGGCGGTGGTTTCTGCCCATCTTCACAGGAGGGTTCGCCTCTGGCTCCTCAGTAGCCTCTGCAAACTGCAGGCGGGGCCGGGGGCCACTGAGGGGTCAGGGAGCCAGCCGCTCTGGCCCACCCACCCCCATCCGCCCCCGGAGCTGTGTCAGCACGTCTCCACGCCTCCAGGCCCAGAGGTGGGTCTGCCTCCCCCACCCCCCATGTGGACACCTCCGCAAGCCCCGGGCACCGCCCCTTGAGCAGGCCAGCCCCCAGCCGGGCCCGCTATGGTCTGTCCCCATTTGGAAAGCACCCCCCACCTTGCCCTCTTTAAGCACAGGAGCCGGTCCTGCCAGTTGAAGATTCGCCTGGGAGGGCTCTGGGAGCCAAGACCCCCCAGGGATGTGCAGAGCCTGGGGGACACCCCTTACTCAGGGTCTCGGAGCATGAGCTGGAGGAACGGGCACCCAGGGCCTTGTGTGAGGAGCGGCCCCTTGGAGGGGGTGTTGGGGAGGTGGCCAGGGGGCGCCATCTAAGGCTGAGGGGCCGGGCCTGCAGCCTGTCCAGCGTAGGCCTGGACCCGAGGGGATGGAGAGGGGCCCTGTGCGTGGCCCCAGGGCCTGCTGTGCGGAAGCCCTGGGGGGTGGGGCCCAGTGCAGGGACTGCCCTCAGCCCTGCCCCTCACCACATCCTGCCCTCAGGCTCCCAGAGCAGCAGCTGCACCCCGGGGGCCCTAGGGGAGGGATCGCCGGCCGGTGCCCACCTGGGGGCTGCCCTTGCCGAGTTCCTCAGGCTGGCAGCCCTGCAGGGCCGGAGGGAGGAGGCCCCCTGGCTCCTCCAGGCAGCGCTGGAGTCACTGCTCTGCCCCCGCTGATGCTTTTGGAGGGGGGCCGGGCGGGTCCCAAGGCCCTGGGGGTTTGGGGGAGGCGCGTGTCCAGACTCGGGGCCCCCCGACGGCCAGCGAGGGGCCCGCGGTTGGAGAGGAGTGCAGCTGCCCACCAAGCCCCCTCCGTGAGACGGAGGTCGGTGTTGCCCAGGCCACCTCAGGCTCTCGCCCTCCTGCTCTGTGAGGCCTGCTTGACGGTCCTCGGCGGTCCTCACGCCCTGACGTTCTCGGCTCGTGTGCGCGTCACACAGCGCACCGTGTGCCTGTCGGTCCCTCTGTGGTTCCCTCCCAGGGTTTTCATTTCTGCCGTGTCTGCATGTTCTTTTCGGTGCTGCCGGGAATTCTCGTTCTTCTTTACGGACGCCTTTCCTTTCCCTCTCTGAAGACCTTAAGTACCTTTGATCGTCGTTTTCAGTTATTGCATTGCCTTCGTCTCTTCTGGAACAAGTCTCTGTATTTTAGCCACTGGTTGCTTATCTGTCTTACGCTTAGTT
Source organism: Bos indicus (assembly GCF_029378745.1). Classification (NCBI taxonomy): domain Eukaryota; kingdom Metazoa; phylum Chordata; class Mammalia; order Artiodactyla; family Bovidae; genus Bos; species Bos indicus. Next base: position 71,517,176 of record NC_091776.1, on the reverse strand, counting down.
TTCCTCCCGTGCTTTGAAACTGTGCTTCGCAGGCTCTCGGAGTGGAGCTGAGGTCTTGGAGGTGGAGCATGACCCGCACACCAGCCTGGGCGGCAGCTCTCGGGTCGGCCTCCCGGGACGACAGCGCCTTAAGACCCCGGCCGTGGGCTCGGGCCAGGCAGCGGCTGGCAGCGGGCTCCCTGGGCTCCAGCAGGCAGGGTGCTGCTGGGCACAGGGTCAAGTTCTCAGAAACACTTGCTGAGAAGCTAGTGGAGGGGTCTCAGGCTGGGGCTCTGGAGCCCGGGAAGAGACCCAGCGTGGCTGTGACAGGCCCAGGCGGTACCCCACCCTTCGCGATACTCAGGAGCAGGTGTGCAGGGAGCTGTGTGCTAGCTGCCAGGCACCTCCGTCCAGCAGGCCCTGGGGGCCCACCCGCTACCTGGCCATGCGCAGCACAGAAAGCCTCGCCAGTGGGACGGACGAGGAGCCAGGAAGCGTGTGCGTTTTGATTACACAGAGGTTTTAATCAGAGCGGCCAGACTGGTGAGGGTGAGGAGGAAGGTGGGACGGAGCCTGTCTGCTGGGGAATCCTGTGGGGCTGCCCTCCCCAGGCTTAGCATGCTGCTTCCCTGGCACGTGACTCTGGCCTGCCATGGGATGGCTTCTGCCCTCTGCCCTGTCCCCGGCCGGCGACAATCACAAGGAAATACTGCATCATTAATACTTAATTGCCCCTCTTGGCTAGCGACAGATGACTCAAGGATTAACGAGGGCCAACAGAAAGGGATAGGAAATTGCCAGATCCGGTCCCAGCCCCAGCCCCAACCCTGGGCCCTGGGCCTCCGACCTTCCTGTGGCTCTGGGACGCCTCCGAAGGCGGGGCGGCAGGGAGGCACCCAGAGGCCCCAGGAAGCCTCCTTGCTGCCGTTTTCCATGGGCATTTCCCCAGCAAGGTTCATGGGGGCTCTTAGGCCCCTGCAGCCTCCTTTCCTGAGCTCCCCAGCAGGCTGCTCGAGCCTGGGCTCTGAGGTGGAGTCCAGGGGGAGCCCTGGGACAGCTCAGGTCTGGGTGGTCAGCGTGGGGCTGGAGCCTGGTTCTCCCCAGCTGTGCGCGTTGATTCCCGGTTCACGTCAGTGACGTGTGACTGGCTTGAAACAGGCTGTCACAGGAGCATTGATAAGCAGTAAAGTCCGGCAAAGGGCCCAGGCTGACTTGGGTCTGACGGCAGGGACGCTCTGGCCACCTCCAGCCCGCCTGCCCCGGGCGCCCCTCACGCGCTCCGCTCGGCGCTGGAGGGCCGGGTCTGGCCGACGCCCGGGTGGTCTGTGTGGCCAGGGCTGTGCTTGCAGCTGCGGGAGGCAGACGGGGTGCAGGGGCGCGCTGGCTCCTCGAGGGCCGACCTGGGTGGGAGGGCGCCCCCGGCCCCTGGTGGACGGCAGGAGGGTAGCTCCAGTTTAGAGGCCTGGGCACCCTGGGTGCAGAAGGTGATGGGGACGCCCTGAGGATTAGAGGTCCCGGGAGGCGCTCATGGAGGGCTTGGCTTAGGGGCCCCAAGGCCCTTCCGTGCCAAGCATCCTGGCTCTTGTGGGGTCAGCCAACATCTGGGGCATGAGCTGGCGGTATTCCCCCATCACTGGGGCTCCAAACGAGGCCCAGACAGTCCAGCTTCAGCTCCCCAGAAACACGGTACCAATCTGGGTCAGCCGGCCCCGGGGCCCTCGGTCTGGGAGATGGGCTGGGCCCGAGTCAGGCTTCCAGCGTGGGCCGTGCGCCGCCAACTCAGCTTCCCCGGGAGAGGCCAAGGCAGGGCAAGAAGGATGGCAGGGGGTCGGCAGGAGGCCGGCGGCTCACTGGTGGGGGACACAGGTCCCCGGGACCTGGCGCTGGACCCGAGACGCCCCCCAGAGAGAAGCCTGCCCCTTTGCTCCAGTGGGAGGATGGCGAGACCTGGACGCGGAGCTTCAGCAGCCAGGTGCCCCGGGGGACTGCTGCTTTGGGCTGCCGGCCAGAGGCGCCAAGGGACACCACGTGGCCGGAGGTGGCACTGGGAGGCTCGGTCCGCCCACCTTTGCTGCTGGCCAGCTCTGTAAGCCGCTGGCTGGCACGTGCCCTGTGTTCAACAGGGGCTCGGTGGGACTTGTTTGTAGCAGCTGGCAGGCCTGGGAGAACCCACAGGCTGCAGGGACCCCTCGGTTTGTCAGGGGCTCCGCCTCGTCTCTCCTGCTCCCTGCTGCTGTGTCACGGGGTGCCCACCACCGGCTGCAGCTGCCGGAGGCAGGGGTGGAGCTGTCAGAAGGGAGCTGCGGGGTCCTCTGTCTCAGCACCACAGCACCTCCTGGACTGGTGAGGGGACCCGGCCCTCTGAATGCAGCTAGGGGCCACGAGCAGCCTTCTCCCAAGGTGGCCTGTCCAGCCGATGCCTCGCATCCTGGAGGACAGACGGGCCGGGCAGCCCCCAGCCCTCATGCAGACACCTGTCCCCGCGGCCGGCGGCCACCACTGCCCGTGTGCACCTGGGCCCCCGGCAGGGGGAGCTTGGGGCAGGAGGAGGGTGGACTTGGCACAGGGGACCCTGCCGGGCAGCACGACGGAGTGTGGCAGGGAAGCCAAAGCGGTGGGGAGAGGCCTCTGAGTGTCGGGGGAGCTCAGCGGCCCCTGGGAGGCAGGCTGCTTCTCCAGAGCTGTCGCGGATTCTTGACACCAGGATATTTTGACCGGGTTGGGACGGGGGCAGCTGTTTCACGCGTGCTCATTTCCTGCTCGTAGAATCACGGGTGAGAGCCTAAATGGCCCCCAGAGGCGACAAGGGTCCAGCCTTCCCACTGTGTCAGTGGGGAAACCGAGGCCGGTGCCCGCCGAGGCCGGTGCCCGCCGAGTCCTGGCTGAGCACCCCAGCGGGCGGGCGGAGGAGCGGGCTGGCAGCGGGCGTGGGAGGAGGCAGCGGGCGGGGCTGAGGAGCGCCCCGCCCAGACGCGCCTCCGCGGGCGGGGGCTGCTGGGGGCGGGCCCCCTCCGAGCGCTCCGGCACCCCTGCACTCCCAGTGGGGCGCCCCGCAGGGCGAGCGCGCGGGGCCTCTGGGCAGCTCCCGGCTCTCAGGGACGCTGGGCAAGGAGGGTGGTCCCGGCAGACCCAGGGGTTTCCAGGAGGGGGGGGGGGGGGCTGCCACAGAAGGCTCGGGAAGCGAGCTGAGCCCCGGGGGCGACAGAAGCGATTCACCTCTGCGAGGTTTTGCTCCTCTGGGAGAAAAGCACTCGGGCTGACCCCCGCCTTCCCCGAGGGCCGGGCAGGGTGGGTCGTCCTCCGGCCGGTGCCTGCCTGTGGGGGGCTGCCGGGTATCTCTGGCCGTGCCCGGAGGTCCAGCTCCTCACGAGGCTTCTCCCTTGGCAGGTGTCTCAGGACCTGAAGCAGAGCTGAGATGCCACCGGAGCGCCTGCAGGGCGTCTGCGTTCTGGAGCCGCGCCGCGGGCGGTGAAGCGTGCTGGGGGAGCCCCCGACCGACGGCAGGGTCGCCCCGCTCCTGCGAAGAAGGGGCTCGGGGCCTGGGGGGGCCGGCCGTGCCGCAGCTATGGACGGAGCGCTGGCGCGGCCCGCGTCCTCGCTGAGCCCGCCCGCCGGCCGCCGCGCGCGCCATGTCCGGCTTCTCAGTGTACATCGCGGTGGAGCTGGCCATCGCCGTGCTGGCCATCCTGGGCAACGTGCTGGTGTGCTGGGCGGTGTGGATCAACAGCAACCTGCAGAACGTCACCAACTACTTCGTGGCGTCGCTGGCGGCAGCCGACATCGCCGTGGGGGTGCTCGCCATCCCCTTCGCCGTGACCCTGAGCACCGGCTTCTGCGCGGCTTGCCACAGCTGCCTCTTCTTCGCCTGCTTTGTCCTGGTGCTCACGCAGAGCTCCATCTTCAGCCTGCTGGCCATCGCCATTGACCGCTACATTGCCATCCGAATCCCGCTCCGGTGAGTCCTGCTCCCCGGGGGTGCCTCGTGCCGGGGGCTGCACCCCTGAGGGGCTGTGCCGGGGGTCAGGGTGAACCAGGGATCAGGGTGAACTTGGGGGTCAGGGTGAACTCGGGGGTCACGGTGAACAGGGAGTCAGGGTGAACTCGGGGGTCAGGGTGAACTCGGATCAGGGTGAACCCGGGGGTCAGGGTGAACCTGGGGGTCAGGGTGAACTTGGGGGTCAGGGTGAACCGGGGGTCAGGGTGAACAGGTGTCAGGGTGAACTCGGGGGTCAGGGTGAACTTGGGTCAGGGTGAACCAGAGGTCAGGGTGAACTCAGGTCAGGGTGAACCGGGGGTCAGTGTGAACTTGGGGGTCAGGGTGAACCAGAGGTCAGGGTGAACTCAGGTCAGGGTGAACCGGGGGTCAGTGTGAACTCGGGGGTCAGGGTGAACCAGAGGTCAGGGTGAACTCGGGGGTCAGGGTGAACCAGAGATCAGGGTGAACTCGGGGGTCAGGGTGAACTGGGGGTCAGGGCTTGGCATGGTGTCATTGTGTTCAGCCGGGGCCGTGGGGCTGCCCAGGGCCTGGCACGGCCGGCAGTCGTGGCATGCTGGCTGATAGCCGCGGGTGTGGGCCAGGCTGGTCCTCCCCAGGGCACCCAGGAGAGTCTGTCGTGCTGCAGCTCTTGGTGAGCCGTGTGTCCAGGCCTGGGGGTGGCTGCGTCTGGGCCTCCGGTCACAAAGCGTGATGCTGGGGTGGGGTGGGCCCCACGGGAAACCACGGGCCTCGGCTAGAAGCCACCTTCTTCCAGCCCCTCCGGGCCAGCCTGCACTTTGCAGGTTAGGAAAATGACCCTGAGGGGAAGTGACTCGGCCAGATGCCTCGGGTGAGTCATCTGGACCTCTATGCAAATCATGCTTCTCCCTCACGGCCTGGTTGGGGCTGGTGGGGTTTTCCTGGTGAAACTCTTGTGAAATGACTTCAGGCGAGTGTTGTGGAAACAAAGACTCTCCCCGAGGCTGAGTTCACTTAAAAGCAGCCTCCACCTACACCACCACCGACCCAGAGGGGGTCGGGGGGCTTCGGGCCTGCCTCCCTGCCCCTCCGTTCTGGGACTGAGCCCCACAACCTTGATGGTGGCAGGCCCGAGGGAGGTGGTGAATACTAGCAGGTGGCGCCTGCTTACGGAGCAGCCCCACGCTGGGCTGAGGGCGCCTGGCCGGGCCGGGGAAGAGGCTTGATGAGCAAGTGGAAATGTCGAGTGTGGAACCCGAGGGCACGCTCAGAGGTCATTTCTTCCCATCATCTGGGTGGGAAAACAAGACTGAGAAGCACCAGCCCCCAGGGCCGCGCAGCAAGCTGGCAGCACAGCCGGGCTGGGTCTGGGAAGGAGTGCGCCTGCCGCCCCGTGACTGCGGTCCTTTGCGGGATTGCTCACAGGGCGGCCCCAGGCCCCCAGGTCAGGCGGCCGTCACTGCCCCGGGCTCTCGGGGGCCAGCACACGCCCACATCCTGCTGCTCAAACAAAGGAGGACCCGGGCCTGCGTGGCCATCCAGGGATGCCGTGTCCCGGGAGAGCCTAGGACCCTCGTCAGAAGGAAAGGCGACCCCGGCCCTAACCGAGGACCAGCCTGAATGGCGGGCTGGAGTCCAGGCTGGTCCAGGACACAGAGGCTGGTCTGACTGACGTCCCTTTCCAGGCCAGGGCCAGTGTGGGCCTGATGCATGCAAGGGACGGCAGGTCTGGGGGCGATCAGGGTTAGCCGCTGATCACGAGAGAGGCCTGTGGCTTCTTGTCGGTTCTCTGAGAGTCACAAATCCCAGCCTCCTCCCCGGCGCAGGCGCGTGGCCCGTGCTGTGACAGTGGGGGGTCCGCTGCCCCTCTCTGGGCCCGTTTTCCATCCGTCCCAGGGGCCGAGGGTTTGAGGGCCCAGTGAGTGGACTGGAGTGGTGGGGCCCTGCGGGAGGATGGCAGGAGGGTGGATGGGGATTCAGGCCTTTCTGAAGCTGCTGGAGGCTCAGAGCCATGGGCCTGGCCACACCTCCCCAGCCCCACGCCCTTCAAGAGCGGGGCCTAGTCCCACCCCGACCCCGGCCGTCTGAGCTGCGCGAGGCAGGGCTCTGGAGGGGCCGGCCTGGCTGCCGGGTCAGGCGGCCGCAGGCTGGAGGAGGTGATATGCGTCCCTCCGGGCCGGGCGCTAGCGCCGCCAGGATGTGAGCTCACGTCTCCGCTCATCCCGGCCAGCGGCGGCTGTGACCCTCCTGTTGCGCAGGAGGATGCCAGCGGCCGCTCTGAAGGAAAAGTGTCTCCTGACCCTGGGACTCAAGGGCCCTGGGATGTGAGGGCCGGGGGACAAGGCGTGGAACGGTGTCTGCTGGGGCGCCCGAGGACAGGCCGGGCGTGAGGGGACGAGACAGAGGCAGGCGGGAGCCCGGAGCTCCGGGCAGTTCCGGGGGCTGCCCGGCTCGGGACACCTGTCCCTGCCCCCTCCCGTGGGAAGCCAGCCCGGCCCGTGTGCCATTTCTTGCTCCGCTCAGGAGGCCCACTGGCTGCTCTGAAGTCCAGCCGCTGACGATGCTCTAAGGTGCCCGTCCCCAAGCCCGCACCATTCACCGTTAATTTCTCTTTAAAAACGAAGAATGCAGCTTCAGAAAGATCTCCATATGCCTCCTGAGTGCAGGGCCTGCCCAGGGGTGGGGACAGGCGCTCTCCATATCCCCCACGGACAGACTCCCAGGGGAACTCCAGGGCCGCCTCCCTCCTCTCTCGTTAACCCCCACAGACCCTGGGGAGCAGTCTCCTCGTGGGGCAGCAGAGTCCCGGGCCCGGGTGCTGGATCGCCCCAGAGGTCAGACCCGAGCACCCTGGCTTCTGAGTGGGTGCTGGAGAGGGCGCTCCCTGCAGGGCATGACACCAAGCCTGCGGGGGCGTACCGGTGCTGGGGGGCAGGTGTCACGGGGGGCCCCACCTGGACGGACGCCCCGGGGAAGGAAGGAGCCTGCGGGCAGGCCCTGGGCAGGGAGAGGGGACAGGTGCACGGGCCCACGGGGCTTGTGCGGCGGCTCAGGCCTGCCCGAGCCTGAGAGGGAGGGTGGGTTCCAGCCGTGAGCCGCAGGCGCCTTTGGGCTACTGGGAAGGCTCTGCTTTCTCCCGACCAAAGGGCAGGTGTGCAGTGAGTCCCACCGAGAACTGGGGGGCATGACTGGATCAGAGGGCAGCCCCCAGTGGGAGAGACGGGGGCCCCCAGCAGGGTCAGCACACAAAGTGTGGGGGGGTGCCAGCGCCCCGCGACGCCTCCGGGCCCCCAGGACCACGCAGCGCTGGCTGGCCTGGGCACACCCCCGTCCAGCAGGCAGGCAGGCTGTCTGAGGCCCCGTGGGGCAGGACGCGACCACCTCAGTCACAGACACAGCCCAGGGGCTGCCGCTGGGCCAGGCTGGGGCGTGGCCGTGGCTCCCCGTTTGAGCCCAAACATTGACCCGGTCCCCTGGGAGCCTAAGAGGCTTTCTTTTGAGTAACAAGATTAATCTGTCTGGGCGCTCCTTGAATAAAGAACTGCGCGTATTGAAAACATCAAAAGGAAGAGCAGCAAGCACGGTGAGGGGCTGCGCCCCCCCCGCCTTCCGGGAAGGCAGGGCCGGGGCTCCTCCAGACATCCTCTGCCCACAGACGGGTGCCATCAGCGTCTGCTCCTGCCCCCAGGAGGGGCTTCCCTTACAGGATGCAGCGGCAGACTTCCTCTCCTGGGTCTCCTCGTCTGCATGGAGACAGCTGGACAGCGTGGGCTTTTTAAACCGTGTCCCCAGCAGCCTTCACGCTGAGCCCCGGCTTCCCCGGCACCCCCCAAGTTCATTTACTCAGGGAATACCAGTCAGCCTCCTCTCCCTCAGCAGCTGCGCGCTGGGACTGCAGCTGAGGTTCACTTCTGCTGATTGCAGGAGGGCCACCCCTGCCCGAGGCAGCCCATGTCTCCTGTGAACAGCTCCCTTACCCTGAACCACACCCACCTGCCTGTGGTGTCCACCCACTGACCCTCTGTCCTGCCCTCATGGGACAGTGCTCCAGGCCCCGCGGTCTTAGCCCCGTTTTAAGACGAGGAAACTGGGGCACCGAGTAACAGAACATGGCTAAGCAAGAACGCACCAGCGCTAGGCCCCAGAGAGGGGTATGCTTTGCTTCCGAAAGATGGCAACATTAAAACAGCCTCCTATTCAGTGAGACTATTTAAATCACTGTTTGCGGAGTACTAGAAGCAGTGCCTAGCACACAGCAAGTGCTACCTAAGAATTAAGTGGGAAAAAAATAATAACCTCTGGCCTTACATTTGAAGCTCCAGAACCGGAAATCGGGCAGTGTAGGCTTTCTGTGGCGTGGGAGAACTGGGCAAGCCCGTGACCCTCTTCCTGCCAGAGGCACCCAAGCCCGCGCTGACTGGGGCCGCAGAGCTCGGGAGAGTGGGGTCCCGCTCGGGCACTGTGTGGGCTCAGAACTGACAAACTCACCTTGGCCCGAGCAGCCTCCGGGCTCCTGGCGTGTCCACGGCAAGGCCACGCCTCTCCTGGGGTCTCAGAGGAGAATGAGGGGTTCGATGAGAGATCAGAGGTACCAGCTTTTCTTTTTCCCTTAATGTGAATCAGCTGACAAAATTTAACCCGTGAGCGATTTTACCCAGAACAGTGGGCTCTGGCCCCCGAGATCCTGCAGCGCCGGGCAGGCGTGTGTGGCGGTGAGGGCACGGGGTGGGGGCGGAGCGGTGTCTGGAGCCTCCTGCGCACTCGGTGACGCGCAGCAGCCCGCCGGCCTTGCGCCTGTGTGACCTGCAGGCCCCCGGGTCTGCTCCCCCTTGAGCTAGTTTCTGCAGATACTTCCAATCCTGGAATTAAGGGAAGCGAGCTTCCCCTCGACACCTGTTACAGCTCTCTCAGTGATGGTGATGCAGAGATGGACACAGGATCCACGGGGCCCCCAGCCTTGGGAGCCCAGCTTGGGTGGGATTCGTTGCACTTGATACTCCTCTGGGAAGACAGCTGACCTGAACTTTAAAGGGATGGGTCGGGTTTACTGGTAGAGGTGTTGGGGAACCAAAACCCTGGAACGCAGCTCATCCCTCGGAACCCTGAGGCCGCCCTCCTCAGTCTGGCAGATGAGTTTTTTCTGCCTGTTCTTTAAAATCTCTGCCGTCTTTTTTTCAAACTGATTTATTTGGCTGCTCCGGGTCTCTTGTGGCACGTGGGATCTAGTTCCCTGACCGGAGATAGAACCCAGGTCCCCTGCATTGGGAGCTTGGTGTCTTACCCATGGGGCCACTAGGGAAGTCCCTGCCTTCTCTTTTCCTTGGTGTCACCTTCTGGGCGGGCGGGTCCAGCCTCTCCCCAAGTGTGGAGCCCTCCAGAGTATGGAGTCATTCGGGCCAGATTACTTCTCTCTGGACCTTAGGATCTTGGGCAACTGCGTCCTCTTGAATGTGAAGGCTGCTGTGCAAACGTTAAGACATCCAGACCCCTCTCCAGAGGGCTCTGGGCAGATTTGGAAGAGAGATGAGCATCTCATCTGGCCTGGGACCTCCACCCTTCCCCTCCCCTCCTGTGCTGCCTCTCCCTGGGGGGGCTTCTGGGGATCCCAGGTAAAGTAAGAAAGGAACAGCATGGAGCACAGGAGGTGTGACCCTCTGACAGGCTGGATCTGGCTGGTGCTGTCTCCAGCCAGTGACCACCCTCCAGGGCATTCCCACACTACAAGGAAATGCATTCTCGCAGCACCCAAGATCAGCATGGAGGTTATAACTTCTCCCCTCCCCCTTCCCAAGTCACATTAGCCCCTTCAAACCAAACCAAGTCAAGGAGTACAGCCATCAGAGGACACTGAGGCCAGGCGGCAGGAACCGCCTGGCCCAAGACCTCGGGGCCAGTGGACGGGTCGGGCGGCAGGTGCCCAGGCTCCTCTCTGATGCGGGTCCCCTCTCCCCAGGTACAACGGCTTGGTGACGGGCACGCGTGCCAAGGGCATCATCGCCGTCTGCTGGGTGCTGTCCTTCGCCATCGGCCTGACCCCCATGCTGGGCTGGAACAACTGCAGTCAGCAGGAGAGCCGGAACAGCTCCCAGGTCTGCGGGGAGGGCCAGGTGGCCTGTCTCTTCGAGGACGTGGTGCCCATGGGCTACATGGTCTACTACAACTTCTTCGCCTGCGTGCTGCTGCCGCTGCTGCTCATGCTGGGCGTCTACCTGCGCATCTTCCTGGCGGCGCGGCGGCAGCTGAAGCAGACGGAGAGCCAGCCGCCGCCCCCGGGGGAGCGCCCGCGGTCCACGCTGCAGAAGGAGGTGCACGCCGCCAAGTCGCTGGCCATCATCGTGGGGCTGTTCGCCCTGTGCTGGCTGCCCCTGCACGTCATCAACTGCTTCACCTTCTTCTGCCCCTCGTGCGGCCACGCCCCGCCCTGGCTCATGTACCTGACCATCGTCCTCTCGCACGGCAACTCGGTGGTGAACCCCTTCATCTACGCCTACCGCATCCGCGAGTTCCGCCACACCTTCCGCAGGATCGTGCGCAGCCACGTGCTGCGGCGGCGGCGGCGGCGCGAGCCCTTCAAGGCGGGGGACCCCGGCGCCCGCGCGCTGGCGGCTCACGACCCGGAGCGCGTGGGCCTCCGCCTCAACGGCCACCCGCCCGGGGGCGTCTGGGCCAACGGCAGCGCCCCCCGGCCCGACGGCCCCGCCCTGGCGCTGCCCAGCGCGGGCGGCGCCCGCGGGTCCCAGCGGGACGCGCGCGTCCCGGACGTGCAGCTCCAGGGCCGGCGCCCAGAGTCCCCGGGCCTCGGGGGTCCCCGGGGCAGAGCAGGAGTGTCCTGAGGGCCCGCCGAGCGCGCCCCTTCGGAAGGGAAGGGACGTTCTCCTCCCGCGTGGGAGGCCCCGTCGTGCTGGGAGCGGAGTGCATGTGCGGAGACCCCCTTTCTCGCGCTCGGTTCCCACTTTGGACCGAGGAGGGCGCCCCCCAGCGGCCGGAGCGGCGTGAGGCCCGGCAGGGAGGGTCTGGAGTCCGCGGAGGCGGCCCTGCACCAGGCCAGGGCCGGTCCCCAGCCGCTGAAGCACCGCCAAGCGCCGCCGCGTCTCTGCAGAGCAGGCTGGCTGGCCCGAGGCTGGGGAATGGCCTCACAGGGCCCCTGCACACTCACCCGCTCCTCGGGCTTTCCACGGGTTCAGAGCTGCTGTGCTTGCTGGCGGCGTTGGACTGTTTCGTTTTTCCAGTAGAAAACGAAGGCCTGAGGAGACCCTTTTTATTTTACCTTCCCTCCCTGGCTGCTGGCTCCGTTTCGGTCCTGCTGCTAACCTGGCCGCAGGCGCCCCCACTGCCCTGAGCGGCCGCGCGTCCCCTTCGAGGACGGGGGTTGGAGCCGAGGGGGCCAGGGCCGGCCAGCAGGGGTGAGTCTAGGTGGCTTAGAGCTTCCCCGGGCAGAGGCCCTCTCTAACTGCCTTGCCTTCTGAAGGGAATATTATTTTGTTGTTTTTTTCTGAGACAAAATAAAAGTGAGCCACGTCGTGTTTCAAGCTCGTCCCATGAGAACGGTGTCTGAGTTCCTTTCCCTGCCCACAGTCCGGCCTACTACACACCTGTGGGTCTGTGTTGCAGGTGTGGGATAGACAGCCTGCCTGGGGCCGCGGTGGGTGGGTGGGCTCCGGGGAGCCCCTCTTCCTCCGGAGCGGGCTGTCTGCTTGCAGCGAAATCCACAGGTCCATGTGCAGTCCCAAAGGAAGGAGGCGCCCTCCCGGGTCCCCTCAGCATGGGGAGCAGACTCCCGCCTCCCCGAGGCCACAGAGGAATCTGGAATCGATGGGGGGTTGCAGATAGAGGCCACACTGCCTTCCCCTGGAGTCATTCCCCACCCCTGCTCCCACCAGGGGGGTTTCCTGCTCCAACAACTGTCTCTGGGCCCTGCCCCCTCCACCAAGGAGCAGGTGCCCCGCTTCTGAAGAAGTCTGAAGTGGGGGGTGCCCCAGAGACAGCCAGGCCTGGTGTCGAGTCGCAGAGGCACACTCGGGGCAGAGATGGAACAGGAGAAGCCACAGGCGGTGCTCACGCAGCCCCAAGAGCTCCCTGTGCAGGAGGCTGAACAGCAGAGGGAGGCTCAGCACCCATCCCCGTCCCCAGCTTGCAAACGGCAGAAGGGAGCTAAAACCCAGGCTTATCTGACCGAAAGTCCAAGGCCTCGAGCTGTCTCAGCCAAACCGAAAACTACGCAATCATGCTGTGCTCCCACCACGCTGCTGAAGACACAAGAGACAGCTGCCTGCTCCTCGTGTTTTCACCCTGCTCCCCGGGTTTCGCGGCGTTGCACTGCACACCTTCCTACTCCTACTAAACAGATGTATGTGTGAGGACCCCATGGCCCCATCCATCAGAGGTCCTCCTGGCTGGCTACACAGAGGAGACGCAGGACGACCCCCGAGCCCCTGCCGCAGAGATGTGGTGGACGCAGGCAGTGGCGGTTCCCAGGGGCTCTCACAGCCAGGACCAGAACCGCAGAGACCAATGCACGGCCCACCCTACCCACGCCGGCCCGTCCACCCCGCACACCCTGGCATGTGCTGGCTGCGGGCAGAGGGTGGAACGGTGGCCAGCTTGGGGCCTGAAGCGGCCAAGAGCGCAAAGGCTCTGAGTCTTCCTGGCCAGCTGGTGGGGAGAGGCCACCGAGAGACCCACAAAGGCCGGGAAAGAGAAAGCCTGTCTCTCCAGCGTTTGCTGAGGCCTCGGGGGAACAGAGGTTTGGGCTGGGGAGGAACAGAGCTGGGCCTCAGGAGACGTTTCAGGTACCACTGAGCCCCGGGCCTTCGCGGGGTCAGTCCCGGGGCGACGGGACCACTCTCCCCCGGGCCCCCAGAGGGCCCCGTGCCCTTTCACCACACGCGACGCGCCTGTGCAGGCTCCCACTGGGAGCCAGGCTTGTGCGTGCGTGTACACAGACACAAACAGATGTGTGTGTCATGCCCTGGCCGTACAAGAACACACACACGTGTGTGCACACAAACGCACATCTGGGCAAAGTCATCCCAACAGCAGCCCCAGCGAGATGTGAGGCCGGCCCAGCCCTGGGGCTGCAGAGGCGTTCCGGCCCTGCGCCGAGCGGCTGGGGGCCACGTCGGGGCTGCTTGAAGCCCTGAGACTCCGGCCCGGGGCCACTCTGGCCTCTCCTGGCCTTTCCCGGGGCCCGGGGGTGGGCAGCAGACTTCTGCAAGCCTGTCCCAGGCACGGGGTTCTATCAGAGACCAGCCCTCTGTGTGGTGTCACCAGGGTTCCCCGGGAAGCCTGTGAGCAGAGGCCCGGCTCAGGCTGGGTCCTGGCTCATCACTTGATCCAAGAGAGGCGGGCCCACTTTCCCCTTGAAAACCTACCTCTGCGACGCTACCCGTTTTATTAAGGCCCCTTCCTCTTACCTAAAACAGCTGGGTTCCCCAGAGCCTGCTGTGGGGGGTCGAGTGGCCCAGCCCCAGTTCTGCACATACCACCGGGGGGCAAGCTCCGGAGACAGACCCTGGGCTCAGGGATGAGGGCAGCCTGGGAAGTGAGAGGAAGTGCAGCCCGCGATCTACTGGGCTGGGCCGGGGGACCCCAGAGCTGGAAGCGGGCCTTCTTCTCAACTGTGATGGAGAAACAGGGACTCGGGGGGCTCGTGGAAGCCAGTGGCTTGGGCAGGAGGAGCGGCCCAGCATGGCCTGCCTCAACGCCGGTCCTAAGGGAAGGCGCTCTGGGCCAAGAACAGACTCCTGGCCCTTCTTGCATGCACGCCCCCAGTGTGGCTGGTCCCGTGGGCTGTCGCCATGGTGAGCGCTTTCCCCAAGCCCCCTGCCGGACCCACATGCTGCCTGAGCTCTGGGACAACCTGTGCCCGTGGCGGAGGCTGTGTTAGGGGAGCAGGAACTTGGGGAGGCCTGAGATCTGCGGTGAGGCAGGTCGCCCCCTCAGGGCCCCGTGTCCTCTGGAAAGTGGAAAACGTGGTAATCCGGAGGTCGGATTACCACGGCCCCCTCCTCCCTTCACCCACCTCACCCCCGGCCTAAGGCATCCCTCACTGCACCGAAACTCATCAGGAGCAGCAGCTGTCACGGCTGGGACAGCCCCCGTCGGGCTGCAGGGCTGGGAGGGGCGGGAGAACGTCGGATGACTTACAGACTCTGAGGAGAGGGCTGGACACGCAGAGCATGGAGCCTGGGTGTGCAGGCACCTTCTGAGGGGCTCTGGCTACACCCCGTCTTCTGCCAGAGGGGAAAGGGCAAGTTGGCAGAGCTCCCCGACAAGCCTGTGCCCTCCTGTGAGTCGGGCTTGGAGAGAGGCTCTGGGGCAGGGGGTACAGGTGACGGGTATGAGGTATCCGTCTCCTCTGGGGGAAGGATTTTTTTCCCCGCCAGTAGGAAAGGCTGGATGCAGAACCATCCATGCGCCTCTGCCTTGCCCAGGGAAGTGTGTGTGTGTGTTAAGAGCCACACAGAGACTTGCCATCTGGACCGGCGTCTAATGGCCAGGAAGTGTGCAGAGCCGGCTGGGGTGGGAAGGAGCAGGCTCGCCTGGAGCCCCATCTCCTGCCTCTCTTCCTCTCAAGCACTTCCTGGGCACCTGCTGGCGATGCTGGGGAGGGGCAGTCGGGGGTGGGCGGGCAGAGGTGCTGCCAACCGGGGCAGCAGAAGGACACAGGCCCCGGGAGTGTGCTGGGGACACTGGGCACCAGGCCGGCCGACATGGGTTCATCTTTCCAAGACCCCTGGTCGTGTCCAGGGACGTGCCTTCCGGGTGTTTGTCAAGAGCTGCGGAGGAGGCTGAGCAGACACACGCCTGACTTGCATCTGCCCACGTGGGATTACGCCTCCCGTTTGCAGGCAATTTTCAAGTTAAAATGTTGTCAGAGGCTTGTCACAGTTTTGATCTTTCTTTTCTGCTCTTTCTCAATCCACCCACGCTCTCTAGTTGGGTTGGAAGGGGGAATGAGGGTGACAGAAACTGGTTTAGATTCAGAGATTTTTTTTTTTAAATATCAGGTAAAAATTATAAAGTTTTATAAAATTATAAAAATTATGTAGTTTTCTCTTGGGAAAACTCATGCCCAGAGCCCGTTACAACTGTTGGCAGCTGCAGAATCTTTAGGGGACTGGAGAGACCAGGCCAGGCCTTCTGCGGTCATCCCTAGCCTGCCCGTTGGGGTTTCGGCTTGACTGTCTTTTCTGCCTCATCCAGAGATGCCAAAAAATCCCCCGGTTCACTCCTGGAACCACCACCCTGCCTCACGCAGCTCTGCGTGGGGGTCAGTACCAGGTTCACACAGCCTTGCCGCTGACTTCTTTGACTGCGGGCGAGTCCCCCTTTGACCTGCCATGCCTGCGTTTAGATAAAACATAATAACTGTGAAAGTGCTTTGGAAGGGATGCTCCACAAATGCCCAACTGTGAGATAAAGAAACGTGGCAAACTTCTCTGGTGGTGCAGTGGGCAGGAATCCGCCCGCCGATGCAGGAGACACAGGTGTGATCCCTGGTCCAGAAGATCCCACGTGCCGCACAGCAGCTAAGCCCGTGCCCCGCAGCTCGTGAGTCAGAACCACCGAGTCCACGTGCTGCGGCTGGAAGCCCGTGCGCCCAAAGCCTGTGCTCTAAACAAGAGAAGTCACTGCAGCGAGAAGCCTGTGCCACGCAGTAAGGAAGAGCCCCCGCTCTCACGACTAGACACAAGCCTGCGTGCACGAACAGAGACCCGCTGCAAACACAACTCAGGGAGGTGGCAAGCGTGGCTTTAACCTGGGCGCCCAGAAGCCTCTGGTTCCTGTGGGGCTGGGAGCAGACACCGGCTGACCGCCTCGGCGAGGAGCACGAACAGCGGTCATCTGGGCCTGGGCCCCCTCCCGTCCCATCCAGCAAACGTCTCAAGTCCAGGGGAGCCACAGATTATCACAGAGGGAGCACAGAAGGGATGCTATACGTGTCTGGGCTGCCAAATTGGGGTTCAAAACGACCTCAGGGGCCAGGCAGAGAAAACTGAGCAAAGATCAGTGGAAACGAAGGACAGTCCTGTAGCCAGTCCGAAAAGGCAAGCGTGCAAGGGCGAGTGGGAAGACGGAGCCCAGCCAGCAGCGTCAGTGCCCGCCGTGACGATGGACGTTGCCGCCGCTAAGATCAGCAGTGGCGAACTCTGTGCAGGGTGCCCCACGAGGAAACGGCTGCAGCCTCCAGCGGCCTCACGTTTCGGCTGACGGGAGCCCCAGGGAGGAGGAGGAGCCCCACGGGGTCTGGGTCCCAGCTCAAAGCAGGAGGGTGGTCCAGTCTCAACATCACAGCCGACCGTCAGCAAACTCAAGTCCCCAGTGAGCACGCGCCCGCCTGGAGAAGGGAGTCTCAGCGACACCCGGCGCAATCAACGAGTGACCGCAGGAAGGTGCTCAAGACCTCGGGGGTGGGCGGGCACTTTGAGGACACCCCCGCCTTGCTGGCCTGCAAGGGACACAGACAAGGATCCTCTATTGTCTCCAGCCCCATCCTGTCCCGCACAGTTAAAGGCTGGGGCCGGGGGAGTGAAGGCTTCTCTGAAATGCACTGCCGTCTGCTGAGGTCAGCACATGGACGTCTGGAGAAGCCCGAGGAGCTCGGATGTGGGGTAGGGAAGGCATCACGCAGCGCAGGTTAAGCAGACTTTGCCAGTTTATGACATACTCCACCTAACGTGTGCCCGAGGGTGCAGAGGGGAGGGTCCTCACCCACCCCGCCTCCTCTCTGCCCAGTTCTTCCCACTGCTGGGATCCTTGTCTCCCCAGACCCAGTCTATGGTATCGTGCCAATTCCTCTTTACAGACGTCTTCTGAATCTGTTCCATCCATCCTACCTCCAGGGATCCCCCCACAGTCATGGCGTTAGCAAGGCCTCATCCTCTCACCCACATAGATGAGCTCCAGACGGACCTCTGTTTTTGCCGGCATACTTGTCCCCCAGCCGCCCCGAATGAGCCAGCTGAACCGCTCTCCCCATCCTAACCCACTCCCCATCTCTCCCTTTCAGGGAGGCCTCTGCCGGGAACGAACGCGGACCTTCTGAATCCCCCTACTTTCAACACAGCCCATGCTCCACCACGACCTCCTCCAGGAGGCCTTCCTGACCCCTGCTGGGAGCCTCTTCGCCCTCCCCAGCGTGCACCGGACATCTACTCCCGCTAACATCTCTTCTGCTAAGGTGACTTAGCTCCTGGGAAATGTGCTGGTTTCCCCGGCGCGTGCTCTCTCAGACCGTAACTTCTCATCCCAACCACAGATTTCCAGACAATGTAGTGGGAATAGTTTCCCCTCCAGCCCAGGGTCGAGCACGGTGAGCGCCTGATACAGCATGGTGCCCGGGTGCCGTAGGGACGAGCACGGCCGTGAACGTGGCGCCTGAGGCCTGCGTGGGGCCCAGTGGGTTCACGTGACTTGAAATTCGGCGGCCAGCTTCCTTCCGCCATGCAGAGTGCCCCTTCCAGTTCTGGGGCTCCCCGAGTCTGTGTGACTGGGGGCTGACCCGGCCCTCAGCCTGGCTGGGAAGGAGCGACAGAGGCTGCAGACCGGCCCTCGGAGGGAGCGAGGGAGCGGGAGGGACAGGAGCTAATGGCTCTGGAGGAAGGAAGGACACGCTGGGCTAATGGGATAATTGGATAATCCTCCGAGCAAGGGGCTGCCGGGCTGGGCCAGCTGTTAGCAGCAGACACAAACAGCACCAGCGAAACCAGGCACCGGTGCAGGAAGCTGGTGCGGAGAGGTCCCGGGGGAGGGGCGGCGCGGCTGGGGGCTGGGAGGGAACCTGCGGAGAGGTCCTGGGGGAGGGGCGGGCTGGGGGCTGGGAGGGAACCTGCAGAGAGGTCCTGGGGGAGGGGCGGCGCGGCTGGGGGGCTGGGAGGGAACCTGCCGGCGAGGACAGGCCCTCAGGGACCCGTGCGCTGACTCTGTAACAGAGACCCCATGAGGGATAGCCTGAGACCCCGGACTTACTCTGGCCTTGAGGGTGTCCCTTCACCCGACAACCCTTGGGGACCACGAAGGCCTCACCCCTGCCCGCTGGAGTGGCCGCTCAGACAGACGCTCAGGCGGACGGGCCGCTTGTCTGACGAGCCTGTGAAGACACTGCGGGACTCCTAAACAGCAGTCCTCCTGGATGTGGGTCTCAGGGTTCCCCTCATTGCAGTGGGTCTGTCAGGGGCTTGGGCAGAGAACAAAAGCGACTTGGAGGGGGCTCAGGTCTAGGAGTCAGATGCCTGGCTTCCAGTTACACGGTTCACGATGGGGCTTCCCTGGTCCTCAGCCCGACCTTGAATGCAGTGGTTCAGTCGCTCAGTCGTGTCTGACCTTGTGACCCCGTGGACTGTAGCCCGCCAGGCTCCTCTGTCCACAGGATTTCCCAGGCAAGAATACCGGAGTGGGTCAACGTGCCCTCCTCCAGGGGATCTTCCTGACCCAGGGATTGAACCCAGGTCTCCTGCATTGCAGGCGGGTACTTTACTGACCGAGGGGCAATAACCAACACTCTTCCTGCAAGGCTGCTATAAAGGCAGAAGAAGACCATGAATGGGAGAGCAACTGGAAGTTTATAAGTGCTCTGCCAAGTACCTTAGTCCCAACTCTGTTTGTAACTCTATATAATTTTGGAAAGGCATTTCCTTTCTCTGGGTTCCAGTTTTTCCTTCTATAGTGATATGATCAAATGGGATGCTCTTTAAATTCCCTTCCAATTCTAATGGCTCTAATCCTTTTAAAAATAGCTTACACTTCTAAACACTATAAGTATGGAAAAGGAAAACGTGAGACCAATATTATCCACAAATTTAGACACAAAATATTCAGTATTAGCAATGTACAAAAATAAATCATGACCCATTAGAGTTTATCCCAGGAATGCAAGGCTGGCTTAACATTAGATAATCAATCAATATTATTCACATTAGTAAATTAAAGAGACATATCTCAATAGACACAGCAAATTATTATGATGTTAAAAATTCAACATCTATTCGTAGTGAAAACTCTTTGTAAACTAGAAATATAAAAGCATTTCTTAGCCCAATAAACAGTAGTTTTTGAAAACCTACGGCAAACATCATATTCAGTGCTGAAATATTAGAAGCCTTCTCTTTCTAGTAAAGACTATTCAATATGGTAATAAAGGTCTGAGAGATCACAGTAAGCACGAAACCGATGCAAGACTGCGAAAGGAAATAAGTGATACTAGTCGCATTAACTCTCTATATTGAAAAATTCAAAAAGTTTCTTTGGAGATGACTGTACTAACAAGAGTGCGTCAAGGCTGCGGGATAGATGGCCAATATTTAAAAAATACAGCCTTCCTACATACCATCAAAAACTACTATAAAAGGACTTCCCTGGTGGCGCGGTGGATAAGAATCTGCCCGCCAATGCAGGGAAACGGGTTCGATCCCTGGCCCAGAAAGATTCCACGTGCCACAGAGCAACTAAGCCAGCAAGCCACAGCTAACGCGCAGCTGTGCTGCAGCTACCGAAACCCACGGGCCCCAGAGCCAGCGAGCCGCAACCACAGCCCGTGAGCCCGCACGCCTCGAGAGAAGCCGCGCAACGAGGAGCCCGCGCACGGCAACTGGAGAGCAGCTTCCACTTGCCGAACCAGAGCAGGCCCTCGCGCAGCGACGAAGACGAGGTGCAGCCGAAAATGATACTGAAAGAAATAAATTCAAAATAACGATAAAATTAAAAGCCATTCTAAGAAACGATTTACAAATACATCATTTACAATAGCAACAAAAACTAGAGGGTACCTAAGAATAAATCTAACAAATATGCACAGGAAGAGAAGACTAACCAAGGCAGAGACGTGCCGTGCTCGAGAGCGGGAAGAGTCGATATTATAAAACTGGCAATCATTCCCAAATTAATTTGAAATGAAATACAAACCTCTAAAAAAGCCCAAGAGGGTTTTCATGAAATTTGACAATCTGGATTAAAACAAAAAATCATGTGAGGAAAAAAAAAAGGACCAAAAAGAGCCAACATAACTTCCCTCCTTTTGAAGGTGAAAATGTTCCTTAGCAGATATATAAAGTATAAAGCTCAAGGCAGACATTACAATAGGCAGACAGGCAGACAGACAAAGTGGGTGGGATCTGAAGGTCGGAGACAGAGGTGTCCTGCATGGGCAGCCGTGACATTACAGATCACAGAAAGAGGACAGGTGCTCATTCAATGGCTCGGAGACAACAGAGCTTCTTAATGGAAAAGTAAGACTGCAAACCAAATAAAGGTGGCTAAAAAAGCTTTAACTCTGAACAAACACGAAACAAACAAAAAAACAAAGATAACTTTATGATCTCTGGGGAAAGACGGATTTCTTAAAACACAAAAGCTGTAAGAGAAAATACTGCGAAATCTACTTATTTAAAATTTTCAACTTTTTTTTCCACAAGAAACATTCAAAAAGTACGAAGGAAAGCCACAGACTTGGAGAAAGTAATACAGTGCAGGGAGCCAACAATCCGTAAAGGCTGAGGGTCCATAGGACGCAGCTCCTGTGAAAATCACCTGTTAGCTAAGTGGGCGGGGTTACAACCAGACAGCTTAGACGAGGAAGTCCAGCTGATCGATAAGCATGTGAAAACACATTCCATCCCTTTGTACATTATCGGTGATTCCGAATGTAAACTGGCCCAACCTCTATGGAAAACATTATGGAGGCTCCTCAAAAACACAGATTCACCCTGTGGCCCAGCAACCCATTCTTGGGCACACAGTCAAAGGAAACGAAAACAGGATTTCAGCAAGACATCTGCACTCCCACGCTCATCGCAGCGCTAGTCACAACAGCCAAGAGATGGAAACAACTCAAATGCCCATCGATGGGTGAATGGGCACAAAAGACGCAGCAAACAAACCCCGGAACGTGAGGGCACCGTGCCGCTCGAGCGCGGGGCCTTGAGTGAAGGACCCCCATCGCGGACCTTGAGGCAGGTCACACAGAGCAAGAGGAGCAGTACAGACCCCTCGCAGGTGGAACCTAGAAAAGTTAAACTGTGAAAAGCAGAATAGATGACGGTGCTAGGAGATGGGGGCTGTGTGTCTGTGGCAACGCTGCTGGTGTTGAAGAGGACAAACTCGTCTTTAGTGAATAAGTCGTGGAGTTCTAACGCACGGCCTGAAGAACACAGAGATAGTTTGCCTTAACAAATACAACCATGTAACGTGATAAATATCGCTGCATTGGCAACTGTTACAAACCGTAAGTGCATAGGCCGCAAAGTAAGCCTGGCTCCCCCGCTTCCGCCCACGATTTCCTACCAGCGTGTCCCCGGCGAGGGCAGCGGCCTGGGGTTCCCCTCGGACGGGGCCACCGCTGAGCAGTGCGTTGAAGTTAAGATTGTGCTACCCCTCTTTTCTCGTGTTTAACATGTAGAAATATTTCCAATTCTCCTCCTTCACAGCACTGTCAAGAATGAAATGTGTATTAACTGATGAAGAATTAAAGATTAAACGTGCAAAGAAGGAAGGGCAGAACCGGGGCACCTCCAGAGCCAGGCTGGTCTGCCGGCTTCAGACTTTGGTCTGGCGGCCCGGGACTACTTTCGGTGGCCAGACCAGAGACACGGGGACAAAACACGGAACCTGCCTTCACGAGTGACCTCTTATCGCCACAGGGTTTCTTTCTCTGCCAAACAGACCGAAAGGAAGGAAGGCCAGCAAGACATTAGTCCTTTTTTTAGCTTCTCAATGGCTGACGTTTCAGGAAACCAAAATTCTGAATGGAACCAGAAAGGATTTCAATTCGCAGGGATTCTGCTACCAGGGTGCAAGTCCAGAGGTTCAGGGGAGGCCTTTGTCCAAAAATCTCTCCCGAACTTACGTGCTTATGCTCAGAAGTCCATCAGTAGAGCTTTACTGCTTGGGCACAAGCCACACGTGAGGTTTTGTCTTCTGTACCATCACCCAAATCATACATATAGAATCGTATCAGTCACCTCACTGCGGGTGTTAATTCTGTCCTTTCCTGCCTACAGGCTTGAGTGCAGAAGGGAAGGCCGGGACACTGCAGTGGGAGCCCCTGTGGGAGGCGAGATGGGGGGCGTGCGCAAGAGGAAGGCTGTGGAAGGGGTGGAGCTGGGGAAGCCGTCTCACCTGGACAGCCAGGCGTGGCCGCCAAAGGACCCAGCAAAACCAGTGCAGAAAAAGCCGGACAGAAAGACAGACCGCACTCTGTGATTCCATTTATACCGAGCAAATGCAGACTAACCCACAGTGACAGAAAGCAGGCCCCCGGCTGCCTGGGCAGGCCGCGGGAGGCGGAGGCGGGGGTGACAGCGGGGATGGGGGCTCTGGGGGGTGATCGGTATTTCGACTGATGATGGTTTCCTAAGTATGTGCGTATATATGTGTGTGGGCCATACGTGTGTGGGTCAAATTGATCAAAGCACACACTTTAAATATGTGCAGTTTATTTATTATATGTCAATTACAAATCAGTAACACTTTTTGGGAAAGAGTAAACATTTAGTGTCCGATTCTTTGCGACCCCGTGGACTGCAGCCCGCCAGGCTCCTCCATCCATGGGATTCTCCAGGCAAAAGTACTGGAGTGGGTTGCCATGCCCGCCTCCAGGGGATCTTCCCGACCCAGGAATCAAACTCACATCTCTTGTGTCCCCTGCATTGGTAGGTGGCTTCTTTACCACTAGAGCCTCCTGGGAAGCCCAAACAAACGAGGTACGGAGTATAGTGAAATCATTCCTCTCACCCGCCCTGGTGAGTTCTGGCGGAAACAAGTGTTTTCCAAGAGGACCCTTCCCGTCTCGGAGACCTGGGTGTTCTCTCTATCAGGGATGGGGATGAACCGGACGACCCCAAGGTTCTGTACAGACACCACATTCCAGGCTGTGAGGGCAAATACATTAACTAGTGGGACACCTTTGTAAATGCCTAATGGACTTGATACAAACAGAAGGTAGGAATTGTTGGAGAACCAATGGTTTAGAGACACTGGGTAAAAATAGAGGGCTAACCACACGCATCAAATCTCACTATATCGAAAACTCCACTGAAAACAGTTTTTTGTTTTTTTTTTTAGGGAAAAGTCTCTAAGCTCTTGGAAAGGAAAAAAAAAGACATCAGAAATTTAAAAATGTAATAGAAGCATTAGAAGATAAATTAAGGACATTTCCCAGAGAGTAGGATAAAAAAGACAAGGAAAAAAGGGAAGAACAGATGAGAAATTCATCCCAACAGCTGAATCACAGGAGTTTTAGAACGACAATGAAGGATATAAAATAACTCAAGAGAATACTCCAGAATCATAGAACGTGAGCTTTCACACTGAAAGGGCCACCAAGTGGCCAACACGACAGGTGTGACCTGGTGACATTCTTGATGCTGAAGACAAAGAATTCCTACCAGGTCACATGCAAAGAAGGCGTGGCCTCCACCGCAGCCCTGAAAGCTAGAAGACAATGGAGCCATGCTGTCGAAGTTTTGAGGCAAAAATGACTTCTTATCTAGGATCCCACACTTAATCAAGCAGGAGTTGGACGTTTCAGACATGCATGGTTCAAAAAAATTTCCCTTTCATGCACTCTCAGAAGTCTCCAAAAATATAAGTCATCAAAAAGAGGGAAGGAAGCAAAAAAATGAGAAGACATGAGATCCAGAAACAGGTGATCCAAGACAAGAAAGAGGCAAGGGAATTTCGGGCTGACGGTAAGGGGTGGGGGTTCCTGAGACGGCAGCCACGCACCCCTGCCCCCAGAGCGGGAGGGAAGGAAGCCTCCCAGGGCACGCTGAGAGATCTGGACACCTGGCAGGGTTGAGAGGTAATTAGTGCTACATCTTAGAAACCTAAATGTACGAAAAAAACAAGAATCAAACCAGAGAGAGACGCTGGAAAGGAAAAGCCATCCTAGCTGACCCCAGGGCTTAGCTCTGACGTAAGGGCAAGAACACAGCTATGGGTCTACCCGAAACTACACTCCGCCTGTGGTGGGAGCAAGGGAGCGTGGGGAGCGCACACGCACGTAGGGGAGAAGAGGGGGCCGAGTCCTCACGTCCTGGCGGGGCGTCAACAGATAACCCCTGAACTGAAAAGCCAGGAAGCAGCAGTACAAACCTGCTGCTGATACGTACAGACAGGTGTTAGTAAAAGAACGAGCCAGAAGTTGAAAATGGTCCCTCTAGGGAAGGCAAAGTGGGGATGGGGTGCGTGCAGGGAGGCCAAGGAGCACTCTCGGTCTTAACAAACCTTGTAGGGCTGTAGAAGTTGCCTTTTTAAATCACATGCCGGTTTGCTTTTGATCAAATACAATTTTAAAATGAGCGTGGTGACGTTCACCTAATTGAGGGCCGACAGTGCAAACAGCTGTTTGTGTACACGTAGGCACCGGGCTGCTGTTTCTATGAAGACGCACGGATGAGGGTGCTCCCACATGGAAAGGAGCACGGGGCTCACCCCACGCCGGGGCTGACTGTCTCCTCGGTGGCCTAAATCTCGGAATGTCTCCTCGAGAGACCAGACGCAAGCAGTGGGGAGGGTTTTTTCAGCAAATGACTGTGGGATGCAGAGTGAGCAGAGCCTAGATCTACAGGCCACTACCTCCGGTCCTAATCTGGAGAAAAGCAGGCAGCAGAGGAAATGGCAACCCACTCCAGTGTTCTTGCCTGGAGAATCCCAGGGACGGTGGGGCCTGGTGGGCTGCCGTCTATGGGGTCGCACAGAGTCGGACACGACTGAAGCGACTTAGCAGCAGGGGGCAGAAGTGTAGTGAGGGGGACAGAAAAGCGTGCCGTTTCCTAGAGAGGGCTAACTGACTGTGGCCCCAGCAGCATGGAAAGGGCCAGAAGGAAGCCCTGCTTGTGAGCGGGCTCACCCCCGGGCATCAGGCTTTGTTCCTTACACTCTTGTGTCTTAAGTTTCAGTGGCGACTGGACATCTGCATGTTGACACGGTGACCCATGAGGCCTGTCACAGCAGCACAGGCCAGATCTCGGCAGGAACACCCAGCAGAAAGGCCGCAGGCTCAGCAGCAGGCGAGAAGGGAGAGCTCACAATGCCAGGCACAGTGAGGGAGAAAAGCACCCCAAACTCCGGACGGAAAGACCCAGCTTCCCAGGCCCCCTCTTTGCCACGTCTTACTCCAGGCCCTTTCTTTGCTTCCTCAGTCATTCATCTGCATGTCTGAGCTTTTCTCTAAAAGCACCCAACCAGATGCTTTCCAGGGGCAATCCTGGCAGGTAAGAGAGGGCAGGGTCCCTGCAGGGCTTGACCTGCTGTCCAGGCCTATGCATTCCCGTGGTGGGGCGCCAGTGCGAGAACCTGCAGAGGAAGCTTTTCTTCTTTTTCATTCTTGGGTTTTCTCTTCTGTTGCTATTGTTTTCTGTTGGTAAGAAAGTCAAAGGTCCAAGTTTACTTTAAAAAGAAATGAGAAAAGGGGGGGAAAGTGCATAGCACAGGGCCTGACGCATAGCAGATACTCAATAACTGTTTACAGGATGGACGAAACAGAGGATAGAGACAATCGGTTTGTTAAGACTCTTAAAGCTGGAAAAGGACCCTCGTCGATGAAATTAATCCCAGATGAAGAAACAAAGGCCTAGCGAGGAGGGAACACGTGTTTGCGGTCACCTCAGCTAAGCAGGGCCGGAGCAGAGTCTCAAGTCCCAGCGCTGTGGGAGCTCGACAGGGCGGTCAGGAAGGAATGCACAGGGAGGCGTGTGGGCCACAGGCTGGGATGTTTAGAGGAGAGCGTCCGTGCCCAGAACACTGTTCTGAGCTGTCTAGTGGACTTCGGAGGTGCAGGAGGACGGAGGAAAGAGAGCACCAGTGTTTGGTTCAAGGCCAGCCTCTGCACCTCACCTGAGTGATTCGGGGCTAACTTCCCATCTCTGAGTCTAAGCAGCGTGGATAATAGTAGCATCCACTGCAGAGAACCCTTGTGGGCGTGAAAGCAAGCTGGACACGGATATGAAGAAAGTGTTTCACAAGCTATAAAGTATCGCAGGTTGTTACCCGTGGCTAGGATCCCCCCTGGGGAATCTTGCACCAGCGAGTCAACACGGATTATTAATGACAGTTTTCTTCAGCCAGCTACTTGTCGCTTTGATAATCAAATGGAAGGATTTGAAGGGGGGCGTATGTTCCGACGGAGTGGGCGGGAGGAAGAAGCGGGCAGTCAGAATCCAGGTCAGGGTGCTAAGGGGCTGGTCCCGAGTGGTCAAGGGCAGATTACAGCAAGGCGGGGGACAGAGAGAGGCCCAGGATCCGGAAACCAGAGTCCAGACACTTTGTAACTGGGCGGGAACCCGGGAACCCTCCCGGTTTGGCTTCCCCTTCTGTAGACGAGAGATAACATCATCTCTGCTAACCGGGAGATTCCTGTAACGTCATGGGGGATGGTGGCTGTGAAGCGTCTTTAACAGCCATGGACCAGGACTTCCCTGGTGGTACAGTGAATAAGAATCCGCCTGCCAAGGCAGGGGACCCAGGTTCGATTCCTGATCCGGGAAGATCCCGATGCCACAGAGCAACGGAGCCCGTGGGTCACAACTCTCGAGCCTGTGCTCTAGAGCCCGCGAGTCGCAATACTGAGCCCACTCAGCGCACCACCGGGAGAGTCGCAATAGTGAGCCCACTCAGCGCACCACCGGGGGAGTCGCAATACTGAGCCCACTCAGCGCACCACCGGGGCCCGCGCCCGAGAGCCTGTGTTCAGCAGCAAGCGGAGCCAGCACAGGGAGAAGCCGGCACGCCACAAACCAGGGGGTGGCCCTCGCCCACCACGCTTAGAGAAAGCCCGTGCACGACGACGCACACCCAGCACAGCCAAAGACACACATTTAAAAATAAATAAAAGGAAAGCCTTGGAAAACAAGAAGGATAATCGATCACCATCTCTGCCAACGGGAGGTTATCATTCCCTTAGAAGAACCCAGATGACAGGACCTAAGGCACATGCGCAATAAACTTTGGCCCCCGTTATGGAAGGACCTGGGCCCCTCCCCCTCGCATGAGGAAGCCCTAACCCCAGTGTGACTGGGTGTGGAGACAAGCCTTTAACAAGGCTCTTACGGTTAAAGGAGGTTATGAATGTGGGGCCCTGATCCAGCAGGACTGGTGACCTTGTAAGATGAGGAAAAGACACAGGGGTGTGGGCAGAGAAGAAAGGCCTCCAGACGGGAGGACACCATCATGAGGCACGGAGGAGGGCCTCAGGAGAGACCCGCCTGCCGACACGCGACCCTGGACTTGAAGCCACCAGAACTGGAGAAAGGAGTTGCTACCGGTTAAGTTCCCAGACCGGGGCGGCCCCAGACACACCCGCCACCTGACAGTTTTATTCCTCTACTCCTTCCCCAGAACAGGCTCTCCCTCCCTTCACACCAAAGGGCAATGAAGACAGCAGCTCGGAGAGGCGCTCCGGCCGGCCACGGGAGCAGGCGGCGCGGCAAGCGGTCAGCACCCGAGTGAGGAGCCTGCCCAGCCCGGCTGCGCTGGTCCGGCCCAGCTCCTGCGCTGCTGAGGGAGACCAGCTCTGTCTGCCTTAGACACCAAGCTGGTCCTCTCTTGCCAAGGCACCAAGATTCTGAGGCTCAACAGAATGATGAGATGATGAAAGAGCTTTTGCTGATTGGTCGCTGAGCTGTGTCCGACTCTTTGCAACCGCACAGACTGTGGTCCAAAGCCCAACCCCTCTCTGGGTTGTGTGCTATGAATTTCCATAGCGGTGCCTCAGAAATAAGGGACACTGTTTAAATCTTGATCAGGAGCTCCACAAGTAATTCCGTTGAATCCTTAAAGGAGGAAGGCGTCTGGCACTGCGCGTTCTCCTGACACCTGATTTCACAGGGTTATTCCTTACGTCTCCCTGATCACCTCTGCTGTAGATCGCAGAGACGTACTGAGCGTGAAGCAGAAGTGGTTCCCAGACTTAGAGCTCGCCGTGGAGTGGGGCGGCGGAGACAAGAGCCTAAGGGCAGAAGTAAAACTCTGCAGCGCGGTATGTTGTTTAAACCCAGTTCAATCTGGGCCCAGACAACTTCTCCAGTTACTGCCCACACTCCTGCTTAAGTGCTTTGCTCCAACCAAGTCGCCGCACTCAAACCTCTGAGGCCTCTGTGCTTTCGCTCTCATTTCCACCTGAAACACTGTCTGCGCCTTCATTAAATCCTGCCCATCCGGCAAGGTTGGGGGGGCAGCCCCCTACACGGCGCCCACGGCCTCTGCCTCTCGGTGGGCCGAGCCTCGTGCTGCTTCCAGTGAAGCGTCAGCGGAAGTGACGGGGAGCGCGTCTAAGATCAGGTTACCAAGGGCGTGGTGCGCCTCTCAGGTCTCTCTTGCTGTCCACCCGGGGGGAGCCAGCTCCAAGGCAGAAGCCGTCGTGTAGAGAAGCCTGTGTCACAGGGGATGGGCCTGCCAGCGACCAGTTCGGTGAGCCTGAGACTGGGTTCCCCTCTACGTCCCGGCGAGCCTTTAGGCCAGGAGCTTGACCGCAGCCTCCCAGAACACCTTGAGCCAGGGTCATCCTGCTAAGCTGGATCCGATCCTTCACCCACAGAAGCTGTGAGATAATAAATACTTGTGCTCTTAGCTCCTAAGGTTTGAGGTCATTTGTTACACAGCGACAGACAGCCAACACGCCAGCCCTGGTTCAAACTGCCCGCCCGCGACTTCTCTCACCTAGGCAGCGCAGAGCGGCTTCTGCCTCCTCTGAACTTCAGCACTGATCGCCTTCTATCCTCTGGGTTTCTGGTCCTTTCCAAGTAACCCAAAGTCAGTAGCTGCTTGAATTTCTTATGTGTCCCTGTCCAGAGCAAGCATTTGGCAAAGTAGAGAAGGGGGTTTTGAGAACTTGTGCAGAGAGGGGCTCTCAGTTCACACCTGATGGCTGACATAAATGACGCGGCAGCGGGAAGCCGATGTGGAAGTTACAGAAGGGGCTCTGGCTTCGCAAGAGCTCGTGTTCAGTCTTCATCAAAGCGAGGCAGCAGTGGCCAATGCTAACAGTCAGCCCTCTCTGTAAATGCCTTCTGGCCATTTCCTCCTCATTGTGTGAGGAGTTCAGCCTTGCGTTGACCATTGTGAGAGGCAGCAGGGAGGGCAGCTCTGGGGTCACTTCAGAGGAGTGAAGCTAATTGTTTTCTCAGGGCCCCTCTCAGATTTATTCTTTTCAGGGCCCCTGTGGCAGGACGGTGCCAAAGCCCACTTCCTCCACGTAGCACCCCTTATAAAACCCGCTCCACATATACACAAAAAAACAAGTGCAGAGGAAAAGGGGGGGAAAGCCGCTGCAGACCAAAGTCACTGAAAGTTCAGGCTAAGAATAGACGAGGAGCTCTGAGAGCCGCTCGGCTATGTGACCTCCCACAGGGGCTTGGCAATCAGCCCGATCCAGCTTTGTTTTCTCTGCGCCTTTACAAGGAAAGAGCACTGGCTTGGGAGTCAAGAGCTTTCGGCTCTAGGCCTGGCTCTGTCATGGTCTTCCGTGACTGTGGGCGAGTCCTTCCCCTCTCTGGGCCTCAGTTTCCCTTCTGGAAACAAGCAGGCCGGACTAGACCCCAACACTGACCGAACGCAAAGGAGGGCGGAGCGGTCGCAGACCCGCCTGAGGCCCAGGAGGCCTGACTGCTGGTCCCAGCTTTGTCACCGAGAAGCCCGACCTCCCTGGGCCTCTGCTTCTTCGTCTATAAAACAAGTTGATCTATTCCTTCATCCACTCCTTCAGCAAGTGCTTTCTGAGCACCGGCTGTTCACCAGGCTTGGTGCTGACAGGTGGTGAGGCAGCAGAGAGAGGAGAGAGAAGATGAACTGTAAGCAGCCACGTGAACGAGGGTGTCACTGACACCAGGTGCGCACCGCAGAGCAGGAGTCATTCGTGGTTCTCGGTGATGGGGGGCGGTCACAACCTCTGTCGGGTCCAGTGTCCTGAGACCCAACAGGCGTCTCTGCTGGGCAGCACAGAGAAGCTCTGTGAGGAACTCACATCTCACACCATAGCTTTTCTCCCCCCCAGAACAGCACAGCTCAATTAACGCAATCAGCCATGACCCACCGATTGGGCACATTCTACAGTGAGCCACCCACCAGCTCCCGCCTCCCTGGAGTTTGTGCTCGGGGGCAGAAGGAACTCAGAAACTGCGCAGCTACTGCATGTTCCTCACCATTCTCTGACTGCTAATTACATGCTTTAAGTAACGATGTTTCCAAGAGTTAAGAATCCAGTGGGGATTTGGATGGGCCCTGAAGAACTCCGGGAGTTGGTGATGGACAGGGAGGCCTGGCGTGCTGCGATTCATGGGGTCGCAAAGAGTCAGACGCGACTGAGCGACTGAACCGAACTGAAGGCTTGCTGCACAGTTTGAGATAAACAGACACACGGGTACCAGGGTGCGGAGGCCCCGTTCCCCACACTAGACAGACGGCTACCTGGGGCACACAAGAGAGACTCCCGTGGGAGACTCCTAAACCCCTTTGGGCCAGGAGAGACACAAGCCCCACTTCTTGTCAGGGAGCAAGAGTCCTCTTGTGTGACCTTCCCCGAACACTGTCCCTTGGACTGGGAGGACTGCTACCGAGGAGCCTCCTGACTTGGGGCCGCCACCTTAGCTCTGTGAGTCTGTTCTCTCATCCGTAAAATGAAGGGGTTAGACGGCATCCAACATCCCTTACCCAGAAAGATGGCTAAAATTTGATTCTTGTGTATACGATTAAATTCACTGTGTTGATGTTTTATTGAGGGTTTTGCATCTATGTTCATCAGAGATTTTGGCCTGTGATTTTCCTTTTTTGTATTGTCTTTCTCTGGTTTTAGTAATGGAGAGCTTGTAGAATGAATTTGGCAGTATTCTAGCCTCTCCAATTTTTTGGAACAGTTTGAGAAGAATAGATATTAACTCTTCTTTACATGTTTGGTAGAATTCCCCTGGTAAAGCCATACAGTCCTGCACTTTTGTTTGCTAGGATTTTTTTTGTTTTTTAATAACAAAGTAAATTTCACTGCTAGTGAGAGAAAAAAAGAACAAACTGGAGGTATCACAGCCCCGACTTCAGATTATACTACCAAGCTACAGTCATCAAAGCAGACACGCAGATCAACAGAGCAGAATCGCGAGCCCAGAGACAAACCCACACAGCTACGGCCAATCAGCCTACAGCAGAGGGGGCGGAAACATACAACAAGGAAAAGACAGTCTCTTAGTAAGTGCTGCTTGGAAGACGGGAGAGCTACATGTAACAAAATGAGGTTGGAACATTTCCTTAGATCATTTACAAATATAAACTCAAAATGGATTAAAGACCTAAATGTAAGATCTGAACCATAAAACTCCTAAAGGAGCACAGGCAGAGCACTCTGACATAAATCATAGCAACATTTCTTTGGACCTGCCCCCTAAGGCAAAAGAAATAAAATTGAAAATAAATAAATGACACCTAGTTAAACTTAAGAACTTTTACACAACACAGGAGAGCTCTGACAAATGAAAAGAGGGCTTACTAAATGTGAGAGAATGTTTGCAAGTTATAATTATATGACCAAGTGCGGTTAATAGCCGAAACACACAAACACTTCATACAGTATTAAAAAACAAATCAAAACAAACACCAGGGACTTCCCTGTGGGTCCAACTGCTTAGACTCCCTGCTCCCAATACAGGGGACTCAGGTTTGACCGTTTGTCAGGGAACTAGAGCCCACATGCACAGTTAAGACCCAATGCAACCAAATAAATAAATATTGCTTTTAAAAAACAAACAACACTATTAAGAAATGGGCAGAAGACCTGAACAGACACTGTTCCAAAGAGGCCATACAGATGGTCAACGGGAAAAGATGCTCAGCACCGCTGACTGCCGGGGACCAGCCCTGGCTGATCCAGGGTATTCGAAGGAGAGACGGCGTAGGCGAAGATCAGGAAACAACTGCTTAATTAAATGTTAATTAAGGATATAAAGAGTAATAGGATGAGGATAGCTCAGTGAGGAAATTCAGTGGAGAAAAGAGGCTGAGTGGCTTGGTTTACGCGGGAGACCAATAAAACTTCAAGACAAGAAGTTTGCACCACTTACGTAGGCCACAGGCATCCTTCCATTCTCCCAAAGGAGAGGAGACACTGAGGCCTCCCCGGTCGGATCTTAGAAGCCCAGGCATAATTAGTAAGCATGGTGGGTTCCGCGCTCCAGATGGAGACTCAGCCAGAGTGAAAGAGAGAGCGACATGGGGAGACCAGTATTTCGAGAAACTGATCCCCATTCTTTATTTTCCATGGTCTACTTTTATACACTGAGATGTTATGCAAAAGTCACGCGGGGTCAGCAGTCCTGACTTTTATCAAAGTCAGGTGCTTCATACAAATGTATACAGAGGTCTTAGGGGTGTTACCTCATCTTCTGGCCAGGGGGGCCTGCTGACAATTTACGACCCTCTCCTTGTGACAGCGGTCAGTCAACCAGGACACTTATTTCTCCAGGGGTGATTATTCTCAAAACAGACGCCACCCAAATAAAGTTACATTCCTACAGGGTGAGGGTGTAGTGGGTTTTAGTTAAGGAAAGAATTTACTTAGCCTAAGGTCTAACGTGATTAATATCAAAGGTTAATACTTATTCCTTCTATATATTCATTAATGTGTGTAAGGGCAGGGGATGTGGAGACGTAGCAACAAACATTGGCTCAACAAATGAAAAACCCTTCACCAACACAATTTCTAATCAATCTTTTGACTGCTCAAAGGAATCTGTATTTAGACAGTTTAGAACATCTCCTGCCTCTCACAGTTGGGAGGCTCTGAACAGTCACACGTGGCCAGAAAAACCTATTCAGGCAGGCTAGAGGATTTCCAAAGGAGTTTGTAGGTTGAAACACTGTCACACCCAAGAATTATTAACTGGAGCTGTAAGCTAACTCTTTTTTCAGAGAGGTAGTGGGGGACAGCCCCCCGTAAAGTCAGAGGTGTAGGTGAAAGCACAAAGCAGAAAGTAGGCAGACTCTGGTTTTGGGGGTAGATTGCTCGAGAATTTCCAGGGAGACTCCTGAGGCTTGATCCCGCCTTTGCGTATGCCAAGCCTCCTTCCTCATGACCTTTGTCATGGGCGGAGTTCCTCACTGGCTCCCAGCAGTGATAGAATTCTAGTTGAGCTATTCCAGATCCTGAAAGATGATGCTGTGGAAAGTGCTGCACTCAATATGCAATATGCACTCAATATGCAATATGCCGGCTCCCGGCAGCTGACCATCAGAGACACGCAGATCACAGTCATAGTGGCCAACGTGAAAAGATGCTGAGCACTGCTGACCGTCAGGGACACGCAGATCACAGTCATAGTGAAGCATCACCTCACACCCGTCAGGATGGCTGTCGTCAAAGACAACAGCATCAGAAACAACAAACGCTGGTAAGCACGCAGAGAAATGGGAGCCCTGGGACACTGCTGCTGGTCATGCAGCTCGGTGTAGCCACTGTGGAAAACAGTATGGAGATCCCTCAGAACGCTAAAAGCAGAACTACCCTACGATCCAGCAACGCCACTCCTGGCTCGTCCACGAAGAGGATGAAAACGCTAATTCAAAAATACACATACACCCCAGTGTTTATAGCAGCGTTATTTACAACAGAAAAGATACGGAAGCAACGTGGTGTCTATCAACAGACGAACGGATAAAGAAGGCGTGGTGCGTGTGTGTGTGTATAAAATAGTACATTACTCAGCCATAAAAAGAATGAAACTCTGCCATCTGCGACAGTGTGTCTGGACCTAGAGAGTATTATGCTTAGTGAAATGGCTCAGGCAGAAAAAGACAGCTAGGCTATGTTGTCACTTACAGGTAAAGTCTAAAAAACAAAGAAATGTATATAACGAACCAGAAGCAGACTCCCAGGTGTGGAGAACAAGCTGTGGCTACCAACGGGAGGAGGGAAGGGGAGCGGAGGAGACAGGGTCTCGAACTAAGACACGCAGAGTACTACGCTACGCATACAACATGAGGAACAAAGGCGTGCCATACAGCACCAAGAAACACATTCGTTATCTTGTAATAACTGTAAACGGAGGGTGATGTACAAGAATACTGAATCACCATGTCGTATACCTGAAAGTGAAGTCGCTCAGTCGTGTCTGACTCTTCGCAACCCCATGGACTGCAGCCTACCAGGCTCCTCTGCCCGTGGGATTTTCCAGGCAAGAGCACTGGAGTGGGGTGCCACTGCCTTCTCCAAAACTAACGTTATAAATCAACCACACTGCAATTTTAAAAAGTCAAATACTACAAACGACTGTACCAGGACCCTTACAGAGTTTCTGTTTGAGGCTAACAGAGCTTCAGAAAGAGACAGCGGGGACGCTGCACAGCGCTGGGAATGTACTCAGTGCCACGCAACTGGATAGCTTAAGATGGTTAAGATGGCAACTTTTATGTCATATATGTTTACCACAATTATTAAAAATTACGAATGTCATACTGCAAAACTCACCGAATTATACACTTTAAATGGATGGATCTATGATAAGTGAATTGTATTTCAATGAAACTGCTTAAAAACTTTAAAAAGGAGTATACTCTAAGAATGTGAATTCTAATGGCTTCCCTGGTGGCCCAGTGGTTAAGGAATCTGCCTTGCAACACAAGGGACAATCCCTGGTCGGGGAAGATCCCCCATGCCACGGAGCCACTGCGCCCGCGCGCCCCTGCTGCTGATGCCATCGTGCCCTTCGAGCCGGTGCTCCTCGACAAGAGAAGCCACCGCAGGAGAAGCCCTCACACCGCAACGAGGAGCAGCCCCCACCTGCCACCACTAGGCACGGCTAGAGAAAGCCTGCTGACAGCAACGGAGACTCACCGCAGCCGAGAAACAAATAGATCTTAAAAGAGAAAAGTATTCAATCCAACTGATTGGGGCAACTATTTCTCCCCAGGGGCAGCTATTTTGTGTTTCTCCTTCTAGAAACAGTCCAGACATAAACAAGTATATTTTTAAATCATATCTTTTTCTTTTTAATGCAAATTAAAAGAAAGTGACACTCTGTTCAGGACTCTGCTTTCTTTCACTTACTGACATATCTCAGATTGCTGCGTATCAGCACACACAGATCTACTTCATTCTCTTCCACTTCTGCATAGAACTCCCACTGCAGAGGATTATCACGATTTGTTTAACGAGTTCCCTCCATGTTCACAGTTTGACGGTTTCTAGCCTTTTCCTATGGCAAACAGTTGCAGGAAGCATCCTTGCACTTACAGCTTTAGATACAGGCATGAATATGTCATCAACAAGATAAATTCCTAGCTCTGGTATTACAGGTTCAAAAGGTTAATGCATGTTAAATATTAACATTGCTAAATCGATTTTTCTATGGAGTCTACCAATTTATACTGCTACCAAGAATTCATTCATTCATTTTTTTCCATTCAACCAGTATTTGAGTGGCTACTGTGTGCCAGGCATTTTTTTAGGCTCTGGGAACATAGCAATGCGTGACAACAATAACAAAACAAAATCCATTCCCTAAGAGAGCTTGCAGAGGCAGGGGGAAAACCAAAAAGTAAAATATATCATATTTCAGGTGGTAGGAAATGCTGTGGCTAAAGTAAGGCAGAGAAAGGAGTGCTGGTCAGGGTTCAATTCAGTTCAGTCACTCAGTCATGTCCGACTCTTTGTGACCCCATGGACTGCAGCCCGCCAGGCCTCCCTGTCCATCACCCACTCCCGGAGTCCACCCAAACACATGTCCATTGAGTTGGTGATGCCATCCAGCCATCTCATCCTCTGTCACCCGCTTCTCCTGCTTTCGATCTTTCCCAGCATCAGGGTCTTTTCAAATGAGTCAGCTCTTCACATCAGGTGGCCAAAGTATAGGAGTTTCAGCTTCAGCATCAGTCCTTCCAATGAATATTCAGAACCGATTTCCTTTAGGATTGACTGTTTGGATCTCCTTGTAGTCCAAGGGACTCTCAAGAGTTTTCTCCCACACCACAGTTCAAAAGCATCGATTTTTCGGCCAGGGTGTGTGGGTGTGGATTAGTCGCTTAGTCGTGTCCAACTCTTTGTGACCCCATGAACTGTAGCCAGTCAGGCTCCTCTATCTGTGGGATTCCCCAGGCAAGAATACTGGAGTGGACTGTCAGTCCCTTCTCCAGAGGATCTTCCTGACCCAGGGATCGAACCCAGGTATCCTTCATTGCAGGCAGATTCTTTACCATCTGAGCTACAGGGAAGACCTTGGCCAGGGTAGGGGTTGGCAATTGAAATAAGATGGTCAGGGTAGGAGAATTCCAAGCCTCAGTTTCCTATCTGTAACAGGGACAATAACAGTACTTATGAGATTAAGTCTGGTAGATAACAGTGACCATTTCACAAACAGAGATAATGTTACTATAAACAACGTTTCAGGTGAGAAAACCTAAGGTCCCAAGGAAAATGGGTGGCTCAGTCAGAACCAGAACCCAGTCTCCTGACCTTCCGTGCAGCCAACTTCTAAATATACCCAAGGGCCAACAGAACTAAGAAGCAATCCAGCTGGGGTTGCTCCCGGCACCATAGTTCAAACGGAAGAGTTCTCTGAGAACGTGATTTTCTGCATCAGCGTGAAGGGAGGGAAGATGTGAGAGCACATGAGGTCCTTCTTCAAGGAGAAGCAGGACAGCTTCACTGGGGCTCGAGGCTGAGCCTGCTGGGGTTTACTCACAAGACGTTCAGATCCAGGACGGTGCTCTCGGCCAAAGGCAACAAGCTTTCTGGCTGCTGCTGGCCCATCTGCTCTGATGAGACTCCTCCAAACCCTCATCTCCCATTGGTTTCATTCCAAGGAATCTCCTAGAGGAGAGATAAGCAGCACTTAAATCACAGCTGTGGAAATAATAAGATCCGGATGGACAGCTGTATCTGTTTGGCCGGGTGAGCGTTCCCAAGCCGGCCAAGAGCGCTGCGGTGGTCTCCCAGCTCACTCTGCGTGCGTGCTCGCCCGGGGGCCCCCTGCTCCACCCGCAGTCGGGCACTCACTGCTTCCCCGGGCCTTCTGCCTACACAGTGCCCGACCCCTGCCTGGGTTCCAACCTCCTTCAGCCCTGTCCTTTCTTCACGAAGGTCTCCTTCCCTCCACTCAGCTTAACCTCTCCTTTAAAAGAAGATGCTTGCTAGTCAACACCATCAGTATGGTGCAGGATCTAGAAAAGTCAGCACTCTGGGCTTGACCCCTGTGGAGAAGTGCTTATATGAACCTGGACAAGTCATTACCTTTTCTGGGCCTCCATTTTAAAAAGTAATTTTGCTTATTGATTTATTGGCTGTGCTGGGTCTCTGCTCCAGTGTGGGCTTTCTCTAGTTGCAGAGAGCGGGGGCTACTCTCGTGACGTGGGGCCCAGGCTCAGCGGTTGCGGGTCTGGGCTCTGTGGACAGGCTCAGTGGTTGTGGCCCACGGGCTTAGCTGCTCCGCGGTATGCGGGATCTTTCCGGATCACGGATCAAACCCATGTCTCCTGCATTGGCAGGCGGATTCCTTACCACTGAGCCACTAGGGAAGCCTCTGGGCCTCATTTTCTTTATGTAAAAATGCTGTATATTATATGGCATTTCAAGTACCACGAAGTTAATTATTCTGCAAAGGGCAGGGAGGGACCCCAGTGATCTACTTAAAGCAAAAGAATACACAGACAGGTAATGAGGCCAAAGGCAGAATTTTTCAGCTTGGAGCCACCAGAACCGCTAAATCCTGTCAAGAGGTGTGATGACAACCAATGTCAGCATGTGAATGGCATCCAGTATCAAGTCTGGGGTTAGCCATAAAGGGAGTTCATACCTAAACAAGAGGCCTCGGTTTCAAATTTTATTCGTATACAGAGTAAGCTTCAATGTGCGGGAATATCCAGGCCAGATCTGGACCTACGCTGGCTGCTCTTGGAAAGGGAACCATGAGAAAGAAAGTGAGCACTGGCCCAGATCAGCAGCTTTTACTTTAACATCATGGTGATCAAGAAACTAGTTTCCTCTGCAAGGCTAAGAACAGGAAGCTTGAGAAACACTCAGTCCGTTAGAGAGACACTGAATTCAAATTTGGGAAAGTGATCTAGAAAGATTTCAAAAGATGTCAGGACTAAAAGCAAATGTATAGATGTTTCCATTTCTGTTTAAACTACGGCCAGTCACAAACGGGTGAAGGCTCTGCTGGGGTAATTTGAGAAAACATGAAAATCTTCGTGACTGTCAGTAATGTACGCCATCTTCTGAGGTCACATCCATAATCTCAAGTCTACGCACAGAGAGGGGCAGAGAAGAGCGTGCACAACGGAGAGGCGAGATTCTGAATTCCAAAGTAACCTGAGTTACTACGTCACTGCTCCTGCCTAGAAAAATAATCTGGGCCCTGACTTCTCTTCTATACGCCCTACCTCTGGGTTGACAACAAACTCACAGTCTGCAGTCTGCAGCGCGGCGGACACTCAGGGCTGTGGACGCCGAGCCCAGCAGGCTGCTCAGATCTTGCCCCTACTGGATACCAGCAGACTCAGACTCCACGGTCAGCGGTGCCTCCTAGCAGAGAAACAGGAGGCGGCGGCACGGCTTTCCGGAAGCCTTCAGTGACTTTCCACTGAGCTGTGGGAAAATTCTGACAGCCGACTGTGGCCGGATCATAACCCAGAGGTCCTGACAACTCAAATCTTTGAAGATTCCTTTCATTCCTTTCCCAAAGGGGAATCTGGCAAACTCCGATTGGTTAATTCCGTTTGCCTTCTTCTCCTCAAGATGTAGGTGCAAAGTGGTGTGTGCTCTCTGCTGGCAAAAGGGTACCAGGGTAACAGCATCTGCGGTTGCACCAACTTATGTTTATCTAGTACTTCCTGCTGTCAGGCTCTGTGTATAGACTGTTTTCACTGAATCTTCACAACGACCCAGTGGGGGTGTTACTAGGAATATTCCTCTTTTACAAATGAGAAAACCGAGGCCCAGGGCGGCTGATACCTCGCCTCCGGTCCCACAGCCTGGGCGTGAGGCAGGGAGATTTTAACGTAAGCACTGTCCCGAGCCTGTGCTCCTCACCATCGTGCCAGACTGTGTCCAGCGCCAGTACATACTCTCCGAGCTCAAAGGCACTTTAGACATCGCAGACCGACCCGCAGCTTTTGCAGCTGAGAAAACAGGCCTGATGAGGGGATGGGGCATGCCTGGTCACAGAGCCGGGCGCTGAGGCAGGGCTCTCCACTCCAAGGTCCAATGCCCTCTCTCTGCTGTATCAGAGGCCGTGGGTTCTCTGATTCATCTTAAGGGTCTGGAGCTCATTCACATCTTACTCTATATTCTTTAGGGATTGGAGCTTTATATAAACATAAAAATACTTTCCTAGGCTTTCTTCATAATACACTGGCCTCTCAATTCTTCCCGCCCTTTTAAAGGGACTTCTTTTTTCTAGTATTAACTTGCCTCTCTTCTGCCTTCTCCTTGAAATCCCAAGAAAGTGAAAGCAACTTCCGACAGGTGTTTTTGTAAGAATCTTTGATATCGTTTAACTAAGTTTACCTTTTTTTTAACCAAAGTACCTTAAACACAGCTGAAAGTGAAAGTGAAGTCACTCAGTCTTGTCCGACTCTTTGCAACCCCATGGATTACAGCCTAAGAGGCTCCTCTGTCCATGGGATTTTCCAGGCGAGAATACTGGAGTGGGTTGCCATTTATAATTTCTAATTGTCAATCGTCCAGCAAGTGTTTCTGACCTCAGTGTCCTTCCCTGCCCCTCCCTCTCAAGAGGAGACCACCAAGGCTCGCCGTGTTGCTCAGCTTCTGCAGGTCGTGCTCAGGCCTCGCCCTGCCTCCTGTCATGGAGACGGTGTCCCCACTGCTCGCAGGTCATCGCGACACAATGACCGTGGCCCCATTCCTTCCCACTCCCTTCTTCGCCCAGACCAACAGATTATACCGAGGGCAGTGAGCGTGTGGAAGGAGCAACACGTGCTGCTGGAGTCTGGTCTTTGCAGTCAGACAAACCTTCACCCCTCTGGTCAAGTTCGTTGACTGAGCCGAGCCTCACACGTCATGTGGATGGGGGCCCCACTTCAAGGTGACATGAGAATGGGTGGAAGGAGTGTGTAAAGGGCCCCCCAGCACACAACGGATGGGCCTGCCAGGTGGCGCTCGTGGTCAAGAACCCCGTCAACGCAGGAGACCTAAGAACCGTGGGTTCAACCCCGGGGTGGGGAAGAGCTTTTAGAGAAGGAAAGGCAACCCAATCCAGTATTCTTGCTGGAACCGCATGGACAGAGGAGCCCGGCAGGCTAGTCCGGGGGGTTGCAAAACAGTCGGACACGACTGAAGCAACCTAGCAGCCGCACACAGCTGCCACTGTCCCCTCCCTCCCAGGTCCCTTTCCTCCCTTCACAAAAGATGTTCAAAACACCTTCATTAAAAAAAAGCCGTGTCTCACCCTCAAACAATAACCTGTTCTCTCTCCTTCCTGTCGCTCCAAGCAGATTCACACTTTATCCTCACTTTGGGCCCTTCTGTTCCCCTACTCAATTCACTTTGGCCACTATGCACTGAACTCCTACCAGGGACCAGCTCAGCCCATTTTAATACTTTCCCCAGTTTGATACACGCTTGAGAGCTGACGCCACTGCACCATTAACCACCGCCCAGCACTCTGACCTCGGATGACCTGCTCCTTTCTGCATCTCCTCCAATTCCCCTGAACTTTCTCTCACCGCTCTCCACCTCTCATCTCCCTGCGCCCTGTCTCTGGGTGGTCTCTTCTATGCCCATGGATTCAGCAATCACTACATGCTTATTAGACCTCCGACTCTCACTCTCTCTAGTCCCAGTTCTAAAGGGTAGGCCCCAGACCCAAGTTTCCAACTGTTCACAGGGATCTGTCTTTGGAAGACCCATGAGCATCTAAATTTCCAAATTTGCTTTTTCACTCATGGCTCCTGGTTCCTAAATGGTGTCATCATTAAGCCAAGGCTCAAGAAAGCAGCCTACTCATCTCGAATGTCCCTATCTTCCATACGCCATTTGAGTGAACACAAATCTCTTTGATTTTTATTTCCACAGTATCTTCTGAATTTAACCTCCCCACCTCCTTAGATCAGGGTCTGGCCATGTCTCAGCTTATGCTGCAGACTGGAAGCCTTTACTTCTAGTTATTCACCCTGCTCACCCTCTGCACAGATCCATGGTTTATCTAATTAATAGATCTGAGCATATTAATCATCTTTTCTTAAAACTTCCATAGCAGTGACCAAGGGACATCCTGAATATTTATATTCCTAGCTCCCTATTAGAATGAAGGCACCTCGTTTTCAATTACCGTATCTTGCTGCAAATACATATACTTTCTAAAGTACATTAGTAATATGCACCCAAAAATATGCATCAAGAAAGGTTATCATGTGGAAGATGGCAGAGGAGAAAGACGTGTGCTCATCTCCTGCTGCAAGAGTTGCTGAACTAGCTGTCAAAACCATCGACAGGAGGATGCTGGAACCCCCCAAAAAAGAGACCCCACATCCAAACAAGAAGCTGTGGTGAGATGGTGGGAGGGGAGAGTCATGATAAAAATCACACCCCACACCCACTGAGTGGGCGACCACAGACTGGAAAACAATAATTCCCAAGAAGTTCTCCCACTGCTGTGACAGCTCTGAACCCCACAGCAGGCTTCCCAGCCCGGGGATCCAACAAGGGGACTGGGGACCCCCAGGGAACCCGACCCTGAAGGCCAGCGGGATTTGGCTGCAGGACGTCCACAGGACGGGGGGAAACAGACTCCAGTCTTGGAGGGCACAGACAAATCCTGCCCACACGGAGCCCCGGCAGAAAGGAGCGGCGACCCCACTGGAGGCTGAGCCAAACGACCTGCTGGCGTTGGAGGGCCTCCTGTGCAGGCGCAGGCCAACAGGAGCTCACCCGGCGGACAGGGCCCTGGCCGCAGCAGCCTGGGAAGGTCCCCTCTTGGCATAAGCCCTCTTGGAGTCGCCATTAACCTTACCATAGAGC
The DNA here is from genome assembly GCF_029378745.1 of Bos indicus. Classification (NCBI taxonomy): domain Eukaryota; kingdom Metazoa; phylum Chordata; class Mammalia; order Artiodactyla; family Bovidae; genus Bos; species Bos indicus. The sequence continues at coordinate 71,475,291 of NC_091776.1, read as the reverse complement.
CCTGCAGACCCCAGGGCTGGGTCTCTCAGGCCAAACAATGACCAGGGAGGGAGCACATTAGCAGATAATTGGATTAAAGCTTTACCGAGCAAGGCCCTGCCCACCAGAGCAAGACCCAGTTTTTCCCATTGCCAGTCCCTCCCATCAGGAAGCTTACAGAAGCCTCTTAGCCTCCTCCATCAGAGGGCAGACAGAAGAAGCAAGAAAAACCACAGTCCCACAGTGGCTAAAACAAAAACCCCAGTATAGAAAATTAATCAGGATGAAAAAGCAGAAAGTTATGTCCCAGATGAAGGAACAAGATAAAACTCCAGAAAAACAACTAAATGAAATGGAGATAGGCAACCTTCCAGAAAAGAAGTCAGAATAATGATTGTGAAGATGATCCAGGATCTCGGGAAAACAATGGAGAAGATGCAGGAAACGTTTACCAAAGACCGAGAAGAGCTAAAGAACAAACACAGATGAACAATACTCTAGAAGGAATCAACAGCAGAATAACAGGCAGAAAAGGGATAAGTGACCAGGAAGACAGAATGGTGGACGTTACCACCACAGAGCAGAATACAGAAAAGAATGAAAACAAACGAAGACGGCCTAAGAGACCTCTGGGACAGCACTAAACGCGCCAACATTCGCACTACGGGGATCCCAGAAGGAGAACAGAAAGGCCCTGAAAAATATCTGAAGAGATAACAGCGGAAAAACTTTCCTAACACGGGAAAGGAAATGGTCAACCGAGTCCAGGAAGCACAGAGAGGCCCAGGCAGGGTGAGCCCAAGGAGGAGCACACTGAGACAGTCAGTAATCAAACCGACGAAGATTAAAGATGGGGATAAAAAGCTTTAAAAGAAACAAAGGGGAAATGGCAGATGACATACAAGGGAACTCCCATCAGGCCATCCGCGGGTTTCTCAGCAGAAGCTCTGCAAGTCAAAAGCGAATGGCACAACATATTTAAAGTGATGAAAGGGAAGAACCTACAACCAAGAATACTCTATCCAGCAGGACTCTCCTTCAGATTTGATGGAGACGTCAAAAGCTTTCCAGACGAGCAAAAGCTGAGAGAATTCAGCACGACCAAACCAGCTTACAACAAATACTAAAGGAACTTCTCTAGCCAGGAAACAACCTACAGAAAATAAACCCAAAACAATTATGAAACAGTAATGAGATCACATATATCCATAATCACCTTAAACACAAACGGGTTAAACACACCAACAAAAAGACACAGACTGGCTGGGTGAATGCAACGTGTGCACGCATACACTTTCACTTACACATCACCCTGCTTGACACCCCCCCAGTTCAGTTCAGTTCAGTCGCTCAGTCGTGTCCGAATCTTTGCGACCCCATGAATCGCAGCACGCCAAGCCTCCCTGTCCATCACCAACTCCCGGAGTTCACCCAGACTCACGTCCATCGAGTCAGTGATGCCATCCAGCCATCTCATCCTCTGTTGTCCCCTTCTCCTCCTGCCCCCAATCCCTCCCAGCATCAGAGTCTTTTCCCATGAGTCAACTCTTCGCATGAGGTGGCCATAGTACTGGAGTTTCAGCTTTAGCATCAGTCCTTCCAAAGAAATCCCAGGGCTGAGCTCCTTCAGAATGGACTGGTTGGACGTCCTTGCAGTCCAAGGGACTCTCAAGAGTCTTCTCCAACACCACAGTTCAAAAGCATCAATTCTTTGGCACTCAGCTTTCTTCACAGTCCAACTCTCACATCCATACATGACCACTGGAAAAACCATAGCCTTGACTAGACAGACTTTTGTTGGCAAAGTAATGTCTCTACTTTTCAACATGCTATCTAGGTTGGTCATAACTTTCCTTCCAAGGAGTAAGCATCTTTTAATTTCATGGCTGCAGTCACCATCTGCAGTGATTTTGGAGCCCAAAAAAATAAAGTCTGACACTGTTTCCACTGTTTCCCCATCTATTTCCCACGAAGTGATGGGACCAGATGCCATGATCTTCGTTTTCTGAATGTTGAGCTTTAAGCCAACTTTTTCATTCTCCTCTTTCACCTTCATCAAGAGGCTTTTTAGTTCCTCTTCACTTTCTGACTTGTATGTCAAACTTATATGTAATTATTTTATATTGTTAGGTTAATCACGTTTCCATTATGGCTTGCAACTGTAGTTATTTTTTGTGTGACTGTTGGTTATGAAAACTGATAAACATCTTTTACTATTGTGATTATGCAACTGTTACATAATACTATTGTATCATGATTGGTCAACAGAAAAATAATATAACTCTAGATCACCAAAACTACCCTTTAATATAAAAACTTGTAATTATTTTTTAAAATTCTGCATAACAAAATTATTTGGTATTTTTTGAAAAATACACATGCCCAGGTACTGCTTTTTTCACCAGAGCTCCAGATGTGTTTCTAATGAGCAGCCATGTTTAAAAACAATGGGACTATATGACGATCTTTTACTTTTATCCTGTTTGTCCCACTTCTTCCACTTCATATTCAGTGCTCCCATTTCATTTAGTTTATGTTTTCCAATTTTCCATCTTTTTTTTTGGTGTTCTTTCTCAAGTCTTTAGTAGAAAAACTTTTGTGTGTGTATATATATATATATATGTATAATATATATGTTTTAGAAAACTTACAAATTGTTGCCTAACTAAAAAAATTATGACATTTTGATTCCATTTGTTTGACTTAGTAGGAATAGAATGCTAGATTTCTAATGTAAAAAAATAGGCAACAAGCCACAAAGGTTTACTGTACAGCTCAGGGAGCTATCGTCAATATCTTGTAATAACCTATAATGGAAAATAACTTCAAAAATAATGTATGTATATATGTACCACTGAATCACCCTGCTGTGCACCTGGAACATTGTATGTCAACTGTATGTCAATAAAATAAAAAGAGAAAGGTTATTATATGAATACAAACCCAGTACCATGCCGTGTGCAGTAGAGAATATGAAAGGATATAAGGTGGTTCCTGTCCTCAAAGAGCTTTTACTCTTTTTGGAGAGACAAAACTAACCCAAGGCTATTAAGTGCCTAAGCTGAGATGCAAACTCTAAATGCCAGGGGAGCTCAAGCGGAGAGGAGTGAGCGTAAGGCGGGGCTACTGGAGCGTAAGGCGGGGCTTCTGGAGCGTAAGGCGGGGCTTCTGGAGCGTAAGGCGGGGCTTCTGGAGCGTAAGGCGGAGCGTCTGGTGGAGACCGCACGAGGAAAAAGGCTTCCCAAGGACCTGAAGGGAAGGTGAGGCGAGGTCGGCGAGGGAGCCACAGAAGGCACGGGCGCTCCGGGGCGGGAAGGGCAGAGTGTTTGCCCACAGAAAGAAGCCTGGGCCAGCGGCAATGGGAGGCGATGCTGGGGACCAGTGAGGCCATCCCGGAGAGAAGAGGTGAGTCAGAAAACAGAAGCCCTGGAAGGTCAAGGAAATAGGAGTCTGACCAGATAAAGTAGTAACTTTTTTGAGTGCTCTAACAATACAGAAACTGTCATATACAAAAACTATAATAATACTGCTGCTGCTGCTAAGGCGCTTCAGTTGCGTCCGACTCTGTGCGACCCCAAAGACGGCAGCCCACCAGGCTCCCCCGCCCCAGGGATTCTCCAGGCAAGAACACTGGAGTGGGTTGCCATTGCCTTCTCCAATGCGTGAAAGTGAAAAGTGAAAGTGAAGACGCTCAGTCGTGTCCGACCCTCAGCGACCCCATGGACTGCAGCCCACCAGGCTCCTCCGTCCATGGGATTTTCCAGGCAAGGGTAATGGGTCAAAGGCAAAGAAGATCACTCCTGCTTTCAGAGAGCTCAGTGTCCAGAGATGGGCGCCAATGATTATCTCAGAAGCAGTCACTCACACAGCCATGTGTCGGGTGCTGTAACAAATACATAAGGACGTGGGAGTAAAAGTATCAGATTAAAGCAAAAGGCTCTGTCAGACAAAAGCACCAGAATTGGAGAAATTAGGAAATCAGCCTCCTGGCGAAGACAGTCACCCAGGCAGAAGCCCGCAAGTAAAGCAGTGATGGTGGATGCAGTAAGACCGGGAAAGAGGCAGAAGACAGAACATTCTAGATTTCTAATTCTAGAAACGATTAATGTAAGAGAATCAGACACGTTTTTACGCCTGGAAGCCCGAGAGGAGGACGTTAGTGAGAGGCGATGGGTTCATTTGACGGCGACACTGAGTTGAAGACAAAGCAGGGCTGGAGAACGTGACAGGCCTTAGCACAGGAAGATGTGTTTGAAAAGCATTTTATTTCCTCTTGGCTGTACTGGGTCTTTGTTGCGGCGAGGGCTTTCCTCCGGAGTTGGCGAGCAGGGGCTGCTCTCTAGCCGTGGTGCTCAGGCCTCGCGTGGTAGCAGCCTCTCTTGCTGTGGAGCCGGGCCCCCGGGTGCGCAGGCTTCAGCAGCTGCAGCTCCCGGGCTCTAAGGCACAGGCTCAGCAGCTGCGGCCCTCGATTCGGTTGCTCTGCGGCATATGGGATCTTCCCAGATCAGGGATCAAACCCGTGTCTCCTGCATTGGCAGGCAGATTCCTTACCACTGAGCCGCTAGGGAAACCCAATATACTAAGACTTGGAAACAAGATTTTTTTTTAACATTGTTAGCACACAGCCCCGAGTTGTACATAATGAAAGAATTTCAAATATTTTAATAAACTCTCTGCCGGTAGGATGGCCTCTGTGTTTTAATTTTCTCCTCACATTTTGCTAGTCTCTATTATCAATTCTGTCTTGCATCATCCTTTCTACAGAAATGAGGTTGAACATAACAAAGCTGAAACACACAAGAATTTATCTATCCAAAACCGATTCCAAAAACGCTGTGTTTGCTCATCACTTCTCTGAAACTCTTCTGTCAGAGTTGCATTCATGGTCAGTCTACAATCCAGACTTCACCATCACACTCTGTTAAAACCTCCAACCTCATCATCCAATAATTTAGCTCTTGATGTTTTTTCAAAAATAAAATCCACTCTCAAAAAAAAAAAAACAAAAACACCTTATCAGCACTAAAGTTGTTCCAGAAGCTGTGACCCAGGCAACATCCCCAGGGCCTTTCCCAATATTCCAAGGAATGGCTCCATCGCCGTGGGGAAGGGATATCCCTCCCGAGAGTGGGGCATCATACTGCTGATTATTTCACAGACCCGGTTTTCATTTAACTCTTGAAGCAGCCATAGAAGCAAGTATTACCGTCTTAAGGCTGCTGCTGCTGCTAAGTCGCTTCAGTCGTGTCCAACTCTGTGCGACCCCATGGACTGCAGCCTACCAGACTCCTCCATCCATGGGATTTTCCAGGCAAGAGTACTGGAGTGGGGTGCCATTGCCTTCTCCGGTGCATGAGAGTGAAAAGGGAAAGTGAAGTCGCTCAGTCGTGTCCAACTCTTTGAGACCCCATGGACTGCAGCCTACCAGGCTCCTCCGTCCATGGGACTTTCCAGGCAAGAGTACTGGAGTGGGGTGCCATGCCTTCTCCGTCATCTTATGCTAAAGAAGAGTAAAAGAAGGTGCAGACAGGAACAGAGACGCAGGCGTGCAGAACAGACTCTGGACACGACGGGGGAAGGAAAGGGTGAGACAACCGAGAGCGCAGCATTGGAACACACACACGGCCACGCACTACACAGCTGGTGACGGGGAGCTGCTGTGCGACATGGGCGCAGCCCCGCGCTCTGCGGCACCCGGAGGGGTGGGAGGCGGCGGGGGGAGGCTCAAGAGGGAGTGGGCACGTGCAATTACGGCGGACTCACGCTGCTGAAGAGAGTATCGCAAAGCAGACGCCAACCCAATATTGTAAAGCAATTATCCTCCAATTAAAAATAAACTTTTTAAAAAATTAAAAAGAAGGTTCAGAAAAGTTACTTTCTCAAGGTCATAAAACTAATACACAGCAGAGTTGGGAATTTTAAAACATGATTTCACCACCGTACCACGCTGCTTTTGATAAAATGACCCAATGTATGGGGACGTTATTAAACAGCATCGTTACCATATCATCTTGTCTTGTATGGTCATGGTTGTAATAGTCTTTTAATTTCATTTATTTCCCCATCATTTTCTGTATCTACTGATTTGAGAAAACATAAACAACCAGCCATGAGAAGTCTGTAACAGATCTTGACTTAAGTCTACCTCATAAAAATATAGAACATTAGGAACAGAAATACCTTTAAGCCATCAGGCCTGTCTCCTGATAATATGGTTTTAAGTATGTTATAATCCAGGTCAACAAGCAAATAGTATTCCCCTCTCCTTAGGATAAAACCGGATTGTGTTCAGCTGAAGGTTCTCATGTATCTGCCAGCAGGGCTTTATTCATGAGCTCTCTGCTGAATACAGAAAGTTTTATTTATCCTCCTTTAAACTCTACTTCAACACTGGAACACCATACACATTTATATATAGGAGATATAGCAGATGATTATACTATCTTAAACTGGGTTGGAAGCCTGGCAGGCTTGAATTATTTAAGAGAAAAACATTTCCACTTGTCCTGCCAAACACATTGATCAATGTTCATTTAAGTGATGCAATCATCTCTTCTCATTTTGCAAGGTCTCTCTCTCTCTTCAGGTGACTAAGCAGTCTGCAATCTTCCTTCCTTTAGTTGGATAATTTTCAGGCTTGTCTTACCCTTCCGGTTTTTACAACTCCATGCATCTTCTCCTGTGAGTACAGTACAAGGTTTCCTGGCTAGAATCTTTCTTCAGCACATGTCTCTAGAACTCCGTCTTCCCGAACACCGGTCCAGTGCGGCTGTTTATCTTCGCTGGTGCCCCAGGCACACCGGCTACTCTGTCATGGCCACCCCTTTTCCGCTTGCAGTCCTGCTTTCCCCCCTTCTTGGATCGACCGTCCTGTGTCCTCCACATAGCCTTCTGGCTCAGACGCTTGTTCCCCCACCTCTGGATTGTGTGGCCCTTTTGGTGACACGGCTACCGTTTATTAAGCACTAAGCATGTGCTGTCTCTGGAGCCTCATGTCTGTAATACAAACCGCCCAGCTTTTCCTCCTCCCCTCTCACAACACTCCTGTGACACGTGATACCCTCTGTGAAGAGTGTCACTTGGAGGCCTGGCACACAGCAGGCACTCAATAAACAGGTACCATTATTAGATTAGGAGAAAGAGCACCACAGGACTTACCCACGTTTGACCCCAGTGCCTGGCCCAGTTGTCTGGCTCACTCAATACACATTTACAAATCTAACCAGTGAAGAGAATAAATGGTAAATGTCTGTATGATCCTTGAGAGACAAGCTGTGCAGATTGCCGTGGACAGCTAAAACTTAACTCTTTGGAGTCTAGACAGGAAAATCACCCAGTTAAGTCAACAGAGATGGGGCTGGGGAGCCCAGAAGCACTGCCTGGAGGTTCGAAGGACGCATGGTCTCACGTTCAGGAAGCTCTTGCTGGCTCGTGACGGAAGAGGCTGATGTGGAAATGGCCTCCTGCGGCACTCTCCGGGCACAAGCCGGCACCAGTTTGGCTCCCAGAGGCAGAGGGCATGGTCAAATCAACTCCCTTGACCAGGGAGAAACTTAGGGCTGTAAGAAGCCTCCTGATGACGAAGGGGGTTCTTCATGTCTTAGAGAATGGAAGCCTAGACCTGCCGTGCACACACAGACCCAAAGGTGCGCCTCTGGGGCGCCGGGATCTGGCGGTGGCAGGGAGTGGTCTGTGCTGGAGTCTGTCAACAGCTAGCAGGGCCCAGTGAGCAGAATGAGACTCAAGCCCTTGGCAGTGCTAGGTTTAAAAGGAGGCATGCCAGAAAGAGATTGGATCCAAGAAACAAAACCTAAATTCAGTTACTGAACTGGAGTGCAAACGTGTTTAATGCCCCAACCATAGCAGACTATTATTTGACTTCGGACATTAATTATTCAGGCAGGGCTAGCAGCAAGGTTGAAATCTAAAGTGGGACTCAGATCCCAGGACTAAGGACAGAATTTGCCACCAGGAAAGCCGTTGGGGAAGCCGAGAATCTGGCGCCTACTGCGATCCTGCAAGCCCTTTGCAGTGGATAAGAAGCACACGGCACCGCCTCTCCAGCACAGTCTACCTGGCTTCAGCGCTGAGGACCTTTAGATACCGGTTGTCTGTGGATGGAACACAAACCTGATTGGTCTGGATTAACAAATACCTTCCCACCCATGTTCACTCGCTTTGCCCTCGGGCTGCGTGCAGCTGCATGCAGGGTCTCTCAATCCCTACGCGGTGTTTCTGCCCTAATTGATCGGCAGACACAACCACTTTCAAGGTGACATCACTCTTCACAACCACAGGTTAGATGTTTCATCCTGATTCCGGGACCAAAATCCTATCCAGGCACTGTTAGGTCCCGGAATCTAGGTCCACACTGCTAGCAGTTAAAGTGCTCCTTTTCGATTAAAACCAACCAAGCCAAACAAATACACTCTGACAAACATGACTTCCACTGCTGCTGCGAGCATTGCTAAACTCTTCCCATCACCTGGTTCTTCAGTAACAAATTCACCTTGAATTTCACTTCTTCAGAAACCAAACTGTCTTACCGGTCTACGGTCTGTTTGTGGCTCTTTGGATTTGATATCCCTAAGGGTTTTTTTGTTTGTTTGTTTTTTGGTTCACGTTAAAGCAATATGTTCAAATCACGGACTATCTGGTCCAACTGCCCATCTGATGGCTGACTTTCTTCTACAACACTCCCACCAAGTGGCCATGGGGACCATGCTTGAACACTCAGAATGACTGAGAACTCACTGCCTACAGAGGCAGTCAATTTCATCTTTGAATCCCCTGCCGGAAGAACTGGGGCTGAAATGCACCTCCCTGTGTTTCTACTCGTTGACTCCATACTTAGGGCCATATGGAACAAATATAAACCTCTTACACATGGCCCCCTTCAGAGATCTGAACCAAGTGACAATATCATTCCTGTGTTTGTCTTGCTGGATAAATGTTCCCAGTGCCTTCAACCATTTGCTGCTATGAGATGGTCTCACCAGCGTCATCTCTCTCTTTTCTGGCTGTACTCAAAATGATCTATATGCCACACATATAGCCCAGAGCCAGACAGATTACAGGTGTATTCTGGACACTAACCCTCTCATAATGCAGCCTGAAGACTAAATCAGCTTTTCTGCAGCTACAACACTCAGTCGACTCACACTGAGTTTATGAACAGCTAAACACCCCTAAATGCCACACATATGGCTGCTAAGCTCACTGCATATTCATGTCATTGTTTTAGGGAGAGCAGGAAGTTGGAAGGAAGGTTCATTTAAGAAGGTTCATTTTACCACGCTGAAACTTCATGAAACTTGGGTCCCAAAAATTCAACCTAGGAATTTGCATTTCTAATACTGCATCAACCTGTGCTTAGGTTGCTGGCCCAAATGATTAGACACACTAATGATGGGTCATGGACTAGGTTTCAGCTTAGGCAAGTCAACTTTGATTTATTTCAGCTTCCCTCGGAATGCCGCCTTCTTCAAAGTTACTCGTCTTTTACATGTATGCTTTTGATTACCAGAAGAACTGGCAGAAAGAGTATAAATGATTCAATACAAAGATACTAACCACGGAAAAATACCCCAAAGATAAGCATCCAGTACATTAAGGATGGTGTATTTATGATTTTCCATGGGAATATTATACCTGAACACTTTTTCCTTGATTACAAATATCTTGAAAAAATACTCCTGTGTAGATTTTCAAAGATATTTCCACTTCGCTTATTTGATTATTTCAATTCAAAGAAAGTAGAGTGGGTATTGTCATACTCATTTACAGATGCAGAAACAGAGCTAGAAAGGTCATGACCTGTCCTGGGGGAGAACCAGGATGGAACCCCAAGCCCTGGGATTTCTAGTCTGGTGCAGTTCCCCCTAGGCCATGGCGCTCTAACACAAGAGTGTCCTGCTCCTGGCCTCAGAGCACTGCTAGCCAAGGAGCGCTCCTCTAGCTGCCAGCCACACGTGCTCCACTTGCCCCTGCCATCTAGATTAAAAAAAAAGGTGGGGGGGCTCAGTGAAAAGCTGTCACAACACTTAAGAGAGCCCAAACTCTAGCCATCATAAAATGTATGAGAATTAGTCCCTTTAACTTTGGAGATCAGGAAGAGATATCAAGTAATTTGTCTAAAGCTGCAGTCGCTTAATAGCAAAACCAGGATTAGAGCCTATTTATACACCCAATTCAACACGCTTTCTTTATACCACATTGTTTCTCAAGACGCACGTAGGCAGCTGTCTGTTACCTTGCATGCTAAGTTGTCTCAATCCTGTTTGACTCTTCGCAATCCTATGGACCGGAGCCAGACAGGCTCCTGTGTCCATGGGATTCTCCAGCCAAGAATACTGGAGTGGGTTACCATGCCCTCCTCCGGGGGATCTTCCCGACCCAGGGATAGCAGCCGCATCTCTTACGTCTCCCGCGCTGGCAGGCGGGTTCTTTACCTCTAGCACCACCTGGAAGCCACAGGGATCTGTGTCTTACCTACAGCTAGGACACTTCTGAAGATGGGGCCTGCTGTGTGTTATCTACAACTCAGGCAAATGATGGCTAGAGATCCTGCCAAACTCCTAATCCAAGGGACTGTGGGTGAGGAGATAATCAAAGAGGGACTGACGATGACAGGTTGAACTTGCAACCTCCCAGTAAACAGAGTTACGTGAGGTAGCCCATGAAGGCAGACTTCTTCCCCTCAACAATACTGTTACAGAAGCTGCCCCAGGACTTGGAAGGATGTGTGCATCCATCCAGGACTTGGGTCAGAGATGTAAAGAGGTGTAAAGGCAGCGGAAAAGGAGACAATTATGAGGCTGCCACAGCTACGGGTGGTCTTTTTAAAAAGCAGGCTAAATATTTAGCTACAAAAGGACCCTGTGACTATATAAACACTTATAAATATTTATATGGTGTTTAATTCACTTCAACAATCATTTGTTGAGCACCAATTATACACAAAGCACTTTATTTCCAAAGGCATGTCATACTGCTATCCTCAAGAAACTTAATAGCTTCAATAATATGGAAACACAAGTGGGAACTTCAGCAACCCTGAGGAGCCAGGAAAGGATTTGTTGAAGAGGAGACACCCAAATTGAATCGTAAGGTCTGGGTGGGAATTTTCCAGCTGAAGAAAAAGCTGAGCAAAGACAGAGGCATGGAACGGTGCAGCATCTGAGCAGCTAGAAGCAGTGGTCGGGGCTGCAGCCCAACGTGCGGGCAGGGAAGGGTTACAGCCCAGAACGAGGCCGAGGCAGAGGGCCTGACGCCGAGCATCCTGGGCTTTGGCCTAAACTAATGACGTGCCGCTCGAGAACAGATCACTCTGGGAACGAAGGCGAAGGAAGAATTTGAAGTTGGGAGGCAGGAAGACTGACCGTGCGTTGGTTCAAGTAATTCAGACGATGAGAGCCTGTGCATGGATGTATACATAGCAATAGGAATGTATAAGATGTATCAGATAGGTCATATTCCAGAAAAAAATGAGGCTACTGAATGACGTTTCCTGAGGGGTGAGGTCTCCTGATTTAAATATTCATCTTAGGGTTTTTTCTCATACCTGACACTTCTGTCATCAGAGCTCCCTTCCGTCGGATCTCCCACTAAATGCAGGTGATCACTGCATTTTAGTGTTGGTCAGCTAACATTAACATGGACTATGAAAGTTTACTGAGGGTAAAGAAGGCCTTGCAGGGATGGGCAGGGCTAGTCATGAAGGCAGAAGCAATGGATTCGAAGTAAAAACAAGGAACAAAAGTTTAAGCTCCTCAAAAAGAGACAAAGAAACTCCATCAGTTCAGCTCAGTTGCTCAGTCGTGTCTGACTCTTCGCGACCCCATGGACTGCGGCACACCAGGCCTCCCTGTCCATCACCAACTCCCGGAGCTTGCTCAAACTCATGTCCATTGAGTCGGTGATGCCATCCAACCATCTCATCCTCTGTCGTCCCCTTCTCCTCCTGCCCTCAATCTTCCCCAGCGTCAGGGTCTTTTCCAATGAGTCAGTTCTTTGCATCAGGTGGCCAAAGTATTGGAGCTTCAGCATCAGTCCTTCCAATGAATATTCAGGACTGATTTCCTTTAGGAGTCACTGGTTGGATCTCCTTGCAGTCCAAGGGACTCTCAAGAGTCTTCTCCAACACCACAGTTCAAAAGCATCAATTCTTCGGCACTCAGCTTTCTTTATGGTCCAACTCTCACATCCATACGTGACAGGAAAAACCATGAAAACTCCATATGTCACTGTATTGCCTGGGCTGGCCCTGCTCTGCTACAAAATCCATTTTCAGGCAACTTGGGTGCACTATGCCAAAACTCTTTCGTGTGAGTCACTTAAGTCTACACAAGGATAGTAATATTAACAATAAAATACACCCTAGCAAAGAAGAAGAACTGTAATTTCTGAGCTGAGGAGCACCATACAGGGACAAGCTAACCCAGACACTGGGCCTTTCGAAATCGTGTCCCTTAAGGCCTTTCCCTCTTGACTGACTACAAGTGAAACATTGGCGCCTGTGTTTTTACTTCCAGTAAGTATCATGTTTAATTTGGAAATCTGACAAATACCAAGAGCTCCTGCCCCACAGTTCAGTTCAGTTCACTCGCTCAGTCGTGTCTGACTCTTTGCAACCCCATGTATGGCAGCACGCCAGGCCTCCCTGTCCATCACCAACTCCCGGAGTTCGCTCAGACTCACGTCCATTGAGTCAGTGATGCCATCCAGCCATCTCATCCTCGGTCGTCCCTTTCTCCTCCTGCCCCCAATCCCTCCCAGCATCAGGGTCTTTTCCAGTAAGTCAACTCTTTGCATGAGGTGGCCAAAGTATTGGAGTTTCAGCTTTAGCATCACTCCTTCCAAAGAAATCCCAGGGCTGATCTCCTTCAGAATGGACTGGTTGGATGTCCTTGCAGTCCAAGGGACTCTCAAGAGTCTTCTCCAGCACCACACTTCAAAAGCATCAATTCTTCGGCACTCAGCCTTCTTCACAGTCCAACTCTCACATCCATAAATGACCACTGGAAAAACCATAGCCTTGACTGGATGAACCTTTGTTGGCAAAGTAATGTTTCTGCTTTTGAATATGCTATCTAGGTTGGTCATAACTTTTCTTCCAAGGAGTAAGCATCTTTTAATTTCATGGCTGCAGTCACCATCTGCAGTGATTTTTGAGCCCAAAAAAATAAAGTCTGACACTGTTTCCCCATCTATTTCCCATGAAGTGATGGGACCGGATGCCATGATATTCGTTTTCTGAATGTTGAGCTTTAAGCCAGCTTTTTCACCCTCCACTTTCACTTTCATCAAGAGGCTTTTTAGTTCCTCTTCACTTTCTGTCATAAGGGCGGTGTCATCTGCATATCTGAGGTTATTGAAATTTCTCCCAGCAATCTTGATTCCAGCTTGTGTTTCTTCCAGTCCAGCGTTTCTCATGATGTACTCTGCATATAAGTTAAATAAGCAGGGTGACAATAGACAGCCTTGACGTACTCCTTTTCCTATTTGGAACCAGTCTGTTGTTCCGTGTCCAGTTCTAACTGTTGCTTGCTGACCTGCATATCGGTTTCTCAAGAGGCAGGTCAGGTGGTCTGGTATTCCCTTCTCTTTCAGAATTTTCCACTGTTTATTGTGATCCACACAGTCAAAGGCTTTGGCATAGTCAGTAAAGCAGAAATAGATGTTTTTCTGGAACTCTCTTGCTTTTTCGATGATCCAGTGGATGTTGGCGATTTGATCTCTGATTCCTCTGCCTTTTCTAAAACCAGCTTGAACATCTGGAAGTTCACTGTTCACGTATTGCTGAAGCCTGGCTTGGAGAATTTTGAGCATTACTTTACTAGCATGTGAGATGAATGCAATTGTGCGGTAGTTTGAGCATTCTTTGGCATTGCCTTTCTTTGGGATTGGAATGAAAACTGACCTTTTCCAGTCCTGTGGCCACTGCTGAGTTTTCCAAATTTGCTGGCATATTGAGTGCAGCACTTTCACAGCATCATCTTTCAGGATTTGAAATAGCTCCACTGGAATTCCATCACCTCCCCTAGCTTTGTTTGTAGTGATGCTTCCTAAGGCCCACTTGACTTCACATTCCAGGATGTCTGGCTCTAGGTGAGTGATCACACCATCGTGATTATCTTGGTCGTGAAGATCTTTTTTGTATAGTTCTTCTGTGTATTCTTGCCACCTCTTCTTAATATCTTCTGCTGCCCCACAGTTCACAGTAATACTGAGAGAATCAAATGGGAGAAAAAGAGGCAAAAGCTTTTGTGTGCTGTAAAGTGCTAAACGAGGTCACAAGCAGCCCCTGTGGCTCACAGGAGAAAAGAGGTAGATGGGGTCTCCATGTCACGGCTTGTGCAAGGACTGCTCACCAGCGATGATCATAAATTCATTCAAATCTTTCAAATGCTGATGAGCAGAGTCCATAGCACCTTAAGGGCCTCCCCTAAGAATTAAAATTAATGTACTCTATGAATTTAAAAGTAACACCTAAAACAAGGAGATACATCTTTAACAAATCAGCTCTTTCTATAAAACCAGCCTCTAGAATGAAACTCTGTCATAAACATGCATGTAAATAGATAAATTTATATGTGAGTAGATTGTTAGACTCATATTTTATTAGAATTAGAAAAGGCTTAGTTTCTACACACTGTATTCCCAGATTTCTTCCCTTCCCCATCTTTCTTACAACAGGAAGACTGAGGTCATGGTAGAAGCCAGACTAAACTACAAACTTCCTGACTCCTGGTATAAGGCTCCTTTTTCCTCTATAAAGTGACACTTCAAACAAAAAATATAACAAAACCCAGATTTTTAAAATGTTAGTATCACATGCTTCGAATCTTCGAAGAACTATACGTCAGCAAATGACCCCTATTGCATCCTTCCTGTTCATGCTGTATACAACTACTGAATTATCACACATCCATAAACCAAACCGTGTCGCCACAGAGAGCACTGGTCTTCATAACAAGAGCCCCTCCCTGTAGTGTCTGCATGCAGTTAGAACCTTCGGGATTTGGCTGGATTTGCAAAGAAAACCAGGGCAGAGCCCATTATCTGCTTTACTCACTACCACAGGAGAATCTAGTCAAGCGTCTTATCATTTAGAATGAAAATTAATTGGGTAAATAAAAAAAAATTTAACATAATTTTCTTAATCCTTCTCAAATACATGTTTCATATTTGTGAAGCTCTGGTTTATAATGGCCTAGGGTGAGTGACCTGTCACCGAACAACAGGGCGAGATGGATTAAGCAATTTAACTGTAATAAGAGTTTCTCCTTCTGCTTCAAGGTCCAGCTCAAATGTCGTCACTTTAATGAATCTGTCCTTGATCCCTTCAGCATTAATTCCTCAGCAGTCATTTATTCAGTGCCAAAGCCCTGAAGACACAAAAGTAGATCAGATCCAGTTCCTGCCTAGAGCTCAGAAATAATTACATAACAGTGTTTGATAAATGCTCTAATAGAGGTATCCATAAAGGGTTAGTGGAGTCTAACTTCTCCTGGAGCAACTGGGGGAGACTTAACAGGAAGGGATATGTAAGCTTTGTCTTGGAGAATGCGTAAGAGGTCACAGAACAGAAGATGGCAGGTCGTTGTAAGCAGGAAGATAATAAAAGAGAGCGTATGAAGGATGTTACGATGTTAGTTTTAGAAGGACAACCCAGGATAGACATCAGGGGTGAGGAATTAAGTTAGAAGACTGGCAGTGATTCAAGCAAAACATGACATGATTGCAGGCACGAGGTGGGAGAGGGAAAGAGTTTAACAAAAGGCAGGAGATAAATTTAGCAGAACTTGATTGTATGGGAGCAAGAACATGGAGGAGCCGGGGATGACTCTTAAAGGCTTGGCAAATGAGTGGGCAGTGAGGCCATTAACTAAACTAGGAAATACCACAATAGAAGATAAGAGCAGGCGGAAGAAGGGAGGCTCAAATTCCCTCTGAGGCATTCTGAGTTGGCAATAAGGCCTCTACTTTGAGGTCTTGAATTATCTCCCTTTCTATGCCAGAAATCACCCTTTCCTGTGAGCTCCAAGGCATCGTGTGTTTTTCGAACCAAATTATTCAAATCTGCTGCATTGGGACCTCCCTGGTGGTCCACTGGCTAAGACTGTGCTTCCAACACAGGGTGCTCCAGTTTGATCCAGGGCTTCCCAGACAGTGCTGGTAAAGAACCCACCTGCCAGGGCAGGAGACAGAAAACGCTCGGTAGGGAATCAATCCCTGGGTCGGGAAGATCCTCTGGAGGAGGAAATGGTAACCCACTCCAGTATCCTTGCCTGGAGAATCCCATGGGCAGAGGAGCCTGGCCGGCTACAGTCCACGGAGTACCACAGAGTCCGGCATCATCTGTCGACCAAACCACAACCAGCACAGGGAACTGGGTCCTGCTGGCCAGAAGCCGCAGCCAAGAGCTCAGGCGCTGCAACTAGAGACAGCCCGAGCTGCCACCCAAGACCCGGGGCAGCCAAATAAATGAGTCGTGGCTTGTTTGGTTTTTAATCTGCTGTATTTGCAGAATTGGGGCCTACCTGAAACCATGGGGAAAGGTGCCAGGTCTTACTGATCTGCGCGAGGCCCTTGTCTAGGAGCCTTAGGCACTGCCAGCCCTCAAAGGCTGCATTCGTGAAAGGCGTCTCCATCAGATACTGGAAACTGCCCGTGAGCAGGCATCAAATCAACGCCCCAGACCTGCGCGAGGCGCTTCTGCAGCGTCTGTCCAGCCCCGCCCCACGGCACCCGCTCTGGGCCCCCCACCCCGTTCTCCCCATCTCCTTTGACGGGCGAACAACTCCGCGACGATTCTTTCCGCGTCCGGGGTGGCCGGGCCTGCGAGTGGCTGACCAGCCCGTCCCTGCAGGCGCCTGCCCCATCCGGCCGCACTGCCCGGCTCTCGGGTGGGCCGGACTCCGGGGTTCCTCACGTCCTGGGGAACTCACCCTGGCCTCTGGGAGGCAGTCCAGATCCCCTCCCCATCTCACCCAGGGAGCCCGTGGGGACACCCACCCGTCCCCCCTCGCCGACCGCATCCGCTCCATGGTTATTGGCCACCCGATGGCGCAAGGGTCCCTGTGTAGGGGAGCGCGGCCTTCCTCCCTTAACTCTAGAAACCAGGCCTCGGAGGGCGGCGGCGCGGCCTCCAGCCCAGGCTCCCCTCCTCCGGTGCCCTCAGTCCATGTCCAGTGCGCTGGGCCGGAGTCCGAGGCGCGGCGGGAGGGTCCATTCACCTTCCCGGTCACTGCGCACACCGCCCCGGGCACTGATTGGCGGCGCCCCGCAGGGGCGTGAGCAGAGGGAGCGGGGTCCCGCAGGAGTCCTCCGGGGCGAGGGCACGGGGGTAGAAGGCAGAGCGCATGTGCTGGCCTGGCCACTGCCACCTCCTCCTCCTCCCCCCGGGGGCAAAGGGCAGCAGGCAGTCTAGATCTGGACAAACGTGCGGACTTCAGCCATGGCCGGGTCCGGGTTTGAGTCGCTGGAGCAGTGCTTGGAAAAACATCTGCCACTCGCAGAACTGCAGGAGGTCAAACGCCTTCTCTATGGCAAAGAGACCAGGTGCGTGGAGCCCAACTGGCCAGGCAGGGAGCTTGGGGTGGGGGTTGGGAGGCCCTTGGGGCCAGCGGGTGTTGGTCTGGGGGACCAGACAGGGGGCTTCGGGGTCTGAAGGGCTCTGCAGGGGCGGTGGTGAATCCTGGATTGGAGCTGAGACCCTGAGTTCTATAGATGGGACCTCAGGTGTGCAACCCAGCGTGACCCTTACAAGCCTGGAGGGAAGGGACAGTTTTACTCTCTTGTGCTTTCCCTGTGACCACCCAGCTTTCTTTCCAGCTTCCAGTGGCCCGCTTCTCCCCCGGCACCAGGCCTGTCCTCTGGCTGGCTGTCTAGGTCGGTACCTCCAGCCAGAGCCCCCATCCCACCCCAGGCCCACTGGAGGTCCTGCCCCCAGCTCCTCCTTCCCGCAGTGACCGGCCTCTGGCGGGTCCTGGGACGGAGAGGCCCCTGAATCTGGTTGGCGAAGGGACCTTTCCCACGGGCAGGTCCCGGGAGTTGGCTCCCACGCTCGGAGCTAACGCCCAGCCTGCTGTGGGCATCTCTGGGACTTTCCAAGGGCAGTGTACTCCTGCACGCGGGGAGTGCAGGGCTGGAAGACACTTGCCCTTCTGCTCCGGTTTCTCTTCGGTCCACTTTTCTCAAAGCAACCGGAAGATGTAACTCAGATCCTGCTTAAAACTCTATAAGGGGTTCCCACGGCCCTTAGAAATGAACTCTGACCCTATGCAACTCCTGACCAGACATTCTTCCACTTTCCTGCCCGTTTGTGGGCTCCCCCCATCCAGCCACACCACACACTCCCTGACCTTGTGGCAGTGGCCTTGAGGCTCCTGGGCAGCTCCCCTGAAACTGGAGGGGGTTACTTGGATCAGAGGGTCCCAGCCAGCAGCTTGTGTGGCGTTCTGGCAGGGGTGGGGACCGGACCTCAGAGCCCCAGGTGTTTCCACAGCTAGTGGATGGTGAAGGCAGAGCAGCTGTTTTTGGGGTTAGCGTGGTACAGAACTGTGTCCAAAAGGGCTCTTCATACCCAGAGAGGGGTGCCCGGGACTGCCGACCCCCCTGGCCCCTCCAGTGGGCTGATGCTGGATTACTGCCTTCCGTGGCACCTGTGAAGGCCCACGATGGGGGAAACCTCTGAGAACTGGGGCTCCTAAGGAAGGTGCCCTGAAGCAGGGCGTGTTTAAAGGTGAGGTAGGCACGTTCCCCTGGGAAAAGACAGAGCCTGTGGGTGTCAGAGAGAGTGCTGGGAAAAGAGAAGTAAGTTTCCCACGTAGGTGACAGGCCAGGACCCGTTCGAGAGCTCAGGGTAAAGGCTGCCTTGTGGGAAGGACTCTGTGTGCACATCTGGATCACTCCAGAGTAGGGAAGGATTGGGTGGAAGCCACACTGCATGTATCAGTGACCGCCAGGCCTCTTCCTGGGGCTCGGCTCACAGTAACTGAGTCAGTGGTCCCCCTTTTCCACTCTTTCTCCTTTTCCCTCTCCTTGATTCTGTTCCACTCTGTGCTAAGCCCTTCCAAGCTTCACTCTGGGGTTTTAACCATTTGTACTTATGATTGGGTGGGATTTGGCTATGAACAGATTGCAAAGTGAAGATAGAAACTTACTCATTTAAAAGTTCATCTGTTCATGGAACTTTCCTGGAGGCCCCATGGTTAAGAATCCACCTCCAGTGCAGAGGGTATGGGTTCGGTTTTTGGTTGGGGACCTAAGATCCTGCACGAAAAGTGAAAGAGTTAGTCACTGAGTTGTGTCTGACTCTTTGCGACCCCATGGACTGTAAACTCTGTCCATGGAATTCCCCAGGCAAAAATCCTGGAGTGGGCAGCCATTCACTTCTCCAGGGGATCTTCCCGACCCAGGGATCCGAGCCAGGTCTCCTGCATTACGGGCAGATTATTTACTGTCTGAGCCACTGGGGAGACCCCAAGACCCCACTTGCCTAGGGGCCAAAAACCCAAAACACAAAACAGATGCAATATTGTAACACATTCAATCAAGACTTTAAAGAAATTATCCACATAAAAAAATATATTCAACCAAGTCTTTTGTTCATTTCTCATGGCCTGACTTGGGTATGGCTGCCTCTGTGGGGGCCTGATGGAGTCCTCCCCTAGACTCCTCCTTCACTCCACACAAGACGGGCTTCTCTCTGAGTGCTCACTGCCCCCGAGACAAAGGTGACGCTTAGCAAGTGTTTACTGAGTGAGTGAGCTAAATGGGCCTTTGCTCGTGCCAGGCAGATGAAATCCCCGAAGAACGTCAAGGCACAGTTTAAGACAGCCAGAACCAAGAAGCATTTATTCATTCAACAAACATTTATTGAGCGTCTATTTTTGTCTCAAGCACTAGAGGTCCTAGGATGAGTTAGCCACGGTTCCTGCCCTCGAGGGGCTTTCCGTCTTTTGATGGTTGTCCCGCCCTGCAAGAAAGTGTGCAGGGAGAGCTGGGGGGTTTTATATGGACGGGGTTGGGGCAAGTGGGGAAGGCTTCTGGGGCGCCAGGCTTCAGCTGCGTCCTGAAAGAGACTGCGGAGTTGGTCTGGAGACAGGAAGGGGCTCAGCTGCTCCGGGCCAAGGTGCAGACAGCAGGGGACAGGCCCGTTTGGGGGCTGTGGGTGTAGAATACTGTGGGGGCTCGCCTAGGAGAGGAGGCAGGAGTAGTCGGGGTGGATCCTGGGGGCTCCTCCTCTGCAGAGGAGGCGGGATTGTCCTGATGGGGCTGGGAGCCTTCAGAGCATTTGCAAAGAGCAGGTGGATGGTGGAGAGGCCTAAAGCGGGTAGAGTGCCTGGGGGCAGAGAGGAGGAAGGGTTCCGGAAGTCTCAAGAGGCGGTGCATACAGCCAGCCTGGCAGAGGGGGCTTGGGCCCTTGGGTGGCCCGTGTGGGTTCCCCTGATGAGGTGCAGCTGGGGGGCAGGCCGACGCGGTGGGGTGCTGTGACAAATGACCGTACGCCGCATGGCTTCAACCAGGGAAATGTACCCTCGTGGTTCTGAAGACCAGAAGTACAGAAGTCAAGGTGTTGGCAGGGGCACGGTTCCAAAGGTTCCGGGCAGCGCCCTCCCGAGGCTTTTCTGGTTTCTGGCGGCTTCTGGCGTCCCTTGGCCCGTGGCGGCATCACGCCAGCCTCTGCCTCTGATTTCACACAGTCTTCTTTTCTCCCCATGTCTCACCTCTGCGCCTTCCTTTTAAAACCCAGCACTGGCTTTTAGGGCTCCCCCAGGTAATACCAAGTGATCTTATCTTGAGATCCTTAATGGCGTCTGCAAAGACCCTGTTTTTCCCCAAAAGTTCTCAGTCACGGGTTCTGGGTGTTAGGACGTTGGGCTATCTTTTCTGGGGGAAGGGGCGCACAGGTCAGCCACGGCCCGTTAGAGACTCCAGAGAGGTGGTGGGGGCGCTGGCTTGGGGTTGTCCTAGGGACGGCCATTGCAGGTGAAGGGGTGGGTGTGGAGGAGAAGTCCAGGGGGCAGAGGAAGCGGAGATTTTGTGGGAGACTCCAGAGGCAAGGATGAGAGGTTGCAGGACCCGAGGGCCAGTATCGAGGAGGCAGCTCAGACTGGGCACAGGCTGTCGGGCGGCTCAAGGAGGTCTGGAAGGATGGGGACCTCAGGGAGTCCAGGTGGCTTGAGCAGTCAGAAGGCTGGTGCTTCCTAAACAGGAGAGGAGAGCCTCAAACAGCTGTCACGGGGAACTGTGGCCGGTCTGCAGGAGAGAGGGAGTGGCGCCCAACGTGTGTCGTGCCCAGCGAAAGAGTGCAGACCAAAGAGTGGAGTGCACAGAAGGGCACCTCTGTGCGTGTGGCACACACGGAAAAATGTGGGAAAGAAGCGGGAGACGTTGTGGAGGGCGCCGTCTCCAGATCCGGCACGGAGGGGAACTCACTTGACATTCTCCACTGTTTGATTTTTCATTTCTTTCTCTCCCCACGAGCCTGTGTTTCTTTTGTAACAAAGCTCTGGTTTAATTATTTAAAATGCAGATCCATTAGAGGGGAAGGAGAAGTTCCAGAAGCCAGAGGTTGCCAAGGAGGCAGGGGCTGGGCTCCCTTGGGCAAGGCCTGCCTTGACCCCACTGGAAAGGGGTCTGTGGGGCCAGGACAGGAAGTGACGGGCTTTCCTTCTTGGAGTCGCAAGTGAGGCCCTAAGAGTGGGGCCTCAGCCACCAGGGTGAGGGGCAGAGAGCCCGCTGCAGGCACCAAGGGAGGGCTGAGGGCTGCAGAGAGCCTGCGTGTGAGGTCCTGGCCTGTTGGCTGGGGTCCGTCCACCGCAGCTGTCTGGCGCCCCACCACCTCCTGAGCCGAGCCCCTTGGTGGACACGGGACATGGTTGGGGGCTGCAGCTTGAGGGCCAGGTGGGTTCTCCAGGAGGACGTGGGGCAGGGCCAGGTGATGGCAGGCCAGGATAACAGGAGGGCAGGGAAAGCCTCCAGGCACCCGGCCTCAGGGCTGGGTGTCCCCAGAGAGCTGGGGTGGGGCGGGCCGGCCAGAGGCTGCAGGACCAGCTTACAGCTGGGGGGCTTGTGGACCTTGGGCGAACTTTCCCAGCCGACGTCTTCCTCCTGGCTGAGGACGGGCCGCCTGCCCGGCCCCCCGGCTGCAGCGGTGACTTGTCCTGGGGGGCGGGGCACCGTCTCTGAGGCCCCCACAGCAACAGGAGGCAAGGTGTGTGCTCTGCAGCTATTTCTAACCCGCCGCAGCGCACGGAGCCCTGACGAGTTTGAAAAGCAGGCTGACTGTCAGGGGCGGAACCCAGCTCCGAGCTGTCAGGGAGCCGTCATGGAAAGCGCCTGGCAGGGGGGCGGTGACCGGGGGCTTGGGCTGACAGGGCTGTGATTTTGAAAGAAAAGTCGTTAAGAAAGGGATTCAAAGTGGGAGAGGAGTATTATTAGATAACGGCTGTCAGGCGATTTTCTGAGGCATTCTCGGGGTATTTCGTAACCCTCTCGCCCCCTAGATGGTCAGCACTTCCTGGGCCCTCTCCTGCAGGTTCCACCCCGGGCAGGGGCATGGAACGGGCATCAGTGTTTGCTGTTCGGCCCGTGGTCACTTTGGTGGGAGGTTTTGTCAATAATCCACTTGCCTCTGTTAATGAACCACACACCGGGATGAGCCCTTCAGCCTTCGGTCTGGACGCCTGGGCCCCACCTCGCCCGTCCGGCACCGGGCTGGGAGCCGCCCTCTCTGCTGGTGGTCCCAGCAGGGCAGGGGTCCCCAGATGCTCGTGACCCTCCGTCCTGCCATCAGTCCTGGCCTCCTGCTCGCCTGTCTCCTTACAACCTGCTGTGACCGCCCCCCCCCCAGCTCACAGAGCCCTCTGACTCCAGTCCACAGACGTTCGGGGGACTCTGTCCCCTCCCGCCTATGCTGAGACTTTAATCCCCACCCCCGATTTCAGCAGCTCGAACATCAACCTCTTGACTAGGTTCCCGGCCCTCCTCTGTGGGGCCTAACCACTCTGCCCGCCGGGGCCCTTGGGGGTGGGTGGCCCCCCCGTCCTGCTGCTCCGCGCCAGCTCCCCACACGTGGCCGCGGCCCTGGCCAGCTCCTGCGCCTTCCTGCCAGGACGCCGCACGCGCCCCTTCTCAGCCGGAGGAGCGACTGTGAGTGTCATCACGTGCCGCGGACCCGCTCAGCTCACCTGCCCTCTGCCTTCCTGCGTCTAGGAAGCTCGACCTGCCCGGCGCTGCTCTCGAGGCCGCCTCCAGAGGGGACTTCGAGCTGCAGGGCTATGCGTTTGAGGCCGCCGCGGAGCAGCAGAGGAGGCCCCGGACTGTGCGTGTGGGGCTCGTTCAGAACAGGACCCCGCTCCCCGCGGACACCCCCGTGGTGAAACAGGTTAGGCCTCTCCCACCTGTAGAGACTTGACCATGGTCCCCGGGTGGTCGACCGGCTGCTCTGCCCTGGTGTGCCCCCCCCCACCCTCCAGCCATGTTTCTTTTCTTTTTCTTTGGCCCCCACCCCTTTCTCTGCCTCCCTCTCCTGGGGTGGAACTTAAGTTGCCAGGGAGGAGGCCGCCCCCGGGCTCCTGCGCTCTCCGTTGGAGCCCTGCCTCCTGGGCTCCGGCCAGCACACGTCTGTCCAGCCCGTGTGCCTCTGCCTCGCTCCTTGGTGCGGGAGTCATCCGCCCAACATCCATCAGGTTGCAAATCTGTCTCCTTGGCCAGTCCGGGTTGTCAGGAGGTCGTGGGGGGTCAGGGATGTGGTCCTTGCCTCCCCACCCCGCCTCCAGCACCTAGAACTTTGCTCCCAGCCCAGCATCTGCGGGGCCCTGTAGTGGGGAGACCCAGTGTCTCTGGGTTTCAGCCTGGCCCCACCGGGTTCCACTGGTCTGTCTCTAAACAAAAAAACTTCCAAATGTCTCCTGGGAGCCAGACCGCGGGCTGAGGACACGGAGAATTTGAGGATGCCAGTCCCAAGGAGCTCGTGGGGTCCTGGGATGGGAAGGCCCGGCGGGGAGCGGTGCCGCTGTCGGGGCGCGCGTACCCCGGTTCTTGGCCCCGCCGTGGGCGTGCACCCCGACTCTCGGCCCCGCCGCGGGCGCGCGCACCCCGACTCTCGGCCCCGCCGTGGACGACACATGAGAACACACGAGAGGCAGGTCAGGTCGGGGGAGGGGGCTCGTGCTGTTAGAGGGTGCCGCTGGGCGTCCTGGGAAGATCAGGAACATGCGGGGACAGACCTGGCAGGACTGGGCCTCCCCACAGCCGCAGACACAGGGTGTCCTGAGTGACTGGGTCCCAGCGCTGGGGCCAAGGGGCAGGTGACCCGGGGGAGGGCTCTGGAGGGTGGTGGGCCCCTCTCTCAGCAAGCAGCTCACATCTCAGCAATGCCACGAGGCGGGCAGCCTTCTCCCCATTCTCCAGACAGGGAAAACCGAAGCTCAGCGAGGCGGCGTCCAGCGCCTGGGGGACCCCAGGGCCTCTGCCCCTCCGCCTTTGCCCACGGCTTCGAGCCGGAAGACTGTCCCCCATCCCAGAACCTCCCGCCCCATGCATCTTCCTGCAGCAGGCCCGGTGGAGGATGAGCGTTAAAGTTGGCCTCAACCAGTAGAACCTGAGGAGAAGGCAGTGGCACCCACTCCAGTACTCTTGCCTGGAAAATCCCACGGGCGGAGGAGCCTGGTGGCCGCAGTCCATGGGGTTGCTAAGAGTCGGACACGACTGAGCGACTTCACTTTCACTTTTCATTTTCATGCATTGGAGAAGGAAATAGCAACCCACTCCAGTGATCTTGCCTGGAGAATCCCAGGGACGGGGGAGCCTGGTGGGCTGCGGTCTATGGGGTCGCACAGAGTCGGACACGACTGAAGCGACTTAGCAGCAGCAGTAGAACCCGATGGGCTCTCACGCTCGTTGTTTGACTCGCCAGGTCACCGCTCTACACAGACGCATGGAGGCCGTCGTGGAGGTGGCTGCCATGTGTGGAGTCAACATCATCTGCTTCCAGGAGGCGTGGAGTAAGTCCCTCTCCCCACGCTTTCTCTGCTGCTTGCAAAACCTCACTGTCTTATCTCCACGTCGCCGAGAGCATCTGCTACGTGATTTCTTAAAAATCTCCTTTTGTTTCTCATCCCTCGAGAGGTTCTTTGTCAACAGCACAAGCAACCCCGGAACCCACTCCTCATGCGCCTCAGGCTCCCCTCTGAGCCTTTTAATTCTTCCTCGAAAAACATCCTGCCGGGAGAATCCCTGCACAGAGGAGGCTGTGCACAGCTGCAGTCCATGGGGTCTCAGGAGTCGGACAGGACTGAGCGACTGAACACGCGCGCGTGCACACACACACACCCACACACACACAGCAGAGAGCAAAGGTGTGCATCCCTTCTGCCTCCGGTGCCCAGCAGGTCATCCCGCTCTTCACATTTCCCGGCACGTGTGTGTTTGCACTCTCGGCTGACACTTTTGATATGTCTGTGTCTTCCGTTAGACTGTACACTCCATGTGGTCAGCGCCTGGGTGGTGGTAATTTTTCCCATCCCAATCCCCACCCCACCCCCATTTTTTTTAACATTCAAAAAATTTTGATCGTAAAGCATGCATGTTGCTCCTATCGGTACATGTATAAGTCAGCGGTGTTAAACACAGTCGCAAAGTTGTTTTAACTGTCATCACCGTCTTGACCCAGACTTTTTCGTCATCTCCAGCCAAAACTCTGCACTAACTCATCAGTAACGCTCCCATCCCTGAAAATCTCTATTCTACTTCCTGTCTCTATGAATTCGACTGCTCTGGGGCCTCGTGTAAGTGGAACCTCAGTATCTGACCTTTGGTGTCTGGCTGTCCCACTGAGCATTGTGTTTTCAAGATCCATCTGTGTTGTTGCGAGCATCAGACTGGCCTTCCTTTTCATGGCCGCATAATATCCCGTGGTTTGCATGGATCACATTCTGTCCATTCTTTCTCCTACCCCCATTTTGTCTTTAGTGGCTTGAATAATCCTTGGTACATGACAGATGCTAAAAATATTTATTGGATCGTTTAACCAACTTCTCTTTCTTGGAAAACTCCCACTCATCCATCAAGGTTTAATGTGGACACCCCCTCCTTTTGGGGGCCCTGGGGACTCCCCTGCACAGAACTGAGCGCCCCACCAGGTTCCCATTGAGCACCGCATCTCGGCTGGCATCTCCTGAGGGCAGGACGGGGTCTAAGTCCAGAACCTGCCTTGAGGAGTGCTGGTTCAATGAATGGGGGACCCCCCTTTTCCCTCTGATTTGGAAAATGTGGTTAGAACTTTGCAGCCAGCCTCCCCCAACCTGCCTTCCACATGCTGCTTTTGAACGTTTGTTTATATTACAGGGGTTGTGAAAACAGGAAAAGAAACCATTAAAATGGAAATGGAGAAATGTGGAGAGCTTAGCAACCTGAAATGAAATCGGAAAGGGAGGTTTTATCCTCTTGGGGCACTTGAGTCTCTCCTAATGCTCTGAAAGCTGCGAGTGAGCGGTCACTAAGGATCTTTCTTTGTTATCAACAGCGTCCTTGTTGGCCTCCTTAAAATAGCTCATCCGTCTTCACCCCAGGAGCCTGGGGAGTCGAGCCGGGTGCCGAGGCCCCCGGGGCTGCTGCCAGAGTCTGCTGCCCCTCCGCTGCCTCCGTGGGCCACGTCCCGGGCGGCCGAGGTGACTGAGGTGCCACCGTCGCCCAGGCTGCCAGGGACTGGAAGGGACCGGGGAGCCTGGTGCCCCGCTTCCTCCTCTGTGGGATGAGGAGTCACTCACTTCACAGGGGTATCGGGACAGGCTGCCTCTCACCAGGCCTGGCACCGTGCTGGGCACACGGCCTGGGTTTGGGAAAGGCTGTGATGACTTTAAAAAAAAAAAGCACCACGTGAGAGTTAAGTTTTATTGGGGGCAATATGAGGGCTGCAGCCCAGGAGACAGCACCTCAGCTCTGAGCAGCTGCTCCGAAGGGGTGGAGGGGGGGGCAGTCTCTGTGTGATTTTGGTCACGGGGCAGTGCATGCGTGTGTTTTCTGGTAGAAAGTTTCTGCTGGTCCCGTGAAGCTTCAGTTCAGGGGAACAGTCGTCACTGAAGGATTTTCGCGCTTTTCTAGACACGAGGGCACACAGGAGCTGGCTCGTAACATCAGCCCCTGAGAACACCTAACTCCCTGAAGACCTGTCCTGCCAGTTTCCCAGGGCACAGTGCCCCGTTTCTGCTCTGACAGTGAACTCCTGCAGGGGGTGCTGGGGGTCAGCAGCCGCCGCAGCAGAATCATCTCCTTGCAGAGGTAGATGGCAAGCCCCCCAGGCAGGTGCCAATTTGTGGTCGCCAGTTGACAATCTTCACCCACAAAGAGGCCACACACGCCCCGTGCTGCAAGCAGGTAGATTCCTCCTCGGCCACCTCCCACAGCTTTCCCACAAACCTTCCATGCAGGCCGGTCGGTTTCAGAGCCGTCCAGCGGCATTAACACTGTGTAAATGCCAAGTAAATAGTTGCCTCTGTGTGGCAACCTCAAGTTCTGCTTTTTCGGAATGTTGTGGAATTTTTTTTTTTTCCAAACATTTTCCACCCTCAGCCGGTGGGGGAACCCACAGGTACAGAGGGCCAACTCTGCACGGAATTGGTCCGAAGAAGGAATTCCGTGTTCCAAGTCACGAAGGAAAAGACTTAACAGCTCAGCAGGAAGCGGGCAAAGGGTACGGAAGAGATCACCTGGAGGATGAATCCAGAAGAGCCAGTGACCACGCGGCTGGGGGCTCCAGCTCGCTGGGGACGCAGGAGAGTGCCGTCAGACCGGCGGATGTGCAAGCGTGTGCGCGAGGGGGCGGAGCACGCTCTGCGGAGTGCGTTCTCCCCGGTGCCTACCCCCTGCCAGCCCCCCGCCCTACAGAGGAAACCTCCATCGAGAATCTGGTGCCCTGGCATTCTTTGAATTGTTACTGCACGTGTATGTACCTCAGCGAGTTATGAACCTTCCTGTTGAGTTAGCCCTCTCGATGGTGGGGCATCATCTATCCAGAGAGGACAGAAATCATGCTTTTGTCCCCGGGGAGCACTCAGCCCATCCAGCGTGTCCCAGACTTCTGCTGGGGTCATTACACGAACGGCTTTCCTCATTCCTGAAGAGGCCTCGGCCCCCGGGAGAAGGAGCATTCCTACTGACGTGGGAGGGTCCCGCACCGTCCTCGGGGACCCTCGGACACCATCTCCAAGAAGCCTCGGCCTTCCTTGTAGCAGCCTGCAGGTCAGCCAGCAGTTTCTGGCTGTACCTTGTGCAGAATTGTTTCACATATGGTTTAGTCACTAAATTGTGTCTGACTCTCGCAACCGCATGGACTGTAGCCCCCCAGGCTCCTCTGTCCATGGGATTCTCCAGGCAAGAGTACTGGAGTGGATTTCCATTTCCTTCTCCACGGGGATCTTCCCAACCAGGGATCGAACCCGCATCTCCTGCATTGGCAGGCGGATTCTTTACCGCTGAGCCACCAGGGGATCCCTGTATGTGTGTGTGTGTGGTTGAAATTACGGTAGCATAGACATAGCATAAAGTTTACCATTTTAACCATTTTTTTGTGGGTTCAGTTCTGTAACATTCAGTGCATTCACATTGTCGTGTGACCATCGCCACCGTCCACGTGCAGAGCTTTCTCATCCGCCCACACTGATGCTCCAGCCCTTGAACAGCAGCCTGTCGCTCTCCGCGGCCCCAGGCCCGGCGCCTGTCCTTCCGCACTCTCTCTGAACCCGCCTGTCCTGGGCGCCCCGTGCGCGTGGACCTGTACAGCGCTTGTCCTCCGTCTGCCTTATTTCACCGCACGTAATGTCTTCAGGACTCACCCATGTTGGAGCAAGAGTCAGAATTTCCTGCCTTTTTAAGGCTGAATAAGGTGGCTCAGCGGTAAAGAATCCGCCCACCAATGCAGGATACGTGCGTTCGACCCCTGGGTCAGGAAGATCCCCTGGAGAAGGAAGTGGCTGGCCGTCGCAGTATTCTTGGCCAGGAGAATCCCCATGGATGAAGAAGGCTAGCGGGCTATAGTCCACGGGGTCACAAAGAGTCGGACGCGCCTGAGCACACAGCACGGTGTCCCATCGAGTGGGTGGACCACCGTCAGCCATTCATCCTCAGGGGGACACGGGTTTCCATCTTGCGGCCGCTGTGAGCCTGGGTGTGCAAGCGTTTGTTCAGCCTTCTGCTGCAAGTGTGTCTAGGATCGTAGGCGGGATGGCTGGCCTCACCCCTAGAAGCCAGGAAAGGGGAGGGTCTGCCCGTCGTCCACAGCCGGGCGTGGGCCCGGAAGGCCCAGAGAGGCCCACACCAGGCCGAGGGGCCCTCTCGGAGGCCCTGAGGCTGGGTGTGACTCTGGCCTTTCTCCTCTCCACAGCAATGCCCTTTGCCTTCTGTACGAGAGAGAAGCTTCCCTGGACGGAATTTGCCGAGTCAGCAGAGGACGGGCCGACCATCAAGTTCTGTCAGGAGGTAGGATGTTAACCGGCCTTCAGCCGGCAAGCCAGCCTGGGGCGGCCGGACACGTGCGGGTCAGAGCATGGCCGCCGCGGCCGGGTGGCCCTGCCCCAGGGCGCGTGCGCCCGCCTGGCCCTGGTTTTGCCAGATAAGAGTAGATGCGACTGTTTATTGCCCTTTTTTTTCCCTTAAGTGCCCTTTCACTTGAAATCAGCTTCAGAGCCAGAGGGGCCCCGCATGCCTCTTTAAAAACGACACTAATGAGCCGGTGTTATTCATGGCTGGCGAGGCCTCCGTTGCTGCGTCGAGGCGAGCGGGGGCTCCTCTCGAGCTGGGCCCCGGGCTCCCGGGGTGCCGGCTTCGGCGGTGGCGGTTCCCGCTGCTGCCCGGAGCGCGGTCTCGGTAGTCGGGGTGCACGGGTTCAGTCGCTCCGCGGCGGGTGGGATCTTCCCCGACCAGGGCTCGATCCCGTGTTCTCCGCCTTGGCAGGCCGATTCTTCCCCGATGGACCCCCCAGAGAAGTTCCCCTTTGTGGCTTTTTAACTGAGGGAGCTGCAGCCCACAGAGGGGGCGTGGGGGTGACCTGCCCAGAGCAGGGTCTGCAGCCGGCAAGAGGCGGCCCTGGCACCTGGGGACAAGGGTCAAGGCCGCGTCCCTGGCCAGAGCCCTGCTACCCCACCTGCCGGGGCTTGACGGGTGTGGCCCGTCTCATCAGTGTAGAAACTGGGCCTCATTTTTCTTTATTTAAACCTCATAATGTGTGTTCCGAGATTCTGTTTACATGCATTGTCCAGGAAGGGCAGCTGTGCTGGGGCAGAGTACAGGTCCGTGGCTGCCAGGGGCTAAGCGGGGAGAAGGGATGAGCAGGGATGCTCACGGGGACGGGGTTTCCACTTGGGGTGTTGACAAATTTCTAAAATTAGGTTGTGGTGTCGGTTGCACAACTCTGAGTGTACTGAAACCCACGGAATGCTGCCCTTTGAAGCGATGGACTTTATGCTCCTTGAAGTGCGTCTTCATGGAGCAGTCACCCCAAAAACCCCCATGACGTCCCACATGGTGGCTTATGCTCATTCTCACCTCGGAAAACTCCCTTCATTCCTGCGGAAACTCCGGGGCTTTTGGAGCAGCGCTGTGACCACAGTGATCCTGTCAGTACGGAGCCGTGATTCCAAGCAGCCCTCTTCCCAGGCTGTAGGGGGACATCTCCCAGCCACTAGGCGGTCGGTTCTGTGCCTTGGACAAGAAGATGACAAGGACGGGGCGGGAAGTGGTTGCAGACGGCGTGCCTGAACCAGGACAGGAGGAAGAAAGGGCAGAAGGAGGATGGGAACGCGCTGGTTCCGGGCACCCGTGTCTGCATCGAGGGCCCCAGGACCCACGGCCGCCCCCTCGTGGCTGCTGGCATCCTGCTGTGCCGTCACTGTCCTGTCACTGGGGTCGGGGGTGGCGACGGGCTGGTGAGAGCTGAGGACAGATGACCAGCTGCGGCTGCTCCTCCTGGCCCCCAGATCCTGTAGTTCTTATTTGAGACAAAAGGAATTTGCTGTCCAAGAGTTGTGTTTGGTTGGGTTCTGGGTTTCTGAGTTTTTTTGGGTAGATGAGACATATGACGATTTTTTTTCCTTTTTTTTTTAATCTTTTTTTTTTTTTTGGCTGCACCAAGAGGCATGTAGAATCTTAGTTCCTCAACCAGAGGTTGAACCTGTGCCCCTGCAGTGGAAGTGCAGTCTTAACCACTGTACTGCCACAGAAATCCCTTGTTTTCTTCTCTTTATTGCACTAAAAGGGCTTCCCAGGTGGCTTGGTGGTTAATAATCCGCCTGCCAATGCAGGAGAGGAGGGCTGGATCCCTGGGTTGGGAAGATCCCCTGAGGAGGAAGTGGCAACCCACTCCAGTATGCTCGCCTAGGTGCTTTCAGGGACGAGGAGCCTGGCGGGCTGCAGTCCACGCGGTGACGGACTGTGACGTGGCTGAGCGCGCACGCTGGTGGAGAACACGTCATCGGGCGCCTTCAGCACTTTTAAGCGCACAGCTCCGTCGTGCTGAGCGCCTTCCCAGAGCTACGAGACAGGCCTCCAGAACTTGTCGTCTTGTAGCCCTGAAACCCTCCAGCCGCGTATCAGCTCCCCTCTGCCTGCAGCTGCCCGTAGCTGACGTCCCGCTCGGTTTCTGTGAATTCGACCACGTGCGATGTCCCGCTGGAGGGCACGTCTGCCTGCTGGTCCTTCTGCACCCGGCTGGTTTTGCTCGGCACGACGCCCTCAGTTTCATCCACGTCAGAGACCACAGCCACTCTACCCGTGGGCCAGGACTGCTTTCCTTCTCAAGGCTGGATAATACTCCGTTCAGTCCATCCTAAAGGAAATCAGCCCTGAACATCTGTCGCAAGGACTGATGCTGAAGCTCCAATACTCTGTCGACCGGATGCAAAAAGCCAACTCATCAGAAAGGACCCTGATGCTGGGAAAGATCGAAGGCAGGAAGAGAAGGGGGCAGCAGAGGATGAGCTGGTTGGATGGCATCACCGACTCGATGGACATTGAATGAGTTTGAGCAAGCTCCGGGAGATAGTGAAGGACAGGGGAGCCTAGTAGGCTACAGTCCATGGGGTCGCAAAGAGTTGGACGTGACTCAGCAGCTGAACAAAATGACAAACTACTCCACTGCGTGTATGTGTGAAGTCGCTCAGTCGTGTCCGACTCTGTGACCCCAGGCACTGCAGCCCGCCAGGCTCCTCCGTCCGTGGGATTTTCCAGGCAAGAGCACTGCAGAGGGGTGCCATTGCCTTCTCCGACTGCACGTGCACGCCACGCTTTATCTGGTGGGGTTGCTTCCACCCTTGGCTGGTGTGAGCAGCGCTGCTGGGGATGCGGTGTGCGCTCACACTCTCCCGCTCAGTTGCCAGCCCTGTGGCGGCTCCGTTTAACTCCGTGGGGAACCCAACATCATTTATATTCCTGCTGGCATTTTATGAAGGTTCCCGTCTCCACACCCTTGTCAATGCTCCTTCTCTGCTTTTCTCGTTTTGTCTCGTTACTGCCTCTGGGTCTGAAGGTCTGTGGGAAGTGGCGTTAAGGCTTGCTTTTATTTCATTTGTACTGCAGGGTCTGTGATCTTTGTCGAGGGGTCCCAGGGTTGGAAAACGTAAGACTTTGCTCTCTGCACCCTTTAGAATTAGGAAATCTGCCTTAGCCACACTAGAAAGGTCCCCAGGGCGATGTTCAGTATTTCACAAATCCTGATATAACCTGCATACTGCTGATATAACCCCAGGCTCATGGAAATGTCAAGTCATTTGATTCTGACTAGAACTGTTGAAGTGTAGACTGCTTAAGGATCAGGAGAGTGGGACTTCCATGACGGTCCAGGGGTCCAGACTCTGCACTCTCCCTGCCGGGGGCAGGGCTCAGCCCCTGCTTGGGGAGCTCATATCCTGCACACCAGCCGATCCCAGGCCGATATTACACACAACCAGCAACCACCCGTCAAAGTATAAACCAAAACAACGCAGAGCAATGTGAAAATGCGGCCACTGGAAGACTGAAACTCTCTCTCCTAGATCGTGGCTCAAGGAGAAATCAAAGATGGAATTATAGCATGTCTGGGAGAAAAAGATTATACGATCATGTCATATTCAAGCAATGCAAACTGATGGCATGGAATTGTGTCATATGAAAAAAACATCTAAAAAAAGAATAGAGGAAGCGCATTTCGCCTGTTAGCACAGACGTTGCTGTTGTTCGGTCACTAAGTCGTGTCCCACTGTTTGTGACATGGCACATAGTAAATGAAGTGAAGGAAGAAACGGTTCTTCTCACTTGTAGCGGAAAGAGAAAAAGGATGCATTTCAGGTCTTTGGGGAGATCCAGAAGTGGGATTCGGAGAAGGCAATGGCACCCCACTCCAGTACTCTTGCCTGGAAAATCCCATGGACAGAGGAGCCTGGTAGGCTGCAGTCCATGGGGTCGCTAGGAGTCGGACACGACTGAGCGACTTCACTTTCACTTTTCACTTTCACGCATTGGAGAAGGAAATGGCAACCCACTCCAGTGTTCTTGCCTGGAGAATCCCAGGGACCGGGGAGCCTGGTGGGCTGCTGTCCATTGGGTCGCACAGAGTCGGACACGACTGAAGCGACTTAGCAGCAGCAGCAGAAGTGGGATTAGGGGGTCCTGTGGTCGTCCTGGGTTTGACTTTGGAGGCGTGGCCCTACTGTTCTCCACAGCAGCTGCATCATCCTTCCACTCCCAGAAGGAGTGCCCGAGGACGATGCCGGTTCCTATGCAGCTAAGCTTGGGCATCAGAACAGCGCTGGCATTTGGTCTTTAAAAGGGCAAGCATAGAGAGAGCTGGAAACCCAGACACGATCTAGGAGGACCCTCGAACCCGTCCGTAAAATCGTCCGACGCGTGCTTTGAAAGGAGGGCGATGCCACGTCTGTTTTTCCAGCTGGCGAGGAAGCACGGCATGGTGCTGGTGTCTCCCGTCCTGGAGCGAGACTCGGACCACGGGGACGTCCTGTGGAACACGGCTGTGGTCGTTGCCAGCTCCGGAGCGGTCCTGGGCAAGACGAGGAAGAACCACATCCCCAGAGTGGGCGACTTCAACGAGGTGAGCCGCCCGCCCGGGCCTGTGAGCACCCCGGCCGCCGTGCGGTGTGACTTCCCCGCGTCGCCCTGCGTCACGCGGGCGGCTGGGGTGCGGTGGGAGTCCCGGGCGGGTCCCCACATGTCTTTAGCACAGAGGGCTATGTTCTTGCATATATTAATATTTTTAAAAATATAACCTGAGTTGGCCGCCTGGAATTCTTCTTGAAAGTAAGGAGCATGTTTTCAGGTCTACTATGACCTTCTGCTTTTCTGGATATTCATTCTGTTCAGTTTTTTGTGAGTTTGATATTGAAACTCCAGCTAAAAATCTTAGTTTACTTTAAAAAAAAATAATTGTAATATATAGGGGAACCGTAAGTAACTTTGTTCTCTATTTTCCAAATCTCCTGTAAGTGTCTTATCACACTTCCATAATTTAAAAAATAAAGAGGAAAAAAAAAGTAGCACATAAGTTAAAACCAGAAGCGGTAGTCACAAGCGAGGAGTGATTGCTGGGCCCCGCAGGCCCGAGCGCCTCGTCCGTCAACGTCTGGTCCTTGTTCGGGGGAGGGGTCCTTGTCTGTGGCCCCGTGGGGTCAGGTGGCCGTGAGGGCTGCACGTCTGAGCGCAGGTGTGCAGGCTGGGGCTTCGGCCGGTGCTCAGGGCCTAAGCGGTTAGCTGTCCTACCAGATGGGTGGTGTGGACGTCGGCCACACGCCTCAGCCTCTAGTGGTGCTGGGATGAAACCTCAGCCCAGTTTATCTTTGGCATACCGCGGGGAGAAGCTCTGGGGACTTTCTATCGTGTCACCGCAGATCTGTGGGCAAGTGCTCCAGCCACGGTGATCCTCCCTCGGGTAAGCTTGTTCGTGATGTGTCTGGTTTTCAGGTTTGGTGTTTTTTTTTTTAGTTTATAAGTGGTGTGAAATTTTGGAGTTTAGAGTCATGCCAGGAGTGTCCCTTAGGGAGGACGGGTGATGTTTTCATTTTTCTGCCAAGCCTAAGAAAAGGGAAGCTTGGCGGCTCAGAGCACCCGCCCGCGGCCCTCTGTCTTCCAGTCCACATACTACATGGAGGGGAACCTGGGCCACCCCGTGTTCCAGACCCAGTTCGGGCGGATCGCCGTCAACATCTGCTACGGGCGGCACCACCCTCTCAACTGGCTGATGTACAGCATCAACGGGGCCGAGATCATCTTCAACCCCTCCGCCACCATCGGAGCGCTCAGGTCACTGGGCCCAGGGGGCTCGGCGGGGGCCTGGGGGCCGGGTTTCGGGGCACAGAGGCAGGGTGGGTGAACAGCAGACAGGTGACCGCCGGGATGTGCAACGCCCCTGAGCCCCGGGACGGTGAGTGGTAGGGTCAGCCAGCTTAAGCGTCCGTTACCGTCCCCCCTCGAAGCCAAGGGGTTTCCCCAGGTGGTGCTACGGAGTCATGAACCCACCTGCCGATGCAGGAGACGCAGGAGATGCGGGTTCGATCCCGGGGTCGGGAAGATCATCCCCCTGGAGGAGGGCAGGGGAACCCACCCCAGTATTCTTGCCTGGAGAATCCCCATGGACAGAGGAGGCTGGCGGGCTGCAGTCCCTGGGGGTCGCGCAGACTCGGACACCCACACTGAACAGCAGTGCCATGCTGCGAAGCACCGTCCTTGGCTGTGGCGAGGTCTCGGGCAGGGACGCCAGCAGGATTCGGGAAAGCTCCCCTTCTTAGGGCCGGAGCATCGGGGGTTGCCTGAGCAGCTTTGGCTCCCCTCCCGTCCCACACGGGCGGGTGACGACGGAGGGGTCCGAGCTGAGGGGGTCCTTGAGAGATCAGTCAAGGGTCTCTGGCATCTGTGTTTACCCAGCCATGTGGTGTTAGCCTTATCCCTGAGCAGACAAAGCTGCTGTCACAGGCCGGTGGGGGGAAGGGGGTGGCGGGCTCCGGGGCCTCCCCGGGGCACTCGCTGGGCTGCAGCGGGGCTGCAGTGACCGGCACCAGAGCCCTTTCGTAGCTTTGCCCTCCCCAGCAGCGGGTGGTTTCCAGCTTTGCCTCATCAAGGAGCAGGAGAGCTCGGGGCATCTGTGTGAATGCCTCTCTCCCCAGCTCACTTCCCCCAGAGCATTCCGGGATCTGCTGTGTCATCGGGGGGGTGGCGGGGACGGGGAAGGGGAGTCTCTGTCCCCAGTGGAGGGGGGCAGCTCAGGGACAGCCTGCAGTCCCCTGGGGGCCCACCCTTTCACTCCTGCCCTCGCTCACCACAAGATTTCCGAAATTTAAATGTGGGGATGTGGCCGTCACTTCACCTCCAACTTGCTGCTGAAAGTGGGGCCCCCTCTCTCAGCGCGCTGATCTGCACGACTGTCCCTTACAGAACGACCCTGTCCTGTCTGTATCTGGGGGGAGCGCTCTTGGGCGCAAGGGGGCAGTCACGTCTGGGGTCTCCTCCCCACCCCCAGAGAGGCAGCAGGCAGCGTGGCCACTGTGACAACGTCCCCTGACAGTCGTGAGGAAGAGTGGCTCCTGGCTGTCCAGCCAGCAAGCCTGGACAGACGCCCCGGAGCAGCCCCTCCTGCCGGCCACGTGTTACACACCCAGCGAGCTGCATCACCCCAGAGGGGTCCCTGAAGCCAGTGCCACCCCCCCATGCACAGCCGCACACAGGCTGGGAGGGACACAGCCGTAGCCTGGACTCAGATGTCACCTCTCCAACGGAGCACTTCCGGGCTTTTATCAGCCCCAATTAAGTAAACAGAAGCTGCTCAACGTGGTGCACAGGTGATGGCTCATGTCCTTGCTTATTAAACGCTGTCCGTCTTCCTTCCTTGGACAGCATGATCCCACCCACCTGTGCCCTCCAAGGAGGATGCGTTTCTGCTGGGAGCTGGGGCTTTTGGAAGCCCCAGGTCTGAGCAGCTCCCACAGCGTTCACCCTGTTATGTGCTCAGTCGCTCAGTCGTGGCTGACTCTGTGCGGCCCTGTGGACTGTAGCCCACTAGGCCCCTCTGTCCATGGGATTCTCCAGGCAAGAAGACCGCAGTGGGTTGCCATTTCCTCCTCCAGGGCATCTTCCCAACGAAGCCGTGTCTCCTGTATCTCCTGCATTGCAGGCAGATTCCTTCCTGCTGAGCCATCGGGGAAGCCCTTACACCCTTGACCAGATAATTACAGCCTGAAAACCTTGGCTTGAGGGCACGGTGGCGAGAGCAGAGGAGGGCTTCCTGCCTGACGTTGCTCAGGGCCATGCGATGGACAACAGGGAAAAGCCGGAGGGGAGAGAGTGGTCACGGTCAGCTCCTCTCCCCCAGCGGTTATCGCCCAGCCGTCCTGGGGTTAACACAGCTCCGTGACCCCCGCTTGTGAGCAGAAAGGACGTTTCCAGGCTGGGGTCAGAACCCTGCCAAGACTCTCCTTGCTGAGGATGGCGGTAGAGTGTGGAAAACGGTACAACAGGTGGTTCGCTAGGTCGGGGGGCCACAGGGTGAATTTCTTAAAATCCTGAAAGGTTGTTTGTGGAATTGACGCTGAGGGTTTACAAGCATGAGGCCCGGCAGGACCCACCAGCTGCACAGCAGCCTCGGCTCACAGCTTCTAGAAGCACCCATCCCCTTCTCTGACGTCTCCTGCCTCCTGTATCAGCACCCCTACCCCTCCACACACACACGGGCGCGTGCAAACACGTGGGCACGTCGCGGGAGTGGGCAGGGTGTCCGCACGTAGGGTCCCCCAGTTCCGAGCACCCAGTAGAGGCACAGTGCGGTTTGATGAACCGAGTCACCCTGCGAGCCCTGCAGCCCGAGTGGTCAGAGATTTCCGCCCTCCCACCCTCTCGGGCCACCCTTCCCCTTCCCCACTGTGATGGATTTCAGGGGCCAGCTCTCAGGAACCTCCGGCCTCATCTGAGAGTCTCGGTGTCCTGCCGGCTGGGGGTTGAGTCCTGGCCCCCTCATCCTCCCTGGAGAACCGCAAGACACGTGTTTTGTGGCGCCCGCTCCGCACCTGTCTATTTAATTCCCGAAAATGTCAGCGACGGGCGTGTTTCTGTAAAAATCCTTTCTTAAAAGTTTTGTCAGTTCAGCCGAGCAGCAGGGGGGAGAAAAACAGGAAAATGAGTCCCTCCGTCAAGGGTGGGATTTTTTTTTTCCCCCTCCAGACTCGTGAACGCTGCTGAGAATTAGGCTTGTGACAAGCACCCACCCACCCCTCCACCTACTCCCCAGTTTCAGCCAGGTGCATGCTGACAGGAAGGCTCTGGGGCCCTCCGCTCCCAGGCACCCCGTTTCTGAGTGGGATCGCAGCTCTGCATCCAGAACCCCGATGGCGCTGTTCCTCAGACCGTCAGTGGCCAGCAGGCCCGCTGAATTCCGTGGCACATTTTGCTGGTGGGCTGTGGACGGACACGTGTCCGCCGGAGCAGAGTTTCCCACCGGGTCCCCCACCCTCAACAGTTGCTGGACCTGGGGAGCTCAGCTGTGCCCGCGTGGGGATGTCCCTGTCCTGTGCCCGTAGGAGAACCGGGATGGGGGGCTCTGCTTCGAGGCTCGGGGTTCAGAAGAGGGAAGCGGGGGGCAGCTCAGGGGAGGTGATGCCTGCCTTCAGCCTGAATTCCTCTCGGGTTTACTGTTTGCCGGGCCTGAAATCTTCCCCTGCAGAGACAGACGGCTTTGCAAGGCGGCATGGCAGGGCTCCCCCGGTAGCTCCAGTGGTAAAGAACCCGCCAGCTGAGGGTTCAACGCCCCCCACCCCGGGTCTGAAAAATTCCCCTGGAGGAGGAAATGGCAACCCACCCTAGTATTCTTGCCTGGGAAATCCCATGGACAGAGGAGCCCGGTGGGCTACAGTCCACGGGGTCGCAGAGTCGGATATGACTTGTACCACAAGGGTAGGGTCTGGGGGGCACACAGGCCCCCAGGCCCCCAGGCCCCCAGCTCCCTTCTGACGTCTACTAGCCTGGGGGGGCGGGGGTTGAGTTCCTGACCCCACCTGGCAGGAGGGAATGAGGCAGAAGCAGCAGTTAAGGGGGTCCCGCCAGGCAGCACCCTCTACTCTGCCAGACGCTTCAGCTGCCGGAGAAGGGGATGGATGTTTCCCAAAGCTGTGAGCCGATGCTCGTCTGCACAGCCTCCCTTTGGGGAAGCTTCAGAAGAGGAAACTTTTTTTTTTTTTTTTTTGATGGCACTGCATGGCCTGTGGGATCTTAGTTCTCCAACCGGGGATTGAACCTGTGCCCTCTGCAGTGGGAGAGCAGAGTCTTAACCACTGCACCGCCCGGGGAGTCCCAGGCAAGGCTTTGATCCAGGGCTGCGGCTGATGCGTCAGGCGCCCTCCACACGGCTGCTTCGGCCCGAGCCCGAGACGAGCGGGCCTGTTGGTGGTGGGTGTGGGGTCACCTGTGGGCGCCGTGAGCAAGACTGGCACCCCGGCCGCAGCTCACAGCCGAGCATCCGTGAGTCAAAGGCTGGGCGGTCAGCAAGCTGGTCCCTCTCCTTCCTCTCGCACAGTGAGTCCCTGTGGCCCGTCGAGGCCAGGAACGCAGCCATCGCCAACCACTGCTTCACCTGCGCCATCAACCGCGTGGGCCGGGTGAGTCCCGAGGCTCGGCCTCCGGGGGACCCCCAGCAGGGGAGCGGACAGAGGGATGAGGACAGCAGGCCCAGCCGCTGCCCCAGCAGAAGCCAGGCGGGAGGAGCAGCAGTTGCGGGGGCCCTGGTGGGGACCCCGGGGTCGCACCCCCTCTGGGCACACACGCCCCACACCCCGGGGTCCCGGCACGGGGACCCTGGCTGGGCCTGTCGCCGGGAAAGCTGGCGCTGCTCAAGCCCTGCTGTGCTTGCAGCTGAAACCATTTTCAAAGGCTCTCGGCCCATGACCACCACCCAGTACCTGCTTTCTTCCCGTCCTCCCCCCAACCTTGACCTCAGGCACTGAAAGATTTGACTACAAACACCGGGTATTTACCACGTAACAAATCCTCTTCCGCATTCTTGCTAATCAGATGTCAGGCTCTAATCAGAGCATCTGATCAGCCCGAGATAACCCTAAGTGGATCTACAGGAAAGAAACTTGGTGTTTTAACCAGCCCGCACGCGGCGCCCCCTCCCGGCTGGATGCACAGTCCTGGGGAAGGTATCGAGAGCGGGTACCCCCTGGGGCCTGCGCTGCCCCCAGGCTGGGCATTGTGAAGCCCCAGATGCCCTCCACGGCCCCGGGGAACCAGTCTCCACCACGGCTTTCTCTTCTCCCGGCAAACGATAAGCTCCCAAAGGCAAAATCGGGGTCCTTCCCCCTGGGGCTGGGACCCGGGGGGCACGGCTGTGACTGTGTCCTAAGGCCTGCCCCGTCTAACATTGGTGAGCGTCCCGCCAGCGCCCCCTAGAGGTGCGTCTTGTGCATGCACGCTAAGTCGCTTCTCTGTGACCCCATGGACCGCAGCCCGCCAGTCTCTCCCATCCATGGGATTCTCCAGGCAAGAACACTGGAGTGGGCTGCCGTTTCCTCCTCCCGGGGATCTTCCCGGCCCAGGAATCGAACCCACATCTCTCACGTCTCCCAGCGTCGGCAGGAGGGGTCTTCACTCCTCGTGCCAAGTGTCTCTTACCTTGGTTTTATTTCCCAGGAGCACTTCCCAAACGAGTTCACCTCTGGGGATGGCAAGAAAGGTGCGTCCAGCTGACTTTCCGTGGGGCTGATTTGGAGGGAGGTGGGGGAGAACCTGGCTGTCCCTTCTCCATCTGCTGTCTCCCAGCAGGACCCACCCCACAGACCGTGTCTGCACACCTGCCCCCCTACCCGCCTCATGTGGACCCTGGGCCTGTGACCCCCTGGCATCCCAGATTATGGAGTAGGGACTGGGGTGGAGATGGGCCAAGCCGTTGGGGCACCCCCTGTGAGGTCCCTGAAATAGGGGTGCATATTCCACCCTGCAGACCACACCCCTCAACCCCTAGCTGTCCAGGTGCCCCCAGAGCCCAGCATGGCTGCCTTGGGTTCCTAGAACCCACAGCTTGTTTGGCTCTGCGGGCAGGGCTGGAATCCGCCACGCCCGGCCTCTCCTCTCTGGCCTGGAATGTGGGAGGGGGCCACCCCCATCTCCAAGGAGGTGTCTGGGAAGCAGAGCGGGGCTGAGCAGCCGTGCGTCCCACAGCAGGATTTCCTGAAAGAGCTCAGATCCCCCGACTTGAGGCCTGGGAGACCGGAGCCTCTGGCCCCACGGGGCTTCCTGTCACAGGACCGGGGTCCTGCCGGCCCTGGGCGGCACCCGCACACTCCCCGCACACCTTCGGGGCGGTGGGCACCCCGCTTTCCTGGTGAGGAGCCCAAGGCCCAGAGCGGGGTGAGGGCGACACGGCTGGGCAGGGCCGAGCTCACGGTCGGGGCCCCATGACTCCCTTGCCACGATGGCTGATGCTGGAGCCGGGAACCAACAGCTCTGCCAGGGAGGCCTGCAGAACGGTTCCCGGGCGCGGGACTCCCGGTGATCCAGGGGCTGAGACTCTGCACTCCCGGTGCGGAGGAACTGGGTTCAACCCCTGGTCAGGGAACAGGATCCGGTATGCCACAACTAGAAAAATAAGCAAACAAACTATACACATATATGTATGTATATCAATAAAACAGCATTTTCATTTCAGTTTTAAAGATCCCGCATGCCGCAGCTAACACATCCCATGTGCTGCACCTAAGACCCAGCACAGCCAAATACATAATAGAAATAAATTAATTAAAAATAATAAAAAGAAAGGTTCCGGGGGCAGAGGTGAGGGTGTTGAGGGCGACTTGCAGCCGGCGGCGGGGCGTCCAGGCCTGACGAGGAAGGCAGGTCCTCGGGGCCGCAGCAGCTGCTGGGCAGGGTGTGGGGGCCCTCGTCCTGGGCATCTCCCCTACATGGGTGCGGAGACCACCCGTGTCTGCATGCACTCACGGGCCTTGCGGTTGCTGCCCCGCAGCTCACCGGGACTTCGGCTACTTTTACGGCTCGAGCTACGTGGCGGCCCCGGACGGCAGCCGCACCCCCGGGCTCTCCCGCACCCGGGACGGGCTCCTGGTCACCGAGCTGGACCTCAACCTCTGCCGGCAGGTGAACGACATCTGGGGCTTCAAGGTGGGTGTCCAGGCCCCTGCTCCTCCGCGCAGCTGGCCTGCTCCCAGCACCAGAACTGCGTGGCTCCGGGCGGCCTGAGGGCCAGCCGTGTGGGCCCCCCTTCCCGAGCCGCGCAGAAGGCCGGGGGCTGGGGCCTAGGAGGGGAACCACGGGGTCAAACGCTGCCCAGGGCAGCAGGCCTCGATAAATTCTCCACTCATCTGATTTATTAGATTCTGGGCGCCTCCGAGCAGATTCGTCTCAATTTCATTTGTCCAGAGAGTAGAGTGGCTTGGCCTCGCTAATCCTCTTTTCCTTCCCAGGCACTTGTACTTAGCACAAGATGAATGTGTGTGTCTGGCTCTGCCTGTGGCCAGGCCCCAAGTCTGGGCCCGGACAATGGAGGGAAGTGGGTCGAGGAGGGAAGTGGGCCTAGGCGGTGCCGCTGCCTTGCAAGCCACTTCGGCTCCCTGCCTTATGCACCCGCTTGTAAAACAGGAGGCCTTGGGGACCTGACACCCTGTAAGGAAGGTGGCGGGTCTCCAAGGATTGTAAGTGCCTGCCTCCTAGAACGGGGTGCTTGCGGCCTGGGACCCCTCGCCCCGGAATACAGCGCGTCAGGCACACAGATGGAGTGTCGCCGTGTCAGCCTCCCAGGCTGTTTCCACCAACTCCGCGCCCACTTCTCAGCAGATCATACACACAAATACACGTCACATTGTCACGATGGGAGGACTGCCCAGCGCTCCTGGGCGGGGGTGGGGGCCGGCTGGGGGGTGGTGCCCGGGGCCAGCCAGACCGACAGGGCGCTGCCCACGTGAAGGTCTCCTGTCTCTCGTCCTCCTGGGAAGCTTAGATTGATGCCGATTCCGCACGGATGGGAAGCCGGAGCCAGTAATCCGAATGACTTCTCATTAGTAACTTTCTGAAAGCGGAAGCCGTCCCAGGCTGTGATGATGGGCACCAGGTCCTGTCAGAGCCTTGGGAGCGAGGGGGCGGTGTGGTCGCCCTGGGTGGGTTTTACGGCCCCCTCCAGGCCTCTCCCCAGCCGCCGCGGCCGGGATGAGACGCCGCGTGCAGCGGATGGCCCTCCAGAGCCAGGCCGCCGGGGTGTGGATCCGGGGGGCCCACTCCTGCCAGGGATCGGCGGCAGGTCAAGCCCCTCTCGGGTTGGGGGGCGCAGGGGGGCAGGACGGCCCTCCTCCCCGCTGCCTGGGAGCCCGCCACACCTTCTAGGGGAAGATCCCAAAGGTGTTCCAGCAGGAGGCGCTGGGGCGTGAGTCACGTCGGCCTCCGCCCCGGAACCGGGGTCGGAGGGTCACACGCGGGGCGCGGGGCGTCTCCGAACCCCAGCCTGAGGCCGTCCTGGCCTCCGGCCCGCCTTCGGCCGCGTTTCTGTCCCACAGCTGCCCTCTAGTGGCAGCAGGCGGCGGTGCGCGAATGAGGGCGTTGAGAACCAAACGGGAACCGCGCAAAGTCCTGCCGTTTTCGCTTTCAGATGACCGGCAGATACGAGATGTACGCTCGGGAACTTGCCGAAGCTGTCAAACCCGACTACACCCCCAAGATTGTGAAAGAGTAGCGGCCGGCCCTCAGCCCCCGCCCGCCGCTCTGCCCGCAGCAGATGCGCCAGGGCGCCAGGCTCTGCAGTGCCTGGCTTCTCCCTGCTGACTCCCCGATGGCGCTGCTGTCCAGGCTGGTTTTAAGACTGC
This sequence comes from Bos indicus, assembly GCF_029378745.1. Classification (NCBI taxonomy): domain Eukaryota; kingdom Metazoa; phylum Chordata; class Mammalia; order Artiodactyla; family Bovidae; genus Bos; species Bos indicus. The sequence continues at coordinate 71,431,471 of NC_091776.1, read as the reverse complement.
CCCTGGCGGGCGGGGAGGTTGGTCAGGTGAGGCGGGCTGGCACACGAGCGCCGGGTTTCCTTCTGGGGATGAAAATGTTTGGGAGCGGGGTGGAGATGAATTTGGTCACTCTGGTCACTTTGAGGTGGTTAAACTTTGTTGGGTGAGTTATAGAAATTCAATTAAAAGATGATCCCAGGCACTGATCGTGCAGGGTGGTTTGAAGCGAGACAGATGGGGGACTTGCCCGGTGGTCCAGTGGCTGAGACTCCACGCTTCCACTGTAGGCCGAGGCCGGGTTCAACCCCTGCTCGGGGAACTAAGATCCCACGTGCTGCCACTGGACAGTGCACGTGCTACAACAGAGATGGAAAATCTCGCTGGAAGGCCAGCACAGCCAAATAAGTATCTTCTAAAAAGGAAAGAAGTGAGGGGCTTCCCTGGTGGCTCAGTGGTAAAGAATCCACCTGCCAATGCAGGAGATGTAGTTCCATCCCTGAACCAGGGAGATCCCACATGTCGTGGAGGAACAAAGCCTGCGGGCCACAACTGCTGAGCCTGGGCTCTAGGGCCTGGGACCCGCGACCATTGAAGCCCATGCTCTGCAGCCAGAGAGCCTTCCATTTAGATTGGCAGCGACTTCTGCGGACAGGGGGACGGTCATTGGAAGCCATCACCTTGGTCAGGCTGCTGTCTCCGTTTACCCAATCAGACACTAATCTGTGAAGGTATTTAGCCAACGTGATTTAAGCCTGTAGGCAGTTAACCAAGCAAGTGAGATTATCCTAGATCATCTGGGTAGGCCTGATTTAATCCGGCCGAAGGCCCCGAGAGCAGAGCTGGGACTCCCGGACCAGGAGGGAATTCTGGCGTGGACCTCAGACTCCGCTCAGCCCCAAAGTTTGAAATAAGTCCTGCCGACCTTCTTACTACCTCCGTCCATATGTCCCTGGGAAGTGGCTTTTCTAGGGACAGGTGCGTGCAGTGAGCACACTGCTTCCCAAGGGTGAGTGGACCAGGAGGCCGAGAGGGAGGCCGGCCCATGAGGAGGCTCTCCCGTGCTGAAGGGCTCCAGGTGCCCACGGACAGACGGCAGGGCGTGCGGAGGGCCCACCGAGCGCCTTGACTCCTGCTCCTCATTGATGAGCTTTTGTGATGAAAGGCGAACCCTCGTCAGGCTGAAGGCGGCCCTGAAAGCCAATAACACCACACGGATGAGTTTCAAGGGTCACAGCGGTGAGCTCAAAGTTGCCTGATTGGATGGGAGCAGCACCTCCATGACCCTAATAAGTGTCCACCGCAGATAGCCCCGAGAGGCAATGGGAGGTGTGATGGAATTGGGGGCATGCTGCACAGGGCCAAGCCCTGGACACAGTGCCCTCCTTCCCTGCAGGAGAAACGGGCCAGCCCTTGGCCAGAATCACCTGTCTGCGTGCAGTGGCAGCCTCCGCATCAGAAAGCGCTGTGTCCTTCGTGCGGGGTCCATTGTGGTGGGGGCACTGCTCTGCCCAGCCCAGGGACGGGCCCAGGGGGCCGTCAGGTGGTGCTGAGGTGCGGTCACCAGCCTTGTCCCAGTGGGCCCATCAGGGTGGACAGGCTCTCGCCTTGTGCCTCAATGTGAGTGACCGGGACAGTCTGACAGTCTGGGTGGCAGAGCGGGTAAAAGCACAGCAAAGCTGACCAGGTGGAGGACTGGCCTGGGCTTCTAGCCCGAGCGGAGGGCCCACGCCCACTTCCAGTTCGGGGCTGTGCGGCTTTGGGTGAACAGCTTGGCCGCAAGTGGACCTGTCAGATTTCAGCTCAGTCGTCCCACCAGCGAACAAGACCCCGGCGTTTGGTGGAGGTGGAGGTCACCGTGGGGCCAGTGGTTTTGCTTTGGTGGGAGGACCAGTGATCTAAGTCCCCAGAGGATCAGCAGCCTGTGTGTTGACCCGTCTGCTTGCTTTCTCAGTTGCCCCACGGCACTTGGGATCTTAAAAGTTTCCTGACCAAACCTGCGGGCCCCGCATCGGAAGGTGGGTTCTCAACCACTGGGCCACCAGGCAAGTCCTGAGTGATGACCTCAGGATACTGGATCAGGGCTTACCCAAAGGTCAGCATCATTCAGGGAAGACCAGGGTTCCACAGAAACAAACTGTGTGGCAAAGCAGTTTGGGGAGCCCGAGTGAATGGGGTCTCCACGCTATAGGATCAGAGCCTTTTCTGCACCTCCTAACTGCCTGGGCGGGGGCCACACACGCCTTGCTAGCCGAGCTGGCCTGGTCACAGCACCGTCATACAGATAGAGCTTCGCACCTTTGGCTCTCAGCACAGGGCTTTAGAGATGACGGTTTCTGGAAGGTTCCCCGCTCTGGTCTCCCAGATCCCCAGTGATCCTTCATGCTCGGTTTCGAGCTCTCCCCCGCTTGGCACCTCCAGTCACATCCTGAGAACGCCCGGGCGGCCGGTGGCCAGCACACCTACACGTGCGCTTGGGAGCGGCCGTCCCAAGGAGACCAGGATCACAGAGGCGGGCCGGGGGCTGCCAGTGTCTTGCAGTGAGGATCATGTTTATTGAGAATGGCTCATTACAAACAAGAGAACACGTATAAAAATCCCTGTGATGCGTAAGATCCCTTTTGCCCCTAGGTGGCCGGGGAGACAACCAGTGGCCCAGGGCGCCCCCTCCACGTGCAGCCAAGGGGTCACGGCGCCGCGTGACGAGTCCTGCTGTCTCCAGCCCCGTTTTAATGATTTGTGTGTGAACAGGACACAACAGGGTGAGGTTTGCCTCCGAGACCCGCTCTAGGCGGGTGGCAGCGGCCCCGCGACCAGGCAGCTCCTGTGAACCTTCCAGACGGGTGCCTTCTAACCTGCGGCTTGCCCCGAGAGGCTCGCTCCTCCGACCTGGGGACAGTGTCTCTGATGGACGAAGGCACCGTGGACACTGTCTGTGGAGGCTGCTCCCTGGGCAGCCCCTACCAGCCCAAGTACTGGGCCTCACCAGAGGGCGGCTGCCCCTTCCTGTTGCTGTCTCCCTGGACGCCGCCACGCTCGCTGGGGTCACCCGGGCCTCCCGGGGCACCCAGCCCGCAGCTGCCCCGTGTGGCCCTCCGGGCATGGGAACCAGGGCTCGGGGGTCTCAGGCCACCCAGGGTTAAGGCAACGGGACCAGACGGGCCCGCAGGCAGCGCTAGCCTTTGAACCCAGGGCGGCTGCCTGGCCAGAAGCGCCTGCCTCTCGGTCAAGGCTGTTGGGTCGAGGAGCTGTACGGCTGGGTGGTCCTGGGTGGTCTGTAGCCTGGGGAAGTGGCAGCAACCACCGCCCCAGCATCAGGCGTCCAGCAGCGACGACCAAGACTTAGGTGCTGTGGCTGACGGGGGCGTCCCGGCTCCCCTGGCCAGAGGTAACCCGGGGCAGGGGCAGGAGGTGTCCCAGCCCCTTTTGGGAATGGCCCATTTCCCTTTTTTCTCCAGGGGCGCAGACCCAGGTTCAAGACGCAGCCCCCCCTCTGTCCTGAGTCAGGTTCTGGCTGTGGCGCGAGGCCAGCCTGCCTGCGGCCCCGGGTCCCCTTGGCTTTGGAAGAGACCCTGGCCTGGCTTATCTGCCCGTGAAGAGAGGTGTCCGTGGTTCCAAAGTACCTGTGACCCCACTATTATTGTCTTGCTTGAGGTTGAGTCTCACCCCACCAAAAGTGAAAACTTCAATCTCAAAAAACACCCTCCCCCGGCTAAAAAAAAAAGACTTAAATCACACACACACACACACACCTCTGGCTAAAAAAGGAAGGAGCAGGAAGCTGCTCTAGTCCATGCGGGGGTCCGCGCTGTGCAATCCTGGGTTAGGGTTACTCCCTCTGCCGACAGAGACCACCTGGCCTTCTGTGCAGAGGGCCAGGTGTGAGCACTGGGCTGGGGGGAGGCGACAGGCTGCCCCCGGCCGCGATCGGGTGTGCAGGCCCAGGGCCCCAGCACCCAACCCTGAGACATGGGGCTGCCCGCACTGAGGCAGGAGGCGCTGTGGTGGGGGCAGGGAGCGTGTTTGGGGCCCAGGCCGCTGGCCCTGGCCCTCGGGTTGCCACCGGGTGCCAGGGTCCCGCCCACAGCCCAGGTGTCCGCTCCAAGGAAGGCCGCAGGGGCCTGAGGCCTTTCTGCCTGAGGTCCAGCCCTCCCCAGGGGCCTGGCCACCAGCTGCGGGGACTGGGCCCCCCGGGCGGGGGTGGGGGAAGGGGGCAGCGGGCCCAGAGCGCCTGCCTTCCGACCAGACCCCAGGGAGGCTGGAGCTGACACAGCCCCAGGGCCCAGGGTGGCTACTCCACACACAGCTCCGCGGCTCTTGGGGCTGGGTCCTGGGTCTGCAGGGAGGTGGGCTCTTGCGCCCCCGCCTGCCCTGAGTCCGGCTTGCAGGCACCAGGGAGCCCGAGGGGCAGACGTGCCCTGAGCGCAGCGGGAGCCGGCCTCGGCCTCGGGCCCGGAGGACGACGTCAACAGCCAGCAGGGACGCGGCGCCTCGCCCGACCCCGGGCCTGGGCCAGCGCCTCTGGAGTGGCCTCTGGGGGCAGGGCAGCGCACAGCGGGCCCACCGTCAGCTGTCCGCATAGACAAAGAGGATGTCCTCGTCTGTGCCGTAGCTGGTCCTGGCCTCCTCGAAGTTGCTGATGCTGGCGCTGCACATTCCTGCTGCGGCAGGAGGACGGGGCGGTCAGCAAGGGGCGTCCCAGCTGCCCCCCACCACGCGGGACGCCCTCCCTGCAGCCGCTGTGGCCCCTGTGAGCCTGTCCTCTGCGCTTTCTGTGACTCAGCAGGAGAAAGGGTTAGAGGAGAGGGAACTCGCTGGGGGCCGCAGGGCTGTCTGCGCCAGGCAGGTGGTCCCTCCCTGTCCCCGGGGCCGTGGGGAGTCTGGGCAGGGGGTGGGCGGCGACCAGGGCCAGGGCCGGGCAGACTTTACTTTTTTCTTTCGGCCACTCTGCGCAGCGTGTGGCCTCTTAGTCCCCTGACCAAGGTCCCCCGACCTCCCTTTCTAGCACGGAGGGCTGGCCTGGGGGCTGGGGGTGGTGGGAACTGCAGCCCTGGGCTGGGCCCTGGGTGGGGGCAGAGGGCGGGCTTGGTGATGGCCCGGGGCTGGGGGGTAGGGGCCCCAGGGAGAAGGCGGTGTGGCCCGCTCGCCCCACTCACGATCGGCGTAGGCCGGGTTGTTGTAGAAGACGCAGCCGGCAGCCCGGCTGTAGCCGCGCAGCACAATGAAGTGGCCCTGGTAGTCGGGGGAGCGGCAGAAGCAGCGGGGCCCGCTGGGCGTGAAGCAGCAGTACTTGGGGGGGCTGGAGCAGAGGTCGCAGCGCAGCACGCCCGAGTTCACCAGCACGATGGCCACGTGGCCCTGCGCCAGGTGGGCCTGGATGTCCTGCACACTCACCCTGCTGCAGGGCGGATGGGGTCAGTGGGCCGCCGGGCCTGGGCCCTCACCCTGCTGCAGGGCGCACGCGGTCAGCGCGCCGCCGGGCCCCAGGCCTTCCCCAGACCCCCGCAGGGCCCCGGCCTGCCCCGTGTTCCAGGTGGGCCTGGATGTCCTGCACGCTCACCCTACTGCAGGGCGGACGCGGTCAGCGCGCCGCCGGGCCCGGCCCCTCACCCTGCTGCAGGGCGCACGGGGTCAGCGCACCGCCGGGCCCCAGGCCCTCCCCGGACCCCCGCCGGGCCCCGGCCTGCCCCGTGTTCCAGGTGGGCCTGGATGTCCTGCATGCTCACCCTGCTGCAGGGCGCACGGGGTCAGCGCACCGCCGGGCCCTAGGCCCTCCCCGGACCCCTGCCGGGCCCCGGCCTGCCCGGTGTTCCAGGTGGGCCTGGATGTCCTGCATGCTCACCCTGCTGCAGGGCACGCACGGGGTCAGCAGCGCCGCTGGGCCCCCCACCGGGCCCCGGCCCCTTCCTAACCCTAACCCTAACCCCCGCCGGGCTCCGGCCTGCCCCTTGTCCCAGAGCCCGGGCCACGCCTCGCGTCCGCCCTGAGCTCCATGTGGGGGGTGCCCACCTGCTTCGTCATGGTGGCCGGGGCTCAGCGGGGGACCAAGCATGGATGGGGGGTGCCCAGGACACACTGGGCCCACAGGCCCTTCACAGGGTGACCGTACAACTCCAGACCTGCCCCCCACTGCCCTGGTCTTTTACCCTAAAGGCTGCATTAGTAACATAAACGGGTGGTTTAATTTACTTCCCCGAATTGGAACCAAGCAAGGAGGTATTTCTCTTTCTGTTTGAGGCTCCTTGTGGCAGAAGGGGCTGCCGGGAAGGACTAGTTGGCAGCACCTGCAGGGGAACCCCAGGTCAGCCGGCTGTTCCAGACTCCTAGGCCCCGGCCCCTCTGAGGCCCCCGGGAGGAGGAAAGTCCAAGACAGACCCGAGGGGGGAGGGCTGGGGGGATTCCCCAGGGCCCGGGCCCCACCGTCTTCACCGGTGGGTAGGGGCCAACGCCCAGCCACACTGAGCCCTCCTTCCTTCCAGGCCCCTCGGGGGTGCGTGTGGGCACCTGGTGGCCGGGCCCAGCTCCAGCCCCACCGAGTCACAGAGCAGCCTGGTCTGATGCTGTGGCCCAGGGAAGTGTGCCATTTTTCCACCGGGTCTCTGAGAGGAAGCAGCTGGCTCAACTCCCAGCAGAAGGTATGACCCTGAGGGGCACTTCAGCCACCAGGAAGCCTGGGGTGGGGGTTCCGGGTGCGGGTCAGTGCATGGCTGGGCCACTGGGGTGACCGTGGCGCTCACCGCTGGGGGGGAGGCGGGAATGGCCACGCAGCTGGTCAGATGCCACGGAGCTAACACCGGCTACCTCACCCTCCAACACGCGCTCACGTGGCCTGGGGACACGTGGAGAACTTTTCCCTGTGCCCAGAGGGCTGTGTGCCTGGGTCAGGTGATTGTGAAGACAGAAATCCGGGAGGACGGGAGACCCAGGGAGAGACCAGCCCAGGTCTGAGAGCCGGACGCCTGCTGGGCACAGTGCCCACAGCAGGCTGGGGAGGAAGCTGCTTGCGTCTGGGCAAGTCTCCCCCGCCCCGTGTGGAGAAGAGGGAGACCTATTAAGGTCAGGCAGCCGGGAGGAGGTCTGGCCAGGCCTCCCTGACAGCTGACACCCAGGCCGTCCCTGCCAGCCTCTCGCCGTGCCAGCGTGCTCCCCAGGCCGTCACCCGCCACTAGGGTCCCTGTGCTCTGCCCCAAGGCCAGCACTCCCCGAGCAGCCCGAGGGATGGCTCAGATCTGTCCTGCTCACCTGTCCCTCTTTCCCCCGGCTCAGGAGCCACCCCAGGTCAGAGTTTTGTGTAGACTAGGTCACGTAGCCCCCAACCTGTTCCCATTTTATGGATGGAAACACTAAGGCTCAGGGGTCGGGGGCAGGGACAAGTCAGTGCCCACGGCCGGCAGGGCGGGAAAGCTCAGGTCTGCCCCTTCCCAAGGGAGGCCGCCCCCCACCAGCCCCGGGGCAGCAGGTGCACGAGGAAGGGGGTGGGGGAGACGCACGCACTCACCACTTCTCCACCAGCACCTTGCAGGTCTTGGCTTGTGCAAAGAGCTGGTTCACCCGGGTCTCCTCCGTGTCAAAGTGCTTCCTGTAAAAGGACTGTGAAGGCAGAGCAGCTGCAGAGGCTGCCCACCCCGGCTGTCCGCACACCCGCCCCCCAGGGAGGATGTAAACAGCACGGGGGTCGGGAGTGGACAAGGGCCCGGCCCGTGGGCGGCAGAACCACCCGAGGCTGGCGAGGGTGCTCGGGAGATGGGCGGGCGGCAGGCTCGGGCCGGTACCCTGGGGGTGGGCGGGAGTCTGGACACCACCCACTCGGCTCAGCTGGCGCGTGTTAGCAAAGGACACGGTCTGTTTGGCGCAGGGGCCTTCGGGGGGCCAGGGGCCCCACGGGGCAGGCAGAAGAGACCCTGCTCTGGGCCTTTCCTCCACCTCAAGGCCACGCTGACCACACCAGATCCACCAGCCTTTCCCCCTGGCCTGGACGGCTCAAAGGAGAGCTAGGTAGACGGGCACTGGCCACGGGGTAGTGGCCCTGTCGCCCACGAGGCCGGCAGGCACTGTCTGCTCGGCCCAGGTGGGAGGCAGGCCTGGCTCTAAGGGCGGCAGGGTGCACTGGGGTCTCAGTGAGGCTTTGCCGGCATTCTGTTTTTGTTGTTGTTTGTTTGTGTGCTTTTTGTTTTTGTTTTTTGAGTTATTTTCTTGACCGTCCCACATGGCTTATGGGGTCTTAGTCTCCGGCCAGGGATGGAACCCGCGCCCTCTGGGTTGGAAGCACCGTGTCCGAGCCTTCCTTTTTTATAAAAATGAAAGACGGTAGACTTTTTTTCCTTCTAGAACACCAGAGACCCAACTTGGAGCTGGCTGTCCCTGTACGAAGGAAGAAAACTGGCCCGTGACGGCCCGAGGAAGACAGGTGCGGAGGCCGGGCTGGCTGGAGCCGCGACAAAGGGAAGGAGCATGAGTCGCGAGGGCACCTCCGCAAGTCGGCAGGTGCGTCCACGACAGGTGGGGGTGGGGGCGCCTGAGCTGCTGGGCCCCGGGGCCTGGTCCCACACCGGGAAGGCCGCGGCCGGCGCGCACCTGGCTCCTGTAGCCCTTGTCCACGCCCAGAGTCTGGGTGCAGAAGCGGTGTCGCACGCCGAAGCGGCGCATCAGGTAGGCCAGGTCGATGGTCCAGATGCTCCTGGTGAGCCGCAGCTCCTGCAGGGCCTGCTCGAACTCAGCGTCGTCCAGCTGGCCCAGGTACCTGCAGGCACAGTGCCTGCTGAGCCTCGGGGCAGCCTCCCCCCGAGGGCCCGCCGTGTGAGCCTGTGCCCCCGGGAGGCTCCGCCCTGCGTCGTGAACTCCTAGGTCCTGACCGCACACTGCCCGGGGCCTCCCGGGCACCACGCAGGTCCCCGTCTGGGGCCTGGACTCTGCACCTGGCGTCTCTCACGGGCCGTGTGACTCTGGGCCAGTCGCCAGCCTCTCCAGCCTCGTCTCAGGACCATCTAAGTGCTGGGAGCATACCTCATCCCTAGTCCCCTGAGCGTTAGGCACAAACACCTATCTTGCCTGGACTTCCAGGAAGGGGCGCAGGAGGCTGCCCTGCCCAGTGACCCCGTCTGCCGAGAGTCCGAGGTCAGGGGGCTGCAGGAGGGCCCCGCATCTCGGCCGTGGGGGTCAGTCTGTGGGGCAGGCCTGGGCACTTGTGACTTCCTGGCCGTTCCAGACTCTGGGCATCCTCCGGAGGCAGAGCTGGGGCCTGGTCCACCGCCGCGGGCTTCCACAGGTGGGGTGGAGCCTGGGTAGATGCTGGGCCTCCCCCAAGCCCCAGCTGGAGACAGCCGCCTGGACAACGAATCCCGCCCGGGGCTCTCCCCGTGCACCCCCACCCCCCCATCAGGGCTGGCCCGGCGCACTCACCGGAGCACCATTCTGGAGCAGGCCAGGCCGCAGTCCCAGTGGTAGAGCTGCTGGATGATGGGCACCGGCAGCTGCACGAAGTCCCCTGCATGGGAGGAGCGCAGGGGTCACGGGCGGGAGGAGCGCGGTGGGGGGGTCACAGGCAGGAGGAGCAGGGGGGTCACGGGCGGGAGGAGCAGGGGTGTCACGGGCGGGTGGAGCACGGTGGGGGGGTCACGAGCGGGAGGAACAGGGGGGATCACGGTGGGTGGAGCGGGGGGTCATGGGCGGGAGGAGTGGGGGGTCACGGGCGGGAGGAGCGTGGTGGGGGGGGTCACAGGCAGGAGCACAGGGGTCACGGGTGGGAGGAGCGCGGGCAGGTCACGGGTGGCAGGGGCATGGGGGGGTCACGGACCCTCAGCGCAGTGCCTGCCCGCCACCCCACTCCCACTGGAGCCGCCGTCACCAGCGCCTGCTGAGGTCCCAAGGGGCCACTCGAGGACGGTCTACGGCCTTACCGGTCCCTCAACCCATTCTCCTCGCCACAGCGGCGGTCTCCCCAAAACGCCGGTCTGAGCAGGTCAGCCCTATGCACAGGCCTCCGGTGGGGTGGCTCCCACACCCCTTAGGACAAGGCCTGCGTGGCTACCGCCCCGGGGCCCACTGCTGCCCAGCCTCCCCTCGCCCTCCCCAGGCTGGAGCCTTCACAGGCCCCTGGGCCTTTACATACCCGCTCCCTCCTGCCTAGACTGGCTCAGCCTCCCAGGCCACGGAGTCAAGTCCTGTCTGCAGACGTCACTTCTCCACAATGCTGCCCCCATGGTGCACGGCGCCCCCACCCCGGGCACCATGCCCCCCCTGTGGCCCCTCTCTGGAGCCCCTCTGTGGCGGGGGGCTCCCGGAGGCATTCGGCAGACGCTCCTGTCTCAATTCCCAAGGCCACTGACTCCACAGCCCCCAGGGTTTCAAGGAGGGGGCGGTCACACATCAGCCAGGGCCGGCTACCTGGGGCGGAGCAGCCAGGGCCTGGCCTGGGCGCTCCAGCTTGGGCTCTCCCACTGGCTTGGGCCTCTGACTTTCACTTGTGGGCTGGGTCTGGCCATCCCTCAAGTGGGGACTTTGGTCTGATTTCCCTTTTGGTCAACAAACATTGCCCCAGAGCCCCATGAGTGCCCAGCCTGCGGACTGGCGACTCGGTGGGGAGTGCCTGGGCGGACAGCACACACGGGCGGCGGAGGAAAACTAGGGGCCAGGCCGGGGACCGTGCGGGACGCGCCTTAAGACCGGAGAGCGGGGCCATGGCAGGCCCCTGTCCCGTGGCCTGGGGGGCCCTCCTGCCCTGGGGGTCCCGGGAATCTGCATGGAGCTCAGAGCTAAAGAACCGGCCGTGACACTCTCCTCGTTCAGGATGCCCTTTCGACTGCTGTGGTCTCCCCACCTCTGAGGTCTCCAGGCAACGCTCCTGAACTCACAACCGGCCCGCGCAAAGCTGACCCCCAGCACCCTTCCCCACCCCACCCCCACGTGCACCAACCCGCAGGGCGCCCGGGAGCCCTGTGGTCCATCCTGGCCTTGTGACCTGTGACCTCCTGTAGCCTGCAGGGGTCCCAAGCTCCTGCTCTCCCGTCCACACCCTCCCCTGCCCTCAAGGCCTGGCTCAGAGGCCAGCACCTCCCAGGCCTCCCGGGACGGCAGGCTGGCCGTGCCCCCTCGTTCATTGGCACTCCGCTGGCCCGGGCCCCCATGTGGACCCCTTCCCTGCTGGACTGTCCACGCCCTCTCCGGAGCAGGGCTCAGGACTGTGCCTTGGCTGCACTGCCGTGGCCTCTCTCCTCTCCCGCCTCACCCACAAGGCCCGCAGAAAGCAGGGAGGCACGGCTGAGTGCGAGCCGCTTGCTGGCCAGCCGCCTGGCCCCTGGCAAGATTGTCCCCGGGGCCCCTGCATGGGTGCTGCCGGGAGCCCCGTCTTCCATCTGGCTGGGGCCTGGGGCGCTGAGACCAGTCGGGGTTCAGGCTTCGCTCTCTCCTTCCCCTGGCCCCAGGAGGCCCCAAAAGGAACCCAGGCCACCTCTCTGGGCCTTTCAACATCCGCCTCCGCCCACTGCCACGGACTTGGCCCCGTGGGCCCCAACCTGTCCGACTTCTGCCTGTCCCCCGCCCCCCCAGTCCCTCTCCGGCTTTGGTCCACAGCAGCCGCAGGGGTCCCTCCACAGTCTTCCATGGCCCTCAGGAGCCAGTTCTTACCCCTTACAAAGCCTTCCCGGACCTGCCCCCCTCGCCCCGGGGGAGCTCTCTCACCCTCGGGACTCAAGCCTGCCCCTTTTTGTCACTCAGGTCCTGGCTCCAAGTCCCCCCGCCTGTGAGAGGTGTTTACTGACTGTGCTTTTGGGGGCAGGGGCTGCTCCACAGTGTCTCCTTCACAGTACTGGGCAAAAATGACAAAAACACACAAAAAGCCTGCCTGTCGCCCCGCTGGACTGTAAGCGGCCCCAGGGCAGAGAATCGGCTCGCCGTACTCGCCGTGGTTCCAGTGCCTGCTGTCTGATGCAGCAGTGACTCCAGAAACTGCTGCTGGAAAGAAAGGAACTCCCGAGCGCCCACTACGGTGTGCCCTGGGCACACTAGGTCACGGACGAGCCCTGCCATCCAGGTGCTCACGTCCCAAAGCAATGCCCCGCCCCCGAAGGCTGAGCAGAGGCAGAGGCCTCCGCAGGCTGCTGGCCTCTGCGGCCTGCGTCCCGCCCTTCCAGAGCCCCTCCCAAAGCTACACACTGCCTTCTCGTTTTTCTCTCCACGGGCTGTTTACTCCCCAGCCTTGGCTCCTGCATATCCCTCCGTCCAGAAGGCTGTCTCCCATCTCTGAACATGCAAACGCGTCAGTCCCTTCCCCTCCATCTGGAGGACCGGAGCTGGTATCTGTCTGCCCGCTGGACCCGTGGGGAACTCCTCAGTGGCAGGCACGGAGCGTTTGCCTCCTCCCAGCCTGGAGACCTCGGCAGACAGGCTTTGGCGGTGAATGGAAGGCATTTTTGTTTTTTTTTTTTTCTTTCCCTTGAGCGGCCTGAGCCTCCAGGTCACCGCAGGACTCCCCTTCCCCCAGGCTTCCAGACTATGGTCCTCTGTCCACGGCTCCTCCTGACTCTGCGGCCGGGGCTTTGGCACTGGCTGGCTGGGCCACCTGTGGCCAGGCTCCGACTCTTGTCTGTGCCTCGCCCCCCCCCGCTGTAAAACGTGGCACCGCCCGCTGCTGGCTGGGGCCCTCGGGAACTCTGCCCCACCTCTTCTCGCCCTTATCTCTTACCCTTTGATCCTGCCCACACCCCTGAGGTGCCTGACCACCCGCCTGGGGCCACCCCCAATCCAGGCACAAGCAAGTCGGCCAACCCAATAAGGGCAGGCCTTCCAAGCCCCAAGCTGCTGCCAGGCACCTGGAGCCACAGCCCATCCCACCTGAGGGCCAGGGTCTGCCTGGAAGGGGCTGACCCGGCTTCAGCTGGCAGCTGTCCTCAAGAAGGAAGGCAGTTTCCTGGTCCTGAATACTTAAGCCCTGGGTCGGTTCATCTGCAAAAGTGCAGGTGACAACTGGAACCAGCTTCACCCAAGTCGTTATGAGGATTGACGAGGCCCTGCATGCAAACAACTCGGGCAGAGTGCCTGCTCAGAGAAAGCGCCCTGGAAATGAGTCATTACTCCACTCAGGCTCTTCCAGAAAGGCAAGTGTCTGGTCTAAGATCACAAAGTGAGACAACTGGAGGACGAGACAGCAAAGCCCGGGGACAGCCCTGGACCCAACTCCTTGCTGCAACTACAGTCGTGTCCCACGGATGCCTCAGGGCTGGGGTCTTCCCCGTGTGGGCCCCTCACTCGTCAACTGTATGCCGCACAGGGGATGGGGAACCACTGCCCCCCCCCCCAGAAGAGCACACCGAGGCTGGCCACTGATTATCAGTCTGTGCCCCCCCCCCCCCGCCTCCCCCCGCCGCAGCAAAGGAACTCAGGCGCCTGGAAGGAGGAACTAGAGAAGGAAGACCCTGTAGCAAGACACCACGCAGGAGTCTGGGAGGCCAGGGGCAGGCGGCGGTCCCTCACTGCTCTGCGATCCCTCCCAGTTGCCTGCCCCTTCTAAGGCCTCAGTTCCCGGAGGGGGGACAGGGTCTCCTCAAAGCAGCTCTAAAGAGGACTTTTCCCTCCTGGGAAAGGGGACCCCTCCCCCCGCCCCGGCCGCTCAACCAGGACCCTCCTTCCCTCCATGACCGCAAGCGAGAGATGCCCAGGGGTGTCCCTGCTCCGGGAGTTATCAGGAAAACAAACAAACCCCAACTGACCGTGGCCGGCCCGGCGGGACCAGCCGGAGCGCACACCTGGCCAGGTTTCGCTCAGAGCTCAACAGCAGGGGCCGCGGCGGCGGTCGGCCCAAGGTCGCGCGGCTGGACCCTGCCCGGCGCTCGGGCTGGGTTCTCCCCCATACCCGATCCCCGGGGTGAGGGCTGCCCCCCACCGCTGATCCCCGATCCCCGGGGTCTTGCCCCGGGCCCACCCCGATCCCCGGGGTGAGGGCCGCCCCCCGATCCCCGGGGTCCTGCCCCGCGCCCACCGCGATCCCCGGGGTGACGGAGGGACCACACTGACCGGGCTCGAGCGGCGGCCCCGCTGCCTCCGCGTCCACCTCCGTCCTCATGACCCGGGCGGCGCGGGGCTCCCATGGCCCCGGCCCGGCGCCGGCTGCAGCTCTGGCGTCGACTGGGGACGAGAGCGCGCGGCCCGCGCGCGCCGGCTTCCCGGGCCGCCAGCACCAGCGCCCCGGGGGGAGAAGGGGCGGGAGGCGGCTGCGGCCCCAAGCCCCGCCCCGGCCCGCCCCCGGCCCCCACGCCGGCCGCCCCCCGGCCCGCTCCTCCGGGTCCCCGCCTCCCCTGTCCGCACGCCGGGGGCACTCGCCTCGCTCAGGGCGCCCCTTCGCTGGCGCCGTCGGCTTCGCAGGCTTCCGCTGTGGGGGCAGGTCCCGGCCCCGGGCCTCCGCGCCCGCCGCCCCCGCCGCCCGCCTCGCCGTCCAGCCCGCGTCTGGCGTCGGGTGCTGGGGAGCGCGAGTCCCCCTCGGCCCGGGCCGGCCCGAGGGTCGCTGTTTCCGGCGGCACCTGGGTCCGGTCATCCGCCCCGCTCTTCCCCGGGCCCGGAACTATTGTACCCGAGCTCGGGTTCCCCAGCCGGCGCGAGAAGGATGAACGCGAAGGCGAGAGACCCCGCCCGCCGCCACTCGGGAAAAGGAAGGGGGCGGGCACTGCGCGAGGCATTTTGGGAACGCGTGGTGTTCTGGGAGCGCGCGGCCCGCCATTCGCGCACCTCACGCCTTCGCGGTCGCCTGAGTTCCGTCTACCCTGCAGCCTCTGAAACAGGAGACCGGAGCCGGTGAGGACAGGGCCGGGGGCGCGGGGGCGGGCGAGGGCTGGGCCGAGGTCCCGCGAGCGGCCGGGGGGCTGGAGGAAGACGCGCCGCCGGGGAGCTCCGCGGGGCTCGGGGAGGGAGAGACGTGGGAAGCCCGGCCACCCAGACCCTCAGCGGCGCCTCACAGGCGCCTGGAGCTGCGTTCGCTAGCTTTTCCCCCGAAGTACTTGCTCCTCGGTTTCCGAAGCTCTCCAGGCCGGTGTTTCTCGAACTATCCAGGCAGTGGTCTTGAGATCGTTCCTGGCTGGTGGCCACCTTTCCCCCAGATCCCTACCCGGCTGATGCTTTTCAAAGCCCTTGTCATCTCTGCCTCCCTCCCCCTTCCAGGGCCTGATCCGCTCACGCTTAAAACCCAAGTTACCACATTTCCTTGCTTCTGAATCGTGCTGCGTGCATTTTGTAACTCCGGCTGCCCTTCCATGGCCTGGTCTCTGTGCTGCCCCGGCTCCCCCAGCTGCGGTTCAGCGTTGTCCTCACGAACGGAACCTGTTTTTTCCTAACCTCTCCCAGTCCTTTTCTTCTCTTGACCACACATGGTTGTGTTCCAACCTCCTGCTGCCTGTCAACCGAAAAAAATACCGCCACCTAAAAGCTGAGAATTAGGTTTCTTCGGTGGGAATCATGAGGACTCCGAGCCCGGAAGACAGGATTTCAGGCGACCCTCGGGAGAGAGAAATGTTGGGTGGGGTGTAGTCAGGCTGCGAAGAAGTTTGCAGCAAGGGGCAGGTAATCTGAATATTAAAAGATGACCGTTGAGTAACGGAGACCAGGTCTCCTGCCTGAAGAGATTTAACACTTTTCTGTTACATGGGAAGATTCGAGAGTCCGGGCTTTCTGAAATCTTTTCTTTCATATGCATATCAGCTATCTGGGGCCAAATCCTGCTCTTTGGTCATTCACATCCTAATTCCTCCTTTACCCTAAGGCTAAGGTTCGAGGAACTGCCTCTTGTGCTTCTCACATCCCCTAGCTCCTCAGCCGGCTGCCAAAAAGCCATTATGGTTTTTACTTGGGCTTAAAAATTTGCATTTGGAAGGCTGGAATACCAAATGGCTGCGATGTGGCTTGTTTACTGGAGAGCAGAAAATATTTCATTTTACAGAAGTTTTTGTTTTATACACCCATCTTGGGATTAAAAAAAAAAATCCACTTGCTTTTTTTCTCTCTTAATTAGATCAAGTCAGGGTTTTCCCTGGTTATATTTTCCCTCCAGGATGAGCATTTCCTACTTGTAGCACACCATCACTTTGTGAACACTTGGATATTTTTTCTTTAGCTTAATGGAGAAGTAAGTAGACAGTCAGAGAGCGCTTAATGGGTTGAATTAAACGCACAGCCCTTTCTGAGCTTCCCAAACGGCACGGTTAAAAAGACCTCCTGCCAACGCAGGAGGTGTAAGAGATGCGGGTTCCATCCCTGGGTCGGGAAGATCCCCTGGAGAAGGGCTTGGCAACCCACTCCAGTATTGTTGCCTGGAGAATCCCATGGACAGAGGAACCTCATGGGCTACAGTGCATGGGGTCGCAATGAGTCAGAGAAGTGACTTAACACGCACACTCAAGGGACCTGTGGTGGAAGGAAAATGGGAGGCAGTTTCATTCCCGTTAGCTTTCCCCCTGTTTAGCCCCCCATTCCTCCCCACCCACATCTTGCATGTGTTTGCCAGATAGGTGCTTCAAGCTCAGAATTCAGCTAAAACAAAATAGTGCACCTCTGGCAACTTTGCTAAGTTTTCCAGAGTGTCAGCTTTGAGGGCTTGTG
Source organism: Bos indicus (assembly GCF_029378745.1). NCBI lineage: Eukaryota > Metazoa > Chordata > Mammalia > Artiodactyla > Bovidae > Bos > Bos indicus. The sequence goes on along the minus strand of NC_091776.1, from coordinate 71,414,917 downwards.
TTTGCCGCATGCCTTCTCGGGCTTCGAAAGATGAAGTGACTGCTGTCTCTTTCTCACCATAGAGCTCTCTTCCTGCCGAGATGTCCATTGGCGTGCCGATCAAAGTGCTCCACGAGGCCGAGGGTCACATCGTGACGTGTGAGACGAACACGGGCGAGGTGTACCGGGGCAAGCTCATCGAGGCGGAGGACAACATGAACTGCCAGGTGCCCTGCTCTGCGCGGGGCTGGGGCGGGCCCGGGGCGGGCGCAGGCCTGGAGGGCGGGATGCGGGCGGCTGGGCGCTCCTTGGAGTTCTTGGTCAGCGGTTGCTCGCCGAGTGCCCAGGCTGTGCCAGGCCCTGTTGGAGATACCAGAGAGGCGGGCTTCGGTGAGGGCCACTTGGAGGTTGAGAATGTGTAACCTCCTAGAATTGGGCTGTTTGGACCGCTCATCCTCCGTTTCTCCCAGTCCCGTGGCCGTCTTCTCACACGTTTTGGGCCCGTTTAAGAGAAGCAGCACAGCCTTCAGTGGAGCCGTCAGGTTCAGCTCCCCCGCCCTCCAAGCGTGCTTGCGTGATGCTTTGCAGTTAGCGGACTCTTCCCTCACACACTGCGTGTATCAGCCATTTTTGTAGCAGAAGCGCCTCGTGTGAGCGCACTTAGAGCAAATACTTGGCCGGGCAAGCAGGTTTGGGTGATAGTTCTACCCATAAAATGGAAGGAACGAGGTTACAGGACTCCCCGCTGCACAGCGCTCTGCTGAGACGTGTTGGACCCACTGCTTGGTGTGGCTCCCTTCCCACGGCGCGTGGATTCGTGTAGCATCACTTCACAGAGTGTGGGATGCAGTTTCTGTTTAAGAGCTTGGGCTTTGGAGTCTGGTGTGGGTTTGAATTTCAGCTGGCTTTATTAATTAACGTTAATTACCTGTTTGCTCATCTGTAAAAGGCGGACAGAGTTAACTTGGCAAGAGATTGACTGGGGGAGCTGCAGAGGGCCAAGGGCAGGAGCAGGAGAGCTTTCAATCTAGGGCGCGGGTCTGACCCAGAGAAGCGGGTGGTGACTAGGAGAGCCTCAGATGGCGGCACTGCCCTGAGGATGCTCAGCTCAGCCAACGTTGCTGATAAGGTAAAAAAGTTATGATCACCCAAACTGGTGCACATTGTGAAGAATATTACTCACCCAGTAAGGTGGTGCGGAAGAGTATTTAACGTGGTAAAATGCCACGGACATAGTGGGGAGACACAGAGCTCCACAGTGCTCCCGGTTTTATGAAAATGAGAGCCAGGCTATAAATGATAAATGGAATGCTTTAAAAAGATTTTGAGGAAGACTCGTGTGAGTAGTTGCTTTTCGGTGAGGCATGATATGTTATTGAAAGTGAGGTCGCTCAGTCGTGTCCGACTGTTTGCGACCCTATGGACTGTAGCCTACCAGGCTCCTCCCTCCATTCTCCAGGCAGGAGTACTGGAGTGGGTTGCCATTTTCCTTCTCCACAATTTTTAAAAATATTTTTCTCATTTTGAAATGACAAATCGTGTGTTAAGTTTGTGATCATCAAAGCACAGTAAATGTTATCTTTAAAAAAAAAAGTACGGGCCAAGTCCAGAATCTGACTATACTTAAAGCAGCACGATTCCCAGACGTTTTGCGGGGAAGGTGATGGTTCACGGCTCCCGTGGAAGTGATGCTTTGCGGGCGTTGGCATGCTCACCCCTTCTGGGCCAGGTTGGTGCGGGCGCTTTCTTGCCGTGGCACGGTGGTCTGTGGGAGCCTCCCGCGGTGTTCTCTGAGCTGCTGGGCAGCGGGCTGCGGTCCCAGCAGCCCCTCACTGTGTGCCCGTGTGCCTGTGCGCCCATGCGTGTGCCTCCTCCTGCTGCGCTGTTGAGCCCGGCGTCCCGGCGTGGGCTCCGTTCTGCCCCCTGCAGCGCCTCCAGTTTCTCGGGTCTGCAGGCTGCCCCTCGCGCCCAGCCCGGACCCCTCAGTGCGCTTAGCAGATCCCGCAGCAGTTGCTCCGGGCTTGATTTTTCACACCACTGATGACTTGGTGAAGACTAGAGGCCAGTTGTTTTGTTAGGCTGTCCTTTGATTAGGGCTTCTCTGATGTTTTCTCATTAGATTTGGGTTATGTTTTTTGGGGTGTTGTGATTTTTTGTTTCCTCGGGGCGTCACTGAGGCCCGAAAGCCCTGTGTGCCCCTTGACCCCTGTGTGCCCCTTGTGCGACGTGAACCTTGATCTTCTGGTTAAGGCAGTGTGTGTTCTCTCCACCGTGGGCTCCTTTTCCTTTTGTAACTGATGAGCGCTTCCTGGGGAGGTTCTTTAAGTGAATGCCTTGTAACACACTGTTTCTCAGCGGTCTCCCAGTGGTCAGCCCTGCTTTGCTTCCAGTGAAGATTCCTGCCTGAATCTCGGTGTTATTATAACCCTTGCAAGAGTGATGTCTTTCCTCGTGGTACTCTGTGTTTGTTGGGTCTGCTCTGCGTGCCTCTCCGTTTATTCATGCGCTTGTTTTCCATGTGGGCTCACACTGTCCGTGTGTTTGTGAAGGGGTTACGATCGTTGCCATCATTGTTGGCCCTGACGTGAGCAGCTCCAGCCTGGGCGGACACGTGCCGGTCGTGAGAGCACGCAGTCTGACTGTCGTTGATCTTTCAGAACGGCCTGTCCGGGTGCTCAGGGTGGGCTGGAGGAGAGGCGGCCTGGGGCAGAGAGCCCCCGAACAGACCGCAGGCCAGCTGGGAGTGCATTTGCCCCTTCTGCAGGCCAGGGGCTCCAGCACAGGCCGGGGCAGGGGGCAGCTAGCACTTGAAGGAGAGAGCAGGTCGGGGTAAGGTGAGGACACGCGTCAGGAAGCAGGGACCAGCGCTCCGCTGTGCGACGTGGGCTTGACCCGCTGTGAATACACTGTGATCCTCTTCCGCCCAGAAGGCTGGTGGAGTGAGCTGCCCTCGCTGTTAAACGTGGTGCCTGTTGAGATTGGCACGGGCAGCTTTGTGTTGCCTTCCCACGACCGGCCAGTCTCCTGGTTGGATTCTCCTCTGGCTACCCCCACTGCCCCGCTGCCGGCATACACATCTGCCCACAGGCTGGAGGGGCTGCGTAGTCGCGGCGACGGCCCTGCTCCTGAGTCCTGTGTGGTCCAGTTGTGGGCGGCACCGCATCTGGGGCACTCGCGACCCTGGGGGCACCTTTGCAGCCCAATGCGGGGGTGCGCGAGGCTCGGCCAGGCGGTGCTGAGCCACTGCGGCCCGTTCACAGCAGCTGACCCGTGGCACACGCTGACGGGGGGCCTGCGGATGGCAGAATCGGGGCTTGGGGGCCAGGCCCAGGTTCCAGTTAGGAGTCTCTGCGTGCTGGCCGTTCAGCCTTGGGTTTTCAGTCCGTTCAAGTGGGAACTGGCGTACTGCGAGGTGCTCGGCGCAGCCCCACCCCGGCACACACCGCAGGCGCTCTGGGGTCCCCGGCTTTTTCTTGTGACGTGCGCATCTGCATTTGTGGTCTCCCTCCCTCCAGCCAGGGCTCGCCTTCACGCCCCCTGCTCTCTGCCGGTGCCCCTGACCTTACTGACAAGGGCGGTTTCCTTGCAGATGTCCAACATCACGGTCACGTACAGAGACGGCCGCGTGGCCCAGCTGGAGCAGGTGTACATCCGGGGCAGCAAGATCCGCTTCCTGATTCTGCCCGACATGCTGAAAAACGCGCCCATGTTGAAGAGCATGAAGAACAAAAACCAGGGCTCGGGCGCCGGCCGGGGAAAGGCGGCCATCCTGAAGGCCCAGGGTAGGTGCCGCGGGCGCAGGGCTGTGGTGGACGGGCATGTCGTGGCCTTTTAGGAAGGCCCTGTGACCGGGGCAGCTGGCTCCACACCGCTGCCCCCGCAGTCTTGGGGATCCCCAGGCCCCGTCTTCTCTGTCTTGCCTCACTCGACCCCACTCAGGACGTATGTGAGATCCACAGCGGCTCCTTAGAAGAAAGGGGGGCTCAGATGAGAGTGGATGAGTCTGCTGCGGTGATTGCAGGGAGCTTGCCCTGCTCTGCTTGCCGAGCAGAGGCGCGGGCCCTGAAGGGCTGGGGTTGGGTCCCTGTGCGGCTGGGGTGTCTCCTGACACCCAGCCTGAGCGAGGGAGGTGGTGTGGGGAGGGGCGCTCTTGGATCAGAAGTCAGCCGTCTGGAGCCGTCTTTTACCCGTTAGAGGAAGCCAAACGAAGTTTTCCTTTACTGCGTTCCAGAAGTGGGACGGGGTCTTCCCCGTGACTGGCCCGGCCTTTTCCCCTGGGTTAGCCCACCCAGTGTTGTGTGTCAGGGTCCTGGAGGGTTCTGCACGGTGATCCGCTAGGAAACCGGTGAGTTGTTAGGAGCAGCCTGTCTGTCGATAAAGAGCCAGAAGGCCCCTCGATGCTCCTCAGGCCTGTAACTGCGCCAGGCCTGTCCCACTCAGGTGGCCTTGGGGCTCCGAGGGGCGGCCTCCTCCTCGCCCTGGCCCGTCCTGGGAAGGTGCGAAGGCTGAGCTGCAGCGGCTGCTGTGCGTCTCTGTCGGGGCTCTAGGAGGCGGCGCCCCCAGCCGGCAGCCGGGTTCTCACGGCCTGCCCTCCCTCCTGGGTCAGCTCCAGGCTCTTGAGAGGAGAGTCCAGAGGTCGGCAGGGCATCTTCTCTTCTTCAAAGCCACGGGTCCCCTCTTCCGACCTGAGTCTCAGAGAACAGCGGTCTTCATCGAGGGGTGGTCTTCTCCCTCCCCTGTTCAGAAACATTTCACACATGCAGAACAGCTCAGAGAACAAGATCCCTCACCCACATTGAATAGACGTTAACACTTCACGTCTGTTTCAGAGTTTTACGTGTGAAGTAAACGCACCTGCAGTGTTCTGTCTGCTCATCCTGGGGCAGCTCTGAGAATTCGTCTTTTCTCTGCTTCCCGGACGGGCTCCCCAACCACTGTCACCGCAGGGCCTTGCCCCCAGCTTCTGGTGGGCAGTGCTGGGCCAGGAGACGGTTCACGGTATCCGCTCCAGCTCTGCCCGGGCACCCGCCCTTCCCGGGGCTCTTTCCCTGTGAGGTGCGGCGGGCGGGCCTGCTGCCAGACTGGGGGCCTTCAGGCCCCTCGTGGCCAGCGTCCTGGGCTCTGGCTCCTCTGTGGTGAGGGTCCTCACCAACCTGCCTCATCTTTTCTCTCCCGTTTCAGTGGCCGCAAGAGGGAGAGGACGCGGAATGGGACGTGGAAACATCTTCCAGAAGCGAAGATAAATTTTATCTGTTGGACAGAACTTTGCTCCTTTTTTTTCTTTTAGATTATCAGGGTCGGGATGCGTGCCTATGTCCTAGGTTATTTGTAGGCATCGTTTTCTTTAGATGTGGATAAAATGTTGAACTAAATAAATATGGTGGTTTTTTTCTTTTTGAGAATCTGAGGACTCTGTGTTCCTTTTGTAGCTTTTTGTTGTGTTTGCTTTGGCCGCAGCTTAGGCTTTGACACCCTGGGAGATGTGCTGGGGAAGCGCCAGTTTGAAGTAGCGCAGTTACTGATTAGCGCAGAGGCCGCCGTCCCAGCCAGCACTGGCTAAGTGCTTGGAGGGGCTCCGAGGGCGCACGGGTTCCCTTGCTGGCACGCGGTCACGCACGCGGCAGCCTCTTCGGGAGCAGTGTCAGCTCAGCTTGAACAACAGGACACCCAGGTCGTGCCTGTGGGGAAAAAACCGAGACCCAGACCTTGCCACCTACAAACCCCAGTGAGTCAGTGTCTAGCAGAGGTGATCTGATATGAGAAGGTCATTCAGAGAGTCCGTGGTTCCTGGGGTACTGGCTTCATAAGCAGTTTTGCGCTGACCCGGGGGACAGGTTCTGTGTGTTTATCACAGCGCTTGGCGTGGACGGGCACAGCGGCGGCTGCTAACGCAGAGACGGGGTGTGTGACACCGGTAGCTGACGGCAGCCCCGAACTGGAAAAGCAGCATGGAGAAGTCGGACACCGGAGAGGGGCCAGCAGGGCTCCTGTGTAGGATGAGCTGCGGCAGAAACTGGAGGCGAGGGACTTGGTCGTCGGCCCTAGATGGTGCTTGTTGGACAGATGTCCCGGTGCTGGGGGAGCGGGAGGTCCCCTAGCGAGCTTCCGTCCCGAGGTCGCAGCACGGCCACAAGGTCGCGGCCCTCCGGTCAGTTCCCAGGACCGTCCCCCCGGAGCTCCTCCCACAGGTTCAATGAAGGGTGGCTGGGGGCAGCTTCCAGTGAACTCCCTGTGGAAGGAGGTAATTTGCTTTCGATGCGACCAAGAGTTCATCTGTTTCTGAAAAGGAACAGGTCTGCTGAGATGCACGCAGAGACGACTGAAGCCCCCGCAGCGCCTCCCCTGGAGATGGGGGCTCGGGAACCTGTTTTGAGCTGTGCCCTTGCTGTCCCCACTCAGCGATTCCGGCTCAGCATATCCACGTCCACATTCTGACCCTGGCCTAGAGTGCCTTGTTTTATGTGAGCGTTAACTTTTTTTGGCCGCACCTCATGGTTTGTGGGACCTTGGTTCCCTGACCAGGGATCGAACCTGGGCCCTCGGCAGCTGAGGCCCAACCACTGGACTGCCGGGGAATTCCCTGGAAGTTTTATAAAACAATAAAGTTACCCTAAAACAGCTTTATAAACAGCTTTGTGTCCCGCACTTTAGGAAAAAAAAGATTCGTTACTTGTACTGAAAGAGCAGGTGGTTCTGGGGGGTTTGTTGTTACGCCGTCTCTTCAGTCTTCCGCCCAGCCCTCTCAGCTCGGGGCTGCTTGTCCGTATTTGCTTCCGTGTCTCCATTTAAACCTGTTTGTGTGGCTCCTCCTTGGTGTTTCGTTTCGGGCATTTATCTTTTAGCTTTTCCGTCCTGCCTACCGACGTGGGCTCCCTGTGGCCCATCTCCCCGATACTGTAATTCTGACTTGATCATATTCGGTGTTTCTGTTATTAGGGATTAGGCCTGGGTGTTTGATTACAGCTGAGCCAGGTGGCAGATGGGATCGCTTTCATGCAGAACGTTCTCTTTCCTAGAATTAGTAATCCTCTTATTGGGTGGGCCAGAAGGTTTGTTCGGGTTTTTCCATGATGAGTGAACTTCTGGCCCGCCCGGGACATTCTTCCTGCTTCGCTTCCTGCCTGCTTGGTGCTAGTCCCAGCCCAGACTTGTCTAAAGACATCCGTCCCCCTTGTCTGGTCAGTCTCTCCTCGGCTGGCCTGCCCAGACTTGTCTAAAGACATCCATCCCCGCTGTCCGGTCAGTCTCTCCTCGGTTGACCCGCCCAGACTTGTGTAAAGACATCCATCCCCCCTGTCCGGTCCGTCTCTCCTCGGCTGGCCCCAGGCTGGGCCGGCTTTCCTCTGTGCTTAAGGCCTTGCCTGCGGGCTTTCCTCTTGAGGTCTCCTGTGGTTTGTGTAACTTCTTCCTCCCACCTCTGCTGTAGAAGGGGTATGTGTTGGAAAGCTGCTTCTCCTCTCTCACTCTGTGGAGGATGAGACTCCAGGCGGGAGTTTGCTTCCATTAGAATATTGAAGGCAGTGTTACCTTTCCATCAGGCACCCCGTGCTGCAGTGGAGAAGTCCGGGGCTGACCTGAGCACGGACCTTTGTACGTAACTGTCTCTCCTGGCTCCGGGATTCACACCAGCGTGCCCCAGCCAAGGTCTGTGGGTCAGTGAACCTTTTCAGAACGGACTTTAATCCTTCGTTTCTGGGAAGCTTTCTTGAATTGCTTGTTAATGATTTCCTTCCTTTGGTTTTCTCTCTGGAATCTGTGTTGTTCGGCTGTCGGATCTCCAGGGCTTTGCCTGTTTTACTTCTTCCTATCCCTGCCTCCCCTAACCCCCCATTGTTTTTTGGTCTCCTTTGTAGATTTCTCCTAGGTGATTCTCTGAAAGTCCCTTTTTTTTGTTTCGTGTTTTTTTTTTTTTTTTTTTGTTAATAGGGCCTCCAGCCTTCCCTGGGGCTCCGGTAGTTAAGACTGCATAGTCCCACTGCAGGGGAATTTGAGTTCGATCCCTGGTCAAAGAACTAAGATCCCACACCCTGCACAACCCTCAAAAATTAAAATACATTTAAAAATTTTTAAATAGAAAATTGCAGTTTAAGAAAAACAATAAGGTTGGAAGCAACGTGGCCTGTTAAAGAAGACATGGATCCAAGGGCAGTGTCGCAGGGACAGCTGGGCCACAGCCTGAGGGGCTGCCAGCCTCTTACCTGCACGGGCGGGGGGGGGGGGGGCGGGGGGGGGGCGGGGGGCAGACTCGGCGGATGCACAGCCTGAGAGGGATGCCAGCCTCTTACCTGCACCAGGGGGTGCAGACTCGGCGGATGCACTGATACCATCCCTGCTTCTAGACACACCTGCTGAGTGTTTCATAAGCTTAAAAAAAATAATAAAGCACACAGGATTTTTTTTTCCCCTGCTTCTGGCCAAGATGGAAACTTACCCTCATGCCTTAAAAAAAAAAATACTCAGGGCATTGAAGGAGAGTAACCCCTGAGAGCTGGGAAACACACGAGGTGGCCTTACCGCCTGGTGAGGGCTTCCAGGCTGCGGCAGTGAGGGGAGCTGCAGCCTACCCCGGTTGAGGAGCCAGCTGAGAGTCCAGAGACCCCCAGGCAGCTCAAGTTCAGAGGACAGACAGCAGGAAGAAGCAAGCCGCACAGGGACCCCGGGGGCTGCAGAGGCTCCTCTTAAATACCCAGGAGACGGGCCAGGAAGGAAGCCGTGGGGAAGACGCGGCGCCACACAGACGTGGGGACGGTTCCCGCTCCCCCCGGCCAGAGGAAGCCCTGACTCACAGCAGTGGGCACACTGTTAGACCAAGAATGTTATTTTAGGTGTAACAGGTGACAGACGTGGAGACGACACTTCCCAAGCGCAAGGGGCGTGCCACGCCGCACGGGGTCACCCGAGGAAACCCCAGGTGGGTCAAGGGCAGGAGGGGCGGGGAGGCACGACCCAGGGCCTGAGTGTGGACTCCACAGGGGAAGCAGGGGTGAGGCAAGGCAGGCCGGTTTGAGGACATCTGAAATTGGATGATTGAACAGAGCAGAGGGCTCCGGGCTATAGGGGTGGTCTCCAGTTGCGTGGTATCTGGCACGGCAGGTGATGGCTTTGATGGGTGAGTTAAATAAAGGTGGTTGGTTTAGACTTTGGTTAATTTGTATGTGAAAGGTATGCTGTGCAAGCAAGCTGTTTACTATTTGGGAGTTAACTGGCTCTAGGAAGAGCAGTCTGTAGCAAGGCTCCAAGGTTTTAAAATTTTTGAAATACTCAGTAAATGACATTTAAACATGAATAATACAAAAATATGATGTATTTTTAAGACAAGTATCCAGGAAAGTTTTGCCTCAAAAATGAACTTTGAGCCCTAGATTGAGCATGGCTGTGGACCCAGCTAACAAATCATAAAAACAGGACTTGAAAGGATCACGCTGTGTCTAGTCAATTAACTGTATTCTCCAACAAAGCCCCAAAAGATTTATAGGAACATAAAAATATCTAGCACCTTACAAAGTAAAATTCGCAGTGTCTGGCATCCATTCAAGGATTACCAGCCATGAAAAGAGCCAGGAAAGCACAGCCCGTAGTGAGAATCATCAAAACAGGTTAAAACTGACTCACGGGTTAGAAGGAGCAGGGAAGGCAGTTAAGATGGTTGGTTGAGCTCTTTCAAACATTCAAAAAGTTAAAAGACATGGAAGGTCTGTAAAGAAGGACAAGGGTGTAGTGGGAGGAGAAAGAAGGAAGAGAAGCAATTTCTCATTGAACTTAAGCTATCATAGTAGATGAGACGGTGCAGAAGAGAAGGTCAGGGAATGTCACAGCATAGAAGCTCAGCTGTAAAGAACCTGCCTGCAATGCAGGAGACCTGGTTCGATCCCTGGGTTGGGAAGATCCCCTGGAGAAGGGCGTGGCAACCCACTCCAGTATTCTTGCCTGGGAAATTCCATGGACAGAGGAGCCTAGTGGGCTACAGTCCATGGGGTCGAAAAGAGTCAGACACACCTGAGCGGCTACACACAGCACACGTTATAGAAACTATACGAGATGAGACACACAGAGAAAAGGATGTGAAGGGCATTTCCGTGGTGGTCCACTGGTTCCGAATCCTGCCTGCCAGTGCAGGGGACACAGGCTCAGTCCCGCTTCCCGAGGGGCAGCTGAGCCCCTGCACCACAGCTACTGAAGCCTCCACGCCCGCGAGCCCCATGCTCTGCAACTGGGGAGAGCCCACACTCAGTAACGGAGTGCTTCAAAGACAGCACAGCCAGAAATAAATTTGGAAAAAAAAAAGAACTATGGGGAAATTTCAAGTTTCCTAATATATGGGTGGTTGGAGTCTCCGAAGGAGAGGTGATGAGAGAGACAGAAAAAGTGTTTGAAGAAATAATGGCCCCAAACTTCCCACACTGGATGAAAACTATAAACCCACAGATCTCAAAAGCCAAGTGAACTCCAAGCACAAGAAAATGAGATCCAGGCGTATATCGTAATTCAAAGCCAGCGCTGAAGAGAAAGTTCTCAAAAAACTGCTAGAGAAAAAAAGAAATGTTATAATCAGAAGAAGAAAAACAAGATGACATTTCTCACTGGGGACCATGCAGACACAAAAACCATGAAACGGTATCCTCAGAGTGTTGACAGAAAGCTGTCAATCTAGGATCCAGTAGTTAGAGGAGCAGCTTTTTAAGACGAAGGCAAAATACATCATTTTCAGACATTCGAAGGCTGAAAGAAATCACCAGGAGACCTGCTGTACAAGAAGCATTAAACGATACTCATCTAGCAAAAGGGAAATCAGAGCACATGGAAATCTGAATACACACAAAGAAGTGAAGACCTCTGTCCTTCACTGTCTCCCTGAGTTTGCTCAAACTCATGTCCATGGAGTCAGTGATGCCATCCAACCGTCATCCTCTTGACGTGTGAATGTAAAACGCACGACATTACCATAAAGGCTGAGAGGAGAATATTACATACTATTATACTTACACCAGAAACGGCGTACTACTTGAAGTCTGTGATCATTTTAAAAATGTATAATACAAACCCCAAAGTAACACTAACAAAACAGAATTAAGGCAATACTTTTTTTCTCTAGCAGTTTTTTTTAGAATTTTCTCTTCAGCACTGGCTTTGAATTACAATACATGCCTCTGTCTCCTCGAGTGCAAGACGGGGCGGTGGGGGGAGCAGTGAGGAGCCAGGCTCTTCCTCTTCTGGGATGGAGGGACTGGTCAAGAGTGGGCTGGAAGTACTGACGATACTTCTCAGACTGAGCCCCGCTCAGGCGTGTGGGATCCGTGCCCGCTTCTGGCAAGCTGGCAGACAGCTGCAGAAGCCTTCGTCCCTCCGGCCTCCGCTTCTTGGGTCGTGCCAGCGTGTTGAGAGCATCAAGAGGAAAGAACGAAAACACGCCTGTCCTCTGCAGGACGGAGGTGACCAACGCGCGGGAACTTCTGTCCTGGAAGGAAAGACGTGTGAGCCCAGACAGAATGCTTTAATTAAAAACCCTTCCTCCTCGGAAGAAAAGCTGCGACAAACCTAGAGAGCGTATTTAAAAAGCAGAGACGTCGCTTTGCTGACCAAGGTCTGTAGAGTCAAAGTTAGGGTTTTCCCAGTGGTCGTGTACAGATGTGAGAGTTGGACCATAGAGCAGGCTTTGCGCCGAAGAATTGATGCTTTTGAACTGTGGTGTTGGAGAAGACTCTTGAGAGTCCCTTGGATAGCAAAGAGATCAAACCAGTCAATTCTAAAGGAAATCAACCCTGACTATTCATTGGAAGGACTGATGTTGAAGCTGAAACTCCAATACTTTGGCCACCTGATGCGAAGAGCCAATTCACTGGAAAAGACCCGATGCTGGGAAAGACTGAGTGCGGGACAGTCTGTGTGGAATTGATATCGCGCTTGTGCGTGCTCAGCGGCTCAGCTGTGTCCAGCTCTTTGTGACCCCATGGACTGTAGCCCGCTAGGCTTCTGTGCACGGGATTCTCTAGGCAAGAATGCTGGAGTGGGATGCTATTTTCTCCTCCAGGGGATCTTCCTGACCCAGGGATTGACTCTTGCATCGCAGGCGGATTCTTTACCATTGAGCCACCTGGGAAGCATTCCCAAAGAATTGATCATTGATATTATCTCTTCCTTAAATATTTGGCACATTTCCTCAGGGAAGGCTCACAAGCCTGACGTTTTCTTTGTGGGAAGGTTTTCAACTACAATTCCAATTTAAGAGAAGTAGGGATATTCGGGTTAGCTGTTACTTCTCAGAGGGAGTTTTTGCATTTTCGATCTTCCAAGGAATTAGTCCATTTCATCTGAGCTGTGGAATTTGACATGAAGGTGTTCATAACTTTCTCTTTTATTCTGGCTGTACCGAGAGGCTTGCAAGATCTTGTCCCCTGACCAGGGATTGAACCCTGGCTCACAGCAGTCAAAGTGCTGAGTCCTAACCACTGGACCGCCAGGGGATTCTTCTAGATTCTTCAGTGATATCTTCTTGTCCAAGATTGATATAGCTGAGACCATTGACCCAAGACCTTTCTTTTTTCCTAATATAGGTGTTAAGTGCTGTCTATTTTTTAAAAAAATCACTAACCTGCTTTGTTCCTGTGAACTTGCCTGCTGGACATTTCACATGCACGGAATCATATTTTGTGTCCTCTTTCACTTACCTTGCCTTCAAAATTCATCCATGGTATAGCATGTGTCAGTAATTCATTTTTTTTTAAGGCTAAATGATACTCTGTTGTATGGATAGGCCACTTTTGCTTATCCATACACACATCAGCAGGTTAGTGATTTTTTTTAAATAGACAGCAAGCCTCTCGGTACAGCCAGAATAAAAGAGAAAGTTATGAACACCTTCATGTCAAATTCCACAGCTCAGATGAAATGGACTAATTCCTTGGAAGATCGAAAATGCAAAAACTCCCTCTGAGAAGTAACAGCTAACCCGAATATCCCTACTTCTCTTAAATTGGAATTGTAGTTGAAAACCTTCCCACAAAGAAAACGTCAGGCTTGTGAGCCTTCCCTGAGGAAATGTGCCAAATATTTAAGGAAGAGATAATATCAATGATCAATTCTTTGGGAATGCTTCCCAGGTGGCTCAATGGTAAAGAATCCGCCTGCGATGCAAGAGTCAATCCCTGGGTCAGGAAGATCCCCTGGAGGAGAAAATAGCATCCCACTCCAGCATTCTTGCCTAGAGAATCCCGTGCACAGAAGCCTGGCGGGCTACAGTCCATGGGGTCACAAAGAGCTGGACACAGCTGAGCCGCTGAGCACGCACAAGCGCGATATCAATTCCACACAGACTGTCCCGCACTCAGTCTTTCCCAGCATCGGGTCTTTTCCAGTGAATTGGCTCTTCGCATCAGGTGGCCAAAGTATTGGAGTTTCAGCTTCAACATCAGTCCTTCCAATGAATAGTCAGGGTTGATTTCCTTTAGAATTGACTGGTTTGATCTCTTTGCTATCCAAGGGACTCTCAAGAGTCTTCTCCAACACCACAGTTCAAAAGCATCAATTCTTCGGCGCTCAGCCTGCTCTATGGTCCAACTCTCACATCTGTACACGACCACTGGGAAAACCCTAACTTTGACTCTACAGACCATGGTCAGCAAAGCGACGTCTCTGCTTTTTAAATACGCTCTCTAGGTTTGTCGCAGCTTTTCTTCCAAGGAGGAAGGGTTTTTAATTAAAACATTCTGTCTGGGCTCACACGTCCTTCCTTCCAGGACAGAAGTTCCCGCGCGTTGGTCACCTCCATCCTGCAGAGGACAGGCGTGTTTTCGTTCTTTCCTCTTGATGCTCTCAACACGCTGGCACGACCCAAGAAGCGGAGGCCGGAGGGACGAAGGCTTCTGCAGCTGTCTGCCAGCTTGCCAGAAGCGGGCACGGATCCCACATGCCTGAGCGGGGCTCAGTCTGAGAAGTATCATCAGTACTTCCAGCCCACTCTTGACCAGTCCCTCCATCCCAGAAGAGGAAGAGCCTGGCTCCTTAGTGCTCCCCCCACCGCCCCGTCTTGCACTCGAGGAGACAGAGGCCCAGGGAGATCCCAGCTGGCCTTGCGGCAGCAGGGCCGTCATGATGGCCGAATGGCCTCTGGCTTGCTGGGGCGCCCCTGGCGGGAATTTGGGTGACTCGGCCCCCGATGGCTGGGAGACAGGCAGCACCCCAGACTGAAGCCAGCTGCCTGGCTCACCTCCTGGCTCCTCCCCGTTCCTAGCCCTTTGACCTCAGACAGGTCTCTCAACCTCTTGCTGACTCAGTTCGCTCACCTCCTGCAGATGCAGAGAGAACTGAAGTGGTGTAAAGCCATCGGAACAGTGCTTGGCCCCAGCCAAGGCTGCAGAGCGCTCTTAAATAAATAGATGGCGTCAGCCCTGCCTTGTCCTGGGGCCTGGGCTCTTGCCATTCCCACCCAGAGAGCCCTGGGTGGAGGCCCGCTGACGCTGCAGAGCCTCTGCCCGGTGCCCCCCATGCGGCAGGCCCTTTCCAAGCCTTGTCAGCCTCGTGCCAGCGGGACAAGGGGCGGCTCGGTGAGCCTTGTTCCCAAGATGAGGGGCCGGGCCCTGAGAGGACCGCACCGTCCACGGGTGACGGGCGGGACCAGGCCAGGTCTGTCCGCCTCCGAGACTGGGCCTAGGAGCGGACCGGCCCCAGCCAGGCCCCCCTGGTGTCTCCTCCGCCTGCAGCCGGCTTCCTGGGTGTCCCTGCCCACAGAGGAAGCCTCTCTGGGGTTCGCAAGGGCCCCTCAAAGGGGCTCTGGACACCTGCATGGGAACAGGGCAGACTGGCTCAGAGCCGCTTCACACCCCTGCCTGGCCAGGGGCATCGCAGGCATCCATCTGAGAGGCCGGGAGATTGAGACCAGCTGCCACCGCCTGCATCCAGCCAGAGCTCAGCCAGCAACACCGGCCACGGTCCTCACAGCATCCCGGTGAGACGCCCTGCACGCGGTCGCAGTCGTCAGGCCCAGGTCTGGCAGACGCGGGCCTGGGGTGGGCAGGGAGGAGGGGTGGGGGGAGGCCGCAGACTCACAGCCTGGAGTCGCAGGATGCAGCTCAGCAGCTCGCTCGGCCCGGGCCGGCCTGTTCATCCTCCAGTTCCCTGGGGCCCGAGCCCACTGTCCCAGAGTGGGGGTCACTGGGCAGGTCCACGTCGTTAAAGCAAGGAGGCTGGGGAAGGGCGAGGACCCCACAGCAGAGAGCATAGAGCTGCACAGAGGGGAGCAGAGCTGGGCTGAACGGGTCCGCTCACGCCTTCCAGCCCCTCTGGGTAGGGCTCCCCCAGGCGCAGGGAGGCAGGGGCCTAACCTCACCCCCTCCTACCCTCCCAGGCCTGACGCCGCCCTTCTGGCCCAAGATGCTGCCGGGCATCCGGCCGCCTACAGACGAGTGTCACAGTGCCAGCTCGCAGTCCGTTGAGGGCCGGAGCTCTAGGGAGGGTTCACTGGGGCGCTCCGCGAGGCGGGGGAGCCCGCCGCCCCTGGCGCTGGCCTGCAGGGGCGCCCTGGGCCAGGCACAGGGACACCGTTCGACTAGCTTGGCGTCCCTGCCCAGCTCCCAGTGGGGCTGAGCTCCAGCCCCCCACGCAGGCCTGGGCGGGCAGGGAGGCGCCTGGTCTGCAGCCCGCCCGTGGGTCCTGCTTCCCCCAGGCCTCCTGCTGCCAGCTGTGCCCACCCCCCACCCCCGCATGCGCCCCTGGGTTTCCCCACGGGGGAGGACTCCGCATGGGGGCCCCCAGGGCCTGCAGAGAACACAGGGCTCTTTGTCTCTGACTGCCGTCTCTCCTCCCCTGCCCTGTGGAGCCACCCACTCACCAAGTACAGGAGGCCTGGAGGGTGGGTACCAGAGCTGGTGGGCAGCAGTTCGCCCCACGGGAGACAGGCCTCGCCCCATCGGCACAGTCATGTGCCTGGCCCAGGGAATCCCGGTTGAGGGGGTGTTCAGCAGCCTGGGCTCAGGCAGGAGCTCTGCCCCGCTCTGGGTCCCGTCCTCCAGGTGCCCAGGCCCTGCCCGGACCTGAGGGCCGGTCCCCGGAGGTCCCCTCCAAGTCCCCGCCCACAGACGGACCTCCCGCTTCTCCGGCCTCCCAGGGGACGCTGTCCAGGGAGCACCCAGGGGAGGTCAGAGTGAGTCTGGTCCCTCCCTTTTGCAGGCCCCCACTTCTCCTCACCCCAGGGGCCGGGCTGGTGCCCAGTGGCCCCCGAGGCCCACGGTGCAGAAAGGCTGAGGTGGAGAGAATGTGGCCCTTTATACGTGCCGGCCCCCCTCCTCCTCCGCACACTGGCTCCCGGGGGACCTCCGCCCCCATCACCCCATCCGCCCACGAGCTCTGGAGGCAGGAGCCAGGCGGCCGGCGGGTCACCCGGTGCAGCAGGCCTGGGGCGTGGGCCCCACAGCCACAGAGCCCCAGGGGGATGCCAGGGCCGGGGCCCCGGGTCCGGGCCCTCGTGGATGGTGGGCGGCAAGGGGTGCTGGCTCATAGGCTGGGCAGCAGCGGGCACAGCAGCCTGTCGCTGAACCCTGTGAAGCTTAGGGCCAGCCCTGCCAGCCCAAGTAGCGCGTGACGGGCTGCGGGTCCCGGGCCAACGGGGGTTCCCGACAGGTCCACGGCCTCACCTGCCGGCAGAGTCGTCCGGAGGCTGCGGGAGAGTCACGGGTGGGGAGGGACTGACAAGGGCCCCGCCGCCACCACCACCCTGGCCACAGGCGGCGACCCCCAGTCAGGGCGGCCCAGGCCCCTGCGCACGGCCACTTCCTGAGCGAGTGGCCACGGGCAATGCTGGCAAGAGCTCTG
Organism: Bos indicus; assembly: GCF_029378745.1. Taxonomy (NCBI): domain Eukaryota; kingdom Metazoa; phylum Chordata; class Mammalia; order Artiodactyla; family Bovidae; genus Bos; species Bos indicus. The sequence continues at coordinate 71,398,135 of NC_091776.1, read as the reverse complement.
AGCCTCAGTTTCCCCCTTGGTTAAGAGGCAGCCTGGTTGTGAGGATTCGATGCACCTGTGCTCATCAAGGCCGTTCTAAAAACCCGCTGTTTGCAGCCTCCCCACACCTGTCACGATGGTTGTCTCTTGATTTTTACGCCAACCCAGTGGGGTGGCATTGCTTATCCCGTGGTGCTGGGGGCGGGGGTGACCCGACTCCTCCACGGCCACATGGCACTAAGGGACAGCCAGGTCTCCAAATCAGGGTGCTGGACCCGAGCCCACCCGTCAGTGTTTCCACGTGCCTCCTCAAAGGTCACTGACCGTTTTGGAAGGATGGATGCTCCTATGAGGGTGACTGGTGTCCCCCACCCCGAGGCTTGGAGGCCAGAGAGGGAACAGACCCAGGCTAAGCAAGAGGGCCGTGTTGGGGAACGTGGGCTGGGACCTGCCCTGTGGGAGGCTCCCTGCGTCATAAGCTGGAACTCGAGACGGAGGAGGGTCCCCCACCCCGCAGAACCCTGTGGTTCTGTCATTTGAGCCCGGGGCTGGCTGCCTGGGGGCCTAGAGTGGTGGGAGCACCTCCAGGGCCCCCGCCTGCCAAGGCAAGGAACAGCCCCCACAGGCCCCAGACCGAGCGTGGGCCCTCAGGCCTGAGGCCAAGGAGGCGCTCCAGGGCCTGGGGGCCAGTGGCCTGTTGCCAGAATGAGTCTGCGCACGAGGCCGCGGTGGGCTGACTGAGGGGGACCCCGCAGCAGCGCGGGCCGCTGGGCTGGCCGTGGAGCCCCCGCTCAGGCCGGGGGTTCCCAGAGGACGGTGTGGCCCTGGGCACGACACGCCTGCCCCAGCCTCAGTTTCCTTCCTGGTGACAGGACCTGGGTGCCGCCTGCCTCCCAGGCTGCCGCGGGGACTCAGCTGACCGCCACTGAGGTCATGTTGGTCCAGGGGGCCGGGCCCTGGGCCAGGCGTGGGGACGGCAGCTCCCACGGAGAGGAGCCGGGCCGGGGGGGTGCCTTGGGCTGGGGGGCCGCGTGCCTGCCCCTTCTCCAGCCCTGAGCCTCCCTCCAGGGCGGGTGGGCCCCCCGCGGCCACCTGTCATGAGGGCCGAGGCCGTAGACAGCTGCTGGCAGGTCCTGCCCGGAGGACTCCGAGCTCCAGGTGCTGCGGGGGGCAGTGTGGTCAGGGAGGCTGGCCTCGGGGGCCCGAGCGTGGGCATGCGCACAGCCGGCCGGCCGACCTCGGGCCGCCCACTGGCTGACCCCCCCCACCCCCCGCCGCAGCCTGGCTCGCAGCCAGGAGAGGCTGCCCGCTGGGAGCTGGACAGGCTGGTCCGAGGCCCGCGGGGCCCGGCGGGAGGAGGCCCAGACAATGGGCCCTTGTTCCCGGTCCTCAGGCCCCGGGCCAGAGCCTCGGGCGACCCGCCGGCTCCCCGCGCGCCCTCAGCGCCCCCCGGGACCAGGCCCCTCCAGGGAGCCCCGCTGCCCCCACGCCGCCCCAGGAAACAGGAGCCAGCCAGGTCAGCACGCCCTCCCCCCTCTCCCCGTCCAGCGGGCCGGCGCCCGTGGACTGGGTCTGGGCTGCCGGGGGAGGGTGGCTGTTTGACGGCGCCCCCCGCCCCCATCCTGGCCCCCTCTCTCTCTCGCTCCTAAGCCGGCCCTCGCAGAGGCCCAGCTGGGCAGGATGTGGGGCGGCCTGCTTTCCGCAGAGCCGGCACCCAGCCCACTCCGCCACCCAGCACATTCTTTCATCCAGGCTCTGCGGGCAGCGTGCGTGCACAGTGGCAGCAAGCCCGGGGTCCCCGCAACGGCTCCAGGCCAGCCTCAGGGCGCCTGCGGCGACCGCTGCACCTGGACAGGGCCGGCTCACAGCCGGCCGGGCCCGGGGGAGGGCGCCCCTGTCTCACGCCGGGGCTCACTGTGACAGGGGCTGCGGCAGCCTCAGGTTGTCAGGAGCAAGGCCCCTGCCAGCCTCACGGCGGGACGTCCGATGGGCCCGCGGGGTGGACGGCAGGTGGCAGGGGCCAGCCCAGCAGGAGGAGAGATCTGCTCCCGTAGTGCACTGCCCAGGGAGGCGGTGGGCTCCTGTCCACAGGGGTACATGTGGACCGGCTCTCCCAGCGCTGGGACTCAGTGGGTCTGTCAGGGTGTTCTGGATCCCGAGGGTTCCCCACGCGACCCCCTGCCTGGGTCCCAGGGCCGGGCCCACGGCTCAGGAAACGGGTCCAAATGACAGGTGACACCCCGGGGCGGGGTCAGCAGGGTTCCCATGGGCTGCAGCTGCAGGCCAGCCTCACACACGACGCCGGCACGGGGTCCCAGAGAGGGACGCTGACCCTCCTTCTGAGGCCACGCATGCAGCAGGCCAGGGGGGGCCCCCCGAGGGCAACTCCAGGCCCCCGTCCACCACGCTGCCCGGCCTGGGGCGTGGGCCTCACCGCCTCGGGGCACTGCAGGTCCCGGGCCAGGGGCCCAAGCAGGCCGTGGGCAGGCTGAGGAAGGCGGCGTTCCTGCAAAGCAGGCCAGTGAGCAGGGCCCCTTCTGGGCCCAAATCCTGCAGGCCGCTGAGAGTAGAGGGAACCAGGGCCGCGGCCTCCCTGCCCTGGACGCCCTCCCAACTGCTGCCCCCGCCCCAGGCTTGCAGGACGCCCTTCCCTGGGATTGGGCTTGTCTTTGGGGGGCTGCTCTGATGACCCCCCCAGTGCCCCCGCCCTCCAGCATTCCCTTCGGGTCCCCCCGCCTCTACCCACCTAGGCCGCAGTCCTGCGCAATGGCTGCCGTCCACACCCTTCCTGTCGGGGTGGCACTCCGCTCCTGTTCCCTCACTCAGTAGAGAACGCTGCCAGCCCCGTCTTCCCAGGCTCGCTGCAGAGCACAGGGACCACCCCGCTTGCACCCTCCACCCCCTGCCCAGCCCGCGCACCGCTCAAGCAGCCTCAGGCCTCGGCCCGACAGCCTCCTCCCAGGGGCCCTGGCCTCCCGCCCCTCCCAGCCAGAGCCAGCTCCACGACACCCCTGGGCTTGACCCCCTCGGTGGAGATCAAATGTCCTCACAGCCATGGGGTGGCAGAGACAGTCTGCAAGCCTCAGACTCTGGCCTCCACGGCCTCCCCCACCCACCAGCCCCCCTGTCCAGCCCCCGTCCAGCCTCCCAGCCTCATGCACATCCCCCTTCAGGTCCCTGGCCTGCCCTGTCCTTCCCGCCCCCCACCCCCTGGCTTCCTCCTGTTATCCCCTTGCACCCGGCGTGCTGTCTTTTAGGGGGTCCGTTTACAGGATGCGACAGGCACAACCAGGATGGGCCTCCAGACCTCAGGCGCCTCTGCCCACCCCAAGCCAGAAAGTAGCGTGCTCTGTGCGTAAAGCCCAGGAGGGCACAGGAAGCCAGGCCCCAGTGCCCGAGGGCCGAAACTGCAGAGGCCCTGTTGGCCATGGGACAGGGCAGGGCACCAACTCTGGGACACCCAGCTAAAATACCCAGCCAGTGCGCCTTGGGCTCTTTGCCAGACGGAGATCCGGGGCCCTGGCTGATGCATGCTGCTCTGCTTGCACTTCACACACGGTTCAAGTGGGAGATGCCAGCTAGGGAGGGTCCAGAAGAAGCCAGGGCTGACCCAGACCGGGTCCCAGGGACCCCAGCCTGCCTTCTGCAGGTGCGGACAGCTCCCCCGAAAGGGCCAGCCTCTAGCCTGCGGAGCCCAGAGGGGTGGGCTGCGGCCTCGGCTGGCCCCCAATTTGCTCTGCGGCCCTAGGCTCGCAGCTCTTCTCCAAGCCTCCGTCTTCCCGAGCATGTCCACCTGTGCACCAGGCCGATCTCAGCGCACGGGGCGGGGCGGGCGGTGGCGGCCGCAGGGCACGCGGCCTCGGCAGAGAGGGCAGCGGCTTGCTCGGTGGTGACTCCTGGGAGCCCGGGGCTGGGGGCTGGCGTCTGTGGAGCCAGGGCCCCGCCCACCCCGACCCAATGCTGGGAAGGCACAGGGGGTGCCAGCCGTGTGTCCTCAGTGGCCTGGGGCACTGCCCGCGAGGAGGCTGGGCCTTGTCTGGGCTGCTAGGGTGAGGCTGCTGCACCCGCTGACCAGCCGGGCAGCAGCTCAGCTCCCCCAGGTCCTGGCTGCAGGATCCAGGGCCCGGCCTCCCGTCTCCCCATTGCCCCCCAGGACAAGACCACTGGCCCCCAGCTGGCCTCCTTTCTTGGCAGGGTCTGAAGGCAGGCACCTAGCTCCAGGCTAGGAGCCACAGCCGACCTCAAACCCCTGAGATGAGCGGACGGTCCAGGGAGCCCCTCCCCAGCTGTAGCCCACTGCCCTCCGTCCTTGCCTCGCCCTGCGGCCTAGACAAGACCCCCATCGTCCCCTCCCCTGGGAACCGCCCGGCGCGCGCGCCCCCGCTCGGCACTGCCTCCCGGCCCCTCCCCGGCCTCCAGCCCCGGCCGGCCCGCTCCTTCTCTCGCCTGGCGCAGGAGGCGCCGCAGCTGCCGGGCGCGCTCGGGCCGCCACTCGCGGAGCGTGGACTGGATCTCGCGGAGCCCGCGCACCCAGCGCTCCCAAGGCGCGGGCCCGCACCCCGCCGCCGCCCCGGCCTCCAAGCCCGCGTCGGGCCCGGCCCGCCGGCCCAGCCGCGCCCCCATGGCCGCCGCGCGGCGGGCGTAGAGCGGGCGGGAGGCCCGGCGGCCCGGCGCCCCGCCCCGGCCCCGCCCCGGCCCTGCTCCTGCCCAGGGATGCGCCGCGTGCGGGGCGAGCGATCCGAGGCTGCGCGCCCTGGCCGGGCCGGAGCGGGGCGGGGGAAAGAGGAGGGCCCCTGCGGGGTTCCCGGAGATCCCACGCTCGGTTTAGGGGTGTCGCTGGAGGAGGCCGTCGGCCCGCGCTCGTCCTGGCTCGAGCTGTGTCGCCAGGGACTGGGGTCACCGGAGGGGGGTGGCGCTCGGCGCCTCCAAAGCCTCGGGCATCCGGGGCTGACCGTGGGTCGGTCGTTTTGGCGACGAAAGGAAGGAGACTGGACTGGGGGTCAGGGCGGGGTGGGGGGCGGCTTCAGGCGGTGCCGGTACCGGTTCTCAGAACCTCCCCCCAGCCCTCCGCCGCAGCGCCGCTATAGTACCTGACTTTTTCACCCTTCGCAGACTCTCCTGCCTTGACAAATATTTACCCTCCCTCCCTCCTTGGCTGGCGGCAGAGCTGGGCGAGCCAGGGGCCTTGGGGGTGCTGGTTGATCTCACCCCAGCTCTGGGCAGGCTGGCAGCACCTGCCTGCCTTCAGGCTCCCTCCCAGGCAGAAGCGGTGGAAGCGTCTGTGTGCGTGGTGGGGGCCGCTCGCTGGAGGGGTCTTCCCTGGGGGCCCGCTGCCCCTTATAGCTCCTCCCCCCAGCCCCTTCGCATCCCAGCGCAGGGGAATTTGGCTCCAGAGCCCCGACTCCCACAGCAGGGAGGGTGTGTGTCCAGCTTGGGAAGGGTGCCCAGGGCCCGTGATGGGGGAGGACCGGCCCACGGGGCGGGGCGGGGGGGAGGCAGACTTCAGCTCCTTCTGCAGGGCTAAGCACCGCTCCGCCCCCCGCAGGAGAAGGGCTGAGAGGACCGTGCTGGGCTCGTGGTCCTGAGGGCTGAGCCCCGGAGAGGAGGCAGGGGCCGGCCCCCCGCCCCCCCAGCCGCCGTTCCGCCACAGCCGCCGTCCCTCCCCCCGCGCTGGGCTTGTTCCTATCCTGGCCCCTTCTTTCCTGCCGTCAGACGGCTGGACCCAGACGCCCTCCCCCTGGCTCTGTAGCCGGCTTTGTCCCTGGGCCACCTTGGCACCACAGGGTTCCTCCTTGGCAAACCAGCAGGACGGCCGGCCTGCCCTCCTCCGGGGCCAAGTCGACGGCACACTGAAGTGACGTGGTGGGGGCCCGGGCCAGGGCCTTCAGCAGCGGCCCCGCGGCCCCGGGGGCCTCGCAGACCCCTTCCCAGAGCCGGAGGCCCGGTCAGCCACACACTTCACGCCGCACCCCATCCCAGGACCGGAGCCAGAGCTGGGCTGCCTCCCAGGTCCTGACCGTATCCTTCCAGAGGCTGAGCCAGGCCTGGACCCCGTCCCCCCCGGGGAGTGAGAAGGCCGAGGAGGGGGCGTGGGGTGGGCAGGGGAGGGCCAAGCCTGGATGTCGTGAAGGGGCAGCCAGACAGCGGTGGGGTAGGGGGTTACGGCCAGAGCTTGGAGTCCCATGGGAAGTGGAGAACTGCTCCCCAGCCCTGAGTCTCATCCCCGCCCCACCCTCTGTGTCCTTGGCTGAGAGATTCCTGGAGGGCGTTTTCTAGGAAAGGGGGGAGGGTGGCATCTGGGCTCAGATCCCTGGACGGGCCTCCCCCGGCCTCCCGTGGGGGTGGCCAGGTGGACTGTCCCAATCTGCGTTGGACAGAGGCTCCAGAGGCAGAGCTGTGCCCTCAGGGGTGGGGCACTGTCCCCCACAGGCTGGCTCTCGTATGTGCTTAACTAAAGCCTGCTGCTCCCTATGCGTGGAGTTGCCCTGGGCAGCTGAGCTGTGTTTGGGGAGACCCCGTGGGATGGGGTGGGAGCTATGGTGTTGCCCTCTGAGCCCCCAGGGCTGAGGTCAAGGTTCAGAAACTTGTACCCAGTGTCTCCGGCTCCCCAGCTGGCGCTAGTGGTAAAGAACCTGCCTGCCAACGCAGAAGACTGGGAGACTCGGGCTCGATCCCTGGGTCGGGAAGCTCCCCTGGAGAAGGAAATGGCACCCCACCCCTGTCTTCTGGCCTGGGAAATCCCATGGACAGGGGAACCTGGAGGGCTCCAGTCCACGGGGTCACAGGCGTCAGACAGGACTGAGCACAGCACCCAGCCTCGCGGGGCGGCCCTGCCGCCCCCGGGAGCCAGTGAGCTGGGAGGTTGAGGAGCTGGAGAGTCAGGCGGGCGGGTGATGCTGAGGACATCCTGGGCCCCGAGTGGGACCTGCCAGGAGACCAGGAGCCCCGACAGCTGGTGGCCCAGCTGCTATGACAGGAAACCAGGGTCTGGATGACCCAGCAGGTGTGGGGGGAGGGCTGGGGCAGCCCTGCGCTGGATGTGTCCCACCTTCGGGCCCCTTCCCTGCCCACCCAGCGTGTATGTCCAAGCCCAGGAGGAGGAAGGCCAGCCCGGGTACCTCAGCAAGCAGCCTGGCACCATGGAGCCTCCCGGCAGCCACCACAAAGAGGGACGAGGGAGCACTCACAGGAGGGAGGAAGCAGACGGACATTGCGGAGACCGTTTCCCCTGGAGCTGGCTCCAAGGGGTGGGTTGGGAGCTTCCTGCAGGGTCAGGGTGGCCTCAGGCCCCGGCTCCAAACCCCTGGACCTGCCCCTGTGGGGGAACAGAAACATGTAGTGCTGTGAGTTTTCTACGGCTCTCATGACACGGGAACTACAAACTTGGTGATAGTTTAAAACGACAGCAGTCGGAAACCGACCGAAGCACTGGCAGGGCTGTGCCCTCCAAGGTGCTTCAGAAGCCTCTTTCTCTGCCTGTTGCCAGCTTCTGGCGGTGGCCAGCGTCCTCACCTGCCTTGCCTTGCAGCGGCTTCCCGCCGGTCTCTGCCTCCCTGGTCCCGGGGCTCCTTCCCTGCGTCTGTGTCTCCTGGCTTTTCAGTTAGGCGTCTTTCGCTGTGCTGGTCTCTGTTGCTGTGCGTGGGCTTTCTCCAGGTGCAGAGAGCAGGGGCTACTCTCGAGCTGTGGTGCGCAGGCTCCTCACTGCGGTGACTTCTCTTGTTGCAGAGCACAGGCTCGAGAGCACAGGGTGGGCTGCTTCCTGGTGTGTGGGACCCTCCCGGTCAGGACCGGGACCCCTGTGTCCTGTGTTGGCATCTCCTTAGTCGCTCAGTCATGTCTGACTCTGCAACCCGTGGACTGTAATGCGCCAGGCTCCTCAGTCCACAGGATGCTTCTGGGAAGAATACTGAAGTGGGTTGCCACGCCCTCCTCCAGGGGATCTTCCCGACCAGGGATCGAACCCGCATCTTCTGTGTCTCCTGCATCGCAGGCAGATTCTTTACCCGCTGAGCCAGCGGGGAAGCCACATGACTCCCTTCTTACGGGACGCTGCTCACTGACTTAGGAGCCCGCCCCCACCCAGGATGACCTCACCATTACTGATGACTTCTGCAAAGAGCTCCTTTCCAGATGGGGTCCCGTTCAGAGCCCCCAGGTGGATGAGGATCTGGGGGGAGACTGTTCAACCCACTGTAGCAGCTTCTGCGAAACCATTTCCTCTTCTGGAAAATGGGGGAAAATAAGATACCCGCCTGGGAAAGGCGGAGGCTTAGATGCAGCAAGGAAGGCATCCAGCACACACTCACGGGTCAGCGTTGAGCACCTGTGGCTCTATCACGCTTCTGTGGCCCCGTGCCCAAGCCTCCCAGCCACCCGACAGCCATCACGTCCATTTAGCCATGGTCACTGGCCGCCATGGGCACCCCCGAGACAGATGCAGGAGGCCAACAGGAGAGCAGAGGTGGGGAGCTGTGACGGGGGTCCCGGGGCCCTGCGGGAGCCGGGGCAGCCCCCAACCAGGAGGCAGGGTAGGCTTCCAAGAGGAGGCAGCAGTGTTGAGGTTGGGCCTGAGGGAAGAAGAGTCCAGGCTGCGGGTGAACCGCTCGGAGGGGGGTCCAGCCCAGCCACAGGCGCTGACCTGGAGGGTAGCGTGCACCTCTGAAGGGTGTCCTAGTCGGGGAGGGATGTGATCTGAGCACCGGGGCTGCAGGGGGTGAGGAGAGGGGCGCCTGGGGATCTCTGGGTTTCCTGCCATGTGAGAAGGGGAGGCCGCGGTGGGAGGGGTGGCTGGGGTCAGGTGTGGCTGGGGGCAGCGGAGAGGGGGAGGGCTTGGGGCCACTGGACTGGGCAGCGAAGATGCCCAGGCCCCCTCCCTAGGGCAGGGCTCTGCCTACCATGGCCAGTGGAGGTCTGGGGAGGGTCGCCACTTAGCTCAGGTTCGGGCTTGTTGGTTGAAGCATCAGCCAACAGGGTGTTTCAGCAGGATGCAGCTAGAGAGAGGAACTGCGTCCAGGGCTGAGACGTAAAGGGGGTCAAAGAGAAGCTGAGGAAGGGGCCGGCGGGGAGAGCTTCCAGAAGCCCAGGCGGGCTGAGCCAGACATGCACAGAGGTGTCAGCATCGGTGAAACCGCACATCCACGTAGCCCCGTGCAGGGTCGCACCCGCCCCCCACCTGGAGATGCACCCGGGTGGGGGTTGGGGCTGGGGTGTGGACGGGACACCGCCTTCCTCCCCATCCCCTGGAGCTCCCAGACTCGCAGATAATTATGAGGTGATGCGATAAATGCTACCTGTGCAGGGAGCCGTGGGCAGGCAGGGGGCGGCGGCAGGCCCTGGGTGCGGCCGATCTCAGCGCATCTGCCCAGCAACTGTTTGAAGGATCCGTGCTCTCCAGACAGAAAACGGAGGGCAAGTTAGGAGAGGAGACTCCGCGCCGTCGGGCCTGGGGTTGAACGTGAACCCAGGCCCTGCACGTGCCCGTGCTCTTGGTCGTCCTGCCAAACCGCCTCTGAGCTTGGGAGCTGGACTCAGTCCGCCAGGTGCCACGCGGGCTCTGCAGCCCGAAGCTCCCGGTTGTTAACGAGTCGATCGCCCCGGAGGCCCACGCACCTGGCCAAGCGCCAGCCTCTGTCCTCACACTGAAGGCAGGTGCTGAGGTGGGAAGCCCCTACAAGGCCACTGGCGGGTGTCTGGGGGCAGCAGGGCCCTGCCCCTGTGTGCAGTTGGCCGGAGCTCCCCTCCCGCCACCAGTGAGCCACACCAGCCCCTGCGCCAAGCCCAGGATCTCCTCCCATCCCTTCGGTATGGCCTTCGTGGCTCTGAGAGGCAGTGGCTGAGTAGCCATAAGGTGGGGGGCCTCAGCGGGCAGGGTGTTAGGCCAGGCCCACCTGATGCAGGTGTAGAAGGCGTTCCAGGAAGGCAGCAGCTGGGGCTCGATGTTGGGAAGAGCAGGCAGCGACCCGCGTCCTCTGTCCTGAAAGGTAGTGAGTTCCCTGTCAGGGCAGGTATGCAAGCCAGACTTTCTCGGGTGATGGAGATGGAAGCTCAGAGGCCAAACACTTGGGACTGTGTGACCCTCAAGCTGGTGAAGACGGACTTCTGTTCAGCCAGCTGACCAGGGGTACACAACTTGCCCCTGACGACATCAGGCCTCCTGGCTCCCACGGCTTCCGAGGGTGGGTCGGGTGCGCCTTGCGTCTGGACCCCCCTGCCCGGCTCTCTCACTGTGACGGCATTAGGCGATGTTGTTTCTCCTTTTTTGTTTTGTTTCTGACCACGTCACCCTCCTTGCGGGATCTCAGTTCCTTGGCCGGGGGTTGAACCCCAACCATGAAAGCCCGGGGTCCTGACCACTGGGCTGCCAGGAACTCCCAGGAGGTTGTGTCTCTACCAGCTGGGGCCCACTTGGGGCCAGGCTTACCCGGCACTTCCGGGGGTTCAGGCCCAGCCGCTCCCCGAGGCCTGACAGCAGGGGGTGGGGGGGGTGCGCCCCAGGCGGAAGGAAGTGTTTTCAGGGCCTTCTCTGTTTCCTGGGTTGCTGTCCTGCCAGGTAGCTTTGGGCAAGTCCTTTTTCCTCTTAGGCTGCGGTTTCCTGGGCCAGGAGTGCCCTGCTCGCGCGCCCTCCCAGGGCGTTCGTTGTTGGGGTGGGTCGGGTGCCTGCCCCCCGCCCCTGCTCCGCCGGTGTCTCCAGTCTGGCCAGGCCCTGCAGGCTCTCCGGGATCATTAGCAGATGAAAGGCTCCGGGAGGGTGGGGCGGGGCCCGAGGCTGCCTTGGCAGCTGCCCCTGGCTGGAGGCTGGCCAGACCCAGGCAGCTCCTCTGGGAGCAAGGACACAGAGCCCAGCTCTCGGCCCCGCCCTCTGGCCGGCTCCTGGGGCGGCTGCGGGACTAGTGATCACCCACCAAGGTCTTAATGAGTGAAGCTGAAAGTCGCTCAGGCGTGGTCTACACAGTCCATGGAGTTCTCCAGGCCAGAACACTGGAGTGGGTAGCCTTTCCCTTCTCCAGGGGATCTTCCCAACCCCGGGATCGAACCCAGGTCTCCCCCATTGCAGGCGGATTCTTTCTTTACCAGCTGAGCTATCAGGGAAGCCCTTAATGAGTGAGCCAGGGTTAATGGGTTACCCAGCCCAGTGACACATTCATCGGCCTCCCCGGGCTCTCAAAGTCCAGACGCACTGGCCTGGCCTTCAGGGTCTGAGCTCAGCACCATCCCCTCCAGCTTTGATGCCTCGCGGCTCTGGAAGGGTCAGGAGGGTCAAAGGTCTTTCTTGTGCCTTCTCTGCTCCAGAGATGCCCCCCTACCCAGGGCCTGGCCTCCCCAGTCCAATCCCAGTGGTGCTAGACATCGCCCCCCCGCGACGGCCTGGGGTGTCCTGGGCTCCCCCTCCACGCAGAGCGTGCTACCCATCTTGCGTCCAGCTGGGGGCTCCTGGAGAGAAGAAATGGCATGGGCCAGAGGGGAGAGCGAGGGAACGAATGAATGATGGGTGCGTATGTACAGGCTGCAGGTGGCGTGTGGCCCTCAGAGGCTTGGGCAGGCTTGCACCTGCCGGCCTTGTGGGGGCAAGCACCCCACCCCATCCCGCTGGGCAGGGGTGTGAGCAGACCACCCCGTCATCCATCAACCCGCCTGCTCGCGACCCCAGAAAGTTGGGGGGCTGAGGAAAGGCTCCCCGGGTCATGTGACTCCCTTCTGTCCCTGTGACCAGGGTCCTTCGAGTGACAGCCTGTGGATGCCTGCGGCCCCGGGGCTGGGGGAAAGGGCATCCCGTGGCCAGAAGTAGGGGCCACCCCCCTGGATATCCTAAGGGGCCAGGAGAGACCCATTGCCTGACCTGCCCCTGCTGGAAGCCCGGCCTCATTCGGCTCCACAGAGGCCCTCAGAACTCAGGTCCTTTTATCCCGGGCTGGGGATCCACCGGGCTGGAAGAGGCTGGCCACTGTCCGGGTCACACGGCCCCCTGGGGCAGGACCCAGGGCTGCTCCTCCCCCCACCTTGAAGGGTGCCTGTGCCTTTAAAGCCTCCCCCACTCCGGCCCGCGGGGGGCGGGCGGGAGAAGAGGGGAGGAGCCGGCACGGGACTGAGCTCCTTGCCTAGTGCTGGAGCAGACCGGAGGACCAGCCTTGCAGCCAGGTGAGCTGGGGCAGGGCGGGGGTCCGGCTGTGCCCCGCTGCTGTGTGACCCCGAAGCCGTCGCTCACCCTCTCTGAGCTGCCGGGGCTGGGGCATGGGACCCCAGGGCAGCCCAGACCTGGGGCCTTTTCGGGGGTATCGGAGCGCTGGGTCCCAGCCCCAGCTCTGTTCTGTTCCAGCTGTGCTCTGAACAGGTCGCTCTTCCTCTCTGAGCCTCAGTTTATGCACCTGTGTAATGGGAGTGGGCAGCCCTTCAGGGTTATGGGGGCGGGGCTGGTGCGCCGGGTCACGCAGAGGGATAGCGCAGGGAGGTCGCGCAGAGGGGCAGAGCCTGAGGCCCTTGGCCTGACCGGGTCTGGCCTGGGAGCCTCTTGTCTGTCGTCCGGTAAGTGGTCTGAGGCCACCTGACCAGGCTTCCCGGCTGACCTGGCCACGGGTGTGGGGTGGGTGGAGGAGGCCGGGGGAATGGGCTTCTCGGATTGAGAGGGAGGGTGGCCCAGCGTGGAGAAACTGAGGCCTGGAAGGGTGGGGCAGTCTGGGCTCATGGTGAGGTCGCTGGGGGGGTCTGGAGTAGAGACGGCAGCGGTGGGGGCTGGGCGCCGTGCCCCCACCTTGGGCTCTGGGGGGCGGAGGGGCAGGCCAGTGGTGCAGGGGGGTGACTGCGCAGCCCCAGGGGGTGCCCACCCCCTGTGGTCCTCGCAGGCTCCGACAGCCGTCTGGACAGGCTTCCGGCCGAGAGGGGTCATCGGGTCTCGGCGGAAGGAGCCGTTTCTAATTCTCAACCCTGTTCCACCAGGGTGGGCGGCGCAGGGCACGGACCCCAGGTGCGGTCCGGGTGTGGTGCCGAGCTTCCTGCCCAAGACTGTGCTCTTGGACCCGGGGGACGCGACTCTTCACTGCCCGCCAGGTGGTAAGTGGGGCGCGGGGTGCCTACCTGCCCGTCCACGTGCCTGCGGGCCCGAGTCACCCCTGCCTGAGCCTCGGCTTCCGGCCGGCCTCTGAACGGCTCTGGGGCTCTGCCCAGTTTCACCCCTCTGATTCGGGCGGGAGGATTAGCGGAGAAACCCCAGGCTGTCGGCGTGCCTCATCTCTTCACGCTCTCACTGCGTGTCCTGGAACCTGCTCGCTCAGCCCAGATTCCTCATGGGCGTGAGTGTGTGCGCGCGTGCGTGCGTGTGTGTGTGTGTGTGTGTGTGCGCGCGTGCATTCGCTGGGAGCAGGTGGTGCATGGCAGACTCAGCATCTCTGGGTGCGTGAGACTTGCATACTCCTGGGGGCAGGGAGCTCACCACCTTATGTGCTTAACACAGGAGCCCTGGGGTCTGGGGGGGACCTCCAGCCCAGAGCCCCTGCAGTGGGGGTGGGGGCCAGCCTGGACGGAGCGTGACACACTCGACGTGGGAGGATGGGCTTTATTGTTCCGAACGTCTTGCCTCTGTTGACTCCGCCCGTGAGACGCCGTCCTCCCCGAGAACCTGCAGCTGCTGCTTGGCTCCTCCTGGGCCTCATGGCAGGCCCTCCAGCCGGTCCCAGCCCAGGGTCTTCCTGCTGGGGTCACCTGTAGGGTCTGGGTCCTCCTCTGTCCATTCATGCCTTTTTCTGACCTCCCTGCCACCCCAGGCAGGGAGGAAGCCACTGAGCAAGCTCAGGCAGGCGGGGCAGCGGCCTGTGGCTTCCTACCACAGAAGCCTCCCTGCCGACGGTCCGGTTGTGCAGCCGCTCAGGCAGGACCAAGTGCCCTGGTGTTGCTGGCTGGCAGCCAGCCCTTGGGGACGGGTCTTGAGCCTCGGTCCCTGGCTCCTGCCTCGTCCCATCTTCTCAATCACCCTGGTCTGCAGGGGACAGGATGACATCCAGGGAAAGAGCGGTCGGGGCATTCCCAGCCTGGGGTCGTGGTGGACAGCTCACGGGAGTGGAGAGCTCACAGCCCCCCCCCCGCCCCCCCGCGGAGCCCGCCCGAGGGCAGCAGTGTGTTCCGGCTGTGTGGCCCCGGGGGCGGCAGTGTCTGCTTGGCCTCTGTCTCCTCCACAAGGCCTCTGCGCAGCCCTGTGGGCTTTTTGCAGATTAGATAGTGCAGGTATGGGGCTGGGGGCTTCGGGGCAGCCTAGATACAGCGAGCCAGGCGCCAGGAGAGGGAGGCCTGACTCGGGAAGCGGCTGATCCTTGCCCATGGCAGATGAAGGCCAAAGCGAGGTGGGGCATCGTCCAAGATCCCCGGGGCAGGTCTGGAGCTGCTCCCGACTCCACTCCCGCGTGTCCGGGACACTCAGCCCCTCGGGGCAGGTACAGGGTGGCCAGGTGTGTGTGCCCTGCTGGTCTGTGCGGCCTTGGACCCGCTCTGGCCCTCTCTGGACCCTGCCTTCCCAGGCTGGGCAGCTGGTTCCTCGGGCCTGGGGCGCCACCATTATGGGATAGACGGTGGAAGCTTCTGGGCATGAAGCAGGAGGGAGGTGGTGCCCTCTCCGCCCAGCTGTGGGGTGTGGTGGGCCTCTCGGTCTGGGTTCTGCCCGGTGCCCGTACCACCCCAGCCCTGCTGCATGGCCTCAGGAACCGTCTCTGGGCCTGGCGTTCAGACACCCTGAGCCAGGACAGGGCGGGGCGGCGGGAGACCCACCCTGGGGCTCGCACAGAGGCCCACTGACACCATCCTGTGGGACAAGGATTGCCTTGCCTCTGTCAGGCGATGCTCCTTCCCCGTTGGGGCCACACCCCTCGCCTGCTGCCACCACCCAGGGGTCACTGCTGACAGCACCTGCCGCCTCCAGGGCCCTCCCAGGGCTGCGTGAACTTTAGCCTCCTGGTGATGGGTGGAGTCCCCGGGCTGCCGTGACAGGACCAGACACAGCCTCTGGCCGCCCTCCCTGCCATGTTCTGTCTTTGGGGATTGCCCACTCTCCACAGGGATTCAAAGTGCCCCCTGTCACGGCAGTCTGAGCCCGGCTTGGGAAAGCATTTCGGAAAGGAGTGAGTTTTTTGAGAATAAACAGCAGAGATAGTGCAAGTGTTAGTCGCAACTCTTAGTGACCCCACGGACTGTGGCCCGCCAGGCTCCTCTGTCCACGGGGATTCTCCAGGCAAGAACACTGGTGTGGGTTGCCATGCCTTCCTCCAGGGGATCTCCCCGACACAGGGGTTGAACTCAGGTCTCCTGCTGCAGCAGGCCTGATCACGGGTGGCTTGGCCTACAGCGGCGTGGAGCAGGACCTGGGTTCCCAAACAGAGGCTGAGCCCGTTCGCAGTGCTGAGACCACCAGATCCCAGCCACTAGACCAGCGGTCAGTGACAAGAGCCCTGGCCCTTCAGCTTTGCTGGAAAGAGTTTTCCACCAAGACGGAAAGCAGTGAAGCAAGTCAAGTGGTTACCAGGCAGAGAGTACAGTGCGCGTGGAAAGACACAGTGGGCTCGGAGGGAGAGACCCCAGGCTGCGTCCACCTGGCAGTTTAAATCACTCTATGGGGTGTTTCTTTCCGTTCCCCTCTAGCCAGGCCTTGCGATTTGCCTCCTGCACGGGTTTGGTATATCTCAGGACCCTGCCCTGTGTGTGCACGCATCTCAGCCAAAAGGGAGTCTACTGCGGGTAGAGCATCCTTGACGTGACTCCCCGTCGGCCTCCAAGGAGCCTTTTCTGTGCCTGTGTGGTCAGGGAGAAGAAATCTGTGATCCATGCAGGGTCCAGTCTCCTCCCTTAATTGTCCTGCTGTTCTTATCTTGGAGTTTCGGTTGAAAGACTGTGAATCTCTGCCGGCTTCATCCTGGTGCAGGGAGGGAGCATCTGACCTCCTGACAGCCTAGGGAGAACTGACGCTTTCCATGGGTTAGCAGAAAATATTTATAGCCTTGAGACAAAGAAAATTCCCGCTGGAAGGGTGGCATTAGGTGATTAGTTAGGGCGCTCTAGGGTGAGGACCGGGTGGGCATTTTTGCATCACTGGGGGTCAGGAAGCTGGCTGGTAAGGATCAGGGAGGCTTTTGACAATGGTCCCAGTGGGGCTCAGTCTGTCCCAGAAAAGACTTTCATTCTGGGCTCTGGGGCTGTGGCCTTGGGATAGGACTCCACGCCCTTGGGAGGGCCTCTGGCCCCCTGCGCCCCTCGCGAGACTAGGTGAGGGTTCCTCAGCCCTCCAGCTCCTAGCTCCCAGCTCCCAGCCCAGCTCTGGACCCCCTGAGGAGCCCTGCAGGGCCCGCGGGCGTGGCTCCAGGCGGCTCCTGGGGTGGGGGGCCTGGCCCATGCCTAGAGGGACTTTCCCAGGCAGACAAGTCGGCCTCCCCGGCCAGTGCCCCAGCCTGTCGCCCAGCTTCTTTTGAGAAGCAGTGGGGGTATCGTGGCCCCCCAGGCCTCGGGTAAGCCAGCTAGGGTCAGGAGGAGCCCGGCTGCTGCTGGAGGCCCAGCATCCCTTCTCTGGCCTCAGTTTCCCCTCCTGACACCGATTTGGGTGAGAGCCAGCCTGGTGGCAGGGGGGCGGGGGTGGGGGTGGGGCTTGGATGTGGTTTTGGCCAGTCCAAAAATGTGGGGGGCAGGGATGGGAGACCAAAGCCAGTCCCCCAGCAGGGTGTCTTCCTCTGGGCTTCCTGTGGGGGCTGGGCCAGGCCTCCCGCCTGCCCGGCCTGGGATGAGAGGAAGAGGGAGAGGGCCCACCGCTTCCGCATGCTCCGGAAGGCTAAGCCTTGCGGGTACCCCCGGCCCTCCGGGGAGCCCACTTGGGCCCTTGGCAGAAAGCTGGACAGAGGGGAGGCCAGACCTCAGGAGGCCTTGGCTGGCTTCTCCCCGGGGCCCGGGTGGGGAGAGGATGCAGAGTAGGACGAGGGTCTCAGCTGAGGGTCCCAAGCCCAGGAGAAATGCCCAGCATGCCCTCGAGGTGCCCAGCGTGGCCAGACCCAGTGAACAGGCCTGGGGCCCAGGACATGCCCTAGGGCTCTCCGGCCCGGCGGAGGGTGGAGGGCAGAGGGCACGGAACCATCCCAGGGTGGGCCCCTCTGAGTAGGAACCGGGCGAGGCAGAGGGGTCCCGGCCTGGGGTTTTCTGGCAGAACATCGCCCTTCGGGGGGGAACTGAATTTGGGAGAGAGGGCCTTCCCCCTCTGACACCCGTTGGGCTACACACCCCTCACCTGTCATCCTTGCCACTGGGACCCCATGGTCAATGGCTGTCCCTCCATGTCCAGCCTGGCAGGAAGTCACCAGAGAAGCCCACGGTGTCAGGGTGCGGTGAGGCCGACGGGCTCCCCCCCCCGCCCACAGGCCTCCAGCCTCCCCCAAGTGGAGCCAGTACGTAGCTGACGCTTGACACCTGGCTCAAGGGCACAGAATCTGCCTGCGGTGCAGGAGCACAGGGCTCATCCCTGGGTGCGGAAGACCCCCTGAAGCAGGGAAATGGCAACCCGCTCCAAAGCATCCTTGCCTGGAGAGCCCCGTGGACAGAGGAGCCCGGCGGGCTGCAGTCTGTGGGGTCACAGAGTCAGACACAGCTATGCAACTTACACATTCACACTTTCAACCCATTTCATCTCTCATTGCACTGGACGGACGGCCAGTGACTTTCCCAAGACCCCACGCAGGTGAGACGCGGCAGGCCGGCCTCGGACCCCACGTGGCCGACACAGTGGCCCTCACCCGTTGGTCACATGCCAGCTCCCTGTGACACACACACACACCCCATGCCTGGGAGAAAGGCCCTCGGAGGCGGAGTTCACACCAACGTGGGAGTGGCTGACAGCTTCCTCTTGGAGACACAAAAACTCCTCACATAGCTACCCAGAGGCTTCAGAGACACCCTCTCCATTTGCAGGAGGACGAACAGGCTGCGTGCTCTGGAAGTCTCCTTGGAGCAGGTTCTGTGGTCACGGGCTCCCACGGAGCGTGAAGGAGGCCCCAGCTATTTCTGCAGCCGGTCCAGCCCACACCGTCTCTGTGGCCCCCTCCTTGGGAGGCTCGGGCCGCCCACCCGCTGAAGAAGGTAGGCTCTGGCCCCGCGGCGGCCAGGAGACGTGGGTTCCCCGCTCCGGCTTTGAGCGCACTGGAGGCTGGCCCCACACTCTGCGGCCAGTCACCTGGGGCCCCAAGGACAGCGTTGGGAAGGAGTCAGGCCAGGCCTGTCCCTCCTGGGGTGACCTGAAGGCCACCGTGAGGGCTCGGCCACCATAAGGAGCCAGGCAGGTCTGGGGGGGCTCCCCTCCCGGGAAGGGTCCCTGCCAGAGGGGGCCCTAAGTCTGAGCAGGAGGATTTAGGGGGCAGAGATGGGCCAGGAGCTGCTGAGAGAGGGCGTGGCCTGAGCAAAGACAGAAGGAGGCCTGGCATGTCCTTCTGAGGCCGGACTGTGTGCCGTGCCCCGGGAGGCGAGGCTGTGTCCCCGGGTCCGGTCGGCGGTCGGCCCCCTGACCTGCCACCCCTGCGCCTCGCGCCTGCAGAGCATGAAGAAGCGGTCCATACTGCTGGCCTTGGGGGCCGTGGTCTTGATCCTCCTCATCATTGGGCTCTGCATCTGGCTGCCCGAGACCTCCAAGCCGCAGAGCCACGTGTACCCCAGGGCCGCCGTGGCCGCGGACGCCAAGCTCTGCTCAGAGATCGGCAGGTGAGTGGGGCCCCAGGCCCGGGCGACCGTCCCCGTCAGTGCCCCGGGGCATCACCCTCACCCCTCTGGGGCTCAATCCCTGCCCCCGCCGGCCCTGGTCATCAGGCTGCCTGGGCGAGCAGTGTTCGAGCACACGGGGCTGCCCCTCCCATCCGTGGACCTTCCCGGCAGCCTCCGGTCAGGGGTGAAGGGGACCCTGGAGCTGAGGGTAGAGTGTGGGGGTCTCCCAGTGACCGGCTGGACCCCTTTCTCAGTTCAAGGCTGTCTGCCTCTTCAGAGAAACTCTGCTGTTTGACGCTCCTTGTAGGCCCACAATTCACGCATACAAAAGTCAGGTCTCACACGGGAAAAAGATGATATTAATAAAAAAAAGTGACAAGTTTTCATTCTTTTCCGATTATCAAAGTCATGTCCATCTGTCGGCGTGAAAAGCCCGTTGGTTTTCAAATACGACAAATTTTTTGCGTTAAAAAGTAAAACCTGTGGGCTCCTCTCGGTCCACCCTGGGGCGGGGTGGCCCCTCCGAGCCGCTCACCCCTGCCCGTGCCACCGGCAGGGACGCGTTGCTGGATGGCGGCTCGGCGGTGGACGCAGCCATCGCGGCTCTGCTGTGCATGGGGCTCCTGAATGCCCACAGCATGGGCATCGGGGGCGGCCTGTTCCTCACCATCTACAACAGCACCACTCGTGAGTGCCCGGCGGGGTGGGCTCCAGGGCCGGGGAGGGGCCGGGGGCCGTGCAGCCCGCCCACCCGCCCTGCCATTCCAGGGAAGGCTGAGGTCATCAACGCCCGCGAGGTGGCCCCGCGGCTGGCCTCCGCCGGCATGTTCAACAGCTCGGAGCAGTCGGAGGAAGGTGAGAGCGGGCTCGGGGCGGATGCGGGGTCAGGATGAGCTACCTGCAGCTGGGGGTGGCCCTCCCGTCCCTTCAGGCCCACAGCATCCCCACCATGGAGGATCCAGCCCATCATCACAGACTAAAGGGCCTTTCTGCTCAGGCCCCTCCAGGGCCACAGGGAGCTAGAGAAACAGAATGATCCCTGTTGCAACTGCGTATGGATCAGGGCCAGCGCCCTGCTCAGTCATCTGCACCCACGGCGAGCCCCTTGAACCCTCCCTGCACACTTGGCAGGGGAGCTCGGTGCAGATTCCCATCGGATAGCTGGGGACGCTGAGGCCCACCCAGAGAGCCCATGTAGACTGACCAAGGCCACACACAGCTTTCCAGGTGGCTCAGTGGTAAAGAATCCGCCCCCAGTGTGGGAGACCCAGGTTCAATCCCTGGGTTGGGAAGACCCCCTGGAGAAGGGCATGGCAACCCACTTCAGTATTCTTGCCTGGAGAATCCCAGGGACAGAGGAGCCTGGTGGGCTACAGACCACAGGTCACAGAGTCAGACATGACTGAGTGCACGCGTGCACACACACACACACACACACACACACACGGTCACCCAGCTGGATGGTGGGAAAGCTGAGTTTGAACACACCTGTTGTGTTTTTAAAGAGCATCCAAGTCACTCATCGTTGTGGGGTCAGCTGTCTAGATTACGGCGGAGTTTCTTTTCCAACCTGCCCTTCAGCCCCAGAGTACACCCTGCAGGGACCCCGGTGGACTGTAAGACAAGGCTGGAGGGAGGAGGATGGAGATTAAAGGCCCGAGTGGGTCTGACCCCTCCTGCAGGCCTTGCTCCTTAGGGACCTAGAGGGCTCTGGGAGCAGCCCTTTGGGAATTCTCTTTCTTTCCAACACACAGTCTTTGAATTTTTACCCGCTGGGAAGCTCACCAGGTGTAGCCATGAAATCATTCAGGGTGTGAGACGGTAAGACTCTTACAGACTTGGCGTTTTGCATTCTTGAGACTCCTGCGTTTGACTCGGGCTTGTCGGGTGTTGGGGCTGTTCCCCAGCCAGTAGAAACAAAGGGAACAGGTGAAGGGCACCATCCAGAAGGAGCAGAGGGGAGATGGCACGGGTGTGCCCGGTGCCACCACACAGCCTGGAAGGCGGACGCGGGCAGGGTGAGAGGGCACGTGGGCTTACCAGGTGCAAAGGCCCGGAGGCTGGGGCTGGGGTGGGGGGTGGGCGTCTGGGGGGAGCAGGAGGACGCAGGGTCAAGTCATGTTGGACGTTGTGGTGGGTCATCGTGAAGACCCAGCCTTGTGTCTGAAGGAGGGGCAGGTGTTCCCTGCGTCGGAGGGCACTGGGGGCATCTGGCTCTTTTGTGACGGGACCCCTTGGGCTGCCAGTCAGGTGGCCCATTGGGAAGTCCCGCGATGGGCAGGGATGCTGAGGGCTGGTGCCCAGCACACTCAGAGGGCGGAGCCGTGGATCTGCTGATGGGTCTGCTCTGACACACAGCCAGGGGTCCCGGGGAGGACAGAGTGGCCCTCATGGAGACTGGCAAGGCTGCCAGTGAGTCCCCCTTGAGATCAGATACCCTCAGATCTGGCCATCAGGGGAGCAGCCTCGAGAGTTCAGCCTGGGGGCTGTCAGCACGTAACGGGGCGCAGTGGTAAAGAATCTGCCTGCCAGGGCCGGAGGTGCTAGAGACCTGGGTTCAATCCCGGGGTCAGGAAGATCCCTTGGAGGAGAAAATGGCAACCCACTCCAGTGTTCTTGCCTGGAGAGTCCCATGGACAGAGAAGCCTGGCAGCGGGCTGCAGTCCATGGGGTCCCAGGAGTCAGACACAACCTCATGTGCACACGCACTCTGGACCAGGCAGCCTGGTGTGCAGGAGGGCAGACAGAGGAGAGGCCGGGAGATGCAGAAGCAACCCGGGGAGAGGGGGATGGACCAGGTGAGATGGGAAAGGGGCCGGGCTCCCTGCTGAGAGGGCGGCCCAGGGCCTCACGGGCCTGAGGTCAGGCCCACACGTGAAGGGGAGGGACGTGTGCTGGCTGGCAGACCTTCCGGGAGGTGATGTGGTAACAACCCGGCCCTAGGAACCTCGTGCCCCACTTCAGGGTGGTAGAGGCCACTCGAGAGCCTGGGAGTGGCCGAAACGCGCCCCCCAGCCCCCCGCCCCGCATCTCGGGTGAAAGCAGGAAGGGGCCTGGGAGCTGGGCAGTGCTGAGGCTTTCTGTGTCAGGGCCGAGCCCTAGGGCACGCTGGCGGGCGGTGGGGCCTGGCGGGGAGCTGGGGTCCGGGGCTCTGTCTCCAGTGGCATCCTGGCTCCTCAAAGGACGGAGCTGGGAACCAAAACCCTCATGGTCAGATGGGGAAACTCAGGCCCAGAGAGGGCCTGGTGCAGGGGTCTGGGACAGAGGAAGAGGGGCTCTTGCTTTGGCACCAGCCTTGCGGGTGGTCTGCGGCTTCAACTGGGGGCCTTGGCGGGTTCCAAGGGAAGCCTTGAATCATACAGGGTGAAGGGGCTCGTGACCCCGGAGGCTCAGACAAAGAGGTGGTGAGGTACGGCTTCCGTATGCTCTCGCTGCTCAGCCATGCGCCTGGGCCAGGTTTTCAGACACGGGGCCGCTGCGGAGACAGACGTTAGGCCTGGGGGACAGCGGGACCCCCGCACGTGCCCCCAGCAGACACCCGGAGCAGAGTCACCTTCCTGCCTGCCAGGTCAGGTGTGTCAGTCACTCAGCTGCGTCCGACTGTTTAAGACCCCGTGGACTGTAGCCCTCCAGGCTCCTCTGTCCTCGGGATTCTCCAGGCAAGAATGCTGGAGTGGGTTGCCATTTCCTTCTCAGGGGGTCTTCCTGACCCAGGATTGAGTCCGGGTCTCCTGCCCTGCAGGCGGATTCTTTACCCTTTACCAGGCACAACCGCAAGCATGCATTCCTTCCTGAGCCTCCAGGTCCCACCCGGGACGTGCCTGGACCTTCCCGTGCGGACCACCGGCCGGTGCCTCTCCTTTCGCAGGCGGGCTGTCGGTGGCGGTTCCGGGCGAGCTCCGCGGCTACGAGCTGGCGCATCAGCGGCACGGGCGGCTGCCCTGGGCGCGCCTCTTCCAGCCCAGCATCGAGCTGGCCCGCCAGGGCTTCCCAGTGGGGAAGGCCTTGGCGGGAGCCCTGCAGAGGCAGCGGGAGACGGTGGAGCGGCACCCCGCGCTGTGGTACGCCTGTGTCCCCGCCGTGGGCGGCCACCCGGGGACCGGAGCCCTGACTGTCTGAGCCCGGGGCGGGGGTGGGTCCGGGCCCCAGCTGGGCTGGACACCGTGGGCAGGGGCGCCCGTCCCTTGGTCTCCTGTGGGGATGGGGGCTGGATGGCTGAGCCCGCCCCCACGCCTGCCTCACAAGAGCACCCCCGCCGCTCCAGCGAGGTGTTCTGCCGCGACGGGAAGGTGATGCGGGAGGGGGACCGCGTGACCATGCCGCGGCTGGCCGACACCTTGGAGACGCTGGCCTCGGAGGGCGCCCAGGCCTTCTACAACGGGAGCCTCACGGCCCAGATTGTCAAGGACATCCAGGAGGCCGGTGAGTGGGCGACACCGCAGGCCTGTGGCTGGAAGCTCCGCGCCAAGAACCTTGAGCCTGGGGTCCCCAGGTCCTGTCTGGGCGCTGGGCCCTTGGGGAGTGCCTGGTGGGGGCGGGTCACAAGTGTGTCTGCAGCATGGATTCACAGCTCCTGGTTAAGGCAACGCTGAGGGAATTCCTGCAGTCTAGGACAGGAAGCCCGGGGCTGCAGGCTTGGGGGCACTGAGGGGTGGGCAGGAATGCAGTTGGAGGCAGGAGCCAGGATTGGGGAAAGCACGCAGGTGCAAACCCCAGAGGACTTCCTGGAGGAGGTGGCGCCTGAGCCACAGGTGAGGTTGGACTTTGCAGGCAGAGAGAACAGTCTGAGGCTTGGAGAGAGGGGCTTTGATTCTCCAGGAGGATCACGGGGAAGGAGGGTGGGCTTGCTGAGAGGGGTGTGGGGGGTGCTGCATGCAGGGGACTTGTGGGCAGGTTCTGCTGGATTTAGGAGTCCCGGTTGCCTCTCTTTCCCGCCCCTGCCTCCCTAAGCTGTGTGCCAGGGAGGAGGGCGATTAGCGTATCGACCTTTACCACTGACGCCGGAAATTAGCCTAAAAATACTTCAAACACTTCATCTGTCTGGAGCCAGTTTCCCTGGAGAATTATTAAGGCCCTCCCTCCACCCACCCACTAGTCAGAGGAGGAGGAGGCTGATGGGAGACGGGGGACCTCTGGCCCCCTGAGAGGACACGTGTCGGACCCGGAGGCCAGAGGTGCAGCAGGTGGAGGACACTGGCCTGGGCCTGGCCCCGGGGAGGTGGCACAGTCGGGGAGCATGGGGGGGCGGTGGATGGGGCTCCCCACTTGATGGTCCCCTAGGAGTGTGTCTCATCCCCGGGCCCCCCGCTGCAGGGGGCATCGTGACGGCCGAGGACCTGAACAGCTACCGGGCGGAGCTGGTTGAGCAGCCGCTGAGCATCAGCCTCGGGGACGCCCAGCTCTACGTGCCCAGTGCCCCGCTCAGCGGGCCCGTGCTGGCCCTCATCATCAACATCCTCAAAGGTCAGCCGTGTCCCAGGCTGCGGGCTGGGCGGCCCGGGCCGGGGGCACGCCCGGTGGATCTGGGCGGTCATCCGCCACCCTGGGGCCTGGGTAACCCTGTGGCTGACGTGTGCTGCCCAGACACGGGGACCTTTGCTTCCTTCCCCCGCCTCCCAAGCAGGCACTGCCATCGGATAGTAAATGTTCCCCTTCTCAGGGTGAGCCGAGTGACTCAGGGAGGCCTCCCAGGGACCCCACTGTCCTGGCAAAGGGGACCCAGGACGCTGGGGTCACTGTGGCTCTGCCCGACCAGGGTACAACTTCTCCCGGGCGAGCGTGGAGATGCCTGAGCAGAAGGGCCTGACCTACCACCGCATCGTGGAGGCCTTCCGCTTTGCCTACGCCAAGAGGACCCTGCTTGGGGACCCCAAGTTTGTCAATGTGACTGAGGTAAGGGGGCAGGGGGCTCAGCCCCACTCTGGCTTATTCCTCGGTTTACAATGCCAAGTTTGGGCTCGGGGCCACCAGGTGCTGGGTGGACTGCTGACCGCGTGCTGGCCTCTGTGCCAGGGCGCTCTCACTGGGGGAGTGGGGGTGCTGGGGGCGGTCCTTAATGCCTGCCTCCTCCGCCACCCTCCGGCTTCGGGGCCTCAGCACGAGCCGTGTCCTTGGCCTGGAAGCCCCTGGAGCTGTCAGCGCCGAGGTGGGGGCCGAGCGCACAGGGGCGTCCCAGCCCACAGGGCTGATGACGAGGTTCGATCCAGGTGGGCAGAGGCCCTGGCCACACACGCTTCCGGTCACACCAGCTTCCCAGACCCCAGCACCCAACCTGCTCGCTCCCCAGGTGCCTCCCCTCCAACCCGGGCTCCTGGCTGGACACCCCACCCTCACCCCACCTCCAACCCCATCAGGGCGCTCATCCCCTACGCCTGGAGCCCTTCCCTCCACCCCCTCCAGGCCCTGACCATGCCTCCCCTCGGGCCCCTCCACTCTGGCCCCTCCACGGCATCCCACCCCCTTCACCAGCGCCTCCTCCCCTCAGCTGCTTCCTGTGCAAGGCTGTGGACACGCAGCGTTTCCTCCCCCTCCCGCCTCCAGCTCCCTCTGCTCTGCCTGCTTCTTCTCCTGTTAGGACGCCTGGGTCAGCCTTTCCCCGAGGGCCCCGTCCTTCTCGCCTCCAGTCTCTTAGCCTCGACGGACCCCCGCCCTGGGCTGTTGTCCTTTGGATTTTAAGGCCCGGGGCAGTCGGATTATAGGATGTCCCAGTCCCTGGTCCAGCTGCTCTCTTGGAAGTAGATTTGAACTTAACGGATTAGTCACTTAATCCGTGGGTGTTGCAAGAGCCCACGGCCTCTGCTCAGCCTCCAGGGCCCTGCCTTGCCTGTGAACTCCACAGGTCAGGGCAGCCCATCACACACCCGGGACAGGATCTTCAGGATCCAACAGGCGCGTGTCTCCAGTCAGGCTCCCACCGCCCCCCGGCCGCCCCTTCTGCACCCGCGCCTCCGTCTCCAGTCAGGCTCCCACCACCGGCCCAGTGGTGCTCCGCCCCCGCACACAGGGCCAGAGGGTTAACACCCGTCAGCTGGCCACTTCTCCGCCCCAAGTGCAGGAGGCTTTAAAGGCCTTTTAGGGCCTGTACGGACCTGTGGGGAGAAGGCAGTGGCACCCCACTCCAGTACTCTTGCCTGGAAAATCCCATGGACAGAAGAGCCTGGTGGGCTGCAGTCCATGGGGTCGCACAGAGTCGGACACGACTGAAGCGACTTAGCAGCAGCAGAAGCAAGGACCTGTGGGAGCAGCCCCTGCCAGCATCTTCAACCTCCTCTCTCCCTAACTCCTCTCCCTGTCTGCCCGTCACTCATAAGCCTGCTTCAGGGCCTTTGCATAACCAGTCAGGTGGCTTTCTTCAGATGTCACCTCCTCTGAGAAGCCCTCCCTGACCACTCTCACCCTTCCATCCCTCTCGCCCCTCCCCCTCCCTCCACTTGTTCTTTCTAGTACATCCCTGCCTGCCTTTGTCTTCCCTGCTGTGAGGGTGGGGACGGGCGTGTCTGTTCCCTGCTGGTCCCCCAGTGCTGGACACAACTTACAAGCTCTGTGAATGAGTGAATGAATGGTTGGGTGCAGCGACAGTCAGGGTTTGGAGGGCATTCAGAGTTGCTGGGCAGCAACAGAGACAGAGCCTGGGAAGAGGGGGTTTGGGCGGGCCACGTGAGACTCAGAGGGTTGTGGTTGGAGCCACGGTCGGGGGCTTCCTGAGAACCGCTCGCACAAGCCTGTGCCCCCTCCTCGCCTCCTTCACCTCCTCAGGGCAGCTCTGGGGTCTCGGCAGGTGGTCCGCAACATGACCTCCGAGTTCTTTGCCGCCCAGCTCTGGGCCCGGATCTCCGACAGCACCACTCACCCAGCCTCCTACTACGAGCCTGAGTTCTACACGCCAGACGGTGGGGGCACCGCCCACCTGTCGGTGGTCTCGGAGGACGGCAGCGCTGTGTCGGCCACCAGCACCATCAACCTCTAGTAGGGCTGCTGGGCGGCCGGGAGGGCCAGGAGCTGCCCGCGTATCTCAGGAATGGGGGGCTCCACGTTGGCAGAGTGCCTTTCCAGGGAGCATGTGTTGGTGGGCACGGGGCGGGCTGCCCTGCTCTGACCCTGCCGGCCGGCAGCTTCGGTTCCAAGGTGCGGTCACGGGTCAGCGGGATCCTGTTCAACGATGAGATGGATGACTTCAGCTCCCCCAACATCATCAACCAGTTCGGGGTGCCCCCCTCGCCAGCCAACTTCATCGCTCCAGGTGCGGGGCGCAGGGCCTGGGTGGGGAGCGGGCTGGTGTGCCCGCAGCCGCTGAGCCGGTGCTGTGGCCCCCTTCCCCCCACTGCTTCAGGCAAACAGCCGCTCTCGTCCATGTGCCCCGTGATCATCGTGGGCGACGACGGCCAGGTCCGCATGGTGGTGGGCGCCTCCGGGGGCACCCAGATCACCACGTCCACGGCGCTGGTACGTGCCCGCCCGCCGCCCTCGCCTGAGCGCCCAGCCCCTTGCCTACTGGGCCACGCTGACCCCATCCCCACACCCCTCAGGCCATCATCAACAGCCTGTGGTTCGGCTATGATGCCAAACAGGCGGTGGAGGAGCCCCGGCTGCACAATCAGCTTCTGCCCAACACCACGGTGCTGGAGAAAGGCATCGACCAGGTGGGGCTGGGGGAGTCCCGGTGGGGGCGGGGCGGGGGCGGGGAGACCAGCCGCGGTGGGGGTGGGGTGGGGAGGGGGAGGGGCACCGAGTCCCGGTGGGGGCGGGGCGGGGCGGGGGAGGGGCCGGGTCCCGGTGGGGTGGGGGCGGGGGAGGGGGACCTAGCCCCGGTGGGGCCCCGGGCCTGCGTCTCCTGATCACCGCAGAGCAGGCAGTGGCTGCTCCCCGCTGCCCGTGGCAGCTGGCCTTCATGCCCACCGCCCGGGTCTCCTCGACCCCCCGGCCCAGAGAGGCCCGGGCCACCCGCGCGGATGAGAGCCAGTCGGCCCCGCGGCCCCCGGCCTGCCCTTCCTGGCACCTCAGCCGGCAGCCGCGGCCCCGGGGTGTGTGAAGCCCCGCGGCCCGGGCCCCCCTGAGGCCGCGCCCCCTCCCGCCCGCAGGCGGTGGTCGCGGCCCTGAAGACCCGGCACCACGCCATCGAGGAGACGTCCACCTACATCGCCGTGGTCCAGGCCGTCGTGCGCACAGCCGGCGGCTGGGCGGCCGCCTCGGACTCCAGGAAAGGCGGGGAGCCCGCGGGCTACTGAGCGCTCCGGGGAGGAGAGGCCCGCCGGGGCGGGGGGCCGGGGGTGGGCCTTGGGGGGCTGGCTTCCCCTGGGAGCGGCGCAGCAGGGCAATAAATGCGGCGGCGGCGCCGGGCTCTGGGCTGTCCTGCCGGCCGGCTCCCGACTCCCTGGGCTTCAGCGCGCTGTGTGAGGTGGGGCCGCCGCGGGGAGGATGGAGACGGGACTCGGAGGCCTTGGCAGCGCGCGCGCTGGGCCCCGGGCGGGGGGGGAGGGGGGGGCTGCACCCCCGAGTCCCGGCATCGGGGTCGGGCCGCCCGGGACACGTCCCGGTGGCGGCCACCAGTGGGCGCGCGGCCCCCGGCGATTTGTCCGCTGGTTCCGGGAACCCGGAGACCTCCTCAGCTCGCCGATGCCCGTCCAGCAGGCCCTGAGGGGAAACCGAGCTCTGGGGGAGGTGGGGTTGGTTAAGAGGCTGGAGAAAAAGATGCTGGTCAGGGCCAGGCCCCGGGGGGGGCTTTCCAAGTGGAAACCCAGAGTGAGATCCAAGCTGCGATGCGCTCCAAGAAGAAGGCCCGGTTCTTCAGGATCAGTGAGCTAGAAGAGGTCCTCAGGTCCCTGAGGGTCAGGGCTTAGACTGTCGCCTGGGGTTAGGGCGGCTCTGGGTGGGGAGGGGGCACCTGGAGATGCCAGGCCCCCAGCCTCCTCCATGGGGCGGCCCCTCCCGCCGGCCCTCCGGGCCTCTTAACTCGTCCTTCACACAGAGTTGTGAGGTGGGAGGCGAGGTGCTCGGAAAGCACCTGGGGAGGTGGGCAGGGCAGAGGGAGGCCCAGTTTGACAGCCTGGTGAGCACCCCCTCCCCTGGGCAAGCACACGGCCAGGGGCGCCAGGTCTGGGCTCTCCTCAGGGAAGCAGGGAAATCCTAGTGGTTCCAAAGTGCCCTCCGGGAAGTGGGGCTTTGCTGGAAACCAGGGAGCAGCCATGGGGTCCTGGGAGCCCTGCATCTGAGAGATCCCCCGTTCCCAGGTCTGAGCCCTGGACCGCGCGTCCCTGGGGTCCTCGGGGAATGGGATGGAGGCTGAGCTGCTGGGGTGGGCATGTCTCTATTCCGCCCTTGTTTTAGCCCCAGAGGAGAGGCTACAGCTCCTTTGTAGGGGAGAAAACTGAGGCCTTGTTCCTGCGGAGGTGGGAGCTGGCCTGGAGCTCCCTGAGCCCCAGCAGGCGGGCAGGGCACCCCCAGTTCCCCAGGCGCTGTGGGGCCTGGCTGAGGGCCCCCTGGGGTCCTGGCTTCCCGTCTTTCTCCTGCCCCTCACCTCCTGGAGAGGAAGAAGAGGTCCCACGCTGACCCTGGCTCACCCCCTCGGTGCCTGCCGCCCTGGCCTCTCCGCGGGTGGGCTGGCCGCAGCCCAGGAATGCACTCTTGCTTCCTGGTTGAGCAATGTCACTGTGGTTTGGGGGTCCCTGGGGGGCAGCGGGAGGAGTCCGCAGCCCTTCCCACCCCACGAGGCAGCCTGCTGCCCCAGGAGTCCCTCTGGCTCAGGCTGGCAGGGGCTCTGGATGGGGCCTGGCAGACTGTGTGACTGTGTGGACATATCCCTCTCTCTGCCTCAGTTTCTCTGCTGTGCCTGGAGGGGTAAATAGACCAGGGGGCAGCAAAGCTCAGCTGGGAAGGAAGCCAGGGTACTTTGGGGGTGGGGAGGGCTGGAAGTCCAGCCCCCAGGCCCTGCACCCTCTGTGTCCTGATAAGCTGGTCAAGGGGGCACCTCAGGGTACCTGCTGTCCCAGCTGGGCACCCTGAGGCTTGGACGGGGCAGGGTGCGGGCTGGTGTCCCCAGGGGAGGAGGTGTGCTCAGTTCAGGAAGAGGGAGGTGGACACGCCGCCCCCAGGGGTAGGTAGAGACGCAGGTGCAAGGGAAGCCCCTCCCCAAGGCCTGGTGGCGTTTCCAGGACTGCAGGCCCCAGGGTGGACTGTCCGGTGGGCGCTGGACGCAGGCCCGTCTGCCTCCCCCGTGAAGACACCTCCCCTGAATAGACGGGGAAGCTGAACCCCCTCCTGGTCACCCCAGCCCCCTTCCTCAGCTTCGACTGAGCTGGGACTTGAACTCGGGTCCTGGGTGACCCTGCCTGGGTCCCCTGCAGCCCCAGGGTCCTCTGGATCTGGAGATGCTGAGGTGAGCAGCTGCTGGGGGGCGGGGGGCACGAATAGGGGGCAGGTTGGGGCTCTGTCCAGGCGCCCTGGCCCTCTGAGCCTGATCCAGGAAGGGTCCTCTACTGTCCTGGCTTTGCTGGGAGCCGGAGATCAGCCACGGGGTCCTGGGAGCCCTGCACCCCAACTCCTCCCGGGAGCCAAGTTGGCGCCAAGTCCTTGCACACACGGGCCGGCGTACCCCCTGGGCACTGGCAGCTGGCGGGAGGGGCAGCGGGTCGAATGGCAGACAGAGAGTTAACAGCAGCGCTGACTTCTCTCTGGAAGGAAAAACTCCCCACAAACGCCCTGCTGCCTGGCATCCTGCCAGGGCCAAGATAGAGGCTAAAACTGGAAGTCCCGGAGGGTGGCCAGCTCTGCCTCTGCAGCGGACGCTTGAGGACGGAGCAGCCCCGCAGCCAGCCGTCTGTCCACACACCCACTGTCCACCTGGCTGCCTGCTGCTCATCTGGAAACCTCTGTCTGTCCACCCATCCAACTCTGTCTGTCTGTCTGTCTGATCCTCCTCCGTCCCGCCGTCTGGCTGTCCGCCCATCTGTCTGTCTGTGGCCCCCGTCTGGTGGTCCACCTGTCCTGTCACCCGTGAGTCCATCTGCTCACCTTGTCCGTTCAGCTGCCCACCTCCCTGTGCACCTCCCTGTCCGCCAGCTGCGTGCCCACCTGCCTCCCCTCTCCCCTGGGCCTGTCAGAGCCATGGCCCAGGGCCGCGGGGCCGCGGTCAGCCTGGTCCTGCTGGCGCTGGTGCTGGCGCTGGCCATCATCGTGCCCACCGTGGTCGTCTCTCGGCACCGCGTCCACTGCGGCCCCCAGGCCTTTGCCCACGCCGCAGTCGCTGCGGACTCCAAAACCTGCTCGGACATTGGGCGGTGAGTAAGAGGTGGGTGGGAGCTGGGTGGGCCTTGGCGCCGGCCCCTCCCAGAGACTGTGTGACCAGCGGCGAGAGTGTGGAGAAGACACGTGTGTGTGTGTGTGTGCCGGCGTGTGGGGGCTGCGTGGGTTTGGGGGAAGAGGCCCCAGGGCCCTTGCACAGACCTGGTAGCAGATGTGCATGGGGGCAGACAGGGCCCAGGGTAACCACCGTCCGGGCAGAGCGGAGGTGGCGTGTGAGACTGGCCTGAACCTCAGGCTGGGAGGCCCAGAGGGACACTGCCACAGTGTTGCTGGTCTGGCCCTCACTGACCCCGATGATGGGCCCAGCGCCTTCAGGGAGGCCCTGACCGTTTTCCGAGGCTGGGTCTTCCCCGGGACGTGGGTGAGGAGGGCACAGGCTCCGTATGTGAGGACTGGCCGCCAGGGTGCACTCAGTGATGCCTGAGAGCAGGCTCCCCGTCCTGGCCCTGGGAAACCCGCCCCCGATGGCACTGTGTCCCCCCACGGCCTCCCCTCTGCATGTCAGGGCTCGGAGCCAGGCCAGCGGCTGGCAGAGTGACTGATGCTCGCTGGGCGGGGAGAGGGGGCTGTGGAGAGGGGCCCCAGCCGGCGTTTTCTGACTGACCAGACCTTCTTCCAGGAAGCCCAGCCCGTGGAGGCTTCCCACGAGGACACCCTTCCTGGCCCCTGCCCTGCTACCCAGCTGGGCTGCGGGAGCCCGGGCTAGCACCCGCCTCCCTGCTGGTTCCATCTGCTTCCCGGAATGTCTGCCTCAAGGGCCATGGTCAGGATCAGAAGCGCTTTGTGATCCGAAAGGGAGAGCGCTGGACTGAGGGGCATGGTGGCTGAGCCGCTGCCGCCAGGCACTGCTGGGCAGAGGGCGTCCGTGCCCCTACGTCCCACGGTCACCCCTCTTCCCAGCTCTCTCCCTCTTTCCATTCATTCTTTCCTCCCTTTGTCTGCCATCTGGCCCTGCCCCCTCCTGTCCTGGGCCCTCCCTCATGGCTCCCTCAAGGATGACAGGGACAAGTTGCAGGGTAGGCTGCTTGGTCTCTGGAGGGGGGTCCCAGGGGCCAGGAGGGGAATGACCCCCCCGAGAAGCGCTGTGCCACCCCCCCACCCTGAACCCATATTTGCAAAGATGCAAACAAGTTGGGCCCTGCTGGCTTAGCAGTAAAGGATCTGCCTGCAATACAGAAGACCCGGGTTCGATCCCTGGTTTGGGAAGATCCCCTGGAGGAGGAAATGGCAACCCACTCCAGTATTTACGCCTGGAAAATCCCAAGGACGGAGGAGCTTGGCGGGCTACAGTCTATGGGGTCACAAAGAGTGTCACATGACTGAGTGACTAAACAAAAACAAGTCAGGGGACTTCCCTGGTGGCCCGGTGGCTGAGGCTCTGTGCTCCCAGGGCAGGGGTCAGGGTTCGATCCCTGCTCAGGGAACTAGATCTCACAGGCCGCAACAAAGGTTCACATGTGACAACCGAGCAGCGTCCTGCTGTGCTGCAGTTAAGCCCCAGCAAATGAATACATGAGTAAAGAGGTCGGGCTTCAGCCTCAGAACCACTGAGAGGACGCGGCCCCCAGGGGCGGGGCCTGCCGGGAGGCCCGGCTCACCCTGCGCCCCCAAGCCTGTGCAGAGGGTCTGTGCTCTGCAGCCCCCACTGGCCAGGAAGCGGATGTGGTTTTCTTCCCAACTGATTTCTGTCCTTGTCAAGCTGTGACTCCACTTCCTGCTGCTGTTCTCAGAAGTCCGAGAGATGGGGGGGAGCCCGGAGCTGCCCCAGCTGCTGAAGGACGGGGCGACTCCTCCAGGGCCCTCCCCTCACTGTGCCGCCATTGCGGCTGCCTCCTGTCCCTTCTCCACTCACCACGTCTCCCTCCTTCCACCCTGCGAGCACTGGGTTCTCTGGGAGACCCTCTAGGGAGACCTGAGGGTCGGCGGCAACTCCTAGCTTTGTGACCACTTGGAAATGCCATGCAGGGTCCCCAGGGGAGGCATCATTGTTCCACTTCATGTCTGAGGAATCTAGGGAGGATGGGGTCTTCCCAAGGTCCCCACGTTCCACCCAGGAGCCCGGGCTGCAGAGAGGGGTGGAGGGCGCGGGCCCAGCCGCTGGGAGGACCAGGGAGGACAGCCGCAGGAGCACTTTGTAAACTGAGAAGAACCTTGTATGTGGCCAGGGGCAGTGTAAAGGACATCGCAATTTGCAACCTGTAGAGTGCAGTGAGTCTGCGAGCCGCTGGACCTGAGGGGGCAGCCTGGTGTGGTCTCTGAACTAACCTGGGGTGTGGTGGCAGTCGGCAGGCCACCCAGCTGTGCCCACTCCCCAGTGAAGGCTGGCAGAGCAAGTCCGGGTGTGGGGGGAAGGCAGGGGCCGAGGAGCCTGGCTGCTTAGTCAGCGCCCGGTCTCCCCAGAGCCATCCTCCAGCAGCGCGGCTCGCCCGTGGACGCTGCCATCGCGGCTCTGGTCTGCACCGGGGTCGTCAACCCCCAGAGCATGGGCCTGGGTGGAGGGGTCATCTTCACTATCTACAACGCCACCACAGGTGAGTCCTCTCGGGACCCCCCGTGGGGAGGATGGGCTCTGTCCGCCACGCCCCTTCAAGGCCTCGCCCCGCCCCTTACTGGATCTCGCCACGCCCACCCTGCTGAGCCCATTCCAGGAGTTAGCACAGAGGCCCAGAGCCCCACCTGGGCTGTCGTGGTGTGCGGCGAGGCCTGGCAGCCTCCGGGGTGCCCCTGACACCCTGAACGCCCTGCCCAACCCCAGGGAAGGTGGAAGTCATCAATGCCAGGGAGACGGTGCCCTCCAACCCCATCCCAGCTCTGCTGGACCAGTGCGAGCAGGCCCAGCCTCTGGGCATAGGTGAGACCCTGGAGAACCACCTCCCCCCACCTCTGCCCCACCCCACCAGGCCGCTGGCTTCAGTTCAGTTCAGCTCAGTCGTGTCCGACTCTTTGCGACCCCATGAATCGCAGCACATCAGGCCTCCCTGTCCATCACCAACTCCCAGAGTTCACTCAGACTCTTGTCCATCGAGTCAGTGATGCCATCCAGCCATCTCATCCTCTGTCGTCCCCTTCTCCTCCTGCCTCCAATCCCTCCCAGCATCAGAGTCTTTTCCAATGAGTCAACTCTTCGCATGAGGTGGCCAAAGTACTGGAGTTTCAAGCCACTGGGTTAGAACCTCACATCCCGAAGGGACAGGGCGCCTCTTGGACTGGCTGAGACACCCTGGCACTGGGGGGCGGCAGCTGGGGATGGGGAGCCCCTGTGGAGGTTCTAACCCCCAGGCTGGGGCTCTTTTCCTGGGGGAGGGCTCTCTGAGTTGGGAGGGGTGATCCAAGCAGTGACCACTTCAAAGGCCCCGGAGACTAAGGTGGAGATGCGTTCGTGGTCTGGGGCTGGTGGACTGGGGACTGTGGCCTGGGGTGGTGGGCGGGGTCGGTGGACTGGGCTGGTGGGCGGGGTTGGGGCCAGTTTTCCTGAGCCCCAGGGACCTGGTCATGGACTTTGTGCAGAAGTCCATGGGAGTCAAGGGGGTTCAAGTGGAGAGGAATGTGCTTCCATGTGAGCTACAGAAAGCTCACTCGGGCTGCCATGGCTGGGAGGGGGCTAGGCGGCCAGGAGTGGGGTGATGGAGAGCCCCTGGGCCCGAGGGCACAGGTCGCCCCGGGGGCAGGGGCTTGACACCCTGTGCCGTGCAGGTGCCCAGTGGATCGGGGTGCCCGGGGAGCTCCGGGGCTATGCTGAGGCCCACCGCCGCCACGGTCGCCTGCCCTGGGCACAGCTGTTCATGCCCACCATCGCGCTGCTCCGGGGGGGCTTCCGCGTGCCCACCATCCTCTCCAGCTTCCTGCACAGCCCGTTCCTGCGCCCCTCCCTTACGGAGTCGTCCCTGAGGTGAGCGCTGATGGAGGCCCAGGGCCCCTCCTCAGCCCCTTCTCCAGCTGGAGGGTCTACCCTGGAGGCGGGGTGGGGCGGGGGCCGTGGATGATGAGTGCGTCCTGGTCTCAGCTCACAGACCTCCGCCTCCACGTGGTAGCACCTCATTGGAGGGCTCCGGCCAGAGGGAGTTTCTGCCCACGTGATGGGGCTCCGGGGGCACAGATCTGGGCTCTGCACACCCCCTCGGCCCTCCTCCCCACTGTCCTGTCCTCTCTCCCACCCCTGCACTCTCCCTTCCCTCCTTCCCCTCTGCCCTTCCCCCTCTCATGCTCTGGGCCCACCCAGGCTGCCCACTGACCAGTCCTCCAGGAGGGCAGGACCTCAGGCCCTGGGTGGATGCAGGCCTGGCAGGGGTTGTGGCCTCCCTGGGACCCGGTGATAAGACGTGAAGGGTGTCAGCCCCACCCAGTCCTGGAGAACCTGCCCCCCCCACCCCCCCACCCCCGCCCCCATGTCCACCGCAGCCCCGCAGGACCGCAGACCAGGACTGCCTCCCGTAGGGTCGGAAGTGTGACCGCCCTCCAGGACCCGGCCCCCCCTGAGGCCGCCCCCCACCCCCCAGACAGCTCTTCTTCAATGGGACAGAACCCTTGAGGTCTCAGGACCCACTGCCGTGGCCCATGCTGGCTGCCACCCTGGAGACCGTGGCCACAGAAGGCGCGGAGGCCCTCTACACAGGGCGGCTGGGCCAGCTGCTGCTGGAGGACATCGCCAAGGAAGGTCAGCGTGCGAGGTCCCACTGCCCTGCCCGGCCAGAGAAAGCGGGGTCTGGGTGCTGGGGCTGAGGGAGGGCCAGCGGCTCCCAGGCTTCAAGAGGCTGTTCCTTAATCCTGCCTGCTGCTGGGCCCAGAGACCCTGCGGTCAACACCCCTGAGGCGCAGGGCCCCGTGGTTTCGGGCCTCAACACGGGAGCTATCGGTGGTCATGGGGGCTCCTGGCCTGGAGCTGGCCCCCCTCAGAGGCTAGTGCGCCTCCCCCATCTTCCCTGCTTGCTTTCCACCTGCCCATCTCCGGTCTGCCCACCCATCCCCCAGCCCCGAGCCACTGCCCACAGACCCAGCATTGCCACCCCCCCAACCCCCTCCCGGGGGTCTGGAAGGCTAGGGGGTGAGGGGAGCCCCGCTGTGTGACCCTGGGCCCCTGGCTGACACTGTGCCTCCATTTCCCTGTCTGTACACGGAGTCGTCCCCGCCTCGCCCAGGTAGCCGGCTGACCCGGCAGGACTTGGCATCCTTCCGGCCTGAGGTGGTGGATGCCCTCGCCGTGCCCCTGGGGGATTATACCCTGTATTCGCCGCCGCCGCCTGCTGGGGGCGCCATTCTCAGCTTCGTCCTCAACGTGCTCAAAGGTGAGGCCCCGCCCCGCAGGAGTCCGGGGCTGAGGGTCGGGCCCGGGGAGCGGTGTGCTCCAGAGCAGACCTGGGGGCGGCTAGGGCTCTGCAGGGGCGCCTGCCGTCATCTTCCTGCGGAGCCCCTCACCCCCACCCCGGGGGACCCCGACCCGGGGCAGAGGAGCAGGTGGTGAGCTGCCCGTCGAGTGTGTGCACCTAGGCCTGAGGCCCAGACTACAGCAGCCTGCAGGGTGGGGGGGAGGGGCCCTGGCGGGGGCCCCAGCCGTGTCCAGGGCTGGGACTGTCCGATGCTGACTACGTTCTCTGGGGCTGCCGTTAACAAATGATCACCCATCACCAAAACCTGCTGGCTTAGACCACGAGAAATTTATGCTCTGCTAGTTCTGGAGGCCAGAAATTCAGAATCAAGGTGTCCACAAGGCCACCTTCCCTCCAGGGCCGGTTGGCGGGGGGAGCATTTGTTTTCTGCCTCTTCTAGTTTCTGGGGGCTGCGTCCGGTCAGCATCTGCGACCACACGGCTTCCCTGTCCTGCGTGTCTGTTTTACACGGATGTCTTACATTTAGCGCCCACGGAATAACCCGCTCCTCCCAAGAGCCTTCAGCTACTGACACGATTGCTGCAGAAGGGGACACTCTTCTGTGGGGGGCAGTACTCACGGGTCCTGGGGGTTAGGACGCGGAGTCCGAGCCCACTGCACGACATGACCCCCACCTTCGCCCACCCCG
Organism: Bos indicus; assembly: GCF_029378745.1. NCBI lineage: Eukaryota > Metazoa > Chordata > Mammalia > Artiodactyla > Bovidae > Bos > Bos indicus. The sequence continues at coordinate 71,361,145 of NC_091776.1, read as the reverse complement.
TCCCCCAGGGTTCAACTTTACCGCCGAGTCGGTGGCGGGGCTGGAGGGGAGAGTGAACTTGTACCATCACCTCGTGGAGACGCTCAAGTTCGCTGGGGGGCAGAGGTGGCGGCTGTGGGACCCTCGAAGCCACCCAGAGGTCCAGGTAAGGTGTCCTGGGCTGGTGGGCAGCCCTGTCCCCGCCCCAGGGCTCAGAGTCAGGCCAGTGAGCGCCCTGCGCAGACCCCGAGCACCTGGCAGGTGAGGCCAGAGGGAGGTGAACACGGTTGGCTCTGGAACGGGAGGGCCTGGCAGTGGCCGGAGCAAGGAAGGTGTGGTCGGTCTGGGGACAGCAGGGAGCCGGGAGGGCCGCGTGGGCCCCTCCAGGCCACTCACGGACCCCCTCACCTGTCTGCCGTCCCCAGAACGCCTCCCAGGACCTGCTGGGGGAGGCCCTGGCCCAGCACATCCGCCAGCAGATGGACGACCGGGGAGACCACCCGCTCGACCACTACAGCCTGGCCGGGGCCTGGACCCACAGGATGGGCACGGCCCACGTATCCGTGCTGGGCGAGGACGGCAGCGCCGTGGCCGTCACCAGCACCATCAACACGCCGTGCGTGGGGCTCGGGGCAGGCGGGCGGGCGGGCCGCACTGGGTTCCCTGGGCCTGGCGCCCCGCCCCCACTTGCTGTGTCCGCGGGGTAGGTGGGGGGCGGTACCTCTCCTCCTGTCAAAGGCGTCCTGCGCCCGGGCATCTCTGGCTGACGGGTGCTCACCCGGTGTCTCAGAGCGGATGGGGAAGGCGCCTCACACCAGAAGCATGGTGCTGAGGAGGGCTGGGGCGGGGCTGGGGCGGGGCCGGGGCGGGGCCGGGGCGGGGCCAGGGAGTTACTCTGGGGGCGGGGCCAGGGGGCTCTGGGGCGGGGCCGGGGAGGGGAGCGCGGTCCCGGCGTGCTGGGGGCGGCCCCTGAAGCCAGGGGCTCCTGGACGGCTGTGTGAGTCAGCACCCCGCAGTCGGCGCCCAGCCCCGCCTCCGTCCGCAGCTTTGGAGCCATGGTGTACTCACCACGCACGGGCATCCTTCTCAACAACGAGCTTCTGGACCTGTGCTGGCGGCACTCACAGGGCTCTAGAGCCACCCCCTCGCCCGGTGAGCACAGGCCCCCCCCCCGCCCCAGCCCCGGGTGAGGGAAGGCGGGCCGGTCTGGCGTCGGTGGATCGTGCCTCGGTTGACGGAGACGGAGCGGGCGGCCCTGGGGGGCTGGCTGGGAAGCGAATCTGCCCTGACTCCTGTCTGGCCCCCAGTTCCAGGTGAGCGGCCCCCGTCGTCCATGGTCCCCTCCATCTTGGTCAGCACAGCCCGGGGGTCGAAGCTCGTGATCGGCGGGGCCGGCGGGGAACTCATTATCTCTGCGGTGGCTCAGGTGAGTCTGGGGACTCCCGGCTAGAACGCGCCCTCGCTGGGCGGCCCTGCTGTCCCCGGAGGGGTTGGGGAGGGTGGCTGGTACCCCCACTCCCCCGCCTTCCTCCCTGCGTCGTCCTCTTCCTTGCAGGCCATCATGAACAAGCTGTGGCTGGGCTTTGACCTGCAAGCCGCCATCAAGGCCCCCATCCTTCACGTGGACAGCAAGGGCCAGGTGGAGTTCGAGCCCAGCTTCAGCCAGGTGAGGCAGATGCCTCCATGCCTGCCTTCAGAGCCTGGGGGTGGGGACCTCAGCTCCTGTATGCCTTGGGCCAGGTCTCCATGCATCTCCAGGGTCTCTGTTAAGAGTCACAGACGGGCAAGCGTGGGGACCAGTCTGCCAGGCAGGGCACTTGGCCCCTCAGACACCAATACCTGGGCCCTGACGCACCGTCTCAGACCTGAGCCATGAGGGCCGTGCTCAGGGCACCTCACCCGCGAGGACCACTGGGGCCTGGGGCCTGCCTGTGTCCTGGACTCGTGGGTCTTCAGAAGCCTCCAGTGATTCCTCCACCAGCAGGGCCCTGGGGAGTCTTCCTGCCACATCCCTGGCATCTGGGATCCCCCGTCTTCTCGTGGGTGTTGAGAGAGCGGATCCCAAGCTACCAATAACATGGCAGCGGGGCCATTCCTCCTGATGTTGAGTTGGGCTCTTCTGAAGCATGGAGGACTCGGGGCTCCAAAGGGCCCAGGCTCTGCCTTCTAGAGGCTTTGCTTTCCAGACCCTCAGAACCGAGTCCCCCACCGCCACCTACCTTCTCCACTGAAGCCCTGGACTCCTCTGGGGTTACGCTGAGGCCCTGGTGTCCTCAACTTAGGGCAGAAGTGAGGCTCTGTCTCAGGTCCTTCCAGACGGGGCCACGGACTCCGTTGTCCTCTCTGGAGCCAGGCCTCTGCTCTGGGGCCTGTGGAGTGGGGGGCCACAGACTCTGCGTCCTGCAGACGAGGCTGCGTCCAGCGCCCCTCTGTCCTCACCCAGACCTGCGCCCCTACTCCTGTCCAGGTTGGGGTCCTCAGCTCCCTGCTTGGGCCCCGTCCCCTTTGTGACCGGCTGGCCTCCTCTCCCCTCCAGGAGGTTCAGAAGGGGCTCCAGGACCGGGGCCAAGAGCAGAACAAGAGGCCCTTCTTCCTGAACGTGGTCCAGGCTGTGTCCCAGGATGGGGCCTGTGTGCACGCCGCAGCAGACCCGCGGAAGGGCGGGGAGCCCTCGGGCTACTGAAAGGCTGCTCCCTCCCGATTTGGGGTCCCGCCCCGCGTGCGCCAGGCCAGCCTGACCTGGGGATCAAGCGCTCTGGCAGGATCTGGGCCCCTGGGCCGGACGGTTGGCCTGGAGCTGCAAAGAGGTGGACAGCCCAGCAGATGGGCAACTGTGGGGGTCGAGTCTCCCCACCAGATCCCCGGCCCTGGCCGCTCCAGGCCTCACCCACGACTGTGCCCCTGCCCCCTGGAAGCCCCGCTCCCCACCTGTGTATCCTCCAGTCCGAGATTAAAGAAGAGACTGCACCATGCCTGACTCGGTGTCGAGGTGGAGAGGGCCACGCACAGAGCTAACCATCTTGCACACACGCCACCACGGGGCCAGGGAAACCAGAGCCGGGCTGGCGCTCATCCAAGGCGCCCCTGGACACTTGCTAAGGCTCCACACATGGCCGCCTGGACTACTGGCTTGGGGGGAAGGCTGGGGTGTGGCCTGGGGCCGCCTGGCCCTGGCTCCTGGGAGTCTGGCCCAGGCCCGTCCTGGAGCTTGTCCTCTGTCCTGGGCAAAGGCTGGAAGATGAGAGACCTAAGCACTCCCCAGCCCGCATCTCCAACCTGCTCTCACCCTCAGCACGGCTGACGTTTTGGGGGGCTGTGCCCACAATGTAGGATGCAGAGCAGCGTCTCTGGCCTCGCCTAGCTAAACGAGCCCCCTGCCCCGGCCAGTCAGCAGTCACCCCCGATTGAGAACCGCTGCTCTGGACCCAGGAGCCCCCGGCCACTGGGGACGGCGCTGCCAGCTGCCAGACGGGCTGGCCTTCCTGAGGGAATGCTCGTGGTGGGCTGACCTGGGGGGAGGTCCTGCCCACACCCTGATTCCTGGGAGCATCGGGGACTCTGGTCTCAGCCCAAACATCCCCCAGAGGCGTACCTCCGCATGGCTGGAGTCCGGCCGCTCGGGCCAGGGGAGGGCTTTGGCTCCTGTGCCCAGGGGGACAGAACGCAGCAGACTGAGGGGCTCAGACACGCTGCTCGCCTGCCCGCAGGGCCTCCCAGTGGCACCCACGTTCGTCACTGTGTCCCTGCATGTGGATGCGCTCCTGCCCCCACTGGGAGCTCAGTTACCTCCCGTGAGCTGGTGGGTTCCCTTGCCGGGGTCCAGCCCCGGTGGATCCAGGGAATTCGAAGCGGGGACGGCGTCGGCGAGGATCAGGAAACAACTGCTTAATTAAACTTTAATTAAGGATATAAAGAGTAATGGAATAAGGATAGCTCAGTGAGGAAACTCAGTGGAGAAAAGAGGCTGAATAATTCAGCCAGAAGGTAAGAGAAAGAACGACGTGGTAAGACCAAGTTTCGGTGAACAAGGCCCGCACTTTATTTTCCAAAGTAGTTTTTATACCTTAAGTTGTGCATAGAGGATAATGGGGGAAGGGGTAGAGTCATGCAGCAAGCCAGGCTTTCTTCCTGCAAACTTATCATATGCAAAAGCTTAGGTGATTTGCATCATCTTCTGGCCCGGAGGCCTGTTAACATTTTAAGACCCTTTCTTCAGAAAACTTATTTTTCTCTAAAGGTGATTGGTCAGGAGCCACCCTCCAAAAGCATTAGATAAAGTTGCATTCCTACAGAGCAAAGGTGAGGTGGGCTATAACAAGAAAAAGAATTAACTCAAGGGTCCCAGGTTACAAACATTAAAGCTACTACTTACACCAATTATATTAATCAATACACTGCCAGGGACACAGCAGGTAAGGGATATGGAGACTTAGCAGCAACATTGGCCCAACAAGTGAAAATCCCTTCACCAATACAATTTCTAATCAATCTTTTAACTGCTCAAAGGAATCTGTATTTAGACAGTTTAGAACATCTCATGCCTCTCACAGTTGGGAGGCTCTGAGCAATCACATGTGGCCGGAAAAACCTATTCAGGCAGGCTAGAGGATTTCCAAAGGAGTTTGTAGGTTAAACACTGTCACACCCAGGAATTATTAACTGGAGCTGTAAGTTAACTCTTTTTTCAGAGAGGTAGTGGGGGACAGCCCCCCGTAAAGTCAGAGGTGTAGGTGAAAGCACAAAGCGGAAAGTAGGCAGACTCTGGTTTTGGGGGTAGATGCTCGAGAATTTCCAGGGGGACTCCTGAGGCTCGATCCCGCCTTTGCGTCTGCCGAGCCTCCTTCCTCATGACCTTTGTCATGGGCGGAGCTCCTCACGCTGGCTCCCGGCAGTGATAGAATTCCAGTTGAGCTATTCCAGATCCTGAAAGATGATGCTGTGGCAAGTGCTGCACTCAATATGCAATATGCACTCAATATGCAATATGCACTCAATATGCAGTATGCCGGCTCCCGGCATTCCCTCCCCGCCCAGGCTCTCACCCAGCTTTCTGGAACATCAGACTCACATACCCACCCACCCACCTGCCTCCCACCTCCTGAGCACCTGGACCCTCAGGCACCTACCTCGGACTCAACACGCCAAACCAGAAGCCAGCTCTAAGGCAGCCAAACACTCTCCAGTGGTCTCCCTTCCCCGCTCCGAGACGGTCACCCAGGCCTCCCCCTCCATCTGCGTGGCCTGGCCTTGGTTCCATCTTTATCCCTCTCTCTGCCTCCTGGCCGCTGCCACCACCTCAGTCCACTCCCCACTCAAGACAACCGTGACCCTCCAAATGCATACCTCATCCTGCGAGGAGGCCACACGTGGCCCTCCTTGGCCTCCAGGGCCCCTGGAGGAAACCCAGTCCCCACGCCCTGCTCATCCCACCCTGCAAGACTTGCTTGGTCCTGCCCACGTCTCTCGTGGGCCACAAGCCACGCCAACCGAGGCACGTTCCCAGCCCAGTTAGTGACTCTTACAGCTTCTGTAAACATCTCGTTAAACAGAGGCAATCAAAGCCAAGACTGCAGTATCTTCAAAATAACATTCACATGTATACAGATCAGTCCCCACAGAACATAGTGAGAGGGAAAAGAATTTGCCTGCCAGTGCAAGAGAAGTGGGTTTGATTAGGAAGATCCCCTGGAGTAGGAAACGGCAACCCACTCAAGTATTATTCTTGCCTGGGAAATTCCATGGACAGAGGACCCTGGCGGGCCACGGTCCATGGGGTCACCAAGAGTCGGACATGACTGAGCACGCATGCACGCAGGGCTCAGAGGAAAATCCATTGTCCTAGTTAGTTACATTAAAATAATCAAAACAGCATCTCGTGTAAGATGTTAGTAAAAGAACAATCAGAATAGTAGGGAAAGCAAGAGGAAGAATTTAGGAACAACTGAAGCAGAAATTGAGAATTTGAAGTCAGAACAGATCTTGGAAAAAATATACAGCTGTTAGCTAGCCAATCAGTAAAAATTAAGGAAGTGTAAATACGCAAAGAATGAAATGAGAATGGGGAAATAACGTAAGCTATAGAGGAAGTTAAAAGTACTAGAAAAGATGCCTCATTTCAATAAAAATAAATTTGGAAACTTGACAAAATAACCTTTCTAGGATAAATAGGATTACGGTACTTAACACTTAGTAAAAACATCTCTGTTTATCAGAAATTCAGATTTAATTGGGCAGGCTTACAGGTCCCAGGAGGAGGAAAGATCTAGGTGGGTCAGCGATCACACAGAAAAGCTGAGAACATTGCAGGAACAGTGGCCTACCTCAAACACCCTTCTGGAAAGTTCCCCAGTGTCCTGCCATTAGGACCATAGGCTTCTCCTGCCAATTGTGTTTGGGAAACTCAACACAAAGTCCTCAAAAAAAACAATACTCGAAAGGAGACTCCAAGCAACACATTCAAAAGGACAGCATGTCCCCGGCGGGCCCTACAGCAGGACGGCTGGGAATGTCTGTGAGGGCCTGGACTCCCCTCTCAGCAGAGAAAACCCAGGGTCATCTCCACGGAGAGGCGTCTGACGGAAGCCAACACTCATTCTGGATTAAGAAAAAAACAGCCCATGGACCTAACACTCAAACGCTGAAAGAGACCCACGGGTACTCCCTTCACGTGAATAAATATCTCAAAACAACACCAACGTCTGCTGGGCACTGGCCGCGGTTAGGAGCCGCTCTATTGCTTTCCACGTACGAATCCACGTAATTCTCCCGAATGGAAGGGAGCCACGATGACCCCCGTCTCGCAATGAGAAAGTGCGCGCTCAGTCGCGTCGACTGTGACCCCGTGGTCTGTAGCCCGCCAGGCTCCTCTGTCCGTGGGGCTCTCCAGGCAAGAACACTGGAGTGGGTTGCCGTCACCTTCTCCGGGAGATCTTCCCGACACAGGGATGGAGCCCAGGTCTCCTGCATCTCCTGGAACTGGCAGGCGGATTCTCTACCCGAGCCACAGGGGAAGCCCATGTTGAGAATACTGACGTCCCAAAGCTCCTAGGGTCCTGGAGTGTAAGTGTAAGTGTAAGTGTAAGTTCCCAAGTGGTGGAATTGGGAGGCGGGTGCAGTAAAGGAGTCTTGACTCCCTCCCTCCTACCACATACAGAAATTAATTTGGGATGAACCCTAGGCCTAAATGGGAAATCTAAAATAATTGCGGGGGTGGGGATGAGGGACCTCAAGAGGAAGGGGATACATGTAGAACCGTCTCATGGCTGATTCAGTGCTGTGTGTAACAGAAGCCGACACAAAGTCGGAAGGCAATTACCCTCCAGTGAGAAAGAAAAAGTTATAAAATAACTGCCTCGGCAGCTGGTCCAGCGTCACTGATTATAAAGACCTTCACCTGCTCACTAAATTGCATCAGTGCTTTTGTGAAGCAAACAAACAAAAACTCAAGTAAACCTCAGAAACCGTCAACCACGAAGTCCACAGAGACACGCAAATACGTACGGGACTCTGTGCCTCTGCTCGAGGAGCACGTCAAGCAGTGGGGAGAAGAGGAATGGTTAACAATCAGCACGAGAGCACGCAGGTAGCCGCCATCTGGGGAAGCAGTAAGCGGGACCCCTGCTCTTTTTATTTATACCAAATTAAACTCCAGTCGGACCAAGATTTAAGAATAAACCCATTTAAAAATGAAACTGAAAAGAAAAACCAAAATTAAAATTTTTCATTAGAAATGAAACTACCCCCCGAAAACACCATACAGATATTGTAAGAAAATGAGAGAATGTTCTATTTATGATCTTTGAGTAGGGAAGTCCTTTACTGGGCATGACATAAAATCAAGAAGCCATGTTGTTTTTTTTTTTAAAAGGATGCTGGGGAGATTGAGATGGGCGTGTACACACTGTTATATTTGAAATGGATGACCGGAAAGCACCTGCTGCACAGCACACAGAACCCTGCCCAGTGCCACGTGGCCGCCTGGATGGGGTGTGTGTGTGTGTGTGTGTGTGTGTGTGTGTGTGTGGCTGAGTCCCTGCACTGGTCACCTGGAACTCACAAATAAAAAGGTTTTTAAAAAAAAAAGAAAGAAAGGGTTAACTAGGACTTCGCTGTCGGTCCAGCGGTTAGGACTCTGCGCTTCTAATGCGGGGGATGGGGTCCAATCCCTGGTCAGGAAACTAAGATCCCACCCGACGAGCAGCATGGCCAAGACTGTTTTCAAAAGAGAATAGATCTGAACACATGGAAATTTAAAATGTTGATGTGGAAAATATTTTAAAAGATCAACGACAAACTTGGGGAAAGACAGTTTCAATACATAACATGGCCTGAGCCTGGTTTCTTTAATATTTAAATACTTAAATATTTAATAGCAAAGACCAAGAATCCATTAGAAAGAGGCACAAGGATGTGACCCGTGAGGCCCTGGGAAGAGAACTACAAATGGTGATCTCAGCGCACACAGTTGTTCAACCTCCCTGGTAAACGTGCCAATTCAAACAACAACGAGATCCCACAAAGAAAAAACAGCTGCAGCCCAAAGGATTCGTCTCTGAATGCTTCCAAACACTGATACCAGGAAAAAATACAGTCTTACACAAACTTCCCCAGAACAGAGAAAATGTTGCCCAACTTTTAATGAGGCCAGCAGAATCCTGAGAACAAAACTTGACGAGAACGTTTCATGAAGGAAAAGTACAGGGTGATTTCATTCGCTCACAGAGACGAAACATTCCTAAATGATACATGAATTCACCACTATCGATTTGGGTTTATTCTGGGAATATGTGATTGGTTGAACATTACAAAATCAAGCAATTCTGGGAACTCCCTGGCAGTCTAGTGGTTAGGACCGCCAAGGGCCTGAGTTCAATCCCTGGCCTGGGAACTAAGATCCCACAAACCCGGCAACGTGGCCAAACAAACAAAAGCAAACATTCAAGCGATGCAATTCCCTGTGTTAACGCACGAACAGAACAGGAGGAAAAAACATCCACCCTCTCAACAAACGCAGAAAAGCGTCTGGCAACACTTGCCAACTCCACTGAGCACTAAAGCTTGCAGGAACTAGGAATGGAAGGAAACTTCCTCAATCTGGTAAATGGCGGCTACGAAGCCCTACTGGACTCCATACGTCACGGCGAAACCTGACCGCCTTCCTTTTGAGACCGAGGCCAGCTTCTCTTGAGAAGGACACACGGCGTTTGCTGGCTTTCACTGTTTTCTTTCCACACGGAAAGAGAAGTCCTTGCCCAGGCAGTCAGGTGGGAAAGACAAACACAAGGAGAAAGAGCTGGCAAGGAGGACAGAAGCCGTCCGTGTGTGCAGGCGCTTAACAGGGAAGCGAGAGAAACCCCAGTGACTCGTGCAAGGCCGCTGGGGCCAGGGAAACACGCAAAGATCACCGCTCTCTCTACGGATCCCTCCCAGACGGAAACATTTCTTTTTGGACTGAAATCACTTATGATAGCATTTTGAAAAATCCAAGCCTAAAAGTAAAAGAAACAGGTATTCGAGACCCCTACGTTGACCAAGGCTGCGAACTATAACTGCAGGATGTGAAGAAGACTTGAATAAACGGAAGCTTGTACTATGTTCACGGACTAAGAGAGTCAGGACGGCAAAGAGACCAACTCTCCCCATGTCCACCCGTAAATCCGATGCAATTCTAACAAAAGTCCTCACTTTTTCCGGGGGGCTCTGTTTGTGGGTTTTGTGTGTGTGTGTAAATTGTAAGCTGATGTTGAAATTCATGTGGAAACACCAAGAGCTAGGACTAGCCCAGGCAGTCCTCAGTGAAAGTGAAAGTCGCTCAGTCGTGTCCGACTCTTTGTGACCCCCTGCACTATTCAGTCCATCGAGCTCTCCAGGCCAGAATACTGGAGTGGGTGCCTTTCCCTTCTCCAGGGGATCTTCCCAACCCAGGGGTCAAACCCAAGTCTCCCACACTGCAGTCGGTCTTAAGGAAGAGCATCACAGAGGACGCACATCACCAGAGGTCGGGAGCCAGCTACGGTGACTAAGGCGATCAGGCTCCAGTACAGTAATAAACCTGACCTCTGACAGAGGAGACAGAGCGGTGCAGTGCGGAAGGGACTGTGTTTCAAAAGACAACGCCAAGTCCATCAGATATCCACGTGAGACAGGTGTGTCCTGACCTGCCTCACACACGGCACAGACGTCTCATCATAAAATCGGACGCCACAACGCCTTTCTTTATAGGAGCCCACAGAGCAGCTCGGCGACTGGGAGGGGCAAAGAGGACGCAGAAGGCCCCAAGCGTAACAGAAAAAACAGCAGTGAACTTACAAAGAACAGCAGTGTCCTGAAGAAACAAGATCCTGAGCGTGGCTCAAGGTCCACCGCCTGGGGACGGAGTGGTAAGGAAATCCTTCCGTTCGGGTTTTAAGATTTTTAATTGTAGTAAAATACAAGTGGGCTTCCCTGGTGGCTCAGTGGTAAAGAATCTGCCCGCCAATGCAGGAGATACGGGTTTCCATCCCTGGGTCGGGGAAGACCCCCTGGAGGAGGAAATGGCAACCCACCTCAGTACTCTTGCCTGGAGAACCCCATGGACAGCGGAGCCTGGTGGGCTGCAGTCCATGGGGGTCACCAAGAGTCGGACGTGACTTAGCAACTAAAGAGCAGCAGCGAAATACACACGACAGAAAGCGGACCGTCTTGACCACTTCTCAGGGTCCCGCTCAGACAGTGGTTGTCCTGTGTCTGGCTATTGCACTCAGCACAACAGCCTCAAGGTTCATCCACGCTGAAGCACGTGTATGACCCAGCGGTATCCCGTTGTACACAGACACGCCGCACCTGTTCACCCATCTGTCTGCTGATGGACCCTTAAGCTGCCTCCGCCTTCTGGCTGTCGTGACTAACTCTGCTGCTGTGAACACTGGAGGGTCCGTCTGAACGATTTAAAGCCTTGCGCACAGTCTGTCTTCAGCGCTGGTGACAGATGTAAGGTCTTTTCGCCTCTGGGCCTGGTGTACAGGACCAAGTGCTGCAGCACACAGACCCAGAACGTGCCACGGCTTACTCACAGACAAGTTTATTTTTTGTTCCCAAAGCAGGACTGGATGCGTTGAAGAGGCTGGGGTGAGGGCCCCTTCACAGGTTGGCACGGCTTCTAGTCCGTGGGAGCAGGGGAAAGGGCGGGTGGAGGGGTTTGCCTGGGGAGGCGTTAAGGGCCAGCCTGGAAAGTTCCCCACCTGCTTCTGCGGGCAGGCAGCAACGGGACTGCTCCAGGGGCACGGGCCGCTGGAGGTTGCTGAGCCCCTACTCAGATAAATGGCTTCCGTCCTCTGCCCGGAGGCGGACTCCCCCAGGAAGCGCCGCCCACCCCCACAGTGCAGGGCCTGGTCACCCCTTCCTCCCGAGCAGGACACACCACGGGGACGGGGGTCTCCCAGCAAGGGCCTGGCCTGGGGCGGGCACTGGGTCACCTGGGGCTCTGTGGGAGGAAGCAGCCTGCCTGAGGGGTCCTTGCCCGGACTTCAGCCAACAGGAGACCCGAGGGGGAAGCTGGAGGGGATGTGAATGCTCCTTCCTCGGGAGGCTGGGGGTGTCAGGGGCCTTTGCTGCTGAGGCCCAGGCCCCCATGTGGCTCCGTGGCCTCCTCCCCTCCCCCTGCAATGGGCTCTGGGGCTGTCATGCCCTGGGGCTACGGTTTGGGGAGGACACCTCTCTGAGGCCAGGGTCCCCACCGCTGATGTTTCCAGGAGCCCTGTGCCCAGCCCTGGGACCCTGCAGCCTCACACAGGCCTGGCCGCACCCCGACTCTCTCAGGGCCCTGGGAAAACCTCTGCCAGGTGTTGGGGCTTCCCAGGCTGGTTGGCCCCTGGCACTGGGAAAGCCTGACGTCTGGGGCCAGGGCCACAATGGATCCCTTCTCCTGCCCAGGGTGGGGGTGGGGGGCGGCTCCAGGGCCCAGAGGGACGGGGTGGGTGGAGAGCCAGGAGGAGGCCAGGCTTCCCTCTCAGGCCTCAGCTGCCGCCCTCATGTTGCTCACCCACAAGTGCCCAGCCTGGCCCTGCCAGGGAGGTGCGGGGCTCGGCTGATGGGGGCCAGCCCAGCCTGACCTCATCCCCAGGGAGGAAAGTACCTTCCCAGGGGCCAAGGAGTGGGCACTCAGCCCCCCTGTCCTGAGCTGGAAGCCAGGGGTGGGGAGGTGCCAGGTGGGGTCTGGAAGGACACGCACTGACTGGGCACCACCCCCGGGACCCTCCCACCTTTGCCCTGTTCCCTGAAACACGCCCCGCCACACGCAGCACCCTCGGATTCCGGCAGGGGGACCTGCTGCCCGCCCCCCTCCCAGCCTGGGCCTCTCTGCCCAGGACCCTCTGCCAAAGGCAGGGCTGAGGAGGTAGGGAGGTCAGAGCCTGCTGGACCTTGGGTAACCTGTACAACTTCCAAGACTGGGGATTCGAGGCGTCCCCCACCCAGGTGGGCCTGCATGAACCTTGGCCGAGGCGGTGACTACAAGCCTGCTGGGGCACTTGCCCGGCCCTCCCTGGTGGCCTGGGTCCCCGGTAGCGTCCACCTCCGCAATTCTTAGCCTCTGCTGCCCCCACGTGGCCACTCAGCACGGCTGCGAGAAGGCTCTGCTCAGGGCCCCCTACCCAGGGCGCCAGGTGTCTCCAGGCTGCTCCCTGACCCTCGCTCCTCTCAGGCAGAGCCACCAGCCCTGGGCAGCAGGCAGCAAGCACCCACCTCCAACCCACAAGCCCCGGCACTTCCCCGTCTGAGACCTCTGATGGAAACCCGGCACCATCCTACCCAGGCCCCCCAGAGCACCCGTTCAGTACCCTCACGAGAGGCCTGGGTCCTGTACACTTGCCTCCGGACAGTCCTGGGCAAAGGGTCCAGGGGCCTGGACCAGCTGGGCATGGCGCTCCCACACTGCCTCTGGGGCTGGGCTAGAGCTGGGTGCCCAGCGTAGTGCCCCATGCACGCTTCCGCTCCCATGACACAGTCACTGTTCTAGATCCCACTTTACAAACGGACAGTCGGAGCCTGGGGACAGGCCGGTCACTCTCGGTGCCGTGCACCGCCCAGGGCGACCACTGGACTCCCGGGGATAAGGCACGCCACGAGCACAGACACCACAGAGGGGCACCAAAGCTTGTTTTCTGCCTCCACAGGCAAGGAGTCTGTCAGGAGACGTTCCGTAAGACTTGGAGTTACAAGACTGGAGCTTAGAAGGTCCATGCCCAAGGCTGGACCCAGCCACAGTCCCGGGCAGCCAGGCTCAGGGCCTGGGAATCAAGGCAGCTCGGCCCTGGGGCTCACTGCTGGGTCAGCAGGCTCACACTGGGGGTCAGGGGAACGGGATCTGAGGTACTGGCCTTTGCACATCAGGTGCTGGCATGTCAGGGTTCGGGAGACAGGCCTCAGGATTCGAGGGTACAGAGCCCAGGGCCTGGAGAACTAGGGTTTGGGGTATGCAGGGAACAGAGCCACGGGAGCTCCCCGGTTACAGTTCGGGGTTCGGGCCTTCGGTGACAGAGCAGGGCACTCGGCTTGAAAAGCTCAGGTACCGGGTGTACGGGTTCCACGTGTCTGGCGCTAGGAACCCGAGGATTCAAGTACTGGGGTGCAGGCTCCTGGAAGTTTGGAGGCTCGGCTTTGGCCTCGGGGAGGCCCCGTGCATCTCGCGCCACTGGCCAAGTGTGCTTCGCTCAGGGCTGCGAACCCCAGACGGCCCTGCAACAGAGTTGCGGTCTAGCGCGGGCACGGTGGTCCCACGCGCGCCCGGGGTGGGGGTGGGGGTGCGGGGGCGGGCCCATGAGAACCGAGGAGGAGTGGACCGGGCCTGGGAGAGAGGGGTCTCACGTGTTGCTCTTCCTGCGGCGTAGGAGCCAGTAGCCAAGCCCAACCAGGGCCACCAGCCCCAGGCCTCCAAAGATGATGCCCAGCAGCACCGCGTAGCTCCGTCCTGGAGAGGTGGTGGGCTGTGAGTGCGCCTAGCAACCAGGCGCAGGCGTGCGCACACGTGCGCGTGGGGCGGGCTTGGGGCGTGGGCGCGTGGGCGGGGCGAGGCAGTGTGCGTGGGCAGGCCAGGGGCCGGTGGGCGGGGCTAGGCCGACTGATGGGCGGGGCTAGGCAGTGTGCGTGGGCAGGCCAGGGGCCGGTGGGCGGGGCTAGGCCGACTGATGGGCGGGGCTAGGCAGTGTGCGTGGGCAGGCCAGGGGCCGGTGGGCGGGGCTAGGCCGGCTGATGGGCGGGGCGAGGCAGTGTGCATGGGCAGGCCAGGGGCCGGTGGGCGGGGCTAGGCCGGCTGATGGGCGGGGCGAGGCAGTGTGGGTAGGGCAAGGACTTGTGGGCGGGGCTTCTGGTGGGCGGGGTGTTCTCACCTGGCTGGCACGTGGGGGTGGGCCAGGACCAGGTGCCGTCAGCCTGGCAGGTGCTGGCGTCTGCCCCAGCCAGGCTGTAGCCGTTGTTGCAGCGGAAGCGGACGGTGGAGCCCACCAGGTACCTCTCGCCCTGCTTGAGTCCGTTGGCAGGCGGGGCCAGCCAGCCGCAGGACACCACTAGTGTAGGGGCGGGGCGCAGACATCGGACCTGAGCTCGCGCCTGCTGCCACCAGCCTGGGGGGCCGTGTCCCAGCGCCAGGCGCCCTCCCCCTCGCCCGCGCCTTCCCCCCAGCCCCGCCCCGCTCACCGGGCTGCAGGCTCTGCACGCGAAGCCGGTGCTGCATGTGGGCCACTCGCGAGGCGTTGCCCACGCTCAGGCTCCCGGTAGCCGCCACGTCGAATTTGCAGAAACTGTCGTCCCCACACAGGTCAGCTGCCGCACTCGCCTGGCTGGGGCTCGCGGAGCTTTCCTCGGGGAAGAGGGGCAGGAAAGTGGGGTCATGCTTAGGCCGTTCCTTGAAGTTTTCCACCAGGAACTTGGAGTCGTAGGTGAGCAGGGAGGAGGCATTCTGCACGGCCCCTGGGAAGACAGCATCAGGGCTGGCGGGTGGGAGGGTCTGGGGGCTCCCCGCACCTCCACCAAGCCCTTCCCAGGGCCGTGCCCTCTGTGCTCCTGCCTGTGGCCTCTTACAGTCAGCCCCGAACCGGAACAGTTCTCGAGAACTGGTGCTGGGTGGCAGGACCTCCCCACTGCGCAGGGTGAAGTCATCGGTTGGGTCGTTGTTGAATGTCCCGAGGAGGCCCTGCGTGTGGGTCAGGAACTTTTCAGGCAGCAGGACCGCCACACTCAGGAATGGCCCTTGGAGGCTGATCTCCAGGCCGGCCTCTGACGTCAGCATGACTGATACTCTGTTCCCAGCGGCTACCGACAGGAACATACCTGGGCACACGTGGAGGTGGGGTCAGGGTCGCCCCTGTGGGCGCTGGGCTCTGACCCCACAGCCTTGGGATGCGTGGGCTAGCACCGTGGGCTTCAGGGCCAGGAGGGAGTCCCCAGGGCCCAGCCTACCTTGACACTCCCCCACCCCGGGTGGCGGGTCTGAGTGCCCAGGCCCTGAAGGGAGCTCCCACACCAGGGTCCTGTGAGGGGGGGACTGGCTGTTGGCCCTCACACCCTGACTCCACCCTGCGCCCCCTTCCCTTCCTGCCAGGACCCCCAGATGGGGCCCCCAACGTCCCACTTACCCTTCAGGTCCATCCAACGCTGCTCCGCAAAGCTGAGCACCTCCTGGTTCAGCAGCACCTGCAGGACCCCCGCCCCGTCCCCCAGCCGGACCTCTACCACGTCTGAGTTGGCCTCCTGGACGGCCACCGCAGTCAGCCCCGTGCCTCGGTCCTGAGAGCCTGGGATGATGGGTGCAAAATGGGGTCCACCGGGCTCAGACTCCCCCTCCCCAGGAATGACCCTGTGCCCCCCAGAGCCCCCGGGGCCCGGCCTCACCCTCTGGCGTCACCCTGGTCTGGGTCCGCGCCTGCACCCGCAGGTCGGTCAGCGCTGCCTCCAGCAGCACGTACTCGCCACGTCCGTTGAATGTGAAGTTGGTGCCGTCGAAAGTGACGAAGTGTGGGTCCCCGAAAGCGGAGGCTGGGGGGATCGGAAGGTGAGGCGGGTTGTCCTGCCTCTGCCCTGGCCAGCGCCCGCCCAGCCCAGCACCCACCCAGGCGCGGGGGCCGGTAGCTGCGGCAGTCGCTGGAGGGCCGTCTGTTCATGTAGCGGAAGCACTCAGGTGCCCAGAGGCAGCAGTGGTAGAAGCTGATGACGTCGTAGATCCAGTGGGAGAGGCCCGGCACGCGGGGTGGCACGCGGTAGGGGGGTGAGCCCCAGTCGTGGCCGCGGTCCGGGGTGCTGCCCCCGGTGGAGTCAGCAGTCAGGAGCTGCGTGCCATCCGCAGTGTAGCAGCACTGCTGGCCCGAGTAGTACCGGGGGCTGCGGGCACAGACGGGTCAGGACGGCCCTGGGTCTGGCCCCGCCCCTCCCGCGCCCCACCCTCCATCTCAGGCTCACCTGGCTTGCACCGAGCGCACGCAGTGCACAGCGCCCGGGTGGTAGGTGCACACGCTGCCCTGCTCCAGGTCACAGCCGTAGTCTGTCTGCAGAGGGGCTGGCGGCTGTCACCTGCACGGGCTCGGGGCTCCGCCATCCCCTACCCCTCCGGGGCCTCGGACCCCCAGCCTCACCTCCCAGGCCTCCCTCTCCCCTCCCTGTGATGCCTCCAGTAGCGTGGCCCTTGCTGGTGGGGGCAGCCGGCCCTAGCCTGCCCCTCACCCACTCCCCGTCCCTGTCTGGGCTGGGGGGCTCACGTGGAAGCGGCCGGAGTCAGCCCGGGCCTGGGCCAGGGTGCAGGGGCAGTCGGGCAGCTCCTCCAGGAATGTGGGCAGCTGGTCCTCCAGCTCCTCCCAGGCCAGGCACTGGTTTCGGGCCCAGGCCACAGGGTCCATCCGGAAGTCTTCACCCAGGTGCCAGGCCAGTGCGTGCTCGTTGCTCCAGATCGCTTGCACATCCCTGTGGGGGACGCACGCATGCTGGGGGCTGCCCTCCCTGCCCCAGCCCTGGCCCCGCCCCGCCCCGCACCCCCTCTCCCGTAGGGCAGCAGACAGGCCCTGGGCTCGTCCTCCTGGGCGGTCCTTACGGCTTCCCTGCGCTGTGTCTGCTGTCCACGATGCGGAGGGAACCCACTTCCCATCTCTGGAAGTTCTGCGGGGCAGGTTTCGGCGTGAAGGTGAAGGAACCGGAGTTGTGGATGTTGGTAGCCAAGGAATATAGGTATGACCACGCTGCTGCCCACTGCTGGGAATACGGCTTCCCTGAGGGGTTGGCAGGGGGAGAAGGCCTCATCAGCCCCGGGGCCTGACCCAGGAACCCCGGGGGCACAGGTGGAGGTGGGTGCCACAGACAGATGGCCCCCACACGAGGGCCTGCCCTGCTGGGGGAGGGAGCCAGGCCAAGGCCTGCTAGTCCTCCAGGGGCTCTGAGGATGGGGCGGGGCACGTCTTTCCTATTTCCAGGACAAGCTGTGTATCCAGGAGCTGCAAACGTCTGCACCTCCTCCAGCCCCCCTCCAGCCTTGGTACCCAGGCGGCCACTCCTCCCTGTGCCGCTCGAGCCAGCTGCCCTCTCCTGCCAACACCTTCCGGCTCGAAATCCCTGGCTGGATTCCCCCCACCTGGAATCTCCTTTCTCCCATGTCCGTGAGCTCCAGGCTCCCGGTGGGGGTCGGGGCATGACCCCTGCCGGCCTCACCCGTCTCCTCGTAGCCCCACAGCTCGATGGTGACGGTGTCCGAGGGCAGGGCCGAGGTGTTCCAGGTCAGGGTGAGGTTGCCCTGCGTGCCAGGAGTGCCGTAGTACTGCCAGCGGGTCTCGTTCACCAGCTGGCTCTTCTCGGAGTCCGACACTTTACTTGGGTGCACTGGCGGGGGGCGGGAGGTGAGCTGAGGGAAGGCCTGGGGCCCAGGGCGTCCAGGGGAGGAGGTCCGGGGCTCTCTGAGCTGTGGGGACGTCCCAAGGCAGTCCCTCGGGAGACATGGTGCCCTTGTAGTAGGAAAGGTCAGGGGCTGGGAGAGGAGGGGCCCTGATCTTTGCCCCCGGGCTGGCTCCTCCCCTCCCCTGGCCAGAGCAGACCCCCCCACAGTCCTCCTCCCTCTGGGCTGGAACCCCTGTGTGGATGCCAGTGGGTGGAGAAAGGAGTCTGGGGAGCCCACACCCGGGGCAGACCTCCAGAGTGACCGGTTCGACCAGATTATCACCCAGGAGAGTCCCTGTGAGGGCACCGGGCCCGGGAGGGTGCGTCACCATCAGGGCTCACCAGAGAGCCAGGTGCCCGAGCGCGGGAAGGAGCGGCCGTTGTTCATGGAGAGCGTGAACGGGATGCGGCCGGACTCGTAGAGCAGGGGCGACACGCAGTGCACTCGGCCAGAGGCGTCCACGTAGCCGTGGGTCTGGATGCTTTCCTTGAAGCTGGAGGGGCGGAGGGGGTGGACAGGCTGGGCCTGCGGGGGCCGAGCCTCTCCAAGGCTCCCAGCCTCCTCCCAGGGAACGCATCAGGCCAGCAGCCCCAGCCCTGGGTCCTGGGGCCCCACCCAGCCCACCAGGGGGTGGGCCCCAGAGTGCCCCTCGGGCGCCTCCCACCTGCAGATCACGCTGTCAGCGGGGTTGGGCCAGTTGAGATGCCGGACCACAAAGTCCTTGCCCCCCATCATGGAGCCAGAGTAGGGCGAGATCTCCAGGCAGAAATCCCGGATGTCCACGCAGCAGCTGGCCAGGCCAAAGCAGGTCGGGTGGCAGGAACATGGCCCGCTCTGGTCTCCGCAGCGCTGGGAGCAGCTCAGCTGGGCACCTGGAGTGGAGGGCGTGGAGGGCCATGTGGCACAGGGTGCCCGCCTCGCTCTCCCCGGGAGCCCCTTACAAGTAGCCCCAGGAGAAAGCTGGCCGGGAACGGCGCTGACCACCACAGGGACACAGCGGAAACCCGCAGGGCTCAGAGTCGGGGGCGGCGGGGTGGGGGAGGTGCTGGCGGTTAATTCTTAGTTCGAGGGCCTGAATGACTGGCTGGAATCGGCGGAGATCTGAGGACATGTGAAATCACTCAGTCGTGTCCAACTCTTTGCAACCGCGTGGACTGTATAGCCCACCAGGCTCCTCCGTCCATGGGATTTTCCAGGTGAGAGTACTGGAGTGGGTTGCCATTTCCTTCTCCGCCTCCCTCCCCGGGCAGACTGGCTCTCAGCATCCAAGTCGGTGTGTTCGATGGCCACAAGTGCCTGACCACCCCCCACATGGGCCGGGAGCTGCGTCCACTCCCTAAAACATCAGTGGACCGGCAGCCTGGAGAAGGACCCCCCCCGCTCGCCGGCCTGGGGTCTGGGAATGTGGCTGCGAAGAGTCCCCTTGGAGGCCCACTAGGGGCCGGTGCCGGGCTGAACTTGTCCCTCTCTCTGCTGGGCATTGCAGGCTTGCCCACCACGGGTTAAGGTCCTGAAGGAGCCTGCCCCACCCTCGGGGGAGAAGGCAAGGGGTACTCCCCTCCTTTTAGGGGACACTTCCGGCAGAGGACTCGGCCAGGCCAGGAGAGGAGAGAGGGCAGTTTGGTGGGGGGGCGCTGTGGGGAGCCGACCCACTGGGGCTGGCCTGGCCACGCGGCTTGGAGGGTGGAGCCCGGGGGATGGTGCAGGCCCCTGTCCCCTCTGGCCCGTCCCAGCCTCCCCCCACCCCCACCCCGGGGCTGGTCAAGGGCCAAGCCTGGGCCTGAGCCACCACTGCGGTCGTGCCTCGCGCAGTGCAGGGCCTGGCACTCAGGAGCGTCAATAAATATTTATTGACCGAGGCTGTGATGGCCTGAGGGTGGGGCAGGAGGCTGAGTGAAGCCCCAAGTAAGATAAGCGGCAGGGGGATGTCGCTGCTTCCTAGGATGGGAAGCTGGCCGGGAGGGGGTTGGGGAACGGGTGAAAACCAGCCTGGCCCGGCCCGGCGGGGGTCAGGGGCCTGGCTCCGGAGTCCAGGGCCTTTCCCAGGACTTCCTCGGGCTCAGCCCACCCTGAGAGGGACCCACTGTCCTGCCTCCAGCTGGCCAGGGGGCCCAGTGGGGCTGAGGGCTCCTCCCTCAGGGCTCGGGTCTCACTCAGTCCAAGGGCTTGGCTGTGCTCACCCTCCCTGGCGACCTCCCTCCCGGCCTGCCACCCGCCTTCTGGCTCCCAGCTAGCTTAGAGTAGGCATAGCCCAGAACACCCCCACCCCAATCCCGACCAGCAGCTCCTTGGCTCTGGGCTCCCCAGAATTTCTTCTTCTTCTTAGCACGCCCCAGGATGGACATGAATCTGAGCAAACTCCAGGAGATGCTGAAGGACGGGGAAGCCTGGCACGCTGCCGCGCATGGGGTTGCAAAGAGTCAGACACGACTGAGCGACTGAACGGCATCAACCCCAGTGTGGTCACAGCCAGACGGATGGACAAGAGTCTGAGCCCGGGGAGGTTCTGCGCTGGGTCTGACTGCAGCAGGCAGACAGGGGGACGGAAGGGCAGGGCAGCGGCATACCTGCAGCAGGACGGAGGCCCGGGCCGGGGACAGTCGCCAGCAGCAGCAGGGCCCAGGGCAGCAGGGTCGGCTTCATGGTGTGGCCCGCGTCTGCAGACGGCGCAGCAGGGGCCGGGAGGTGGCGGGTCAAATATTCCCCAAGCCCGCCCCGCCCCGCGCTGCCGCCCCGCCCCGCCCCGCCCCCCCCCCCCCCCCCCCCCCGGTCCCCTCTCAAAGTCCACAGGTGCCCGAAGCGCCAGCAGGGCTCAAGCTGCCCCGTTAGCACATTCCTGGCCCTCCGGCCCCGGACCCAGGGGAGGGGACCGGCATCCTGAAGCCGGACGTCCGGGGGCAGCCGCTCAGACCCTGGATCCCAGTCCCCACCCCCCACCCCCTACAGACCCTGGATCCCAGTCCCCACCCCCCACCCCCTAGGCCTGCTCAGCCGGGCCACACTCTCGCGGGGAAGGGATGATGCTGCGGTGGGGAGAAGGCGCGGTGGTCCCTGCCATCCCGGGATTCCAGCCCCCGGGGGTCCTGGGCCACAGGCCTCGCACCTCAGCTGCCCCACAGGGAGCTGGGCTTCCCAGGTCCTCCCCACAGCCGGGGTGGGGTGTGGGAGCTGGCACCTTCCTGCTGGTGCCTGCCTGCAGCCTACTGTGTAGGCGCTAGGGGAGGGCCCGGCTGGGCGAAGGCGGAGATGCCCCCGGTGGGTGGAGGGGAAAGAAGGGGGGAGGGGGCGGGGCCGGGAGCCCCTTGCAGGTGAACCCTGGGGGCAGGGTGGGGGGCTGAGGCCGGGACCCTGGTCTCCTCTCCGCAGGGCTCTCTGGGCTGCTGGCGGGGTTCTGGGAAGAAACGAGGTCATCTGTGCTCTCCTGCGGGCCTCTGCCCGGAGCTGGGAGCCAAACAGGAGCCGCCTCTGCCCTGTCACTCTGCGTTTGCATAATCTCTCCCTTGTTCCACACCTCTGTTCTGTTTATGCAGGTGTGGAAACTGAGGCCCAGACGGGGAGAGGCGGCGAGGTCCCTGGGAGAGGTGGTTTCCGGGAGCCTCCAAGGCCAGGGTAGGCGGGGAGGAACCAGGTCGGAGACTCACTCGGGCCCTGCCACCTGGGCCGGGTCTGGACAGTGGTGGCTTCTCAAGGCAACCGAAGGGGACAGGGCCCTGGACCCCTTAGGGAATTGACGCTAGCGGTTGGGGGCTTGGGGGGGGCCCTGGGCTGTGGGAGGCCTCGGGGCCCTGGGGGGTCAGCCAGCCTGGTTCCCTGTCGTGGCCCGACCTGCTGCCCCCCGCCCCCCGCAGCGATCCAGAGAGCCAGCAGGGGTGGGGGAGGGGGGTGTAGCCACAACTGCTAAGCAGATGCTGGGCACCCACAGCACTGCTGGGGCCAGCTGCCCCGGTGGTCCTCAGGTCCCCAAGCCAGCCTGGGGGGGCTGGTACTGGGACTTGCTCCAGGGCCCTGACCATGGCTTGGGGAACACGGACTTGAAAAAATGCACAGCGTGAGAGTTAAGTTTTATTTGGGGCAAAATAAGGACTTTTTCCAATTGTCACGTATGGATGTGAGAGTTAGACCATAAAGAAGGCTGAGCGCCGAAGGATTGATGCTTTTGAACTGTGGTGCTGGAGAAGACTCTTGAGAGTCCCTTGGACTGCAAGGAGATCCAACCAGTCCATCCTAAAGGAGATCAGTCCTCAATATTCATTGGAAGGACTCATGCTGAAGCTAAAGCTCCAATACTTTGGCCACCTGATGGGAAGAGCCATTAGAAAAGACTCTGATGCTGGGAAAGACTGAAGGCTGGAGGAGAAGGGGACAGCAGAGGGTGAGATGGATGGATGGCATCACCGACTCGATAGACGTGAGTTAGAGCAAGCTCTGGTGAAGAAGGAATTCATAGGGCCTGGACTCCATCTTAGGCCTGTTCATGCTGATCATGCTGGGCCACCTTTCCAATGGACTCTGAACTCTGTGTTTCAGATCAGATCAGATCAGATGAGTCGCTCAGTCGTGTCCGACTCTTTGCGACCCTATGAATCACAGCATGCCAGGCCTCCCTGTCCATCACCAACTCCCGGAGTTCACTCAGACTCACATCCATCGAGTCAGTGATGCCATCCAGCCATCTCATCCTCTGTCGTCCCCTTCTCCTCCTGCCCCCAATCCCTCCCAGCATCAGAGTCTTTTCCAATGAGTCAGCTCTTCGCATGAGGTGGCCAAAGTACTGGAGTTTCAGCTTCAGCATCAGTCCTTCCAAAGGAATTCCAGGGCTGATCTCCTTCAGAATGGACTGGTTGGATCTCCTTGCAGTCCAAGGGACTCTCAAGAGTCTTCTCCAACACCACAGTTCAAAAGCCTCAATTCTTTGGCGCTCAGCCTTCTTCAGAGTCCAACTCTCACATCCATACATGACCACAGGAAAAACCATAGCCTCGACTAGACGAACCTTTGTTGGCAAAGTAATGTCTCTGCTTTTGAATATGCTATCTAGGTTGGTCATAACTTTCCTTCCAAGGAGTAAGCGTCTTTTAATTTCATGGCTGCACTCACCATCTGCAGTGATTTTGGAGCCCAGAAAAATAAAGTCTGACACTGTTTCCACTGTTTCCCCATCTATTTGCCATGAAGTGATGGGACCAGATGCCATGATCTTCGTTTTCTGAATGTTGAACTTTAAGCCAACTTTTTCACTCTCCACTTTCACTTTCATCAAGAGGCTTTTGAGTTCCTCTTCACTTTCTGCCATAAGGGTGGTGTCATCTGCATATCTGAGGTTATTGATATTTCTCCTGGCAATCTTAATTCCAGTTTATGCTTCTTCCAGCCCAGCGTTTCTCATGATGTACTCTGCATATAAGTTAAATAAGCAGGGTGACAGTATACAGCCTTGACGTACTCCTTTTCCTATTTGGAACCAGTCTGTTGTTCCATGTCCAGTTCTAACTGTTGCTTCCTGACCTGCATACAGATTTCTCAAGAGGCAGATCAGGTGGTCTGGTATTCCCATCTCTTTCAGGATATTCCTCTGTGTTTAGTGCCTATGAAAACAACAATAGAAGGATAAGACCGCCTCCAGACAGGGGAACCTTGAAGATCGTTTCTAGGTTACTCATAGCCCAAGAGAAAACATACACTGATCACCCTTTCCTCCAGACAGGCCATAAATTTTTCTGTATCTACCGGAGTGTAGCCTCGGGCTTATTGATTATCGGCTAACTGTTTGACTGACACATGAGCTCAGAGCCCGTGACTGCTCTGAGGGTGACTGGGGTTGCATTTTCCTTGGTTTATGTGAGTCTCAAGGAGACTTTGGGGTGGTGGGTTCAGACACGTACACACGGGCGTAAAAGATTTCACAAATGCTGGTCGGGTCCTCGGCCAAGAGGAGACTGCCTCGGGCCCGCCGGTGCGGTAAACTGCAGTCCGCTATCTGCGTTGTCCTGAGTGAGCTTGTTTCCCAGAACGCGTGGCACAACACTGGGAGATGCTGAGGGGCAGGGAGGCCTGGCGGGCTGCAGTCCACGGGGTCGCAAAGACTCGGACATGACGGAGCCACCGAACGACAACCGAGGTCTGCAGCCAGGAGACAGCTCCTCACACGGCTGCGAGAGACCGCCCCAAAGCAGCAGCGGGGAGCCCGCTGTACGTGTGACTTTGCTGCAGGGGAGGCGCGTGCAATCAAGGACGTATTTTTACAGAGTCTCGTGAAGCCTTCGCTGGTCACAAGAAGAGTTGTCACCATGAAGGATTTTAGAGCTTTTCTAGATATGAGGAGGTATAAGAACTGGGCTTATCAAGTCAGCTCCTGAGAAGACCTGTCCTGCCAGTTTCCTGGAGCACAGAGGGCCCGGTTCCTGCTCTCCACCCTGAACTCCTTCAGCGGGGGTTGGAGGTCACTGCTGCAGGGGCACATGACTTAATCCTTGTGGAGGCAGATGCGAGCACCCTTGGTGGGGGCCACTCCCTCACGGTGATAAACTTGACCGTACTTTGGGAGGCATTTCGCAGGCCGTTTGCGACCATTTTGTGCCACTTTGCTAGAAGGGCTCATTCCTGGGTCTGCAAAGATTTTGCAGACAGGCCACTCGATGGGCTGTTACTGGACTAAGTCTGTCAACAGTAACCGAGGACTCTGGACCAGCTGTCTTACCCCGTGTGGGAAGGTCCAGGAAAACCCCCGCCTGTTCTGTCTTGCCATATCTAGAGTTGCACTATCACAATCGTTGATCGCATGCGGATCAACTGCTTCACGTCCCCTAGTCATCATTTTTGTCGGAGGTTCAGTCGCGCATTTGGTAATACTAACACAAGAGACAATAATCTCATAAAACATTCAAAGTACATCTAACACAGCTAGCAGTATTTTAAAGTCACAAGTAAGAATTAAGCCAGGAATTTCCATTAGGTGTAGCCCAGTATATCCTCAGGCCGTCTGACATAGTACAGCTCTATCTTTCAGGGATATTAGCATCAGGCTCCCAGCCTAGTGTTTCCTAGTGTTACTAGGCTGGCTATCCTTAGTATAACTTAACTGCCTCCAAGATAAAGGAGGCCTTAAATCTTAAATGACCACAGCCTGGTTGTTTTATTCCTTGACTGAATTTGCTTGTTACTCTGACTGAGCTTGAGTGACTTGGAGGGAGATCCATATTACGGCTGGGGTCAGAGCAGGCATTCTTAATTGGCCAGCTGAGAGGGTCCCACCTAGTGATATCAAGAGTAGCCCACAGGGGACTGGACTTTCTTCTAGAAAACATTTCTAAGGGTCATCCCGTTAGAGCCTTGGGGTGGAGAAACCCACCAGGGAACCTAGACGTTCTAGACACAGGTGACTGGCCACAACCCAGGACTTGGATCGGTTTTTTAAAACTAGCATAGGATCATGTTCAAGACAGAAAAACATTTGATTTATACGCAAAGGTCTGTGAAGTCAAGACAACATCATAAACGATCATACACGTCAGGTGCAGCGTCCTGGGTGAGCTGCTTCTGAGGTCATCTTCCTCTCGTCCTGGTCTAAGTGTAATTGCCTCTGAGCATCCTTTTAAGGTGAGTCTGACATCGGCAGTGCTGTCTGTAGACCAGGCTGGCGCAGGCGCCTATAGAAGAGGGAATTACTGCAAGGGTCAATTTCCCTTCACTTTCACTGCACATGAGCTAGTTAAGAGTCACTGATAGAAAGCCCTTCCACCCAGGCTGGAGACAGTCCTTTCTGGTATACACAATCCCCTGTTTGGAGGTTGTGGAAATTGAGATTACTGAGATAAGCTTCAGAAATAAAATTTAGAATGTCCTTTTAATCATTCAATTAACTTTCCATTAACATAGCATAACAGCAAGGAACTTATCTGGGAAGTGAGTCAGTAAATACAGACCTCTGTTAACAAAACTGGGATTTAACATTCATTGAAACGTAATCTGTTTCTCTCTAAAATTATTCTAATTTCTACCAAATATATTCAAATTAAAACTAATTTGTTTGCAAAAATAAGTCTGATCTAAAAAAAAAAAACCTTGGCCTGAAAATTTATACAACTATAATTGGTCATAGGGTTTTGCTTTACCGAAATTTTTTATAAGGAGTGTCAGACTGAACTTCTTAAAAAAACAAAGACCTCTCAGGGCCAGGAAGGTCAGGCCAAGAGCTTATCACATGTCTCACCTACATATCGAGGTGAATTCCTCCCTTTACAAGGTTGCCAAAATACCTTGAGATTTTTATACCTGATGGTGAAGTAGCTTACCTAATTTGTCTGTTAAAGCTGCTGGAAACCTGAGAGTTTACAAACTCTGGAGGGAGCCAATAGAGAAAAAAAAGCTAAATATTTCAATTCTGCTTGCAAAAGTATAATTTACCAAATTACTATAAGTCATAATTAGTTTGAAAGGAATGTTTTCCTTACTCCTGTAAAACAGATTCAACCCAGTAAGTTCTGATTACAGTTGATAAAGTAACGGGGTTACTGCTGTGACATACCTCACTTGCAGGTAATAACTAGAATTATGACTGACATTTGACCAGCACCTGTCAGAATTTTAGGAACTCCATATACATTTTAAAATATGTATATTAGTAACATTTGCCATACACTATAGCCCGAGAAGACTATTGCTCATTTGACAATGCTTCCCATGTAATGCAACGTATGAGATTTTAGGATTTGACAATACTTCCCATGCAATGCCACGTATGAGATTTTAGGATTTGACAATACTTCCCATGCAATGCCACGTATGAGATTTTAGGATTTGACAATACTTCCCATGCAATGCCACGTATGAGATTTTAGGATTTGACAATGCTTCCCATGCAATGCAACGTATCAGATTTTAGGATTTGACAATGCTTCCCATGCAATGCATCGCATCAGATGAAGCCAGTCTGTGTCTCTCTTTGGGATGTTTCACTTTCACTTTTGGGATGTTTCAGGAAGGCTCTTTGAAGCACTCAAAGTTAGCGAGAGGTCAAAAAGACTTAGGAAACTTTGCAAAGAATATCAAAAGGGTTTAAAACACTCAGAGATAATCACAGGTCATTGTGAAACAAGTTATTCACTTAACCAAAGTAACAATAAAAGATTTCAAAGGTAAATACGGAGCAGATTACCTAAAAGTAAAGAAATTACAGTCTGTTATCAAAGGCAGTTCAACATGTTAAGAAAACTTGTACCATGCACAAAATTCTTCTCTTGGAGTCCACTTTCCAAAACTTTTCTGCAGACATCACTTAATTTGCCCATTCAAAAACAATCACCTCTTAGGTCAGACATCCTTCCTTTTCCCTTAATAAAATGTGATTCCACTCCTCACGCCTTCTGTACTGAGAACACACATCCTACTTTCTGTAAGCAACCATGGGCTGACCTTTATATTAGCATTCTGTAGACTGGTGAGCGTAAACACCAATGACAATTTCTAAAAAACATTTGCTTTCTCATAGAGAACATCTCAAGAAGGCATCAAACATTCATTAATAGTCCAAAACGCCGTGAGTTTCTCTGTAAGAGGAAGCCAGTTATCAGTGATTAATGTATCATTTTATTTGGGAGTACCCTACCCATTTAAGTAAACTTCCATCACTTAATTTAGCAGAACCCTAGAAATTCAATTTACTAAAATCTGGACAGACTAAAACATAATTACTCTTAGTAGAGTTTATTGAAAAGCTTTAACCCATTTACATTTTCTTTCCTAAAAAGTTTCTTCATATTAAGTTAATTTCCTTGCTGACAAAGTTGTAACAGATATAATGTTATTTTAGGCCGAATGATAGGAGTATACTTAGTCTTATATTTGATGTTGATAAATGCATACATTTCTATATTAATTAGGCCAACAAACTTAAACATTAAATACTAGGTATAATTTAATATTGAATATTTCCCAGTTCATGTGAACCTGAAATTCACTTAGCTTAATTCCTCTTGAACTTAGCCTTTTCTGATTTGTAGGCAATTACTTTTCTTTAGGCCTATTAAATCAGAGCTCACTTACAAATTAAACTTCATTAGAATTACAAAGACAGACAGACACATACAGAGCCATACATTCAAACACAAGAGACCTAGCCTCACTTTCTCAACTTAGTCGTGAATCAGATATCTCAGTATGAAACTCACCAGTATGTAAGAAATATTTTTAAAGGCTTCATTCCCTGTTTCTCTTTCTTCATTTTCATGATAAGGTAAGTGATCCTGGGAGCTCTGATCTCAAGGCAACAGGGATAGAAAATCAGGTTCTCCTCATTAGGACTTATTTCCTCGGGACTTCCTTTTGTTTTACAAGCTAAGTTTCTCTACTGGTTGGAATTAAGCTGGTTGGGACTTGGTTCACGTTCAGCTGGCATTGTGTACTCAGCTGGCACAACTAAGCGTTCATAAATTTTCGTAGCTACCGCCTTTTCTTTCTTTTGGTGGTTCTGAAAAGTTAGTCTAACAAGCGTTAATTGTGTAACTCCGACCAACCTAGACCGTCTTTCTGACCAGAGCAGCTACATCCTCGTCTAAACCTTCTAAAAGGTGGAGTTAAGCAAAGGATGATCGTGCTGATTAGAGAATGATGATTGGGTATCAAGCCAGAGTATTCCTTAAAAGGTGGTTTTGTTCCCTCTCTCTTTACTTCTCCTTTGCTGCGTAAAGGCAGACAGCAGGAGGTGGAAGAGTTGGAAGAGAAAGGAAAAAAATGAGATAGCATCTGACCAAGTAATTCAGATAGAAGAAGATACAGGTAGAGGGAGAGAGTGAGTCAGTGACAGGCCGTTAGCAGCCTTTTTTTGGTTCTGATAGAGTTTTAAGAGAAGTTTCCAGATATCAGTCATCCATTCAGTCTGTTTGATCTTATGGCCAGCTTTTTCTAACTGCAAGAATATAAACTTTGGAATATTAAAGGAAGCCCAACCTGCTCGTTTTAGGTTGGGAATCTCCTTTTAGCATAACTTCCCCAGTTAAGCAGGTACTTTGCAAGTGGAAGTTTTGTACGGACATGACCCTGGCCAAGGTGTGCCCCTTGTGTTGACAGAAGCACCGGGTTGGCCTCTTAGCTGACCACTCAAGATTCCTCCAGCAGAGCCGCCCGGTACCTGTTAACCAGCCCTCACCAGTCCTTTTCACGCAGCTGCGCGGGGCGGGGGGTGTATTCTCGGCCAAGCCCCACCGAGCACCTTTCTACTGGGGGGGTATCCCTGGTGTCTTTTAGCCAGACTCCCCGCTGCAGCATGCCAGCGTGGTGTAGCTGACTCCAGGCCGGGGGTCTGTGGACGAGGGGGAGGGGGCGCTCTGGCTGCACAGAGAGGAGAGCTGGACGGGAGGGCCGGGGGAGGCCAGGACTGCACGGTGGGGGTGGCCGGGTGGGGAAGCGGCGGAGCCCTGCGGCCGGGAAGGGGCCCAAGTTAGGGCCAGCCCAGCACCCCGGGTCCCCGCGTGGTTCCGCCCGTGCTGGGCTGGGGACCCTGGCAGTGCCCAGCCTCTTGGGTGTCTGTCTTCTCAGGATGGGGAAGGGGCACAGAGTGGCCCCTGGGAGGGAGAGGGGCAGCGGGCAGCAGGGAGGGTCTCTGTGCCACCCTGGCCGTCCAGACAAGGCCCCGGGGCAGGCCGGGCCCCTCCAGCACATGCGTGCCCAGAACGGACAGGCTCAGGGTGGCAGGACACGGCCAGCGCCGCCCTGCCGCTGCGTTACAGACGCTTCCCTCTGTGATGGGGGCCCACACTGCTGTCTCACACTCAGCCCACAGGCACAGGGCCGGTCCCGTAGGAGGGGGAGTGCGGTGTGCAAGTGGTCAGTGCAGACCCACGCTCTGGGTTCCCGCCACCCAGGGGTGCAGGCCAGCCCCTGCGCCCAGCCGGACCCTCCTGCACCCTCAGCCTTGTGCCCCGTCCAGGGGTGGGGGCTGCCTTGCCTTGACGGTCCCCGGGGGAGGGGGCCCAGAAGCCCTGGATGGGGACCCTGCCCTGAGGGACAAAGACACCGAGGTGACTGTTTCATCTTTATTAGAAAAGCAACCAAAAAAAAACGGATCCTCCACCGCTGACCCAGGCAGAGCCCGCGGAGCGTGGACGCGCTGCCTGGGCGGGGAGGGGGCGCGTTTACAAAGTCGACAGGTCATAAAAAAGGCCCTGCGGAGCTCTGGCGCGGGCCTCAGACGTCCATGTGGTCCTCGTCCTCAGCAGGGCCGGGCCGGGCCTCAGATGTCCATGTAGTCCTCGTCCTCGTCCGTCTCGCTCTCCAGCGAGGACTCCTGGCTCGACGTCTCCAGCACCTCCAGCGCCGGCTGGCACAGGCTCTCCTTCCGCACCGTGGCGGCCGACTGTGCAGACAGGATGGCCGACTGCGCCGGGCGGGCGGGCAGGGGTCAGTGGCAGCCCAGCCTCAGCCCACCCGCGCCCCCGACCCGGGGCCCCCCAGGACCTGCTGTCACCTTCAGCTTCTGCTTGGTCTCCTCCGAGATGCTGCCTTTGGGTGACAGCAGGGTCGGGGTGGGCGGCGTGACGGTGATCTCGGGGGGGAACTTGGTGGTGGACGAGGGGATGACCAACTTCGGCATGTTGGGCAGCAGGCGTGACTTGGCCCGGCCAGGCTCAGCCTTGCTCAGGGGGCCCTCGGGGGGTGGGGCACTCCCGCCGCCGGGCGCCTTGGAGCTGGCCACTGCGGGACGGACCCAGAAGGCTGAGCAGGGTCCGCAGCCTCCCAGGCCAGCCTGTCCTTTGCAAGCCTCGTCACCCTGCTCCCCTCTGGCCGTGTTAGACCGCAGGGTGCTGGCTCCCAGGCCGCTTCCTGTCTCCCTGCCTCCCTGAGGGCCTGGCTCTGGCTGGCGGAAGCGGAGACGGGGTGGGGGTGGGGGTGGGGGGGCTCAGGAGCAGTGTGTCCGCTGGGGGCGCCGGGGAGCCCCGAGCCTCCCAGACCTCGTCAGCTCTCACGTCCCAGAGCCCGCCCTGGCCCACGTCCACACCCCTGTGCGCCCAGGAGCCGCAGGCTGGCTGATGTCCACGCCCGTCCACCGCCCTGTGGCTTTAAAAGGAGCGGGAGCGGCCCTGCTGTCCCAAGAGGGGTCTGAGAGAGGCCCCGCCCCACAGAGTCCCCGGGGGCCTGGCTGCTGGGAACTGGCTCTGACTCAGGCAGGGCCGTGGACGCCACGCCATGTCCCCTGCCCAGCCCGGCCTCCCGGCCGCCCCGGCCTCCCCTCAGCTCCATCTGGGCCAAGTGGCCTCGGCTTGGGCCTCGCACCACCCGAACCACTCCCATCTGCGCGGCAGTGTGGAGCAGGGGACTCGGGTGCCCCTGCCTTTCTCATCTGCCCCCGCCCCCGCCGTCTCCAGGTCCCTCTGCTGGGACACCCCCGCCGCCTGCTGGCCCCGGGGTCATGCTGGGCCTTACCCTGGCTGCAGGCGGGCTGGGCGCCAGTCCGGGGGGCGGCCTCTGCCGCGGGGCCCTCGGGGGCCGTCTTCACATGCTCGCTGTCCTGCGGCTCCTGGGGCGGGAAGCCCGGGCCCTCTGCGCCTCCCGCCGGCTCTTCTGCCCCTGGGGGGACACAGAGCGGCCGTGGGGGACGTGCGCCCCACCCCCCGGGACAGGGCCTTCCACCCCGACCATGCCCGTGGCCGTGCAGGCCTCTTCCGACACAATGGCCCGGGTGGTGCCAGGCTGCTAATCACTCGCCTGGACATGAACACCCAGTGAGCCCGACACCACAGGGCCCCACCCCAGCGCCCAGGAGTGGCCGCTGGACCCGAACGACCCAGCTGAGGACGGAGCGGGCTAAATGGTCCCTCCTGCCAGGCTACACCTTTCGGACGAGGAGGGGGCTGGGAGTGCGCCCCCAGGCCCCCGGCCGGGGCCTCCTGTCCTCCTCCTCCTCCGGCCGCTCCTGCCACGCCCGCCACATCCCCAGGAGTGGGGTTGGCCAGCTGCTCCTCACCCGGCTGTCAGCTCCAGCCCCTGGACGATGGGCTGGCCCTGCCCTCTCGCTCTGATTGCCCAGCTGTTTCTGGGTTCCCAGGGCCCAGTCCACGTGCGGCAGAGGCTGACACGACCCCTGGGGGGCCCGGAGCTGCCCCGCTGGGCCTCACAGAGCAGGCGGAGTGGCGGGCACCCTGCGGCCAGGAGCAGGAGCGGGTGGCACAGCCGTGACGCGGGCCCGGGGGCGTCTGCTCCAGGCCCTTCCGCAGTGGCCCCAGGGGCTGTGCTGAGCTGTCCCCGCCAGGCTGGGCACACCCGTCCTCACACAGCTGTCCCGGGGGGCCTGGCTGAGTGACCCACGGAGCTGCTCAATCAGGGGCGGGGGCTTCCTAGCTGACCGCCGCCTCCAGGCGCCGGCCCGGGCGTGCGGAGCCGGCAGGGAGAGGCACAAGTGTGCGTGCGTGCGTGTGCGCCCTCCCTGGTCGGCCGGGCTCCCCTGCCCGCCACGGGCTGCGCTTCCCAGGGGCACCTGAGTGTGGTAGGAATCGGGGCTTCCTCCTGCCCATGGAGCCCCAGCCCCGCGTCCGCTGGCCTGTGGCCCGTCTCCGGGGGCGCAGACTGCTGAGAGGGCGCGTGAACCTGGGGTCCGGACCCTGCACTCTGCTGAGCCTCCATGGGAGTAGGAACACGCGGGCAGAGGGTGGAGATGGCACTCGGGGGTCACCGGACGGGAGGCGCCCACATCTCTGCAGCAACAGGCCTGCTGGGGGACTGGGCCCGCCGCGGCTCTGCTGGGCCTGCCCGCTGGGTGGAGGGCACAGACTCACCTGGGCGCAGGGAGGACGTGCTGGGGGCGGCCTCAGGCCTCTGCAGCCGCGGGGGCCCGGGGTCTTTGGCCGGGTCTGGGGTGGAGGCAGTGGCTGACACGAGGCGAGGCTTGGCGTGGCCGTCGCTGGGCCGCGGCGGGGCGTCTGCCGGCGTGGGTTCAGGGGCTACGGGGGCTGTGGCCGCGGGGAAAACATTCTCTCGGGCGTCCTTGGGGTGCTTCGGGGTGGTGGGCATGTCCCCTGCTGCCTGGGGGGGCAGAGTGGGGGTGAGGGGGGCACACCCTGCCAACGTCGGGGGCCGGGGGGGCCGGGGGCCCCGCCTGAGGACGTCCAGGGCAAGGCAGAGGGGCCTCAGGCTGGCCGGGACCTGCACCCTCCCATTGCTGGGTGCCAGCTGGGAGGATGGTGCAGCTGGGAGCTGGGGCACAGGACGGGGGCACCCAAGGCGGCGGCTGCAGCACAGGTCAGTCCTGGAGAGTGACCTCCCAAGGCCATGGTGGGAAGGGCCTCAGAGTGGGAGTGACGCGGGGTCTGCCGGAGGCGGTTCCCAGGCTCAAGGCTGCAGCCCCAAAGCCCCCCACACAGCCCTTCGGCCCTCAGGGAGCCGGGCCCTCCGGGGCCTCCCGCCCGCAGGCACACAGCTCCCTGCTCGTCTGAAGCCCCCCACTTCGGGGGGTGACGGCCACGGCTCTGCGCAGGCAGCTGTGAGGTGGGGCAGGGGCCCCGCACGGTGCCCAGCGGCAGAGCCCCGGCCCTGGGCCCACTGTCCCCTCTGAATCACCAGGGGGACCCTGGCCCGAGGCTGCAGGAGCTTCAAGCGTCCTGGGGGCACCTGGCGCCCCACCCTGACCCCGTCTCTCCTGACATCTGCTTTCCGGGAGGTGCCCCGTCCCTGGATCTACTGGTGTGGACGCCCCTGCCACTCCAGTGGACCTCCAGCAGGAGGGCGGGCGAGACAAGACCTGTCCCCCAGGGGCAGGAAGTGAGAGTGGGGTCCCTGCCCTCCTGCTGCTGGGGTGGGGTGGGGTGGCCAGGCTAGCCCTGGAGACCGAGAGGCCACACCAAGACCAGCCTGCGGCCAGCTCCACCTTCCGGGGTCACCTGAGCCGGCCCTGCCCCAGCCCGGCCCCACAGCCAGCTTTTCCCAGACAAAGGAGGCTGGACAGAGGCTGGGCCCTGCCTGTGGGCTCCCGTTGGCCCACCCCAGTGCCACCTCCATGCCGAGGAGCCGCCTCCGCAGGTGAGGTCCACGGGGCGGGGACCGTGCCCGGGCTTGGGGGGCTGCAGGGGTGACGGGACCCTCACGCGGCCCGCACTCAGCGCCGGGGTCTGGGCCCCACCCTGTGTCCCTCCCTCAGGACCTGAGGCTCAGCTGCCTGCCGCCCACCTGCCCTGGGCCCCCCGACCACAGGGACAGTCCCAGCCTGCAGCCTGGGGCTGCGTGCCACACACCAGGCGGCTGGCACGGGTGGGGCCACGCTTACCTGCCTCTGGGCGGCAGCCCCGAGGTGGGCCTGACAGAACTTCACGGCCTGCTCCAGGGCAGCCTCCTCGTCCACCTGAGCAAGGACATGCCTGCGGTCAGTGGGCCTCAATGACGGCTCTCAAGACAAGCCCCACATGCTGCTCCTGGGGGGTCCCAGCCCTGCCCCGAGCCCCAGCCCCCAGGGCTGCTGCTCAGGGACCAGCTGGCCATGCTGTGTTCACATCTGTGGCCGCGGGACGTCACCCTTTGGGGCGGAGGCTGGGGGGGCCTGGGTGACAAGCTGCCCCCTTGACCCCCTGGAATCTGGGTGGTGGGCTGGGCTGAGGGAGCCCAGGGGACAGAGGTGGGCGTGAGGCGGGGAGAGGGGGCCTGGTGGTGGCCCTGGGTGGGGGGAGACGCCGGCCTGGGGTGGGGAAAGGGCTTGCCCTCGCCTGCAGGAAATCCAGGGCTTATGTTTCCTAGTTTATCAGCAACAACAACAAAGTCACTGCTGATGCTTGAGAGAGACAGCAGTACAGGGACACTGGAGGGAGATGTCAGGGGCTCACCCTGTGCCCGCCTGACACTGCCCGGGGCTCTTCCTGTAGAAAGAACCTATTTTTCTCTAATTAGAGGGAAAATAAAAACCTATGCCTGAGGGACTGAAAAACACAAAAGGCAGCAGAGGAGAGAGGTGGCAGGGCCTCCCCGCCCGGCCTGACCAGGCTTCTGCAAGGCGGCCTCCTTTCCTTTGAGCCTAGTTACAGACGTTTAGAAGAGAGTTGTCTCTTTCAGCACATACCTCCCCAGCTTTCCCGAGATATAGTTAAGTAAAACTGTAACATATTCGTGGAGAAAGCAATGGTACCCCAATCCAGTACTCTTGCCTGGAAAACCCCATGGATGGAGGAGCCTGGTGGGCTGCCATCTATGTGGTCGCACAGAGTCAGACACGACTGAAGCGACTTAGCAACAGCAGCAGTAACATATTTGAACCTCTCTGGGGTTCAGAGTAGGACACCTCGGAGTGGCTGGGGACGACTGGACGCCCACCTGTGGGGCCTCCTGGAATGACTGGACACCCACCGGCGGGGCCTGGTGGGGAATGATGACGCCCACCCACGGGGTCTCCAGGGATGACCAGACGCCCACCTGCGGAGCACCGAGGATGGCACCATCAGGGACTGCGGGGCGCCACCTGACGTGTACTCCGAGGCCTCCGGGGGCCCGCCTGAGGCCACCCACCTGCTTGATGAGCATGTAGGTCTCCGACATGATCCTCTCGATGCGGCCCAGGTCGCAGGCCACGCCCTTCTGGCCCTGCTGCCACACGCGGTAGGCGTCCAGCAGGAGCGTCTTGCCGGACTCCGTGTCCTCCAGGAGCTTCCTCTTGCGGCTGGGCCGCAGGGGTGCTTCCTCGGGGTGGGTGCCTGGCCTGGGCCCGGGGGTGGGGGTGGCGGTGGGCGGGGCCAGAGCAGGTGGGCCGGGCGGCCGGGCACTGATGCTGAGCTCCTCCAGGGACAGCTCGGTGGGCCGGCTCTCGGGGCCCCGGTCCCTGGGGGGGCAGCCTGGCTGCAGGGGCGGTGGCCCCCGCTCAGGGTCCGCGCCTCGGGCGGTGGCGTCACACGTGTCCATGGGCTCAGCGGGGCCGGCCCGGGGGCTCTCCTTGTCCTTGCGCTCCCCGGCCTGGTCTGCGCCCTCCCCTGCATCCATGGCCATGGGCCGGTGGTTGAGGGGACCCGCTTTGCCCCCTGGCTCGGCGCCTGGCCCTGAGCCGTCGCCCAGAGGGGGCTTCTTGGGGTGCGGTAGACCCTCCTTGTCGTCCTCGGGACTGGCCCTGTGGGAGACGTCTGTGGTCATCCTGGCTCCAGGGAAGCCGCAGGCCTTGGGCCCGAGGCGTTCCGACCCCTACGAGGAAAGCGAGAATTAGACGAGTGGTCTCTGGTGTTTCCTGCCCCAGGCACCGGCAGTGCCCACCCCGGCCTCTCCCACTGAGGCCACTCTGGGCCTGCCCGTCTGCCCGCTGGTCAGGGCTGGGGCCACAGCACTGCCTGCAGGGCCCTGGCCATGGCTCTGCCTCTGAGGAGCAGCCGCCCTGCCCTGCCGGCAAGTGCGCTGGCTGCAGGGATGAGCCCACCCAGGCCCCCCACCAGGCCCAGCCAGGCTCCCTGGGCAGGGGGCACGGCGGCCGACAGCCCTGGCTCACGGTCACCCCCCCGCTAGGGTGGTGACTGGCCTCAGAGTGCCCAGCCATGAGGAGACGGTGAGCGCAGCTCCTGGAGGGGGGCTGGCTGGGTGAGGGCGTGGGCTGAGGGCCCCTTGGATGGCGCTGGTGGGTGGGGTGCGCACCTCCGTGAGCTCGCTCAGCGTGTCCTCCAGCACCTTCACAGTGAGGATGAAGGCCCGCTGTGCCAGGACCTGGCGGTCAGCATCTCGCAGATACTTCCTGCAGCGTGCAGGGGAGGCCACGGGTCAGAGTCGCGCAGCAACGGCGGTCCGTGCCCCTCTGCTCCCGGAAGTGTTCCCGGGGCCTCCTTCCGCACACCGGCACTGCGTGTGTCCCCGGTCCCCGGGGTGAGGCTCTGAGCCCCAGGGCTGGGGAGTGGGCTCGGCCCACTACTCTTGGCCGTCACACAGGACTGTGGCCGACCCTGGCGGGCTGCACTCACTTGCCCTGGTCCGGGGTGCGCTGCAGCATGGAGGAGACCTTGAGCAGGGTGCCGTGGTCCCGCAGCTGGGCCAGGACCTTGAGCAGCAGCACGACGGAGCGGTTCATGTGCCAGGCAAAGCTGCCCGGCCGGTCGATCTCGTCCACGGGGATCCGCCAGATGCCCTGAGGAACGGATAAGCCGGGCGTGAGAGGACCACACGGGCTGACGGTGCGGGGGCACCTGCTCCTAGTGGGAGATCACAAGTGAACCGCAGCAGCTGGGCAGGCCAGGCGAGCCGCAGGCCTGGCCGTCCCCAGCGCTCCATCCAGCAGTGCTGGAGACTCTTGAGGGCCTCCAAAAGTGAGCGGCCGCTCCCGGGGACACTGGATGCCGCCTTCCCTCAATTCTTGTCTGCCCAGCATTCTGGTGCGGCCGGGACCCCTTCCACTGCCCTCCTGGCTGACCCCACTGTCTGCCAGATGGTGGGAGCCCCCCCATTGACCCTGTGCCGTGCTTAGCCCCAGGAGACACCTGGATCAGAGCTAGCACCCCCAGTATGGCTCCCATGGCACCTCCCCACCTGCACAGGACCAGTCAAAGGGGGATGACGGCCAGCACGGCTGAGGGGGGCCAGTGAACAGAAGAAGCTCACGCCTCTGAGCTGCCCCAGGCTGGGTGCTGGACCTTAGGAACTGTGTCTCCGGGGCAGGCTCCCAGGCGGGCCCCGTGGCCAGCACCCTGGAGAAACTCCTGCCCAGGAAGGATGGCACCATGAGCCCCAGCGCTGCCTCCTGTTTGTGGGGCCCACGGTGCCGTGTCCTGGGGAGCCAGACGACCGCCCGTGGCCCCTCCTCCTGCTCCAGCAGTCCCGGGGTAGGGTTGGGGGGAAGCGAGGCCACCCCCGACCCTAAGCCTTTCAGGCAAGCGAGGAGCTCCACACCCTCGGGGCCAGGTCCTGCAGCCTGGCCACCGGTTTGCAGTGGACACGGGGGCCCTTCTGGAGAAGGCCGAGCAGCCAGCCCTGCGCTGCCCGACAAGCACCATCCGGCCAACATGGGGCCGGGGTCCCAATGCTGCATCTCCTACCGGCGGGCGCGGCTTCTGCAGCAGCTCGGGGGTGCAGCCCACCTGAGGTGCAACAGCAGGGGCTAGAAGGGCATCGTGGGCAGCCGAGTGAGACCCAGGAGGGACCCATGCTCCCCCGTGCCCCTGTAGGCATCCCCGTGGTCCCTGCCACAGTCTGCACAGGGCCAGTGATGGAGACACACTTGGGGTGGGGAGAGGGGTGTGCGAGGTGAGCCAGGGTGCACACAGATGTTCCGCGGAGGGCACAGAGTCACGGCGGGGTGGGGGGTGGGGTTGGGCCTCCCGCCGCTGCCAGCCCATGGGGTCATTGCAGGCAGCGAGGGCCTCGATGAGGACACTTGCCGGATGGCACCAAGGAGTCGCCTGCCGCCCACTGGTCACGTGGAGGCGGCGACTGCCCATCTCGCCCTCCAAGGCTGCCCTCCCCGTGCCCGCTTCCCACACGCTGCTCCTCCCAGTGGGGCCCGCCCAGTCTGGGGTGTCACCATCACGACTCCGGGTGCACGGCTTGGCTGGACCTGCTCTTGGTGGCGGGGGGAGCCCAGGTCAGCAAGGGGCAGGCAGCCTGGAGGCCACAGCCCTCACCCAGCCTCCTGGGGCGGGGGCAGCACTCCTGGGGCGGGCCTGATTCCCACCCCCTCACACAAGGCTCTTTCCTACTGACCCCAGGCCGGGTAAAGACATGCGGGCAGAACATTAAGACCAGCAACTTCAGAAAATCAGGAGGTAAAAAGAAATCAGGCAGAGTGCACAGAAGGTCAGGAGGAAAGCGGTTACCACGAGCCCTGGGCAGATTGCGGGGCCACAGGTGGGCAGGTGGTGAGCAAGCCCACAGGCCCGCCCCCGCCTCTGTGGGCTGTGCTGAGCCCGGCATCTGGGAAAGGTGAGCCTCGTCCCGTTCCCAGGGTGGGGCGGGAGCGCCTCCCACGGAAGCCCCTGCAGAGACGGGGAGCCCCCTGAGTGACCAGGCACCGGGTGAGGACGCCATGTGTGGAAGGGAAGGGAAGCGGCCACGTCCCACCCCTCCCGCAGCAGAGGCCCCTGCACCACCCAGAGAGGGCTGTGTGCAGGCCCCGGGGAGGCAGGGGTCACACTGGGACCAAGGAAAGGGCGTGGGCAGCAGGGCCCGACAGGAAGACCCAGATGCGC
Organism: Bos indicus; assembly: GCF_029378745.1. Taxonomy (NCBI): domain Eukaryota; kingdom Metazoa; phylum Chordata; class Mammalia; order Artiodactyla; family Bovidae; genus Bos; species Bos indicus. The sequence continues at coordinate 71,322,163 of NC_091776.1, read as the reverse complement.
TTGGGGGCCCGAGGGACAGGCTGGATCAGGACGGTGGGGAGCTGGACCCCCACCAAAGGCGGTGGTACTGGTGGGGCTGGGGGCCACGGCTCGCCTGCTCCTCAAGGCGCCCGCCACCGGGCGGCAGGCGGGGGCTCCTTCCTGGCCAGGAAGACGCCCGCGTGGGCACTGGGGGGCAGTGGGGTTCAGTGGTGGCCTCAGCGTGCTCAGAGCTCACCCGCCTGCCTGGCGGCTCCTCTGCAGGATCTCAGCTGACCCTGCTGCCCGCTGTTCAGGCTCCAGGCTGCCAGCGGGTGGATGAGGTCACTGAGACCAACCGCAACCGCCTACTGGATAATTCATGGAGCCCCAGACTCTAGGCCTAGCGTAATGCGTGTGCTTAGTCACTCAGTCGTGTCTGACTCTTTGCGACCCCATGGGCTGCAGCCCGCCAGGCTCCTCTGTCCGTGGGGATTCTCCAGGCAGGAATACTGGAGTGGGTTGCCATGCCCTCCTCCAGGGGATCTTCCGGACCCAGGGACCGAACCCAGGTCTCCCGCATCGCGGGCGGGTTCTTTCCTGTCTCAGCCACCGGAAACCCAAGAATACTGTCGTGGGTAATCTATCTCCTTTCCAAGGAATCTTGCCCACCTAGGAATGAGAAACTGAGATTCTTCTGCATTGCAGGCGGATTCTTTACCAGCTGAGCTACCAGGAAAGCCCCAAGCGCTTAACACCAGCTCCTGAACCCTCCCTGCAGCCCAGAGCTGGGCACGTTCTGCTGCTCTTGAGGAAAGCGGGCCGAAGCAGCTGATCCACGGACAGGCAGTCCGCTCTCAAGGGCTGCTGGGAAGCGGGGCCTGGAGGGGGGTCCTGGGGAGGGGACGGACGGGAGAGGCCCCCCTGGGCACGGGGCACTGCTAAGGCCCACAGCTCAGCCTGAGCCAAGCACACCGGGGTCTGAGGAGAGCCTCTTACTGGATGGGCCAGGGCTCCTCTCCCTGCTGCCCTGGAGTTCCTGGCTGGCCGGCCGGTCCACACCTCCCTAGACGCCTCAGCGTGGGCCACTGAGGAGCGCAACTCCCTGGGCAGAGGAGGGTGGCCGGAACAGCCTCTCCATGGGGCCCAGGGCCAGCTCTGAGCCAGGCAGACAGAGGGCAGCAACCCAGACTGGTCCCGGCCCTCACAGCAGACCCACCAGCTGGGCCACCGCTCGGGATCCCAGACCTCGGGGTCGTTCCAGGGCCCCAGGCCCACCTGTTGCCTTCACGGACCCTGCCCTTCAGTCAAGGCCCCTTCACACCAAGGGTGGAGACAGAGCCTCCCCCGGGAAAGCATGTGGCCGGGAAACGCCAGGAGAGAAGGCCGCGAGACACACAGCCCGAGCCCTGCTCAGCCCCGGGGGCCAGGCTCCTCTGGGAGGGGGGACAGCGAGGCTCAGGCCGTGGGGGCTGAGTGGAGACCCGGACTCATCTCGTGTCCACACCAGCAGGGACAGTCGGAGTATGTAACTAACCGTGTGCAGGGTGGCCCAGGGAGCTTGGGGTGGGACCGGGACCGGGGTGCCGGGGCCAGATTGCTGGCCTGGGCTCTGCGCACCCTCCCTGGACGCTCACAAAGGACTGAGAAGTCAGCAACGCGGCTTGTGACTTACAGAGAATTGGGGCTGCGGGGAACCAGGAAGCGACACCAAGTCACTTCAGTCTCCCACCAGGGGGACAGCGTGCGGGGAAGCCAGGGGCCTCCCTAGCACCCCAAGGGCCTCAGAGGCTTCCTGACCAAGCCCCAGGGCCCCGGTGCGGGCCTGTCCTCCAGCTCCGGCTGCCGGCTACCCCCACTGACCCCCACTGCCACATGCACGGGACGCGCCTGTGCCCCAGCACCCGCGCGGCTCTAACAGGTGGGCAGAGGGGAGAGAAGCCCCACTGGCAGCACCCAAGAAGGCCGAGAAGAGCTGTGCCTGGGGCCCGGGGGAGGGAGCGAGGAGGGCGGGCCCGCGGGCCCAGAGGTCTCGGGTGGAAAGAGGCAGGCGGCTCCCAAGGGCCCGCGTCCACCTGGGGCTCTCCCAAGCCCAGCCCGCCTGAGCAGGGGCTCCAGGGCGGTGTCAGGGGCCGACCTGCCTCCTGCCCCTCGGCCCCCTGGACCCTGAACTCCTCTGTGTGCCTCTCGGTCAGTAGGCCTGCTATTGCCTGCATAGAGGTGACCTTCTGGGGGGGTACCTGGCCGACCTACAAGACTCTCCAGAAAAGGAACGTTCCAGGTCAAGGCCGCAAACCCTGCTCCGAGTGCCCTCCACCTTGGGGCAGCTCATGGGTGGCAGGCCTGGGCGGTCTGCGCCCCGGATGGAGCCCTGCTGGTGTGAGGGGGGCCCCTGGGTCCCCCAGGGCAGCTTGGCCGGGCAACTGCACAGAAAGCCAAGTGCATCCCAGGACCTGGGCAATCATCCTGGAGGTGTGGTCTGTGCCCCAGGGCGAGGGGACAGGAGAGAGGCTGGGCTGAGGAGGAAGCGGGGAGAGAGCCAGGACTCTGGGGAGGGGGTGGTTCAGGAAAAGCCAGGGAGGAAGCCTGCATCAGGAGCCTCAGCCCAGTGGGGAGGCGGGGGAGGGACAGCCCCCTAGGGCTGGCCTCATGCCCCAGGTGTCCTGCGCAGATGGCATGGAGAACACGAAGTTCTCGTTCTAGTATTTAACTCGGTAATGGAGCACACGTGAGACTCTCCTTCGTCATCACAAACTACCCATCACTTCAAGTGACCCTAGCACATCACCCCGCGGGGGAGCCCCGACTTCCCCAAGTGCCCTCTAGGGGGGCCTCCAGGGAGGCATCTTCACCGTCAGCAGGAAGGAGGCCAGGTAAGGGCTCTCCTCCCCCCCCTGGGGCTGGACCCCTCCCACAGAGGCTGAGGCTGCCTGCCCAGAGATGCGGGGAGGACTCCGTCTGTCCCGGCCAGCCCAGCCCTCAGCCCCGAGCCGGCCCCCTTCCCAGAGCTGCTCAGTTCACAGAGCGCCCGAGGGAGAACCCGCTTCCCCAACAGAGGGATTCCTGCCCCTCCTTGGCAAGGGCGCAGCGGTGACTCAGCGCTCCCAGCAGGCGAGGCCAGGACAGCCTGCTGCCGGCCCACTCCACGCAGCAGGGGCCTAGGGGGAGCCCTCAGCGGCGCCGGGGGCGGGGGTGGGTGCCAGGGTGGGAGGGCAGGGGCCCTTCCCCCAGAGAAACACGAAGACTTTGCTTCCAGGACAGCCTCGGTGCTGCAGGCTGACCCCGGGCGGAGCCAGGAAGGGGTCGGTCTCTGGACAGTGAGGCTCTGAGGTCAAGAACGGCCTTGTTGGGGAGGATACCAGCGTCCTCCACTGTCCTGGGGAGACACCTGTTACCTGTACCCCATGCAAACCTCCCCAAGAGCACGAGCACCTGGAGAGCAACAGGGAGGGCTGTGCGAGGCCGCACCCGCTGCCCACAGGCCGACAGTACTCACGGGGCAAGCCCCACCATTTCTGCCCCACTCACACCTCCCCGGGAGAGACCAGTTCCAGGACCGGCGGCAGCAGATCTCAGCCTACTTCCCGCCCCGCCCCCGGCATCCACCTGGCCTGTCCCCAACGGGGGGCGGCGGCACAGCCGGGGCTGGCCAGCCGGGCACCACCTCTCCCCTCTCAGGCCCAGACGGCTCCATCTCCTCTAGGAACTGCCCCGGTGGAGTAGGACGCAGTGTCCAGCTTGTCTGCTCCCCATCTCCCTGAAGCCCTGCTGAGCCACGGGCCGGGCGCCTCCCACAGCAGTCAGGGCCACCAGCTGGCTCCAGGCCCTGGGTTAAGGGCCTGCCAGGGCCGGGCTAAGTTGAGCACCCCCTGGGGGCAGGAAGTCCTGAGGCCTCCTCTGCAAAGCCCTGAGGGCCGCCTCTGGCCGTAGGGTCGCACAGAAGCCGCCAGGGGCGCCCTTGCCCTGGCCCCGGGAGCTCTCCAGGCTGGGCCGAGAAGGGCAAGGGAGTCCCCGCGCCGTCCACCGGGAAGAGTCCCCCGCGCAGGCAGGGGCTGGGGAAGCCTGCCATTTGCCTGCAGCCGGCGCCCGCCCGTTTCCAGGCTCTTCTGCCAGATGAGACGTCGCACAACACGGGGTCCCCAGAACTGCCAGACTGTTCGTCCCCTCCCCCTCCGGGGAGAAACAGAAATGACAAACAACGAAGTGCGCGGAGGCAGCCCACCTGGCAACTGCGCCGGGGCCCCGCCCGCGCCCTCCCGCCCACTCGCGGCGGGGCAGCGGCCCGGCCCGCGCGGGGAGTAGGCCCTGCGCTCGCCGGACCCGGCACCAGCTTCCCGCCCCCGCACGGCAGCTATTTATAGCCGGGGAAGCACCGCGCCGGGCGCCGCTGCCCACCCGCCGGCCGGCTCACCAGCCCCGGGAGCGGCCCGCGCAGCTCCGGGCCCGCGCCGCCCGCCGCGAAGTTGCCGGGTCGGCGGCGGGCGGGCGGCTTTCGCTTTCGGGCGGCTGGCGCAGCGCACACCCCCGCGCCCACTCGCGGCATCCGCGGGCCGGCTGGGCTCGCCTGGGGTTCGCGGGCGGGCTTCTCTCCCGGCCCCCGCCGCCCCCGCGCGCGCGCCCGCCCATCCGCCGCCCACCTGGCGCTGTGCGGGCCCCGGCCGGGGGCAGGGGGCGCCGCGGCCCCGCTGCCTGCCGACTTCCTCCGCCGCGGCGCCCGGGAAACCGCGGCCCGCGGGCTTCCTGCCGCGCCGGGCGGGTGGGCGGGCGGGGGGTCGGGCGCGCGAGCCGGCCCCGGGGACTGAGCCGAAGCTCCGGAGTGTGGGGAGCCCGCGGGCAGAGGGGCAAGGCGGCCGCGGCCCGCCCCAGGCAAGTTCCTACCCGCCGGCTCCGCCGTGGCATCTGTGCAGGGAGCTAGGGCGGGCGCCGGGCCATGGCGCGGAGGCTCGCTCGGCGGGCCGGGGCGGGGCGGCGGGGCCGGACGGGGCGCGGGCGCTCGCTGCTCGGCCTGGAAGCAGGCCCAGCGGCACGACTGAGTTGGCCGGCCAATCGGAGCAGATTCCGGGCCGGGCCCCCGGCGGTACCGGGGAGCATAGCCCTTGCCACGGGAAGCTGTGGGACCGGGCGTCCCAGGCCCAGTGGGGCAGGGACGTCCAGGAGGGTGGACGGCAGGGCGACAGGAGCCAGCGTGCGCCGGGCCGGGCTGTCCACACCCTGCACCGCGCAGCTCTGAGCCCGGGGCTCCTGGACTTGTGCCCTGTGCGGGGCAGAGGCCTGGGTGAGTGGGGGGCTGTCCTTGCTGACCCAGTGCGGCGCTGGGAGCTGGACTGCCGACTCTCCCAGGACCATCCTCCAGCAGGGAGGGCAGGCTAGAAGCCACTGCGCCCTGCAGGGGGCTTTCCAGCTGGGAGGGGCGGCTTCGCCAGCTGGGCTGTGAGTTCCAGGAGCAGATGAGACTGGGGGGAGCAGCGGGGCTGGGCAAGAGGCCCGGCAGGCTCAGGACCCCTCTGCAGAGCTCCGCAGTGCTCAGGGATGAAGAGTGGGTGTCCCTCCTGGAAGGGCAGCCAAAGCCGCCGGGAGCACACAGCGCCTTCCCCAGCGTTTTCCGTGGGGCGGCCCCGTGGAGTCACCCCCCCAGCCCCTGGTTGCTTCTCCCCCTCCCCGGCTGAGAGGCACAGCAGGGGCAGAGCTGATGGGAGACGCTGCCTCCAGCCCAGGCCGGGCACCAGCCCCCACACCATTGCTTCCCCAGCCCAGCAGTACCAGGACTGATCCGTTCTCCTCTAACCGACACCCAGAGGCCTCAGGGCCGCCTGGCCCATCCTGGTGACAGCCCCCCCAAGCCAAGTAGCTTCCACTTGTCCTGCCCAGGCTGGCTCCTGCCCACCAGCTTTCCCGGGCTTGCCACGTGCCCCTGATCCAAACAGGCCCAAGGCCAGCCTTCAGCCGGCAGCTTTTGCACTCCCGGGCCACCCTGTGTCCAGGGCCACAGCAGCAGTCTGGCACCCCCCTGGAGGATCATAACTCCGCCTGGCACTGGAAGGACCTGGGCTGGGCTCCCAGAGAGCACAGAGCCACAGGGAGATGGGCCACCTCGAGGCTGTGCCCACAGCGCTGGGTCTCAGGCCAGGAGAGCCTGGGCCGCGTGTCAGGTCGCAGCAGCCACGCCCTGTCCACACTCGTATCGTCACCTGCTGGGAGCTCGGGCCACCGGCTGTCCTCGCGCGGCCCCACCTGGCCATCCCTGCTTGCTCTCTGCTCCCCACCACCTCTCGGGTAAACACCTGCACCCCTGTGGGGCCTGAGAGCCCAGAGGTGGCCACCAAAGCCAGAGGGAGCCACAGGAGGTGGGACTGCTCGACTCGACTTGTCTGCGCGAGTAACCCCTGGCAGGGCAGACAAAAGCAAGAAGACCAGAGGTAAAGCCCAGGAGTCTCCAGGTGTCCCTGTCAAATGAGCAGCAGAGAACGAATAGAGGCCTTCGGGCGGAGACTGTCATCTGTGTGCGAATGGAAAGGAAGACTCCAAGGCCAAGAGGCGTGTGGTGGCCCGGGGTGTGGAACCCAGACAAACACGGGCAAGGCCCCAGGCCTGCGGCCGGCGGGGCACACGGCAGGCCTGCTAGCACCTCTCTGGACCCCTCGTGCTCGCTGGGCAGCGCAGGCCTCTCCAGTGGCCACCCCCTCCTGGAAACACGCACCTGTGCTTCGCCACACACACCTGAGGCCCGCACCCCCAGACTCAGGGCTGGCTGCTGCCCAGGCACCCCCGGCTGTGCTGTCCACGGGGACCACGTGGCCCAGGGGCCCCGCACAGCCACCCTGTAAGACCTGAGCCAACACAGGCCTGCAGACTGCTCCGGTTCCTGCCTGCGGGCTGTTAACCCAGCCCTCCCCCGACCTAACCCCCTTCTTCCCAGGGCTGAGTCCAGCTCTGCCCAAGTGGCAGGAACGCGTCTCGGAGCTCCCAGCCCACGCTCTCGGCGCCGGGCCTTCATGCTGCCAGCTGGCGTGCAGGCGTGGGCCTCCCCACTGTGGGGTGCCGGCTCCGTCTGTCGTGCGCCGGGGCAGCCTCTCTGCTGGAAGCGCGCCAGCCCCCTCTCCTTCCCCCAGTGGCCTGGAAAGGCACTTGCCTTCCCCCCTGGGCGCACAGACCCCAGCTGCCACCCTGCCATGTTCCCACTAGAGCCTCTGGTGCTCAGGAGCAGCTCAGACTGTGCTCTGCAGAGGGTCGCGGGCAGCACCGAGTCCAGCTACTTTGCCTATCTGACCTGTGAGTGAGGACACGGGCTTGAACGGGGGCCTACCCGGGGAAATGGAGGGCCGTGTGCAAGGACGACCCTGTCCCCGTGGCCTGGGGCGGCATCCACCTCAGCAGACGGCTGTGCCTGCAGCCACACTCAGCTCCGCGTTGAGCACGCCTACCAGGGCCTGACCCACAGGCCCAACCGTGGATGCCAAGACTGCCGTGGGGAGGCTCGGCCATGGCCACGGCCAGCTTGGCTGACCTGGTAGGTCTAGGACAGGGTGGGGGCCAGAGTGGCTTCGGGAAGAAGGGGCAGGCGTCCGGGCTGGGTGCTGATGGCCGAGGACCCCCCAAATGGAGGGGGGACGGTCAGGGGGCCCATGTGGGCGGAATGCCAGGGGTCTGGAGGGGTGGGCAGCATGGAGCAAGGGGCTGGCAGGCTCAGAGGTCTTGGTGACCTGGCCGGGGCTCACCAGCATCTCCGTGGAACAAGAGGGTGCTAGGGCTCGGCTCCTCTACGCCCGCCCCACATCAGGGGCCTGGGAACGAGAGCGGCCGTCTCGGCGGGACTGCTGAGCCACCCCATTTCACCTCAGGAGGGGCCACATCCTAGAAAAGCCGGGTCTGACATGCACACAGAGGAAACCAGGCCGACTCCTCCCACCCCAACCCCAGTTCCACGCGGGCCTGCATGGGCTTGGGGGCATCTGCGCCTCAGCCTGTGCCCGGTGTCTCTCCTGGACAACTGACCTGGGGTCCTCCGCGGGGAGGGGCGAGCTGAGGCGGGCAGGGATCGAGCACGGACCACAGACACAGCCAGCAGCTCCAGCGGAACGGCCGCAGGGGAACAGGCTCGGCCCGCAGAGCCCGGCCCCCATCACAGGTGTGCGGCGTCATCCCCACCCACGGGGCTCCTGGAGCCCAGGGCGCCCCAGCCCACCTGAGGAGGGCCAGCTGGGCCTCTTGCTGGAAATGAAGCCCAGGCCAGCGCTGCCGGGGCCCGGGCTGGGCCGGAGCCTGAGCCTGTGCCAGCCTGGTGCTGGGCTGGGCCTGCTGGGGAAGCTCCACCTACCCTGGCACACCCTAGTTTCCAGCTTCCTACACGTGATCAGGGGTCAACATTTCAGAATTTGTTTTTAATCAACCACATTCCTGCAACATCCTTCCCACCTGGCCCTGAGCCCCTGCACCCCCTCCCAGTGGGCCGGTGAGCTCTGCTCCACGAGGTCCCTGTCCCAGCTGTGGCTGTGCCCGCCCGTGGGGCCTTCCTGCACCCGCTCCTAGATGCGGTGGCCCCAAGACACATGCGGTCCTCAATAACCCCGAGGTGAGTCTGGTAAGGCCCACTCGGCAGACAAGAAACAGTCTAACCAGTGCTGACCATCTTGTCCAAAGCCACCAGCTACAGGTGGGGCCAGGTGTGGGGCAGGCCCGGGGCTGGCCGTGTGTGTGTGTCCCCGGCCAGGCCTGTGAGGGAGCCCGTGCTCCACCCTCAGGGGCATTTGGGAGCCGTAGCCTGTCACCGTGGAAACCAGGCGGGGGGCTCCTAGAGCCTGCCACTCTGGTTCGGATTTCAAACTCCATGCCACTCTCTCAGAAGCCACTCGGTCAAACTTTCCAGGTAGGAAAAGTAGAAAGAAAGGTAGCATGGCATCTGAGCAGGGAAGCCCTGGCTGGCAAGCAGAGGGGTGGCAGGGCAGGGACCCTGGATCTCCCCCGGGCTCAGGCCCCCTCCAACAGGGAGCACGCGGCCAGAGCAGGTGGGCCCAACCCTTCCTGACTTTGGGAGCTGCTGCCCTTTCGTGTGTGCCAACGGGGTGTGTGAGAAGGCGCTTTTGGAAAAAGGGCTGGAAAACCACTGACCTCATCCAGCTGGCTGGCCTTTGGACATGGGGAAACTGAGCTCAGACGGCTTGGACCAGGAAGTCAACAGCAGGGTGAACCCACGGGCAGGGCGGCATGCCAGGCCCCCCGTGGGCGTACAGGAGGCCCACGGTCAGGCCTGGCGTGGACGGGGTGTCCACAAGGCGCAGCACGTGGATGGAGGCCCCCACAGGCTGACCAGCACAGCAAGGGAGGCGGCCCGCAAGCCCAGCCCTGGTGGCCACCACGCGGGACACTCCTGAGCTCAGGGAACGATGGCGGGTCGGCTCCACGCCCTGGGGGATCCGCCCACCCTGTGCCCGGGCTTGCAGGCCACCACCCGGCCACAGGCTGGGCGCCATGGGGAGGGCCTGGACCTGGAGTGAGCCGGGTGCCCCATGGGGCCAGAGGACCGAGCGGACTGGCGCAGCCCTGCCTCCCTCCCCCAGCACAGGTCCCTGCGGCACGACCACCCCAGCCAGGGCCTCAGGGAGTCCCACCGGGTCCTGCTCCTGTGGCCCCAGGAGACACACCCCGCCCCGGCCCTCTCCATCATTGGTCTGAGCAGCTCCAAACCTTGGGCCTCCTCCGGAAGCTGCCCCCCTGCAGTCCTCCAGACGGCGCCTGGCCCGGGGCGGCATCCCAGGGGACGAAGCTGAGCCTGCTACGTGCCTGCCTCAGAAAGCCTCAGCAGGGCCACCAGTCCCGGGAGCCGGCTTCTGAGAAAGGACTTGCAGTGGGAAAGGTGTCCCCGCTGGAGACTGCTCTCAGGAACATGACATGGCAAGCTCCCAGCTGCTGGCCTGGGCTGGTCAGAAACTGGTGCGGAGGCTGCCTGCAGGACGTGGGCCCCGAGCTGAGTTCTGCACCCCCTGGGGGGGGCTGTCACAGTAGGCTCAAGGATGCCAGGGGCTAAAGACCCCCACTGCCTGTTTCTGCCCAAGCATCCTGGCAGGGGGCAGCACGGTGAGCCCACACTGGCCTCCAGGGGCCAGGCGAGCATGCCGGCGGGGCCAGCCCACCTGGAGTGCAGAGATCTATGACCGCCGTGCTCCTGTCTGGGCGGGGCCTGGGCATCCTGTGCACCCAAAGGCCTTAGGTACCTGCTCCAGACCGAACCGGGCCCAGCGCGAGAAGGCCACAAAGTCCACCAAGCTTGCAGAGCCGGGGGCCGAGAAGGAAGGAGACCTCGGCGCAGCTAAGAAATCACAAGTGTGCTAACCTTCTAAAGGCTCTTAAAAACTGGGCCTTTTTTCCCTGGAGAACTTGAAGTGACTCTTCTGTTTACTCTGCTTCTGCAACCAGCCCATCGATCATTTCAACAATGCTAAAAATACCGCTGCGGCGGGTGGACCGGCACTACAGCCCGGGCTGGGGTGTCCTCGGGTTGAACGCCCACTTCTCTTGTGTCCCCTGGTCCCCCCTTCACCCCGACGTCAGGACGGTGCTGCTGCGCTCGCGGCCCCCGCCTCCCTTCCGGCGGCTCGGAGCGGTGCAGGCCGTGGGGAGGGACACGCCTGCCCCTTGTGGCCGTGTGCCCTCGGGCCGTGCCCAGGGAAGCTGTGGTCTCCTGCCCAGGCCACATGCACCCCTCATCGCCGGCAGGCTGACCCCAGCGTGGGGCCAGTGCCAATCTCACCCTCCCGCCAGCCACGCTTCGGCACGAGACAGGGCGAAGCCCTCGTCCCTCCTCCAGCCCAGACTGGGAGTGCGGCCCCGGCCAGGCGCCTCCCCTGCTGGCGCCTCCGTGAGACAGGACTGCCTGTTCCACTACGCCTGGGCCTGGGGCCCCGGGACCTCTCTCAGCCCAGCTGCCCCCGGCCCAGCACGAGTCGGCTCCACACCCGGCGACACGCGCCTCGAGGTGTGGGCAGAGGGACTGGTCACAGCCAGCTGAGCCGAGGGATGCGGACGTGGCGGGCCCAGCCTCGGACAAGCCGGGGGCTGCTGCCAGTGGCGGCGTGCTCTCTGGACTGGCCTGGCCCTGGCCCCAGCGGGCGCCGGGGGGCAGAAACATGCGGTATGTGCAGAGCAGCACCTCTTCCCTGGGCTGAGCCTGCGAAGGGCCAGCACTTGGGGCCGCTGATGGGGGCGGTGCGGTGACTCAGTGGCAGGGGCGGATCAAGCCCCTGAGGCAGGACTGCCCACCGGCCCCCAGGCGTGGAGCAGGGAGGGCGGGGGGAGGACAGCCAAGCCTGCTGTTGCGGCTGGCTCCGGCAGAGACCCCCGGGGCTTTCGAGGGCAGGAGGGGGTCATGTTTGCCCGCCAGGTACTGCTGGGGAGCTCTGGGCCCTGGAGGCCGCGTCCAGCCGGCACAGCAGTGCTCTCCCCGGGGGCGTGGGTGCCAGCCGAGGCCTGACCTGCACGCTGGGCACCGTCTCTGAACTCAGGGGCTCCTGGCCAGGACCTGGGCCTGGCCCTCCCTAGCACCGGCCTCTGCAGCTGGGTGGGGCTGGCGGACCCCCAGTCACCCACCACTGGAGGCAGTCAGGGTGGGACAGACACCTGCCGAGAAGCAAGGGCGCCAGGGATGGAGGGACTCCTCTTCCTGCTCTGCCCATCCGGCAGGTGTTCCCCGCGGGCTCCCAAGCAGGGGCCTTCCTCCCACCAGGGCCCTTGGGGAGCACTCAGCTCCAAGGCACAGGCACGTCGCGACACAGAGACGACTCCTGACGACCGTGCTTCCTGTCGGTTTGAGCAGCGTGGAGTTGGGACAGGACCACCGGGTGTGGTGCCTGCCGAGTGTGCCAGAGCCCCCGGGGCAAAGGGACAGGCCTGGGTGTGGGAAGGGGCCCCTGTCGCCCTGGGCACCCCACGGGCAGACCAAGATGCAAGCTGCTTTGGTTCTGAGAGCCCAGGCAGCGGGGCAGATGGGTCGGGGCGCTGCCGTACCAGCAGAGCCACAGCCTCCGACCGTGGCGGGAGGGCAGGCGTGGGCGCCAGGCCGCACAGGCGGGCCCAGGGGTGCGTGTGGACAGCGACGTTCGCATCTCAGGCTGCCCCACCTGAGCCGGGCAAGCCCCCACCCTCTAGCTGGGCCCGTCTGGTACCAGGCCCCCCGCTGCACCCACCTTCAAGCCCCAAGCAGGCCGCCTTCCGGTCCTCAGGGCCCAGAGCGTGCCGAGGGCTCCCACCCACCTGTCATGATCACCTGCCGGGGGCAGTCCTGTGCCGGGTCTGGGCCTTGTGAGGAGGGCAGGGCGGGAGCCCAGCCGGCCAGGCCAAGAGACCGGCCCGGGTGCCGTGGGTCCCTGCAGCCTGAGCTGGGGGCGGGCCTGAGGGGAGGGGTGGCCCGCGCCTCCACTCTGCTCCCTCCCGCTCAGGTCCCTGCCTCGCTGCCGGCACAGCCCAGGATGCGGGAAGAGTGCCCGCTGGGGCGCTCCCGTCCCTTCTTTCACTCAGCCTGGAAACTGGGTTGAAACAGGAAAAGAACCTGCTTGCTAAAATCGGTGAGCATTCTGGGGAAGAAAGGAGCGCCGTCTCTGGTTTCGTTACCATGGGAATGTTTCTGGATCGACTACCAGGGGAAAGAGGTGCGCCCTGGACAGAGCAGCCCAGCTCCAGCCATCACAGGCCTGCCACCAGACGTGCAAACGCCTGCCCGAGAAGCCCTGGAAGCTTCTGGGCCTCAGAAACGTGCCCCCGGCCTCTGCATCCCTGGTCTGCTCTGCAGACCCTCAAAGCTGGCACTGGGTCAGGAGGGCACCGCCCGCAGGCCCAGCCCTGCCTCGCTGCCTCCCGCCAGCCTGTGTGCCCACGCTGGGCTCCCCGCTCCCTGCACGGTTGTCCTGAGGAGCCACCACTGAGTCACGCGGCCACATGCCGTCTGCCCGTCCCTCCCTGGGGCCCAGGCCAGACCGTGCCAGGCGGACAGGGCTGCAGCCTCAGCCAGCACCGCGCAGCAGCCCTGGGTCTGCTCTGGTGAAGGCCCGGCCGGCCTGCCTGTCGGGGGTGGGGGTGCTGGGGCCATGGCCGCCCCAGAGACAAGCCTGGGCCGGGACCCAGCCCGCCCCGGCTCAGTCCACAGGTGGGACTTTCCAGGGCAGTGAAGGGGTGGGTGGGAGCCGGGGCCCCAGTCAGGCTGGGGGCGGGGGTAGGGGGGCTGGATACGTGCCAAGTCCATGCCCCTCCCTCAGACGCTGCATGTGGCCTCTGCTGTGGGCCCCCAGCCCCCTCACGCCCCGAGGAGGGCCCGGTGCTGCCTCTGCCCTGGCCGCCCTCCCACCCGCGTCTGGGCGGGGCCGCATCAGGGGCGCGTAGTATCGGGCCCCCAGCCCCGCAGCCAGCACGCACACACGGCCGCGGGTGGCCTGCAGCCCTCGGGGAACATCCCCAAGACTCAGGGTCAAGATACCACCACCAGAAAACACCCCCACACAGACACACAGGCATGTCTTCTCAGGTGAATGGCACGCCTGATTCTGCGCACGAACACTTGGAAGGAGCGGCAGCTGCCCCCCACGATGCTGCTACGGAGGGCAGGGCGCCCAGGGCTGGGCTCAGCTGTGCGACTCAGCTGTTGGCAGCTACAGCGTGCCCGACGTGGCTCCACGGCTGTCAGACGCTGCCCATGACAAGCGGGAGATGGGTCTCCCGGCCCCAGCCCCGAGGACGAGGGGGCCACAATGGCCCTGCCGGTACCTCCTCAGGGCCAGCCCCCAGGCCTCCGCCCCACCCCTGGCCAAGGCGGCAACCTCAGCTCATTGGGAGGGAGAAAAGGGGTCATCCTGACCCCCCAGCCCCGTCAGTGGGCTCCACAGTGGGCAGGCCATGGAAGGACACCCACGTGACGAGGGCCGGTGGCTGCAGCCTGGGCATCTGGGTGGGAGGGAGGCCCTCACGCATTGCAAACCCCCAGTACCACACAGACTGACTGTGGGTTCTGTCCACCACCTGCCTATAAAACACTCTCACGGAGAGGCTGGCAGGGACAGGCTCCCAGCTCGAGAGCCCCGCTCGACCCCAGGTCACGCCTGAGTAGGAGGGGAAGTGTTGTGGACCCAGACAACCCCCACCTGGTCACCTCTCAGCTCGAGAGCCGGCGTCTGCCGCACCCTTCCAGACCTAAGTCCTGCCCCCCACAAGCTCTGGCCCAGGCCAGTCCCGCCGATCGCTTTCCCAAGACGTGACAAGGAACCCAGGAAAACACAGGAGAAAGCAAAGCTCAGAGGATCTGTGTGACATGCCAAAGCACCCCCCTGAGGACAGGGTGGGCAGGCCGGGGATCCAGAGGTGAGATCGCGAGAGTGCAGACCAGCGGTCTCTGTGCCAGCAGAGCGAGGGAGCGAGGCCCGGCCGGGGGGCAGCCGCGAGCTCCCGGGGCCCCAGGGGCGGGACCCCACCCTGTGTGAAGCACCAGAGGGCACTCAGAGCCCAGCACTGGCCACACTCGCTTTCTCTGCAGCAGCGCGGCCCCAGCCAACCCCGGTGCCCAGGTCCCCACGGGGGGAGCAGGGCACAGGCCTGGGAACCCTCGCACGGAGCCCCCTGTGCGGCCCCAGAGCCCCGCCAAGCTCCCCAGGCCTCTCCCACAGGTGCCGGGAGGGGCAGCCACCTGCCAGGAGCCTCTCGACAAGCAGGGCGCGCTCCCCAGCCTGGCGCGCTCTCGCCTGCGCCACCCCGCAAGGCCTCTGAGGATGCCGCCCTCCCGCCTACCCCGGGGTCATTTCCCGCGCCCGCCGCCCATGACAGGCGCCAGCAGCCCACAGCCGCGGAAATCAACAAGGCAAAGTACTCACGTTGAAGAAATTGGTCTTGTTCCTCTCGCAGAAGAGCCCCTGTGCCGGCATGTGCTGCAGCTGTTGCCACGGGATACCACTGCCTAGCAACACGTCGCGGGCCCACTGGAGGTTCTGGGGAAGCAAGAAGTAGGTTGGGAGTGAGTGTGTGGGCAGCTCCGGGCACCCACGGGGAGGGGGGCAGTCCCCTCCTTCCAGGCTGCGCCAGCCAAGCGGCAGCGCCCACAGACAGCCGTCCTGTGGCGCCCACGGCCCTGGCTTGATCACCCGGCCACGGGTACATTTCCGAGCTGGTCTCACGCCCCGCACAGCTGACCTAGGAGAGCACGGCCGCGGACTGCCTAGGGAGGGCACAGACAGGCATGCCTGGCCCTGCCCAGCTGCGCAAGATGCTGCATGGACCCAGCACCCCACTGTCGGCCGGGGTCCCCCAGCAGCCTAAAGGGTCCAGGCTGACCTGTCAGTCCGCGGATGACAGCCCTAGGCCCGGGGGAGCCGGGGCTACAAGCCGCCAGGGGAAGCGAGTTTGTGGGAGGGGCTCCGTCCACGGCTCAGGCCGCGGTTCTCTCGGTGGAAGCAGGGAGGGCGAGGCCTGAACACCAGGCCCTTGAGGGGAGCGCAGACTGGGCTGATCCGTCAGCCTCCCACAGACAGCTCCTGGGAGCCAGGAGGCTGGCGCATGAGGCCGTGCTGTTAGAAACACTCCCGCTGCCCCCCAAACAGGCTCGCGGGTGCCCGGATCTGCTGGCAGAGCTACACGCACGTGCTGGCCCGTGTGGGGGTGCCCCGCAGCCCTGGGGAGTAGACCACCCTCTCCGGGCCTCCGCTGCCCACGTGGAGGATGCCGGCGGCCACTGGGCCACTCCTAGGGCCAGGATGCCAGCAGGAAAGCCTCTGTCTGCACACCCACTCCTCCTCCTAGGAGCTGGCCTGCCCTGACCTTGGTGACATGAGCCTCTGGCCTGCCCTGCCTTCCCCCCTGCCAAGCTCTCAGGGAGGTATCCCTGGGAGGCAGGAGGCTGGGGCGGGCGTGAGGCCAGTATCTCCCTTGAGTTCCCTCTGTGTGGGGATGCCTCAGGTCTCACAAGGCCGGTCGCACGTCCCTACCTGGCGGGCAGCATGAACTTGCCTGTCCTCACACAGCTTGAGCAGAGAGGCTGTGGGCCACCCCTCTCCCAAGACCCGGGCGGGCTGCACCAGCTGAGCCTGAGGGGGAGGGCTGGCCCATGCTCAGGGGTCTGAGGCCCCTCCCTCACCTCACGTGGCTCAGGCCCCTCTGCCAGCCTCACTCTCTGTCACTGGGCATAGCCTCTTAGTGACACGCCGGTGGGAGCTGTTGTTAGGGTACTGCCACGGCCCAGAGGGGAGGACCCCAGAAGCAGGCAAGGCTCAGGAAGGCTGGGGGGCACGGGGCTGGGGGGCACGGGGAAGGCCCCGCGGTGGAGTACGGGCGGGGCCGGGCCAGGCAGGCCCTCCTCTGTCTGTCCTCACTAGGAGGCCCAGACAAGCCCCTGCTTCTGGGTGGGGTGCAGGGAGCGGCACGGAGGGGCCGGGCCATCACCATGCCCGGCCCAGGCTCGGCTTCTCTTGGGACATCCGTGACCCAGGAGGGCCAGAGTGGGCAGAGGATGGCAAGAGCAGCCTGGCACGGGAACCCCGCACCACTGGGGGAGAAGCAGGAAGCCCGCACGGGGAAGCACGCTGCTTGGGGTCGGCGGGCACCTCCAGGCAGGCAACACCCAGGCGCCATGCATGGGGGCGCCAGCGTCCCGGTGTGGCTTGGGCTGCATCTCCCTCATGGGTCATCGCGTGGGGCGTCTCTTCTGCTGCTGCCTGGCCCTGCGTGTGTCTTCTTGGAGAGATGTCTATTCAGGGCCTTTGCCCATTTTTAAGTTGGGCTGGCTTTTAATTAACGAGTTGTCAGAGCTCTTCGTGGCTCCTGGATACTAGTCTCTTGTCAGATGCGTGATCTGCACATCTCTCTCCCACCCTGCCGATCCTCTTCCCGCTTTGGCAGTGTCCTTTGAAGCACAGAAGTTTCCCATTTTGATGGTGTCTGGTTTACTCATCTGTTTCCGGTCACCTGTGTTTTTAGCGTTGTATCTATGGAATCATCGCCTAACCCGAGATCACTAAGATTTACGTGTATGTTTTCTTCTAGGAGTCTTGTAGTTTCAGCTCTGAAATTGAGGTCTTCAATCCATTTCAAGTTAACTTCTGTACACACTGTGATGGCATCCCCTACTCCATGGAAATGAGTTTGAGCAAGCTCTGGAGTTGGTGATGGACAGGGAGGCCTGGCGTGCTGCCGTCCATGGGGTCGCAAAGAGTCAGACACGACTGAGCGCACAGGCAGGCCTCCGACTTCACTCTGGCTGTCCAGTTATCCAGCGCCGTTTGTTGTCCTTTTCTGCCACGAAAGGACTGTGGCAGCCTCGTTGAACATCTAGTGACCACAGACGCACCCGTTCACTGCTGGACTCCTGACTCGCCTGCGCTGATGTGTGATCGCCCCCGAGAGCAGCGCCACACTGGTTCTCCTTTTAGCTGTGACGCAACACGTAATGCAAACTCCACCAGAGGAACCACTTTCAAGTGAGCAGCTCACGACATCGTGCATCCACACCGCTGTGCAAGCGTGTCTCGAGCCCCCCTGGGACTCTTCGCCTTGCCAATCTGAGCCCCGTCCCCATTCAACAGCAGGTCCTGGGACCACACGTGTGTGGAGTTCCACCGGATTTGTTCTTTTTTTGTGTCTGACTAATTTCACTGAGGACATGCGTGTTGGAGCAGGCATCAGAGTGTCCTTTCTTTTTAAGGCTGAATAATATTCCACCCTGCTTTGATTACTGGAGATTTGCAGTGAGCTCTGACATTGGGACGTGTGAGTTTTCCAGGTCCGTCCTTTTCCAAGACTGTCTGGCTCCAGGAGCACGTTGTAACCCACTCAGTCCTGATCCCTCGCAGCAGGTGGGGTCCCCGGTTCTCCAGGCGAGCCAGAGGCAGCAGGCTGGTGGAGCACACAGAGTCATTCTTCAGCGAGCTCCAGGACCCCTGTGCTGCAAGGTCTCTGCGTGGCCCATGTGGATGGTGGGAACCACAATTTTATGAGCAATGCCACGGCCTAGGACTCCAACTCCTGCCAAGACCAAGCCCTTGGAGAACCACGAGCAGCAGGCACCGGGCTCGGGGGCGGTGGCCTTCCCCGAGGCGTGGGAGCACCTAGGAGCCTGTGTCCTCAGGCGTGCCCCCCACTGTGGGCCAGCAGAAGCCACACCTTGGGGGGCCCCAAGGCGGGAGTCTGGTGTATAGCAAAGCTGACCCTGGGCTGGAGAGCAGCCTTGGGGGATGTCAAGGGTCCCCAGGGACGGACGACTACAGAAGGGCTGGGGGGGCCGCAAGCCTGGGTGGTGCCAACACGGAGGAGACGGGCTGTGGTCCTCGGGTGGGGCCCTTGGGCAGGACCCGAGGGCTCTGAGGCTGGCTCCACTGGGGCCGCTCTGCCGGGGGCAGCCACAGAGCCATAAGTGGGGAGCATGGAGATGCCACCACCACGCCCAGGCGGGCTCGACAAGGAAACGGACTGCTGCTGAGCCCGCACAGCAGGAAGCGTCTGTTACCCAACAGCTGTGTGGGAGGTGGTCACCGCTGGTCAGAGACAGGCCACCAAGAGCTCTGGCCAGGCCCCAGGACGGCAGGCTGCCCCACCGGGCCCGGCGCTCAGCCTGTGAGGCAGCGAGGTGTTTGAAAGCCACCCAGCAAGGCCTCTGTGCAGAGCAAACAGCAGCCTGCGGGGCCCCCGGCTGCTGCAGAAAGGGAAGTCCATCTTGGGGAAGCAGGCCACCAGGCGGGACATGCGGGGACTGAGGAGCTGCAGACGTGCGGTATGGCCCCACAGAACAGACAGCTGGGCAGCCTTGTCCCTGCCACTGGGCCCACACCCACCCCACAGGCCCCACAGCCCATCAGCCCAGCACAGGGGACCCAAACGACCTGGGCTAATTTGCAGAAGAGCACAGGGCCAACAGTGAGCAGGGACAGGCCCACGGTGAGTGTCGGGGGAGGCGCGGTGGAGACGGCTGGGCCCCGGGAGCTGGGCTGCCTGACGTCGAGCAGAGGACGTGACCACTGACGGTCACTGTCGTGTGTGCAAATACACACACAGGGCGGCCTTTGTCTCACACCAGCAGGACTGTGGACGGCGCCCCCGAGTTCTACAGCTGACATAAGTGTGGTTTCCTGCTTTTTGAAAACCCGCCCAGCAAGGACACAGACTGAGGAGCCCGCACGGCCCAACCCCAGGCCCAGATTAGAGCCATCTGTGGGAGTGCGGAGGCGCCCGGGGCCCCACGGGGCCTGCGCGGCAGCCCCGCTCTCCCTCCAGCAGCCGGTGACTGCCCCTCCGTTCTCAGGGCATCTCACCCCCCAGATCCCTTCTCAGCCCTGCTTCTAGAGGAGGCAAGAGCGCTCGCAGGCCCCACAGACTGCTCCTGAGGAGCTTCATTCAAACCCAGGTCTGCCAGGTGCAGAAGGCCCGGGCACGGCCGGGCTGGCAGGGACGTGCAGCAGGGGCCGGGAAAGCTGGAGAGCCCGCAGCCCCCGCCAGGCTGCAGTGCCCGTGTGCCCTGCCCTGGGGAGCCGGCCTGCCGCACGCACAGCCACTCCACACCGCGCCACGCCCCACAGCAGCTGTCAGGGGGCTTCCCGCCACAGTCAGCTCTGTTCAGGCTGTTTGCCCTCCCTGCCTCTTCAGGCCCCCAGCACGGGCCTCTGGGGGGAGCGGCTCCTGAGCCCGGGCCTTACTGAGCGGGGGAGCCAGACAAGAGTGGAGGCCACAGCCGGACCCGGGGGCCACCCTGCCAGCCCCTCGCCTGCCTGGGCAACGCCTTCCCCTCCCTGCAGCCACCAGGGCTCCTCCACCCTCGGGCTCCAAGAGCGGTGCCTTCCTCCAGACACAGCAGCACCGCAGCCTGCCTGGGCCCCACTACTTTCCCTGTGGGACCCGTCACGATGGGACTCGCCTCATTGGCTCACTGGTGTATTGCAGATCTGCCCCGTGTGAATGCAGCTCTGGGGGGCTGTCTCCCCAGCTCCTCCGGGTGAGTGGGGAGCCCAGAAAAGGACGCAGACAGACCCCACTCCCCCACCAACGCTAAGCGCCTGCACGAGAGGCCTGGAGGGAAGCACGGGAGCCCTTACGTCTGGGGCCCTGCTGCTGAGTCTACACTGTCTGCCTCCGGAGCTGGAGGAGGCCGCCAGGGCTGCAGAGGGCCAGGAGGCCCACGCGAGCCGCGCCCCCCCCAGCCGCCCCGCCCACGCGAGCCACGCCCCTCCCAGCCGCCCCGCCCACGCGAGCCACACCCCCTCCAGCCGCCCCGCCCACGCGAGCCACGCCCCCTCCCAGCCGCCCCGCCCACGCGAGCCCAGGGCTGCTGCGGGGGCTCACCCTGTGGGTCCTGCTGTGCGTGTACAGAAAGGCCAGCCTGTAGAGGCTCTTGTAGTGCTGTGGGAAGCGGCCGAGGCAGAGGTGCAGCGAGGCCACGCACTGCTCAGTGAGGAACTGCCGCTGCTCCTCTGCCCCGGTGGGCAGCCCCTGTGGGAATGCCAGCGGCTCCCCGGGCGTGTCCGCCCGCTTCCTCCCGTCCCCCGGGGCTGGCCCAGGCATCTGGGGCTTGGCAGGGCCGCCAGCGGGGCCCGGGGCGTCGGCGGCAGGCTTCTGACTGCCCTGCTCGGTGGCCCGGGAGCCTTCGTTGCTCTCTGAGGACTCCTCGGCTTTCCCTGCGTTGAGAACAAGGAGAGAGCGTCACCTCGGCTCCAGAGCCCTCCTCGTGGCCGGCAGCACCAGCGACAGCAACGCCTCTGACAGCCGCACAGCGGGACAGGGAGACCCTGCAGCAGGGGCTCTGCCCCCAGGCCCACTGAGGCCCCTGTGGCCTCCGCCTCCTCCCTGACAACACAGGGCATCCCAGGCGGTGTGCAGCAGAGCTGGGGCTGTGCGCAGGGCGCCCCGCAGATGGGGCACAGGCTGTCTGCCTCCAGGCGGCGCAGGGGCGCGAGGACACGGTCCGCAGGGGCAGGCGAGGTGCCCCCACCCAGGGCAGCGGCTCCAGGCTCAGCGCCCCAACCCCAGTCTCCCTCTCCATCTTAGGGAAAGACCAGAGGCACTCTGCACCAACCCAGTACACCCACCACCCGCGATCAATGCCCCGTCCCTGACCCTTCGGGGATGTGGTGAGGCAGCAGGGACGGGTGGCAGGGAGCACACAGCTGGGGGCCTCCCTAGCATGCACGGCTCTGGCCACATGGCCACACCCACACATGAGCCCCTGAGCCCAGGCTGTCCCATCCAGGGCCTGTGTGGTGACTCTGGAGCCAGGCCTGGACCCCAAGGACAGGTTACCACCCTCCCACCAGACAGGCAGCATGGGGGGCAGATAAGGGTGCAGACTCAGCCCTTTGGACCTCAGGTACTTGTCCAGTAAATGGGAACAGCCAGTGCTTTTCCCAGGGATGCTAGGAGGCTTGGCTGTTGCTGCTGCTATCTGCCAAGCAGCTGTGAGCCCCAGCTGGGCCAACGTGGAAACGCTTTCAAAATCCATGGCTGGCCAACCAGCCTTGGCCTCAGAGCATGGCCAGGACTGCCCGCCTGCCTGCAGCCTCCCAGCAAGGCCAGAAGTGGGGCTGACCACTGGCTTCCACAGTGGGGCCTGGGGATCACAGGAGTGGGGAGCTGGGCAGACCCCAGGGCCAGATCAGGGCCCTGCCAAGAAAGGCGGGGGGGTTCAGACCAAAAAGCAAGTGATGCACGGGACACCGTGGGGCCTGCACGGGCCCGGGGGTCTGACAAGGAGCACGTGTGAGACGGGACACCGTGTGGGGGTCTGACAAGGAGCACGTGTGAGACGGGACACCGGGGGTCTGACAAGGACAGGGTCACCAGTGCTCACTGAGCGTCACACACCTTTCTGAGATGCTGCATTGAACTCCACGACCCACAAGCAGGCCTGGGGGTCATTCCCACCCTTCGGGAGAAGCACCAAGGCCCGGCCTGTGAGTGACTTGGCTGACTGTGGTCCCGGGCACTGGCGGAGGCGCCAGGGCAGAGGCCAGGCCACTCGCAGGACACCCGGCCGACCAGCCGTGCCGAGTCAGGGCTCCGTACCTTTCTCCTCTGTGCTCGCCGGAAGGTCTTTACCAGGCAGTCCTGCTTGGGAGATAGGAGCGGGCGGCCTCTTCTCTGCGCAGGGCCTCCGGGAGCCCTCCTGGGAGCTGGCGGGCTCACTGAAGAAGTCCTGGGTGGAGCTGGAGTCCGAGAGTGCCACGGCTGTGCTGTCCTGGCTGCGCTCTGGGGAGAAGGAGAGCAGCGGTGGGTGAGCTGCGCAGCGGGGCCCAGAGGGGCCTCCCCGGGAGCCCCCCGCAGCCACTGCTCACTGCCCGGCCTGCCGCCCTGGAGGCATCGAGCCCCTCCCAGAGGCACCAGTCTCCCAGGGCTTCCTTCCCTGGGGAGCGGTGCTCCGGTGCATGTCTGACAGCTGGCTCTGAGGGACAAGCTTGTGCTTGTAACATCCTTGGCTCCTGCACCATGAGTGCTCCAGCCGAGGCTGACCACGCATTGCCAGTACAATCCGGCGGAACGTGGGGCTGGGAGGAGACGCGCGGTAGTGGCCGTACGCCACCGCAGGGCGTTCCTGCCATAACAGGCACACGTGACTGAGAAGCTCAGGGCTCAGCCCACACCGTTAGCCAACGTGTGGTGGGTCTGCAGTGACAGTACAGAGGCCTGGGCTCGCCCACGGGTGCCTCTCCACCACCTCTCAGCTGCTTGAGGAAGAGAGGGGAGGGGAGACGAGGGGCCCCGCCCGGGGTGCGGGCCACGGCTGGGGGAAGGGCGTGAAGCCCTGGCTGGACCTTCTCCTCGAGGGAGCAAAGCCAAAGGCACCGGGCCGCACAGGGCAGGTGAAGCCCCGCGGGAAACACCTGCCCTGCACGAGGCCCCGGGCCCCAGCGCTCCCACCGCAAGACGCAGGGACCCGGCCCCCCGGCTACGCGGCGGCACCCAGACCGCAGAGGACCGGCCAGGCCCAGCCCAGGCCAGCAGGTGCCGACTCCAGGACAAGAACTCTGCTGCAGGGAGAGGGGTGAGGACACGGAGGAACCCCCCTGAGGGGCACACAGAGGCCGAAGTGAGTGGCAGGCAGAGATGGACCCTGAGAAGCCTTCCGGCTGACCAGCCGGCCCTGAGCAGAAGGCAGCGTCGGGGGAACTGGACTCCGGGGCGGGGGGCCCCTGAGGAGGCCCAGTGACGGCAGGCCCAGCCCCGCCCAGCCTCCACCTCACGCCTGGGAGCACAGACCGAAGCCCGTTCTGGGCACGAACCTCACTGCCTTCAGTGTCTTCTGTCCTACACGTGCTATCCCAAGTCCCCGAGAAATCTAAGACACACACACACAAGTAGAAAGAGCACTGTCGAGACACAAGGAATCGACACAACCGCGTCACAGATGCCCCGCCCCTCCTCTCCACGTTTACTTTATCTAAACTATCGCTGTCCGCAGAAGAACCGCAGCCACGCAGCGTGAGCTGACCGAGCTCGAGGCAGGAGCCTGACGGAGGGGAGGGGCTCGCCGCCCATGACGCGGGACCACGTCACCCGAGGACAGACTTCAGTCCCTGAAGACGTCTCAACCCCAGTGCAGATGCTACGTTACTCCGTAAAAAGACTTGTGAATAAACCAATCAGAGAAGTAAAATACGACCGTCACAAGAGGCTGCAGCTCAGCAGGGACAGGGAAAGGGCCTGAAGCCTGCAGGGCCACCGTCGGACAGCGCCCTGCAGCTCTAGGGAAGACGGGCCTGGGGGGCAAGAGCATGTGGGTGCTCATGCCTGCGAACCAGGGGACACGTGTGTCGCTGCAAAGACGGCCACCACTGGGGACTACAGGCCCTGGGACAGGTCTTTCCTATCTTCTGTGTGTCTAAGAGGGTCAGCGTGAGGCTGCTGAAAACGATCCTGATTTCCAGTACTACGAAGCAAGCAAGGTTTCACACCAAGAAGCCAGTCAAGCCCCCATGAGGCCTTTGCAGGGGTTATGCTGGGGGCTTCCAGGCCCCAGTCCTAAGGCAGGGCCAGACCCAGTGGAGAGCCGGGAGACCCACAGGGCTGGATGGGAGGGCCTTCCAGGGAGAGGCACACGGTGGACCCTGGGGACCACCCACCACCCAGGCACCCCTCCCCAACCTTCAGGGGGAGCCCAGGGCCCAGGGCAAGGGGACAGAGCTGGGGGTGCAGGGAGTAGGGCCCGGCCCGCTGACTAAGGGGGGGCCCGTCCCCTGGGGCTCTCTTCAGGCAGGTCTGACTCAGCCCACACCCCCTAGACTCTGAGGACTCCCAGGCCAGCCCCAAAGAGCTCTGCTGACAAGACACGTGCTTCCTGCTGTGTTCTCTCCGTTCGCTCTGGCAGGATGACTGGAAATGGCCCACAGCCATCCAGTCCCTTAGCTGGGCTACATGAAGGCTCAAGGAAAGAACCGTATGCCGGTGTGGTCAGAACTGTGGCCACTCTGGCTGCTGAACCCCAACAGGATGACCCTGTTCCGCTGGCCAGAAAACAACAGGCTTCTAAGAAAAGTTAACCTGAGCGCAGTCAGTATTTTCAGAACTCTTTAAACTGGCGAGGTCTGCCCCGTCAGGCCCTGATGACCACCAGGAAAGGACTCGTCCACCGGGAGCAGGGCTGGCCATGGAACGGGGCCCCCCCATACAGGCCTAGGAGACTGGACAGATGCCCTGGAGAAGAAACACCGGGACCCCACTCCACACTCCCAAGAAAGGCAGCAGCAGCTTCCCCTCAGGGTCTCTCTTCTCCGACCTGGTCACTCAGCATCCGAACACCATGACAAACTCCAAGCTCCATGTCTTTGCTCCCACGGTCCCTCGCCTGAAATGGCCCTCCTCCACGAAGTTCTCCTGACCCACTAAACCCCAGAGGCAGCTCACGACGCTCCCTCGGGGCACTGAGCACTGCCCCAGGGACACGCAGACCCAACCGAGGCCTCATCTAGACTCCCCCAACAGCGCCCTCTCCCAGGCTGAGCACCAGCAGGCACTCCCCAGACACCAGGAAGAGCTGCGGCCTGAGGACCAGGGAGGGGGGAAGAGGAGGTACAGGGGAGGAGGGGGGAGGAGGTGCAGGGGAGCGGGGTAGAGGAGGTGCAGGGGAGGAGGGGGGAGGAGGCGCAGGGGAGTGGGGGAGAGGAGGCGCAGGGGAGGGGGGAAGAGGAGGCGCAGGGGCCAGCCCTCTCCCAGCCCCTGCCCTGGCCCGACGCTGGGCCCGCCCTATGGGATGCAGGAGCGCCCAGGAGCCGTGGGCTGGTCTGTGCCCAGAACACAGCCTGCCCTGCGTCCACCTGTCCTCAAGGACGCTGCCCCGCCCCACCCAGACACACGCCCAGGCCCTGTCCTTGGGAGACCACGCAAGAGTCTGCTGCCTTCGCAGCCTTTCTAAGTGAAAAGCAGCAAAGCGACAGGAGTGCAGATGGTGGGGCCTGCCGGGCAGGCAGGCGGTGCAGGGGGCCGGGGCTGCGGTGCGTCCAGCTGGAGCTGGGACAGAGGGGCCTGCCGGGCAGGCGGGCGGTGCAGGGGGCCGGGGCTGCGGTGCGTCCAGCTGGAGCTGGGACAGAGGGGCCTGCCGGGCAGGTGGGCGGTGCAGGGGGCCGGGGCTGCGGTGCGTCCGGCTGGAGCCGGGACGGAAGCCAAGCGCATCAGACACATATTCTCCAAACACAGCACAGCGACGCGGAGGCGCCCTGGCCGCGGGCAGCAGGGAGCCGCACCGAGGGCCAGCATGCGTCAGCTCGGTCCCTGAAGCGAGCTTGGGCAGCGCAAGCGGGACGGCCGGGGCAGCGCGCTCAGGGTTAGGGGTGGCACGGGCAATGCTGGCGGAGGCAGTGCGGGCGACCACAGGGACGGGCACAGGTGGACACAACACAGGTGGGGGAATGGTGGCGTGGCAGTGACGATGCGTGCTGCGGGGGCTGCCCAAGGGCCCGCACGGCCCACCCACCCCGGGGCTTCTGCTGCACACGGGCCCACGGGCACCCCACAGCCCCCAGCCCGGCGGCTCCTGCCCTCCTGACCCGCACACCCCCGTCCTGGCTGAGCTTCGCCCTTGGCAAGGCCTCCCACCCTGGGAGGCCCTCTGTCCACAGCTCACAGACTCACACCTGCTCCTATCCAAGTGGGCCAGGGCGGTGCCCACACCTGGCTCAGGGAGCAGGACTCCCCAAGGGCAGGGCCACAGGCTGCCTGGAGGGCCCACCTGAGGCCCCCGCCCGCTCCGGGACTCCAAGGTGACGTGGAGGAAGTAAGGAGACAGCAAGGGCCCTGGCCAGTCCATGCCAGGGCCGGGCCACTCTGTCAGGCCTACTCCCTGGACCCTGCTGGCAGCGACCCCCCACCAGGGAGACACACACACCCAGCACCCTCGGCCTGCAGGGGCCTCCCAGTGGGGACTCCCCACTGCCCACCTGAGACCCCAGCCGCCCTTGGCCCTGCCCCAACTAGCCCTGCAGCTTCCTGCCCTCAGCCCGCTCCCTCAGAGGGGACAGGACCCACGGCCAAGCCTGCCAGGTGACCGCGAGCACGGGTGCCCGGTGCCACACCTGGGACCCGGCCCGGAGCCACCGCACAGAGCTTCCCGCAGGGACCCGGACCTGGCACCCCACCGCAGCGCTGGGGAGCACAGGACCTGCTCAGGGCTCTCATCCTGCTGGGTCAAGCCCGTGTCAACAGCCATCTCTGGAAGCACCCCGAAGGCGCCAGCGCACTCTGGTGCTGAGATCCTCCACAGCATCTCCCGAGGCGGGCAGAGGCGAGGCTGCAGGGCTGCGGAGCAGAGGCCCTGCGCTGTCTGCCTGCCCCTCTTGGCCCAGCCGGGGCCCTCGGTCAGCCATGCGCACCTCCCGCTGCCTGGGAACTGCTTGGTTCCAGGCATTCTCCCCAGGGCTGTGGGCGGGCAGCAGAAAGCTCCCCACCCTGGTGTGGGCAGTTCAGAGAGCACCCGGGCCTTTGACGCTATGCTAAGCGATCATGAAGATGGTGAGCAGTCGTCAAACTCCCTACACAGACCAGGGCCACCTTCCGGAACCTCTCCCAGTCTCTCCAGGTAAGAGCTGACCCATCCGCCCTCTGGGGCTGAGGCAGAGCTGTCCTCAGGAGCAGTGCGGCCTGAGGTGGGCCCGGCGCTCAGCGCCCTGTCCAGCGGGCAGCAGGGTAGCCTGAGGGCTGAGGTGGCGCCTGGGCTGTGTGCACGGCTCCCTGCACATGCTTCCAAAGCCAGGTGCCCAGCACACGTGACACCAGCACCTGTCTGCAGTGCTCTGCTCCCCAGTGCCATGCACAGGCGTGTGCCAGGGCGGGGCACCCGAGCGGTGCTGCCAACCCTGAGGCTGGCCTGGCCCCGAGTCCTCCAGAGAGCACCTGGCAGAAAGGACTTCCCGAGCAGGGACCCGTTTCCAGTGTTTTCTCAGTGTCCTCGAGATGAAAGGTCCCAAGAGGGCTCACCCTGAGGTGCGGGGTGGGGAAGGCCCTGCTTGGGGCATGTCTGTGGGGTCGTAGTGGGAGGACAGGCCGGCCAGCTCCGGATCCGTGCTCCCTGCTCGGGGCGGGCGGGTGAGAGGGCACGAGACACACAGCACACACTCAGACCACCCACGCAGATCTGCACACGCACACCCACAGCCCTGGCGGGGACCCAGCCAGCACGCGCTCCCCTCAGGGCACAGACGGCAGCCCAGGAGGTCGAGCGTGCCCCGGGCCCTCCTGCGGCTCTGCGGGCCCTGCTCCCGCGCCTGCCCTCGGGGCCCTGCCCGGGTCCTGCTGTGCCAGGTGACGCGGGACCAGGGCTCTGGGCGGCCCCCAGGCCCGCGGGCAGGTGCGCCCTGCGCAGGCGGGGAGCACGAGGAGGCCGCACTGCGAGGCCGGCATGCAGGCCTGCGGTGTCAGTGAGAATGCGTGACCGGCCGCCGC
This sequence comes from Bos indicus, assembly GCF_029378745.1. Lineage (NCBI taxonomy): Eukaryota > Metazoa > Chordata > Mammalia > Artiodactyla > Bovidae > Bos > Bos indicus. The sequence goes on along the minus strand of NC_091776.1, from coordinate 71,294,335 downwards.
CTGCCCGGCCCGCGGGGGGAGCCGGCCGATCCCCCGCCAGCTTGTCTCATCCCCGAGGCCTCTCAGGTCCCCCGCCCCCAGCGGGCAAGGCGAGCTCGGGGAGGCCCCTGGGGGCAGGGCAGGTGGCGGCCCTGAGCATGTGGGGAGCAGAGGGTCACAGTGAGTCCATGAGGTTGATGAAGACCGCAACATTGCCCGTGTCACCCCACACCCAGCACCCCCTCACACAACAAAGCGACTCATTGCCCGAAGCGCCCCCCCGGGACTGGCGTGCCGCCCTGGGCTGGCGGGAGGGGGAACAGGGACTGTACCGTCCGGCGTGGCCTGCTGGTGGGGTTTTTTACATTTGACGTAATCGTGGTCAACCGGAGTGGCTGTGTAAGGTGGGGAAGTCAGACCTGGGCCAGAGGAGGGGAGGGGGGCTCCGGGGCCCGGCAGTGTCCCAGCTGAAGAGTGGGAGTCCTCGTCCACCAGGCAGGCCTTCTCCCTGCGGGCCGGAAGGCAGGTGCGTCAGGGCCCATCTCCCCTGAGCGGGGCCCGTGCCTCTGGTGGCACCCTTCCCCTCGGGTGGCACCAGCCCCTCAGGTGACCCCTGTCCCCGGGTGGCAACTGTCCCCTCGGGTGGCACCCGTCTCCTTGAGTGACACCGTCCCAGGGCTGGAGGGGTAGCCCCAAGGGCCCCACTCGGGCACCAGCCCTAGCCAGTCGCAGCCCAATCTTTACGGCTGCGCCTGCTGCCAGCTCAAGTCTCACAGCAGGTAGATGCCTCCCTGGAAGCACCCAACCCACACCCCCAGCACCTCGTGTGACGCCCGGGGTCTGAGGGATCTCATCCTGGTCAGTGTGTGGCCATGCTCACATGTGCACAAGGAAAAGGCCGCAGAAAGCATGGCGCCCGGGGCTCCGCTCGGGAGTAGCACGTGCCCGCGGGTGGGTAGCGTCTCAGAGTCAGTCCCAGACCCACTGCGGGGCCGCCAACCCGCCAGCTCCTGTGGGGGCGCGTTTCCACAGAGTCCAGGAGCCGGGAGCTGAGTGCGGCCCTGGAGCGTGTGCGAACGCACAGAGCGCGCCCTGGGGACAGCCGGGTAGGTCGCCACGTGCCAGTCCACGCTCACGCCCGCCGGAGCTGCTGCAACTAGCGTCTGTGCGCATCACTTGTATAGTTTTCAAGTCAAAATAAAAAAAGACTTGTAATCACACGAAGCCTGTTCCTGCTGTGCCTGGAGGGCCCTTTCTGACGATCACCTCTGGGCACACTGCGTCCCACCTGGGTGGCGTCCACACGTGTGCCCACCTGTCCCACAAGCTGAGAGCACAGAGCCCGGCTGGGCGTGGGCCCAGAGATGGGGCGAACCGAGCCAGAGCTCCAGGACATGGACACCAGGTAACCCACACCCCGGGGAGGCCCGCCAGGCAATCACACCACGGCCCCAGCACCCTGAGCTCAGTGAGGCTTAGAGAGGACCCCTGCCTGGGTCTGGGGCAGGACGCTGCACTGAGCAGCGTCCACGCAGGCAGAACTGTGCTGGGAGGTGACGGGGAGGTGCAGGGCGCTCAAGCAGCCTCTGCATCTGGGGTTCAACAGAAGGACCCCAGCTGCCACTGGGTGCCTGGGGCCTGGCCTGACTGCTGAGCTCTCGACGGCGCAGCAGACCCCACCCTACCCGGCCGCCAGGAGCACCCCACTCACTTCTCTGAGGCTTTGGGTGCGTTCTTCTCCTCACCCCTGGCAAAGGGCCCTTCTGCAGCCTCCTTCATGAAGCCCACCAGGACCTCCGCGCTGACCCCAGAATCTGGCTTCCCCAGGAGCTTCAGGATGGACGCGTGGAGCCGGAAGTACACCTGAGACGACGATGACACGGCGTGAGCAGCGCCCCCAGAGGCCGAGCGGGGCTGCCCGCCCCCGACCCCCCCAGGGTTCATCCAGTACCGCCCTCCCTGCACTCCTCCTCCGGCCGGCACCGTGGAGAGCGGACAGCGCCTGCACAGGCATCCCTGCACCGCGGGCACCGAGACGAGAGGCCATACCAGAGAAGGGGCTGGGTGCCTGCGGCGGGGGGGGCCTGCCAGGCCCTCCCACTACGTCTCAACAGGGGAGAAAGACTGGTTATCAAGTGCTGAGCACGTCACTGCGTGTCTGCGTGTTAACAGGAAACACGTCCAGAAAGACAAGGACAGGACCCAGCTGTTAACGTAGAGTACCGCGAGCGGGGAACTGGGACTGCCGGGGACTTTCAACTTTTCAGTTTAAATCCTTTCGAACAATTCGATTCTTAGTTTCCTTAACCACTAATGATTGTTAACTTAATAAACTGAAGCAAATACATAAATACAAAAAAGGGGTAGGCAAGCAGACTCTGCCCCAGATTCCCAGCTGCTTTCTGGGCAGAGGAATGGTGGGGTGGACACGCAGCCTGAAAAGGCGCTGACGAGCCCCAGGCCCAGGAAGCCAGGAGCCCTCAGGCCTGCACCATGTCCTTGGAACCCGCCTCATGGACTACGTGCGCGCCAGGGAGGACCCCGAGCGTGCCACCTGAACCCACACGCACACCCAGGCAGGGCGCACAGTCTGCTCGGGAGGAGCATGCAAGACCGTGACCCAGGGGTCCAGAGGGTCGCAGTTCCTCGGCTCCCCCGTGCCCCAGCTGGGAGCCCCGCCGAGCACCCAGGGAGCAGGCTGCAGGTACAAGGGCCTGGAGCTGCAGTGCTGGGCTGACGCTGCCCCCGAGAAGGGACTGTGAGCACCCTGGAGGGGATGGCCGCTGGGACGGGAGCGCGCGCCCGCCCGGGCCGGCACAGCCCACCTCCAGGGCCTCCATGGCCAGCTCGGGGGGGTTGTGGTAGTGGATCTTCTTGGGGTAGCGGGCGGCCTCCTCGTGCAGCAGGTGGCTGGCCTGCCCGTAGTGCCGCAGGTACACGGGGGGCGGCTGCTGCTGCTTCTCGGCCACCTTGCCCAGCATGTAGTGGATGAGCCACTCCTCCTCGTCCCCGTCACCCTCGCAGCGCGCCGCCGACGTGAAGCAGTGCCGGGCCGTCTCCAGCATGCTGTCCCGCCGCTCCTCCAACTGCAGGGGACACGCCCGCCCTCGTCTGACTGCGGGGTCGCAACAGCCCTGAGGGCGGCCCCCGGACCCCCCAGGGCCCCTCGTCTGACTGCGGGGTCGCAACAGCCCTGAGGGCAGCCCCCGGACCCCCCAGGACCCTCGTCTGACTGTGGGGTCAACAGCCCTGAAGGAGGCCCCCGGATCTAACTCTGGGACCCCCAACAGCCCTGAGATGGCCCCCAGACCACCCTGGGCCCTCATCTGACTCTGGGACCCCCACCAGCCCTCTACAGTCCCTGGGGCAGTCCCCAGGGCTCTACACTAGCCTCTCCTGCAAGCATTCCTGCCTCAGTTCGGCTCCCTACGCTGCGCGCTCCTCACGGCTCCGCAGGCCCAGGCCGCCTCAAATCAGCGCGCTGTGCAGAGGTCAGGGGAGGCATGAGGCCAAGGCCCTGCAAGCCCGTGTGCTGCTCTGCAGGTGCTGGGGGGTCCTCGGCTTGGCGACAGAGACCTCACTCAAGCGCAAGCTGACGGTGCTCGCCCGGGGCGAGGGTCCCACTGGCTAAGCGTCTGCTGTCCCCAGGCCTCCCTGCGGCCCCACGACCATCAGCGGCCTTGACCACAGACAGTCCACATGCAGGCCCCTTCGTGCCTACTCTCCAGGGAAACCTCCCTGGACAAAGATGTCCTGCCACACGTGCCTGGACGCACCGCGGAGCTCCTCTGCGTCCCCTCGAGGAGCCACGGGAGCCCCGACAGCACCCACCCTACACCCCAGCACGGTGCTGACAGTCTCACAAGGACTCAACAAGCCCCTCGGAAGGAAGAGGGAGGAGACAATGGCTCTGCCATGGCCCTGAAGCCTGTGCTGACCAGCGCTCACCCCCCGGCCAGGGCGTGCAGGGAGCAGGGCCTCAGCCCCTCCCCACCGCCCTCACCTGCTGCACGAGCTCAGCAGGCAGCTCGGGCCTCCACTGCTTCAGCTGGCGCGAGGCGAAGGAGTGCAGGGCGTAGGACATGGTGCCGAACTCGATCCACAGGGACAGGTTGGAGCTGTCGATCTCGAGCGCCCGCCGGAAGCAGCTGAGCACGGGCGTGGCGTGCTTCCAGACGGGCCCGTCGCTCTTCAGCTCGTTGGAGTTCAGCTTGTCTTGGATGCGGCTGGCCCGGGCCAGGGCCATGCCCGCCCAGGAGTCGAACCTGCAGGCACGGCGGAGCACGGCTCAGCACACTGCTGCCACAGGCACCACGAGCCAGAGACCCACCCGAGGAGCGTGCAGGGCACAAGTCTCCAGGCCCCTCACCAGCGCCCGGGCACTACCCTGACAGGCCAGGCCTGCCACCCTGCTGCCCTCCACTTCCCTGCCTGGAAGGTGGCCCCACAGGGAAGCTCCGAGGGGTGCACAGGGGCTGTCCTGCAGCTGGGACCTCATGCCCCGTAGCCTCCCTGAGCCTCAGCTTGGGGCAGCTCAGACCCTGAGACCCCCGTCACCCAGCTTCCACCAGCTGTCCCCGGGACCCAGGGCAGGCCCCAGCAGCCAGATGACAGCGCGGGGACCATGGGATGCCCAAGACCCAGCATCCTGAGACCACCCCAGAGAGGCTGCGGGGGGGACGCAGGGGCCTCTCTCAGACCCGAGGCCACATGTGGGCCCTCAGAGGCCAGCATTCTCAGCGCACAACAGAGAGAAGCAGCGTCCACATGGACACACTGCCCTCCGGTAGCTCAGTCTCCACCCATCTGAGCGGAGCCGTAAAGCCGGCCCCTGGCGTCCCCGGGCCATGCCATGTCGGGGAGCCTGCCGGCTCACAAAGTTCCCTGGCTCTCTCCCGGGCACTTCCGCCCCCTGGGCCTGGGGATGAGGGAAGGGGAGGCCTGAGCAGATGGTGAGCAGCCTTTCTCGCCAGGCGGGGGGAGGAGGCTGGGGGGAGCACGGTGGGAATAGCTGGGGGCCTTCTGCCTGGGCAGGTCCCTCCATACCTGCCACAGCAGCACCCACGGGCCTGCCTGCAGCCAGGGCAGGCTCCGCCACCCTGGTCACCAACACGAGTGTGTGGTACGGACACGGGGTCACAGGGTCCCCAAGGGCTCCTCCAGGCGGCTTCTCCCTCAGCCGTGAGAGGCACATGCTGGCTTCTCCCCTCACACCCCAGCCCCCCACTCACTGATGAGGCAGACCTCCCCATCCCCGAGAACGCCCAGGAAGGCTGCCCACGAGTGCCCCTCAGACCCTTCAGACACAGGTCACCCGCAGAGGGACCTCTCTCGACCTTGGCCCTCTGAGGCATGGCTGGCTCTCTGCTGGCTCTCTGCTGGCTCTCAGTCCAGCGAGCCGGACCTCATGACTGAGCTGGCCCTTCGGGAGGGGCAAGCCAGGCCCTGTGTTTCGGGCAGAGGCCACCAGGGCCTGCTCACTGGGAAGAGAGCCTGGGCCTCAGGTACAACCGGTTCGCAGATCAGCACCACCATGGCAGCCTCGCCCCAAAGATGCAAACAGCCACGATGAGAGATGTGGCCTTGGAGGAAGCAGGTGTCCAGCCGACTCCCCAGGGCTGGGGGCGGGACCAGGAGCAGAGGCTGTGCCCAAGCAGGCTGGAGCCAGGCAGCCCCCCCACCGCGGGCCAGGAGCAGAGGGCCGCCCGGGACCGGGGAAGAGGGCTCCGTGCCCTCGCCCTCCTCTTTCTGGGGCACCTCGCCCAGCCCCGCCCTCCCGCAGCCAGCCGCTCACCTGTCGGGGCAGACGCAGATGTCGTGCATGTAGAACTTGACGGCCTTGGACTGCTCCTTGTTCTTGAAGTGGTAATCGGCCAGGAGGTAGTAGAGCTCGTTGACCACTGGAGGGGAGGGGTCGGCCCCTTCAGGGAGGCAGGGCACCTGGCAGGCGAGAGGGCAAGCGTGAGGGGCTGAGGCGCACAGGCGCCGCGGTGCGGGAGACGGGCCCCGGCCGGCAGCCACCCCGACCTCGACAGAGGTGCCCTCGATGTAGGCGGACACTCTGTCCAGGCTCAGGGCGGGCCGCGCGGTGCGGGGCACGATGCTGGCGATCCTCCTCAGGAGGTTGGCCAGGTCGGCGGACACGGTGCTGGTCTTGTAGCTGTCAAACTCGGGAAGGGTCTTGGGCTTGAAGTACTCGAACATGAACAGGGCGTCCTCCCACAGCAGGTCCACCTGCAGGCAGACAGGCGGTCGGAGTGCAATCGGGGCATGCACGGTGAGAGCTCCTCATGCGAACGCTCGGTGGCCCCTGGCAGCAAGGTCACACACACGGGAAAGCCGGAAACTACACCTGTGCACTTGAAACACGGCTCACGGACGGCGACCCCACACCCACATGCGTGACGGGGGACGTGAACCAACACGAGCCCGGCCTCCACAAAGACAGACGCCGGGACTGAGGGCTCCCCCTGTGAGTCCACACGGCCGCACTGGAGGGCAGTCACCTGGCTGCCAAATACTGAGCAAGGGCTTGCTCTGGGCCGGGGCAGTTTGCACAGCGAAGGGGTCACAGCAGGACTGTGCCCACAGGAGCGCGCACTTTGGGGGTGGGCTCCCTCAGATCAAAGCTTCACTGACTGTGTTCAGGGGCCACGAGCTAACACCTACTTGCAGTCTGAAAACCCAACATCAAATGAATGGAAACTCTCTAAGGAATTATCTGTATGACTCCAACTAGGGGGAAAAATCTACTGAAGAACTGCCACGCTGCCGCGTTTCTGGATAATCAGTTCACAGTCACACACCCGTTCCTGCAAGGACGCCCTTCCTTTGCTGGGCCTGCTGCCCTGACGCCGCAGCCCCTCACCTGCGGGGCCGAGTGCTCCTGCAGGTACCGGGCCTTGCCCTTCTTGCCGGGGTGGCAGCCCCTCACCTGCGGGGCCGAGTGCTCCTGCAGGTACCGGGCCTTGCCCTTCTTGCCGGGGTGGCAGCGCTCACCTGCGGGGCTGAGTGCTCCTCCAGGTACCGGGCCTTGCTCTTCTTGCTGGGGTGGCTGTACAGGCAGTAGAAGCACTGCTCCAGGGCCGTCTCCAGCTCCTCCTTGTACGGGTGGGCGTCCTCGGGGGTGGGCGCAGCCAGCTCCTTCTGGAGGACGCGCACCTAGCAGGCGGGCGGGTGGGAAGAGGCGCCTGGGGGAGGCCCGCCAGCCCTGGGGCCACTCCACGGGGCCTGAGGAGGGCCCGCCCAGCCTCCTGCTGCCAGCACCCAGGCGGCTTCTGGCCACACTCATTCAAGTCACCATTTGCCTACCCCCCGGGCCTCTACATGAGCACCATTTCATGCTGGGCACCGTCCAGGATGACGGTGGACACCGTCGCTGCCCGTGGGACCCTCAGGCTGCCCCGGAGGGGTGTGAATTAGAGTTAGTCACGCGGCAGACGGTGAGTCCCGTTAGGGCCACGGGGACCTATGGCAGACACCAGTGAGGCCCTCAGAGAAGGTGATCTCAACAGCCAATGGGTGAATCTGTGGAGGCAGAGCCACAGATTATGCCACATCGTTATGCCCTGCTGTTAGCAAACGCAAGCCCTCTTCAACTATCAGTGGCATTTTCCATCAAGACTAGAAATAAAAAGCGAGTCTCCACAGACAACCCACTCCAGTACTCTTGCCTGGCAAATCCCATGGATGGGGGAGCCTGGTAGGCTGCGGTCCATGGGGTCGCTAGGACTCGGACACGACTGAAGCGACTTAGCAGCAGCAGCAGGCACAGTACAGACCAGATCCTCTAAACGTAACTCAGTAAAGTTAGAAATGGGTTACATGAAGACAGCAAATATCAAAACTTATGGCATGCACCTAAAAATGTACTTGGGGAAAACCAATAATCTTTACTGCAGGTGTATTAGAAAGTGATCAACCTGACTTCAGGCTCTATTACAAAGCCACAGTTATCAAGACAGTATGGTACTGGCACAAAGACAGAAATATAGATCAATGGAACAAAATAGAAAGCCCAGAGATAAATCCACGCACATATGGACACCTTATCTTTGACAAAGGAGGCAAGAATATACAATGGATTAAAGACAACCTCTTTAACAAGTGGTGCTGGGAAAACTGGTCAACCACTTGTAAAAGAATGAAACTAGAACACTTTCTAACACCATACACAAAAATAAACTCAAAATGGATTAAAGATCTCAACGTAAGACCAGAAACTATAAAACTCCTAGAGGAGAACATAGGCAAAACACTCTCTGACATACATCACAGCAGGATCCTCTATGACCCACCTCCCAGAATATTGGAAATAAAAGCAAAAATAAACAAATGGGACCTAATTAACCTTAAAAGCTTCTGCACAACAAAGGAAACTATTAGCAAGGTGAAAAGGCAGCCTTCAGAATGGGAGAAAATAATAGCAAATGAAGCAACTGACAAACAACTAATCTCCAAAATATACAAGCAACTCCTACAGCTCAACTCCAGAAAAATAAATGATCCAATCAAAAAGTGGGCCAAAAAACTAAATAGACATTTCTCCAAAGAAGACATACAGATGGCTAACAAACACATGAAAAGATGCTCAACATCACTCATTATCAGAGAAATGCAAATAAAAGCCACTATGAGATACCATTTCACGCCAGTCAGGATGGCTGCGATCCAAAAGTCTACAAGCAATAAATGCTGGAGAGGGTGTGAAGAAAAGGGAACTCTCTTACACTGTTGGTGGGAATGCAAACTAGTACAGCCACTATGGAGAACAGTGTGGAGATTCCTTAAAAAACTGGAAATAGAACTGCCTTATGATCCAGCAATCCCACTGCTGGGCATACACACTGAGGAAACCAGAAGGGAAAGAGACACATGTACCCCAATGTTCATTGCAGCACTGTTTATAATAGCCAGGACATGGAAGCAACCTAGATGCCCATCAGCAGATGAATGGATAAGAAAGCTGTGGTACATATATACAATGGAGTATTACTCAGCCATTAAAAAGAATACATTTGAATCAGTTCTAATGAGATGGATGAAACTGGAACCTATTATACAGAGTGAAGTAAGCCAGAAAGAAAAACACCAATACAGTATACTAACGCATATATATGGAATTTAGAAAGATGGTAACAATAAGCCTGTATATGAGACTGAAAAAGAGACACCGATGTATAGATCAGTCTTATGGACTCTGTGGGAGAGGGAGAGGGTGGGGAGATTTGGGAGAATGGCATTGAAACATGTATAATATCATGTATGAAACGAGTCGCCAGTCCAGGTTCGATGCACGGTACTGGATGCTTGGGGCTGGTGCACTGGGACGACCCAGAGGGAGGGTAGGGGAGGGAGGAGGGAGGAGGGTTCAGGATGGGGAACGCGGGTATACCTGTGGCGGATTCATTTCGATATTTGGCAAAACTAATACAATATTGTAAAGTTTAAAAATAAAATAAAATTAAAAAAAAAAAAAGTGATCAACATAAGCGTTTACTTCAGTAAGTTAGAAAAAGCAGAGCAAATCCACACACAGTAAAAAGTAATTAATATTAGAGTGCTACTCAACGACCCAGAAAGCAAAGAGAAAGCAGGCTCACAGCTGGTTAACACTGGTTAGCCAACAGCTGGTTTAGGTGAAGAAACTGATTGCAACCAAGCGCATGCAAGACTTCTCAACAAAGGACGAGGAAGCGCAGATAAGGGACGCTGGTGGTGACACATGGGCAGGACGAGGGGCCCCGCTGCCGCCGCTGCTGCTGCTGAGTCGCTCAGTCGTGTCCGACTCCGTGCGACCCCATAGATGGCAGCCCACCAGGCTCCCCGTCCCTGGGATTCTCCAGGCAAGAACACTGGAGTGGGTTGCCATTTCCTTCTCCAATGCATGAGAGTGAGAAGTGAAAGTGAAGTCGCTCAGTCGGGTCTGACTCTGTGCGACTCCATAGACGGCAGCCCACCAGGCTCCCCCGTCCCTGGGATTCTCCAGACAGGAACACTGGAGTGGGGAGGGGCACTGCAGAGGCTGTAAAATCCGAAGCAAACGCCTGAACAATTTCATGCTTACGTGAACCCTACTCCGAAAAACAGAACTGACTTTAGAATGAATGAATTCAGACTTTAGTCTGAATGAATCTATAATCACCAAAGAAACAGAGTCAACAAGTTTAAGTGTTAGAGAGAGAGAGGCGGAGAGGGCAGAGAGCCACACAGGACGTGCACGCACGTTCCAGATCAGGGCTGACGGCGGGCGGGGGGCGGCACTTACGTAGAATCGCAGCAGGGCCCCGTCCGAGTTACAGCACCAGGCCCGCCGGCCCAGGTACTCATGGGCCGTGTTGAGCAGCATGAGGGACGAGGGGAGCATGGGTGGTTCGGCCGACGCTGGGGAGAGACCGGGCGACAGGGTGTCAGCGTGCACGCAGCGGGGAGCAGCGGGCCCCCGCCCCATCTACCAAGGGCCCCACAGTGGGTCCCCTGCTTGCCCCACTTTCCTTTCTCATCTTTTTCTTTTTAAATCAGTGATGACGCGTCTGGCTTTACCACCCTAGAAGGCGCTTATCAGAAAGCAGCTCAGCTCACGCGGGGAGGTATACAGCAGGGAGGGCCCATCCCCAGGCGGCAGGGCGCCCCGCCCGCCGGCCCCGGCCATAACCGGGCTGACATCTGGTGAACATCCCAGGAAGCATCTCTCCATGCACATGTGAGGCACTTTGAAAGACACAGGTAAGTCATGCACAACGGTAGAGCCCACACTGCACACACCACTGCTTAACTTCCAAACCCTCACATTTAGGTCTCCCTAACTGTCACAGGAGGAGGAAGAGCGACCAAGTCCCGGCTAATGCCTGTGCGCGCTGGCACTGTCGCCAGCTGCTCTGGACTCCTGGTGTGCTTCAGACTCTGAGCCTTAACCGTCGGCTCAGGACAGAGAGTACTAGGGCGAGCCCCGCCCAGCAGAACCAGGGCTCCTTCACGACACCTGTGTCAGACTTTCTATTACTGGTCAGTCCCAGCCAAAAAAGCTTTGAAAAGCACTGCTTAAAAAAGTCAGAACACGAGGAAGTTCAAGCCCTCTGGATGCTCTGCCACCTGGGTCGGTGGCGGCTTGTCCCGGCTCCATCTGCCGGCTCATGCACACTGCTCCGGTGCTGCCCGGGATAACGCGGATGTCCCGCTCTGCACGCGCTCAGCCTGGCTGCTGGCTCCCTCCCGAGGCACGTTCCCTCCCGGCGCTCTCCCTTCCTGCCTCCCGCTGGATTACTGACTGTCCTCCAGCCATGCTCCTGAGACGCCCTCAAGGAGCTGGAGTCCACTGTGATTACAAACGACCCGGCTGCGTGCCTCGGCCCACACGTGCCTGCCGTGAGAACCACGTCGACACACAGACGTCACTCCAATGGCACTGAACCGTGCCAGGGAAAAATCTGAAACAAGCCTCGTTTTAACTGCTTCTTCAGTTTAGAAACCTAACATGCCTTTGTCCTCAGAAGACCCCCTTGGCCACGATGGACCTGGATATAGACTGCTGTGTATCAGCCTTTAGGGGACACACCGCACGCTTCCGACCTGCAGGCTCGGCGCTAAAGCTACCACTCAGGGACCTCTTCTTGAACGTGACGCAGGGTTCCCTGCGGCCACGGGGGCTCCCTCACCCCACACTGGACCACCTCTGTCCTCCACGTCTTCCACCTTCTCCAGCACCGTGAGCTCTCCACCGCCCCCCACGGGTCCAGTCGTATGCTCCTGGCTGTTCTGGTTTACACGGGCAGCCAGCCCACTGGGATTCCTGTCTCCCCACCCACTTGTTCAAGGTTTATGGCATTGGACTGTCTTCCTTTCCTTGTTTGCTTATTGGCAATTTTTTAAAAATACTACATTGTGTTTACATAATTAACAGAAGACTCTTAATCCACAAAACTTTTTGTATTATTTTTATAAAAAAATAATCCACGTTTATAGGTGTAAACCTTAATTTTTCACCATTAGAACTTTTTTTGAAAACATAGAGGCTCTACTTGTCAAGAGTTCTAAAGATATCTGTTCTAAAAATTTATCCAAAAGGGTCAATTTAGCAGAAGCAAAAAGGCGCGCATGAGGTGCTGCCTCCAGTGTGGCCCAGTAGACAGCAGCGCCGCCGGCCAAGCAGGGAGCTCCCGGCTGCAGACGGGCGGGCACCTTCCTCTGCCTGCGCCTCCCCAAGCCTGCCCACACGCCCGGCTCTCCGGGGGCCCTGCCCAGCCACCCCACGGCTGCGTGTCCCCCCTGCCCGGCCATCCACCAGGCCTCAGACAGGGCTCTGTGGGTGCTGCTGGTGGTCCTGCTTCTCCCCCTGACCATAAACCGTCAGGCCCAGAAGTTCTCATTCACAGAGGCCTGACAAGCAGAGAGCCGCTGACAGACAGCTGCAGAGTGCAGCCCTCCAAGCAGGAGAGCACGTGGGCTCTGTGGGCGCCGCAACACGGCTGACTGCACTGCTCGCGCGCTTGGCTGACCCGGCCAGGGACTAGCGAAAACCCCCAGTAAATGCAGTTTCAAGCTGGTGAATAAACACATACACGTGTGTGTGGTAATCACAGCTATATAAAAGTCACGTGTACCTTCATCAAGTTTATACTGAAAACGCAAGAAAACCGAAGGATAGAGCGCACTTGGTGGAGGTATCGACACTCCTGGCCGAACGCCACTGAGCCACTGGTCTGCTCTAGCCTCGCCCTCTGAGCACAGGTCCGCAGGTGCTGCCCAGGCTCCAGTGCCAGCCTGTGAAGGCCCTGCTCGCCCCGCAGGCCCACCCTGAGCACCGCCGCTGGAGCTGGCCCAGCCCACGCTGCGGCTGCGACTCTGCTGCTCCGGCTGCCCTCCGGCGACTCTGAGACGTGCCACTGTCCCCAGAGCGGGCGAGGCTGCCTGACTGGCCTGCGGTCACAGCCGCGCAGTGGAGCCCGTGCCCACGTGCCCTGTGCCGCCCAGGCCCCCAGCCAGGAGCGGCCGGTGGCTCGAGGCCCCGGGGCCCCACTCCGCACGGGGCTCGCCCCCTGCACTCGACGGGAAGCAGGGCGCGCTCCGTGGCCCCGCCCCACCACCCGGTCCGCGAAGACGCTGCCTCTGCCTCCGTCCAGGAAAGTTCTGGCACCCGAGCCCAGACGTGCTCATAGCTTGATGCAGACAGACAAGAGGCAGGCCCCTGCATCCCCGCACCTTCGTCCGCCGGGCTCTGGAGCTGCTGCTGGTGGCACAGGGAGCGGAAAGCGTCCTCCTCCTGCCGGATGACCCGGTACAGGATGACCCAGGGCAGCACGGAGGTCACGTGCGGCTCCTTGGGCTCCTCCTGCACAGCCATGCTGCAGTCGATGACCTGCAGGACGGGGTGTCACGGCGGGCAGCTCGCCAGGCTGCAGGCGCTGGCTGGGGGCAGGCGGGGAGGGAAGCGGCCAGGTTACCTGGATGAGGTTGTTGGTGAGCCGGGTGAGGCCACCGGCAGCGGACAAGTCCCGCAGGGTGCTGCCATCCGCCGACAGAGCCTGCTCCATGCCCTGCAGCAGCTGGGTCACCGTGGCCACCCACTGCTCCTTGGCGGCAGTCTCGGTGGCGTTGACCATCTGCTGGACCGCCTCGTTCAGAGCCACGTCGGAGCACTCGAAGCACTGCCGGTGGTCCTCCAGCCGGAGCAGGGAGTCCTGCGCAGGAGGAGAGGGTAAGGACACACGGCAGCCACGCTCCCCTGGGCCCTGGGGCCTGGGGCGGGGATGGCAGGGCCGTCCTGTGTTTCTTGGTGCATCGGGCAGGAGCCGCTGAGGTGTGCTGAGCCCATGGGCAGAGGTGGAGGCCGCAGCTGGAGCCGAGCCCTCTCGATGAGAGCACACAGGAGGTGAGGCTGTGACAAAGTCAAGGAAAAGACTGGGGCCCCCAGCATCACCCTCGCGTGACACCACTCCCAGTGCTCGAGGCCAGAAAAAGCCAGAAGGCAGAAGACTACCTGCTAGCGACTGAGGACAGGTCACCCCTGCCTGGGGCAACAGACCATCCCCCCAAAACAGGCCGCCAGGGATAATGGGAATGCAGTAAAGCGGCTACGTCTGAAGCTAACACGCAAAACTCACCAGGGTGCCTATAAACTGAAAACGCACAGTCAGAAGACATAACGACCTGCAGTAACATCGTGCTAAAACAGCAACCCAAAACATCAGGACTGGAATCCACACGACCGTGAGGAAACCACCCTATGCTGAAGAACGCGGCAGGCAGCTCATCTACCCGGGGCGACTGAGCCTCCTGCGTGTCCCAGAGGGGGCTCCAAGTCAGGCTCCCGCCCTACAAACGCTCGGAGAAGCGGGTTACAAGCACAAACCCCATACCTACCGTGGCTGGGAGAAGCCCAGCGCACGGACCCCCGCCTGTGCACTGTCACGCCGCCGGCCGGCCTCGCTGTGGAGAGCAGGCTCCGTCAGAGGGCCCCCACCTGCCTCGTGCCAGGCGCACTGCAGGAGCTCCACCCTGAGTCTGCAACCACAGGACGAAGGCTGCTCGAGCCTCGGAAAGGCTTTCCAAGCATAATGAACAAATGCACCACCGTGTGAAAACATCAAGAGATTTGATGCGCTAAAAATTCAAAACTTCTGTACATCAAAGAAAACAGAAGCTGCAATTTATTTTTTTTTTCAGAAGCTGCAATTTAAAATCAGAAAAAACTGACAAAAGCACTTGAGTGGGAAAAGATTAAGACCTTTAATTTATCAGAAGCGTCCAAACCAAAAAGAAAGCACATTCCGCCAACAGGAAGCTGGGCAAACATCAAGTCACTCCTGCGCGGGCAGCAGCAGCTCCCGGGCAGCCAGCCGGCCTCGTCTCAGCCCAGCTCAGCGTGGTGCCTCCTCAGCAGGTGCCCATCCCTCCGGGGCTGTGGGCAGTGGGGGGGGGGGGGGGTGCTGTCCTCTCACCCAGAAGCTCCAGACCACAAAGCAGGAGCACCTGAGCCCCTGGGTGGCCCCTCCCTGGACACACTTGGCTGCCCCCTACCCCCAGTGAGGGCACCAAGGGCATCGCAGCTCCTCCCCGTCCTCACGCAGGGCTGCCTGACCTCCTCTCCCCTCCTCCTCACTCCCTGCCTCCCCTTCTGGTTCCACTTGCTCCCAGCCACACCTCTTATCTGTTTTCCAGTTCACGAAGCCTGAGAGAAGCCAGGGCTCCCTTCCCAAACCCAAGCGGAAGGCCCCAGGGAGGTAACGAGTCTGAGGGAGGAGCTGCCAGCCCAGCCCGCACCGCCCAGCACGCCCCGGGCATTCTCCTCCATGCCCACATGCCGGGCAGGACGCCCACACGCCCGAGCTTGTGAGGCCCCACAGCAGGCCTCTGGGGCAAGGGCGAGCATCCGGCCGGGATGAGATTCGGGAATGCCCTGCCCCACAGACGCCACGCCCGGCTAGGCCCTGGGCGCTGGGGGCGGGGCATGCAGGGGCTGAAAGCGCACACAGGCCTCACCCACTCACCCACGCTCACTCCTTCCCCTCAGCGGCTCGACCCTCCGGGGCTGGTTAGCTCACCGTGCTTTTGTTTTGTCGATGTACACGGGTTTCATCTAGTTTTATCCGTACTCAACAGTTAATTTTAAAACCAGTAAAAGAAGACCAAGCAATAAAGTAGAAAAATGCATTTAGAAAAAAAGAAAATAAAAAGCAAAAAAAGGCAGATGGACCATCAGGTGAATGGATGGCTGAGCCCGACTAGCCACGCGAGGCTGAGAGCCAAAGGCGGGGTTCCCTTGAGCGCACCTTCTGACCACCTTCGCCCACTGCCGCTGCGGGGAGGAATTCGCTCCGCTTCCCTCAGAGGAGACGGCAGAGGGCGCGGGCGAGGCGGGAGCACTCACCTGCAGCAGCAGCAGCTGGGCCGGCCTCTCGGGCACGGACGTCATGAACTCCAGGTGCTTGGCGCGGTCGCAGCCGCTGGGACGCAAGGTGGGGCGCAGCAGGCGTACGACGGCGCGGTGGTCGCCGGCCTCGTACAGCCGCTGGGCCTCCTCCAGAGACTGGCACCGCTCCAGTGACCGCAGGTTCTTGTCAATCTGGAAAAGGCCCGGATCACTGGCTGACCAAGCCGTTGCGGGCCCCCTGAGGCGGCCAGGGTTCTGCCCTTATCAGACGCAGACAAGAGGCATTCACAGCAAGCGGCTGCTTTACAGACAGTACCTCTGTGAGGGTCAAGGCGTTCCAGTCTCCAAAGAACAAATACACCGAAAAACGCAACTACCCCAAAAGCACAGACTCCAGACAGAGAGCGCCAAAACAGTTAGCCAGCCTCCCAGTCACACTTCAGCAACCCAGATCCCTGGGCAGGGGTACGAGGCTTCAGAGACCAAGCAGGCCCCCGCCAGAGGCCAGCACCCACCACCGACCCCTGGAGCCCTCTCTGCCAGGAGGCCTGCGGGACAGGGGTAGCAGGCTGCTGCACTGGGCCTGGCCCTGAAGCCCCTCTGCAGGGCCTGATGGCCACCCTCAGCCCAAGGACGTGTCACAGACACGGAGCTGTGGGTGGGGGTCGGGGGCTGCACAGTGAGGACAGGAGGAGAACCACAGGCCGCTGGCCAGCCCTGGGCCAGAGCAGTGGTGGTCTGCTTCTGGGGGCTTCCCCTCAACCTGCTGGAGCTGCCCCCACACACAGGCCTGGGGACCAAGCAAAAACCCTCCCCACCCCCAGCAGACACCCCCCACCCTGTTCCGGCCCCCGGCCCCCGGCCCCCAGCAGGTGCTCCATCAGGGTGGAGCCTTCAAGTCCACGGCACCCTGAACACCAGGGCTGCCTCTCCCAGGCCCCCTCCCGCCCTGTCTCCTAGTCCGCACGGACAGGTCCGGCCTTTGACAGGAAAACACCGTCAAGGAAGCTCTGCTCACCTCCTCCAGGGAGACCACGGAGTCGTTGTGGAGGTTGGGCAGGCGGATGACCACGTCTCTCTGCTCAGCCCCCGCTGCGGCCCGAGCAGCGGCCGAGCTCTGCAGCATCTCCGTGCAGATGTCGTAGTTCTCCAGGGCCTGCTCCATGTCTCCCTGGGCAGAGGAGGCGCACTCACCGTGCTCGCCAGGGCCTGCCTCCTAAGCCCCTCACATGGGGGGCACCATGGGGGTGGGCTGGCCAATGCCCACCTTCCCCCTACACAGCAGCTGGCCAGAGTGGGGCTCAGCACGTATCTGCTGAATGGGTGAATGAACGAATGATTCACACCAGGGCCCCAGGGGGCACGGTGACCCCTGTGGCCGGGGCATGCGGCCCAGAACCTGTCCAGAGCTCAAGCGAAGGTGGCAGAGTTGTGACTCGACTGGCCCTGCCCCACTCCAGAACCAACTGAAGGGTGCCACGGTGTTCAGGGGGCTGGGGGCCAGTTAGCCTGCCCCGGTGCTCCACACAGCTCTCGGGAAGCACAAGCAAAGGGCCAAGGCTGCAAGGCAACCTCTCTAGGTCTGTGGGGCCCACGAGACCCTCCCGCTGCTGTGGCTAGATGGGCGGTGGGCGTGCTGGCTCCAGGGGCCTGACGTCCCCCCAACACCCCGCTTCCTGAAGCCGAGCCCAGTGCCCAGGTGCCACCGGGCGTGTGCACACATTCTGCGTCACATGGCCAGCCCCTCCCCTCCTTGCTGGGTGCCCAGGCTTCCTCCCCAAGCAGCTGCCCCTGGACCAACCTGTAGCGCCAGGAACCGAGCCTTCAGCCAGTACACGCGGACCACAAACTCCAGCCAGCCGTCCTCGAACAGGTCCCGCTGGGACGAGGCAAACGACAGCTGCAGGAGGTCCCCCAGGAAGTGGGCCCCTGGGAAGTCGGGGCCGAACCTGCCATTCAGCACGCCTGCGGGGCAGTTCCGAGGAGACACTGAAAACCGTCAGGCCGGAAGGAGTCAACCTCGTGAGCGGGGCCCAGATGCCCTCCTGCTCGCTGAGGCCCTGAGCCCGCGGAGCCACATGGCCCCAAGTGGCCGGCGTGAGAGCCCAACAGGCCCAACAGGGATGCAGAAACCCTGGGCTCGTGGCCCTCACCAAGCGGACTGAGCTGGCGTATCTGGGGACACGCAAGGCGTCCTGTGACGAACTGAGGAAACGGAGATGGCACAGCCCTCGTCCCGAGTCACCAGCAGGTGGGTGGCTCCTGTGGGGCCCAGCCACTTCTCAGAGACCCAGGTCTTTCCTGGCCTGATGAAGTGACCTAGGAAATGTGCTCCTGGAGGAGTGACTCGGTCCCCGGCTCCTGCCCACTCCAGAAAGTGGACCTCCAGGGAACACGGAAGGGGCCTACCTGCAGAGCTCCGGCCCTTGGTCAGCAGCCACTGGTCCAGCTGCAGCTCCATGCAGGAGAGGGACATCAGCATCATCTCCTGCAGTACGGGCGCGGGGTCAGCAACGGGGCCCAGGGCCAAGGGTGGGGACAGAAGAAGCCTCAGCTAGACTCGACCCTGATGGGGACGCCACTCTGCTCTCTACCGGCTATCCATTCCGTGAGTCCTAACCAGTGGCTGCTGCTGGATCTAAGGACAGACAGACGGACCTCCCTGGGACGGACTCAGGAACACCGGTGAGACCCACCCGCCTCTGGTCCTGGGGACCATCCCATGCAAGAGGTGGCCCTGCCACCAGCCAAGCACAGGCCTTCAGCCCTGACAGCGCCCGGGGTGGGTGCATGGCTCCCCCGCACACCAGGAAGCTGAGGCTCAGCAGTAAGGAGGTGCCAGCCCAGCCAAGGGGGCACAGCTAAGAAGTGACCAAGCAGTCCGTCCAGGGACCAAAGCTCGGCACCGCCACCGCTCCACCCTGCCCCGGGGGAGCAGACCCGGGCAGATGCTGCCAAGAGGCAGTCCCAGGAGTGTCCCAGGAGAGGCTGCCTGCCCAGGGGCCCCTGACCCACACGTCCCTGAGCACCTGTGAGCCGGGGCTCCTCCACCTCTGGGAGCCCTGAACGCCCCAGCATTGCCCCTAGAAGCAGCTGTCCTCCTCCAAGGAAGAGGGGCCAGAGCGCCCCGCAGACCCACCTGGATGTGCCGGTTGCTGCAGTCCCTGAGCAGCGGGTTGGGCAGGCTGGCACTGTGCCTCCGCCAGCTGTGGTAGGTGCTGAGCACGACCTCCGCCAGGCCCGGCGGCCAGCGCAGCAGGAACCTGTGGCCCATGCTCTTCAGGAAACGCATCATCAGCTCCAGGATGCCCCCATTGCTCAGGTTCCCCAGCAGGAAGGCCTGCACGTCCTGCTCCTCTGCAGGAGGGGCCCAGCGTGAGGGCGGGGGCCTGAAGGGAGGGGAGGGCCGACATGGGGGGGCCCGACGGGAGGGGGGGCCCGATGGGAGGGGTGGGGCCTGAAGGGAGTCGGGGGCCCACACGGGTGGGGCCCGACGTGAGGGGGGCCAACACGGGACCCAACTGCAAGGGGTGGGGTCCGACGGGAGGGGGGACCAGATGCAAGGGGGGCCCGACGTGAGGGAGGGGTACCCAACGTGAGGGGGGCCGACGGGAGGGGGGGGCCGACGTGAAGTGGGGAGGCCTGACGTGAGGTGGGGGGCCCGAAAGGAGAGGGGGCCCCAACGTGAGGGGGGCCCGACGGGAGGGGGGACCAGATGCAAGAGGGACCCGACGTGAAGGGGGGAGGCCTGACATCGGGGGGGGACCCAACGTGAGGGGGGGCCCTCATGATGGGGGGCCCGACATGAGGGGGGGTCTGACAGGAGGGAGGTGCCGACGTGAGGGGGCCCCGAAGGGAGGGGGGGACCCGACGTGGGAGGGGCCCGACACGAGGGGGGACCCGACGTGAGAGGGCACCTGACGTGAGGGGGGGGCCCGACATGAGTTGGGGGGGCCGACGTGAGGGGGTCCTCCACGCCAGGCCTGCCTTCTTCGGGAGAGGAGGACAGCAGTGTGGCGAGCCCACGCCCCCCACAGCTGTGGGTGCACCTGTCTGAACCTCTAGGCCCGAGGGGGCACGGTCTCAGGCGGCAGAACAGCGCCCAGCGCTCAGCCACCCCCAACAGTGAGACGCACCATCGGACCAGCAAGGCCCGCGCCAGGCGGTCCAGCGCCTCAGCCGGCCGGGCTCAGAGCTCAGGTGGGACAGAGCCGGGCAGCCCTGGGCCACCCCCGGGCCCCCGCCCAGACATGCCCCCAGCAGCGCCCGTGGCCCCTCCTACCAGACTCCACGAACGTGGCCAAGTCGGAGGACAGCCTGTGGGGCCCCGTGCTGGGGAAGCTCTCCAGCTTGGCCTCTGGCGGGACTTCATAGCTGTTAAAGGGGTCGTCTTCCTCCTCAGGGTCCAGCTTTCTCAACCTGCAGGGAACACACCAGACTCACACCGGCCCGGCTGGCCCCAGGGAAGGGGGCTCCGCTTCTGCGAGCCTTCATGGCCAGGTCTGGCCCATGCTTGCCTTCACCCAAACCATTAGGTGGTCATCAGGCATCAGGCCAAGGTTGGAATACAGCCGGGGTTGCGGCGACCCCTGTCCACAGGAAGCTGACCTTCAAGTGGGAAACACAGAAAGGACCCACATAGGATTCATACCCACAGGGAACTGGAGACAGCGGCCGCAGGACTTCGCCTGGACAGCAGTCAGCCAAGCCTCCACATGCTGAGGCCAAAGCAGGCTGGGGGAGCAGGGGGGGCAGGCAGCACCTCCACGATGCCTCACAGTGCTCTGGGCTCAGGGGAGGGGGACCTCTCCCGGCAGACCCCCCAGGGACTCTGCTTTCAGTTGTCCCCGCCGCCCCCCAAGGATGCACAAATGCACCGCTGCCCTCTCTGGGGACCACACCCAGCAAGCCACTGTGAGCCCCTGCCAGCCATTCGAGGAAGCTGACGTGAAAACCACACAGGAAACCAGCAGTTGAAACTAAGGTAAAAGAGAAGGAAGACACTATTCCCCACCAGCAGGGCTGGGGAACAAGGACCCAGGCAGGGCAGCGGGAGGGGGTAGGGTGAAGCACCCCGGGGCTCCCGCCGGGAGGCCTGCTCTGCTCGGGAGGAAGCCACCTGAGAGCCCACGTCCTGCTCCCGCTGAGAACGGCTCCACTCGGGCACGTCCCTCTCCCCAAAGAAACAGAAAAGCAGAGAACTAGGAAAACCAAACCCTGTGGCCAGAGAGATTCACAAGCCACAGGAAGCTCCTGGCCGGCCCCGCCCTCGTCAGCCTGAATGCACCACCCTGGAGCCGACGGTCAGGAGCCAGAGCCAGCTGAGGACCCAAGAAGGATGCTCACAGACACACGGCCACCTACCAGACCCCAGGACCACAGGAGGGAGAAAACGGGGTAGAGTCTCACAGACACAGACACAGGGCACGGGAGAGGACACCCTGGCTTACGAGACGTGCCCCTCAAACGTCGGTGGGCAGAGAGAACCCGCCTGCTCTCTGCGCTCGGGCGGGGGTAGGAAGTCTAGTGCTGTACCCGGGAGAGCACAGGCACTGAGGCCCAGAGCGTCTGAGGGAGGGGACAGGGCAAGACGCGGGGCCAGAGAAGACCCAGGGGACAAGCGCGGGGCGCAGACCCCTTTCCCCGGGCAGCCGGGCCCACCTCCTCCTGGGAGGCTTCTCTCAGGAGCCCGAGAAATGGGACGCCTCCCAAACCCGCCATCCACTTTCTCAAGCTCCAGGGACCCTGCGGAGCCTGGAGAAGCCAAGCGGGCACCTCCCTGAGCACGGGCCCCTCCCACGGGCTGTCCTGGCATCTGTGCCTGAACAACGGGAGGCCCAGGCGTGAGGCATGAGCAGGCAGCCCCCGCTCTGAAGACACGCGAGTCCCGCTTCCTGCCTTCAGGACGTTCGGAGGCCCCCATCCAGGGGCGGAGGAGGCACCCACAGGGGAGGGTGGCCCCAGAACCAGAGGTGGGAGGGAGGCGGGAGGCTGTGTGCTTCCTCTGCCGAGACCGACAGGCCGCACCTGGACGGCAGGAACTTCAGCAGCAGCTCCTGGAAGTCCACCTTCTCTTCCTTCTTGCACTTGGTGTTTCGGACGCGGGCAGACCGCCGCTTCGCCGTCTCCCCGCTCTCCTCGGAAATCTTCTTCCGTTTCACCCCTTTCTTGGATTTATCTCCCCCGGAGACATCACCTTTACAAAGAGAGCGAGTCGGAAGCTCAGGATAGCTGGGCCAGGGAAACGCACCTCAAAGTGCTCAGTCCTTTTATAACCTGCCTGCGCGTTTAATGTGTGGCTCCTCGGACGTTCAGGAAATTTCCATCCCCTCTATCAAAACAGAGCCTGAGGAAAGGCCAGTTCACATCCCTTAACCTCACCCCTTTCTCACCCACAGGCCAGGCCTCAAGACTACTTTCCATAGCTACAGAATGCCAGGGTCTCAGGGTCAAAGCCCCCCCACTGGCTGTCCTGGGACGGGGCTAAGCAAGCAGCAGGCACCCTGACTGCCCAGGCCCAAGGCCCAGTGACAGGATGCGGGCAAGAGGGTCATGTGATTCATAGCAGACAGGTGTCACTCGTGATGAAGTTAAAAAGTTAGAAACCATTACATACATGTTCATTCAGAACCTTCTTCAGCTGCCACATAGGCTTTATCAGTGACACAGAAATCAAGAAAAGGCTCAGAAGCTTTGGTCCGAAGTGTTTTTGGAAGGCTCCAATGATGATAAAAATCAGTAATGCCATTCCAATGGACATGACCACAGACGGCAGTGACTGCTGGCTGCTGCTTAAGCTGGGAGTGTCAGTGCCCAGCAGCACAGCAGGCAGGGGCCTGAGGAACTGTCCCCGAGGCCAACCCCACCCCCAGGGCCCCACTGTGGAGGGAGGCCGGCCAGCAGCCCGGAGCTCTCCTGCAGGGCCAGGTGGTGGCAGGACCCGGCCTTTGGAGAGGGCAGGGCTCTCCAACTCTCACTGCTGCTCAGCAGATGGGGTCCCCTGAAGCCTTCCCCGGGGCCCGCTCACCGGTGGGGACGCCCGTCTCCAGCAGGCTGGGGCTGTGCAGTGGGAAGCTGGCCGTGGGCACGGGGGTGAACGTCAGCACAGGCTCTGCCACGGAGGCTGCAGGGCTGGCGCTGGCAGGGCTTGGCTGGAGCACGCTGACAGGCGCCACCTCCTCGGGGGACACAGGGCGCTGTCCAGGGTCCTGATAGTCAGACAGGTCGATCCTCTTGCCCAGGCTGGGCCGCGGGGGCTCGCACGTGGTGAGGTGGTGGTATGTGGCCAGCAGGCTCTCACCGAGGCACTTCCAGCTGCAGGGAAAGGGTCACCACGCAGGCTCAGCACACACCACAGGGGGCCCAGAGCCCAGGCCACCGTCCCTGTGAGGGCGGGGGGCCAGGGCGACTGACCGCTGAGGTGGAGCCGCTGGGCTGGAGTGGAGCCCACACGCCCCGCACTCCACGCAGGAGCCCCAAGGCATCTCAGCCCCACCAGGCAGGGGCAGCTGCGGGCTCACGCGATAAGCCCTTCTAAGCAAGGTCCCGTCTTTACCGCCCGGTAGCCTCGCCCTGCGGCGGCCACTCGTCTGATTTCCTGGGGGAGGGCTACTGACAGGGATGTGCTCCAAAGGGGCTCAACAGCTCCTGGGCTGGAGCCTGCTGGGCACAGGCCGAGAGCGTGTGTGCCACCGTGAGCCAGCGTGCCGCGTGCTGTGTTGTGCTGAGGTGCGCCATGGCCACGTGGCCCGCTGTCTGTCCTGTGTTCTACGTGTCATCCCGTGTCGTGTTGCATGCCATGTGGTGTTGCGGTATGACAAAGTGTGGCATAAGGTACCCATCCACCCATCCCTGAACAGCTTCCCAGGCCCTTAGACTAAAAACCAAGGCCTCCACCTGTCGCCATGGTGCTGCCTGCCGGACCTCACTGCCCCACCCCGCCCAACACACCCTCAGCTGCGTAGCTTCGTTCAGTTCTGCAAACAAAATCACAGCCCACACGCTGCCGGGCCTTTGCACCGGCTTCCCCCTGCCTGACCCATGCCCACTCCAGCTCTGGCCCTAAACCCTCTCCAACCCACACAGCAGCGTGGCCCCATTGTGAGCGTGGACTCTCGAGCAGGACACCAGGCCCTGGGGTGGGCTCCCCACCCACCCTTAGTCCCTCAGAGCCCTGAGGGCCCCCGTCCGCCGCCCCCTCTCTCCTGGGGCGGGCGGTGAGCGGGGCTGACAGGAGCGTGGCAAGCGGCAGGTAGAAGACGGCATGGACCCAGGAATCCAGGCAGGGGAGGCCCAGATCATGTCCTGCGGCCACCTGCCCGTGTGTGCCCCGTGTCCCCGCCCATGCAGCGCCCAGCGGCCGCCTGGCACCCCGGACAACCTACGTGAGGAAGGGGATGGGCTGCAGCAGCTTCAGGTCCGGCTCCTTCTCGCGCACCGTCAGCGCCTGCCGCCTCCTGCGCAGCCCCAGGGCCTCGTCCACGATGGCCTGCGCCTCGGCCGCGCTCACCGACACCTCGTGGATGGACATGTCACTGAGAGTGCAAGGGACAGAGGCGTGACCGGGGCACAGCGCCACGGTGCAGATCCTACATGCCGGCGTGCAGTTAACACCCTGTGGTCTGTGTTAATTCTTCCCACAAATAAAATTACCACTTGGGCTGGAAAGGGCAGTAATTAGCGTCCTTAACACCTATGTACACAGCGTGACTAACGGCCTTTAATCTGCTCACAACCGGGCAACGGGCCTTCATCCACCTCAGCAGGACCGCACTGACAGCAGAAAAACCACACGCTACTCCCATCCTTTGCTGAAGAGCTTATAAGGATTCAACTATCCCACACTGCCCATCCAGAAACAGCCCTGAGAGCAGCCAAGCTCCCCAAAGCCCATGGAAGTCAGCAGCAAGGGCGGGAGCTCGAGGCCGGCGTGCCTCCCACAGACACACCTCTGCCAGCAGAGGCCCCTCCCTGCAGGGCTCCCCGGCACTCGTGGGCTCATCACCCGCCTCCCCAAAGAAGGGCAGTCCCGTCGGACGGGTGGGAACAAGAGACACGGTCTCCTGACACATAAACACCGGGACAAATGACCACTAACTCCCAGTGGAAAACTCCCGGGGCCAAGCTGACACCACGGACGGGGGGAGTGGCGAGGGAGGCAGCCCAAGCTTGGCAAGCTGCCAAGGGGGGACTTGGGAGCCAGAACACGAAAGAGGCAGGAGAGCGGGCCAGGGAGAGGTGGGGACTCCAGTGAGGGCGCTGGGGAGCCAGGGAAGCGGACAGGGCAGGGCCAGCAGGGCCAGCCCAGCGCCTGCCGGGCCCAGGCCCACTCTCCTCCCGGGGAGGGAGACAGGAGGACTGGGCGGTCAGGCTGCAAAGGGCCCCATCCCGGAGGCAGGCAGGGCGGGTCAGAGGCGGGCCGGGCAGTGCGGAAAGCCCAGCCTCGGAGAGGGGAAGGCGGGCAGCAAGGCGGACAGAGGCAGCCCTGAGAGCCTGAAGCAGAGGCGCGGGCAGGACAGACCATAAGGGACCCACCACTGGAGGAACATGCGGAGGGAGTCCTGGCGGAGGCATGGCTGCTCCTGGAAGATCTTCTCCTTGAGCACCAGCCCCTTGCTGTAGCGGCAGTCCTTCTCCAAGGCCTTGCAGATGAAGTACAGGCACGCTGGAGAAGAGAAAGGCGTGACCTCGGGCTGCACTCTGACACCCTGGCCTTGCCAGCGACGCCAGGGAAGGGGCCCTGCTCTGGGGCCCAAGAGACGCGGGGGAAACAAGGATGCGACACCACCTGGACCCATCCAATCAGGAACCGCTTCTGAAAATAGTAACCCCGAGGCTGCCGGGGAGGGGAGGACAGGCTGGACAACCTCTCTGGGAAACAGCGGTGGTGGGGGGGGTGGGGGGCGGTGTCACACACAGACCCTTGACCCAGCAAACCCACCCTACAGGGCCCAGCTGCCTGCAAACCGGAGCACTACTGCCAGCTCGCTCTGCTCTGGATGGGATGGCCCAGGGCCCGGCCCAGCTCCACAGTCAGTGGGGATGCGAGGCGCTCCCATCAGGAATGAGCAGAGAAGGACAGAGTGGGGAGAGGGGAGGAAAGCCAGGACGGAGCACCGGAGGGAGGGTGGAGCCAGGCCGCCCCGCCAGCCACCCACTGAAGGAGAGCACGGCTCCCAGGGGAGGGGTGGGAGCAGAGAGAAAGACGGGGGCTGCAGCAGAGCTGCCGTGCCTGCAGCAGAGGGAGGCCTGCCTCCTCGGCTCAGGGACGGCCCTCCGCCCTCACAGGCACACACACCACTCAGTCCCCGAGGCCATCTTTTGCTCAAGACTGGTTTACCAAGCGCAGAGCCTGAGCCGGGGTGCAGAGATGGCAGAATACCAAAGGCCGGGCCTCCAGGGGGCGCCCGAGCTCCAGGACGAGCCCCAGGGAGACGGGAAGATGCAAGCACCAGAGTCAAAACAGGGAAACAGGGTGACACGCGGACGGCCACAGACGCACACGCACATCTGCGCCGGGACACGAGGGCCCGCGGCCGGAGCTGACCCCACGTGCGAGCCTGAGATGTTAAACGTGCAGAGAAGAGGACAGACAGCAGAGGCCCCACAGCGGAGGCGGCGAGACGTGCCCGCCCCACCTGGAGGGGGCAGGGGCGGCTGAGCTGGCTCTGGGGACCTGGGGAGAGGCTGGGGTCGCCTCGGGCAGTTACCACAGGGAAGGGACCCAGCAGCTGGCCAGGCTCGAACACACGGAGCCAGGGAGGGGTGTGGGCCCAGCCTCCCAGCCTCCGCCACCCCGTCCTGCCCCACCCGCCCCT
Source organism: Bos indicus (assembly GCF_029378745.1). Classification (NCBI taxonomy): domain Eukaryota; kingdom Metazoa; phylum Chordata; class Mammalia; order Artiodactyla; family Bovidae; genus Bos; species Bos indicus. Next base: position 71,267,671 of record NC_091776.1, on the reverse strand, counting down.
GGAAAGGGAAGGAAGAGCCGCCAGAGCCAGCCTCCTGGCTGAAACCTTCACCCAGGCTGGGTGCTGGAGCACGTCTGTGCCCGAGGCCAGCTCCCCTGCACCCTGTCCAGCTCCTGCATAGCTGCCGGGAGGAGCCGGCCCAGGAGGCCCAGCACCCCGTCAGTGCCCACCTCGGGATGGCCCGCAAGGGGCCATGTGTCCCCCTGCAGAGCAGAGGGCCAGGCAGGGCAGCGAGTGACGCCACCACAAGGCAGAGGGGGCTGCATCTGGCACAGGTGTTTCCAGCAGCCACGCGGCTCTACAGAGGGGGAAGCAGAAGCCGCTAGGAGAAAGGGCGCTTCTGGCACTGGGAGTGAGGCTGCAGCCGCCAGGCCATCCATCAGCAAATCACAGGAGCAGGCGTGGGGCAGGAGGCAGCGGGGGTGGGTAGGGGTGAAGGCTGAAGGGAGCCTGTCTTCCCACTACAGCACCAGCGGCAAACCGCGACCGAGGAAGAGAGCCAGCAGAGCCGGCAGAGCATGGTGGGGAAGCAAACGCGTCTCCATTTCCCCTGAATGCTGGGCAGACAGCCCTTGCACATCAGCGCAGGCCCCGAGCTCAGCCAAGCTGCCCGCCCGCCTGCATGCCAACGCAGCGCGCACAAAACTCAGCCGCGCCCCACTCACTGGTGTAGTCGCTGAGGGTGTACAGGACAGTGATGAGGTTGTCCAGGCAGGGCCAGTGGTCAGGGTTGCACCGCAGCCCTTCCTCAAATGCGTGGCGAGCCAGGGGCACCCGGATGAGCCTCAGGGCCACGTGTCCAATCTTATACCAGAGGTTGACGTCCGTGGAGTCCAGCATGACCGCCTGCAAGCAACGCCACAGACGCGTGCTCAGTCAGCCCCGCCCCTCCAGCAGGCGTCCGAGGGGACAGCCCCGGCCCAGCCCCCCAGAGTGCCCAGGGACGACAGGGGAGCCACCGGCCCCCAGGGGCTGCCCGAGGCCTGCGGGGAGCACCTCCAGGTAGAACTCCATGGCCGTCTCCAGGTCCTCCCGCTGGGCGGCCAGCTGCGCCAGGTTCTTGTATGTGGAGTACTTCAGCATCAGCCCAGGGTGCTTCAGCCCCTCCTTCTCATCACCAGACGGAACCGCCTGGGAACATGGCAGAGAGGCGCAAAGTGAGAGCCAGGCCCTGAAGCCTCTGCAGGCCGTCAGCAGGGCCCCTGGCCTCCGTGCAGGCCTGGGGGCAAGTCCGGAACCACCCTCCACTGGAGAACAGCGTGGCCCCGGGGGTCTTTCAAGGACCCCTCCGCCCCCGCCCCAGCTCCAAGCACACAGACGAGAAAGGCCAGACCCCCGGGAAGCAGTTTGCAGGCCATCTGGGCAGCAAGACAGGGAAGGGACGCGTCCAGCACGCCTGTCACGCCTGAGGCCCGAGCGTGGATGGCAGCGTCCAGAGCACTGGCGCCCAGGCGCCTGGTGGCCCCACCATGCCCGGCTCTGACACTTCACGAAACATAAGGCCCCGAGCCATTCACACGGCCGCCTCCGCACTGAGAGGGGACAGAGCGCCCCACCCGGTAGACTGTGACGCCCCAGTAGGAAAGGCATTTGGGGGTCTCTGTGCCTGCGACTGTTCCGCGTGCTTCTCCGGACTCGCCCAACCTCGGAGCACCCCCGCGAGGAGGGCGTTCCGCAGGTGGGAAAGCCCGGGGCACTCACCTCCCGCAGCAGGCGCGCCTCCAGCAGCTCGTGGTAGGCCTTGGCGGACTCCTCAAATCGGTCGTGCTTCTGCAGGTCCAGGGCCTTGTGGTACAAGGCAAAAGCCTCTGCTTCCTGAAAACCAAGATGGGAGGCGTTTTCCAAGAGCACAAAGGTGTGTCTCTTCGAGCCAACCGACCATGCGTGCGGGGGCTGCACTCCAGGCCGTGTGAGCCAGCCTTGCTGCGGTGGAGACGGCCCTGAGGCCCCACCCTGCCAGGGGCTCACTGCTCAGCGGCCCCCCAGGTGGACACGAGCGAGGTGGGCTCAGCTGAGCCTGAACAGCAGCAGGCAGCGCGCCAAGGGCACAGCCAGAGCAAGGCCAAGGTTCCAGGAGCCCTGCTGACACCTCCTGGGAGGGTGGCCACATCAGCCAGAACCACGCAGACCCCAGGAGGGCCAGCTGAGGAGGAGCCCGTGACCACACACCTGTGCCTCCTTTGTCTGGGTCTTGTGACTTTTAAAGCTTCCTTCATGATCGTCTTCGACCGTGGAGCTGGCGTTTAAGGCTGCGATTCGGATCTAGAGGCAGAGGTGTGAGGGAGTAGAAGAGCTGCTTTTAGATAAAACGTGGCTCGTCTCGTCACTAACCTACAAGGCGCACAGCTCTCTGTAACACACTCCGCCTCAAACAGCTATGGCCTCCCCAGATGTGGGGCTGAGTGGACCACCCAGGGAAAGGGGACCTGGAACGTTCTGAAGGACCACGCCAACCTGCTTAGGGAACACGTCCACTACAGAAGGGACAGGCTGAGGACACCCAGCAGCAGCCTGACGCAGCAGAAGACCCAGGCATCGGGAAACTGACTCCAGTGACACGGGCTGTGTCTCTCTGCCACAGAGACGCGGCTCTGCCAGCTGGACACCCACACCCCCGAAGGTGCCCACAGCCCCACTCGGATGGCCTTCAGGGCCCACCCTAGCACCGCCCCTCGCCCGGGTTGGGGGGGGGGGAGGCAAGGCCAAGCACCAGCACATACCATCGTCAGAGCCTCTGGCGCCACCCGGCGGTGGCGGCGGGGCAGGGCGGCCCACGGGCTCCTAGGGAGGGAGGACAGGCTGAGGGGGGTCCAGAAGAGCCAGGCCACCAGGAACCGGGTCCAAAACCACGGCCTCTGGCTCCGGGCACACAGGCGAGCGCACCTCGGGACCGCCCTGTGGTCTGCCACCTGGGGAGCCCCTGGCCTAGGGACGGAGCGCCTGCCCTGGCCAGACAACTGGGGACACGGAGGAGTGAGTCTGACATGCCCCCAGGGCTCACTGCTCAGCACAAGTAGTAGATCGACAAACAGTTATTTCTTCAAAAGTTGAATAAAATGGAAACACAGGCAGCAGGTAGAGACCAGGTCGCCCGCCGGGATGGGGAAAGTGAAGGAGGAAGGCCTGCGCTAAGACTGGGGTGCAGGCGGCAGGTGGGAGGGGTGCAGGGGCCTGGAGGGCGAGAGGGCAATGCAAAAGAAAAAACTACGTGGAATACAAGGGAAAAACTTAGAGGCAGGCAGACCAGTGTGAAATCTGTAGAGAACGACAGGACTGGTGAGGACGTGCAGAAATCCGACCCTCACACCCTGCAGGTGGGAATGAAGCAGTGAAGCCTGCTGGCAGTGGCAGTTGCTCAGAACGCTAGTCCACTCCCGAGGGAAACGGAGACAGGGCCATAGCAAAACTCGCCCACAAACGTTCACAGCAGCATTACTCATGACAGACTCCAGGTGGGAGCCACTCAAATGCCCATCAGCTGACAGATGGACACAGAAAATGTGGGATGTCCAGACAACCAATGGATTATTATCCGGTCACAAAACAGACCACAGTGCTGCACTTGCTACCACCTGGATGAACCATGAGGACACAGCCATTAAAAGAAGCCATCACCAATGCCACAGACCGCTGCTTCCATTTATGTGCAGCGTCCAGACTCCACGAGGCCACAGAAGCAGGAAGGAGGTGGGGGCCGGGGAGAGGGACAGACGGGGGTGACTCCTGTGGGGAACAGGGCTCCTTTCTGGGGTGGGAACAGTGGTGGAGGCTACACAGCTGTGTGGACAGGCCCACACTCACGGATCTGTGGGGTCTGGTAAAGGAAGACAGGGCAGGAGCCTGACTGCAGCGTGGGGAGCAGAGGGTACGCCCCAGGAGGAAACCCACAGAACTGAGCCCTCGGGGGCCTCCAGGGAGCAGCAGGGTGCCGGGGAACACCGGGCTCCAGCCTGAGGGGTGGGATGAAGACGCAGCACCACCAAACACTCCAGGGAGGGCAGAGCGAGGCGCCAGGAAACGGCGCACCCGGGGGTCAGCACAGAGCCCCGTGCGGGCCCAGCAGGCACTGAATACGAGCTCTACTCGTAGAAAACAAAATGACACGACTCCCGCCAACAGAGCTCTCAGCTACGCCCTCCACACGGGCTCTGTGTTCTGCAAGGGCTCTTACAAGGAAGGAAGAAGTACCGTCTCCTTCACAGACAAGGGAGACACAACCCCACTAGGTCGAGAGCCATCTCATCTGCTGGCTTCTACATTTAAACAAGCAAAACATGCTGCTGATTAACTCTGGAAACTGGCTTCACCATCAACTACGCTGGGATGGACACTGTGATCACCAGTCAGGGGGCGGCGGGAGGGGCATGGTAGGGAGCAAGAGAAAAGCACGTGCAAAGGGATTATGTATCGTCCAGAACACAGATCTTTTAAAATCCAACTATTTATTTTTGCATCAATAGGAAAATCATCCGAGTTAACCTCGTACAGCCTGGCATCCTGGTGTATTTGGGAGAACACTGACATTTCTTCGAATTCTAGGAACTTTATACACATCTTATTTGGGAATATAACATACCTACCAATTCAGTGCACACATAAAGGAGAAACGGACATTTCATGTGGCCAAATAGGAGAAAACTTCATCAGTGGAACGCCTATGCCCGTCTCCACAAAATGTATACAGGTAACAGAATACGTTCGTAGTGGAAGATAAAGTATTCAGAATACGAACATTTCTAAAATCTTACCCCACAGGTAGAGCATGTTTGTGTTTTTTGGCCTAAAATGCATAATTTCTCTCTAATCATGAGAAAACAGCAGACAGCCTAAATTGAGCAATATTAGACAAAAAGTAGCAAGGCCAAGAAGTTAATAAAACACTGAATAACTTTAAGGACTAGGGTTGTGACTATGCAGAAAAATGACAGTTGAGTTAATAATATTGTATCAGTATGACTTTCCTTTTACTGACAATTGCACTAGGATTATATAAGATGTTAAAGTTAGGGAAGCAGGGGGAGAAACATTTGGAAACTCACTGCATCATTGTTGCAACTTTCCACTAAATCCAAGCATAGTTTTTTTTTTTTTTTCCAAGCATAGTTTAAAAGACAACCTCCAGAATGGAGAAAATATTTGCAAATGGTGCAACTGACAACGAATTAATTTCCAAAATATACAAATACAGCTTACACAGTTCAATATTGAAAAATACACAATCAAAAAATAGGCGTAAGTTCTAAATAGACACTCCTCTGAAGAAGACATATAGGACTTCCTGGACACACAGCCCAGTGGTTAAGACTCCATGCTTCCAAAACAAGGACACAGGTTCAGTCCTCGGTAGGGGAGATGCCACATGCCAAGGGGCAACTAAGCCCGCGTGCCAGGACTACTGAGCCTGTGCCATGGAGTCCTCAACCCGCAAGCACTGCAGGCCAGGCACCCTGGAGACCGCGCTCCTAAACAGGAGAAGCCCCCACCGTGAGAAGCCCGTGCACAGCAAACGGAAAGCGGCCCCAGCTCACCCCAACTAGAGACCAATCCACACAGCAACGGGGACCCAGCACCACCAAGAATAAAAACACAGACGCAAAAGACACACGGGGCTTCCCGGGTGGCTCAGACCGCGAAGAATCCGCCTGCAATGCGGGGACCTGGGTCACATCCCTGGGTTAGGAAGGTCCCCTGGAGGAGGGCATGGTGAGCCACTCTAGTATCCCTGCCTGTAGAGTCCCCACGGAAAGAGGAGCCTAGTGTGCTGCAGTCCATGGGGCCGAAGAGTCGGATGTGACTAAGCATGCAAAACACGCACGAAAATACATTTAACGTCACTAATTATTCAGTCAGTTCAGTCGCTCAGTCGTGCCCGACTCTTTGCAACGCCATGGACTGTGGCACACCAGACTTCCCTGTCCATCACCAACTCCTGGAGCTTACTCAAACTCATGTCCATAGAGTCGGTGATGCCATCCAACCATCTCATCCTCTGTCGTCCCCTTCTCTTCCTGTCTTCAATCCTTCCCAGCATCAGGGTCTTTCCCAATGAGTCAGTTCTTCGCATCAGGTGGCCAAAGTATTAGAGCTTCAGCATCAGTGCTTCCAATGAATATTCAGGACTGACTGCCTTCAGGATGGACTGGTTTGATCTCCCTGCAGTCCAAGGGACTCTCAAGAGTCTTCTCCAACACCACAGTTCAAAAGCATCAATTCTTCGGCGCACAACTTTCTTTATAGTCCAACTCTCACATCCACACATGACCACCGGAAAAACCACAGCTTTGACTAGATGGACCTTTGTTGGCAAAGTAATGTCTCTGCTTTTTAATATGCTGACTAGGTTGGTCATAGCTTTTCTTCCAAGGAACAAGTATCTTTTAATTTCGTGGCTGCAGTCAGCATCTGCAGAGATTTTGGAGCCCCCCAGGGCAAAGCCTCTCACTGTTGCCATTGTTTCCCAGGCATCATTAAAAGGTCTACAAACAACAAGCACTGGGGGGCATGGAGAAAAGAAAACCCTCTCACCCTGTTGGCGGGAATGTAAGCTGGTGCAGCCGCTACTGAGCACAGTCTGGAGGTTCCTTAAAACACTAAGAACAGAGCTACCACATGACCTTGCATTCCCAATCTTGGGGATGGGGGGTGGCGGGGGACGATGGACCTAATCTGAGTTTGCTTTTCAACTATTAAAAAATGTAAAAACCATCCTCTGCTCTTGGGCTGTAGCAAAACAGTGGGCTAGTGAGCAAAGAATGATTTCTACATTTTCAAATGGCTGAAAAACTTCGGGACACATGAAAATTACATAAAACTTACATAAGACTCAAACTTCGGTGTCCTTAAACAAGATGTTATGAAAACACTGCCCCACTCTTACATACTGTCTTTGGCTGTGTCTGAAGTACAAGACAATGTAGAGCCCCCAAGTACTTATATCACTAAAAGTATACACATTATAGTCACAAGACATAATAATATTATAAAAAAACAAAGAGGAGCCTGCTCACTGGAAAAGACAGTGATGCTGGGAAAGATTGAAGTTGGGAGAAGGGGACGACAGAGGATGAGATGCTTGGATGCCATCACCGATTCAAATGGACATGGGTTTGGGTGAACTCCGGGAGTTGGCGATGGATAGAGAGGCCTGGCGTGCTGCAGTCCTGGGGTCGCAAAGCGTCGGACACGACTGAGCAACAACCAAAAGGGCCACACGGAGGGAAGCCCAGCCGCGTGGAAGCCGCATACACAGCATGCCCTGCAGTGACCCAGGCCCCCGAGAAGTGAGAGGCCCCAGAGCCGCCTGCGCAGCGCCCCCCGCCGCGGTCCGGAGACTCGATCCGGCCCGGAGGCGGCGGGGCGGCCACGGCTTGCAGCCTGAAGCCGCCGGGCCGCGGGGGGAGCCGGGGACGCGGGATACCACCCGCAAGGGGCGCTCACCGCGCAGCACCGCCGCGAAGGTGAAATGGAAGGACGCGAGGCGGGGGGTCAGCGCGGGGCCCTGCGCCGCGACCGCCGTCCCCAGGCGAAGCCCCCCACTCTGAGGCCGCTGGGCTGAGCAGGGACCTGACTAAAGGCCCCCGCCAGGCCGCTCCGGCTCCCGGCCTCGGTCTCCTCGCGGCCGGGCCCCGCGCCCGCCGCACCTCAGGCTTCCGCCCCCACCCCAGCCCTCAGAGTCGCGCCCCAACCTCGGATCACCGCAACCCCGTCGCCCGCGGGCTCACCAGGCGTCTCCACAGCAACCGCCAGGGCGGCCGGACCCCCTGCGCCGGCCGGCTGCGCGCCTGACAACAAGGTGCGCTCCCATTGGCTCAGGCGCCGGCTCCGCCGGCCAATCAGAGAGCGCGCACGCGCCATCCGGCGCGCGCGGCCCTGGCTGCTTGCGGACGCGGCCACGCTCAGAGCTTCGAGCGCGGCTGCGGACTCGGCGCCAGCTCCCACCGGTCCTGTTATCTAGGAGGCGCTCAGTTGGAGGGGCCAGGCCCGCGGCCCTGCACAGTAGTAACAGTAACGCACTCCTGTTTCAGCCTTCGGACAGGTGCTGTGGAGACCGTGGCAACGTGGGGACACTTAAAGGGAACAAGGGAAAGAGCATCCTCGTTGACGTTGCCCGTGCCTCAACCTGTTCCGAAAAGGATTTGAAGCCTAAAAGGCACAGATACCAGCAAGTCTTGACGCAGAAGAAAAAAGGGCAGACCTAAATGTAAAACCAGAAAGTGTAAAACTCTTAGAGGAAAACACAGGCAGAACCCTTGATGACATAAATCAAAGCAAGATCCTCCCTGACCCACCTCCTAGATTCATGGGAAGTAAAAAGTAAACAAGTGGGACCTGATTAAACTTAAACGCTTTTGCACAGCAAAGGAAAGGATAAGCAAGGTAAAAAGACAGCCCTCAGAATGGGAGAGAATAACAACAAATGAAAGTGACAAAGGATCCATTTCCACAACATACAAGCAGATCTGAAGGGTTTCCGACAGGCAGCCTGGGACCAGAGGGCAACGGTCTTGGGAGCTACGTGTTTTAGGAAGGGGCTTCACACTGGTTGACATTCATAGAGGCTTGAGTCCAGCAAGAATGATTTAAAGGACGAATGTTATGGCTTTCTCTTTGACTTTAGTAAAATCATGGTGAAGAACTCGTAGACAGTTAAGTACAATAAAGCTTTATTGATATGCCAGGAAGTACAAAAATAACTGAGTCACCAACCTTAATTTTGGGTATAATCGGATGGGAGGTGGTGGTGGTGGTGGGAGGGTTTAAACAGACCATAAACAGTTGGTTTCAAAGTTTCAGAGGTAATTTGCAACCTTGGATGCAGCTCTCACCCCTGAGTTTTATCACGAAAGATGTTCTGAAGTTGAAAAAAGATGGGGAGGGTGGTCCAAGCAGCAGGGAGCTGTGTGGCAAAGGTTTGAGCTGAGAAACAGTGCAGGCCATGCAGGAGTCTCATGCACTGCGGTGTTATCAAGGGGCAGAATGGGGGCCATGATGCCTGCATGCGGGGAGGGGCCAGTCCTCACTGCAAACAGATACCCTCACTCACTGATGGGGATGAGACTGATGACGGGGAGACCAGATTGGATGCTGTTACCTTGTGGTCCTGGATAGGTTAGGCATGAATCCCTCCTTGAGCGCTTCAACCACTCATTTACATCCAACCCACAAACATTCCCTGAGCCCCTTTGGGAAGCAGGACATCCATGCCGGCGGAAGGAATGAGTGCAGAGACAGCTGGGACATGGAGCCAGGGGTAGGACCTCCAAGCTGTAGCTTTTAACAAGTTCTCAGTGGTGGTCAAAGCTATGGTTTTTCTAGTAGTCATGTATGGATGTGAGAGTTAGACCATAAAGAAGGCTGAGGGCTGGAGAAGACTCTTGAGAGTCCCTTGGACCACAAGGAGATCAAACCAGTCAATCCCAAAGGAAGTCAACCCTGAATATTCACTGGGAAGGACTGCTGCTGAAACTGAAGCTCCAGTACTTTGGCCACCTGATGAGAAGAGCTGACTCATTAGAAAAGACCCTGATACTGGGAAAGATTGAAGGCAGGAAGAGAAGATGACGACAGGGGACCAGATGGTTGGATGGCATCACTGACTCAGTGGACGTGAGTGTGAGCAAGCTCCAGGAGATGGTGAAGGACAGAAAAGCCTGGCATGCTGCAGTCGCAAAGAGTTGGGACACAACTGAGCCACTGAATGACAGCGGTGGTCAGGTAAACACGGTAGGCTCAGGCACATTCCTTAGGAAACTTATTAACCAGGCAGGCTGCAAACCAGTTTGGTATTTCATTGGTGCACAAGAATGATCTAAGCTTTAACGGGGCAGGGAAGGTAATGCCCAGAGATGTAAACTCTGCATCTGGAAGAAAGCTGAAAAGGAGACTTCCATGCCACACCTTCCCCCCGACCCCTGCCCCATCCCTGCATCCTCTGAAATGCAAAAAAGCATGATATAGGCTTTAGATTGGGGGCAGGGGCGGGGGCAGTAACAAGATTCTATTCATTCCGTTTCCAGAAGCAGAGGCTGCATTTCTGGGTTTGCCATTTGGCATGTGGATCTTACAAGGCACACAGCTACAGAGAATTCTCAGCAAGACTCACAGGAGATGATGGGAGTCTGGCAATGCCCAGGGAAGGGCCCTGAAGCCCAGGCCGAGGACAGGAATGTCGGGTCAGCAGAGTCTGCAGAAAGGCCCAGGCTAGACCAGTTGCCTGCTGCTCCCCACCAACCTGAACAGGGGCATGAAGAGGAGCGCCTCCAAGAAGCCCTCCACCCTCAGATTCCAGCAGCCAAATGTAAGACATGAGACACAGCCCCTGAGGACAGGAACATCCCGCCTCCCAGGTTCCCTTAAGGCCGCCACCTCATAAACCAACCTGCTGTCCAGAGCGACCCAGAATGCCAGGGGGTGTGGGGGGAGTGGTGGTAAAGGGAAGTAGAGAAGTCAGGTTTGAGACAAAGCTCTCTTCATTTATTTGTTGTGAGGATGGGGAGGAGAACCACACGGAGGTGCCAGAAGTTGGTGTCCACCAGGCCCTCACTGCCAGGAGGCCTCTCTGGAAGGGCTGTCAGCTCAGAGGCCCTGGATGCCCTACGTGCCAGTCATAAAAAGTTCATGACTGTCCCCTTCTTGCCAATCTGCCAGCGCTCCAAGGGGAAAAAGCGGATCATTATCCTTCAGGAGATGGAGAAAAAGATGTCATCAGCTCCTTGGCTAACGCCTTACATTCCAATACCCCCCCCAGCCAGACATACCCACTGTGGGCTCCAAGGAGCCTGCCTTAGCCCCACCAGGCATTTTGCAAGCCTGTCTCACCCCATGAACACTCTCCCCGAAGCCCGGACAGGGCAGTGGGCATGTCAGGGGTGGAATGGTGAGTGTACACCATCATCACCCACCCAGGACAGACAGGCAGCCTCTGCGGTCACTGTATGTGGGTTCACAGGGGAGCCTTCTCTCTTCCAAACTGCAGGCTCCCAGGAACATACATGTGCAGTATCCCAGCCCGTTTTTGCAAAGCCTGGCTCAAGGAGTCCAGGCATAACCGCCTCCCTCCCCTCATCCCCACATATCTGCGGAGTGAGTGAATGAGCTCCTCTCCCAGAAGCGACAGGAAGTTTCTTTCGCAGAAACAGGATACTTGGGATAGCCTAGGGCCAAGGAGGTATATGTGACAACCTCAGTCGTCCCGTCTGTAAATGGGCATAATGGAGCTATCTCCAGTGTGGGACGAGATGTCCCCATCATGGGATGGCATGCTCACAGGGAAGGTATAGACAGCGGCACAAAGCTTCTGAGGATCAAATGGGGTCCTGCGTGTGGATTACCTATCACATCTCTGGTATGCGGTAGATCACAGGTTACATATCATTGTTAGAATTCTTATGGCTTCCCAGATTAAGGACCAGGTCTAAGCAGCCCCAGAAGTGACCATTCTTCACCCACTCTTTCTGGGCCAACAAAGGCTCCATTCTGAAAGGTTCTTTCAAGATTCTTATGCAGTCAGTTCCTCATAGGCATAGACTCAGCTCGGGAATATTTTTCACCCAAGAAGAAACCATGACCTTGCCACAGAATCCCAGGTTTGGGAGCCGTGGGGCCTTCTTATTAGAAGCTGACTCAATAGAAAAGACCCTAATGCTGGGAAAGATTGAAGGCAGAAGGGGATGACAGAGGACTAGATGACTGGATGGCATCACCAACTCAATGGACATGAGTTTGAGCCAGCTCCAGGAGACGGTGAAGGACCAGGAAACCTGGTGTGCTGCAGTCCATGGAGTCGCAAAGAGCTGGATGCAACTGAGTGACTGAGCAACAATCGCAGAGGGCTTCCTGGGAACCATTTAATCCACCCTCTCTATTCACGGAAGCGAAGGTTACAAACCAGACACGGTTTACTTCCAGGTTTGTATGGACTCCCCCAGCTGCATGGGACCCAAAGCTCACAGCCTCAGGACATACCCCGAATTCCTCCTGCCCAGCTTAGACAAGTTCTACAAGATTATTCCTCTTTCCCTAACATATGGAGAAACCTGAGGGCAGATGATAAGTGGCTTTGGTTCTGTCGGGGTAGCAACATCCTGCCCTGCCAGGTGCCAAGGCAGGTACAGTACAGTGCCATCCCATGCAGTGCCCCCAGGAGTCGTTAAAGGGGAGCCTTCCCATTTCACAGATGGAAACACTGAGGTCCAAGAGGCCATATCTTGCCCGGGTGTCACAGGAACCACTGCAGAGCCAGGAATTCATTCAATTCCACCACCACTCTCAAGGTGGGCCGTCCACCGGCCCATGGGGTCAAGGGGCCTAGCGGCACCAGATCCTTCTTGTCCAGGGTGAGGAATTAATTTTTCCCCCAAGCTTAGGAGGGGCCTGAGGTGGGATCCCGGCCCCCAGTGGACAGCAGTCCCAAGAAGGTCCTCTCCCTGCCCCTCTACGCACCGGTCCTCGGCGAGGTCCAGCTCCTTGGTGAGGAACTCGAAGAAGCGCGCGCTGTGGCCGCGGTTCTCCTCGGCCGTCCCCACCACACCGATGGAGGAGACGAGCAGCTGGGCGCTGGGCTCCGCCGAGCCGTTCACCACCATGGCCAGGCCGGACCGCACCGTCACGTTCACGCGCTGCGGGGACACGGGAGTTTAGCCTGAAGCCGGCGTTAGGCGGGGATCGTGCTGAGGACCTGGGCAGCGCGGGGTGAGGGAGCGCGGGGGTGCAGACGCGCGGGTTCCACGGGGGTCAGGGCTGGGGGCACGGGTCGGGGTCCTTGGAGGTCACTTCGGGGTCACGGCTGGCCAAGCCGACAAGGAGCACGTGTTGCGGACGGGGCCGCAGGGCCCTGGAGTGCGGGAGGTCCGACTTGGCGGCGGGCGGGCGGGCGCGGAAGAGTCGGGGTCACGCTAGGGAAGCGGGGTCGCAGACAGAGCCCGACCCCGGTCCGCCGACAGAGCCCGACCCCGGTCCGCCAGCCTCCTCCCCGCCCCGTGCTCCCCGGCCCAGGCTCACGTCCTCAGGCTTGCTCAGGATGGCGGCAGTGGCCGCGCAGAGCCGTTTCTCCAGCCCCGCGGGCACGCGGCCGGCGGGCAAGCTCGTGTCCAGCTCAACGAACGGCATGTTTAGCGGGAAGGGTGCGTACGGTTGCCGGGAAGAAAGGAGGTGCGGGGTCCGGGTCTATGTTCTTGAGGGTCGGGCGACGGAGAGCGGGGGCGGGGCGCCACGGAAACCTGCTCTCCTCATTGGCTGGACAGAAACGCAGCGCCCCCTGATTGGCTGCCTGGGCTACATCCCCCGGGTCTCAGCAGAGAGCCGCCGGGAGGGCTGGCGCTGATTTCCGGAAGTGTGGTAGCCCGGCCCCCTCCGTGTGACCCCGCCCCCAGCGAGGTATTGGCGCGCCAGGCCCCGCCCACAAACCAGGCCCCGCCCGCGCCCCGCCCCAGCCCTGCTGGCCGCGGTTTCCTGTCCCCTGTGGCTTTCCAGCGCTTCTTGGCTAATATTTAGTTAGAGGTCTGAAAACGCCCAAACACACACACCCGGAGGGGCCATCCCCAGGCTCCACGCTAACAATGCTACATCGTCTCTGAGTATTAAAAAATTTTTGAATGAGTTGTCTCTGCGTCGGGCAACTCATATTCGACGTGCTAAAATGCTCTTCTTTTGATCAGACCAGGTGACGCCTGGGGGCTTGAGTGGGGCTGGGCAGAGACCCTCAGGTTCACTGCATCCCTGCTTGGTACCCACGGACAAAAACACCCTTGTGGCTTCTTGTGCCTGTGGCAACCTGGCCTCACGGTGAAGGATCGCCCACCAGGGGGTGGTGATAGCCAGCCAAAGCCCCAAAGCCAAAGCTGGTCGAATTACCAGCAATGTTTACGGGGCCCTGTATTTCTTATAGATGAAACAAAAGCTGTTATTGAATACGTGGATGTCTGTTGATGTGGCCAAACGTGGTACTTTCATCAGCGTTGGAAAGTTGTTAGAATTGTAAATAACGAAGGTCGTTGAAATTATGTGGGTGCCTATGAACGATTCCAACTACATATCTAAAATTTTATGTAAGTGGGCGTATTAAAGGACTCATCCTTTGTCCTTTAGCCTCAGGGCAGAAACCAGGGGAAATTTTCAAACAAGAGAGGGCCAGGGTCACTTTTGTGTTTACTAGAGCTCTTTCCAGAGTTCACATGGAAGTCAGCGTGCAAGGGGTAAGGGTGAAGCTAGTGGGCAGACGGGGAAGGCATGCAGGACTGGCGTGTGGAGAGCACTGTGGCCCGGACTCTGAGCGGGGAGCCGTGTTTTGGCCCACAGCCGAGGGGAGGGAGCACCACTTCTTAAGAGTGCCGTGGCAGGCTGGCCGGGACTCACTACAAGAACAGCTGCGCTAAGGGCTTCAGCCTCTCCTTCATGGCAGTGTCTGCTGGAGGCAGGTCCTTGGCCTTCATGAGGACCGCATGGGCCTCTCGGAAGAGGTCCTCCCCCACTGCAGCTTCCACGCGCTGGCGCCATGCGGCCAGCTTAGGCCGGCTTTTGAAGATGTCACAACCGGCGCTGACGGGCTGCGGGAGAGGGAGCCAACTGGAGCGGGGAGGTGCCCAGGGAAGCAGGAGACCACCCCTGGCCTGGGGATCCCCTGGGTGGATTTTCCCTCCTCTGCCACTAGAGGAAACACGGTGAAACTGCTCAATATCCCTGCAGGCTGAGGGTTTTTAGGCCCGTTTTTCCTGAGGCTCAGAGAGGACGTGACCCACCCAGGGCCCCCCTCTACCCCCAGCCAGAAAGGGCGATGTGAGCTGGTGCACGGGCTCCCTCCTGGGGTACCCCACTGCTAAGCAGCCCCCCTGCCCCACAGCACTCACATGCATCAGCTCTGTGATGGCCACCAAGTCCGCCACTGAGATGTGGGGCCCGGCCAGGAAGTCCTGGTCCTTCAGGAACTTGTCCTCAAGCAGTTGCAGGCACCTGTCCAGTTCGGCCAGAGTGTTCGCCAGTGTCTCAGGGGGCACGCGTTGGCCCAGGAATATGGGGAGCATCATCTGGCAGGCAGAGAGAGGGCTCAGCATATGCCTAGGGCCCCGCCTCATTCCGGCTCTCATCCTTTCGACCGGCCATCCTGCGCATTTCAGCCCAGGCCTCATCGCTGACTCACGCATGGCCAACCTCCACCTCTCCCTGGGTCCTCACATCAGGCAGCCAGGGGATCCCTCTGCAATCCCAGTCTGCCTGTAGCTTCTCCCTGCATAAAGCCTTCCATGGCTCCCTACTGCCCCCTCCCCACAAAGGTCTCAACGCAGAGCAGCAGCCATCCTCTCCCACTCTCCACCACCCCCCACCCCCTCCAGGCCTCTCAGATGGGAATCTGTGGGAATGGGCCTGCAGCTCCCTCTAGGATGTGCTTCAGGTGTATGGTCCTAACCAGTGCACCTGGGTGGGATCAGCCTCTGCATTGCCAGACTCCCAGATGACCATCTTGCTCCCGGCCCATGGACCACACTCAGTAGCAAAGGTCTACACTCGCTCTCCTCAGCTTCTCTCCATTCGGCACCAGGCTCCCTCCCCCTCTACAGCTTTTATTGTCATTGTTGAGTCCCTAAGTCTTTTAGGACCCCACACGCTGTAGGCCCTCTGTAGGCCAGGTTCCTCTGTCCATGGGATTTCCCAGGCAAGATTATAAGAGTGGTTCCCCTTTCCTCCTCCAGGGGATCTTCCCGACCCAGGGATTGAACCAGAGTCTCCTGCACTGGCTGGCAGATTCTTTACCACTGAGCCAACAGGGAAGCCCATGGCTTTTAAAGCTTTCTTTTAAAACTTTTTCTTTTAAAAGTTTTCTTTTCTTTTAAAAGTTTTTCTTTTAAAACTTTCTTTGGGCCGAATGGGCCCCAAGATGGAACTCCCTGGCGGTGCGGTGCTAGGACTCCATGCTCTCAGTGCACTGCTGAGGACCCAGGCACAGTGCTCAGTCCCTCACACACACAGGATGACTGCTGGGTACTGGGCACTGATCACGGCTCAGGGTTCATGTCAAAGGCCTCTGCACATTTGATAAGCAAAAATGGTATCTGCATGCTCCTTTAATGTGCATTTGCTTGGTTTTTACTGAAGTTAAATGCTTTCATCCATTTACTGACCCTTTCTCTCTGTCCTTCAGCTACATCTCTGCTGGTTTCCTTTGCCCGTTTTTCTCCTGTGTCTTTGTCTGATGGGCTTCTGAGAACATCTTAAATATCAAGAATGTTACTTCTTTCTAACATATCTTTGCCAAGATTTTTCCCAGTGTATTTTTGCTGGCTTTAATTCTCTTTTTTTTTTTCCTTCTTCTACAGATTTCACCACATAAAATTGATGAACCTTGTCTTTATGTCTCTCACTGTTATTAGGCTTATCAATCTTTGTATACCCAGAAATTAGATCAACATTTAGTGAAATATCTCATTTCTTCCTACTTTGAGGTTTTTCACTTAACATCTCTCCATCTGAAAAGTATGTGTGTGGCAAAGTGAGGGCTTGATGCTTTTCCCCCACAAGAGGCAACATTCCTGGGCAGTGTGACCTGTGCAGGAAAGCAGAGGATTCGTTTCCAGCAACTCGGGAATCAAGACCTGATGGGGGCAGGCTTTCCTGGTGGCTCAGTGGTTTAGTGTCCACCTGCCAGTGCAGGGGAGGACACGGCTTCCATCCCCTGTCCCCGAAGGCTCCATGTGCCTTGGGGCCCTTCAGCCTGCAAGCCGGGGCCCACAAGCCACGAGTCCTGGAGCCCGTGTGCTCCAGAGTCTGCTCCCAGCAAGGAAGATCTAGCGGAGCCGAAAACAACTAAGCAAATAAATGTGTTTTTGATAAGACACCTTGTGGGGGTCGTTCCCAGGCTGTGTGCCCAGTTTCCCCTCTGGGAAACAAGTCCGTTGCCCTGGAGCACCTCTGGCCTTCTGGGATTTAGTGTTCTCAGTTTCGACAGAGAGCCTGGCCCCTTGGCCGTCCCGGGAGGGCTCCCTGCCCCGGGGCTCACTTTCGACAGAGAGCCTGGCCCCCTGGCCGTCCCGGGGGGGCTCCCTGCCCCAGGGCTCACTTTTGACAGAGAGCCTGGCCCCCTGGCCTTCCCGGGGGGGCTCCCTGCTGGGGCTCACTTTCGACAGAGAGCCTGGCCCCTTGGCCGTCCCGGGAGGGCTCCCTGCCCCAGGGCTCACTTTTGACAGAGAGCCTGGTCCCCTGGCCGTCCCGGGGGGGCTCCCTGCCGGGGCTCACTTTCGACAGAGAGCCTGGCCCCTTGGCCGTCCCGGGAGGGCTCCCTGCCCCAGGGCTCACTTTCGACAGAGAGCCTGGCCCCCTGGCCGTCCCGGGGGGGCTCCCTGCCGGGGCTCACCTTCTGCCACATGGTCCGGGTGCAGCTCGTCCGGAGGGCCGTGTGCTGCCACGACAGGTACTCGTCCACGCGGGCTCGGGCCTGCAGGTCCTGGGGGTACCAGTGGTCAGGGGCCTCGTACTTGCGGGCCAGATACAGCAGGATGGCCACACTGGGGGACATGGGGTGCGGGGGACATGCCCCAGTCACTCTTCGGCCATTCCACAGGGACCAGGTCCTGGGTGAGGCCAGGCCCTGACCGCACACGTCTTTCCCCGGATCCTGTGGGTGGAGCATCTCAGCGTCTGCCTGGTTCTGGTGCACAAGCAGGAACGCGAGGCCCAGAGAGGTCAGGTGGCAGCCAGGGCCACACGGCTCTACACTGGGCCATCTAGCATCTCAACTAAGGGCACCGAGGGAAAAACGAAGTGTCGTGGGGCTTCAGAGGACTCCAGTACCATTCCCCGCCATCTCCGGAGCACACGCAGTGCCAGGAACGTGACCAGGTGCCCCTTCCAGCCCTGGGCACCTCTGCCCACTTCAAGCCACTCTCCACCCAGACCAGGGACTTGGGACATGCAAGCCATGAGCCAGGCCATCAACGGTGGACACACAGATGGCCGACAGGTGCGGCCCAGGGACCCATTACCTCTCAGCCAAGGTGAAGTCCCCATCTTTCAGGGCTGGCACCTTCCTCAGGGGGTTCACCTGGACAAAGTCATCGCTGTGGTTCTGGCCTGTGGAGTGACCAGTGAGGCAGGTGGGGAGAACTGCGAGGCCTCTAAGGTCTCTGTCCACTCCCACCCCAACAGCCAGCCACCAACTTTCTGGGGTCCCTGTCCTCATGGGGCGTCAGGGAAGAGGAGGCCACTCTGCCGGTCAGGGGGTGACATCCCCTGAGCCCACCAGAGGTTCCTGTTCCCGTGTCTACCTGCTCTGGACATGGGCCAAAGAGCATCTCAACTTGGGCTTGGGCGGAGGGTGAGTTTCTGCAGCTGTAACCCGCCGCCCCGGTCAACTCCATCCCTGCATCAGACCCTCTAGCCCCCTCCCTGGGCTCTAGGCTTGCCCCCTGCAGAGCCTCCCCTCTCTGTGCTAACTGGGTGACCTGTCCACACACCTGTTCCCAGGCCTCAGCAAACCTCACTCTCACCAGCACGCCTGACCTACTCAGCCACTCAGCCTCCCGCAGGTTGCTCCTCTTTCCTTCCTGTGCCAAACCTTCCAGACTCCTTTCCCACCAGGGCCCCCCTGTCCGGCTCCCTTCTGCATACTGCAGCCCTTCCACCACCACCACCAGCTCAGGCCCGTGCGGAGGGGACACCACGCAGTGCGTGTGAAGCCCGAGGCTTCAGCAGAGTGGGGCTCCAGCCTGGTCATAGGACCACCTGCGGGACTCTCTGCTCCTTCTCCTTCGTGGGCAGGATCACCACGATCCATTCTCCCTCCAAAAACAGCCTCTGTGCCCGGCCCTCACCCCAAGGATCACTGAGAAGGCAGAGCAAGGTGGCACCAAAGCAGTAGGTGGCTCAGGCTGGGGCGCCAGAGGCAGAAGGTGGGCAGACTCAGCCAAGCACAGGTGTCCCTCCCAGCCTGCCTGAGGGGTTCTGAATCCAGAGCTCCTCCTAAGGCCCGGTGACAGCCCTGCCCCCTCCGTGGGATTCTGCCCAAGTGGAGGGGACCTAGGCGGGCACAGGTGGGAGTAAAGCGGAGGCCAGATATAGGTGAACAGTCTTCTGGGCAGTCACATGGGGGCTGCCTCTGCTGGGAACCAGGAGGCCGCGTCATTGTTTTCTCCGAGCTGAGCCTTGGTTTGGAGAGCCGTCTCTCCACTTTCCTCCACTTCTTCGCCCCGCCCCAACCCCAGCCGCACCCCGCACTGCTGTCTACCTGCTCTGTTCCCCCTTAACCTGGGTGTGAAGAACGGTTGGTATTCACTAGGCAAAGGTAAGACGTACAATACACAACCGATGGCCGAAGCTACGGTTTCCGACGGGAGTCTGTCTGCACCGGCCGCCCGACTCGGGGGGCCGCAGGGACACCCAGACCCCGGGCCTCCTTGCTTGTCCGGCCCACCTTTGAGCAGGTCCACGGTGCGCAGCTCAAAAGGGATGCTGTTCTTCTTGGCGAAGATGTAGACGGCGCGGCAGGGCTGGGACAGCAGGTCCAGGTAGAGCTCCAGGCCCATGGCGGGGGCGGGAACAGCGGGCAGGACCCACGACAGGAACGGCAGCGGGCGAGTTCCACCGGTCACCCAGCAGAGGGATGTGCGCAGCTCCTGGTACCCGAGCCCGGCCACACCCTCCCCGCCCATTGGACGGCGCCGTTGAACTTTGGGCCAATCAGCGGCAGCCTCGCTCTCCCGCCTTCCCTCTGCGGGGTTCTGAGCTGGGCTCCCTTTCCTGCCCGGCAGGGTTCAGGGAGACGGACTCTGTGTCTCTCCGCCGGGTCAGTCCCCTCACCTGGACATCAGTGTCTAACCTGCGTCAAATGGAACGGGATGGGAGGGGTACTAGGGGAATGAGATCAAGGGCGCTTCCAGCGCAGACACTCAGTGAATTTAGGGTCAAAGGGTTAGCCCAGGCCACCTCCCACCTCAGAGAGGGGGCTGAAAGAGGAGGGACTTCAGAGTCCCCAGGAACACAAAGAGAGGAGAAGTAAAAGATGCCACAGCCTCCCGGGGGCCCACGGCCCAGGGTGGAGGCGGGGGAGGGCGTGTGGTCCTCTGCGTCCAGCAAAGACCAGGTCACCACCTCAGGAAGCCGCCCCTCACCAAGCTTCTTTACGCTCCCGGCTAATCTTCGCCTCCCTCCTGCAAAACAGAAGCCTCGTGAAACGATCTATGAGGTTTTCGGGTGGGCCCAGAATCTTCCCACTTCCTTTGTAGGGCCAAACCCTTCCAACTTCAAGCCTGGTGCTCCTGAGGTCTTTGGCTGTGATGCCTTCATCCTCTAAGCAAGTCTCCCAGATGAAAAAAGCCATGTCCCCAGGGACTTCAGGCTTCCCTGACAGCTCAGTTGGTAAAGAGTCTGCCCTAACCCTAACCCAGTTGAGTCCTGGGTTGGGAAGGTCCCCTGGAAAAGGGATAGGCTACCCACTCCAGTATTCTTAGGCTTCCCTTGTGGCTCAGCTGGTAAAGAATCTGCCTGCAGTGCAGGAGACCTGGTTTCAATCCCTGGATTGGGAAGATCCCCTGGAGAAGGCAAAGGCTACCCACTCCAGTATTCTCGCCAGGAAAATTCCATGGGCTAGTCCATGGGGTTGCAAAGAGTTGGACGCGACTGAGTGACTTTCACTTCACTTCACTTCCAGGGATTTCCCTGGTGGTCCAGTGGCTAAGACTCTTTGCTCTCTAGGCAGGGCACCCAGGTTGGATTCCTGATCACAGAACTAGATCCCACATACCACAACTAAAGATCTTACAAGCTGCAATTAAGACTCGTGAGTGCCTGTGCTGCTCATGTCTGACTTTTTGAGACCCCATGGACTGCAGCCCGAGAGGCTCCTCTGTCCATGGGATTTTCCTGACAAGAATACTGGAGTGGGTTGCCATTTCCTCCTCCAGTGGATCTTCCTTACCCGGGGACTGAGCCCACCTCTCCTGTATTGCAGACCTACTAAGACCTAGGGCAGCCAAATAAATAACTAAATAATTTTTTTAAAAAAAGAAAAAAAAAAACCTATTCCCAAACCCAAGATTCAGAGAAAGCCCAACTGGGGGAAAAGAAAACAAAACCAAACCTTGAGAATAGCTTAGCCTTCCTGGGCCCCTGGCTCCCAGTTTAAGAAGGACCTATCCCGTCAGGAGAGAACTTTCTCCAGGTTGGATGGGGCCATGTTCTCCACCCCCTCCAGGGGACTGCCCTCCTCCATAACTCACCTTTGGCCAGACTACCGCGATATCCAATCTCCCTGCTTCCTCCCTGGCCACCCTCCAGTCCAACCCCCACCACCAGTCAGAATGTTATTCTAAAATGCAATCTGAGCATTCCATTCTTGTTCAGGTTCTGCAACTCTGAGGTGTGGCAATTCAGGCCCCACTTGACCGAGCCCTGACCGGGGGAGCTGCTGTTTGATGTCTCCTCCCCACCGCCCCCTCAGGGTGGGTGCAGGACTCGTGATTCCCAGTGCTTGGTGCTGAAAGGATGACCGGCCCACGCTCTGCAGCCAACACACGTGGAGACCTGCTGCCTCTACCGTCCTTGTCGAAGAACCAGTGGAGGACAGGGCGTTCATTAATTTAACCATGGACAACCAGTCTGGGGAAAGCTAATCCACCGGGCCTACGAAGCTGGCTGTCTTTCAAAGAGAGGCCAAAACCAACAGCCAGGACAGATGGAACGTCAAATAAATCACACCTCAGAGTTAGAAGCAAAGGCTCAGGCTGAGCCCAGGTTTATTTCCCAGACTGGAAAGAAAACGCAGATGAAAGGAGACAAGGTCTGTGTGTGCCATTCTCTTTGTGGCTTTGCAGCCCCAGCGACAGATGGGTGGGAACCTGGCCCCAGGAGCGGAGGACTCAGGCAGGCAAGCCATGCCTGCTCTCCGGGTCTGCCTCCCACGGGACAATGGAAATGAAGTTGCTCTGCGAACTGCCAAGGGCAGAGCAGAGGCGAAGCTTCCTGGCTCACTGGATCATGGCCAGCACTTTGGGCAGCATCTTCTGCTTTAAGGTGGGGTCTGCAGGCTGAGAGTCCTTGGCCTTCAGGATGACCTCATGGGCCTCTTGGAAGAGGACCTCCCCCACCGCCGCCTCCACGCGCTGGCGCCACGCGGCCAGCTTGGGTCGGCCTTTGAAGACTTGGCAGCCGGCACCCACGGGCTGTAGGGAGAGAGGGGACGGGATGGGTGACCACGTATCGCAACACCAACCTGGTTTGGAGGCCACTGAACTCCAGAAGGTTTCTCCACAGGGTCCCACAGCCAGGGGCATGGTGTGAGCAGGACTTCAGCGCCACCCAGGACCCCCCTGCCTCATACCCCCACCACCACCCACAGCACTCACGTGCATCAGCTCCGTGATGGCTACCAGGTCAGCCAGAGAGATGTGGGACCCGGTGAGAAAGGCTTTGTCCTGGAGGAACTTGCCCTCAAGCACCTGCAGGGCCATGTCCAACTCTGCCAGCGTGGTCGCCAGCATCTCAGGAGAGACCGGCTCACCCAGGAAAACAGGGAGCATCACCTAATGGGCGGGCAGGCAGAGTGGGGCCTTAGGGGCCGGCATTCCTACCTGACCTCCAGGGCAGCACCTGAGACTTTAAATGTAAAAGGTCCTTAAATATAAATGTAAGGTCTTTAACTATAAAAGACCATCAGAAAGTAATTCTGATTTATTCATGTCTGGAAATGCTATAGAGTAGTTAGAAAAAAATGCATTAGATCCACCCGCAGCGCTGTGGAAAAACGCACATTGCGTGATGATCTGCGGGCGTTTATATAAAATTGTAAGCGCTCAAAGCAAAGCATTGTTTTGGGGCTACACATAAATGTAATAATGTAGAAGATCATGAACTGAAAGGACTTGAACCAGATCTCAGGGGACAGGAAGTGGGGGGTGGACTTCAGGAAGGGACACGGGCAGCAAAGAGGCCTGTTGATTTTTGTTCCCTAATGTTTCTTTTCTTATATATATCAAAAATGATAGAAGACACAACAATGAAACTGGTGACCCAAAATTAAAGATACAATTTCAGAAAGGAGGCGTGCACCTCTGAGAAGAATACGGAACGTCACGAAAAACCCGCCATGATGACGCTAGAGAGAAAATAACCTTGTTTTTTTTTTTTTTTTTTAAGTCATCAAAGAATACAGAACTTTAAAAGAAAAAGGAAAAGTAAAAGAAAGAACAAAAAGTAGGAAAGAAAAAAGCCTAAACCTGCCTGTCTGATATGGAAACCACCAGCCACGAGAGGTTCCCGAGCTCTTAAAATATGACTGGTCTTAGACGACATATGCCGTGAGTGTAAAATACACACCAGGAAACAGACACGGGCCAATGGAAAGGACAGCGAGCCCAGAAATAAACCCACACGCTTCCAGCCAAGTAATCCACGACAAAGGACACAAGAATATACAAGGGAGAAAAGACAGTCTCTTCCATCAGTGGTGCAGAGAGGACTGGGCAGCTACATGAGGACAAATGAAATTAGAGCATTCCCTAACACCATAAAGATAAACTCAAAACGAACTGAAGACTTAAACTTGAGACCGGAAAGAGTAAAACTCCTAGCAGAAAACTTGGGCAGAAGCCCTGAGGGGCACTCAGGCGTCCCTGGGATGCACACTGCTGCTGCCGCCGCATTCTGGCTACTGTGAGTAAGGCTGCTGTGAATGTGGGTACAAGCATCCCTCTGAGATCCCGCTTTCAGTTATTTGGGGTATACGCGCAGGAGTGGACTTGCTGGGTCATACGGCAATTGTATTTTTAATTTTTTTGAGGAACCACCATGCGTTGTCCACAGGAGCTATTCCCCTTACCATTCCCATCAACAGCACACGGGAGTTTCGATGTCTTGTTATCCTCACTAACACTTATTATTTTGCTTATCTACCTACCTATCTGGGCTTCCCACGTGATGCAGTGGTAAAAGAATCCACCTGCTAATCCAAGAGATGCAAGATATACAGGTTCAACCCTGAGTCAGGAAGGAGGAGGGAATGGCAACCCACTCCAGCCTGGAGAACCCCATGGACGGAGGAGCCTGGTGGGCTACAGCCCATGGGGTCACAAAGAGTCAGACACAACCGAGCAAGCAATCCTTGACCTATCTCTCTCTCTGTAACAGCCATCCCAGTAAGGATGAAGTGGTATTTCATTATAGTCATTTAAAAAAGAATCTTTATTGAATTTATTACAATAATGCTTCTGTTTTGCGTTTTGGTTTTTTGGCTGCAAGCCATACGGGATCTTAGTGCCCAAACCAGAGATCGAACCTGCACTCACCCCCTGCACTGGATGGCAAAGTCTTAACCACTGGACCTCAGGGAGGTCCCCTCATCATAGTTTTAATTTGCATTTTCCTAAGGATTAGTGATACTGAACATATTTTCATGTGTTTATTAGCCAAAATCATACCACTGATACTCTGAGTATATTGGGTTTAGTAAAATATATTCAACTGAATATATTTTAAATATATTCAATTATGGCTACTGGAAAATTTTCAAGTACATATGTGTCTCACTCTTTACTTTTGGGCAGCACTGGACAAAATGAGCTAAATTCCAGAGGGCATGAACCCTCCCAAGGTAAGCCACGTTCATCCCTGGGGTCCAAGCAGGTCAGGGTGCAAGCCTGCCATCTGTCTGGGAGTTTTCTGATGGAGCAGCCATGTGGGGTTCTCAGCAGGGCTGAGAAGCAGGGCCATCTCTTGGTTGCAGTTGGTGCTTAGATTCCAAATCCTTGCTGGAGGAAAATGAGCAACCTGATTCCACCCTCAAGACGTTTCTGAAACTTCTTGAACAGAACGGAACTGTAACTGAAGCCGCGTTCCAGCCCCAATCCTGACTAGCTGGAAGAGACGAACCTCCCACTGAGGATGCTTGGCAGAAGAAAGAGCAAGCCCTGGGTCAGGATTTACTGTGCATCCAGTGTCCACTCTCCTTTATAGAATACGTAGCACACAGTAAGAAATTATCAGGATTAAGAAGAAAGAAGAAAGTGAGAAATTATAATGTAATGTCTTTACATTATAAGACATGTAAAGAAAGAGGAAAATGTGGGTGTTCCCTGGTGACCTAGCGGTTAGGATTCGACGTCACTGATGTGGCCCAGGTTCAATCCCTGGCCAGGGAACTGAGATCCCACAAGCTGCATGGTGTGGCCAAAATATAAAAGAAAAAAAGAGAGGAAAACGTGACCCATAATCAAGATGGTAAAAGACAACCAATAGAAACTAACCCACAGAAAAGCCAGGGGCTGAAATTAGCTAACAAAAACTTTAAAGTAACTATTATAAGAATCAATATGTTAAAGAATTTAGAAAAAAAGATAGACCAAGTGGGTGAGCTGATGGTGAATGTCACCAGAGAAATGGAAACTCTAAAAAAGAACCACATGGAATCTCTGGAACTGGAAAAACACATATTTCAAATACAAAGAATGTATTAGACAGGCTTAACGGCAGCTTGGGCAAACAGATGAAAGAACTGGGGAGTCAAAGCCGGGTCAACAGAAGCTACTTACACTGAAAGGAAGAATGTGAGGTTGCCCGTGCCCTGGTGGGGCGATGCCCTCACCGCCCCCCCTCCCCAGGGAGAGCACCTCACCTTATGCCACAGGGCTCGGAGGCAGTTTCTCCGCAGGGCTGTGTGCTGCCAGGCCAGGTACTCGTCCACACGGGCACAGGCCTGCAGGTCCTGAGGGTACCAGTGGTCGGGGACCTTATACTTGCGGGCCAGATAGAGCAGGATGGCCACGCTGTGGGCGAGGGGAGGACATGTTGGAGGGCAGGGGGCGGGGGGCCCACTGAGCCGGGGCTTGATACAGAGTCCCTTCCTGAATCTTCCTGACCACACACCAAACTATTTTCTCCGTTTCCAGACAAGGAAGCCAGGCTTTAGAACAAGGATGGGACTTGCTCAGGGCACACAGGCTTTGGAGGCTGAGCTGAGAGTCTCCCTGAGGCTAACAGGCTATCCTTCTATCACCGGGCTAAATTCCACGGCGAGTCCTGCCAAGAGTTCGGAGCACAGTTTCTGACGGGAGGACCAGAGATAGCTTCCTGGAGGAGTCAGCACCAAAGCGGAGCCTTGCAGAAGCTCAGCTGCTTCCAACTCTTTCCAGCCTGCGTCCACTCTCATCATCCCACATTCAGACCCCCAGGAGGCCTGACGCTTCAAAAAGGCTTTCCTGCCAACCCATCATCGTTTGTTCTCTGTCGTCCCTCTGTTCTCCCTAAAGCATCCTGCTGGAAACACAGGAGGATATGGGAGCTGTGGGATCTTGGACCAGCGGGACAGACAAGCCTCCTGCAGCCCCCTTCCTGCCCTAGGTTAGCCGGGCTGCCTTGGTGTTGGAATGGCAGGGCCGACCAGGAAGGACAGTGAATGTGGGAATTTGGGGCCACTGGGAAGGCTTTCAGGAACTTCGGGTACCCCAGGGGCTGGGTACCCCAGCCAAAGGGGCAGAAAACCTCTGTATCTGCCCCTGGCCCAAGCTCCCTACTGGGAATCGTGCTTCCACACCAAGCTAAACAGTTCACTTTTTTTTTTTTTTTTCTCCTTTTGTTCCCAGCAAGGGAGTTCTGAGCAAGACAAGGGTCCCTGCTGTGATGGCAAACGTCCATGTGTCTGGTGGTCCTCCCAGGGACGGGCAGTCCAGAGACGGGACCACCAGGAGACCTCAGTACAAGTTTGGCCTGGGGACCCCCTCACCAACCACCACATGACTAGTAAGATGCTTGCTTTTCCAGTCATCCCGTGAACTGGAACTGTGGGCAGGCAGGAGCTAGGGGTCCAGCCCTGACTCTCTGCGGGATATTGGACTGAGGGCCCTTCACCTCGGAGAGACGAGATGGTTCCAGCAGGGTCTGCCAGCAACCCCAGGGTCCCAGTTACCTCTCGGTCAAGATGAAGTCCCCGTCCTTCAAGACTGGCACCTTCTGCAGGGGGTTCACCTGGGCAAAGGCATCGCTGAGGTGCTGGCCTGCAGAGAGCCCAGTGTGGTGGGTGGTGGGGAGGAAAATGCCCCGCCCTGCCTGGCTATGCCCACCTGTTGTACCCACCCCCTCAAAAGGCCCCAACCGCAATGTCGTGGCTCTTCTCCAGCCCCCGGCCGCTCTTGGTGTGGGAGAGGCTGGCGGGGGTTACTGTGGGAGAAGTGGGAGGTTCTGCCAGCTGGTACAAAAGAGAGCTCGACACCCCTTGCCAAGTTCCTGTGGGCATAACCTCCCCCACTAGGAGCCCCCCTAAAACAGAGCTTAAGGAGCTCCATCCAGGGCAGGGCCTGTCCTTGCCCGGGCCCACAGACTCCCACCCTCTGCCTTTTCACCATCGCCAGCATCTCTGGCTTCCACGTGGGGTCTGGGGGTGTTGCAGCTGCGGGGACTGGGAGACTGGTCCCCTGAGTGGACTCTGGCTTCCTTCAATGCCACTTTCTCTGTGGGCCCTAAGGATAGACCCCCAAACACAGACAAGTGGCATCTTCCTAGCGTCCACTTGAAAAGTGAAAGTGAAAGTCGTTTAGTCGTGTCCGACTCTTTGTGACCCCATGGACTACACAGTCCATGGAATTCTCCAGGCCAGAATACTGGAGTGGGTAGCGCTTCCCTTCTCCAAGGGATCTTCCCAACCCAGGGTTCGAACCCAGGTCTCCTGCATTGCAAGCGGATTCTTTATGAGCTGAGCCACCAGGGAAGTCCAAGAATACTGGAGTTCGTAGCCTATCCCTTCTCCAGGGGATCTTCCTGACCCAGGAATCGAACCGGGCTCTCCTGCATTGTAGGCGGATTCTTTACCAACTGAGCTATGAGGGGGTGTCCACTTACTTGCAGCCAACTTCCCCTGGACCCTCTGTGTCCCCTTGCTCACTCCGCCCTGGGCACCAGGGACAGAGTTGGCCCTATGCTTAGGGTCCCACTGAAGCTCTGTGGAAAGGTGCAGCCCAGAGTCTCCTGGGACCCTGATCTCTGCTTGAGCTCGAGGGAGTGTTTTCTGCCCCTTCAGATGCAGCCAGAGAGAGACTTCTGGGGCGCACGGGTCATCACTGCTGCCCCTGCTCAACAGCTTTCAGGGGCTCCCCAGCACCCAGGAGCAGGCAAAGCTGCTCAAAGCCATCTACTGTCCCCCACGGCCTCACCTCTCCAGCCTCTCTCCTCCCTTTCCCCCCACCCTTCAGACTGTGCCTTCACCAGGACCCTCCCCTCCTCTCCTGGCGAAACACACCTCCTACAGTACCCTCTGTGGGACAGCCTGGTTGGGACGCCCCTTTGTGCCCACTCCCTTGCCCCTAACCCACACTCAGCAGAGGTGACCGCTGGGCAAGCCTGGGGGCCAGTCCCCCAAGGAGGCTGGACGAGATGGCGATTCAGGCCTCAGGACAGGCTGGCACAAAGGCAGAACGGCAGGCGAGCCTCACCGAGCTGGGGGTGCTAAGTGGAAGGCTCAGCCCTGCAGAGTTGCCTGACTTGTTCTGTGCACCCCCCACACGCTCCCCCGCCCCGCACTAGCAACACGGGAGCACGGCCTTCCCTACCCTCAGCTGCCCTGGCATGCCAGCTGTGCCCTTGGGACTCTGGGGATCTGCCAGAGAAAGAACAAACCCTCAGCCTGCAGGGCTCATCAACGCCCGCCCCCCACCCCGCCCACCGCCCCGCAGTCCCCCTCCTGCTCTCCGTATCCCCACAACGGGTGCCGCCTTCTGAGAACCAGTGAGACAGTGGATAAGCTAGGCGCGCAGGCAAAGCAGGAGGAGGAAGGAAGCGGGGGAGGGGGGCGGTAAGGGGGCCAGCGGGGGTGGCGGAGGGGAGGGGGAGGGGACCCAGGGCAGCAAGGGCCAGAGCATCAGCAGTTGGGGCCACAATGGAGGGACTCGCTCTGCCCCATCCCAAGCAGCCCCCTAAATTCCTTTCCTCCTGCCCCTGTCTCTTCACCCAGTCCCTGAGCCCATGCCTGGTGGTAGCCCTGTTCGCCAGGTTCCTGCATTCCTCATGCGCCCCGCCCCCCGGCTCTTTTACTCTGCTTCAACTGAGCCCCCCACTCCTCGTCGTCCATTCCAGGGACCCAGCCAAGTCTGGGGATCCCCAAATCTCCGATCTTCCTGGTGGCTGGCCGCAGGACGGGTGAGGCTCGGGGAGAGGCTCCCCTGACCTCCCCTCCCCATCCCCACCTCTCGGTCCCCCAAACCCCGGCCGGGCGTCCACCTTTGCGCAGGTCCACGGTTTGCAGCTCGAAGGGGATGCGGTTCTTCTTGGCGAAGATGTAGATGGCGCGGCAGGGTTGGGACAGCAGGTCCAGGTAGAGCTCCAGGCCCATGGCGGGGGCGGACCGGCCTCGCCACGCAGGGGACACGGGACTCAGAGGGCCCCGGGCCGCGACCGACCAGCGGCGTTCGGCCCGCCCCCCACGCGCTGCTCCCCATAGGCGCTCGGGCCGCTCGCTCGGGTCCAATCGCCTGCGCCCGGAGGGCCTGTGGGGCGGGGGCTCCGGAAGGTCCCCCTCGGGGAGGCGGGCCGGTCACGCCCAGGTTCGTCTTGCAGAGCAGAACTTCGCCAAGACTCATGCGGGCTGCGGCGTGCGTCAGAAGTTCCTGCTTTAGGGATGAAGAAATCGAGGCCCAGAGGGATCACGGGTCCAGAAAGTCTGACTCCAGCATCCACGATCTTGGCCCCAAGCTGCAGAGATCCGGCGCCATCAAGAAGCAAGCTAAGTTCTGTCGCTCAGTCGTGTCCGACTCTTTGTGACCCCATGGACTGCAGCATGCCAGGCCTCCCTGTCCATCACCAACTCCTGGAGCTTGCTCAAACTCATGTCCATCAAGTCAGTGATGCCATCCAACCATCTCATCCCCTGTCGTCCCCTTCTCCTCCTGCCCTCAATCTTTCCCAGCATCAGGGTCTTTTCCAAGGAGTCAGCTCTTTGCATCAGGTGGCCAAAGTATTGGAGTTTCAGCTTCAGCATCAGTCCTTCCAGTGAACACTCAGGACTGATATGACCAAGAGGCAAAGCCTCAGCGCTCACTCCCTTGCCCCAGCGCACCCCTGGAGTTTGACAGCAGGTCTTCCTGCCTCCAGCACAGTGCCTCCGTCTCATTCCCTGAGTGTGTTTCTTCCTCCTCTGGGCCTCTGTTTCTCCATCTTTGAAAATGATGGGAAAGATCCAGCTTTCTGGGCATATATCCAAAGAAAATGAAAACAGGATCTCCAAGAGACAGACAGACATCTCCAACCCCATGTTCACTGCAGCCAAGATAGGGTAACAACCTAAGTGTCGGTTAAGGGATGAGTGGATCCAGAAAATCTAGAGATTATTCACGGACATGTATTGAGGTGGAGAAGGAAAATGGCAACCCGCTCCAGTATTCCTGCCTGGAGAATCCCCGAGGACAGAGGAGTCTGGCGGGCTGCAGTCCATGGGGTCGCACAGAGTCGGACGTGACTGAGTGAGCACACACGTATCGAGGACTCTTGTATTCAGCTTTAAGAAAGGAAATCTTGTCGTTAGCGACAACATGCATGGACCTGGAGGTTATCATGCTAAGTGAAATGTCAGACACAAAAAGACAAATACTGCCTGATCTTACTTGTGTGGAATCTTAAAAGGTGGGACTCTTACAAGCGGGGATTAGAACGGTGGTTACCAGGGGCTGGGGCGAGAGGGGGAATGGCAGCACACTGGTTAGAGAGTAGGAAGCTTTGAGTACCCAAGACGCATAAGTTATGGAGATCTAACGCACAGCGTGGTGACTGTAGTTAACAGGCCTGCGAGATACACGTGCAACTTGCTGAGTAGTTCTTAATGATTCTCACCAGGAACAACAAAAAAATGGTAACTGTCTACTGAGAAAAGCACAGCCTGAATGCTGTGAGTGAGGTTTGATCCAGGGTCTTGCGGAGAACAGTAGCCTTTTCAAAAATCCAATTGTTTGGATTCGCTGATCTCTTCTATCCTCTGTCTCCACTCAGATCTTTGTTGTTTCTTTTCTCCTGTTGGCTACAGGTTTAGTTTGCCTTTCTTTTTCTACTTCCTCCAGGTGTAAGTTAGGTTGTTGATTTGAGATCTGTATGCTGCTGCTGCCAAGTCGCTTCACACGTGTCCGACTCTGTGCAACCCCATAGACGGCAGCCCACCAGGCCCCTCCGTCCATGGGATTTTCCAGGCAAGAGCTCTGGAGTGGGTTGCCATTTCCTTCTCCAATGCATGAAAGTGAAAAGTGAAAGTGAAGTCGCTCAGCCGTGTCCGACTCTTTGAGACCCCATGGACTGCAGCCCACCAGGCTCCTCCGTGCGTGGGATTTTCCAGGCAAGAGTACTGGAGTGGGGTGAGATCTGTATGTGTTCACAGCTATACAATGGCCTCTTGGCTGTTTCTGCTGCCTCCCGTAAGTTTGGGTCTGTCGTGTTTTTAATTTTTTAAGGTACTTTCTACTCTCCCTTGTGATTTCTTCTTTGATTCATTGGTTGTTTAAATGCATTTTTAAAAGTATTTCATTTCCTAGCTTTCCTTCTGTTATTGATTTCTCATTGCATTCCACTGTGTTCAGAAAACACACATCATATGATTTCAATCAGTTTAAATTTCTTGGGATTTATTTTATGACCTCACCCAGGGTCTATCCTGGAAAATACTGCATGTGCCATTTAGAAGATCAGGTATTTGTGGGTGCTGTGCTGTGTGTGGCCGGCAGGCCGATGGGGTTATTTTTTAACAGCTATCTATCTTATTTATTTGGCTGCAGCAAAATAAACATTTACTGCCTAGTTGCAGCAAGTGGGATCTCCAGTCTTCCCTGTGGCATGTGGGGCCTTTAGTTTGGGCAAGCAAACTCTTAGTTGTGGCACATGGGATCTAGTTCCCTGACCAGGGGTTGAACCTGGGTTCCCTGAATCAGGAGCATGGAGTCTTAGCCACTGGGCCACCAGGGAAGTTCTCCTATAATGTTAGAATGTGGTTCAAACCTCCGTTTCCTGCAGGATCTCCAATCTCGTAATTCTATCCATTAGTGAAAGTGGAGCACTAAAGTCATCAGCTGTCACACTGACAGTTTACTCACGAGTAACCTTTAATTTTCCAGTTCTTTTTGGAAGCTGGGGGGACTCACGACTGCCACCCAGCCCCAGGCGCATCTCAGGCTCGGGAGCCACGGGAGTTGTTTCAGTTCTTTATTAGGCAAAGAAGCAGTGAATTTCAGCGTCTCCCTTAAGGAAAGGGGTTCCGGGGGCTGAGCTGGCCAGGTCCTCGGGGTGGGCTGCCTCTACTTGAACTTCTGCAGCAAATCGCAGATCCTCTCCTTGACCATCGGGTCCAGTGTGGAGCAGTCCCATTCCGCCAACTTCACCAGCCGGTCGTGGGCCTCGCAGAAGAGGGTGGAGCCGATGGCCAGCTCCACCCTCATGCGCCACTCGGCCAGCTTGGCACTGTTGAGGAAGACGTTATGGTTGCCGGCCATGGGCTGTGGACAGACGGAGAGGTAGGCATGGTCAGCCTGGGGACCAGCCCCACCTGGGCCCTGCCTACAGCCAGAAGACTCTCCCCACTCACCCCTGTGGCCAGTGGGCTTGCTGACCCCCAAGGCCTGGCCGGGGCTCACAGGTCATGTAACAGATGGAGGCGGGGGGTGGAGGACCCCGAGTGGCTCTCTTGTCGCTGGTCTTGCTCCACGGCTCCTGAGTCCCTCTCAGAGGGGCCCGTGACCCAGGGGTTCCCACTTCTCCAGTGTGAAACCTCCCAGGGGTCTTGCCTTCTTCCATGGAAACCCCCTGCCCCCAGATGGATGTGGGAGGAATTCAGTTATTTCTCCCTGTGTTGAACCTCCCTCTGTGATCAAGCACAGGAACTGCGATGAGACACCCAGCCGGCAGCCTAAGAAACACGAACCCAAGACACCTGGGGTGGGTGTGGGGGTGAGACTCAGGGGACTGCACCGCCTGCGACAGAAAGACTGGGACTTTGTTTCTCTCCCTGTGCTGGTCCATCCTGCAGACTGACCAAGGGCCAAAGTGGCCGCTTTGCACACTGGCCAGGATCTCAGCTCCATCCTACACACCAGCTCGGTCACAAGTGGCCACCCTCCCCTGCACGCAGAAGCTGCATGAATGTCCCCCACCCAGAAGTGTCCCCCCATGCAGAGCAGATGGACCCTTAGACCCAAAGCCAGGGAGCGGCCCTGTCCAACTGCCCTGACTGGAGCTCTGGAAAAGAGGGGCACTTTGGTCAGAAGGACACTTTGGAAGCTTCTGGATTCTTCCTGGAGGGTCCTTTGGGAGGAGGAGGCCCCTGGGATCCCGGCTGACTGAGCAGGCTCACCCTCCAGCTCCCGTCCCCACTGAGGACTCTTCCTGAGGCACTAACGACCATGATCCTCCCTGGTTCCCAACCTGGGCTTCCCGTGGTTCCCCCAGGTCAAGGCCAGGCACCCAGGCACGGCTCCCCCTTCCCCAGCCTCTCTGCAAGTTACGGTCTCAAGGGAGTCCCTCGTATGCTCCGTCCGCCTGCCCCCGCTGGAAACCTGCATCATCTCCACCAGGGCTACCAGGTCGGCCAGGGAGATGTTGTCCCCAGTGATGAACATCTTGTCCTGCAGAAACTTCTCCTCGAAGAGCTTCAGGTTGTTCTTCACCTCCGCCAGCATCTGCTCCGTCTTCTCAGCTGGGACCTCGTCTCCCGTGATCATCGGGATCAGCAGCTGCCCGGGGTGGGGGAGGGGAGGGAGAGGAGGCCCCGTCTGACTCTCCAGGCCTCTGGAGGCCCCGTCTGACCCTTGCCTGCTAAGACAGGTGGTGGGCAGTACCAAGGATGTGAAGTGGTATCGCCTCCGTTGGCAGTTCCAGTGGGTAGAAGGCGCCTGGTGCCCTTGTTCAGAAGGATGAGGGACTTCCCTGGTGGTCCAGCGGCTAAGACCCTGAGCTCCCAATGAAGAGAGGGCCCAGGTTCGATCTCGGGTCAGGGAACTAGATCCCACACGCTGCAACTAAGAGTTCACGGGCCTTGACTAAAGATCCCCACGCTGCCGCAAAGATCGAAGATGTTACGTGCTCCAGCTAAGACCCAGCAGAGCTCCAAAAGACTGATTAATAAAAGTTGTTTTTTTTTTTTAAAGAAGGACTTGAGGTCCCAGCAGGAAAGAATCCTGTGATTGATTGGTGACGTCTGCCACAGGTGTAGCATAAGAAGTATGGGCACATGTACTGTTGATCTGTCAGCTTCAAATATGACGGTCTTTGCGGGCCCTTTCACGTTTTTTTTTTCTTTTCTCCCACTGCACAGCTCGAGGCTTGCAGGATCTTAGTTCCCCACCCAGGGTCTGAACCCGGGCCCCCGGCAGTGACAGCACCATCCTAACCACTGGACACAGGGGAATTCCCAGCTCTGATCCCTCCAGTTCAGAATGAAATGTCTTGAATCCTATCCCGGCTTGAGTGACACCAGCCCCTCCTGGGTGCCCTTCCCCTCGTCCCTATAAGGCTCTTTCCTGCCCAGTGGTCCGTGTCATACCCCCACGGCTCTGTAAGGCGGGCAGGACAGGGAGCTGCAGAAATGAGGCTCAGAGCGGGGCGGACGCTGGCCAGAGCCCCAGCCGTGGGCCCCCTCACCTTCATCCAGAGTATCTTGTTCATGGGCAGCTGAATGGCCGTGTGCTGCCAGGCCATGAACTCGTCCACGCGGGCACGCATGTGCAGGTCTGGCGGGTACCAGTGCGAGGGGGCGCTGTACTTGCGGCACAGGTAGAAAAGGATGGCCACGCTGCGGAGAGGACGGTCAGGGCGCTCCCCAGGCCGGCCCACCCTTGCTCGCCGACCACCCGGCGCCCCTCCTGGAGGGGGCTGAGCCCAGCGGCCCCGGGAAAGGCAGTCAAGCCCACCCCCAGTGGTGAGGACCCTGCAGGGAAGGGGGTGTTGGTGGGTGGCCTCAGACAGGGCAGAACACGTGGGGGAATCCCTTAGGAGGTCATTCCTAAACATTTGCAGGTGAAGGATGGGGTGGCCAGGAGGCAGAGGAACTGAGCAGAGTACAGGCGATGCACAGTGAGCCCGGGTGGACCACCGATGGAGCTGGGGGTGGCTACTGGGCTCCTTACGCCCCTGGTTCTCTAGCGCTTGTTCTACTTTGGTGCGTGTGAACTTTTCCGTAAAAGAAAGCCAGCGATCAGCAGCGCAGGTGGGCCAGGCCGGGTGGGAAACTCCCCCAGGAGGAGCAGAGACTTGGGGTGCGAGCGCTGGGAGGACAGTTACCTTTCAGACAAGATGAACTTCCCGTCTCTGAGGCTGGGCAGCTTCCTCAGGGGGTTGATCTCGATGTACTCCCTGCTGTGGTGGTGACCTGAGAGGGGCAGGAAGCTCTGAGGCTGCTGAGACCCCAGAGACGAGAGACCCGGGCCTCCCCGGGACAGAAACAATGCCTCTTGGAGCATCTTCCCAAGAAGGCGACGCTGCACCCCAGAGGAGAAGCACACTGCCCCTCCCTACATGAGGAGGCACATCAGGGAGCCCGTAACAGGGACCAGGCCAGGGTCCCTGTTATGCTGCCGCCCTCCCAGGCCCTGAGGCCAGGGCGATGCTTTGGTTCCAGGAAGCTGGAGGCCTCCAGCCCTCACCCCCAACTCTGTCTAGGCCCAAAGCCACAGCCTGTGAATCAACAGAAGACCTGGGGGCCTGGATCACAGTCCCAGGCCTCCTGCCCCCTCCAGGCTCTGCAAGTGGAGATTCTGAAGCCCCCTCTGTGGTCGGGGCGGTGATGGAGACTAGGGCCATGACCCTCACCCGGGCCCCGGGGAGTCACCCTGGGCAGGTCGGGGTGGGGTGGGGTGGGGTTGGGGGGCTGGGGAACACGTACAATGAGGAATAAGTACACGTGCTCCTGTGACCTCGGCCGCCCTGATGGGCAGTTGCACGGCAGCGAAGGCGGGTGCGCTGGGTGAGAGCCCGGGGACCCTTCTTGTTCCCACTGTGCCCCCCTGGCCCCCGTTCATCATAGTGAGGAAGAATCTGCGGGGAATGGCAAAGGCGGGCCGGGCAGACACACAGTGGACAACTGCCCCCACCAGGAAGCTTTTCTTCCCTTTGTGCACTTGGGTGGGGTATGGCGTCGGGGCGGGGTGGGGCGGGGCTTGGCGTGGGGCGGGGCGGGGCTTGGTGTGGGTGGGGGCGTGGTGGGGCGGGGCTTGGTGTGGGGGCTGGGCGGGGCGGGGCGGGGCTTGGCCTGGGCGCCTGGTGGGGCGGGTCTCCTCTGCTTCCACTTCTGTGAATCCCTGACCTAGCGTCCTGCCGCCCCTAGCACCCAGCCCATCCGGGCAGCCGCAGGCGCCCACCTTTCAGCAGATCCACAAACTGGAAGTCGAAGGGGATGCTGTTCTTCCTGGCGAAGATGTAGACGGCGCGGCAGGACGGGGACAGCAGGTCCAGGTAGAGCTCCAGGCCCATGCTGGGCCCCACCGCGGCTGGCAGACGCCCAGCCGCACGCAGCCCACCGCAGCCTGTGCCCTGGCCCTGTGCCCACCCACCCAGGCCTGGCGCCCCGCATTCTGGAACTTATTGTTCTCTTGGTGTTGCCATGAGGCCCAGAAGCCTGGAATGCTCACAGCGGGAAGGATTGTGAGGATACTTGGGAGCAGACCGACAGCCACCACGTGGGGTGGCGGGAGTGGCTGTGAATTTTCCCTTCCCCTCCCTGGGGGCCCGCATGTGTGTGCCACTGGCCCGTATCTGAGAGGGGCTTCCGTGTAGGAACTCCTGGGGCCAGGCCTTTATGGCAGAAAGTGACCAAAGGGGCGTTATAGGTTTCAGAAGCGGTGGGGGGGGGCGGGGGGGGGGGCGTCTAGCCTGAACTGTGGCTAGAAATGGGTGCAGAGAAAGAAACCGGAACCTGGGGGGTTGTCACCACTCAAGGGGTCACAGAGGAGCTCAGAAGCTTCCAGCCTGGGTTGGGACCAGCTGCGCCCGAGGGCCAAGCACCTGGACTCGGCACCCAGAGGCAGAGGAGGGTCATGCGGGGGGCCTGAGTGCTGCTGTCTCTGAGCTGCTTGACTTGAGGAGATTCCCAGACCGTTTAGAAACCGGGAGAGCCCATTGACTAGAGCAGAGCAAGGCTGGAGACGAGTGACGGGCACACAGCACGCTTACTGCAGCCCCCAAACTGCAAGGGTGCAGCTGGCCCTCAGCGGAGCTGCTCCTTCACCAGCTGCGCCAGCTTCTGGGCCATCTGAGGGTCCCACTGGGCCTCCTGGGGGTCCTGAGACTGGAGCACATGCCTGTGGGCCTTCTGGACGAGCTCAGGGCCCAGGGCAGCCTCCACACGGGCCCACCACGCAGCAAGCTGGGGCCAGTCTCGGAAGAGGTTGCAGCCGACGGGAGAGGGCTGGGGAAACAGGGCAGCTGGGGCTTGGGCTCAGCCCGTACCCAGAGCACTCCCGGGGGCAAGTGGGCAGGAGAACCTCACCTGCATCAGCTCCATGAATGCCATCAGATCCTCCAGGGAGACCTGCCCAGAGGCCAGGAAAGGCCTGGCTGCCAGGAGCTCCTGATCAAGGTGCCCCAGAGCGGGCGTCAGCTTCCCCAGCAGCTGCTCTACCTGCGTGGCGTCCATGGGCTGCTGGGAGAAGTGGGGCAGGAGACACTGGGCCAGGAAGAGAGGAGGCGGCTTATCTCCGGGCCCTGGAAGCCTCCCAGCTCTTTTCCACCCCTCCCTCGGCAGCCACTTATCAGTGAGGCCCTCTGGGGCTTTGTGTTCAGAAGGATTCCAAGGTTTTATTCAGGCTCTGAAAAAAGCTATGCATTTCACTCCATCTCTGGCAAGTTGGATACTGCAAGGCCACAAAGATGCTGGCAGTACTCTTAAATGAATGCATTGGTATTTCCGAGACTGGTGACGGTGAAGAGGGTTTAACCCACACTCTGGAGCTGTCTGAACTGCCAATAAGACAGAAGAATAATACACCAAGATAAGATCCAAAGGACATATAATAGTGACATTGCGGCTCCGGGTGACAAGGACATAATGAAATGTCATAAATTAGTGATGTCTGCCTGGGGAAGAAGACAGGACCCCCCTGGGGGTCCTCAGTTCAGTTCAGTCTCTCAGTTGTACCTGACTCTTTGCTACCCCATGGACTGCAGCACACCAGGCCTCCCTGTTCATCACCAACTCCCGGAGTTTACTCAAACTCATGTCCATTGAGTTGGTGATGACATCCAACCATCTCATCCTCTGTCGTCCCCTTCTCCTCCCACCTTCGATCTTTCCCAGCATCAGGGTCTTTTCCAATGAGTCAGTTCTTTGCATCAGGTGGCCAAAGAATTGGAGTTTCAGCTTCAGCATCAGTCCTTCCAATGAATATTCAGGACTGATTGCCTTTAGGATGGACTGGTTGGATCTCCCTGCTGTCCAAGGGACTCTCAAGAGTCTTCTCCAACGCCGCAGTTCAAAAGCATCAATTCTTTGGCGCTCAGCTTTCTGTATAGTTCAACTCTCACATCCATACACATGACTACTGGAAAAACCAAAGCTTTGACTAGACAGACCTTTGTTGGCAAAGTAACATCTCTCCTTATTAATATGCTGTCTAGGTTGGTCATAACTTTTCTTTCAAGGAGCAAGCATCTTTTAAAATTTCACAGCTGCAGTCACCATCTACAGTGATTTTGGAGCCCCCAAAAACAGCTCCTGCCCAAGTCTGCAGGATATGGCAGGGAGGCTCACCTCGCACAGGTGGATGTTGGTGGCAGGCTGCTGGGTGGCCGTGTGCTGCCAGGCCAGGCACTCATCCACACGGGTGTGGGCCTGCAGTTCTGGCGGGTACCGGTGTGCCTCCGTCTGGTATTTGCAGCTCAGGTATAAAAGGATGGCCACATTGCAGGCAGGGGGTGTCAGAGATCACCCTGCCATGACGGCTTCCCCCGGGCTTAGCTGGTCAAGAATCTGCCTGAAGTGTAGGAGACACAAGTTCAATCTCTGGGTCGGGAAGATCCTCTGGAAGAGGGCATGGCAACCCACTCCAGAATTTTTGCCTGCAGAATCCCATGGACAGAGGAGCCTGGTGAGTTATACTCCATGGGGTCGAAAAGAGTGGGACCAGACTGAAGTGACTTAGGATGCTTAGCACACTCTGCCATGACTCCAGCCTGTTCTGCGCCTCAGAGCCCAGCTCTCTGGGTCAGGGGCCCTTCTCAGGCAGGTGAGGCGGACCAGCCACGCATGCCCCATTCCTTTCCTGGGCCGGTTATGCCTGGTGTTCAGGGTCTGGGGGAGGGGTTCAGGGGGACCTCAACTCTCTTTTTTTTTTGGCCACATGGGGAAGTAGCCTGGGGGAGCTTAGTTACTTGACCGGGGGATCGAACTCCAGCCCCCTACAGTGGAAGTGGGGAGTCTTAGCCACCGGACCCCCATTCCTGAGTGCCCTTGGGCTCTAGGCACCTGGTGCTCAGTCTCCATCCTCCGACAAGCCCTGGGAGGTGGTTACCTTACTCCCCTGTCTTACAGAAGAGGAGCTGGGGCCCAAGGTTCGGGACCTGCCTGCAAAGAGTCAGGACAGGGGACTGGCATTCAGAGCACAGTGCAGCCCCAGGGCCGCCCAGCCCCTGTGACTCTGAAAGGCCATGCTGGGACATCTGGGGAGGGGCTCCCCTGGAGCCTCAGTCTTCCCTGGCTGCCTGCAGGCTGTGCAGGCCTGGGGAAGGCCGGCATGCCCTCCGCTCTGAAGCTTCCAGATTTAGCCCCAAAGCAGCCCTCTGGTCCAGGTCCCTGCCCTCTGAGCTGGACTAGCTCAGAAGAGGAAGGAGCTGCTGGAAAGATTTCCAGCTTTTTGTCTGCCTCCAAGCAATGATGAGCCCCAGACCCAGGGCGCCTTACCTCTTAGCCAGCAGGAAGTCCCCATCCCTGAGGGCAGGCACCTTCCCCGCGGGGTTCACCTTCAGGAATTCGGGGTTCAGGTGCTCCCTTGGGGGAGAGGGGAGCAGAGAGAGCACAGAGGTGGCTCAGGGCAGGGTCTGGCCCCCAGGTGCCCCCTCCATGGAGCCCACCTGGCTCTGCTAACCCCGTGGTGCCAGCTCCAAAGGCCTCAGCTCGAAGGGGATGCCATTCTTCCTGGTGAAAATGTAGGTGGCATGGTAGGGGGGCAAATACAGGTCTAGAAAGAGCTCAAGATCCATCCCTGTGCCTCCCTCCTGCCTGCTCTCCACCTGGGTCCCATCCATGCTTCTCCTGAAGCCTACTCACCCCATGACTGGCTGGGCCGCCAGCCAGGACACCGCACCCCCTGGCCTCTGCCCTGGTGAGCGGCTGATTGCTGGATTTTCTTTTTTTTTAGTTTTTTTGGATGCAGACCATTTTTAAAGTCTTTATTGAATTTGTTACAGTATTGCTTATGTCTTAGGTTTTAGTCTTTTGACCCAGAGGCATGTGGGATCTTGGCTCCCAGACCAGGGGTCGAACCTGCAGGCGTCGGAAGGCAAAGTCTTTACCGCTGGACCACCCCCAGCCCCTTCCCTGCCGTGGTCTGGCGGCTTCACCAACTTCCAGACTCAGCCTGCCGCCAACGAGACTTACCCTGCGCACACAGCACAGGGCCAGAAGGAATTTCCTCCTTCTCCTTTTCTTTCTTTCCTTCTCACGTGGGGAGCCCTGGAAGACAGCTTCCCCGCCCCCCACCACATAGAAGAAAATCAGTCACTCCACTGAAAACAGAAATGCGGGCATTTCCCACATTAGCTGGTCCAATGGCTAAGACTCCGGACTTCCCCTGCAGGGGACACAAGTTTGGTATCTGGTCAGGGAACTAAGATCCCATATGCCCAAGGTGCAGCCAGAAAGAAGAAGAAAATAGAAACGTATGTAAGGGAAACTTGAGAAACTTGAAAGCGTGGGCTTTCATCTGTGCTGTTTCTGATGCTTAGGGGCCATTCCCTAAATGTCTGTGTTTGGACTCACCATTGGTTGTAAGGAGCCCTTGACTATAAAACAGGGTGAAGGCTTCATGATGATTAAATATGG
Source organism: Bos indicus (assembly GCF_029378745.1). Lineage (NCBI taxonomy): Eukaryota > Metazoa > Chordata > Mammalia > Artiodactyla > Bovidae > Bos > Bos indicus. Next base: position 71,226,711 of record NC_091776.1, on the reverse strand, counting down.
TACAGCGCGTCCTCTGGAGACCCTGCTAGGATTCAGCCACGGAATAAGAAGTTGTTCAGTCACTCAGTCGTGTCCGACTCTTTGCGACCTCATGGACCGCGGCATGCCAGGCTACCCTGTCTTTCACCATCTCCACAAATGACAGGAGAGGAAATGCAAGAAAAGCCCCCAAGTTTACTCCTAAAAATGTAAATCCCCAGTAAAACCGGCCTGAGAATTTATTGGTAATAAAAAAAAAAAAAAGATGGAATAGAAAACTGGGCCAAAAACGTGAACTTTTTTCACATAGCAATTTCATCTCCTGGTTTTAAGAAAAAGAAAAGTCAGTGTTTTTCTTGCATTTGCTGTTTTTCAAGTATCTGACTCAAAAGAGTCAACATGCCAGAGCAGCATGTTTTGGGGTGGCTGTTCTAACCTCCTTCAATTATAAACACAAATCAAATGACAAACACCAGATTGCTGAGCGCGGAGGTTGTGGTGGAAGCGCCCTGAGAGCTTCACTTAAGCCTGACCCACGTGGGGGATGCACAAGTATTTATACCGTATTCTCTATAATAAAGCAGAGACATTACTTTGCCAACAAAGGTCCGTCTAGTCAAAGCTACGGTTTTTCCAGTAGTTATGTATGGATATGAGAGTTGGACTATAAAGAAAGTTGAGCGCCGAAGAATTGATGCTTTTGAACTGTGGTGTTGGAGAAGACTCGAGTCCCTTGAACTGCAAGAAATCAAACCAGTCCATCCTAAAGGAAATCAGTCCTGAATATTCATTGGAAGGACTGATGCTGAAGCTGAAGCTCCTACACTTTGGCCACCTAATGAGAAGAGCCGACTCATTTGAAAAGACTCTGATGCTGGGAAAGATTGAAAGCGGGAGGAGAGGGGACGACAGAGGATGAGATGGTTGGATGGCATCACCGACTTGATGGACATGAGTTTGAGTAAACCCCGGGAGCTGGTGATGGACAGGGAGCCCTGGCGTGCTCCAGTCCGTGGGGTCGCAAAGAGCTGCCCACGCCCTAGCGACTGAACAACGTAGAAAGGTCACTGCAGAAACAAAAATGACGTCAGATAGTCCTTCTCCTGGACGTGAGCCTCATGCCGCCCCTTAGCCGCATCTTATCAGACCTCCTGCCCCTCGGGCAGGTGCGGCCAGCGCGCGTATTCCGGAACCGCCTGGTCCCGGGTCGCCTTTGGCCCCGCCGCGCCCTGCCGCGCGGAGTACGCCGGGAGCTGCCAGCTTCGCCCCGCCCCTCAGAGCACCGCCCCGCACGCGAGCATGACGGGAATGGGCCGACGCCCCGCCTCGCGGGCTGCTTGGCGCGCGGAGCTTGCCGGGAGAAAGGGAATGTGGGTGGGTTGCCTTGGCAACGTGCGGCTTGGCACGAGCTGAACAGTTGGGGTCCCGAGACCAGAGCGGCCGCTGCGCGCGGGCTTTCGAGGGCGGCGGGTGGTTCGGTTACTGCCCGGCGGCGGCCGAGCCTGGAAGGAGAGGGCGGGAAAAACCACACGGGAGCGGGGCGTAGAAGCGGAAGAGAGGGGTCCGGGGCGAAGGGAGGGTGTGCAGCGTCTCCGGCCGTGTCGAGTGAGGGGAGCTGTGCAGGGTGTCCCAGAGCGAGGGGAGGAAGCGGAGGGGAGACGGGCTCGGAAAGTGCAGGGAAACGGAGAAGAGGGAAGAAACAGCGGGGCGGGCCTCCTGGCAAGGCAGGTTTCGTGGAGTCACATCACTGAGCAGACTGTAGGAGACCCGATTTCACTGCGTCAGCATGCCCCAGCCAGAGACGCCGTATCACCGAGCAAACCCGTACTCAGTGTTGGAAGAAGAGTATATTTACGCACACGATAGAGGAGGGAAGAATGGTCAGGGAAAGGGGAGCGGGCAGGTCGGACACCCGAGCCTAGAGCCCCGTTGTGGAGCAGGGAGGGTCGTCATGGGTTGCTTGCACGTGTAGTTGGAAGTCTGACCACAGAGCCCTTTCTGGCGCCTAGAGATCTAACCACCTTGACTTCCTCTGCCTGTGGTAGACTCATCTTTGGGTTAAGGAGGGGAAAGAGGAAGGGACAAGATGCCCAGTAGGAATTACAAGGAAGGGATGCCGATAGGAGGAAAGGGGAGAGAGCACCATGAAATCCATTCTGGTGAGAACTAGGCACTGGTTTTAAGAGAAGTCCATGTCCTGACACCCAGTCCCATTTTGCGGCTTCTGAGTGAGGTGGACCAAGTTAAGACTAGGGGCTCCGGACGAGAAGACTTTAGGTAATTCTTGGCAACAGAGACTTCACATGGGACCCACCCGCCCACCGTCTTGTTGATGCTTTGTTCATTCTTTGCCCGGATACCTTGAGGTCCCAGCTCATTTCCCTCAGGGAGGACCTTGGTGGTCTTTTGATAGAACCTGCTGTGACCTGAGGTGAACGGCCCCTGTGGGCAAAGGGGGGAACCCACGTTACCACTGATGACTCCAGGGAACATCACAGATTGAGTTCCCCAAAGTTTTCTGAGGCCGCCTTGTCATCTGTAAAACAATTACAGCTCTCCCCTCTCCAGAGGTGGTTATATATAGAGACCTAGTGAGACCCTGCAAGTGCTTTTAGAGGGTGTGGGCCCTCTAATGCAAGGATGAGTTACTTGAAAGGCCAGTCCCTGTGGCTTGTGGAGCCACTGCGGGAAGGAAGGGGATGGAGCCCGCTGCCACCACTGGCTAGCCGGGCCAGGTCAGCTTGATGTGTGGACCCTCATGTACCCCCATTCCCCCTGGCCCTGCTCTGGGCCCAGAGACCTGGATTTAAATCCTGGACCTGTCACTTACTAGCTGAGTGATCTTGGGCAAGACATTTTGGCTTTCCTGCTTAAGTAGGACAAAGCTGGCCTGTGAATGAAACCATAGAAACCAAGGCACTTCTGGTTCCAGAAGGAGGCTGCTGTGGTTGGGGAGGGGCCCTGGCCAGGAACCTGTTAGAGACAGTTATTTTGTCACCGACTGGAATGGCCTTGGGACAGAGCACCGCTGTCTACCTCCCCCTGCCTGTCACACTGTCTTTCTCAACCCTGTCACCCCCGTCAGCCTTAACGTTGGCCTTCCCCTCAGTTTCCTGCTGTGTTGGCCTGGGGATGGGGATTCCTGCAGAAACCAGTAAGCGTACGATGAGGAAGCTCTCAGGTCACATTACAGTTCACGCGCATAGGCGAGGGTGTTCAGTCCTGAAGAGCAGCCGGTTCCCCAGCATGAGAACAGAGCCCTGAACAGCCCACGGGGAGCCAATGAGAGTCCCACCTGTGAGCACCGGGGAAAGTTAAGTCTTGAGTGAAGAGTTGGTTGGAAAAGGAAGCTGAACAGAAAAACTGGGTCGTCAACACACTCAAGATGATAAACAACCTTTACATAAATAAATACATATATGTGTATAAAGCAATTATCTAGATTGAGAAGTTACAAATTTTAAAAATGAGGACCACAGACATCACAAACTCAAGCAAAATACCCTGACATTTTTCTTAACTGGCAGACATACCTTCTCCTTTCAAATACTCCTTCTTCCCCCTATATTTTTTGACTGCAGACTCTTTGATTCACCTTTCATTTTGACCATGATTTTATGTTTCCTGCAGGGAACAGGGGATTCCCCCACCTCTCCTTTGGCAGTAAGCGTGTCCCCAAAAACCATTTATGCACCAAAGCAGCAGACACAGGAGTGACTTCTAAGCTCGTGGACATATTCCACTCCACCCATACATTAGTGATCCACCGCCTTTACCTTCCCCGTAGCCACACCCCAAATGCCCATGACTCCCACGGGGGATGTGTGACAGAAGGGAACGGCTCTGAGCCATGGCAGCTGTTGGCAGGGGCAGAATTCAAGGGAAGATGGGCGGGCACCTTTGAGCACTGCCAAGCCACCAGTTCACTCTAATTTTGCCTCGTTCGTTTGGTGGGGTCGCACCAGGTCCTTCTCCTGCCCCCCGACTCCCGCCGCCGTCCTCCAGCACACACAGCAGGGAGGTTCCTGGGTTTGTGGGCGCCCCCCCACAAAGCCCTCCTCTGGACAAGGGGAGGGTCCTTGGCCCTGAGCAGAGTTCTCCTGGGGGCCCTCCCCGCCCTGTCCACACGTAGCCTTGGTCAAGCTGATCCTTGTGCCGCAGGCCGCTTCCTGAGGACAGAAGGGTGGGAGGACTCATTCAGGTCCCACCTCTCTGTCCACTGCGGGGGGCGGGTGGGGGGGTGGGGGGGGGAGGGGGCTGCGGGAGGGATATGGGAGGGGAAGTGTAGAAGAAGAAAACTGGGAAGAAAAGCGAGTGGGCCTTGGCTGGGGCGGGGGTGGGGGGAGGGCCGGGGGGTGAGAAGAGGCACCGGTCCTCTCGCTGACTTGCTGTGTGACATGGGGGAGGCCGCCTACGTTACCTCTCTGGGCCTCAGTTTCCCCTTGAAAGTAAGGCCGCTAGTCCCTCCCTCACAGGGTTGTTGTGAGGATAACACGAGGTAGCGTCCGGGGGAAATTGCTTGGGAAATTGGGAAAGGCCACTCACGCTGCGGAGCCTCTGGCTAAGAGGGACAGGAGCCCGGAGGGCCCCAGACACAGGCCCCGGGGGCCTTGCCTGGGAGGGGAAGCCGCTCGGGCCTTTACTCAAAGCTGAGCCTGCCTTAGGCGGAGCAGCAGCTGTGCTGCCCACCAGAGCCCTGGCCCGAGCTCGGGGGCGGGGGGCGGCACCCCAGGCTGCGGGAAAAGCCTGGAAAACAGAGGGGCTGCTGTAGTGGCATAGCTCCGGGGGCTGCAGAGGCTGGGGCCCGATAGTCGGCACAGCGGTGATCGGGCAGCTGTGGGGCCCGACCGGGCCGTGAGGAGCAGGGGCCACCTCCACAGGGGGCTGCGGGGCAGGGCTGGTGGACCCCAGTGGGGTGGGCACAGGGCCGGCTTGCTGCCCACCCCCATGGATGGTCTTCCTGCACCTGGTACCTGGCGCTAGCCCCTCTGATCCTGCCCTGCTCCCTGTCGCCTCTGCGATCTGAACACACTCGCCTCTGTCGGTGTGCACAGAGAGACCCCTTTAAGAAACCAAACAAGCTGACTTGAAGTGAGAGTTTAGGGTTCATCTCCAGCAGAGAAAACGGGTCACAACGGGTTGAGTGGGCAACAGTGGTCAGAGGGGTGGTACAGCATGGAGGAGGAGGAGGAAGCCAGGGGGTGGGGGGGCATGGCGAGGCGGCGGGAGGACCGGTCAGCAGCCGGCCTGGGGCCTGGGGCACTTGCCAGAGACCCTCACCTGCCGGGCAGTTTGCTCCGCTTCAGCCCCAACGGGAGCAAGGAGGGCCGCGGGCACCTGCGTGGCAGGGCGGGCCAGGTCCCCAGAGAGGCTGAGGGAGCCGGACGGATGGAAGCTGCCCACTCTGTCCTCCCAAGTTCATGGGTCAGCGATACAGCTGCTGCTCCCCGAGCAGAGTGGCGGGCGGATGTGATGCGAGGGCAGGGGCCACCGGGCGCCTCAGCCGTTTCCCAGGGGTGGGGGCAGGCCCCAAATCTACTCGTCCCCCTATGCGGGCCGCGGGCGGCTTATAGAGCCTCCCACATCAGCCACCTCACGATGGGCCGGAACCCACATCAGTGAACTCTCAGGACACCTTGGACCCCAGACCCGGAACTCTCTCCCTGCCCTTTCCCATCCTGAATTAGGTCCAACCTCAGAGTCCAAATTTGGCTCAGAGGTTCTGCAAGGAGACGAAACAACAGAGATGCTCCCATTAAAGGGTCAGCCTGGAAACAGACCTTCTGTCCTGAATTTCCTAGGGTGAAATGCAAATCAAAAAATTAAATTGCTTTGCCCTTTTAGGTTAAAGTTCAAAGAAAGAAAAATGGAAAATCGAAGGTCAGGGGGATTAAGGCCCAAAGCCTTTCCCAGGGAGCCTGGTGGCCGAGTGCTCCTCGTCCAGGGACTGTGCTGTGCAGCCACCTGCAGGGCTCCCGGGCTGTCTCCACTCCTCGGCACGGTCCCAGCCTGTCGCGTGTGCCCCGCCTGCCACCCGCCGGCCTGCGGGCTGCTCGTGGCCTCAGAATCCGCTGTGCTGAGCCCCGTGTGGACCCCTCTTCCTGCTGGCTCAAGGTCTGGCTGGAAATGGACAGAAAGTGGGCAGGAAGGAGCATGCCGGCCCAGCCCCACCCCTGGGGGTCCTGCCCCAGCAGAGGGTGAGCTCAGCCCCGCGGGCACGCACGGGGCCAGGCCCGGAGCCTCTTTGCCTTCAGCCTCCTCTGAGTCCATTCGAGCCACTCCTGCCTGCTCATAACCCTACCCTGTGGGTGGCCCAGCCTTTGGAGCTCATTTGTGATAACTTCCTCCTTCTAAGATTTTCGGAGCCTTGTACTTGCCGTTTCCCTCCAGCCACCCCTGACTGAGCTCCGCCCAGTGTCCATCGCCCACCCGGAGCGGATTCCTCTGCTGAGGGCAGGGCACATGGGGGCCGTCGTCCAGCGGGCACACCTGGCCGGCTCCTCACCGCACAGAGGCCGGCCGCTCTTATTGGATTCCAGGGACTTCCCTCCTCCTGGCCCTTTCTTGTGGCTTCCTGGCCCAAACATTTAAGCACTTCTGACATATTCCTCTAGATGTTGTCCCCTGGGCTCTCCTAGGCAAGAGAAAGAAACACTGCTGAGGCCAGCGTGGTCACAGCATCCGCCGCTGAGACAGCCCCAGGGCTCCACCCCAGAACCGGGCCAGCCCCTCCCACTGGCCTCCAGCCGGGCCTGCCCGAGGCCTCACGCCTGTGTTGGGACCCCTCCCCTAGTCTTGCCAGCCCATCCCGTGCACCCAGAGCTTCTCAGTGCTGCTTGCCCATCTCCTGTCGAGGAGCTTGCCCAGCTTGCCCGGCTCCTCCCCAGCCTCTCTCACAGAGACCCTGCCCACAGGCGTACTGCGCCGCCCAGCTCCAGGGGGCCGGCCGCGTCCCCAGCCTCGGCCCTGGGTTCCCCCACCTCAGGGAGCACCGCTGACCCGGGTGCTCTGTGGGCCTGGCTGCTCGCTGCCTTGCGTCTCTGCCCAGCCTGTCTCTGACTGTCCCAGCCTGTCCTCATGGTCCTTTGAGGACACCCCTCTTTCTCCTTCTTCCGCTGCTCCTGTTTTGAGCGTGAGACCAGGGCGGGCTTTTCAAACCGCTCTGTCCCCCCGCCCGCTGGCTCCCGTGCGCCCCTCTGCTTGCTGTGCCAGCCTCTGGTGGGCAATGACCTCCTGAATTGTTTTTCTGTCTCAGCCCCTCTTCTCTGCCGGTGATGTTGCTGTGAGTTCACAACCCCATACCTCCCACTGGCGGGCCGGCTGGGCTCCCAGCTCCAGGGGCCAGACCTCACCTGGGAATGTTCTGGAAGGTGTAGGCGGGCCCTCCATGGTCCCTCTTCTGACGGCAAACTTGGGGGGCCAGCACCTCCTTGTAAACTGACCCTGGAGAACCCCACCCCCACCCAGAAGCTCTCTGGAGCCCCAGCGAGGCCTCTGACGGCTCACAAACCCACCCACCCATGAGGACCCTGCTGCGTGGCTGGTGGAGCGCCCCCCCATCAAAGACCTCACAGCCTGGGCATCAGCTAGGGCACTGCCAAGGTGTGGCTCGCACCCAGTCCCCGAGGCCCCTGGCATCCATTCCCACAGCCTCAGACCTCACCTGGGCTCCTGTGTGGGGTCCACTGGGGTCTGCTCAAAGCTTGACGCCAGTGTGCAAGACGGTGGGCTCGAGGAGCCTGCGTAGACCACTGCTTTCTTCCAATTCCATTTTGGGGGACTTCAGCCATATTGTGGGGGTCCCAGCACGTGCCACAAGGCGGGCTGAGCACATGGAGCCCAGAGGGTCACGCCGGCAGGTGGAGGGGGGTGGTGGGGGGGTGCTGTGGGATAGACGCACCCCACAGGGACCACGCCCCACCTCCGCAGGCCCGCAGCGGCTGGGCGCTCAGGGAGGCCAGAGCTAGGCTTGGGAGGAGGCAGCTGGGGGACAGATCTCGTCAGGCAAGGCCTCCAAGGGGTAGGGGCCGGCGGGCCCACACGCACGGCACGTGGCGGTCTTCCTGGCCTTCCCTGACTTCCTTTCTGTGTATGTGTGGGGGGTGGCCACACACACCACATACATACACACAGAAAAATGCGTAGAACTTGAACAAGTGCAACGCAGACACTCGTAACAAGAGTGAGAGACGAGGTCTCCACAGCCCCGCTCCGCCGCGGTCACCGCCAGCCTCACCGTGGCGGGCTGTCCCGCTGTCCCCTGGGAGAGGAAGCCTGGCCCGGCCTTCCTCAGGGTCCGAGCGCCTCGGCAGGGCTCTGAACAAGCTGGTTGCGGCTCTCTGGCTGGGACCTGTAAGCGCCCGAAAGGGCCGGGCCCACGGTGGCGCGTGTCCCTGCGGCTTGCCCACGGCGCTGCCCGGCCGTACATGTTGGGTGCCAGGAATGTGTCACGCTTTATTTATCCATTCCCTTCTCGATGGCTGTTGGGTGGTCTCCAGGTTTCTATGGGGTCGGCACCTGGGCGGGGAGCTGCAGTGGCTTCATTACCGCCGACGGGACGGGTAGGAGTGGCAGCTTGTGGTGCCTTAACTGCCTTTCCCTCATCTTTAAGCCGAACATCTTTGCCACTGGCTATTCCATTTGTGAAGAGGCTTATTAAGTCCTTTGCTAATTTTTTGTTGGTTAGTCTGTCACAAATTTATAAAAGAGTTTTTTGTGTTGTTTTTGATATCTGAATGTGAGCCTCTCACCGCACGTCTTTTGACCCGTCGTGGTATCTGACTAATCAGATCAAACGTGTCCAGCTCTCCTTAGTCATCTGTGCTTTCTGCACCTCACTGAAGCAGTCGTGAAGGTGATACGCTCTTCTGTGACCTGTGTGTCTTTAATTCGCTGTTTTATTTTTTTTTTTTGGCGTGCGGAGGCCCTGGCGGCTCGCTGACCTGGGCTTCCCGCACACGGATTTTGTTCCCCTCTGCCTGATCCTGCATCGGGCCCACAGGTGTGTGCAGGTTTCTGCCCTGCGCTGATTCACTTCGCCTCACTTACGGCGCTTGATAAGAAATCTTGACATCGAAGCAGGTCCCCCGCCTTGAAAATGTTTTGGCTCCTCCTGACCCTTTGGATTCTCACAAACGTTAGAATTTGGTGATCAAATCCCACCCCAAGTGTGTGGGAATATCTCCTGGGGCTGTGTGGAATCGTGGGGCAGACTGGGGGGAAGTGAAGACACTATGGGGCCCTTCAGTGGCCCCCCGGGTGGGTCTTCGTTTTCTCTGTGGAGTTCAGCGCATCTCTGCTTCCTTCCCGGATGTGAGCGGTGAGCTCAGCAATTGCTGCTTGTCTCCCTCGTCGCCACCTCTCGTCTCGCCTCTTCCACGTGTTTGAAGCCACGTTCGGCGTGGTGTCTGTGAAGTCACAGCCTGTTCTGGAAAGTGTCTGTTTCTGCGCCAACATTCACTATACCTCAGCGTTCTTTATTTTGCTTGTCTGGTAAACATGGGTTGTTGACGTAACAGGACAAGGGCTGTGACCGCCGTTCGTGTCCTTCTTTACCCCCCCACGATCACCAGGCCCCTCACCCTTGTCTACACGCGGGATGGCGGTAGAACCTGCACTTGCCTGTCGGCTTCGTCGCTGCGTTTTGTTCTGACTGGCAGCCAGCCACTCAGCGAGGAATCAGCCCTTTGCTACTGGACGGCCTGCTTCCTGGGGGGCAGGGCCGCCTGGGCAGCCCCACCCCAAACGCTGGTGCTGGCTGCAGGGTCACTTGTGTTCTTCTCTGAAGCCATGCGCCTCCCTGGAGGGCGTCGGTACCTGCCCCTTCCCCTCAGACCCACTTCTGGAGCAGAAGACTGGGGGCTCACTAGAACTTTATAGGCTTGAAACCCAAAGGGTCTTTCCACTTCTGCCTGAACAAAGACAATATGGGCTTATTTTAGAATCAAGAAAAGTATCCTCCAAATTATCAGAGAGCAAAGGAGGAGAGGCTCACTCCCTGAAGCTGGGCTTCTCCTGGGGAAGCACTGGCAGACCCCGGCAGAGTCCACGCGCTTTTCTCGTGGGTGGCAGTCCTGTTGCCTCATTGCCTACTAGGGATCGGACCCTCGCCCCCCGCCCCCGTGTTGGAAGTGCAGAGTCTTAACCACTGACCACCAGGGAAGTCCCCGTCACAGTGCTTTTTGACCAGCCAGGTCTACTTTTCAGCAAAGCCACAGCGAACTTCATACCACCTTTGAAGGTCATGAGTTAAAGTAACAATTCAGGCAGGCATCGCCCTGCCATCCCCCACTGAGCTAGCAGTGGTGGGAAGAAGCTCTTTGGGGAGGATGGGGGCGGGGGCCTGGCTGCCACCAGACGCCCTAACTTACAAGCTAAGTTGATAGTTGTGGACTTTGGGGAGACACCTCTCCACTGCTGGCAGCATCACTGTGGCCCGAGAGGGCTTCATCCCTGTGGTGCTCTGGCCGGCCGAGGTCCGGGCCCAAGCTGGGGAAAACATTTGCAACTCCCAGCAAAGAGTTAGCTTCTCTGATACACAAAGAGCTTGAACACAACAAACCACTCAGTGGGGAAACGGGCTGGAGGAGTGGACTTGCTTTCCCGAAAAGGTACCAGGAATGGCACAGGTGGGGAGGCCCCGGGCTCCAGACGCCCCCTCTAGGGGGGACTTCTGGTCACTGCACCGATTTTGACCTACTCACCCTGCTAGGGACCTATCCTCCAGATACACCTCCACACGCGTGGCCACCAACAGCATGCGGCTGAGGGCTGAGGGATGGACCGAGCCCAAGCCGTCCTGACCGGGGCTGCTTAAGCAACTGATCTAGACTTAAAAAAAAAAAGCAAAGTCAAACTAGCGTTAGAATAGGCTACCACTTGTGGGCGACAAAAGTTGGGGGAGGGGTGTTATGTGTGTGTAAAGATGCCTCTGGGGGTTTCTGTGGAGCGGGTGGCCGCAGGGAGCTTTCTCTTGGGGGATCTTTGGAATACTCTGAATTTGAGCCCCAGACATATGTCCCCTGCTAAAACGAGAGCAGAATTAGGCAAGAAATCCGGTCATGGGGTCGCACTCACGAGACTTCCCATTTGTAGCTTTGGGATTGGGAGCCCTGTCTGGGGGGTGGACCCGCGAGAGTACCCTGCTGTCCCTGGATGGCAGCCAAGGCTCCAGGAGCGAGGGGACACAGCCAGCTTATGAAAACTGGCCTCTTTTTTTTCCCTCTTACGTGGGCTTCAAACACAGAAAGGGAGACGCACTCACTCAACCAGGAGGGTGAGTCTGGCAGAAGCGGCTCATGGAGCCTTACTATGCACCCACCTTTCCAGCTCATTCTGTAATTCTTGCTGTGAGGCCTGCAGGGCTGGAAGCTGGCTTGGCTCAACTGGGAAGAAGGGCTGAGTGGCAGGAGAGCCTCACGAAGCCCCATCCTGGGGGCCAGCACCGGGTGTGGAGTGGGGAAAAGCATCAAGGAGGAGCTCACTGGCCCAGAAACGCTGGCATCGTCCTGAGCTCTGGGGTCCACGGAGCCCCCCAGATAATATTAAGACCCTAGTGCAGGCGCAGACCCTGCTGACACTTTCAGCATCCCCGGCAATCGCTGTGCCCATGCTGCTGAGGCTGACGGGGATGGGTCCGCGGTTAGGGAACATGGAGGAAAGACGTTTGGGGAACCCCTTCATTTCATCGATGGGGAAAACTGAGGCCCAGAAGGGGAGCCACAAGCACTTGCCTCCAGAGCCCCTTGGGTCAGGCTCCCAGGGGAAGCAGGCCTTCGGGCAGGGGTCTCAGGCTGGGGGAGAGGGCAGTGGGACAAGCCTGGAGGGGACGAGAGAGGCCTGGAGGGACCTAGGCTGCTAGGCTGTCCAGAGTGGACATGCCCCGAGTGGCCTCCAGGCTGCTGGCCCCAAAGAACACGGAGCTTGGTGCAGCTGCCCAGAAGCTGCTGGGGACACGGGACCAGGAGGAGCGGTGTTCAGGGCCTAGGCTGATGCAGAGGGGCCTTCCTTGGCGTCAGGGCCTCAGGGAGTGCGTCCTAGAAGGCGCTGTGTGGGGCTCCCGGGAGTGAGGAAGGGAGGGCATTCAGTGCACAAGCAACGGAGGCACCAGGCTGCAAACTGGGGCTGAGGGCGGCCGGTCCCCCTGGAGGCCGGGGGTCTTCACTGCAGACGACCGGTAGCACTGGAGTGATGGCGGAGAGCAGGTGGCAGCCGGCGCCCCCACCCCCGTCTGGCCCACCTCTGTGTGAAGTGTTCCTTGGAAATGAGTTTCTGCTGCTGGTTCCAAGGGTGCTGGCACCCCTGTGGGCAGGGCAGCTGCTGGCTCCGGGGGCAATAAGCCCGTGCTTTGGAGCTCACGGGGTGAGGCAGGGAGTGAGGTAAGGGAGACGGGATGGCCTGAGCGGGGCACAGCAGTAACAGTGGTTCGCTTTGGAGAACCCTGGGGAGCAGTAGGCGTGGCCACGAATGTGGGCCCTGACCCGCAGGTGCCCACAGTCTCCTCGGATTCCAAGGAGCCTTTGCCATGCAACACTGCAGCTGACCAGAGCCTCCAGCGGCAAGCCACGCTCCGCTCTCCCAAGCCCCTCCACCCTCCCTGAGACAGCAGGCGCTAAGCCTGGGCCCTCAGACGCCTGCAGCTGGAGAGCCCCCCATGGCTCCCGTGGGGCCACAGTGAGAGTCCTAGCTGGGGCATTGGGGGGCGGAGACGTGAGGCGGGACCCTGGGAGGAGGCAGCCCGGGTCGACGCCCCAGAGACCAGAACCAGGTCCTTAGCTGTGAAATGAGGAAGCTGGACGAGATGCTCCGAGACCCAGACCCCTACTCTCCCTATCACGGGCGCTGGGCCAGGCTGGCAGGAGTTCATACCCAAGAGGGGACGCTGAGCCAGGCCACAACATGCCTGCCCCAGCCTGGAGACCCTGAGACTCCTGTTGCCTCACCGGTGACAGAACGAGACCGAGGGGAGCTTGAAGACATCTGTCGGGGGGAGAATGACCCCCCCAGACAGGCCACACCCTCCAGACTCCTCCTTTCTAAGGTCATGACTGTCCCCTGTCCTGGAAGCTAAACCCTCCATAGCCAGGAAGCAGACTTGGGGCTGGGGGATGGAGTGCTTCCCGCCTCCCCAGCTTCAGCCTGGACTTAAGGAGAGCAGCCCTCAGGCGTATCCAGGGGAGCAAGCTGGCCCTGGCAGGCTGCCCCAGTGGAAAGTGCCAGTGAACTGGGTTGTTCTGACCCGTCCTCGACTACTGGCCTGGACTAGGTACCTGGAGCTTCCTGCCCCTGCCTGCGGGAAGCCACATGGGCGGGGCCACTGGCAGCTGCCCAAGAAGGGCCTGGGGTGGCCACACGCATAAAGGGGCCCTTGTCACTGTGGCTCAAAGGCAGGCCTGCTCCTCACTCCCAGCACCAGAGGCCTGCCCAGGCAGTAGAACCCTTTCCCCCAGTATCTCAGCTTCCAAAACCAAATTCACTTCAATTCCGTGGAATTTTAAGTCACCTCTCTCTGGGTGTTCTTGTCTGTCTGAGGGGCTGAGGTTCAGGGCTAGCACGAGTCCATAGGGGAGGCCCCAGAACCCGGGCTGATGAGGCAGGGGGAGGCCATCTCCGTGCCCACAACTGAGTGACTGCACTTTTTCTTATTTGGAAGGAGCTGCCGCCAGGTGGGGCCCAAAGGCAACTGGCCTGGCCACAAGGGAGCGAGCCCCTGCACTTGGAGAAGGGATCCTACCTAGGCCAGGAGACCCCAAGTACACTGGTGTTCCCGACTGTCCCCTCGGCGCCAAGACCTTCCTATCCTACAGGGGCTAACAGCCACCTGGAGGCTCTGACAGCTGCTGTACCCTGAGACTTGAATGGCACCCAAACCACGAGTTTGTTCTCGCAGGAAACTGCTGTGCCCCAGGGCCCGGGGTGGACAGGGCGGATCATCAGGAACTCAACCTTCCCAGGCACCTCCCCCACCACCACACTGGAAAACGGTTTCCAAGCTCCAGAACAGGGGGATTTCCCAAATCACGACCCTGAGGCGGGCATCGGGGCAGTGACCCCGACCGAGTCCAGGTTTCTCTCTCCTCCCCGCCCCTCCTCGGCTCTACTGGGATTCTGACCCCTCCCCCAGTTCCTCAGCCAGCCCCGACCCACGTGGTGGCTGGGCCTCTGCAGGAGGTCGGAGTGGGGAGAGGGAACGGAGGGTTCCGGGTCTGAGTTGGATGCCTGGATCTGGGTGCAGGCAGGATGCCAACCAAGTGTGGGCCCTCTACTGGGGGCTGAGGCGTGGAAAGGCTAGGCTGCAGACTCCGGGGATAACCCGTCCCGGCCTCGGTTCCACATTCACCGGCCCCGCCCTGCATCGATTCCTCCGCAAGCCAAGAAAAAACGAGGCAGCCCGCGTCTCCACACCGTTTATTGCTCCTTCCAGGGAGGTGGGGTCGGTGTTGGGGGGGGGGCGGGGCGGGCGGGAAATCTGTGCGCGCCAGGGCTGCGGGCCCTGGGAACCCGAGGCCCGGCCCTCAGGCGAAGGTGGAGCCGTTCCAGCCCACGTTGGCCGCGTTCATGTCGCAGAAGTTGATGTAGATCCTGCGAGGGAGGAAGCGAGGCTGAGCCGGCCGTGCGGGTGCCGCCGAGGCCGCGCGCCCCCCGCCCACCGGCGCCCACGCACCTGTCCGGGCTAATGCGCAGGCGCTCGGTCAGCAGGCCGCACAGCAGCTTGCTGTAGGAGCGGTTCTGCGCGCCGCCGATCTTGCCGATGCTGTGCAGGCTGCAGAGCGCGCAGGGCTCGCTGGAGCCCCCGAAGGTCATGAGCTGGTCTGGGACCACGTGCACCGCGATGTACTGCGGACGAGGGGCCGCGGTCAGCCGGCTTGCACGCCCCCGCCGCTCCCGGCCCGGAGCCCCATCCCGTAGCCGCCCACACTCCCGGCCCGGAGCCCCATCCCGGAGACGCGCTCCCCGCCCGGCCCTCCCCGCAGACCTGTGCCGGCTTGCCCGTGGCCTGCGCCAGCTGCTGCGTGAGCTCGGAGAGGAGCCCGTCCGGCACGGAGGCGCGGGGCACGTTGGTGTTCACCACGAACATCGGCATGATGGCGAGGGGCGGCGGGGACCGGCACGCAGGACTCGACCGACGCGCGCGCTAAGGCAGCCCGGGAACCTGAGCTACGTGACCGCCGCCCGGCGCCCCGCCCCGACGTGGGCCCGCCTCCCGCGACGTCACCGCCGGTCCCGCCCCCGGGCGGTGGCGCGCTCCCGGCCGGTGACGTCACCGCCTCTGGCCCTGCGCGCCCTGTCTGAGCCGTTCTCCGCTGGGCGGCCGGAAGTGTCAGTCCTTTCACTTGGTCCCAGCGATGTCTGTGTGCTGGGAACAGCGGTTAGCGGGACAGATGACCCCTGGCCCTCGAGGAGGGCGCAGGCGGAGTCCCAGTTCATTCTACGGAGTCCTTGTGTGTCCGCAGTCTCCCGGGCCGCAGTCGCGCTCATGCCTCTGTATGTGTGTGCGTGTGAGTGATGGAGAGCGGTGGTCATTGCTGCATGTGGGCAGCGCTTGCCGCAGCGCGTCGCCATCCAGGGACCTTCCTGCACCCAGCTCTTGGAGTGGGTGCGATTGCCCGGAGGTGCCCAGGGGAGGGGCTGGGGACACACGGAGCCCAGAGGCAGTCCGCAAAGCTTCAGTCCACCGGGCTACCTCTCTGCAGCGCTGAAAATGCCAGCTCCTCAGGGAAGCCCACCCCATCAGGTCCTCTGGGGGTGCCGTCTCTCAGAGCCCTGGGGGGGAAGTCTCTGTCTGCCACTGCTGGTCAGCTCGGGGCGCACATCGTAGGTGCCAGGCATATGAGAGACGTGGACTAAATACTGGCTGAATGAAGGAGTGAATGAACTTAGCCCTGACAGGGCAGGAAGAGGGCAGGGCCAGGGCTGAGCCTGTAGGCCCTGCCGTCCCTGAGCAGAAAGGCTGCCCAACTCCTGCTCTGAGGAGACCCTGGTCACGGGGCTGTGCTGGGGAGCGGAGCTCTGCTGGGCACTTGAGGCGGCATGCTGGTTGGGCCCAGTCTCAGATCTGTCCAGAGAGGTCCTGTCCTTGGTCTCTGGCAGGTATGGTTTGGTTAAGGGGGACCCTGCACATGCTGGCCTGGACATGGGCCCCCATGCCCATGGGACCAGGCGTACTCAGGCAGGAGGTCCCGTGGCCCAGCTGGGCAGATGCTCTGTAAAAGGCCCCTTCTGTCCCTGCTCTTACCCCAGCAGGCCACCTGTGCCGAGGTCTCTGTTAACCACGGATGCCCTCCACGCCCGTCTCCAGCTCGGGGGCTCCCCCAAGCCCCAGCAGGCAAGCCCGCACAGCCTGTTCTCTATGTCCAAATCCAGGTGCTTGCCTTTCGCCCGTCCCTGATCGCCTGCCAGTGAAATGGACCTCCCTCCACTGTGCTTGGGTCCTCACCCCTCCCGCCCACCCCGCCTAGTCTCTGTGAGCTGCCTGGGGCAGCAGATCCATATGATCATGTGACTTGCCCAGTGATACATGAAGAGAAGTGACCCAAATGACTCCAAGCAGAAGATTTAGTAGCCAGTGCCTGCTTGGCGGTTCTCTGATAGTGGAAGTGGGTGACACGGTGAAGCCCCCACCTCCGGCAGAGACACTTGCACCGATGATGCGTAGGTGAGCCCTGTGGCCCTCAGGCTGTTACTGTGGCACCGGGAGCCTTCCCTGGTCAGCACCGCCTCTGTTCACCCCTGACCTTCCCAGGAGTGTCAGTACTTTGTCTGTAGAAGGGCATCGGAGGAGGTGGCAGCCTCCCGGTCCCACTTCTTCCTAGCGTGGGCACCTGGCTCACCTCTCTGAGCCTGTTTCCCCATGCGTAATTCGGGCATGACGGTAGAGCCCCCTTTACAGAGGGCCGTGGTAGGGATCGAGTAGCCTAACTTCTGGCGATGGTCCGTCTGATCCTCGGGGCAGTGCTGTCACAGTGCCCCGGCTGGCCTGGTCCCCACCCTGCGGCTCACACCGCCCTCCTCGGCGGTGAATCTTGTGTGCTGCCCCGCGATGCCGTGCTCCCAGCCCCTGGCTTGGGCCTTGCTCTTGGAACGCTCATCCGCCTCGGGCTCTGTTCCTCGGGAAAGCCCTCTCCTTCAAGGCCGCCACCCTGTTTCCATCTGAGCTACCGCACTGCTTCCTTGCTAGGCTCCATGCGGTGGGGCACTGTCTTTTTTGGGCTCATGACTTCTGGGCCACATGACTCGGTGGCAGGCAGAGGGCCTCCAAAGACGACCTCGCCCTGATCTCTGGAACCTGTGAAGATGTTAAATTTTGCGGCAAAAGGGACTTCGCAGATGTAATTAGGGTTACAGACTTTACAGTAGGGAGATGATTGTGGATTATCTGGGTGGGGCCGATGTAATCACATGAGCCCTTAAAAGCAGAGAATTTTCTCCAGCTCAAGTCGCAGATGAGACGGAAGGGGCATTCAGAAAGCCTCAAAGCAGAAGGACTCAGAAGTGCTGTAAATAAATGGCTTTGTAGATGAAGGGGCCTCAGTCATCCGGAGCTGAATTTTGCCAACACTGAATTCTGCCAGCATCCCGAATGACCTCAGAAGTGGGCTCCTCCCTAGTTGATCCTGAGATGCCTTGACTTGCCTGAAGCGGAAGGCCAGTCACTTTGTACTCAACGGATGACTTGCAGAAACTGTGAGATAATAAACGTGTGTTGTTTCAAGCTGCTCAATTTGTGGTAATTTGTTCTAGGAGCAATAGAACAGCATCACCCCTGCGTCCCCAGGGGCTCTGTAATTAGCTACCGAACAATAACCGGCCCTGCGCGCCAGGAGGCCTTGGACCCCCCTACCATCCTCTCCCTCCTCACCGGCAGCATCTGTTTGCTTAGAACCTTCACCACCAGAGCCACTGGCAACCGGGCACTGTCACCACCCCCCACCCCCGGGCAGCTGTGTCCACGTGATGTGCAGACTCCGCAGGGAGCAGCTGCCTGCAGATGGGGCCGCCTCCCCGAGCCCTTCCTCCTGCCCTGCTTGGAACCTGGACCGGACTGCCCGATGGGCAGTCAGATGGGACCACCAGGAGCCGTGCCCCACAGGTGAGGGCTGCAGGCAGAGACCAGGAGGGGAGGAAACCTCAGGATGTGGAGGACAGCTCTGGGGGACCCAGCATGCCCAGAGGGCTGGCAGCTGGGCCCAGGTCTGAACATCTCCAAGAGCAGGGCCTGAGTCAGCCAGGCTGTGAGGGGTGCCCGGGGAGGGCGACTCTGTCCTCCAGTCCTCGTCCATGGGCGGCCCACTGCCCAGCGGCTCCCAGGGCGCCTTTGCCAGCCTCCTTCCCTGGTGTCCCTCCCCCAGCACTCACGGTTCATCTCTCGCGGAAGGATCCAGCTGGGCAGAGCCTTCAGCAAGCCCCTGTGCTCTTGTTTGCTGAGTGTGGTGAAAGGTGCGGCAAAGACCAGCCAAGTCAACCCCCTCCCCTCTAGTCATAGCAGAAGGAGACGTGGGGGCCACCATCCCAGCTGAAGGGACAGGGTTTTAAGAGGGGTGTCCGCCAGGAGACCACCATGCTACCAAAGCAGGGCCGGGACACGGTTCAGAGGGGGCGAGCTGGGCTGAACCTTGTGAACGAACTCTCTGAGTCTCAGCCGGAAAAGTTCAAAATAGGGGAATTCCTCTCCCGCAGACGTGGGTGAAGATGGGAGAGATTAAAGTACCAGCACAAAGCACCTGCATGCAGGAGGTGCTCAGCAAACGCTCCCCGACCTTACTGCATTGTCACCACGTGTCCTGGAGCAGCAAACGGACTAACGGGCCTGACCCTGATGGTGGCCTTGGGCTTTCCCTCCCCGGCGGCCCGATCCCTTCCCCACCCCCGCCCCCATCCCATCAAAGCCAAGGCCAGGCCAGGTCCCGTCCACCTCCCCTGGCACAGCCTCTCCTATCTGCGGGGTCCCATCCCTGCCTCCTTACCCCGCTGGGGGCGTTCCCTGGGCAACAAGGACTCCCAACACCCAGCCCACACTTTTACAGCCAATTTAGCTGGGTGGGTGGCAAGCGGGACATGGCCCAAGGGCTGGGCCTGGGCTGGGTGTATCTCTGCGGCCCATGCCGGGGAGCAGCGTGCTGAAGTGTGACCGATGCAGTCCCAGACCCGAGACACAGCCGGACGCCTGCGCTGCTCCTAGCCTGTACACCTCGGGATCGCAAGGTCAGTAGTGCCCCCTGGAGCCCAAGGAGGATCCGGGGAGGCCGGTCAGCAGAGGCAAAGTTGGGCCAGATGGATGGCAGAGAGAAGCTGGGAGACCCCACGGAGGGCTCCCGCAGTGCCGACTCCTGCCTTCCAGAAAACACTACAGTGACTGGACCCAGAGGCCCTCATTCCCATCCTCCAACACTCCTGCCTCCAAGGGAGCCCCAGCGGGGCCTGTCCGCAGGAAGCCAGCCCCAGGTGACCTCTCCACAAGACCTCCCCTGAGCCCGGCTCAGAGAGTTCTCACTCCCTGAAGAGCCCACTGCCCGCCGCTTCTGCTAACCTGGCGGTCACTGCTCCCTGTGGAAGCCAACAAGGTCTTCATGACACAACAGTGGCCGGCTGGCTTTTGTGCCTAGGTGCCAAGGTAATCCAACGGGGAAAGTGGTCTTTTCAGTGAACGATGCCGGCACCACTGCACCTCCATTACCAGTAAATGAATAATCGAGTTCCCTAGAGGCCCAGTGGTTGGGGCCTGGCCCTTTTCACTGCCAAGAGCCCGGGGTTCAACCCCTGGTTGGGGAGCTGAGATCCTCCAAGCTGTGGGGCGCAGCTGAAAACACTGGTGGACGCTAGGAGAAAATCTAGACGACTATGGATTTGGTGATGATTTTTAGATACCACACGACCCATGAAAGAATTGATGAGCTCAACTTTTTTAAAATTAAAAACGTCTGTTCTGCGGAAGGCACTGTCAAGAAGATGAAAGGGCAAGCCACAGACTGGGAGAAAATATTTGCAAAAGATGCATCTGATTGAAGGCTATTATCCAAAATATACAAAGAAGTCTTAAAGCTCAACAATAAGAAAGCAAACAACTTGATTTTTTAAAATTGACCAAACTGGGGCTTCCCTGGTGGCTCACTGGTAAAAAAAAAAAAAAAAATTACGTCAAAGCAGAAGACACAGGTTTGATCCCTGGTCCAGGAAGATCCCACATGCTGCTGATCACCTAAACCCGTGAGCCACAACTACTGAGCCTGTGCTCCAGGGCGGGGGGAGCACAACTACTGAGCCCACACACCCCAACTACTGAAGGCTGCTCGCCCTGGAGCCCAAGCCCCACAACAAGAGAAGCCGCTGTGGTGAGGAGCCCACGCACCGCAACTCGAGAAAAGCCCATGCCGCAACAAAGACCCAGCACAGCCAAAAATAAATAATTTGTTTTAAAAAAGAAAATACTTAAAAAATTGGTCACTTTAAAGGGATACTCACCAAAGAAGGTATATACAGATGGAAAATTAGCGTATGAAAAGACGCTCCAGGTGTGAACTCAGGGAAGTGCAAACCACAGCAGAATGCCACCCGCACCGTTATTAACAAACAGAACGGCCGGGATCCGGAACACTGACAACTCCGAATGTTGATGAGGGTGTGGCGCAACGCTCCCCTCGCTGCTGATGGGGATTAGAGCGGCATGGCCGCTTCAGAAGAGCACTTAGCGGGTTCTTACAAAGCTCAAGAGACTCTTGCTCTATGACCCAGCAATCATGCTTCTTCCTTTGACCCAAAGGATCAAAATGTATGTCCACACAAAAACCTGCGCATGGATGCGTGTAGCTACTTCACTCATAATTTCCAAAAGCAACCAAAAATGAACTGTGGGACATCCGGACAGTGGAATTTTACTCAGTGCAAAAAGAAACGAACTTTTAAAAGCTATAAAAAGACAAGAAAGAAACTTAAATGCACATTACTAAGTGAAGGAACCCAATCTGCAAAGGCCGCATAACTGCAGGATTCCAACTATTTGACGTTCTGGAGACCACTGTAGACTGTAAAAAGATCAGTGATCGACGGGGTGCGCAGCGCAGGAAAGGGGTGACCACACAGAGCAGAGAGTGGATGCACGTCACCATACACCTGTGTAGACCCACAGCATGTACAGCAGAGGAAATCAGCATGGAAAATATTAGCATGGAAAAGTAGCTAAAAATTAGCATGCAAAATGCTGAGGAGAAAACCCCCGTGTAAACCGTGGACTTTGGATAATAATGAGGCAGCAACATAGGGTTGTGCGTTGTGACAGACATCCGCTCTGGTGGGGAACACTGATGAGAGGGGCTGTGCGTGTGTGGGGGCCGGGGGCACACGGGAAATGCCTGTACTTTCCTCTCCATTTTGCTGTCAAATTAAAACTGCTCAAAAAAATATTTTTTTTGTTTTAAATAATGGGCAAAAGATTTGAACAGATTCTTCACCAAAGGAGATCTGTGAATGGCGTGCCATTTGTATTAGTACATAAAAAGATGCTCACCACGAGGTGCCACTACTGTCAGTGGGATGGCTGGATTGAAGGGACTGAAGATGCCAAGTGCTGAGGAGGACTTGGAGACTCGAGAAGTCTCGTGGACGGCTGGTGGGAATGTAAAACGGTATCATCACCCTGGAAAAGTTTCTTCTACAGGTAAGCATGCATTCGTTATTAAACTCAGCAATTCATTTACCCAAAAGAAATGAAGGCACATGTCTACACAACTTGTGCAGGAATGTTCACAGCAGGTTTATTCATCGTGGCCAACAATGAAAAACAATCCAAAAGTCCACAAACAGGGAAATGGGTTACCAAATTATGGTACATCCATACAGCGAGATGCTACTCAGCCACACAAAGGGGTATGTGCGAATACACGCAACAACATGCGTGAACCTCAAAGCCTTTATCTGGAGCAAGACCAAACACAGACGCATACACACGGCGTGGAGTTTTATCAAACTGTCTGAAAAGGAACAGCTAGTGACAGAAGGCAGGTCCGAGGTTGGGGTGGGGGGTACTGATCACAAAGAGGCAGGTGGGATGGGTGAGCGGTCTCCCTTGGTCGTGGTCGTGGTTCGCAGGTATGCACACCTGTCAAAACTCACCGGATGTACACTTACTGTGGATTCACTTTATTGTATGAAAATTAGACCTCAAAAAACTTGATTAAAAAAAAATCAACTCCTCAGAAAATCCTTTCGTGGCCACGCCCCTCTCAAAGGCTTCACAAGCTGTATTTTCTTCGCCTGCGTTTCTCTGAGTTTGTCATTGCTGGTTTCCTGCCGACAGCCTCCAGACACGGGGCGCCGAGAGGCCCCCGAAACCGTCTCTTTGAGGCTGAGCACCTGGCCTGCACACCGAGAGCTCCACAGGAGGGGGAGGGCCCGGGGCCGGCCCGCCGTGCTGGCCGAGCTACAGCTCCGTGGACCGGACGACCTCGGGGCCAGCCCACGCCGGGCCTCGGCTCCTCCCGGGGAAGTTGAGTCTGTGCAGCTCCTCCGATATCTCCATGAAGCTCTTGCCTCTGGTCTCGGGGAGGAAGATGCCCGAGTACACAGCCGCGCAGACGCAGACACAGAGGAACGGCACGTAGATGAAGTGCGACAAGCCCTCCTGGGGGTTGCAAGAGACCCGAGGCCTGCTGTGGCCCACGGAGCCCCCGCCGCACCGGAGGCCCCAGCACAGGCCCCGTGAGGGCCTCCGCCCTCTTGGCTCAGGTGAGCCCCATCCCCATTCAGGGTCACACTCCCTGGATGGATGGAGCCTCCCCGGGGCGGGGGGTTCTCACACTGACAGGGACGAAACAAAGGCAGGCCGCCCCCCGCTCCCGGGGGGGCAGGGGCAGGCAGGCCTACCATGATGAAGGGGAACACCAGCCCCACCAGGAAGAGCATGGTCCACATGAGCGCCCCACAGACCATGTAGGCAGCAGGCCGGGCCATCTGGTCAAACAGCTCCGTGGCCAGGATCCCCGTCACTCCGGCTGGAAGAGGGAGTAGGGACGGGGGGGCTGCCAGTCAGGGCTCCCTGGCCTGCCTACCCCCACCTTGGCCCCCCCCAACCCGCCCCCTACAAGAAAGTGGGCCCCTCCAGCCTTCCTCCAGCCACGCCCTCCCAGAAGCCTGTACCAGGCAGGGGTGAGGGTGTCAGGGTTAGGCACACCCACCCATCCTTCACCCAGACACCCCTGGTCCTTCAGCCAGGCCCAGAGGAGGGAGCCCCCGGGGCCCCAACTCACCAGGGCCGATGCCAAAGCTGAGGATGAAGGCGAAGATGCAGGCCATGGCCAGGTAGGCCATCCAGGAGAAGGAGCCCTGCGGGAGGGGCAGGGGGAGGGGTGAAGGGAAAGTGGGCGGGGCCCAGCCTCCCCCACCCCCACCCCCACGCCCTAACCCGCCATGCCAAAGGGCCCAGCTACCTGGAGGCAAAGGGCCACCGTGAAGACGCTCCCCCAGCAGCTCATCAGGCCGTAGCCCCCCGTCAGCAGCACCCGCCGGCCCGCCCTCTCAATCACCAGGCACTGCGAAGGGAAGGAGCCCTGGCTGACTCACCGCTGCAGCCCCGGTTAAGGTCCCCTAGGCCGCCGGCCCGCAGTGGGCAGGGGCATCATGCAGAAGCTGGGGAGGGTGGTGGGCGCGGCTTGCCACTTCGTGGATTAAGACATTATTAATTTCGCAGAGGGTCGCGATCACTCAATACCCACTGGGTTTCTCCATCTCAAAATGGCGGTGTGAGCAACTGGCAAACAGTAGGTGCTCAATAAATGCTCGCTCGCTCCCTGCATTTTAACACAGAAACCTGAAGTGGAAGTGCCTTAGCTTGGAGGCCTGTGGTGCCTGGAGCCTTAGCTCCCCGAGGGTCTCCACCCCGACAGGCTGCACCCCCAAGGTGAGCACCCCGACGGTCGGCATCCCCAAGGTGAGCACCCCGAGAGTCTGCCGCAGGGCTAGGCGCTGGGGGTCAGCCCCAGCAGACTCACGCTGAGCAGCGTCGCCAGCAGCTCGCAGCCCCCGGTCCCGATGGCCGCGTACTGGATCTTGTCCTGCGGGATCCCTGCCTGGCTGAACACGGCCGACGCGTAGGCGTAAATCTGCGAGGAGAGGGGCCGCTGCGCGCCGGCTCCCATCACGCCCGGCCGCAGCTGCCCCGGCTCCCCGCCTTCCCCGCCCGCTCGCATTCCCCGGCCCCGCGCGGCCGTCTCACCGCGTCGTTCCCGCACAGCTCCATGGCTCCGCCCAGCACCACCAGGCTGGCCACCTGCCGCCGCAGCGCGCGCTCCCGGAACAGCTCCCACGGGCGCCGCGCGCGCCCGCCCCGGCAGACGGCACGCTCCTGCTCCAGCTCGGCCAGCTCCCCGGCCAGGTCCGCGGGGCCCCGCAGCCGCTGCAGCGCTGGGGAGGGAGAGGGGAGGGGAGGGGAAGGATGGGGTAGGGGAGGGACCGGGGAGGAGGAGGGGCAGAGGGCACTGGGCTGAGTTCCCAGCGTCTAGATGGCCCCCATAGTGAGCTCCCCAAACCCCGCTCCGGGTCACTTCACAGCCCCACGGACTAGGAAGGCTTTAAGAACCCGGGTGGTCTGCGGGTGCCTCACACAGGACACAGTTGTGGCCGGTTGCCACTGCCGCCCCCGGCTCTCCAGGGGTCCCCGTGCCCACGCAGCCCCTGGGGTTGCGGGATTTGGCAGCTGCTCCCACCAAGTGGGCATGTGTGCGCCGCCCCTTGGCTCTACCCCCTGACTCGCTCAAGGCCGCAGGGTTAGCCCAGCTGGGACGGTCCTAGATCAGCCGATGCCCCGCTGACCTTCGACAGTGACCAAGATGAGCAAAACTGCCAGCAAAAGCAGGCTGGACTGGCTGGTCCCCCGCTGACCCTGAAATCAGCAGGGTCCTGCAGCCCAGCTCAACAAGTGAATGAGTAGAGGAGGCCGTCGTAAAGGATTGCTGTTTTAAGCTGGAGGTTTGGGGATTGTTCCTTGGGCATGCTTACTGTGGCCTTGGCTAGCAGGTGAGCCCACCAGTCTAGCTGGCATTAGGCCCTTGAGCCCTTGCTCGGGGTTTCATCATCTTGCCTGTGGGGGGGTGGCGGGCTCTTTCTTCACACCCCGCTGGGGTTTCCCAGATGGCAGGGGCTGGGTCTGTTCCCTCCCACTGCCCTGCCACTCAGGACAGGCCCCTGATAAAGAGCATCGAAGGGACGGATGGATCATGAAATTAAGGCGCAGAGAGAGCAACAGCTTTTCCTACGTGAGAAAGGAGGACCCACATGCTCTGGCCACATGTGCCCCATGGCCAAGCGTGGTCCGGGGGCCCAAGCCAGAGGCTCACCTGCCCGACAGGCTGCAGGGTCTCCACAGTCAATGAGCAGGTAGCGCGGGCTTTCGGGGAGCAGGGGCAGGGAGGCCAGCTGGAGCACCCCGGGCACCAGGCAGCTGGCCAGCAGCAGGGGCCAGGCCTGCGGGCCACCCAGGAGCTCCCTGGGGAGACAGGAGAGGCTGGGCCAGCGCCGCCTGGCCAGAGCCCTGTTGCCTCCCGCGCCCGAGGGCAGCGTCCCCGTTCCCCTGTGCCTCCTCCTAGCCAGCTCTGGGTCGGACACCCAGCTAGGGACTCATGGCAGGGAAGGGCCATGGCCTCCCTTTATCCCTGGCGACTCCTCTCTCCAGGGCCCTCCCCAGGGCACCAGGTTCTGCCCTTGCCTCTCTTTTCTGGGACAAACAGCACACGCTCCCTTTCAAAGCCCAAACTTGCCCCGTCCTCTGTCTAGACTTGTCCCTGCTGCCTGGTCCTTCGGGGCTGGAAGAGGCTGACAGGCAGCACGCTGGCCAGAAGCCCATGGACGGCTTTCAACGCCTTCGTTCAAGGAAGCCGTGTCTGAACCTACTTGGGGGTGGGGGGAGGTTTAGGCTGCCCCTTAACCACTCAGTGTGTGGGGGGGCGTGTACCTGAGTCCGACCACCTGACCCATCACGAGCCCCAGGGCGGTGAAGATGGCAGAGGTCATGGCCACGGCCCCTCGGAGCTCCTTGGGGGCGCTCTCCCCCAGGTACATGGGCTGGATGTTCATGCCTACACCTGGCCGTGCAGGGTGACAGTCAGTGGCGGGGCGGGCTCCCCCGCCCCCGTTGGCGCCCTGGCTTCCCATCCACGGCCCGAGTGCTGCTCCCTCAGCCTGAGCCCTGTGGGGCTTCCCCCCCCGCCCCTCCCTGCTGTCGGGCAAGCAAGACTCCAGTCCTCCCACAGTACTCCTGGAAGAGAAGCCCTGGTCACCCTTGGGGAGTGGGAGGGGCAGGAGGGAGCCGGCACCCATCAGCTGTAGGCTGTCCCCCTCCCACCTGCCCCAGGGAGGCATCTGGTGCCCAAGCACCCTGTAGGGCACTGGGACGGGCAGGCGCTGCCCCCCCACCACCTGCCGCCCACCCCAGAGGGCGACAGCTGGCTGTGCCCAGGCACCATTCATCTGCCCAGGGAACACGGAACAGGGCTGGAGCGCTCCTGCAGGGTTCTTGCAGCCCCTCCCTGCCCTCAGGTCGGGGAAACAGGCCGTGACAAGGCCCTGCCTCTCTGAGCACTGGCTGGGGGAGCTGAGAGGAGCAGGGTTGCGCTGATGGCCAGAAATTCTCAGAGGTACCCTCGCTCTTCCTGCAGACACTGAGGGAGGGGTTCCTTCTGTGCTAGGAACTTGGGGCACAAAGGCACCGTCTGACCTGGCCCCTCTGTCCCTGAGGTCCCTGAGTGTGGGCTGTTGTTAGTGACTCGCTTTGTGGCAAAGCGGATGGTGTGTGACTCCTGAGATCAGGCCATAAGCCTCCCGGGACTCGCTCCTCACGGGCCCACACACAGGTGGGCGCGCGCGCACGCGCGCACACACACACACAGACATGCACACACACAGGCGTGTGCGCACACCACACACACACACACACACACACACACACAGGCTCTCTGTCACCCATCACTTCCCCTGGAGGAAGCCAGCTGCCATGCTGTGCGGACACTCAGCAGCCCTGCTGGGAGACCCGCGCAGGCTGGGAGCGCAGCTCCCGGGAAACAGCACACAGGGGGACAGCATCTCAGCAGCAGGCCCAGCAGCCACGGCCAAACCTCAGCTCACCACAGCCCCGCCTGGCACGTCACAGCCTCCCGAGCAGCCCCAAGCCGGGACCCCCCAGCTAAGACACTCTGGGTTCCTCACCCCTAGAATCCGTGAGTGAATCAGCGTTGCTGGCTTTAAGCCATTGAATTGTGGAGCGCTTTGTGTCACAGGAACAGACGCCTAGTAAGGACATCGGCACCCGGCTGTATACACAGTAGGGTGTCAAGGGGACTGATGATGGCGCCCCTAAAAGCCCAGGTGGACACGCTCAAGATTCTGCTCCACCCCCCACCCCTGCAGGAGCCCCAGGTCCCTGGCAGGCTCCTCGGCTTCTGTAGGGATGACCAGAGGTCTCCTCTTACATGCCTCTCCACTTTGACCGCCAGGAAGCCCCCGGCTTAGCCTTCTGGGGATGTCTGTCCTCCCAGCCCTGCAGAGTGTTTCCATTTTTTCTAGATCCACTTCAGCTGTCTAGTTATATGAGCCTTTTAAGATAAATCATGACTAAGTGAAGCACGCCTGGAAAAGAGATCAATGAGTGAAAGGAATAAGGAGCAACGGGAAGGAAAGGGGACCCCCAGGCCCACTCCGTACCTGCACTGATGCCCACGAGCAGTCTTCCCAGCATGATCATCTCGAAGGAGCCTGCTCTGCGGCTGAAGCCAAACAGTGCTGCGGCGGCCAGCACGAAGATGTTGTTCACCAGCAGGGACTTCTTCCTTGGGGAAGCGGAACACAGGCGAGGCAGGCTCAGGTTCAGTGCCAAGGATGACCCCCCCCGCCCAGGGACCCTTCCCCGCATCCACATCCAGCCCTGATCACGCCCGTGTGTGTGTGTGTGTGTGTGTGTGTGTGGAGTGTGAGTTGCCTGCACAGAAGTGACGCCGGCCACTGCAGCTGGGGTCGCCCATGGGATGCCCCCAGGGGCCAACCCCCACCCCCCAGCCCCAGTGGTGCCTGCTAAGTTGCTTCAGTCGTGTCTGACTCTTTGCAACCCCGTGGATTGTGGCCCGCCAGGCCCCTCTGTCCATGGGATTCTTTAGGCAAGAGTACTGGAGTGGGTTGCCATGCCCTCCTCCAGGGCATTTTCCCAACCCAGGGATTGAACCCTAGTCTTCCGCGCTGCAGGCAGATCCTTCCATCTGAGCTACCAGGGAAGCCCCACGTCTCCAGTACACCCCTAGATTACTGCCCTTTCTGCCTCCACCACAGCTTGAATGGACAGAACTCATATTTTATGGGTTTATCCCTACAGACTGAGCACCGCTCTCCTCAAAGTCCTTTGTAAAGCCAAGTGCCTAATACCTGATTCCTCAGACCCAGTGAAACCCTGGCAAGGAAAGGAAGGGAAGCCAGGTAACCTCCCGTGTCCTCCATTCATTACAGTCACTGCCCAGAACAGGACATCTGGACGGCCCCTGCCCAGCTGGTTCGGCAGGACAGACTGCCAAACTGGGCAGGGGGCACTGGGCACGGCGGCGGCTCCTCTGACAGGAGGCCTCAGCTCTGGGCTCCTGACGCTGCGCTCGGAGGCACCATCCTGAGGTCACCAGGAGAGCTGGCAGGAGATCCTGCAGCTCAGGTCCTGATTGGGGAAACGGGCCAGAGGCGGCTTGTAATTCAAAAAAAAGAAAAGGATGGGAAAATCTCTTCTTTCCAGTTTGGAGGCAGCCTGTTCCACGGTGAGTGTCGTGATCTGACACCTACCCCGGGTGATCTGCAAACCTGGGTGATCTGCAAACCTGGGTCCTGTGAGGGGAGTGTTTTCTACTGGGTCCAGACCAACTGCCAGATGCTCTGCCCTTTGACCCTTTAGACTGGGAAGACTGTAGTGCTGAGAGTGCCTCCAGAGAATCAGAATGCAAGACCTTGGACTTTGGAGCAAAGCCACAACTTCAGTGAATTATCTTCTGCTGCTGCTAAGTCGCTTCAGTCGTGTCCGACTCTGTGCGACCCCATAGACGGCAGCCCACCAGGCTCCCCCGTCCCTGGGATTCTCCAGGCAAGAACACTGGAGTGGGTTGCCATTTCCTTCTCCAATGCGTGAAAGTGAAAAGTGAAAGGGAAGTCGCTCAGTCGTGTCCGACTCTTCGAGACCCCATGGACTGCAGCCCACCAGGCTCCTCCATCCATGGGACTTTCCAGGCAAGAGCATTATCTTCTTAACCTGAAATAACTCCTGACTGGTCGCCTTGCCCTGGTAGCAGAGAAACATCAGACTGGGGGTGTGGCTGTTGTTTTAGCCAGCTGAGTCCTGGTTTTCTGTTGCTTGCAGTTGATGCTTCTGTTAAATACACGCCGTCCTGTGCACTTCTGCTTCTGACAGTGGAGGCTACCTCAGTAACGGCGGATGAGAGCCCACGGCACCCGGCGTCATCTCAGGAGCCTTGTGGTGCAGAAGCTGGTGTCCTCAGAGGGTAGAGCCTGCTAAAGGACCCAGGCCTGCAGGACTGTGGCATCCACTCAGCGCAAAGACTGGGGTCACCCTGGTGGGCAAAGAGCTGCAGCCCCTGGAAGCACTGACCCGATACCGGACTGGGAGACCGAAGCATGGACGTCAGCGAGGCAGGCAACAGCGTGAGCGGCTCCAAAACCCCGGAGCAGAGCCCTCCCTTGTTTCCAAGGCTCGGGGTCCTGTGCTCTAAACTAAGTTCACCCGTTAGCTTCCTTTCCCTCGATTAGTCTGTCTGTTCTCTTTCTTGGTCTCTCTTGCCGTGAGAGGTCTTGAGGGCAGTTAAGTTTACCGTCAGCGTGTAGATGGCAGGATATTGAGAGGGCTGCAGGGCTGGCACGCTGGCTGCCTCGTGGAAACCCCGCGTGCGGGCAGCTCCGCTCGGTTGTGTCGGCGCTGGTGGCTGTGGTGAGGCAGTGCCCTGGGCGGGCTCAGGAAGGGCGGGACTGGGTACCGTGAGGCGGCACACGTGGGGAGCCGAAGATACAGGAGACTGGTGCTGACGGGTGCTGGGCGGCCAGACAAGGAGGGGATGGTGGGAGCCTGGCCTGCCTTCTCTCCCGCCGTCTCGGCCAGTAACAAGCTGTCTCCCAGGACTCTGAGCCCGAGTGCAGACGCTGCAGTCGGAGTGTGGCTGGAGCTGATGCGCTCAAGGTGACCCCCGCCCCAACCCCTCCAGGAGAGCCCAGGCTGCAGGCCCGCCCTCCCCAGGCCAGGCTTCTGAGCACCTCCTTCCGTCCGGTGAGCTGCCTCAGGGCCCCCTGTGCTCTCACAGTGTTCCATTCCTCAGTCAGTCTCCTGCTTTCGACCCAAGAACTGCCTCAGGTGGCTACAAAGGGGTCCTTGGGGAGAAAGCACCTGTTCATGGTCACGTCTAGTCAAACCCGTGGTCTTTCCACGAGTCATGTGTGGACGTGAGAGTTGGACCATGAGGAAGGCTGGGCGCCGAGGAATCGATGCTTTTGAACTGTGGTGTTGGAGAAGACTCAGTCTTCAGAGTCCCTTGGACTGCAAGGAGATCCAACCAGTCCATCCTAAAGGAGATCAGTCCTGGGTGTTCTTTGGAAGGACTGATGCTGAAGCTGAAACTCCAATACTTTGGCCACCTGATGCGAAGAGTTGACTCATTGGGAAAGACCCTGATGCTGGGAAAAGTTGAAGGCGAGAGGAGAAGGGGGCGACAGAGGATGAGATGGTTGGACGGCATCACTGACTCGATGGACATGAGTTTGCACAGATGCCGGGAGTTGGTGATGGGCAGAGAGGCCTGGACCCTGCTGAGCGTTGCGCTGCGCTGCGCTGCGTTCCGCTGTCAGACGTGGGTCCTCTCTCCCTCCCAGCACGGACTCTTCCCTCTACCACGTCCCCGGGAAATGTGGGCTTCTCGGTGACACGGCAGGCAGAGCCGGGGGCCGGTGCAGAGCTGACCCGGGCCTGGGCCTGCTGGGTGACCTGCCCCCACCCCTCAGCCCATGGACCGGGCTGCCCCTTGTTGAGAGGAACTTGGGGGTCCGTGGGAAGCACTCACCTTCCCAGCGTGACGGCCAGGGGCCCGGCGAGCAGCGCTCCCAGGAGGCCCCCGAGGGGATACAGGGACACGATGAGGGACCACACAAGCAGGACCAGGTGGTCAGGCAGCGGCTGGCCGGTTCGCGTCCGCCACGTCTCATTGGTGAATTCCTGAACGTACTGTGGATGCAGATGCTGGTCAGCACCCCCACCACAGGCCTTCTTCCCCAGGCCCTGCCTCCGCAGGGCAGGAAGCCTCCCCAGCCACCCTGCCCGTTGTTGGGGGACGGAACTCCCCTGAGTGCGGGGCGCTGTGCCGTCTCTGCTGCAGTGTGTCATCCTGGAGCTCAGAGCCGGCCAGTGTCGATGTGGCCCCTCCGAGCCCAGGATCAGCCCCGTCTCTCCCCCAATCCCACCTGGCCCACATCAGCGGGCTCCCCCACGGGCCAGCTTTCTGATCGACTTGGCCGTCAGCGAGCATCAGCAGGGTATCAGAGGAGGCCGGAGGGGCGTTTGTCCCCCGGGCTCCATTCCTGGATGGGAAGTGAGTCCGCTGACAGCTGCTCTCTTGCACCCTAACCCTAACCTCAAAGGGATGGGAGGGCCCCAGTTCCGTCCTGGGACCTTTTTTCCTGCAGCCCCAGCTGTGTGACAGGACACATGACCTTCTCAGTCAGGTGGGTTAGAGGCGGCTTCTATCACTGGGGCTGAGAGATGCTGCCTTTCCACAGGCACTCGCTGAGCATGGGCACAGGTCTGGCGAGCTTGCTGGGGACTCAGAGACAATGGGACCCTGAGAGGGGACCAGCAGAAGGCTTAGTCCAGCTGGGAGCTTGCTGAAGGAAGGCTTCAGGCAGGTGATGGCATCTGGGTGGCTCTTGAGGGGCTTCTGCAGGAGGGGCAGGGAGGGCTTGGCCCACGGGGGTGGGGGGTGGGGTCTGTGTTTAACTGCTCTGGGCACAGAGTTGGGGGAATCAAGGCGGGAGACAGGTGGACAAGTTCGGACCCCAGGGGCCCTTGGACTTCAGGTAGATGTGTGTGTGTGTGTGTGTGTGTGTGTGTGTGTATTAGTTTCTCAGTCATGTCTGACTCTTTGAGACCACATGGACTGTAGCCCGCCAGGCTCCTCTGTCCATGGAATTCTCCAGCTAAGAAGAGTGGAGCGTGTTGGCATTCCCCTCTCTGGGAGATCTTCCTGACTCAGGGATTGAACCTGGGTCTCCCGTAGTGCAGACAGATTCTTTATCATCTGAACCCCCAGGGAAGCCCTCAGGTAGATGAGTCTGTCCTTACTCCTATGGGCACTGGGAGTCACAGAAGGTTTCTGAGCAGGGCAGTGGTTTGATCAGACTTGAGAGGACCTACAAGGGGAGAGGCTGAAGGCAGGGAGGCCAGTGGGGAGGCGGGGCTAGTGATCCCGGCAGGAAAGATGGGTCTAAACTAGGATCATGGCAGAGACCCAAGGAAAAATGGCTGGAAGCCAGAGATAGTCAGGAAGGACTTTGTGTTTTTCCAGGAGGGAGGGCAGAGTCAGGGTGGACCTCCTCCCTGGGGGCACAGGGGGAATTGTCTGCTGACATCAGAGACACGGGAGCACATGTGAGTTTCAGGGGAGAGTGCAGAGCTGGATTTGAACTCGCAGGGCCTGGGGAACAGCCCAGTGGAGGTGGAGGCGTGGGAGGAAGCTCCACCAAGCGGATGGCGGCCTGAAGATGTGACGTGGGCCGCTGTTGACGCTGGGGTGGTGACAGTGGGCACTCAGGGTACGTACCAAGGTCGGGGCATTGATAATGGAGAGGTTGTAGCCGAACTGGAAAGTTCCACCAATACCAGCCGCACAGATGGTCAGGAGCAGGACCCTGCCCTGAGCCTGAGGAGCAAGAAGAGGACCCAGTGGCCGACGGCAGCCCCCACCTCCCTCCGCGGGGCTGCAGCCCACCAGTCCCAGCATGGCGATCTGTCTGAAGCTGGCGGTGGTGACGTCCCCGCTTTGCAGATGAAGAAACGGAGGCAGAGAAAAGTTGCCTCCGTCACACAGCGTGGAGCAGGTAGCAGAGGTGTCCCCCGCCTTCTGTTCTGAGTCCGGGATCCCACTGCCCCTCGGCCCTGATGGCATTTTCCTGAGACGGACAGCCATTCCCAGTTCCCTACCCCTAGCCTTGCCCAGCTGCCCCCGGGCACGCCTGCTGTGGCTCAGGGGACAACACCCTGAGCTGGGGCCCCAGGGGGTGAAGCTCTGTGAAGCTTCTCCACAGACTGGCCGGGCACCCCCCTCTGTTAAGAGAAGGGGCCATGTGGACCTACATGTGTGGGGACCTGGAGGCACCTTGAGCCGCAGAGAGCAGCTGGAGCCCCGCTGATGCTGGTGACGACCTCCAGGTTGGGGGCAGCCGGCGCACACACAGCTGGTACAACAAGAGGGCATCTTCTCGTCCTGGAGCAGCACCCCTAGACAGGTGGGCGACTCCCCAGGGCACCCCCAGGAGGCTCAGAGCCCTGACGCCCCGTCGTTAGGTTGCTAAGCTTTCCTAGGGATTCACCATCTATTTAGAGTTTGCCTCTTATATATAAATTTTTTTTAAGATTTTTTTTACACTTTTTAAAATTTATTTTTAATTGGAGAATAATTGCCTTACAATGTTGTGTTGGTTTCTGCTGCATAACAGCGTGCATCAGCTCTAAGTATACCTATATCCCCTTCCTCTTGAGTCTCCCTCCCACCCCCCACTTAAAGATTTTTTTGGTGTGGGTCATTTCTTTAAAGTATTTATTAAATTTGTTACAACATTGCTTCTGTTTTATGTTTTTGTTTTTTTTTTTTTTTCCGGCTGAGAAGCATGTGGATCTTAGCTCCCAGGACCAGGGATCAAACCAGCACCTCCTGCGTTGGAAGGTGAAGTCTTAACCGCTGGGCCACCAGGGACATCCCCGTCTTGTCCCTTTTGATTACAAAAGAGTATGTTCATTAAGGGGCTTCCCTGCTGGCGCAGCGGTAAAGAATTCGCATGTACTGCAGGAGATGCAGGAGACCTGGGTTCGATCCCTGGGTCAGGAAAATTCCTTGGAGGAGGGCATGGCAACCCACTCCAGTATTCTTGCCTGGAGAATCCCATGGACAGAGGAGCCTGGTGAGCCACAGTCTGTGGGGTTGCACAGAGTCGGATACGCCTGAAGCAACTTAGCATGCACACACGCACACACATGCTCATTAAATCTTTTGAAAGCTCAGTACACACTGAAGGTTCTCCACTCTCCCAGAGAGCAGTGACCTGCTTCCCTCAGATGTTTGACGAGACACTCACAAAGCGTTAACTGTACAAAAATCGGATTGTTGATCTTTTCCCAATAACTCTATACTACCTTTCATGTTCTGGAAAATTGTCGCCCAGCTATAAAGTACTGTGTCATATTTATTACTTTTTTAATATTTAAATACAAGTTTCATGGCAGAAGGATGTTTGGCTCAGGACTTTGTGAAAAATTTCCAGAACCTGAAGGCTACTTACTCATTCATCTGTGGAATACCGAGTGCCTGATCCAGCCAGGAACTGAGCTGGGGGGCAGATACGGGGGGCGGGTAGGGGCGATGGAGGGCTGGAAACAGATCTGCTTCCACCAGATGGTGAGAAACTGCGCTGGGGTGGGGAGGTGGGGGAATAGGCTCCCAGGGCAGGACCCTGCCGAAGATGTTGCCACCAGTCTGCGGGCAGCTCTGTGCCGGGCACCCTGGCCGGTCGCCAAGTTCCTATAAGGCTAAGTGACTTCCTCCCAAGCGGGAAGCCACAGAGGGAAGCCAGGTGGGAACCCGGGAGTCCGATCCCGATGGAGTCACGAGGAAGCTCCCTAATGGGCTGCCTGCCCGTGAGAGTCCCACTGGGTGCGCAGATCCGCAGGAAGCGGCAAGTCACCCGGTGAGAACTGAGCCCATGTGGCAGGGAGGAGGCCGGCAGGTCGCCAAGGCAGCATAAATTACTTAATTCCCCAAGACTGTGCATGGAGACCACCTAGGCCTGCGGCGACTGGTCATGAAAGCCTTCAAACATTAGCTATGGTAGCGAGGAGTCATTCAGTGAGTAAAGATGGCTTGCCTTCCCATTCTGGGCAATAAATCTACGGTTCTAGGTGCTGGGGATACAGCAGTGAACCAAAGAGACGAAACCTGGGATCTCACGGAACTTTTCTTCCAGCGGGAGAGTGACAGGCAGTAACAAATGAGCAAGGAGAACATGTAGAGTGTCAGCTGCTGCAGACACTCAGAGAGAGAAGGGGGAAGGGGAGGGGCCGGGGTCTGGGGTGTGCTCAGGGAAGGCGCCCGGAGTTGAGGGGGGCGCCCGCATGAAGACCAAGGAGATGAGGGGAGGCGCCGTGCAGGGGTGTGAAGGGACTCCGCGGGGGGTTGGCCCTGGCGGGGAGCCCCCAGGGATGGGGTGGTGGGCGTTGTGGACCTGCGCTTCGGGTGCCTGGCTCCCTGGGTGAAGCAGGAGGTGAATGGAGACGGAGTTTAGGGGGAGCGTGGAGGAGACGAAGGTGGGAAACAGGCCCCGGAAAGGAAGAGGAGCGGGCGCAGTGGCCAGGGGCTGCTGAGTCTGGGGGCGCTGTCCGGCCCGCACGAGAACCTAAGTGATGCTAGTGGGGGACAGGTCCAGCACCCTGCGCCCCAGCCAGACCTTCGCCCGAAGCAGACCCGAGGGGAAGGCGAGACGAATGTGCGGTGGGCGCTTGCGAAGGCTGGGGCAAGGCGCACCTTAACGCGCGCGCAGGCGCACAGGGAGTGAGGGGTGGGGGGGCCCGCGAGCTGGTCTCCAGGGTCCGAGGCTATATTGGGGATGAGGCGGCTCGCGCGTATCCTCCATCCCCCCGTTTCTGCAGCTCCGAAGACCAGCCCGGGCCCACCTCTGCAGACCGGAAGGGAGCTCCGATCCGGGGACTTCTCGCCCAACAAAGCCTGCCTCCACCCCCCGCAGGTCTTGGCAGGCGGCTCTGATCAACGAGCTCGGACTCGCCCGAAATCCCGGCCCTGGTTCCCCGTGCATTGCTCCGCTGCGGCCTTCGGACCGACTTTCTGCCGGTCCCTGCCGCACCCTTCTTTGGATCTCCGCCGCCGCCCCTTCCGGCCCCTCTTCGGGGCCGCCTCTCACCTCCATCTGGCGCCCCCGCCCTCTGTCAGGTTCCGGGAGACCCCTGTCCCCGGGAGGGCCCCGTCCCCGGGCACTCTGAGGCCGAGCCCTTGATTCTGCGCGGACATCCCCACGCTCCTCCAGCCCAGGTGTCTCCGCCCTTCTCCCGGAGGAGGGGCAGGATTCGGAGGGATGAAAGGCCGACCCACCAGTCTCCGGAGCGCTCTCATCTGTCCGTCTCCCGCAGAGCCGCGGAGTAGGAACCCGGATGGGAGAGCGGGTCTCGGGTTGCAGCCCAAGCATACATTGTGTGCGAGGCCGCGCTGGCCCCGGAAACAAGATGAGTCCAGTCCAGCGGACTTTGTGAGGTGAGCAACTAGCGGATCCACTGGGCCGGATTAATCTTTCATTTCTTAGGGCTTCTCAGGTCCTGCGTGAATCCAGGAGGTCAATTAAGGTCAAATCGAAACCAGACCTGCCAAAGATGCTATTTGTGGTCATGGAAACATAGACCCGAAAGTCACCCTAGGAAGTCATCTGAGCGACGACGGCGACAGGACACAGACCGCAAGGGACGATGCAGCATTCCTCTTGCTCCTGCTTAGGTTTTATTTTCGTTGCTCTGAACTTTTGAAGCGTCATGTGTTTTTAAGGAAAAATACGCAAGATAAAATATTAGCAGTTGCCAAGTGCTCGTCTTTCTGCATCTCTTGAGATGATCCACTGCTGTAGTAACACCCACTCCGCCTTCCTCCCCCCGCCCCCTGTGCCGCCTGGACACCTTGCTGGAGTCAGCTCCCCCCCCTCCCCTCAGTGCGTGGGCTCCCCAGACACTAATTATTATCCTTGAGCAAGGAAGCTTGAGATTTCTCTTCGGCAAACATTAACCGGGAGTTTAACCTTCAGCATGTGCAAGTCAAGGTTGTGGGTGTTTGATGACGAATCCTCTCAACACCCCACACGCGGTGGCTTCAGCCTCCCTTGCGGAGGAGTCCCTGAGGCGCCACAAGGTGGAGCTCGCACCCTGTGCCCCGCGGTCGTGCTGGGAGTCCGGGCTGGGCTGTCAGATCTCAAGCGCGGCGCCGCGGACCCTGCGCGACGGGGCCGCCAAACCACGCCCGAGTCGGGGGTAGCGTGGACAGCCGCCTCCCCCGCGGGCCTTCCCGCGTGGAGTCCCACCCATTCTCGGTTTCCCGGGTGGGAAGGCGGAGAAGGCAGCAGGGGAGGAGGGGCGGCCTGCCCGTAGCTACCGTGCTCAGGACCTCCGCGCCCGCGGCCAGCGTGGGTGGTGGCGCCCCTCCCCAGGCCTGGGAGCCAGGCCCGCTCTCGCTGCTACACGCCCGAGCCTCTTATTCTGCAGATCGGGAAACTGAGACCCAGAGCGGCGGGGAGGGCGGAGGCCGGGGAGGCCCGCGCCCAGCCTTCAACCGGAGGCGGGAGCAGCAACGGCTCGCACCGCAGGCGATCGATACCGCAAAGCCGCCTGGAGGGCTCCACCGGGTCCGCGCCCCTAAAAGCCGCTGGCTACTCCTAGCCCCGCAGAAGCGGCGGGGCCGCCTGGTCGACCGGAGCCCGCCGCCCCCCGCCCCCCCCAAGATGAGGCCTCCATCACTACCCGGGCTCGAGGCCTTCCCCAGAGATGCGGCCTCCAGACCCGCGGGTGACCTGTCCAGCCCGCCCCGGGCGCTAGCTCCTAGGGACCCGCCCGCGCCGCGGAGACCCGCTCCGGCTGCGAGGGGCCGACAAAGCCCGCGCTGCCGGCGTCGGCGCGGCGGGACCTTCTGGGGCTCCGCGGGCGGAGACAAAGAGGCTTGAGCCGGCGCCCCGCCAGGCGCGGGCCCCTCCAGCAGGAGCTGCCTCCGCGGCTCCTGGCCGAGTTTGGGCATCCTCGGTTCCGCGATCCCCGGGTGATTTCGCTTCCTCTGTCCTGCGCGCCCAGCCCGCGCCCGGCCCTTGAGCCAGGGCCTTGGAGGGGGCTTGGGAGGTCTGCTACCCAGCCCACCCTGCCTCTGTCTCGCTGCGTGCCTTCCGTCTCTGATCCATGAAGTCGTGGGACAGGAGTCTGGGCAGAGGCCTAAGGCCTGGAACCAGGGCCCAGGCTGGACCCCAGAGGCCCCAGTCTGTCCTTCAGCCTGTCAGCTGGGTGCCCATCTTCCGGTGGAGTGGTGGCTGGGCCCCTACTGCCCCTGACCACTGGTGGGCCGAACGCCTTTGACCTGACTGCCCCCTCTCTGACCTCAGTGTCCTTCTCGGTCAGTGGTGCCTTCCCTAAAGGGCTCAGAAGCTGTTCCAGGCTGCTCGAAGGCTCCTCCTCCTTGTAGCCTTCCCACTTGGGCTGGCATCTCTACTCCACACCAGGAGCCTCCAGAGTGGGCACTGGGCGGAGCTCAGAGGCCAGCTGACCTTGGCCACCAGGCTGCCAAGGTGGGCAGTGAGCCACCATCAAGCTCAGCAGGCCGGCGACGGGCCTGGTTATGGTGGATCCCGACGGAGCCCGTACGATCCCAGCACTTACTTCCCGTCTCCCAGCCTCTGTCTGCTCACCTGTGAAATGGGGACATCATAACAACCGGCCTGCCCCCGACACAGGTGCTGCATCCTCAGGCCCTGCCGGGAGCCGGCATATTGCATATTGAGTGCATATTGCATATTGAGTGCAGCACTTTTCAGGATCTGGAATAGCTCAACTGGAATTCTATCACTGCCGGTAGCCAGCGTGAGGAACTCCGCCTCTGGCAAAGGTCATGAGGAAGGAGGCTTGGCATACGCAAAGGCGGGATCAAGCCTCAGGAGTCTCCCTGGAAATTCTCGAGCAATCTACCCCCAAAACCAGAGTCTGCCTACTTTCTGCTTTGTGCTTTCACCTACACCTCTGACTTTACGGGGGGCTGTCCCCCACTACCTCTCTCTGAAAAAAGAGTTAGCTTACAGCTCCAGTTAATAATTCCTGGGTGTGACAGTGTTTAACCTACAAACTCCTTTGGAAATTCTAGCCTGCCTGAATAGGTTTTTCCGGCCACATGTGATTGTTCAGAGCCTCCCAACTGTGAGAGGCAGGAGATGTTCTAAACTGTCTAAACACAGATTCTTTTGAGTAGTTAAAAGATTGATTAGAAATTGTATTGGTGAAGGGATTTTCACTTGTTGGGCCAATGTTTGCTGCTAAGTTTCCATATCCCTTACCTGCTGTGTCTCACCATGTCGTTCTTTCTCTTACCTTCTGGCTGAATTATTCAGCCTCTTTTCCCCACTGAATTTCCTCACTGAGCTATCCTTATTTCAGCCTCTTTTCTTCACTGAATTTTACTGAGCTATCCTCATTCTATTACTCTTTATATCCTTAATTAACGTTTAATTAAGCAATTGTTTCCTGATCTTCGCCTACGCCGTCTCTCCTTCGAATACCCTGGATCAGCCGGGGCTGGTCCCCGGCAAGGCCCCACGTGTATCTACTGACTGCCTGCACCCAGCGTCCTGAGGGCAGCTACCCCGTCCTCTCTTTATCTCCAGACACACCTGGCCCACCTGTGGACCTGGCCAGCCAGAGGCAGACTCTACCCCAAGACCCAGCTCCGCCCTCCTCCCCGCCCCCTCCCCTCTGAGCTGGCGTCCACTCCAGTTCTGGGACACATTTCCAACTTAATTCAGAAGAAAGAAAGAAAGAAAACCACAAGCAACCCCCGGGTGAGCAACCCTCCTGACCACCCTCTGATATTCGAGGACTGAGCAGTGGAGCCAAGTGCAATTGTGGGACCAGAGATTTAAAGCCATTTTAATTAGAAGGAAAGAATGTCCTTGTGGTTGGCTGTTCTAAAACTACAGCTGTGCCCACATCTGGAGGCAAGGGTCGGGGTGGGGTTGTGCGGCGGTGGGGATGGCAGTTAGAGCGTCTGTAGCGCTGACACCCGCGTTCCTTGCTGAGGGAGGCCCCTCCCAGCAGGGCCCGTGGAGCGGGGGAGGGGGAGAACGCCAAAGCAGCCAGTCCCCTGTGGCCGGGCCACCTGGGCAGGTCTGGGACGGAGCTGAACAGGGAGCCCACCCCTTCCTGGGCCCATCCGCCCCCAGTGCCTTCCCCACACCCCAGCCTGTTTCCCTGGGGGCCTGGTTACTGGAGCCTCTCTCTCACCAGCCCCGGCTCGACCTGGGCGCGGCTTCTGACCAGGGAGGGGATTCTGTCCGGCTGTGACATGAAGTGCTATTTATTACCTTTAACGAACTTGTCGCTGGTTTTGTTTATCCATACTAAGCCAACGAGGTACTTTCATACCTAATCTTAGATCTGTAATTTTGCTTTTTTTTTTTTTAAAGAGGCCGTGATACCTCACACAAGTGAAGGGCAGGCGAGGCTGGGAGAAGGTCTTGAGTAAACTGGCGGCAGGTCTTGCGGTGGTGTCTCCAGGGGGCCCGAGGGCACGGGGTTCCTGTTCCCGCACCCGGCCTGGGGCTCCCTTTCCCGGGTGTGGGAGCAGGGCTGTCTGGGGACAAGCCAGGAGGGAGGTGTGGTGCCCCGGGCCTCTCCCAGCCTCTCTGAGCGCTGAGTCACTGGTTCTCCCAGAGTGGTGGCCCTGGCCTTCCAGGTCGCTGCCAGACCACAGGCCGGAACTGTCTGATGACCTGGCTGGCCAGCAACGGCTAAGGAAGGCCATGGGACAGCATGGTCTTAGGTTTCATTTGGACCAGATCCCACATGCAGCCCAGTGGGCGGGGGGGGCGGGGCAGACCCACGCGGGGACACACGTGTCTCCAGGAACTCGCATCCCCAGCCCTGCCACTTGGCTGACTTGGCCAAGCAGATAATCTTCTTCCAAAACATGGCCCTGCAGCCACACTGAACCCGAACATAGCCCTGGGCGGAGAGGGGGAGGCCCCACCAGCTGCTCCGGGTGCCAGCTGGAGGCGGCGGTCACAGTGGTGAGCAGGAGCGCGGGGCACTTGCCGAGGGTCGTGACAGCCAGGCACTGAGGGTCAGGCTGGCCCGGCAGCTGGGGAGGGACCACTTCATCCAGCCAACCGAGGGCCAGGTGGGGAGCCCCAGGCCACACTGCTCATCCAGGGAGCAGGCTGGGCGCAGAGCCGCTTGTCAGGACTCCGTGATGGGAGCCAGTCTCTGAACTGGGCCTGGCCCTCCCCGGCTCAGCTCCCTCACCGGGCCAGGTGCTTACTGAGGTCTGTGCCTCCTGCCTCCTGGACCTTCCACCCTCTCTGCCTAGTGCCCATCACTGCAGGCTGTGGCCATCTTCTCCTCTGATCCTCTGCTTCCTCCAAAGAGCCAGCCGCCATCTGACCTCATCCCACTGAGGCGCCTCGCTGCCCGCAGAACAGAGAACACAGCCTGCAGGGCCTGGTGGGCCAGCCTCTCAGCACGTGCAGCCCCCCTCCCTGCCCCCCGCCTCTGTTCCTCCGGCCGCCTCAGGACCTTTGCACGAGCTCTCTGTCCTCCTCCTCCACCCTGACAGCCCCCCTGCCTTCCCCAGCCCACTTGGAGACCCTCAGACTCCTGGAAGGTCGAGTCTGCTACCAGGCTCGGAAGGCCCCGGTCGCCCCCTCTGCTGGGTAGCCCTGAGGCAGCCCACCTGGACTGTGTGTCCGTCTTACCTTCCTGCCACGAGCAGCTGCTGCACAGTGAGTTCCGGAATCAGTGCTAAAAATATCCCGTGACCCAGAGAGGAAGGGCCACCGGGGACCCAGCTGCTCCTGGGGGCGCGGGCTGGAGCTGCAGTGAGGCCCATCCACAGCAGTGGGGGTGGAGGGAAGGCCCCGTGAGGGCACCCCGTCATCCACAGGAAGACTCCGCAGCCCCAGCACTCACCGTGTCTCTGCTTCGGGCCTGTGCTGCGTTCAGAATAAACTAACATTTAAAAATTGAGTGCACAGGGCCCTAAGAGAAGGTAGGTGAGCTCTGGTCCCTTCAGGGAGGCTTCCTGGAGTGGGGGGCATTTCCAGCACCCTCCCTCTATCTCTTTTAACAGAACACTGAGGATGGTAGGGAAAGAAGTGAGTGAACGGAGGAGTCAGATCTGGGCCCTCACAGGAGAGGAATGCTGACTAAGGGGTGGGGGGAGGGCTGGAGGGTTCCCTGTGGGAGGGGATGTGGGCAGGGATGGCCCCCGGTTTTGGGGTTGTTGCTGGGGGCTCACGAGGGTCTCTCCTGGTGTGAGCCCTGAGAGGAAGGCGGGCACTGTGGGCAGGCAGAGGGTGCTGTCCCGCCTGTAGGACAGGGGAGGAAGCTGGGGGTCTCCATACCTGGGCACCCCAAGCTCCTTGCTCTGCAGCAGGCAGGAGCCCCAGGCCAGCAAGGGACCACAGGCCCCTTCCCCACAGTCCTCAGCCCAGGAGAGAGGAGGCGGCCCTGCTGCTCAGGACAGACAGACAGAGTAGAAGCCGTCAGCATCCAGCACACCAACTTCCTGGGTCAGCCTGGCTCCCGGGAACGAGTGGAGCCCGGGACCTCTTTATGTAATGAACCGTCTGGAGGTGCTGGGGGTGGGAGCCGCGGATCCGGTGCCTCCAGAGCGGCCTGTCCTGGGCCTGATTCTGGGCGGGAAAGCCCGGACACGCGGCGATGGCCTGCCCCAGGCCCTGCTCTGCCTCCTACGGGGCGTGAGTCCCCACCTGGGGACCCCCTGGACTCTCTGGGAGAGGACCTTCCAGGCAGGACGGAAGGTCTGCAGTAGAACCTGCGCTGTCCCTGGCACGTCCTGCCCCCACCCGGGGCTCCCAGCCTCCCAGGAGTGTGCTTCCTCAGCCCCAAACCAGGCTCCTGCCTGACCGGCCCCGTCAAAGGGGAGAGACAGGCTCTATCCCATCATGGCCCTTCCATTAGCCCCAGCCTGACCCCTGCAGAGGGCCAGCCAGCACCTGCTGCTGACGGCT
Source organism: Bos indicus (assembly GCF_029378745.1). Classification (NCBI taxonomy): domain Eukaryota; kingdom Metazoa; phylum Chordata; class Mammalia; order Artiodactyla; family Bovidae; genus Bos; species Bos indicus. The sequence goes on along the minus strand of NC_091776.1, from coordinate 71,183,694 downwards.
GGCAGGCTGGAATGCCTCCCCTTCCCCACGCACACAGGAACCTCGACCCCTCTCGCTGGCTCCTTCAAGCCTGGCGGACGCCCGCCAGGGTGTCTGAGGCCCTGGATCCCTGGCCTGCAGCCGCACCTTCAGCTGGGTGGGCTCTGATCCTCCGGGTTCACCTCCAGCCTGACCTAGCTCTGGTCACCTGGGAAACAGAGGCTGCCTGAGGGAGGGGTTTTTCAGCCTGCTCCCACCGCCTAGCCTCCCATCTCCTTGATCCGACTCCTGCTGTATCAGACTGACCTCTCCTCATGCCTGAACCAAATGCACAATCCCCCTTCATCCACGCCTCTCTCTCCCCACCTCCCTTCCCAAGTGGACCTCCAAGAGCACGCCCCAGGGGCTCCTCTTAGCCCTCCCATGATCCATCGGAGATAACCGTCTTGGCTGGTTGTCTCCACTCTGGTCTCCTTGGGGGGACTCAGGGCCCCACCCAGGGTTTCCCTCACCCGTCACACTTGAGTCCGAGGTTGAGCTCCCGTTTGGTAAAGGTCTGAACACTTCCTCTCCCTTGTGGCCACTGTTATCCAGGGCCCTTGGCGCGGCTGCGCATCTCAGAGACTTCCCAGGCCTCGTGTCCCAGGGCCTCCCACCGCCTGGCCCCTGCAGCCCTGTCCTGGCTCTGTTGCAGCCTCCCTGCTTGTCCACCTTCTCTCTCTAACTCATGAAGGTCGAGTTGGCTGGGCCTGGCCTTGCGCCTCGGGCCTCTCGCGTGGGCCCAAGGCTACGAAGGCCATTGGTCTTCTTAAGACTGGTACCCACACTTGAGCCACCTGCCTGGCCTCTCTGCCGCATGGATTTTTCCACGCGGATGTCACATAGATCACCCAGACTCAGTGAGGCCAGAACAGGACGCTCCATCCGCTTGCCCTCCCCCCAGGCGTTCTCCAGCTCAGGAAAGGCCACTGCCTTCCATCTCCCCTATGGCTCAGTCCCTGAAGTCACCCTTGACTCCTGTCTCACAGCTCCATCTAGTCTGCTGGCAAAACCCCCATCCCGTCCTTCCTGGTCCTCCAGGTTCTGCCCTGCCCAAGCCACCAGCATCCCTGGCATCCTCCACCTGCCCCCGGATTTCTCTGGCCTTCTGCTGTCCTCACAGCAGCCACAGGCATCTTTTTAAAGTGACAATCAAGCATCACTTCTTCACGGAGCCTTCCCAGATCATCGCATCTGGCAAGGGGCCCGCTACCCAACCCTCCAGCCTCCACTTGGCTCTTATCTCCATCAGCACACTGTCCTGCAAACACTAGTTCTCATCTTAGCAGAAGCCCCTGACCCCCCGGTCTCCTTGGCTGCACCAGGACAGACAGCATCTTTTGTTGGCCACCGTGTCTCCAAGCATCCACAACAGTGCCTGGCACACAGTCCATGCTCAATAAACTATGGACCGTGTTCATTAGAAGAATACATGGAGTTTCTCTTTTCCACCCAAGTAAGGAGGCTCTCTCTAGCCCGTCCACTTGCACCAGCCGGTCTCGGCACCCTCTCTTCACACAAGTGCTGCAGGTCCCCAGTCTGCCCCTCCTCTGGCGGCCCTCGTTGGGGCTTCCCAAAGGAACCGGCAGTTTCAGCGGGGCCTGGGCTTGCAGGGAGATTTGGACACGCAGCCGCCGAGCGTTTCCTTTGCTGCTCTGGTTCTCAGAGAGAAGGACAGCCTGGGACCCCAGCCAGCCCAGGTGGGTTGGCTGAGCAGGGCGGTCCAACTCCAGGCTCCGCCCCGCCCATGTCCCACCCACGCTGCGTGGGTGGAGGCCAGGAAGCGGCGGGACCTGGGGTGGGGGGCCGGGCGGGAGGCTGCAAGGCCGCACCCCTCAGTCTCTCGGGGGCGGGGAGGCCCCCTTTAACAAGTGCTCGTAGCCTCAGCCTCGCCCGCAGGGTGGGCCAAGGTGTCCCCGCTACCGGCCGCCCCTAAGTCCCCTAAGGGTTCAGTTCCTCATTGGCCACACCTTCTCCCGCGCCGCCGCCTAGGGCACCACAACACGCGCCACGTGCTCCATCGTGGGGCCTGCTCATTGGCCCCGAGTCACGGCCCGCCCACGCCCCGTCCCGCCCTCCGGCCCTCCGCTGTCTCTTCCTATTGGCTATCTTCCCCAGGGCCCCTCCCTCCAGCTGCGGGCGCGCTCCACCGCAGATGCGGATTGGCTGAAGGTGGATGGGCGGGGCTTGGAGGCGTGTTAAGAGAGCGCGGCAGTGCGACCACGATGCCTAGGAAGCGTCCATGGCGTGGCAGGGGCTGGCGACCGAATTCCTGCAGGTGCCGGCGGTGACGCGGACGTACACCGTGGCCTGCGTCCTCACCACCGCCGCCGTGGTAACCGCCCCCGGGGGTTGCCAAGGTTACGATTGGACCCTCCCCGCCCCGACCCTGCTCCCCTAGGGTGGGTGGGTCGGGGGGCAGTTTCTAAGATCTCCTGGTTCCGCAGCAGCTGGAACTCCTCAGTCCCTTCCAGCTCTACTTCAACCCGCACCTCGTGTTCCGGAAGTTCCAGGTGAGGCCGCCCCGCCCCTTGCACTTGCTGGCCCAACCCCTCCCGCCCAGCGCTGGCCTGACCGCCCCCCACCCCGCCGCACCCCACGCAGGTTTGGAGGCTCATCACCAACTTCCTCTTCTTCGGGCCCCTGGGATTCAGCTTCTTCTTCAACATGCTCTTCGTGTATCCTGCGCCGTGGTGGAAGCGGGAGGAGGGCGGGGCGGGGGACCGGGCGGGAGGCAGCGGGCCCCGGGAAGCTGAGACCCTCCAAGGGGCACGCTTCCTATACCAAAGCCGCAGGTTCCGCTACTGCCGCATGCTGGAGGAGGGCTCCTTCCGCGGCCGCACGGCCGACTTCGTCTTCATGTTTCTCTTCGGGGGCGTCCTGATGACTGTATCCTTCCCGGGCTCGGGGACCTATGGGTCCGGGCCTCTGCTGGCCCTGAGGCCCTGCTTGAGCGCATGCCACAGAGGGAGAGTTGCGACCCCGAGCTGAGGGTGTTTTTGAGCGTACATCACGTGCTCAGCTGCAGGTGCCCCTGTCGAACTCCAGGGCTACACCCAAAATACCACAGGGCAGGGTGCCCAGGGGCTGAGTCCTGAATGCAGGTAGCCAGGAGGATCTAGGGCTGGGCCCGGGGGCTGGGGTGAAGTGGAGAGGCAGGGCCGATCAGGGGGCCCCTGGAGGCCACCGTTTGGTCTTAGAGTGGGAAGCGAAACCAACCTGCTTGAGGGTTTCAGGGGTTTAGGAAGTCAGAGGGGCCCTGGGCAGGGCACAAGACCTTGACTCTGGCCCAGCTACTGGGGCTCCTGGGTAGCCTCTTCTTCCTGGGCCAGGCCCTCACGGCCATGCTGGTGTATGTGTGGAGCCGCCGCAGCCCTGGGGTGAGGGTCAACTTCTTTGGCCTCCTCACCTTCCAGGCGCCGTTCCTGCCCTGGGCGCTCATGGGCTTTTCAATGCTGCTGGGCAACTCCATCCTGGTGGACCTGCTGGGTGAGCCTGCTGTCCAGGGAGCCTGCCCCAAGCTGGGTGTGCTGGGCCAGAGCCCTGGTCCTCTCCCCGCCCCCACCCCTCTTCCCCACTCCTGGCGCCCCCATCCTTCCAGCCCCTCCAACAAGTCAGCCTATAGGTTTTACTTATTCGAGCCTGACCCATTTGCTGACGCTTGTGTGGGGCCCGACCCGGTAGGGATGGGTGGCTCAGGGTGCCTGCTCACAGCTCCACTTCTTCTGACGTCCTCAGGCCTGACCTCCTCCCAGGTTCTGCCTACTCTGGGCCAAGCCTGGCCCCACGCTGGGCTGGCTGGCCGTGCAGGGCATCAGACCCCCATGCTTTGGGGGCTTCAGGGCTGTGGAGGGTGGCCTCGGCATTGGCGCCTCTCCCACAGGGATTGCGGTGGGCCACGTCTACTACTTCCTGGAGGACGTCTTCCCCAACCAGCCTGGAGGCAAGAGGCTGCTGCTGACCCCCAGCTTCCTGTGAGTGCTGACAGCCTTCCCCACCCCCTTCCCCAGATGGCTCTCTACCCCATGAGGGGGGGGACCCTGCCAGCTGCCGCTCAGCGTGGGCTCCTCCCCACAGGAAACTGCTACTGGATGCCCCAGAGGAGGACCCCAATTACCTGCCCCTCCCCGAGGAGCAGCCAGGACCCCTGCAGCAGTGAGGACGACCTCACCCAGAGCCGGGTCCCCCACCCCCACCCCTGGCCTGCAACGCAGCTCCCTGTCCTGGAGGCCGGGCCTGGGCCCAGGGCCCCCGCCCTGAATAAACAAGTGACCTGCAGCCTGTTTGCCACAGCACTGGCTCTCCTGCCGCGGCCAGCCTCTCCACGCGGGGCAGGTGCTGCTGGCCGAGAGCCAGGGCCACCAAGCCTGACGTGCTCTCCGACCCAGAACATTGGCACAGCTGGAGGCCCAGAGAGGGTCCAGAACCTGCCCACTCGCCAGCAGAACTCTGAGCACAGAGGGCAGCCCTGCTGGGGTTCTCATCCCTGCCCTGCCTGTGCCGTAATTCAGCTTCCACTGATGGGGCTCACATCTCAGGGGCGGGGCTGGGACTGGGATGCTGGGTTGTGCTGAGCTTTGGCCGTGGGGGCCCTCCTGTCCCGAACTAGCAACCCCCAAGGGGACCTCTGCTTCATTTCCCAGCCAGGCCACTGAAGGACGGGCCAGGTGCAGAAGAGGGCCAGGCCCTTTCTGTGACTCCGAAGCCTCAAGTGTCAGTGTTTGCAGAGTCCAGTGGCTGAGGCAGAGGCCTCTGGGAAGCTCTGCCCCTGCCGTTTGCAGCTGAGGCCGGCAGGAGCCTCACCTGGTCCCCAGCTCACGGGCATTGGAGGACCAGTCCGCACAGTGGTTTACTCCTGGGTCGGCACCAGCCGCCGCCGGCTGTCCCTTTCACAGAGGATAAAAGTACTCGCTCTGGAGTTGGACTTTAACGTTGTCATGAAACCTCTGGCCCAGCAGCGGGCTCCGCAGTGGGTGGCAGGTGAAGGCCCCTCCCCGGGCCTCTCCAGGCAGGTGCCGCCTGGCCAGCAGGGAAGGCAGGCAGTGTCATCCCCCACTGGCTCTGGGGCTCAGGCCACCTCCTGCTGTGGCCGGAACATCTCCCCCAGTGGTGGAGCCCAGTGTCCGTGAGGCCAGCTGGGCCTGAAACCTTCCTCTCTGAAGCCCCGCTGTCCCCTTGCCCTGTATGGAGGGCAGAGGCTGGAGCGCAAGTTCCTAGGATGTGCTTGCGAGACCCCCGAGCCCAGGGGCGAGGCCCATCTCAGCCCACCCCCGAACTGGAAACCCTTGGAGCTCTGCCCCTCGTGGTGTGAGGCCCCTGCTATGCGACCCTCAGCCCTGCCAGCAACGGAAGGTGCAGGGCCCGGGCCCACGGGCTTAACGCAACTGGGCCTGGGTCACCTGCGGGGCCTGGTCCCAGGAGGAAGACCCAGGTGCCACCCTCCTGGGTGCCACGTCCAGGTCACGTGGGGACCCGTCCATGTCACAGAAGATGCAGGGTCACCCGGTGAGCTGGCGCCGGACCCTGCCAGAGCACCAGCCGCGGGTGGAGGTGGGCCCCAGCTCTCCTGTCGGGCACGTGGTGCTGGGAGGTGCGGCCGGAGCGGAGCAGTGCCCACCAGCTGCAGCAGGACAGGTGGGCACAGGCCCACCAGCAGTGCCCGCACGGGATGGGCCCCTGCAAGGGCCAGAGAAGCCACGCTCCTGGCTGGGGGCTGGGCTGGGACTGACAGGTGGCCCTGCCCTCTGCGCCCCACCACTTCCCAGCCACCCGGGACTCCAAGGACTTGCTGAGCTGGGCAGGTGGGACGCCGAGGGGAGTCAAACTGCTCGTGGGGGCAGGAGGGGCGGTCCACAGGGCTGAGCCCTGAGCTGAACCCTGGCCCTGCTCGTGGTTGTGGGGGTGGGGGGGTCCAGTGGCGCCCTAGCCCTGCTGAGGCCCAGCTGGGACGTGCGCGCGGGAGGGCGAGGGGCCAGCCCATGCCATGCTGTCCCCCGTTCTCAGCTCCATGCTACCACTTTGAAGAAACAGAACCTGTTGCCTTTTTATTTAGAAAGTGTTGCTTGCCCTGCCGGGGGCTTCTATACAAAAAACAAACACAGCTCAACGTGGCCTCTCCTGACCAGAGACGGGCGGTGGGGACTGGGGCTCAGCAGACGGAATGTGTCCCCGGCGGCGGGGGACCAGGAGGCCCCTGGCCCGCTCCTCAGGACGGCCGGGCTGCCCCCACCTGGTCCCCTCCGAGCCAGAAGATGGAGGAGAGGTGGGCCGATCTCCAGATGCTCCCTGGGAGCCAAGCGCCACGGGGTGGTCACCAGGCCGGGGCCGTGTTGGCCAGACGCCTCATCCGCCTGTGGGAGGGGGAGGGCAGCAACCCCCGGATCTCTCAGGCAACCGAGTGAGGAGGCAGGAGCCCCCAGCCCCTCCCTCGGCCGCTCTGCTGCGTGGGGCCCTGAAGTCGTCCTCTGTCTCGCCCCCCTCCCCAGGGAGAGTGAGCCTGTTCTGGGCTGTGGTCAGACCTGCCCGAGGGCCAGCCTCGCCCGGGGCCCTGTCCTGCCTGGAAGGGGCTGGGGCAGCACCTTGTGTTCCGGTCCTGGTCCCGGATCTTCTTCTCCATCTCTGCATCCGTCAGGGTCTCCAGCAGCGGGCACCACTGGTCAGCGTCGCCTGTGTTCCGGATGGCAATCTCCACCGTGGGCAGGGGGTTCTCACTGTGGAGGACGAGAGAGGTAGACGGCTCACAGAGCAGCTGCAGGAGAGGCCCCTAGAAAGCAGTGTCCACCCCCCTGCGGGCAGACAGGACATGGAGCCTGGTTTCTGCACCCGGCTCCCGACACAGGGCGGCCGGGCACGCTGCCAACATGGCATCTCCGGGTCTGCATGTGGGGAGGGGTCCACAGGACAGTGCTGCAGGTCCAGCCATTCCCAGTGGACTTGCTGGGAGGAGGAGGGCCGTCCGCCCCGCTCAGTGTCCAGGAGAAAGGAGAGCAAAGGAGTCCATCCACCCAGGAGTGGAGTCCCAGGGCCCCTGCCCTGACCAGCCTGCAGGGGGCCCCTCGGCCCACGTCACAGGGGCCCAGAATCCATAAGCCCTGACTGCTCCACCCCGGGGCCCCTCAAAGACGCGCCTAGACTCCGTCCGAGGGCCACCTGCACACCCTCTGGCGAAGTGGACTCAGGGCTGGGGGTCAGCCTCGGTGAGGCCGCAAAGGCTGGGGACTCCTGGCCGAGCTGCTGCCTCTGCCAGGAGCCAGGCCCAGCCTGCCGGCGAGCCTCAGCCACGCCCTCACCCACCCTGCCCGCGGCGCCACGCTGGCCTCCGGGTCCTCTCCTCTGGCCTCCTGCTGGGCCACTGGTGCTCAGCCCCAGCAGTCGGCCTGCCAGGAGCCCTGCAGAGTCAGCCCCCAGAGGGAGGAGGGGGCCCGGGGGAACAGCACAGGAACAAACAGACCCCTGGCCTTAGTTTTAGCTCCTCATCTGGAAAATGGGGACAGTGTCCTTGCTGCGAGGGGTTTCAGAGGACCACTGCCATGCAACACCCAGCACACACCCACTGCGTGGGGGCTCGGGCCCGAGCCGGTGCCCCCGAGTCCCAGGCTGGTGGCTGGGCCGCCCCAGCCACCCTGCCGACAGCTGCTTCCCAGCCGGGCGGTGCTGCGGCAGTCCAGAAGCCAGCACTGCAGACCCAAATGTCACTCCTCACGTTGCGGGCTCCCAGCTGCCTTCCTTGGGGGCAGCAGACACGAAAGTCACCAAGCCCACGCCGACGGGAGCAAACACGTCTTCCTCTTAAACAAGTGCGGGTCCCGGAGGCCCTGTGTTTACCTCCCTGTGGCTCCGGGAAGATTGCATCCCAGGGGGTTGTTCTAAACCAAGGGCTGCTCGGGCCAGGCCTGGAAGGAGGGGCCTGGAGCCAGGAGCCCACCCTTACGGGCATTCGGCTTCCTGGGCCTCAAGGCCGGCTGGGACCCTGCATTCCCACCACCCGCCAGGTGCAAGCAGGGAGGCCGTGTCGGAGGAGGCAGAGGGCCTGGAGGGTCGTCTTCGACGTGACCTCACTTTTACAACCTCACAGGTGCGGCAGGCCAGCTGGGAGGCATGGCTGTGCCCTCCTGGTAGATGAGAACAAGACTGCAGGGAGTGATCCCCCTGAACTTCCCCAACCAGGAGGAGACAAAACTCGGTGTCGCCCTCCTGCTTAAGATCAACTGACTCTGGACAAGGGGCCCAGCCCACCCGATGGGGAAAGGGCAGTCCTTCCAGCAAGCGGTGCTGGGACGGGACCCGGCAGGCCATGGTTTCTCAGCTATGACACGAACAGCACAAGCACCCCGAGAAAAACAGCTAAGCTGGGCACTGTCACACAAGTGAACTCCAAACCCAAGAAAACCACAAAAAGCCTGCGGATGCTAAGCTGGACACTGTCACACAAGTGAACTCCAAACCCAAGAAAACCACAAAAAGCCTGCGGATGCTAAGCTGGACACTGTCACACAAGTGAACTCCAAACCCAAGAAAACCACAAAAAGCCTGCGGATCTTCAGATATGTGGGAAGGGACCTGTATCTGGAATGTATAACGAACTCCTGAAAAGTGAAAGTGTTAGTCACTCAGTCTGTTCAGCTCTTTGCAACCCCATGGACGGTAGCCTGCCAGGCTCCTCTGCCCATGGGATTCTCTAGGCAAGAATACTGGAGTGGGTTGCCATGCCTTCCTCCAGGGGATCTTCCCAACCCAGGGATTGAACCTGTGTCTCTCTTGCACTGGCAGGCGGGTTCTTTACCAGTAGCGCCACCTGAGTAGAAACACTCCAGGTGCCCTGAGTGTCAGAGCAGGAGGGACTCGGCCCAGGCCTGTGAGGGGACCCTCTCCGAGTCCCCTGCTGCACAGCAGTGAGAGGTGCGTTCTGAGTCAGCCTCCAGGGATGAGGGACTTGGTGTCGACATCACTCCCAGGACCTCAGGATCTGCTCTGGGAAGCGAGGCTCCCCAGGCTGGCCCCAGGCCCGCTGGCCTCAGCTCGTGAGCCGTGCGTGGACAGGTGCCGTGAGCAGGCCTCCCACGGGACTCGGGGCGCGGCCTGGACCCCGGGGCTGCCAGTGGTCGCGGGGGGCCCCGTGTGGCGGCTGTTCCCTCTCTTGCTCCGAGTCCTAGGAACATGGTGGGCGCTGCCTCCTGGGGTTTCTGGAGAAGCAGCTGAGATGCAAACAGCCCCACGCGCTCCCTCAGCTGTTCCCTGTCACGGGTGGCCCCTTGGTGACGGCCTCCATGCAGGGACGGTGACAGCTCGAGCAGCCGCGTAAAACCACACGGGGACGGTGGCAGCTCGAGCAGCCGCGTAAAGCCTGACATCCAATTTGGAAGCCTCCCGCAGTGGAAGAGGGGCCCGGGGACGGGGCTGCCCGGGGCGAGCTCCACCGGGTCGGGGGTCACGAGGAGCCCACCCGCGTCCCCGCCACCAGCACCTGGGACCAGATCCCCTCCCCGCTCTGAGGGCGGCCTGAACGCCGCCCCCTCCCACGGGGGCGCCCACCGCCTGCTCGTGGACTGAACAAGAGGCGGCAGTGGCCTCCAGACCCCCTCGGGGGAGGGCAGACCTGTCCGAGACTGAGCACAAGTCCAGGGAATGAGCAAGGGTCTCAGTAATGTCCCCACCGGGACGGGACGGGAGGAGGCGACAGAGGCCGCTGAGGTGCGGGGCAGCCCTCAGTAGCTGGCATCAAGGCCCCAGGCAGTCCCGGGGCATCCCCGCAGGGGGCGGGGGCGACCACCGGCCCGAGCCCAGGCAGTCCCGGGGCATCCCTGCAGCGGGCGGGGGCGACCACCGGCCCGAGCCCTACCTGAAGGCGTAGGTCTTCTGATGCCAGCTCAGCTGTCCCCGGATGCTGTAGGCGATGGTGGTGACGAACTCCCCGCCCAGCCCCAGCTCGGAGCACAGCTTCAGAGCGAACTTCTCGGGCGAGTTCTCCTTCTCCGACATGTCCCACTCGAACTGGTCCACCAAGGAGATGTTCCCCACGTGGATGTTCAGCTGCCCGGGAGCACAGACATGAGCCAGAGCGGCCCCCTCTGGGGCCAGGCCGCACCCTCACCACCCCTTCTCCCCGGAACATCCCCGCCTCGTTCTTGGCCGCGCCCCTGTGCTGCTACTTGGGGTAAGGAAAACAACCCCCATCTCTCTGAAAAGGGTTAACTAGCGAGGAAGACGCGCTGGTAACTGGAAAACTCCCTACAAAGAAAGCTTGGATCTGATGGCTTCACTGGTGAATTCCACCAAACATTTCAAGCACTAACACCAATCCTTATCAAATCCTGCCAAAAAACTGAAAAGGAAGGAACACATCATAACTCCCTGCCTTGATACCAAAGCCAGACAAAGATACTACGAGAAAGGAAAGGTGCAGACCGGCACTTACTGTGGACATTGACGTGAAACCTCAGCAGACACGAGCAAAACTACATTCACCAGCACGTCAGAAGAATCACACACCGTTACAAATGATGGGATGAGGACACAAACACATTATAAACGGTGGGGCTTACTCTGGCGATGTAAGGACGGCTCAGTAAGAAAACCGGTCAATGCCATGAACCACTTGAACAGAGTGAAGGACAAAAACCACACAGTCATCTCGATAATCGGAGGAAAATCATTAGACAAACTTCAACGTGCTTTCACGATAAAAGCACTCAGTAAACTAAGATCAGATGGAAACCACGTCAACAAGATTAATTCAGTCAAAAAAATCACTGCAAGTATCACCCACAATGGCAGAAGACTGGTAACTTTTCCTCTAAGATCAGGAACGAGCCAAAGATACCCAGTCTTGCCACTTTTGTTCAATATAGCGTTGGAATTTCTACTCAGTGCAGTGCAGTGCAGTGCAGTTCAGTCGCTCAGTCGTGTCCGACTCTTTTCGACCCCATGGATCACAGCACGCCAGGCCTCCCTGTCCATCACCAACTCCCGGAGTTCACCCAAACTCATGTGCATTGAGTCAGTGATGCCATCCAGCCATCTCATCCTCTGTCGTCCCCTTCTCCTCCTGCCTCCAATCCCTTCCAGCAGTTAGGCAAGAAAAATAAATCAAAGGTATCCACCTGGAATGGAAGAAGTAAAACTATCTCTGGTCCGAGATGTTACACTCTTATATGCAGAGTTTAAGATGCTAACAAAATACTATTAGAACTAATGAATGAATTCAGCAAGGTACCAGGATACAAAGTCAACGTGCAAAAATCAGCCGCATTTCTACATGCTAACACTGCACAATCTGAAGAAAGGATGAACAAATTACAATAACATAAAAAAGAATAAAATCCTTAGAAATTAACTTGATCAAAGAGATGTACAATGAACAATATAAAACATACTGAAAGAAATTGAAGATATAAATAAATGGAAAAACATCCTATGTCCATGGATTGGAAGACTTAAAATTATTAAGCTGTCAAGGCTATGGTTTTTCCAGTGGTCATGTATGGATGTGAGAGTTGGACTATAAAGAAAGCTGAGCACCGAAGAAGTGATGCTTTTGAACTGTGGTGTTGGAGAAGACTCTTGAGAGGTCCTTGGACTGCAAGGAGATCCAACCAGTCCATCCTAAAGGAGATCAGTCCTGGGTGTTCATTGGAAGGACTGATGTTAAAGCTGAAACTCCAATACTTTGGCCACTTGATGCGAAGAGCTGACTCATTTGAAAAGACCCTGATGCTGGGTAAGATTGAGGGCGGGAGGGGAAGGGGACGACAGAGGATGAGATGGTTGGATGGCATCACGGACTCAATGGACATGGGTTTGGGTGGACTCTGGAAGTTGGTGATGGACAGGGAGGCCTGGCGTGCTGCGGTTCATGGGGTTGTGAGGAGTCGGACACGACTGAGCGACTGAACTGAACTGAACATGAATACCCAAAGCAATCTACAAAGCCAAATGTAATCCCTATCAAAATCCCAATAGCATTTCTGCAGAAACAGGAAAAAAAATCTTAAAATTCATATGGAATCTAAGGAAAAGCAAAGGATGTCTGGTCAAAACAATGACGAAAAGAACAACAAAGCTGGAAGACTCACACTTCCTGATTTCAGAACTTACTGCAAAGATACAATAATGAAAACACTGTGGGACTAACGTAAAAGCAGACACGTGGGCCAACGGGAGAGCCCAGAAATAAACTCTCAAATAAGCAGTCAAATGATTTTCAACAGAGATGCCAAGACCACTCAGTGAAGGAAAGTGTTTGCAACCAACGGTTTTGGGAAAAAAGAACCCACATGCGAAAGAATGAAGTGGGACCCTTACCCAGCCCCATCTACAGAAATCAACTCAAAACAGACACAACATATAAGCCTAAGAGCTCAAGCCATAAAACGCTCAGAAAAACAGAGCAAAGCTTTATGATGTTGGATTTGGCGGTGATTTCTCAGATATGACGTCAAAGGCATAGGTGATAAGTGAAAAAATAAACTGGACTTCACCAAAATACAACACTTGTATGCATCCAAGGACACTACCGACAGCATAACAAGGCAGCCCAGGGAAAGGAGGAAACATCCGCAAATCACAGCATCTGGGAACAGACCGCTGCCTGTGAGATACAGGGAACCGATAAAAACAAGAAAACAGCAAAACCCGGACTCAAAAATGGGAAGGACTCCAGCAGACGCAGGAGACAGACAAGCCGCCAGCAGGTCACTAATCAGCAAGCAAGGCCCGCAAAGGCCCGTATCCAAGGCTGTGGTTTTTCCAGTGGTCATGTAGGGAAGAGAGCTGGATCGTAAGAAAGCTGAGCGCCGAAGAATTGATTGAACTGTGGTGTTGGAGAAGACTCTTGAGAGTCCCTTGGACTGCAAGATCAAACCAGTCCATTCTGAAGGAGATCAGTCCCGAATAGTCACTGAAGGACTGATGCTGTAGCTCCAATCCTTTGGCCACCTGATTCGAAGAACTGACTCATTGGCAAAGACCCTGATGCTGGGAAAGATTGAAGGCAGGAGGAGAAGGGAACGACAGAGGATGAGATGGTTGGATGGCATCACTGACTCCATGGACATGAGCTTGGGCAAGCTCCGGGAGAGAGTGAAGGACAGGGAAGCCTGGCGTGCTGCAGCCCGTGGGTCCCAAATCTTTGGACCGAGCGACTGAACAATAACAAATCAACAGGGAAATGCAAATCAAAACCACAGTGAGATACTGTCCACCACCAGGCAGGCGTTCTTCAGCGGGGTTCGGGGCAGGTGGTGCCCTCTTCTCTCGTAACGCCCCCAGGACCGCGGGGGCTGCTGAGACAGCATGGGGTGTGCTTGGCCTAGCCTGCCCGTGACAAGAGTGGCAGTGTGCTCGCCTCACTGCGCCCTTCCCTGCTCTGCCCACCAGCTGGGCCACCCCTGGGACCACCCAGCTTCCGCTCCGTGGACGGCAAGGCCGCAGCAGCGCCCGGACACGCCCAGAACGTGGTGCCCTCCTCAGAAGTCGGCCTGTGCCCTTCCTGGGACAAGCCGCCCAAGAGACAGTCTTCCAGAGCCCTGCCCCACAACACGGACCCCAGACAGGCTCCTGTGCAGGCCTCCAGGCACCTCCGCACCTCGCAAGCCCCGAGGACAAGGCAGGCCCGCTGCGGGTGAGGAGCCGCCTACCTTGATAATGACGCGCTGGTCTGACTGGTCTTCCAGGATGCTGTCCGTGGGGTAGGACTCGATCTGCTGTCTGATGGCAGAGGCAATGGCTGGCACGAACGTCAGTGGGTTCAGATCCAGGTCGTCACAGAGAATCTCTGAGAACATCTCCGGGGTCATCAGCTTCTCTGAAACGATGACGGAGCGGGGGAACCCCCAGTGGACCACAGGGCCTACGGTCAGCGTGCTCAGCCCCGGCCTCCCCCAGCCTTGCCTCCTCTGCCACCGCCCCCCCGGGTGACGACAGGACCCCCCGGCAGCACGCAGACAGAGCTGAGTGCACGCCAGCCAGGGCGGCGGACGGACCATTCATGTTCCAGGTAAAGGCATCCCGCAGCTTCTGCCCGTCAATCTCCATGTCCAGTCGGATGGGGACCAGCACCTCGGGCTGGGACGCGTTCTCGTGGATCACGGCTGGGTCGTGGTCGTCGAAGCTGGAAGGGGAGCGGCCGCGTGCTCAGCAAAGCGGGCTGGGCCCCTGTGCCCAGGGCCTCCCTCTCTGCACCACTGGTCGCTGAGACCTGCCCAGAGAGGACCTGTCCACTACGGGCCGGGCCGGCAGAAACAGGGCTGGCGGGGGTCCACGCGGGGCGGGAGGGGAGCTGCCGACTCGGCAGCGGGACAAGCTCAGAGGTTCCCTGCAGGAAGAGAGGTTTAAGCCCCAGAGCAGGCAGGATTCTCCCAGCAGCTGTGGGGAAGAAAGGGTATGTCCAGAAGAAGAAACCCTGGAACAAAGGCCGAGGGGCAGGAGGGTTGAGGAGCTGCTTGGAGAGCAGTGAAGGGGGGCTGGGCGGCTGGGGGGTGCTGGGGAGCCTCGGTGGCCAAGCACCCAGGGCTCCCCACCTGCAGCCTGGACCCCGAGGGAGCCCCAGAGGACGGAGAGCAAGGCAGCTCCGCACTCACACCTGCCCTTTAGGATGGGGAAGAGGGAAGAGACGGGGGCTGCGGGGGGCAAGGAAACCAGGCACGCCCCGCTTAGACCCGGGGGCGAGAACCACTTTCCAAGAACGCAGGGGCGCCAATGATGAACAATGGGCAGCAGCCCGCAGGCGGGAGGCCCGGTGGCCGAGGCCCCTCACCAGAGCGGGAAGGTCCGCTTCTTGTCGCGGCCCATGCGGTTCCTGTTGATGGTGGTGGAGCAGGGCACGGCGTCCAGGTGGTGCGAGCTGTTGGGCAGGGTGGGCACCCACTGGCTGTTCCTCTTGGCCTTCTGTTCCCTGGGAGACACAGACGCCCGTCCGCTCAGCCTATGGGCCAAAAGCCGCCCCCCAGCCGCCAGGTTGTGGCCAGTGGACGCCCGCCATGCCCCTCTGGGCCCAGGCCCCCATGGGGACCTCTGTGCGCCCAGCTCCGCGGTGGTTATTCCCCAGGCTCCAAGCGGCACCTGCTCGGGGTCACCAGTTTTAGGGGAGGAGGAGAGGGCAGGGGCCCCAGCCCAGTCTGTGAGCTGTCACCCGTCCTATGTGCTGGGCTGGGCACTCAGGAAAGAGGGTCAGGGTTCACGGGGGGGTGGCGCGCAGATTTCCAGGAGAGCCCCGAGGGCAGCAGAGAGGAGGCTCAGGTCAATGGTTGGGCAGGGGGCCAGGGCTGGAGACACAGAGAGGGTCCCGACTCGGGGGGGTGCCCTCAGCAGGTGGCTGGGAGTCCCTGGGGGTTTGCACACTTTCGATCAGGCTGTTATTTCAGACGCTTGGTCCAGCCTGAGACAGGTAATGCCTCTGGCCTCCGGGCCTTCAGGGATGGAAAGATACTCTAGAAAGCGGGACTCAAAGTAACTCAAGGAACTCGCGTCCCACAGTGGGGAGCCCTTCTCTCCAATTTACATGGGGCGTTTACTACGAGGAAAATACCGAAGGCCGTTTTGAGCTGAGGCTCCCGGGCCGGGCTGTCCGTTTGTGAGACTGCTCGTCACCCCTGGGCCACATCCCTGGTGGCCAAGGGGGCAATCAGTGCGGTGACTGCACGACACACCTCTGCAGCCCTGCCCCACAGCTGTCACCATCGGTGACGTCCAGCCCCTGGAGAACCTGACCACTGCCCGGTTTCCCGCTAAAACAGCGCCCTTCCAGGATGGGGGGCAGAGGGACACGCCTTGGCCTTTTCACTCCTCTTCTGCAGCGGGGGCCCCTCGCACCCCAGTGCCCGGGCCCAGGAGCGCCCCTTGGGGTGGGGCAGGGAGGGATCCACACACCAAGGGGAGCCAGGACCCCCCCAAATCTGCTGCCCTGCCCTGATACCCGAGACCTGGGGAAACGGGGGACTGGGGCTGATGCGGGCAGGACCAAGAACTGAGGCGGTGAGACGGGGTCCCCACCACAGGCCATCTGGCTCGCAGTTTCTACTCCGGGCCTGCAGGCCAAGAGGGAAAAGGCGCCCCACTCAGATCAGACGCCTCCCGTCCCCAGGGAGGGCCTACAAGGTCAGATCCTTTGTAACTTCCATGGGCAAAACTGGCTTGCTGGGCCTGTGCGGGCCGCATGGGCGTGGACCACCACACCTTTCCCCACTGAGTCTCCAGCCGGAGCTGTCACCCAGGTCCCCCCAGGCCAGCCCCACCCCGCCACCTTGCAGTAGCCTCTCGTATCCAGGCCGAGGCTGCCCGGTCGACCCCTCCTGCCTGATGGCCTCAAGTGGACAATGCGAGTCACGTTGCAGCACGTGAGTGGGACGGGCAGCGCCACGCGGGGTCCGGGCATCCGAGTCCCACCACTCAGCCTCCCTTCCGCTGCAGAGAGGTCTGTCCAAGAGCCCTGGGGGCCATCCAGCCCCTGTCCGACCTGGCCGGTGTGGGAGAGGGGGTGTGCCACCCCTCCTGGGGGGCTGGCTGGGCGCTGGGCAGGCGCCTCCTAAGAGTGGAGCCCACTGGTGGCTTTCCTGCAGCCCCACCTCCACACAGCAGTTCTCACTGCCCAGTAACAGGAGGCTACTGGCCTAGCTCTCTCCCTCGTGTGATGGACTCAACCAGGAGCGTTCACGGCCCCACACAGGGTTCTCGGCTGCTGCATGAGGATCTCAAAGCCCCATCCACGTGCATGTAATCTCCTCCGGTGACTTCTCTAGGGAAGCCCGGCTATCCTGCCATCCTCACCGCACCACCAGGGCGAGAAAAGCCATCTCCAGCGCTCACATCCACAATGGGCCAGGCCGTGAGCACACCACCTTCTTCGGGAGGTTGTGGGGGCGGGGGGGGGGGGGGGGTGGCTAGAAAAACAATCCGATGGTGCAGTTGGGAGAAAACCTGGAAGGGGACTGTCCACACGGCCGCCCCCTCCCCCTCCTCCCCCACCACCAGTGCCCCAGGTCTCGTGCCCAGAGAGCTGAAGATGCCAGCAGGCCCGCTGCCTGCCTCGCTCGCGTGGCCCGGGCTCGCTGCCGGTCTGCCTGCCCAGCACACAGATGCAGCCCCAGCTCTCGCTGCCACCCGCCTCCCCCAGGCAGGACTCTCCCACAACACCAAGGGCGTCTCTGGGTTCAGGATGGCCCTCGTTGAGGTGTAAAGTGCTTCCCGGGGCTGAGACGAATGGGCCGGAGATCCAAACGAGGCCAAGGCCGCCACGGCGCCTGGCGCAGGGCACCCATGGTGCAGAGCGGCCCAGCTCCCTCCCTCCCTCCCTCCCTCCCTGCTTCTTTATGCTCCCGGCTATGTCTATTTTTACTCTGCAATTTAGAAATGATACCGAAGGACAAACACCGTTCCCCCTGTGTGTCTGCTCTAAACCCTTTATCTACTTATCTATTAGCATGTCCAAGTTTTGCTGCTAAGTGAATGAAGGAACACTACCCACAAGCAGCAACGTCCCCACGACCCTCGCCTGTTCAACTGGGAATGTAAATGTGCTTTCAAAGGACCTAAGTTTCTATGTTCAAAACCGTTGTGTGTTTCTTTTGGGAGTGAACCTAGGCCACTCGTTGTTCTGCCTTTCAAAGCATTCTTAACAACTCTCCAGAACCCAGGGCTTGGCTTACGTTTCTAGAAATTCCAAAGACAGACACTTGGAAACCTGATGAAGAAGGCCTGTGAGCACAGCAGGGGCCGGGGTACCTGAGGTAGGTGGGGGGCTCGGTGCTGATGGACACGGCCTTGTACTTCTCATCGTTGCCGTCCAGGATCTCCTCCACCTCGGAGGCTTTCAGCAGGGTCACGCTGGTGGCCAGGGTCGTGTATCCATGATCTGCAACCAGAGACGGGGCTGCGGTCAGCCCGCGGGCGGGCGGCAGGCAGGAGCAGCCAGGAGACGCAGCACACCGAGGTCCTCACATGCAGGAGGTGGGGGAAGCGGCTGTGGACCTCACGACTGCCCGATGTGGGCCTCTTCCAAAGGGCCGGCCTGGACCCTGGCTTTCTCCAGAGGCCCTGCTGGGCCGTCCGCACAGGCTCCAGCCACAGGGCCTCTTGGGACAGGAGGGCTCCAGAGTGAGCCGGCCGGCGGGAAGAGGTCTGACACCGCTGCAGTCCACAACACGAAGCGAGGTGGAGATGGGATGAGGGATGAGAAACACTTTTCTTTTAAAACAAGAGCCCAGAGAGTTGGAAAGAGCTGCTGCACACGCAACATGAACTCCTGGCCCCGGTGCCAGCGGCGCTGGGAGCCCGAGTTCTCGGCAATCCGACCACAGCTTGCCTAGGGAGCCGGGTGGAGACGGAGGGTTAGGGGAAGGCGGCTCCCCAGGGAGCGCGAGGCCCGGGGTCGCCAAGGCTCGCCAGGGGCAAGCGCAGCTAGGGGCGCAGGGTTAGTGACCGGCACTGCACCCGGCGCAGGAGGGCCAGGGAGGGGCTGAAAGGTCACAGCAGTGCGTGGACAAGAGGCTCCGGCTCCTGCGTTAAAAGAACGCGGTGGACAGACCACGACAGCGCCACGGACACACTCATCTGCAGAGTGCGCGCGCACACACACACACACACACACACACACACACACACACACACACACACACACACACACACACACACACACACACACACACACACACACACACACACACACACACACACACACACACACACACACACACACACACACACACACACACACACACACACACACACACACACACACACACACACACACACACACACACACACACACACACACACACACACACACACACACACACACACACACACACACACACACGGCCCGGGCCGGTTCCACCAGGGCGCCTGGAGGCGGCGCCCCGGCCCGGAGGCGGCGCCCGGTGGCCCCAGGCGCACACAGCACGGAGCAAACATGCACAGAGCACAGAGCGAGCGCTAGCGGACCGGCTGCCAGACCAGGTGCCACGCGATGGATTGGGGGCGGGGACGGGGAGGGGCGGGAGCGAAGCGGTGAAGCCCGGAGCGGGGTGGGGCCGGGCCGCCCCACCGCCCGGGCGCATGGAGGGTGAGGATGGCGCACGCCCGCGGATGGCACAGCATCACAGCAATCCTAAAACGTTTTCAGACCGGTGCATCTTCACCGCGCGCGCGCCCCGCCCGGCCCTCCTCCCGCCCTGACCGCGGACCCCCACCCGCACCGGGGAGCCTACCCCCACCCCGGGGACGCTCCGCCACGCTAAGGTCAGGACTGCCGTGAAGACGCGCCGGGGTGAAAACGTTTTATCTTCATGACATAAGCGAGTGGTTTTGAAACAGGTTTACAAACCCTCGTGAAGACGCACCCTTAGCGTTAGGTTTTGTTTTTTTACCATGTGACGATGCAACTATTTTCTTCCTCTCTTCCACAGTGGCTAGTCGCCTCCAGAGCGAGGGGTATCTCTTGTACAGAGAACCTCGGAACATACGGAGGTAGTTTCCCACCTAGGGGTAAAGCGAGAAGGCTCATTACGAGGGCCGGGGCTCCTCGGGGAAGGGCAGGGCCCTGGCGCAGAGGCTCTGCCACCTCAGTGACACGCAGACCACGCGCGGCCTGCAGGCGCCGGGCTCTGAAAGCAGGCAAAGCCCGATCTGCTGACATCAGGGGTTCCGCAGCAGCGAAGGTCTGGCCCGCACCTGGCCCACTGGCAGGGGGTAAGCTCTGCCTCCCGACGACAGCACCAAGTTCAGGAAGGGCCACGCAGACACTGGTGAGACACGGCCCCCCCGGAGCTGCCCGAGAAGCTCTGACTTTGCACTAAAGATCTCTGGCGCGGTCCAAAAATGTAAGGCCTCTCTTCCTTTTATCTTAAGACTTTGATATTTTTACGATGTAATAAATACCAAGAAGGGCTTTTAATTTCAGACAGATGTAGGATAATTTCCCCCGTAGCCCTTGCTGCTTTGTTTAGTAACGAAACTCAAACCAGAAATACCAAAGGAATTTTCCAAAGAGTTTCAAAAGCGCTTATCAGCAATCACTAGACTGCTGCATACATCATCACTGCCCCAAACAATAGCCTGCCTGTGCCAGTTACTCAAAGTACTACTTACTTGACGAAAACAAATCTAGTCCTAACGTTTTTACAAAGAAACTCCACTCTTCCGCCAACTTTTCAGAAACAACCACTCGATCACGTGGCAGGGGACCGTGGCTGGACTGGGTGCTGGCTCCTTCTGTGACCAGGCAACACTGCCCCCTTCTCGGCCTCCCTACGCCTCTTGACAAATGTTCATCAGCTGTAAAGTTCACCCCACGAGGGACCCACTTCTGCTATTTCCCACGTACCTACCCCATTATAGGAGTTTTCTTTGTGACAGTTTCTGCATTTTTCATGGATTTAGAGGTTTACATAATCAGGGCTGCTGAACAGCATGAGAGACGTGGCCACAAGGTCCCTCCTGCACCTTGCCGCAGGGGCAGGGCGAGTTATCTGGCTTGAGCGTGGTTACCATCAGGGGGTAAACACAGTTTCCAAGACGTTTTTGACAAGACACTGACCCGGATGCCCCCACTACCACCGTGCAGGTCCTGCAGGCCTCCCAGCCTCCCAGGCCCTTCCCGAGGTCCCTTCGGAACTTAGGGGACTCGGTCTGCCCCCCTGGGTTTTCCCTGCACCAGCTTTTGCCCCCTCTGGACCCAGGTTTCCCAAATGGAAAACGAAGGTGTGGGTATGGAAGCTCCCTGGGCTCCTCTCAGCTGTGCCTCTGCATGGTGATGACGGCTGCCCATCGGAGGGGGCAGGACTGGGGCAGCTGCGGACACCCTCCCAAGGCTGCTACCCCCGAGTGGTGTGGGGCGCTGTGGGCACGCTCTGCTCAGCGCACCTCCTGGAAACCAGCGCCTGCCGTCTGCCCGGGGCAACCGGCCCGGGAGCCAAGCACCACTGCCGTCAGAGGAGCTGCTGGCTGTGAGTGGACGCCAGTCTAGCTCTGAACCCTGCCCAGGCCTCCTGAGGTCTGAACATTGTAAAATCAGGCCCCGGACGGCAACTGCCTCTCCCTCCTGCCGTCTGGTCTCCATAAACTGCATCTCAGGACAAATCTTCTCACTCACCAGGGCTGAAACAGAAGACTGCAGCTATCTTTCTCAAATCTAAGGTGTGCTACAGGGCAAGTCGCAGAAACTGTCTGGCCTAAGCATCTCATCAGATGCCTGAGACAAGAGCTGTGGACGCCAAGCTGGAGC
Organism: Bos indicus; assembly: GCF_029378745.1. NCBI lineage: Eukaryota > Metazoa > Chordata > Mammalia > Artiodactyla > Bovidae > Bos > Bos indicus. Next base: position 71,162,462 of record NC_091776.1, on the reverse strand, counting down.
CAGAGCTCCTCGCGTTCTGCCCACCTGGCACCGCGTTCCACCCAGTAAACGCAGGCTTGATTTTCAAAAGTACCACCGACTCAGAGCCAATGCTAAACCGACCACTTTTCCTGCCCATTAGATTGGGTGAAGGTTTCTTTAATCAATCTGCCAGTCACCACATGCCGCCTCTGTGCCCACAGGCTGGCAAAGACCTTTCTGAGCTACGGCATGTGGCAGGCAGCGGCACCTCTCTTCAGTACGGCCAGCTGTCAAGGGGAGCGTTTCTGTGATGATGTGAAAATACACTGCATCCGGCCCCGTGTTTCATGAACACGGGTGAGGAAAGGAAACACACAAAGTTCTGATGCGACTGACAGCACGGGTCTCATAACTCAATACAAGTCAGACAAACCACAGGGAGTCACAGGGAATCCCAATAGCCTCATCTAGTGTGACCATCATGAGGCTTAATTTATTCAGTGTATTCAATCATAAAGAGGGGGAAAAATTGTAAAAAAAAAAAAAAAAAAAGAAAGAAAGAGTGAAATGTGTAATACTGAAAACTGTTGCTAGGAGAAGCAAGCATTGGCGTTTGTAACTGCTTTGACTCCCCAAGACCCACACTCGCCTCGCTACAAAAGGGAGGCACTGCTGCTCAGTACTTGCACACCCGAACTGCGGATTTGTAATTTAAAAATGTGTGTGTGGACACAGCACAAGCCAGAGACTGCCAAAGGTTGAGGGACACTGGAAGAACTTAATATACTTGGTGCATGCTGCCAGTGACAGTCAGTCACCAGCTGATTCAATAGAGTGCCGAAAGGTCACCTTTTAGGTAAGGATGAAGGGGTTCTGGGCTCGTTTACTTGCACTAACTCAGAGTTAGTCCGAGATATCCGAAGTGCCAGGTGCCTCCCATTTGCTGATGGATCTAGCTCAGGGACGGCTGGGCCCTAGCCATCCAAAAATCAAGCATTGTTCTCCCAACCTGTCTTCTCGCTGATAATGGAAGGTCAGAACGCCCACCCGCCCACCTCAAAGTCAAAGAACACCAAGCGGGTGAGTCCCCACTAAGCTCGGTGTTTCCAATCAGCGGTTTCAGGATTCCAGCTGGGGCAATGAGGGAGGGAGCGTGCGAGGGATCCAACACCTCGCCCCGTGCGCAGCAAGGGATAACCCAACACCCCGTTTCTGTACGTCCGGCTGGAGTTGTGGAACTCAGCGCGGACCCGGGGCCACCGCGACCCCCGGGACCCTGGCCGCGCGGCGCATCCCCGCTGCCGGGACACGGGTAAGCGTCCCCAAACTGCCGGACGCGGGGCGGGGCCTTCTCCGCCACGCCCCGATAGGCCACGCCCAAGGACAAGGATGGTCGTGCCCAGACGGCCGGGGCGGGGGCTGCTCGGCCACGCCCCAACAGGCCACGCCCCCGGTGCTCCCCGGCCGCGCACGCGCACGCAGGCCCTCCGCGATGAATGGAGACGCGCGTTCCCGGCGCGCAGACCCGCCCCGAGGCTCCCGCGGGAACCGGGCCGGCCGGGAGGCCCGGAAGGCAAGGACGCGCCGCGGGCTACCTCAGAGCCGATCATGTAGAACTCGCCGTCATCTTCCAGCTGGAACTTGACGGGCTTCTGCCCGAAGGTCTTGCTCAGCGCCATCATCATCATTGCGGCGGCAGAAGCGGGCGGCCACGGCCGGGCTGCGAGGATCGGAAGGGCCGAGGCGGGGCCGGGGACGCTCCTAGCCCGGGGAAGCCGACTCGGGAGGCGAAGGGCGGGCCGGGCCGGGGTCGCTCGCGCCGCCGCTGGGCTTCGCCGCCGCCGCCGCCGCCGCCGCCGCCGCCGACGACAAGCAGGCCGCCCTCAGTGCGCAGGCGCGGGCGTTGACGCTGACGCGCGCGTCGCCGCCGCCGCCACCCGGACAAAAGGGCCGGGCGCGCCCCCACGGGCCCCTTAAAGGAGCCTCGGCCCGTTTCTCGGCCTTCCCGGCCGCCTCTCAAGTGGAGGTACCAGGGAAGGCCGCTCACCGGCAGAAATAACAGCCGCGGCCCTGACTCGAACGGCGCCCTTCTCCGTCTCACAGCCGGGGCTGGAATACTGCCCTGGTGAGGAGGAACGAGGCGAGGCCCGGAAGGCGGGGAGGAAGCCGGAGGCGCCCGTGCCTCAGTTTCCCCGCCCGGAGGACGCTGTGCGGCCGAGCACATGGGCGGGCCCAGGGACCAGTATCCCAGCTCCGGGCCACCCCCCAGCTCCCGTTCCTGTGGCTCTGGGGATGGGGCGAGCATGGGCAGAGACTACCGGGTTTGGCAGGATTCCTAGCGTTTGTTTTGCCTGCTGCATCCGCTGAGAGCTGGGGAGGAGCTAACGTCCCCATCCCCTCCTTAACTCTGTGCCCTGTGCCTCCCGACAGCCCTGCCCTTGGGCGCTGACAGCCGAGTGGGCCCGACACACAGGAAGGCACCCGTGTATCCGGTGGAACAAGGCAGTGGGTCAGAAATGGCCCCCTGCTGATGGCTGCCCATGCCAACACCTGATACATGGCAGCTATGAGGTGCCGCTATGAGCATCCACGTAGGGCTCTGTGTGTGTGACTTGCTCAGTCGTGTCTCTTTGCACCCTATGGGCTGTAGGCCTCCAGGCTCCTTTGTCCATGGGATTCCCCAATCAAGAATACTGAAGCAGGTTGTCATTCCCTTCTCCAGGGGATCTTCCCCACCCAGAGACTGAACCTAGGTCTCCTGCATTGCCTGGTGGCTCAGACGGTAAAGAGTCTGCCTGCTATGCGGGAGACCAGGGTTGGGAAGATCCCCTGGAGAAGGAAATGGCAACCCACTCCAGCACTCTTGCCTGAAAAATCCCATAGACAGAGGAGCCTGGTAGGCTACAGTCCTATGGGGTTGCAAAGAGTCGGACTCGGCTGAGCGACTTCACTCACTCCTGCATCACAGGCGGATCCTTGGCTCTCTGAGGGTGGCAGGCAAGTAGACCCCAGAGAGTGAGGAGTCAGCCACAGTAACCTTGAGTTCGGTTCTGTGTCCTGACAGTGGCTGGATCGGAAAACGTGAGCAGCACTTGGTGGACGACGGTCTGAGAGGCCGCTGGGGAGATGGGGAGCAGACTGTGAAGCCACTGTAGGCATTCAAGCAGGATGAGATGGAGCAGGGGGAGCCCTGAACCAACACCCAGCCCTGAGGACCAGGGGACTGAGCGGGTCCCCAGCTAAGCCTCCCAACTCCCTGGTCCAGTTCCACCCTATACTGGCCTTGCACTCACAGAGACACCCCAGCAGGCAGGTAGAAAACGACCGTGTTTAATGACAGTCGGTTAAAAAATGAAAAACAAAACAGCTTTATACACACTGTACACATTTACATGGCTTTGGAGGATCTGACCCGTGATAGGACTGAGGTATGCTGGGGCCCCCAGGGTGCAGGGTCTCTGGCAGGAAGCACCCCCACCAGCTGACCTGGCCTTTTGGCCAGGATCTTGGGGAATAGGTCTCCAGAACCACCAAACTGGAAGGCAGCACCTACGCAGAGCCAACCCCTGTGGGAGGCAGGAGGCGCAGGACCCTGACACCCACGTGCCAGCCCCCTATGGGACCCCACAGCGAGGACGGTGAGGGCTCCAGCTCCCCCAGCCCTGCTGAGGCCCGACCCTGAGGGGTGTGGATGGAGACCATGGGCAGCTGGGTTCCATGTGACCTGCACAGGCTGCGTGGAGCCAGCCCAAGACCACCCTCAGCCTCCATGCCAGAGCCCCCCTGCCCAGTCTCAGACAGTCGCTGGCAGTGGCCACGACCCGCGTGGCCCTCCCTGCAGTCCTGGTGGCAGCGCCCTGCCTTGCCCCCATAGCAGCCGCGACTCCGTGCCCTGCCTGGTCCCTACAGCCACAGGCAGGGCCACGGTCTCCTGTGTGGAGGTGTCAGGGCCTGAGGACAGCCAGGCGGTGATCAGCGGAAAGTGTTGGCAGCCTCAGTGCAGCTGAAGAAGTCGGGGCCCACGAGCCGGGGGAAGCCCTCCAGGGCTTTCACCTTCACGGGGTCAAACTTCCAGTAGAGGCGGCCACGCAGGAAGTAGGCGAAGCCTGAGGAGACAGGAGGGTCAGGGCCTGGTAAGTGGACAGAGGGATGGGCACAGGCCTTGGCCACTGCTGGGTTCCTTGAAACCTGAGGACCTCAGGTGGCCCTTAAGACAGTGAAGTCGCTCCATTGTGTCTGACTCTTCGCGACCCCATGGAGCTTCCAGGCTGCTCTGTCCATGGAATTTTCCAGGCAACAGTACCGGAGGGCATTGCCATTTCCTTCTCCAGGGGATCTCCCTGACCCAGGGATCGAATCCAGGTCTCCCGCATTGCAGGCAGACGCTTTACTGTCTGAGCCACCAAGGAAGCCCCAGGGTCTTTCTACCCTTGGGCGAGCCCTTCTGCCTGCCCTCAGGGTCTGGTCTGAGCTGCCACCCAGCCTGACAGAGGCTGGAGCCTCGGACTGATTTCACTAGCCACATCCAAGGGACCTGGGCACGGGCCTCAGTCTCCATGCCGTGCCTGGTGCCCACAGCCACAAAGATGGAGCACAGGGAGTTAGCACAGTCCTTGGCAGGAGGAGGGGCGGAATGGGAGGGGGCCGGGCAGAGGCCTGCCCCCTGCACACCTTCAGCATCCTGGAAGGCCGCGTCGATCTCCGAGGGCACCCCTCGCCAGTCGGTGACCCGGCGCGGCACAGGGCTGTCCACGCGGCGGGCGCTGGGCTGGAAGCGCCAGTAGTCCCCACTTCGGAAGAAGTAGATCTTGTTCTTCTCGGAGCCCCACACCAGGGCGGCATGGATCGGGGACCCCTGCAGGCCCAGCTCGGAGAGGGGCGCGGGGCCCAGGACCGGCTTCTCACCGTCATACACCCAGTACTGAGCTCCTGTTGGAGAAACGGTGGGTGGGGGGTGTGTGCTGCAACAGGGCTGCCCAGCGGCCACCTTCCACCACCAACACCACCTCGGACCTTCCCAGCCTCAGTTTCGTTGTCCATAAAACACAAAAGGCCAGTAATAATGCCTGCTTGGTACCCCTGCCCCCAAGAACGACACTGGGCAATGCCAGCGGCGCTGGGAGGTATACATGGGAAAGGTCGTTCTGAGCAGCAAAGAGGCCACCTGGGCGCCCGCTCCATCCCTGCACTTGGCTGCCCACCCCAGTGCCAGCTCTCAGGCAGCAGGCCCTGCCCCTTGGCATGCTCCAGGCTCCCATCTCTGGCACACTGAGCTCACATCCCTCCCGACATTCTCCAAGCTGTGCCCTCATGTGGGTCACTTCACCACCTCTGAGCCCCAGAGCCTTGTCTCTAGGGGCAAGGATCACACGTGCTTCATGGGGTGCAATACCTTTTATCCTACTCCCGCTTCGAGAACCGCCTCCTCCAGGAAGCCTCCCAGCTGTGCCCAGAGGAGTGAGTCACGCTCTTCCTGGGCCCCAAAACTCCGGGACCCCCTCCGTCTGTCCATCTGCTCATCACGTCTGTCTGTCCCTACCCTTGGCCATGACGTTCCTGGCTCCCTGCAGTCTCCTGAGTGTGACCCGGCTCCCACTCACCTTGGAAGAACCAGATGTGGCCCTGGGCGTCCTCGAAGGCTGCATCCACAGGGCTGGGCAGCCCCTGCCAGTGGCGAGAGGCCAGCGCAGGGTAGCCAGGCTGCAGCCGGCCCCCGCGCAGCCGCCACACAAAGCCTGCCTTGAAGAAGAAGAGCTCGCCACGGATGGTGGCGGCTGCGTCAAAGGAGACCTGGCAGGCATCCGGTGGGGCGTCCGGCTGGGGTGAGAGCGAAGGGTTAGGAGGAGCCCATGTTGGAGCTGCAGAGGCAGCCGTGGGCAGGGGGAGCAGGGCCTCACCTCCAGCGGCGCGATCTCGTTGGTGTCCGCCCCGGTGCCAGGGCCCAGGTCCGGAGGCCTGGACGTGGGAGCTAGCTGAGGCCGGCCGTACAGCTGCTGGATGCCCCTGCGGTCGTCTGGGCTGAGGCTCAGTGGGTAGCGGAAGGTGTAGAAGGGGGACATCAGGGCCTTCGCAGCTGTCGTGTGCTGCAGCCCGAGCACGTGGCCAAACTCGTGTGCCGCCACCTGCAGGAGATCCGTGCCTGGAAGAGGGAGACAGCCCGGCAATGCGCGAGCTCCCCAGCGGACGCAGAGCCCGGGCCCGGCTCCGGGGCCTCGACAGGGCCCCTCCGGAAAGTGGGGCCCCAGCCCCTACCCTGGTTGTCCCCGATGGTCCAGGTCTCATCATAGTCGAAGTGGACATCCCCTTCTCGGTGGGTCTTGGGGAAGAAGGCGTGGGCCAGGATGCCCCCAGGTCCATCAAAGGGCAGATTGTCCCCGTGCCAGTACCTGTCGGGGGGTGGGTAGGGGCAGAGTCAGTGGCTGCCGGCAGATGGGTTTCCTTCCCAGGGTGGGGGTGCCCTCAGGCCCCCGCTCACCTGGTGAAGTCGATCACGATGTCGGCGCGGCCCTCGTGCACCTCGGTGAAGGTGAGCGGTGTGACATCGCTCCACACCTGGAGGGCCTCCGCCACCGTCTGCCGCACCTGTTCCCGCAGCAGCTGCCATGGGAACCGGAGGATCCTGGGGAGGACAGGGGCGGTGAGGGGGGCCTGGGTCTGGCTCACGGGGTAGCGTCAGCCCCGCTGGCTGTCGGGGCCAGGAGTTTCCCCGGATGCACAGTGAGGGGGCAGGCGTGCGTGATGTGGGCCCAGTGTGCTCTGAGGGTGCGCACCACTCCCCACACTGCATGGGCACAGCTTTGTGTGGTCTGTGTGCCCTTAGGTGGCCGCGAGGGTCTGCACTGGGCGGAAAGGACCCAAGAGCCCCGAGGCCCCCTCCCAGACCTGACCGTGGGGAGGCCTTGGACCCCAAGACCTGCCCTTCCTGCTCCCCAGGCTCCCCGCCCAGGACACTTCCGAGGCCCCAGGAGTCCCCGCTGCAACGACGTGGGACACCACACCCATCTTCGCCGCCCACTGCAGGAAGTGTAGTCTCAGCGCCAGGGGCCGAGGTCACCCGAGCCGTCACCTGGCCTGCCCCAGTGGGTCCCTCCCTGTGAGGGTCCCGAGTGCGGTGCTAGAGCTGAACCGGGCGTGGGGAGCACCTCGCTCCCCCGGAGGAGGGGCCGTGTCTGCCTCCCTCACTGAGAGTCCCAGGGCCTGGCCCGCAGCACGGTGCCCGCAGAGGTTGCGTGGGTGACTAACGGCCGTGCCCCACGGGTGTGTGGGGTGGCCAGGTGGGTGTGGAGACCGTGCTCCCAAGGGAGGGCATGGGAGTGCATCTAAGTGTGGGTTTGGGGTGTTGAGCAGTGGGCACGGGAGTTGGGGGACACTCCAGCCTGTTGGCCATAGGGATCTGCCCTCCCCCCAGCTCCAGCGTGTCTCAGACAGCAGGTGGAGATCAAAGGCCAGCTCGTGGCCACTGGCCCTACCTGTAGGTGAGGTCCGTCTTCTCCCAGCGCCCGCCCGACAGCACGAACCGCTTCTGTCGGTTGCGGGCACTCGGCCCATCGGGCAGGTCAGGCACGCCGCAGCGGGGAGGTCTGGGGCGGCCAGCAAGCGGGAGGGCCTCCTGGGTGGCCAGGGCGGGGGCGTCACTGTCGGGAGGGGCGTCGGGCCAGGGCTGTGGCCCTCTGCTCACGGGGTGGCGGCGGGGGGCATCCTGAGCGGGAGAGAGGCCCGGGTCAGCGGTGTGGGTGTCAGCGCAGCCTCACTCCAGCGGAGGCCGTCGGGGAGCATGGCGCTCTGGCGCGGGCTGACTGGCGTCCAGATGCTGATCCCAAGGCCTCCCGCCCCCTCCTGGAGGGCCCCAGGTGCCCAGGGTCACTTACTCCCGCCGTTTGGGCCGGGGACGGGTAGGTGGGGCTGCAGGCCCGCCTGCCCTCTTCACGCACAGCCTCGAAGGGACCCCCACCCCCGGCAGACACCTCTCCCCCTGCGTTTCTTCCTGGGCGCCCCCAGCCCCCCAGGTCTGTCCTCTCCAGCTCCGTGAGCTGGCTCCTGCCCAGGACACCCACCACGGCCACCCACCAGCATGGAGGGGCTGCCGCCCTCCCCCCCTGCATCTGCTCACCTGACTAGTAGGGGTGATCCCACCCTTTAGTGTGGATCTGGGGGTGAACCAACCAGGCCATGCTCAGCACAGGGCCGGCACCACTCAGGGCACCGGGAACTGGGGTCCGATCACTGGGGCACACTTGTTTTTTTAAGTAACGATCTTTAAAACTTTTATTATTTAGTTATTTATGTTTGGCCGCGGCTGGGTGTTCTCCAGTTGCTGCAGCGGAGGCACAGCCTCCGTGTGGTCTGTATGTCCCCTCTGCATGGGTGGGGGTGGCTGGCAGTTCCCAGATGCTCGGTCCCCACCCTGCCAGGGCCCCTGGACCACGCTCTCCCGGTGGAGGGGTGATTCTGACCTGGCGCATACACCCTCCCCGCGTCCCAGCCTGGAGGTCGCGGTTCCCCTGCCTGGAAAAGGCGGAAGCTCAGAGAGGCAGGGAGAGCCCGTGGGATCAGCCTGCAAAGACACGGCAGAACCAAGCGGGGGGCCTGGCACCCCGGGCCGCAGGTGAGGGTCACAGCGGAGCTGGGGGAGAGGCCGGGAGCCTCAGCGCCCGTCTGGCCCGGCCTGTCTGCTCAGTGCCGCTGTGGCCTTCCCGAGCCATATTTGGGGCAGGAGCCGGGCCGCCAGGGCCCCACCCTCGGCCTCAGCCTCTGGCAACTCTCCCAGGCCCTGGGCACCCCAGAGCTCAGACGAGCACCCCAGCCGCTCCCCACCAGCTGCCGACTCCAGAGCCACCAGGAATGACCAGCAGGCAGAGCAGGAGGCTCTCTGCGCTCCCAGCACACCCCTGACCCCAGCTCTGCTCTGTTCTTCAGGCTGGGGTCCCCCTTCCCCAGGGGAGGGACTGTCCCCACCAGGGCAAACGAAGAGGAGGAAGGGGAAATGACCAAGTACCCGCTGTCTTCCAGACAATTTGGGGGCAGGGTTCACTGGATCCCCCCCGGCCCCCACCCCCCACCCCCAGCGTCAGGTGGGAGGACACACGTCCAGGTCTCACACTGAGGATGTGGGCCCCGGGCCTGCCCCTGCTCCTCCCCATGTCGGCTCCGTGACCTCCAGGAGGAACAGAAATCCTTTCCTCAACCCTGGTGGAGGTCCAAGGACCCTCCTCAGAAAGACCAGGGCTGCATTGTTCCCCCGGAGCCCCAGAGAGCCCAGGGCCTAGCCTGCCAGCGAGTGAAATCTCCCCTCTCCTCTGCCCCCAGGAAGGCCTGAGCAACAAGCCACGGTGGGGTGGAGGGTGACAGGCAGGCCCAGCGTGCCTTCCTCTCTTGCCCCCACGAGGCGCTAGGTCCAGGCCCAGACCCCTGCATCCTGGCGTGCTCAGTGCAGCAGCGAGATCCCCGGCCTGAGACTCAGCAGGCCCAGTTCCATGCCACGGAGACCCTGGGCAAGTCACAGCCTTCTCTCAGCCTCCACTTTCCCATCTGTTCAATGGGAACGGGGCCATGGCGAAGGGGTAACCGACCTCTCTCTATAACGCCCTTTGGGGCAGCAGGCATGGAGAGAGTCCCCTCCATGGGCTGGCTTCTCCCACTCTGGGACGCTGCTCTGCCAAATTCCTGCCCTCCCCCACCTGGCAGTCAGCCCCCACCTGCCCCCCAGGCCTCCAGACTTGACATTAGAACACAGGAGCGGCAGCTGGAAGGAAGCTCTCAGGGCCAGAGAGGAAGAGTGACTCGCGCCGGGTCCACCTGCAAGCCGGGGCCTCCGGTTCCCTGCCCACGTCATGGTCACCGCTCCTGGAGGCTCTAGGATCCAGGCCCCAGGCAGCGAGGTCCTTTCCTGGAGCACATCGTCCACAGGCTCTTGGCCTCAGTTTCCCCACCGCTGGCCCCTGCTCTGCCGCCCTCCTGCATTCTGTCTCCCCGTGTCCTTTCTGGCCTGGGGCTGGGGGGCCCTCCCTAGCTCCAAGGCCTGATCCTCACCTGGGTGCGCCAGTCCCCACCACCCCCCCCGCCCGGGGCTGCTGGAAGGCAGTGAGGTGGGGATGAGCACACACCTCGTCTGCCTCATCCACAGCCCTGGGGGATTGGGGAGCAGGCATCGCCCCACCTCCCAGGGGAAGAGACGGGGCCCAGAGAGGTCCAGGTCTTGGCCCAGGGTCACACGGCGAGGGAGCCCAGAGCTGGACCTAGACCTGGGGATCAGGCCTCCCCACCCATGGCCCCCCCACCCCCCCAGCTGTGGCTTGTCTCCAAAACCCACATTCCTGAGATGGCTGCTCGTCCTCCTTGCAGGCCTGCCTGCTCGTCAGCCAGCGTCTCCCTGGGCCTGCCCTGGGCGGAGGTGCCCAGTCCGCTCACCCCACCTCTCCCGGATAGGCACCACACCACAGCCTCACACATCCTTGAGGAATTGCTTGGGGAATTCAGTCTCCCAGCTGAGCCAGAGGCTCCGGTCAGCCTCGGGGCCAACCTGCAATCGGGAAAATGGGAGGCAGCCAGCGGCTGGGAGTGGCGGGGGCCCCTGGACTGGGAAGTGCTGGGCACGGCTGAGCCGGGCATGCCCTCTCCGGCCTGCCTGCCATTGGCCCAGGTCCCCATAGCCACCCCCTCTGCGGTGGGCAGGAGGCGACCCCGAGGGGAGGACACTGGTCAGGCTGGGAGGAAGGCAGAGAGCATCCGCACACCATCCCGGGCCCTCCCTGAGGCTCAGAGAGGTCAAGTGACCTGCCAGAGTCACACCGCCTGCTCCTGGGCAGGCAGGTCCATCTCCCCCACCCCCTCACCCCGCTGGCTCCAGAAGGGAAGGCGGGGTCCCCCACAGTGGGCGGGCGGCGGGGCTTTCATCAACCCTGAAAGCTGTGAGCTGGGATGGATAAATATTTACAGAGCCTTCCCGGCCCTGCCAACAGCCGTCCAGGGATAAGCATGTCCGAGGCGACCCCGAGTGCCCCCTGCATATCTGTGGCGTGACAGATGACAGCCCGGCTCAGACCCCGCCTGACCCCGCACAAGTGGCACAGTGGCAGCTCCAGGTGATGGAACGTGTCCGTGTGCCCAGCTCTCCTGGCCTCCCTGCAGACGCTGTTCAGCCCAGCAGTGGGCACTGTCGCCTCCCACCCGCCCACCTGGACAAGGCTGGGGGTGAGGGCTACCGAGGCGCCGGAGGGCTCACCTAGGGCCACGTGGTTCAAAAGCCCAGGTCCCTCCGGTTCCTAAACCCGCGGATTCAGCAGCTCCCCAGGGTGACCCCTAGACTCTGCCCCTAGGCCTAGGGGGCCGGGCGGGGCTGGGGAGGAGGCAGGGCCCCCAGACTGAGGTACCCGCTCCCCCTTCCATCCCCAGCGCTGCCAGGGGGCAAGACTGGCCAGGGCAGAGCTGGCGTGGCTGGACAGAAGGGGCCCAGGCTTGCCAGACCTCCCTTGTCACCGGAGCTGTGCCCAGAGAGTCTGCCTGGGCGTCTGCCCCCAACCCCGCTAACGACCCCATCCCTGCCCCCCACCCCTGCCCGGACAGGCTGGAGGCTCAGCGGCACACCCGCGTGGGCCGGGCTCCCGGGGAGCTGTGCGCCTGCAGTAGCCTAGGCTGTGACTGGTCCCCCGAAGCCCCAGCAGTGGGGGAGGGCGCAGCCTTTAGGGCACACGCAGGCTGGCACACACAGGGGCGTCCCCCCCCTACCACCCCCGCCAGGCCACACCGGAGCTCTCACGCTTAGGCTGCCTCCTGATTCCATAGCCTCCCAATCCCGCCACTCACAGGTCCCAGGCGGTAGCATCCGTCTCTTCCAGGCTCAGACCCCGCATGCCCTCCCCACAGCGCTTCCCTCAACCCTCCCGCCTGGAGGTGTGCTCACCGAGGCCACACACCTGGCGGCTGACGCCAGCTGGGGACCCGCGGGTCTTTGTCCCTGCGGTGAGTCGGGAGCCCTGTAGCCACTCCCGCTGTCCCTCCCCTGCAACACACACACACACCCGGGATCGCGGCCGGGCGGGCGCGGAGTGGGCAGGTCTGGGAGCTGGGGGGCTGGCGGCGTGCGTCTAGCGCCCGACCGAGTCCCGCCCGCTCACCAGCCAGCCCGAGCGATCCCGGCGCCGGCTTCACTTGCATACTTCCAGGGACGGGAAGCTCACTATCCACCACGCCCCCGGGGCACCCAGACAGCGTTTCGGGGTAACGGGCCGCGCCGGGCCACTCCCGGGCACCCCCTTGGATCCAGCTCTGCGAGCCGGCGCCCCTCGGCGTGGAGGGCGGGGCGGGGCGGGGGGGGCTGGAGGACGGCGGGCACTCACCGGCGGCCGCGGGGCCCGGGCCAGCAGCAGCGGCGGCGGCGGGAGCAGCAGCAGCAGCAGCAGCGGGAGCAGGAGGGCGCGCGAGGCCGCGCCGCGGAGCCCGGCGGCCCGAGCCATCCGCCCCGGGGCTGCAGGGCCTGCTGGGCTGCCGCCGGCCGCCGCCCCTTATAGCCTCCGCCCCGCCCCCGCCCCGGCCCCGCCCCCCGCTTTTGTTCTGCACTCGCCCCGCGCCCGCGGCCAGGGAAGGGGGGTGGCCCGGCCCGCAGATCCGGTCCTTCCCGGGGCGGGCCGGGCTGCGGTCTCGGAGGCCCGGAGGGACGGGGCGGGGCGGGAGAATGACCCTGGCCAGGAGGGTGCCGCTGCTCCGGGCCTCAGCGTCCCCAATGCGATGGGCCGTCTGAGAGGAGTCGGGTTTCCCTGCTCGCCCCCGCCTCCTGACAGGCCAACTTGGGAAGGTGCATCCCGAGCAGGGACATTCAGCTGTGTCCCGGGGGACACTGGCCACGGGGAGGCGGCTGGCCAGGACGTCAGCTTGGCAGAATCCGCCAGTTCACAGAGGGGGAAACTGAGGCCCCGAGAAGGAGGGGCCAGATGAGGCTTTCTCCAAACCACCGGGCAGGATGAGGGGTCAGGAGGCCTTCTTGGCAGGTAAGCTGTTGGGAGGAGGTGGTCAGAAGGCAGTGTCTGTGCGGGGCGCTGGGGACCCCACGCCGCCCCTTGGCCTGGGATGAGCAGCCTCCTGAGGCGAGGGCGCGTCTCTGAGAATCAGAGGGAGGGTGGTGAGCACACTGGGAAACGGTCATACAATCCTTGTGATGACCCGGGGTGCAGGCAATCTGTTTTATCTCCGGGGAGCCGAAACACGGGCAGTGGCCCGCAGGGTGAGGCTGCGCCTAAAAAGGGCGCCCAGCTTGTGCCTAAAAAGGGAGGAGACGGGCAGCGAGGGGAGGGCCACCGGCTGACTCAACCCCCCCTCCCCCTCCAGTCCCCGGAGCCGCCGCGGCCTCTCCAGGGAGGCTCCACAGAGACCCCTAGAGGGCGAGAAGAGGGAAGACAGCCGTGATTTCTCACTCCCTAGGCCGAATGGCACCCCACTCCAGTACTCTTGCCTGGAAAATCCCATGGATGGAGGACCCTGGTAGGCTGCAGTCCATTGGGTCACTAAGAGTCGGACACGACTGAGCAATTTCACTTTAACTTTTCACTTTCATGCATTGGAGAAGGAAATGGCAACCCACTCCAGTGTTCTTGCCTGGAGAATCCCAGGGACGGGGGAGCCTGGTGGGCTGCCGTCTATGCGGTCACACAGAGTCGGACACGACTGAAGCGACTTAGCAGCAGCAGCAGCAGGCTGAAGGCAATGGCACCCCACTCCAGTGTTCTTGCCTGGAGAATCCCAGGGACGGGGGAGCCTGGTGGGCTGCCGTCTATGGGGTCGCACAGAGTTGGACACGACTGAAGCGATTTAGCAGCAGTAGCAGTAGCAGGCCGTTTGCCTGGAGAAGGCAATGGCACCCCACTCCAGTACTCTTGCCTGGAAAATCCCATGGACGGAGGAGTCTGGTAGGCTGCAGTCCATGGGGTTGCTAAGAGTCGCACACGACTGAGCGACTTCACTTTCCCTTTTCCCTTTCATGCACTGGAGAAGGAAATGGCAACCCACTCCAGTGTTCTTGCCTGGAGAATCCCAGGGACGGGGGAGCCATCTTTTTCTTCCTTTTTAAAATTTTCAGGGATCGAACCCATGCCCCCAGCACTGGAAGCATGGACTGTTAACCACCGGACCACCAGGGAAGCCTGCCATCTGTTTCTTCAGAGTGATTCAGTTTTTTAAAAATGGAAATGCCTATTTCAGCCTCATCTTAGCAATATTGGTCAAGAAATCATGGATTTGATGAACTGATGATACATTTTTTTTCTTTCTGATACACATGAAAATGCATAAAGTAAAAATGTTTAACTACCTTAAATGGTCTCGAGGGCCTCCAGGGATGCGTGGCCTTGTTCTGGGGACCGGCAATCCACCAGTCATGGGAGTTTTAAGTAACAGCCTCCCACGTTGCAGGTCACAGTGGAAAGCCACAGTTACAGCAAGCTGGGCTTGTCCCAGAGGGCTTCCTGCAGGAGGGGGGCCCTGATCAGCCCAGGAGGGGCCGGTGTGGCAAACAGGAGCAGGTCAGCAGGGGCTGCAGGAGCAAAGGGGTGGAGGCTGGCCCAGGCCTGGCATGTCTGCCAGAAGAGAGTGGCCACCTTTACATGCTCCCCTCTCCTGGAGGCAAACAGTCACCCCATTGCAGGGAGGAGAAAACTGAAGCCCAGGCCCAGATGGGGGTCAGGGGAGGGCCCTGCTTCTCGGGCTGGCTGAGAGGACTGTGTGGTCGGGACGTAGTCGTGACATCACCCAGCTTGCCAGGCACTGCCGGTGCCCCTGTTCCCTCCTCGCTTGCCGTTCCTCCTCACAGAGGGGCCTCCTCTGCCCACCTGAGCCCCCTACCCCATGCTTCTGCTCCTGACTTCATCCTCCCTGCAGTCCCTGGGCCAAGAGGCCTCTCTTGGGGGTTGGGGACAGTGATGTGAAGATAGGAAAGTCAGGAGCCCTCCCTGCCAAGGGCACCAATATGACCACTCAGAACTCACTCAGAAAGGACCATGAAAACCTGCCATTCCTGAAGGGCTGGGAAGCATCCTGAATCCGGATGGCCCTGCCCTGGACCTGGAACTAAGGCGTAAAATTCAAGGCCACAGGATTCAAACCCGCACCAATGCCCCTAGGCCCGCAGGGGACAGCCATTGGAAAGGACACACGGGGTAAACGCGGTCGGTGTCTGGCGCTGCATCCAGCCAGTCCATCCTAAAGGAAATCAGTCCTGAGTGTTCATTGGAAGGACTGATGCTGAAGCTGAAACTCCAATACTCTGACCACCTGATGTGAAGAACTGGCTCATAAGAAAAGACCCTGATGCTGGGAAAGATTGAAAGTGGGAGGAGAAGGGGACAACAGAGGATGAGACGGTTGGATGGCATCACTGACTCAATAGATGAGTTTGAGTAAACTCCGGGAGTTGGTGATGGACAGGGAAGCTTGGGGTGCTGCAGTCCATGGGGTCGCAAAGAGTTGGACACGACTGAGCAACTGAACTGAGCCGAGGGGGGAACCGGATGCCTCCTGGCGGGTGCTCTGTGAGAGTCCTGGGAGGCTTTCTGGGGGCGGGACGGGGGTGAGTGCTTTGTACCCGCCCCAGTCCACCCGCGACCCTGGGGCCACGCGGGAGGGGGGAGCAGGGCTCGGCCGATCGCCAGACCGCCCTCGGTTCGGCTTGCCGCGCTCCGCCGCGGCCTTTGAAGGTCCGTCCCGTGGCCCTTGCGCGCGCCCTCCGCGTGCTGCCACAGCGGCTCCGATTCTCCAGGGCGCACACAGCTCGGGCCGGCGGCCCGGAGGGCGCAGGCTCACCGACCCCCGGAGCTGCCGAAGGAGAAGCCAGGGACCCGCGGGGGTGCCGCGTGACCGGGCCCCGGGCCTCCCGCCGGGGGCGTGTCTCCGCAGTCCCGCCCCGGCCCCGCCCCGCCGGCGGGGACCGGCGCCGCCGCCGCCGTCCCTGAGCCACAGCCAGCGCCGCGGTCGCCGTCTCCGACTCGGCTCGTCCGGCCCCGCCGCGCCGCCGCCGCCGCCGCCATGCCCCGGGGGAGCCGCAGCGTGGCCTCGCGGCCAGCCAGGTAGGAGCCGGCACGGGCGCCGGGGGCGGGCGCGGGGGAAGCGCGGCCCCGCAAGGACGCGGCGGCGTGACCTTGGTGACGGCCGCGCCATCTTGGCGGGGGCGGGGCGGGGGCTGCCGCCGCGCGTCTAGGACGGTGGTCGCCCGGCCTGGGGTCCGGCCGGGAATGACCCCGCCTCTCCCCGCATCCCGCAGCCGCCCCGCCGCGCCCTCTGCCGCGCACCCGCCTGCGCACCCGCCGCCCTCGGCCGCGGCCCCGGCCCCCGCCCCGTCGGGCCAGCCCGGCCTGATGGCGCAGATGGCGACCACCGCCGCCGGAGTGGCCGTGGGCTCGGCTGTGGGCCACGTCGTGGGCAGCGCTCTGACCGGAGCCTTCAGTGGGGGGAGCTCAGAGCCCGCCCAGCCTGCGGCCCAGCAGGTGAGCAAGGGCTCAGGGGAAACTGAGGCCCGACACAGAGCCGCAGCAAGAAGGATCCTACTGGTCACTCGGCTGTTGGCCTGGGGTCATCACAGGCGGGCTCTCCCAACCCATCCCCTGAGGCCAAGGTCCCTAGAACCCCGTGGGCAGACACCAACCAGCCCTTTAAATATGGGGAAACCAAGGTGCTTAGGGGTCAGAGATAGCCCTAGGTCGCCCAACCCTAGTAGAAGGGAGGGCTGTTGGAGTTCCTGAGTGCCCGCTCTCCCACCCCCCGGGAGGCCCCTTCCTGAGCCCAAGGGTGACTGGTAGTCAGTGACTTTGGGCCTGCCGACCTGTACCCCACTGGGCACCCCACCAGTCCTGAGCCACATTTGGGCTTAGTGACGGGGTCAGGGATCATGAGGATCAGTGTGGCTGAGCCAGGAAGGTGTTAGAACCTGTCGGCCTGGAGTTCATACCAGCACTGCCCTGGGCTTTTCTAGACCCATGTCCCGCCTCCTGCCCCACCTGCCCCTGTTCCCGCACCCCACCAGCAGCGGCAGGGGCTTCGAGAGGGCTGTGGGCTCACCCTATTTCAGGGATGGAGCCGCTAAGACCTGGGGCACACTGCCCGCTAGGGACCCCTGAGGCACCAGGGCCGGGGGCTCTGCGGAGGGGCAGCCGCCACCCCCAGCTTTGGAGTCCTCTCCCGGGTGCCCAGCCCGAGCTGATCCGGCTGCCTCCCACGCTGTGCCCCAGGGCCCGGAGCGCGCCGCCCCGCAGCCCCTGCAGATGGGGCCCTGTGCCTATGAGATCAGGCAGTTCCTGGACTGCTCCACCACCCAGAGCGACCTGACCCTGTGTGAGGGCTTCAGCGAGGCCCTGAAGCAGTGCAAGTACAACCACGGTGAGCGGCTGCTGCCCGACTGGCGCCAGGGTGGGAAGGGCGGTCCACGGCTCCCACTCCTTCGGGGTGCTCCCGCTATTCCCAGGTGCTCCTGCACTTCCCATGTGCTCCCGATTCTCCCTGGTGCTCCCTCTCCTCCTGGCTGCTCCTTTGCCTCCCAGGTGCTCCCACTTCTCCCTGGTGCTCCTGCTCCTCCCGGCGGCTCCTGTACCTTCGGCCTGACCTCCTCCCTCTACAGGTCTGAGCTCCCTGCCCTAAGAGACCAGAGCAGATTGGGTGGCCAGCCCTGCACCCACCTGCACCCCCCTCCCACCGACAGCCGGACCATGACGTCAGATTGTACCCACCGAGCTGGGACCCAGAGTGAGGAGGGGGTCCCTCACCCCACAGATGACCTGAGATGAAAACGTGCAATTAAAAGCCTTTATTTTAGCCGAACCTGCTGTGTCTCCTCTTGTTGGACTGTCTGCGGGGGGCGGGGGGGAGGGAGATGGAAGTCCCACTGCGGGGTGGGGTGCCACCCCTTCAGCTGCTGCCCCCTGTGGGGAGGGTGACCTTGTCATCCTGCGTAATCCGACGGGCAGCGCAGACCGGATGGTGAGGCACTAACTGCTGACCTCAAGCCTCAAGGGCGTCCGACTCCGGCCAGCTGGAGACCCTGGAGGAGCGTGCCGCCTCCTTCTCGTCTCTGGGGGCCCCTCGGTGGCCTCACGCTCTGTCGGTCACCTTGCCCCTCTTGCTGATGCAATTTCCCCGTAATTGCAGATTCAGCAGGAGGAATGCTTCGGGCCTTTGCACCTGACCGCATGAGCAGAGGTCACGGCCAGCCCCCTTGGATCTCAGTCCAGCTCGGCCGCTTGGCCGTGACGTTCCAGGTCACAGGGCCTGCCGGCACAGAGGAGCAGGCCCTTCAGTGCCGTCGAGCACTCGGAGCTGCTGCCTCCGCTGAGTTCACTCAGTGTCTACGCACAGAGCGCCCACTGTGTACCAGGCCCTATTCCACGTTCCCCAGTCACCGAGCCCCCAGGGCTGGTGGGGACCTGCCCTCGGGTACACTGTGTCCCGTCACGTGGCTTTACGTGTGTCTCTGAGGGAGGCTGGCATTGCGGTCCACCTCTCAGCACAAACATCTGTCCCCTGGGAAGGGGGTCCCATTTCTGGGTGCGAGCAGCCCCCTGGGGTCCGTGTCTCCTCCTTACCTGGCTCAAGGCCCCGGCTCCTGGGTCCTGGACAGCAGGGAGCCCACCCCTCGGGGCTGTGGAGGGGGACCTTGCTTCTGGAGGCCACGCCGAGGGCCCAGGCGCCGCCTCCGGCCGTCGCCCTGAGGGAGCAGGCCCGACGCCAGCGCGGCTCCTCTGTGAGGCCCGGGAAACCCTGCCTGAGGGTGCGGGTGGGCAGGTGCCCCTGCCCCCAGGCTCTCCTGTGTGAGTGACACTCACCAGCCAGCTCTGGATGCCACCCATCCGGGTTCTCCAGGAGGCACTCATAGCGGGTGGGGTCCCCTCCCTCCCCCTCTGTGGAGGGAGGGAGTCTGATCACTGGGAGGCTGGTGGTCCGTACCCGCCCCCCCGACTCTGGACGTGTTTACTACCCCCGCCTGGGCTCAGGACAGGGCATTGGATGGGAAGGACAGGGCTGGGTCCTGGCCAGGCTGGGGGCTCTGCAGGGCATGGGTGCCCCTGTCTCTTCTTATATTCCAACGTCACTGCAGGGGGGCGCAAATCTTGGACCCCACTTACTGATGATCTGCATCAGGACATAGGTCCCCCCTCCTGCAGCGGGGGGCTGGCCACGGAGGGCGCTGGGGAAGGCCCCTCCTCCAGCCCCTCGGCGAGGCTCACCAGGTGCCCATCCTCAGCCAGCAGGGCGACGCTCGCTGGGAGGGCGGAGAGGGAGGCAGGGCAGGGCTGGTACGACCCCCGCTGGGGCGGGGGGGCCCTCAGCCGGTCCTCCAGCACCCTTGCTGCCCCCCCTCACCGTCAGGGGGCACCTGGCCGCTCTGCCTCAGGTGGGCGGTGAGGGTCCCAAGGCCACACCAGGTGTTCACCAGCTCCCAGCAGCTGGCTGTGGGAGAGGGGCAGAGGTGGGCGCATGGCACCCGCCTTCCCCCCAGACCAGGATGCTCTGCCTTCCTCCCGCCCATCTCCCCAGACATCTGAAGGACTCTTGCCTCCACCATGCAGCCCCGCCTCCACCAGAAGCTCAGGTTCCCCGCCCCCCCTCCCCGAAGCTGCAGGACCCCTGACCAGCGAAGAGATGGGACAGTTGGAACACACGCTCCCCCAGCAGCGGCACAGCAGCTGTGTGGCCCAGAAGAGCCCGCCTGTTTCCCTCAAGCAACTCCCCATGGATGTCATCCCATGGACACCCCCTTCCCCACACCGCCTCCTCGTTCTCCCCCTCCAAGGCAGAGGGAACGCACCCCCACCTGTCTGCTAGGACAGGGGACCCCACTTACCTCCGAACATCACCTTGATAAACATGGCCGTGGTGGGGACAGATCCCTCCGACCCCCAACTTCCGACCTGGGGAAGGAGCTGGGGTGGAGCTCGACTGCAGGGTGGGGCCCTGTGGGAGGTGTACGGGTGGAGAGGGTGATGGGTGGGTGGGCTCAAGCGGAGCTCCTTGCTCAGTCCAGGCGGTCCCTGCAGCTAGTCCAGGATCCTCAGCCTTCTCCCCCTCACTGGATCAGGGAAGACTGAGGTTCCCTCCCCTGCCCCCCCACCCAGCTTCCAAGCTGGTCTCTGTGGCAGTGGGAGCTGCCAAGAGGTCTGAGCGGCCAGTATCCGGGTAACGGGGTTTGTGGAGGGTCCGGGCATTCCCGGTGCAGGGCTCTAGTGGGGGCTGGAGCCTCGGGCCCAGAGCTGTCCAGAGACCAGTGCCCTCCCACCGCCGCCGCCCGCAAGGAGAGACAGAGCTCCCAGGCGGGGAGTCGGAGGTTCCTGGAGGGGGAGCATCCTCAACTCTGCAGGCCCCCTTCCCAGGCGCACTCCCGGCCTCCCCGTCTTCTGTCCCCTGCTCTTGTTGAAGTATGATTGGCATACAGTTCACAGCCACTCTTCGGAGTGTTCTCCACACTAAGGATACAGAACATGTCCCTCGTCCCCCCAAACTCCCAGCCAGGCTGTCACGAAGAGGGAGGCGGCCGACGGGGCAGGGCCTTGCACTCCTGCGTGTGGGGTCCACCGGGGTCGTCCCCGTGTCGGTGGCCCCTTCCTCTCACGCCAGGAGGGTCCCCTTGCCTGGAGGTGCCGTGGATCCGCTCGCTGCCTGCTCTTTGGGTTGTTTCCCGCATGGGGTGATGATGAAGAGGCCAGTACAGACACTCGCCAGCAGGTCTCTGGGTGAACAGGCATTTATTTCTCTTTCCTGAGGGCAGATCCTGGGAGTGGGGTGCCGGACCGTCCGGGGAGAGTATGCTTCTGTTTCTAAGAAGCTGCCGTGTTCTCCAGTGTGCTGCACCATGTCACGGCCCCTCTGTGCGTCTGGACTCAGGAGACCTCCTTCTCAGCGGCCCTCCCCCCCAGGTGGTCAGGCCATCTGTGCCCTTCTGGGGGCAGAGCTCAGCGCCGGAGGCGGGAGGAGGCCCAGATCCCAGCGCAGCCCACCAGCGTTGCTCTGCTTCCCTCGGCATTCATAGCTGGAGAAAGGGCAAGGAGCACCGGCTGAAGCCCCACCTGGAGGACGCACTTCGATGGCAGCAGGTGCTCAGAGGTGGCCCCGGGCAGCATTCCCCAGACGCACAGGCCAGTGCTTTCTTCCCAGGACACCACTGTGTCTGGGGACCCGAGTCCTGCAGCACGGTCGGGAGCGGCTGTGCCCAGATTCCGGCCTGCACCCTTGGCTCCAGCCACCACCCCTGTTTGTCAAGGGGTTTTTGTCTTTCGAGCCGCCGAGGAGGGAGTCTTTTGTCTGCAGTGTCACAGAAGTGCCATAAAGAGGGGCCCACAGTGGGAGCTTTATAACATTGGTGCGGAGGGCTGTAACAGGTCAGGGAGGCACTTGAGGGAGCCTTCTAGGGCGATGGAGATGTTCTAAAATTTGGTCTGGGTACAGGCTACAGAGATGTGTGGGTGTGTGTGTGTGTGTGTGTAAAACCCTCGAGCCACACGTGTGAGGTCTGTGCATGTGACCGTACACAGGAGACCTCGGTGGAAAGCAGCCACCTGCTCTGACTGCACCTGTGGATTTCCAGCTCCTGCCCTCAGGCGGCCCTGCGGGGCCCACTGGCTGACGGGGAGACGGCACCGCCCTCCCCCGCTGTCAGGGTGGGGGGGCTGACGATTTGCATGTCGTGTCAGGGTCCAGCGGCCTCCCTTGTGTGGAGGTCCCGAAGCACCTGGAGCGCCGCCCGCAGAACAGCGGACTCCTGCCTGCCTCCCTGCCTCTGGCCATGGCCTGCCCGCCTCTGGCCCTCTTTCTGCTCGGGGCCCTCCTGGCAGGTGAGCCCTCCCAAGGCCTGGCTCACCTAGGGGTGTGTAAGACAGCACGGGGCTCTAGAAGTAAATCGCGGGGAAGTAAATCGTAGTGGGCAGGGGGGATGGTTTCCGAAGGGGCCCTGAGGGGGACAGGAGACCTGGCCTCAGTTTCCCCACTGGTGAGTGACCAGATAGCCAGGGTACCTTTGGACTCTGACTCTGGGGGGCTCTCAGAGACTGGTCTCCTACTCAGTTTTTCAGAGGGGAAGCTGGTGTGGCCTTGTCACTGCCCTGCAGGGCCTCAGGGACAAGCTATCCCTGAGGAGGTCTCCAGCAGTCAGTGGCCGGAGGCTGAGCCGATGGATATAGTAACAGCCCAGGCGGCCTCTTGGGGGTGGTCAGCCTGTAGCCAGGTTTTGGACGAGCCGAAGTGACCTAAGTGATGGGGGTCTGCAGAGCAAGGGATGAGGGTGGGCAGCAGGAGGACCCAGAGCCCACCAGCCCACCCTCT
Organism: Bos indicus; assembly: GCF_029378745.1. Classification (NCBI taxonomy): domain Eukaryota; kingdom Metazoa; phylum Chordata; class Mammalia; order Artiodactyla; family Bovidae; genus Bos; species Bos indicus. Next base: position 71,140,217 of record NC_091776.1, on the reverse strand, counting down.
GAATTCTGGACCCTTAGCTGCATGTGGCTCCTTGGGAAGACGGGGCTTAAGGGTTGCCCGCTCTGTGGCCCACACAGTGCTGATTCCACAGCACTGGCTGTGAGCTTTTGGGAGCAGATTCTCCCGGGGAGTCTGACCCAGGCTTTGTGGGGCAGGGGCTGGAGGGAAGGGGCCCAGGCCAGACCTGAGTGTGTGTCTCTCAGCCTCCCAGCCAGCCCTGACCAAGCCAGAAGCACTGCTGGTCTTCCCAGGACAAGTGGCCCAACTGTCCTGCACGATCAGCCCCCATTACGCCATCGTCGGGGACCTCGGCGTGTCCTGGTATCAGCAGCGAGCAGGCAGCGCCCCCCGCCTGCTCCTCTACTACCGCTCAGAGGAGCACCAACACCGGGCCCCCGGCATTCCGGACCGCTTCTCTGCAGCTGCGGATGCAGCCCACAACACCTGCATCCTGACCATCAGCCCCGTGCAGCCCGAAGATGACGCCGATTATTACTGCTTTGTGGGTGACTTATTCTAGGGGTGTGGGATGAGTGTCTTCCGTCTGCCTGCCACTTCTACTCCTGACCTTGGGACCCTCTCTCTGAGCCTCAGTTTTCCTCCTCTGTGAAATGGGTTAATAACACTCACCATGTCAACAATAACTGCTCTGAGGGTCATGAGATCCCTGTGGCTCGGGGTGTGGGGGTAGGGATGGTCCTGGGGATTACTGCAGAAGAGGAAGCACCTGAGACCCTTGGCGTGGGGCCCAGCCTCCCCACCAGCCCCCAGGGGCCCAGACTGGTGGCTCTTGCCTTCCTGTGACGGGAGGAGCTGGAGTGAGAGAAAAAGGAACCAGCCTTTGCTGGTCCCGGCTCTGCATGGCTGGTTGGGTTCCAACACTCAACGAGGGGACTGGACCGGGTCTTCGGGAGCCCCTGCCTACTCCTGGGTGGGGCAAGGGGGCAGGTGTGAGTGTGTGTGTGGGGTGCAGACACTCAGAGGCACCTGAAGGCAGGTGGGCAGAGGGCAGGGGAGGCATGGGCAGCAGCCCTCCTGGGGTAGAGAGGCAGGCTTGCCACCAGAAGCAGAACTTAGCCCTGGGAGGGGGGTGGGGGGGTTGAAGAACACAGCTCTCTTCTCTCCCGGTTCCTCTAAGAGGCGCCACATGAACAGGGGGACTACCCATCAGATGCATGAGAGGGTCCCGCCCAGGCGCCAAGCCATCTCCTGGGCTCTCATCGGTCTTTGAGGGGACGAGATGGGCAGGCGGGTCCCGGGCTCCCCACGAAGGCGGCGGGTGGAAAATCCCAACAGGCGTGATGGGCACGCCTGCCCTTCTCCCGGGGACCCCAGCGCCCCCCTCGGCCTCCGGCCGGCCCCACCCGCAGGACAGGTACCCAGCCCGCCCAGCCGGCCGGGACGCGCTCGGGGACCGCCCCGAGAGCCGCGCGCCCACGGGACGGCCCGCTCCCTACCCGCCCCGCCCCACCCCCGGAGTCCGGCATCCAGGGGCCTGGCGTGCAGGCGGCGGGACCAGCGAGACGCGGGCCTCCGCGCGGCCTAGAGCGGCCCCGGAAGTGCCGCGGGCGGGGGCGGGGCCGCGGGCTTCGCGTCAGCAGCCGCCAGCGAGCGAGGCCACGGCCGCGGGGCTGGAGGCGCTGAGCTGCGGCCCCGCCCCGCCCGGGAGAGCGGCCCCGCCCCGGCCCGGGAGAGCGGCCACCTGTCCCTCTGGGGGCGCAGGTGTGGGCGGCCCCCGGCGCTGGGAGCAGGTGCGGGGCCGCGGCCGCTCGTGAGCCTCCAGCCCGGAGGACGGGCCCCGGGGGCCGGCCCGGTGCCCAGGCCCTGGGAGCCCCGGAGGACAGAGTGACAGAGGCCGGAGGAGCCGGGAAGGCCCGAGAGAGGTGGGAAGCACGGGGTTCCAGACCTAGGACATTTCAGCCCCAAAGCATCGGTGAAAACATTGCTGGGCACAGATAAAAGCGTCGCCAACTTTTTCAACACGGCGGAGACTTTAGCGGGTAGCTGGCACCTAGGGGGAATGGAAAAACCAGGATTTAGCAGGTGGGTGGAGGTCACAACTGCCCAGATCCTGCGAAAGAGGGGTCAGTGGGGCGGGAAGATTAGTGGGGAGAGGAGCTTTCAGAAACCAAGGGAATGAAACGAGGCTTGAGGTTGGTTATCCAGCAGCCGCCCCCTGCCCCGTGAGTGAGCGAAGGCTGGGCCCCTTATTGTCACATCTTCCAGCTCTTCGCTAGAAAACCTAGAGTTTTAAATACTGTGGCAGCTGAGTCAAACAATAAGGAAAAGCCCGACTCTTTGAGAGCCAGGCACAAGGCGTCTGTGACAGGGTCTCCAGGCTGCCCATTTGCAGTCTCTGAAACGGAGGGTTTTTCGAGAAGGAGGTCTTGGGGTGCCTGCCAGAATTGGAGGGGGGGGCGCGGGAAGTGAGGACCCAGAAGAGAGGGCTTGGCCCGCTGCAAGGAGGTCACTGGACACTGGAGCTGAAGCGCCAGCCGAAACTGGAAACTCGAAATCTGTCTCCGTGCCAGCCACAAGGCCTATGATTTTCCTTGGCGACGTTCAGCATCTTAGGAGGAGCTGGCGGGGGAGGCGGGTAGTTCGTGGGCGGTTGCAGCAGGGCAGGAAGGTGAGGAACCTGAGGCTGGTCAGAGAGCTGGTTGGAGTGATGCCCATCGGTGGACCCGCTGGAGAAGGCCTGAGTAGAGAAGGTCTAAGCTTAACGGGGAAGGGGTGGGCCAGGGTGGAAATGGGGTGGGAAGTTTGAGGAGGGGGAGCAGTGGAGATGGGGGTTGTGAGGAATGGGAGTGAGCTTAGACGTCTTGAGGATACTGCAGTTCTGTGCTTTTTTTCACACCTGGCTGAAAATTCACTGAAAACAAAACAACCCTTGCTCTGTGACAGCCTAGAGGGGTGGGAGGGAGGCTTAAGAGGGAGGGGACGTGCGTGTGCCTATGGGCGATTCATGTGGGTGTACGGCAGAAAGCAACACAGTATGTAATTACCCTCCAATTAAAGATCAAGTACAACTTAAAAACCCCAAACACAACATTGTAAGTCAGCTAGACTCCAGTAAACATTTCAGTAAAAAGATTCAACTGGGAATGAGTTCCGCCGTGACTATCCTGATGAATTTCCCGTGTCTTCTTGAGGCCATTCCTCTTTGAACTTCCGTGTTTGGGGAAGCGTGCCTTTGTATGGAGTCCTGAGGAGTAAATGAGACGGGCTTGTAGAAGGCCTAGTAGTGCCTTGCACGCGGCAGATGCTCAATAACCTCGAGTTGTCACCATTATGGTACCTCAAGAGTCTCCTTGGAGCTTGCACGGTTTCTGAATGGGGTCCTGCGGGGCTCCCTTGGGGCTCCCACATGGGGTTGGGGGGCTGAGTGGGGTGTCCCCGCTCCTTGCTTGTCCCCTGTGGAACACCCCCTTCCACCCGAGCAGCTCTGCTTTTGTCTCTTGTGTTTGTTTATATCTCCTAGATTGTTGTTCAGTCGCTCAGTCGTGTCCAACTCTCCGACCCCATGGACTGCAGCACACCAGGCCTTCTGCCTTCACCATCTCCCGGAGCTTGCTCAAACTCCTGTCCATTGAGTTGCTGATGCCGTCCAACCATCTCGTCCTCTGTCGTCCCCTTCTCCTTTTGACCTCAGTCTTTCCCAGCATCAGGGTCTTTTCCAATGAGTCAGCTCTTTGACTCAGGTGGCCAAGTATTGGAGCTTCAGCTTCATTATCAGTCCTTCCAATGAATATTCAGGGTTGATTTCTTTTAGGATTGAGTGACTTGATCTCCTTGCAGTCCAAGGGACTCTCAAGAGTCTTCAACACCACAGTTCAAAAGCATCAGTTCTTCGGCACTCAGCCTTCTTTATGATCCAACGCCCACATCGGTACATGACTACTGGAAAAACTTTGGCTCAGAGATAATTGACTTGATTGAATACAAAGTTCTTTGGCAAAAAATAAAAGTGTGGCAAGCAGTACTGACACAAAAGCAAGTGGCTTTTCCTCCGTTGAGTCATTTATTTATTCAGTGGGTGTGTGCGTGTAGAGACGGAGCGGCTGTGCTGGGAGCTGGGGCTTCCACTTCAGAGGAGCCCCGGACCTGCCCTCGGGGAGTTCACAGGCAGTGCTGCGGGGGGTCCTGCCAGGACGCCTGCCCTGCGAGTGCCCAGTGCTGTGATGGATGCGTGTCCCGCATCTGCGGCCACTGGGGCCACGTGCCCGAGATTGTCCGGGTCTGAGGGTGCAGAGAAGAGGAGGCATTTGGACTGAGTCTGGAAAAATGAGCATGTGGCCACGTGAGAAGCCAGTGGTGAGGGGACCAGTCAGGCGGAGGAAAGAGCGGCTCATACGAGTTGTGGAGCTGGAAGCATGAGGGTGTGTGGAAGCAGAGGCCGGGGACAGGGCCGCAGGGCCGGCCATGGAGGGCGTGGGCTGCTGCAGGCTCCTGAGAAGGGGGACGCCGCCATCATGACCGGGTTTAGGTGTTTGACCCTGGTGTCCACGTAGAGGACAGATGTGTGGGGGGGGAGCTGGAGATGGGCATCCATCGGGAGTCAGCCTGGAGAGAGGCAGAGACCCCGTCAGTGGGCCCTCAGGACGTGGATGGGGCGGATGTTGGGAAGATCTGACTCCTGGGTTCCGGCTGGGGCTCCGGGCTGGAGGGGTGCCGCCCACCGAGCACAGGAGGCAAACAGATGCCCTCTCCCAGCAAGACCCCAGCCCCAGCACCCTCCGGGGCCGGACTCCGCCCCTCTTCCAGAATGGCTCCCTTGCTGTCCTCGCCCATCTTTCCGGTGCCCTGAGCCTCTAGAGTCTGGACACCAGCGTCCGCCTTGCGCTTGTTTCTGGGAAGTCTCTGGCTTGTCTCTGACTCACCCAGGACCGTCTTCGAGGGCAAGGTTGTGTCCTTGGTTCCATCTGCTTTGGGGTCCGGCTCCTCGCTGCTTGACCTGCTGATGTGACAGTGTCTCTTGTTTTCTTTTCAGAATCCGAGAGCAGCTGTGTGTGTCCCAGACAGACCCAGCCGCTGGGATGACGGGCCCCTCTGTGGAGATCCCCCCGGCCGCCAAGCTGGGTGAGGCTTTCGTGTTTGCCGGCGGGCTGGACATGCAGGCAGACCTGTTCGCGGAGGAGGACCTGGGGGCCCCCTTTCTTCAGGGGAGGGCTCTGGAGCAGATGGCCGTCATCTACAAGGAGATCCCTCTCGGGGAGCAAGGCGGGGAGCAGGACGATTACCGGGGGGACTTCGATCTGTGCTCCAGCCCTGTTCCGCCTCAGAGCGTCCCCCCGGGAGACAGGGCCCAGGACGATGAGCTGTTCGGCCCGACCTTCCTCCAGAAACCAGACCCGACTGCGTACCGGATCACGGGCAGCGGGGAAGCCGCCGATCCGCCTGCCAGGGAGGCGGTGGGCAGGGGTGACTTGGGGCTGCAGGGGCCGCCCAGGACCGCGCAGCCCGCCAAGCCCTACGCGTGTCGGGAGTGCGGCAAGGCCTTCAGCCAGAGCTCGCACCTGCTCCGGCACCTGGTGATTCACACCGGGGAGAAGCCGTATGAGTGCGGCGAGTGCGGCAAGGCCTTCAGCCAGAGCTCGCACCTGCTCCGGCACCAGGCCATCCACACCGGGGAGAAGCCGTACGAGTGCGGCGAGTGCGGCAAGGCCTTCCGGCAGAGCTCGGCCCTGGCGCAGCACGCGAAGACGCACAGCGGGAGGCGGCCGTACGTCTGCCGCGAGTGCGGCAAGGACTTCAGCCGCAGCTCCAGCCTGCGCAAGCACGAGCGCATCCACACTGGGGAGAAGCCCTACGCGTGCCAGGAGTGCGGCAAGGCCTTCAACCAGAGCTCGGGCCTGAGCCAGCACCGCAAGATCCACTCGCTGCAGAGGCCGCACGCCTGCGAGCTGTGCGGGAAGGCCTTCTGCCACCGCTCGCACCTGCTGCGGCACCAGCGCGTCCACACGGGCAAGAAGCCGTACGCCTGCGCGGACTGCGGCAAGGCCTTCAGCCAGAGCTCCAACCTCATCGAGCACCGCAAGACGCACACGGGCGAGAGGCCCTACCGGTGCCACAAGTGCGGCAAGGCCTTCAGCCAGAGCTCGGCGCTCATCGAGCACCAGCGCACCCACACGGGCGAGAGGCCTTACGAGTGCGGCCAGTGCGGCAAGGCCTTCCGCCACAGCTCGGCGCTCATCCAGCACCAGCGCACGCACACGGGCCGCAAGCCCTACGTGTGCAACGAGTGCGGCAAGGCCTTCCGCCACCGCTCGGCGCTCATCGAGCACTACAAGACGCACACGCGCGAGCGGCCCTACGAGTGCAACCGCTGCGGCAAGGCCTTCCGGGGCAGCTCGCACCTCCTCCGCCACCAGAAGGTCCACGCGGCGGACAAGCTCTAGGGTCCGCCCGGGGCGAGGGCACGCCGGCCCTGGCGCCCCCGGCCCAGCGGGTGGACCTGGGGGGCCAGCCGGACGGCGGAATCCCGGCCGGCTCTTCTCTGCCGTGACCCCGGGGGGTTGGTTTTGGCCTCCATTCGCTTTTTTCTAAAGTGCAGACGAATACACGTCAGAGGGACGAAGTGGGGTTAAGCCCCCGGGAGACGTCCGGCGAGCTCTAACGTCAGACACTTGAAGAAGTGAAGCGGACTCGCAGCCCGTACAGCCCGGGGAAGATGAGTCCAAAGTCGAGGGTCACCTTGGCCACTGCAGGGTCGCTCGGCGGTGGGGCGGAGCGGGTGCAGGAGGGCTCCTCCTGGGCTTGGGGTGGCAGGCGAGGACCCCGCGCCTCTCAGCCCTCGGCCTGGGTTGGCTGAGGGCGGGCCTGGCTGTAGGCCCTCCAGCGGAGGTGGAGGCGCTGCCCGGCTCAGCCAGGCACAGGACCCTGCCACGAGGAGTAGCCCTCCGCCAGACCCGGCGTCCAGGCTGGGGCGCCTGCGGGGCCTCCGTTCTGTGGCTGGGCAGCCTGCGCCCTGTCCAGGGATGAAGGGGTTCCGGTCTGAAGGGCTGGGTTCAGGGTCCAGCTCTGGCCCCTCCTGCCTTGGTGTCCTGGAGGAAGCCCCAAGGCTCCGTTTCCCTCTCCAGGAGGTGGGGACGTTGGGAATGCCACATTCCCCTGGGGGGTGTGTGTGTGTGTTCAAGGCTCCCATTCAGACTGGGACTGGGCACTCACGAGCTTTGGCAACTGGCAACTGAGGACGGAGACCCAGGGTGACACCCCACCTCCTGCTGCGGCCCCCCCGGCAGGGGAGACACAGGCCCGTCTGGTTCCCAAGATGGCAGGGCCCCTCCCCCTCCAGCTTGTGCCCTGGGTGTGGTGCCTGGGGCTACAGCGACCCTTTCCGGTTCCCCGGGCCAGTTCAGCTGGGCATCCTCAGGGCGGGGCTCTGAGGGTGCCATGTTTCCAGAGCTCCTCCTCCTCCCACCAGTAGCAGGCGGGCGGCCAGCTCCCAGGCAGCCCCCTGGCATCGCCTAGGTGCACACCTGCCCGCTGTGACCCAGCAAGGCTTGAAGGTGGCCATCCCAGTTAAGTCCCCTGCCCCTGGCCCAGGAATGGGCTCGGGCAGGGCCGCATCTGGCTGCCCCAGAAGCGTCTGTCCCTGGCCTCTGGGAGTTGGCGGTGGTCTCTGGTACTGTCCCTCGCAGGGCCCCTTAGCACTGCTCGGGGAGGAGGTGGGCTGAACTGATTTTGAAGTTTTACATGTCTGCGGCCGCAGTCCTACGAGCCCGTCAGGGTCATGCTGGTTATTTCAGCAGATGGGGCTTGGCTCGGCAGCTAGGATGGTCCTGAATAAAAATGGGAAGGCCAGAGCTGTTCCTCCATCAGCAGGCTTGGCAGCTGGGGACGTTGAAAGGACAGGTCTGCTGGTCTGGGGAGACCAGCTCTGTGCAGCCCCTGCTGTCCGTGGGGGTACTAAACCAGCCCCTGTGTGCGCCCATCTGAGTGGCAGCCCGCCTGGAGGATCGCCCATCACTTGTGAGAATTGAGAGAATGCTGACACCCCCGCTTGGTGCAGGGGGACAGGGCCCCCTAAGATCTACCTCCTTGCCCCACCCCCGGGACCCCCTCAGCCTTGGCCAGGACTGTCCTTACTGGGCAGGGCAGTCATCCACTTCCAACCTTTGCCGTCTCCTCCGCGCGCTGTGCTCCCAGCCAAATTGTTTTATTTTTTTCCAAGCATCACTTTGCACACGTCACCACTCTCCTTAAAACCACCCTTCCGGAGTCTCCTGCTCGTAAATCGCCGGTTTCAGCCAACCTGGGTCGCCCCCCAAGCCCAGCAAGCCTGCTGAGCCCCGCGCCTTCCAGCTACTTCACGCTCGCCTCAAGCTTCTAAACGCGGACCTTCTCCCCCCCACCCCCATCCCTTTCTTTTCTGATTTATGTAACACGGCAGGTAAGACTCCTCTCCTGAAGGGTTGACAGACTCACACAAAACCGTGGTCAGACCAGGCAAGTGCTTTTTTTCAGAAGTGTGAGCGGAACCTAGTCTTCAGCTCATGCTCTTTCCTTGTTTTCTTATGTGTTCTAAGTCCTTTGACTTGGGCTCCCAGACAGCGACGTTGTAAGAGGCCGTCCTGGTAGCATTTGAATTGTCCTCGAGTTTCGTTGTCGGATTTTGTTTTATTGTCTTAGTTTTCCCTTCTTTTAGCAGACGTTGTTGACTGTCGTAAAGCTCCAGTTCTTGGTTCTGTTTACTAATCGAATTGTTTTGTCAAAGTACATGTATTCTGCTCTTTTCTTTATCTTTTTTGTTGCTTAATATTAACACTTTACATTTCTAAGATTAATTATTTAGGTAATTAATAATTTTTAACATTTCTAGTAAACGTGGGTACTTGGGTCTGTGTTTGTTTTCTTGTAGTTACAGCTTTTTCTGCTCTATACTGTTGACGTCTGGGTTTTTTTTTGCTCTTAGGAATTTCCCTTTGACCCCATTATTATTATTTTAATTAGTATTTTTTAATAATTAAAAATTAGTGTTTTTAAATTAACCCTAATCCTAACCCCAGTGATGACTGCTTCAGTCATTGCTGTTACTTATTATGTGCTGGTGTCAGGATTTTTAAGTGTCCATAGACATTCTCTGAGCCTGAATATATTATCAGTTTTATACAGCATTTGTGTACTCTCAAGAAACGTGTTTTCACTCTGTCAGTTCGGTTTGTTACCTCAGTCTTTATGTTATTTTGCTCCAGTCCGCACTTGCTCTAACTTGTCTTCCCTTCGAGGTGTGAGGACGCCTGGCAGCCGGTGAGCATGCCGGGGTCCGGGGTCGTGGGCCCAGGCGCCCAGCAAAGCCCTGTGGGTGTGTGCACGGCTGGGCTGCTCCGGGAGGAAGCCTGTGGCCCCACGGTAGTTAGGAGCGCTGGTTTACCTGGTCACACCACGGTCTGGTTTTGTGTGCTTTTCCCTGACGTGTTTCTGTTTTGCCTTGGTTTCTATTCTGTTTTATGAGTGCCGTTTACGCTTTGTTAGTCATGCCGTTATCTCGATAGACAGGGTGTACGTGATCAAGTGATTACCGTATTTGGAGCAGATGTCTATTTAACAGAGATGAACTGAGAACCTGTGCCTTTGCATGCCCTCTTTGCCTCTTTTAATGCTTCTAGCTTCAACTTCTCTTTTCCAAACATTATAATGGAAACCCCTTGCTTTTTTTTTTTTAATTTGCATTTGCATGAGAGTTTATTTAGCTCGGCATTTTATTTTTAAAATTTGTGTATATATTTTTGCTATATATCTGTAACTTATAAACAGCAAATTATTGGATTTTGCTTTCTGATTCTTTCTGTAATTCTTCTTACATAAGAAGTTCTCCTATGAGTAACATTGCTGTTTAGAGTGAGGCATGATTTATTTCCAGCTTAGTATGTATTGGGTCGGTTAACCCCCAAAGGTCATGCTCATCCCCGCCCCATCTCTGTGAGTTATTGTCCGAGTGTGGAGCGCCCTGTCTAGGCCGACGAGAGACCCACCATCGGGCACACCTGCCCCTCCTGGTCTGGTCAGTGCCGGGCTCTGTCCTGAGTCCACTCCTGATGTCACAGGCTGGTGCTTCAGCGACCTCGGCTGTGACACGGAGGGTGTGATGGCACTGCCCAGCCCCATGGGGCTTGGAGGACTAAAGGATGCACACCTGCCTGGCAGACTGAGGGCACAGGTGTTTCTCACACTGTCAGCGTTTTGAAATATTCCTTTGATTTTCTACCCTAACTCCCAAAGGCCGTTCAACATAAGCTAGAATGCTACGTGGTGCTTGATTACATTTTAGAAAAGTTTCAGCAAATACCACGAGATGCAGCAAAGAACTAGACCTCACAGATCAGGCCGCCTGCATAAGGGAGCCCACACAGTCGTGGGAGACGGGGACCCTCTCCCACGTCCTGTCTGTCCCAGGATGGTCCCCTCACCCGCCCCCTCTCTCCCCTCGCCCTCCTGTGGTGGGGGCCGGCCACCATCACAGCTGCAGAGCCTCAAGAAGGGGGTCGCCCTGGCCACTCCCGTGGCAGGAGGGACACGAGGGCAGGAGCTTACCGCGGGTGCAGTGGTCTCGGATCAGCTCAGCTGGCCGCTGCGGGGTCGGGGGGACAGTTCAGTGGGAGGCAGGAGCCCCCACTACAGCTGCCAGGACTTCTCAGAGGTGACAAGGGGGTTCAGTCACCTCAGCCCAGGTGGAAACCAAATGGCCTCTGGCGCGGCTCCTGGGGCCACGCGGAGGTTCGCTGGGATCACAGGTATCTGGATGTGTGCGCCATGGACATGCACCACCTTCGGGGGGTAAGGGGTGGGGAAAGGCAGCCCCTTTCTTTTGGGGGACCCCCTCTTCAGTGTCTGATAACCAGGAAACCAAATCAGAAGGTGGTCTGGGGGTGCTGAGCAGGGTGTCTCCGACACCACAGGCCACACACTCACACAGCCTCCAGGACTCCAGTGGGGCTGAGCGCTGGAGACTCACCCACGTTTGCTACCCCCCCACCCAAGGCCATCCCAGAACAGCTGCCTGCGTCCTCACGGCTGGCCCCTCCCCTCTGGTCTAACCCAGTGTGGGTGGGCCGGCCTGGGGTCTCCACCTGCCTCCTGCTGTTCCCTGGGCTGCTGGCTGTCTGCAGATGCGGGGCCCTGGCCCGGAGAAGCCCCATCAGAGCCCAGAGGACGGGAGTGGAGCGGGGAGGTGAGCCCCGGAGTCTCGAGGGGCCAGAGGCAAAATACTGGGCTGTGTCCCTGGAAGGCAGTTTCCCATGAAACCTTCAATATAGGCCGCCCCAGACGATCAGCCTCATCTGCTACGTGGATTCCTCCCCGTAGCGAATGGTGATTGGGTTCTACATGGACCCGGGACTTCTGTTTGAATTATAATCTTTCCCCCACTGCCCCTCCAGGGATCTGGAAAATGGAGGCCTGGGCTAGACGGAAGCTTCCTCCAAGATTCTTTATTGAAGGGATTCGAAGAGAAACAGGTGGTCAGTAATCTGTGGGGGATGGAGGGGTGAGCGCTACGTGTAACGGTTTTACTGTTGCTACGGGACCAGTTTTGATGTCTTTCCCCTTCAAGAAGCAGACCCAAACACCGAGATGCTGAGGTTAGCAGCACAGAGCGGGTTCATCCACAAGGCAACCAGGCAGGGAGACCAGAGACGCTCTGGAATCTGCCTCCCTGTGGGCACGGGCTGGGTGCTCACGGATGAAGACCGAGCAGCAGGTGGCGTGGGGCGTGGGGAGCCTGCGGAAAGCGATGGACAAGGTGCGGGACCGCGGTCCGCGCGGTGGACCCAAGCTCCGCCTCTGCGCTGCAGCCGAGCTGGGGGCGGAGCTTCCAGGGACCCGCGACCACGCCCAGTGGGAGGGTCCGCGGTCCACCCAGTCCTAACAGCTCAGCTACAGCTAGACGCCGCTGAGTCCGGCTTTCTAGAGAGCAACCCCGGCGGGTATTTTATGGTTCTGGCTTCCTGATTGGAGGACACGCGAGTCTTAGAACACCCTTGATTAGTGCGGGCAGGCGGAATGGATTTGACTGATCACGATCTGCAGTTTCACCATCTCAGGGGCCGCCCTCACCCCAACCTATCCTGACAAAGGTTTTGGGGCGGGGGGGCCTCGGTGCTGAGATCGGGGCCACACGTGCACTAGACCGTCGGTCAGCGCTGCTGCTGAGCGGACCCGGGGCCATCCTCACACCGCCACTGGCCCCTGTGCTCAATAAAAGGAAGGAAAGCGGGAAAAGCGCTTTCTGGCCGCGGTGGCCTTGCGCGTTCCTCCATCGCCATCTGCTGGCAGAGCCCGGCATGGCACCCGCTGCACAGAAACCTCGGTGTCCGTTTGGGTGCCCCATCCTTGACCCCGAGAGAGCACCCTCCGTCCAAAATGAAAAACAGCTGCTCCCAAGAGTCATTATAATCACAGCCAATTGTGTTAATTCGTCCTCGGATCCACTCACAGTTCCACGGAACATTCTGCTAACCTCTGACAACTCCTACATAAAGCAATACTGAGAAGAAAAGAACGTGGTTGATAAATACAAAGGCATACAACAATAAGGAGCAAAGAAAAAAGACAGTCCTCGCAGTTCTGTTTTGTTCATCTCTCATGAGTAGGATGGCAGATAAAACACAGAATGCCCAGTGAATAATTTTAGTCTAAGTATGTCCCCAATACTGCCTAATCTTCAAATCTAACCTTATTTTAAAATATATATTTTTTGCTGGTCACTCATCAGTTCATGCACCAAAGCCTTTGTTTCTTGACTCCTAACTTTTTGACCCCTCTGGGGTGAGGAGCACCCCTAACCTCGAGAGCCCATCACACAGTCCCCTTGGGACCAGACCCTTCTTTGCCCATCACAGCTGACCGGAAGGGCCAGCCCATGGCCAGCGCTCGCGCCCCCCTGGCGGACAGACTCTGCGCGGCAGCCCCGGGAGCCCAGGTGCGACCCCGCGGTCTCTGGCGCCCTCTAGTGTGGAAAGATCTCCTCCTGGTGTTCCCAGTCATTGGGCTGTATTTTATTAGAGAAGATGCTCGCGTGACGATGATGATGGTCCTTTACCGGGAGGCACGTTTGGGGCGCGTCGGCTCAGGGGCCGAGCTATTAGCCTGCATCGCGCCCACAGGCATCGCGTCCCCCTGAGCCGGGTCAGCTGTGGGCTGTCCTGACACGGGTTTCCCCCAGTCTCTGGCCCGCTGTCCCTCCCAGGTCAGTGTCCAGCGTTGCCCTTCTGGTTGTGGACTTGTGCAGCGGTCTCAGCAGATGGAGGGGCGACCCTAAAGGATGTATTGAGGCATCTCAGCACTGTCCTCCGCCCAGGTTTGCTGGTCAGCAGTGAAGTGACCGGGAAAAGGGGCTGTCTTGGGGTCCTTTCAGAGGCCTGGGTTAGACCAAAGTTTTCTAGAAGATTCACCATTGCAGGGAGTCAAAGACAAAACTAGGGTGGTCAGCAATCTGTGGGGGATTCGGCGGTGAGGGAATTCTGAATGCTACATGTAATGGTTTTACTATTGTTAGGTAACATTTTTCCCCCCTACAAACAGCAGGCCAAAATACTGAGATGTCAGGTTTGCATCAAAGAGCGGGTTCATCCACAAGGCAACCAGAGAACGCTCTGGAATCTGCCTCCCTGCGGGCACAGGCTGGGTGCTCACGGATGAAGACCAAGCAGCAGGTGGCGTGGGGAGTGGGGAGCCTGGGGAAAGCGATGGACAAGGTGCGAGGACCTCCGGCGCGAGCTGGAGGCGGAGCTTCCAGGGACACGCGGCCACGCCCAGTGGGAGGGTCAGCGGTCCATCCAGTCCTAACAGCTCAGCTCCAACTAGACGCTGCTGAGTCTGGCTTTCTAGAGAACACTCCGGGCGGGTATTTTATTGTTTTGGCTTCGTGACTGGAGGACGTTCAAGTCTTAAAACACCCTTGATTAGCGCGGGGAGGCGGAATGGATTTGACTGATCACGACCCGCAGTTTCACCATCTCAGGGGCCGCCCTCACCCCCTCCTACCCTACCAAAGGTGGGGGCATCGGTGCTGAGATCTGGGGTGACACATAAAATCAGGTGAAGTCTTAGGACAGGGGGCCGATTCCAGGTCCTAGGGTGCAGAAAAAACCTACCTGGCCCCGGGCTAGACAGCGTGGAGGGCGTGGCCCGGGCTGGTGCACAGAAGTGGCCCCCAACTGGTCAGAAGGTGTGGGAGCCCAGGGCTGGTCTACTGCAGAAGGGGTCGCCTGGTGGACAGAGTGGGGCATGAGTGCCTGCTGAACTGGTCCGTCAGGGCTGCTGAGCAGACACGGGCCATCATCACTGGCTCCTGTGCTCGATAGAAGGGAGGGAAACCAGGAAAGCAAAGGCGCTTTATGGCCGCTTTTGTGTTTCGCGTTCCTCTAGCACCGTCTGCCGGCAGAACGCGGCATTACATCCGCTGGCCAAACCTCGGGGTCCGGCTTGGATGTCCCCATCCTTGTCTCGGAGATCTCACCTCTCAGCAGTTCCCCTGGGGACAATGTCGAGAAGATGCGACCTTGACCCGGAGCTCGGTGGAGAGGGTGCCCTGGGTTCTTTCCGCAGTTGCTTGGAGTGGAGGTGCCTCATGTTGGGCTGGGAACGGGAGGAAGGAAACAGGTCATGATTGAGATGCTCTAGACAGACTGTCCCTGCTCTTGCCAAATTTCAGAAGATTGTCTTTAATAAATATTCCATTTTTTGTATGCCCTTAGGTCTATTTCCAGACACTTTAAATATATTGAAAGACTTTAAATATTTATATAAAAATATTATTTATAGACTGTATAAAAGGAACAGTTAGAACTGGACTTGGAACAACAGACTGGTTCCAAATAGGAAAAGGAGTACGTCAAGGCTGTATATTGTCACCCTGCTTATTTAACTTATATGCAGAGTACATCATGAGAAACGCTGGGCTGGAAGAAACACAAGCTGGAATCAAGATTGCCGGGAGAAATATCAATAACCTCAGATATGCAGATGACACCACCCTTATGGCAGAAAGTGAAGAGGAACTAAAAAGCCTCTTGATGAAGGTGAAAGAGGAGAGCGAAAAAGTTGGCTTAAAGCTCAACATTTAGAAAACGAAGATCATGGCATCTGGTCCCATCACTTCATGGAAATAGATGGGGAAACAGTTGAGACAGTGTCAGACTTTATTTTTTTGGGCTCCAAAATCACTGCAGATGGTGACTGCAGCCATGAAATTAAAAGACGCTTACTTCTTGGAAGGAAAGTTATGACCAACCTAGACAGCATATTAAAAAGCAGAGACACTACTTTGCCAGCAAAGGTCCGTCTAGTCAAGGCTATGGTTTTTCCAGTGGTCATGTATGGATGTGAGAGTTGGACTGTGAAGAAGACTGAGCACCAAAGAAGTGATGCTTTTGAACTGTGGTGTTGGAGAAGACTCTTGAGAGTCCCTTGGACTGCAAGGAGATCCAACCAGTCCATCCTAAAGGAGATCAGTCCTGGGTGTTCATTGGAAGGACTGATGTTGAAGCTGAAACTCCAGTACTTTGGCTACCTAATGCGAAGAGCTGACTCATTGGAAAAGACCCTGATGCTGGGAAAGATTGAAGGTGGGAGGAGAAGGGGACAACAGAGGATGAGATGGCTGGATTGCATCACTGACTCGATGGACGTGAGTCTGAGTGAAGTCTGGGAGTTGGTGATGGACAGGGAGGCCTGGCGTGCTGCGGTTCATGGGGTCGCAAAGAGTCGGACATGACTGAGTGACTGAACTGAACTGATACAGAAATTTAAAATTAATATATAAAACAAATACATGCAGACAATTATAAGCATATAGTATAAATGCATAATTATAAGCAAGTATATGTTATATTTATAATAGTTTATAATGTATTTATAAGCAAGTATATATTATTATAAGCATAATTGTAAGTAGAAGTAACTTTGGGCTTTCCTGGTGGCTCAGACAGTAAAGAATCTGCCTGCAGTACAGGAGACCGGGTTCGATCCCTGGTTTGGGGAAATTCCCTGGAGAAGGGAATGGCAACCAACTCCAACATGTTTGCCTGGAGAATTCCATGGACAGAGGAGCCCGGAAGGTTGCAGTCCATGGGGTTGCAAAGAGCTGGATACAACAGAGTGACTAACACATGTATATAAATAAATTTACCTATATATTGTATATATATTTATAAACATATTCAGATATTATAAATAATTAGAAACATATTATACATGTATTTAAATACTGTTATAAACATAAATTTAAAAAATAATTTTCAGCCCTTTGGCTTGGGGGTGTGTTTGTGGACGTCTTTGTGCTACTGTTCCTGAAGTGGAGCTCTCCCCTCCCAAACCAGCTTTTGAAATGACTGGGAAAGCAATGGAATACATAAGCATCAGGAAGATAGCAACAGAGCTGTCATTCTTCACAGAGGGTGTGCTTGAGTGTGTAGCAAGTCCCGCAGAATGTAGACAGATTAATATAGTCTATTAAAAATAGTGTAGCAAATTTACGAGGTGCGATTTCAAGTATAAAGACTTACTGGGTCTCTCAGTTCAGTTCAGTCGCTTGGTTGTGTCCGACTCTTTTTGACCCCATGGACCGCAGCACGCCAGGCCTCCCTGTCCATCACCAACTCCTGGAGTTCACTCAAACTCATGTCCATCGAGTCGGTGATGCCATCCAACCATCTCATCCTCTGGCGTCCCCTTCTCCTCCCACCTTCAATCTTTCCCAGCATCAGGGTCTTTCCCAGTGAGTCAGTTCTTTGCATCAGGTGGCCAGAGTAGTGGAGTTTCAGCTTCAGCATCGGTCCTTCCAATGAATATTCTGGACTGATTTCCTTTAGGATTGACTGGTTGGATCTCCTTGCAGTCCAAGGGACTCTCAAGAGTCTTCTCCAACAGCACAGTCTATGAATAGAATAGCAAATGAATAGAGAATAACATTTACGAGGATATATTTTACCATTGCATAAAATATATCAGCTTGTAGAGAACAGACTTGTTCCCAGGGGAGAGGGTGGGTAGGGATGGAGTGGGAGTTTGGGATCAGCAGAAGCGAGCTGTTATATAGAAGATGGATAAAAAGGATACACAACAATGTCCTACTGTGTGGCACCGGGACCTATATTCAGTAGCTTGTGAGAAACCATAATCGACAAGACTGAGGAAAAGTATATATATATGTATGTACTTGAGTTGCTTTGCTGTACAGAAGAAATTAACACAACATTGTAAATCGATATTTCAATAGAATCCACCCCCCCAAATATATAAGTTTCCTGGAGATGGAGACGGCAACCCACTCCATTTCTTGCACCCAATATTCTTGCCTGGAGGATCCCATGGATAGAGGATCGCAAAGACTCGGACATAAGCCAGCGACTAACACTTTCCCTTTCAAATGTGTAGGTTTACTAGCGTGAATCTACAGAGATGCCCAAGACATTCGTTTATGAGGAAAACTCCACACGCAGCTTCACTGAGAATTATTAAACCTATTAAAGGGAGAGAGCGCCAGGATATTCATGGATTGAAAGATTCGATGTGGTCAAGTTGCCAGTTTCCCCCAAACTGATTGGTAAATTCCCCAGGAGCTGGCTCAAGGCGCAAAATTCCCTTTACCTTTTTTTAAGAGACGAAGCCAAGGAGCCGATTCTGGTTGAGAGACGCTCAGGTCCTCCTGCGGGAGAGCAGCCCTCTTCCTCCCGGTCGCCTGGGCAGTTTCGAGGCCACGACCAGAAGGACTTGGCTCCCTGTGTCGCGCACTCAGAAGTCTCCCTCTCCGTCCCAAGGACTCAGAAGCTGGGCGTCCTGCCCGCAGCAGAGGAGGCAGCCTGGAGGGGCCCCGCGGGCACAGCGGTCCGGGTTTCAGCCGAGTTGCCCGCCCCGCCCCTCTACCTGGGCGCTGCCGCCCGGCTCCGGGGCCGGCCGTGCCCTCCGTGGCCGCAAGGCGTCGCTGTCCCCCCGCTGGAAGTGCTGACCCGGAGGAAGGGGCCCAGACGGAGGGACTCGGAGCCTCCGAGTGACACCCTGGGACTCCGAGCGCTGGAGCCTGGCGTCACCCCAGGCAGGGGCAGTGGGGGCCCGGGGCGGGGTCAGGGGCCTCCCCCGGTTCTCATTTGACACCGCGGGGGTGCGCTGGGCACAGTGTCCAGGGGCCACGTTCCGAGCAGGGGCGCGATGCAGGCCCGGGCTCGGCCTGTCCCGGGCGTGAGTCCAGCTGCTTTGCAGAGGTGGCGGCAGGTCGCAGTGACCCTCACAGAGACGCCCCACTCTGCGGCTCCAGGTGGGCCTGTGCCCCCCAGAAGTGCTGACCTGTGCACCGAGAAGGCACAGGGCCCCCCAGCCATGTCTGGGATGGAAGAGTCGGAACCGCGCCATGTCCGTCCTCGCTGACCGGCAGGCACCCGCCGTGTGTCCACACGCTGAGCCATCTGGTTCCCCTTGCTTGACATACACCCAGGACCTGAGTGTGCAGGAAGTTAGAAGGGGCAGGTGTGGTGACACGATGCCATCCAGCATCACCTGAGAACCTGGACAAACCTCAGGGGCTCAGCCTGCTCTGTGAGGCCCCGAGGGCCGGCCCCTCTCCGGACCCCTGCCTTGAATCCGGCCACACTGCCCGCCTTCCTGCTCCTGCGGCTTGTCAGACACGCCTGAGCCCAGGGCCTGTGCATTCGCTGTCCCTTCTGCCAGGACTGCTCCTCCCCAGGCTCTTGCTGGGGCTCCCCTTCTTCATTCGGGGGTGGCCTCTCTTGTTCAGTGGCTCAGCTGTGCCCAGTCTTTGCAACCCCATGGACTGCAGCACGCCAGGCTTCCCTGTCCTTCACTAGCTCCTGGAGTTTGCTCAAACTCATGTCCATTGAGTCAGTGATGCTATCCAACCATCTCATCCTTTGCTGCCCACTTCTTCTCCTGCTCTCAATCTTTCCCAGCATCAGGGTCTTTTCCAATGAGTTAGCTCTCTGCATCAGGAGGCCAAAGTATTGGAGCTTCAGCATCAGTCCTTCCAGTGAATATGCGGGGTTGATTTCCCTTAGAATTGACTGGTTGGATCTCCTTCCTGTCCAGAGAACTCTCAAGAGTCTTCTCCACACCACAGTTGGAGAGCATCAGTTCTTCAGTGCTCAGGTTTCTTTATAGCCCAGCTCTCACATCGGTACATGACTATTGGAAAACCCATAGCTTTGATTAGATGGACCTTCATTGGCAAAGTGATGGGCCTTCATTGGCCCTGCTTTTTAATACACCATCTAGGTTTGTCGTAGCTTTCCTTCCAAAGAGCAAACATCTTTTAATTTCCTGGCTGCAGTAACCATCCATAGTGATTTTGGAGCCCAAGAAAATAAAATCTGCCACTGTTTCCACTTTTTCCCCTTCTATTTGCTATGAAGTGAGGGGACTGGATGCCATGATCTTAGTTTAAACCAGCAGTTGTCACCCCAACCGCTTCCTTTCCTAAAGAGCTCATCACACCTCCCGTTAGAATGTAATGTGTTGCTTGTCCGCCTGCTTCACCTCCTGGGACTTTGCTGCAGGTCTTGGTCTCTGAGGCCCCTGCCGTATCCCCAGGGCCCAGAGCAGTGCTGGGCTTCGAGTCCGATCAGGGACTATGTGTGTGGACTGGATGGTGCTTGCTTCTTCTGGGGAACGAGAGACCTGGGCCTGGGGAACAAGGGGACCTGGTGTGACCGGATCTCCTCCCTCGGGAGAGGAGCCAAGCGAGTGGACACAGGTCAGTGTGTCTTGCTCCTGTGTGGCAGGTGTCCCGTCTGTGTCCGTCATCTTGGCATTTCGGTGTTTCTGTGAACCCAGCCCCTCCCCTCCTGATACCCCATCCCATCAGCACAGAGGAGACTGGGCTTGGGGACTCTCTGGTCCTGAGATTCCTCTCCGCATGTGACTCCCCCCTCCTGGGGGGAGCAGGCACCGTGTGTGAGGAGGGTGGAAGCTTTTCAAGACCCCCAGCTTTTCTGTCCCAGGGGGCTCTGGCAGGGCCTTGGGAGCTGGAATGAGCTGGAATCTGGGCCAGTGGGGGTTTCCCTGGTGGTAAAGAACCCGCCTGCCCATGCACGAGGCATAAGAGACGCGGGTTCGATCACTGGGTCGGGAAGATCCCCTACAGGAGGGCATGGCAACCCACTCCAGTATTCTTTCCTGAAGAATCCCTTGGACAAAGGAGCCTGGTGGGCTACAGTCTCTGGGGTGGCAAGGAGTCGGACACGACTGAAGCGACTTACCATGCACGCACGCGGGGTCAGGGGTCAGGGCCGCGCTGCTTACCTGCTGTGTGACCTTAGCCAGGTCACACCCCCCAGGCTGTGAAAGAGAACAGTCTTCCCAGACTCGGGCATCCAGGTCTTTACAGACGTGCCTGTGAGCTTTGTGACTCTGGCTCTGTGGCCGATAGAGGGCGCTGTCCGCCGGGCCCTATGTGCGTGCACGCATGTGAGCATGTTCGCATACGTGTGTGCATCTGTCGGGGGCGCACGGTGCGGGGACACGGGCACGCGGTCAGGAACGCAGCCGGGACACCTCCACGTGGCCCGCGAGTACCGTCAGGTGGGGGCTGTGGCTCCGCTGTGTGGGTGACCCGCCCTCCCCCCGCGAACGTGGTGCATAGGGACCGCCTGGCTGGGCTCCTGAGCTCAGCCATCCTGCCCCCCGGGTCAGCTCCCGACAGGCCCAGCTCTAGGCCCCAGGCGTGGACCGAGGCCCCCAGGCCCCGGCCTGTGAGATGGGACCTCCGTCTGGGGGGCTCATTCTGCTCCCGGAGGCCTGGCAGGCCCCTCCTCTTTGGCATTGCATACCCTCGCATTGGGGTGGGTAAGCACAGTACCCCATGCCTGTGGCCCCGTGGGAGCGGCCTGCTCAGGGAGGCCGGAGCCTCAGCTACAGGGCTGTCACACCGGGCTGCAGAGGAAGAAGACGGGAGCGAGGCCTACAGGAACCTAGCCAGGCCCTGGCCCACTGAGCCGACAGGAGCCTGGCCAGAGGCCTGCACAGGACGGGGTGGCGGGGGGGGTGGGGTGGGGTGCTGGGCCCCGTGGCCTTGACTGCAGACCCCGAGGGCTCCTCAGCTTAGAACGGCCAAGCCTGAGTCTTGGGGGTGCAGGTCAGGGGGCTTGACCCTGTCCGAGTTGAGGGGGCCCTCAGGGCCATCATGGGTGGGGGACAGCCCTGGGCCTTGAGTCCAGCAGCTGGGCTCACAGTGTGACCCTGGCGAGTCCCTTGCGCCCTGTGGGCCTCCGTTTCTCCTGTGAAAGCTGGGTGGTGGCCCCCGATCTCTAAGCCCCCTTTCCTGGTCCCTCAGTAACCCCCACCTCCCCCACTGACTTCTGAGTCAGCCAGAGAGAGTAGCCAGGACCCCCGATGGACCTGCCGAGCCCAGACTCTGAGATCAGGGCCCGGTGGGTTGGGGAACCAGGTCCCGCTCCTGGAGGTCCTGGGGCTGGGGGCCTCCCCTCCAATCCCCCCCTACCAAGCCCAGACTGGGGTCCCCGGCCTCAGAAGCTGAGGAACCAGAGGGGCCCGAACCCCTTCCTTTGGCCCTGACTCTTGGGACCACTGACCAGGCCTCCTGTGTCCTGGCACAGCTCTACCCGTGCGGACCTCGCAGAGCCCGACCAACAGCCCACTGACCTCGAGGTGCTTTCACAGCCCCGACCCCCAGCACTCATGGCCTCCCAGCGACCCCCACCCCCCACACTGCCAGAGCAGCCAGGGGCCAAGATCACAGCCTGGAGCTGTCTCTTCTCACTGGGGCTCCCTGCTGCCAGGAGACAGAGCAACCGGAGGTGGAGGGGAGTGGTCTGGGGACACCTTGAGGAGGGGGCTTCTGGCCTGGTTCAGGCCCAGTGGGTGCTCCCAAGAACTGGGAAGAGGCCTCGGGGCCCTCTCTGCGCCCCGCCTCAGAGCAGAGCAGGAGTGAGGTGGGACAGGTTGGGGGCAGCGTCCTGGGGCCGCTCCCCGTCCAGGCCGTGCGGTCCCTTCCCTAGGACTCAGGGGTCCTCCTGGGCTCTGCGGGGTAGGCGGTTGTGCGCTGTCTTCCCAGAAGTAGGTCTGTAACTTGCTCTCAAGGCCTTAGACAGCACGACCTTCCTGCCGGGAGGGTCCACCCCAGTCGGTGGTGGGATTCCTGCCTGGGGATGGAGCCGGGAGTCTGCTGTGTGGGACGCTGGGGCTGGAGGGACCCAGCTGGTGTTGTGAGAGCAGCAGGTTCACAAGTATGACAGCCGGCTCACCACACCCATGTGGGTGTGTGGTCAGTGACAAAGGATGGTGTCTTCCGTCCGTCTGTCCCCTCGCTCGGTGTCTTAGCGTCTGTCTATCCATCATCTGTCTGTATATCTCTCTGTCTACTGTTTGTCACCGACCTATCCCCCATCTACCCAGCCTTCTGGGTAGATCTCGCAGCCTTCTGATGTCTGCGTGAAATGTGAGGTCCAGCCTGGAAGGACACCCCAGGTGCACCCGGCGTGATCTCCAGGCTGTGCTGGGAACTTCCATTCTTTATACTTTTCCCCTGTTTTATTTGTGGAGAACCTGTGTACTTCTTTTTATAATCAGGGAAATATTACGCTGCCTCCACTTTTGAAAACAAAACCAGTAGGAACAGTGGACAGTGACCGGCCCTGGAGAGGCCCCTGCCTTGTCCCCAGTGCCGGGGGCCCCACTCTGGGCGGGCAGGTCTGCTCGGCAGTGACCGGCCGGCACGCAGCTGTGGGGCAGGGGGCCTCCCGTCCACGGGGAATGCAGCGCTGGGCAGTGTGGGTGGGGTCAGACGCAGTGTTGAGAGAAGGAAGACACACACAGCCTAAACTTAAAAAATGTGTTTTTCTTTCATGTTGCAGCACAGTGGATTAGCACTGTGTTAGCTTCAGGTATGGGGGGTCGTTGGAAGGACTGATGCTGAAGCTGAAACTCCAATACTCTGGCCACCTGGTGTGAAGAACTGACTCATTTGAAAAGACCCTGATGCTGGAAAAGATTGAAGGCGGGAGGAGAAGGGGACGACAGAGGATGAGACGGTTGGACGGCATCACCGAGTCGACGGACATGTGTTTGAGTGAACTCCAGGAGTTGGTGATGGGCAGGGAAGCCTGCGTGCTGCAGTCCGTGGGGTCGCAGGGTCGGACACGACTGAGCGGCTGCACTCGAGTTTCAGGTGTACACCAAAGTGATTCAGTTATGCATGTACAAGTGTCTGCTCTTTTTTCAAATTCTTTCCATTTAGATTATTACAGAATACTGAGCAAAGTTTCCTGAAACACAGCCTAACTTTATTATAAAGTCCAAAATCAGATGAGGTTGAAACATGGTGGGTTTAAGGGCAGAAACAGAAGCCATAAAACTCTAAGGAAAAGTAAAGGACCAGTGGACTCGGGCTTCCTGAGGGCCTGGCTGCATCTGAGCCTGTGAAGTGCATCAATGGGAAATTCACGTCACCTAAAACTCACCATTTACAAAAAATTCTTTTTGGCCACTCCATACAGCATGTGGGATCTTAGTTCCCCAACCAGGGATCAAACTCACGGCTCCTGCAATGGAAGCAAAATCTCACCCACTGGACCACCAGGGGAGTCCCTAGAATTTACCGTTTTGAAACGAGCGTTCACGGTGTGGCACAGCCATCGCCACCGCCATGCTTACTTTTTAAACTTCACAGAGACCTTTAATTTATTTATGATGTGGTTTTTACAGTTTACAATGAAAACAGGGTTAAAATAGAAGGCAACCCGTCAAAGTGTTAGAGGCGGCTCTTCCGGGTGAAATGCCCGGGCTGCGTTGTTTTCCTCCTGTTTGTTTTTTTTCACGTTGTTTACGGAGAACAGTTGTTATTTTAAAACCAAAGACCAGGACCCATAAAGGCTATTTTAAGAGAAACTCAGAAAACAAACAAGGTGATCCTCCCTGACGTGGGGCTCACAGCAGAGTCCTTGCAGCTCAGCCCCACCCTGTAGCCCCCAGCCGGGTCTGGAGCTCGGGGGGTCTCGGAGGGCCCTGCACTGCTCTGCCAGGACGGCCCTCAGACAGGACACCAGTCTGTCATGGGCTTGGCAGGTCCCTTCCTGGATTATCTCCTCCACATCACGCCCGTGTTTGATGAACTCAGCTTCCCTCTGTCTGGGCCTCTCGTTGGGTTGATTTTTGTTAGCACAGCTCATGAACCAGAGCGCTGCAGGTCCCCTGGGAGCGTGGGTGCGGTGTTTTGCCACCAGTCACTGCCTCTTCCTGTCTCAACTTGAAGCTAAGTCGATTCAGTCGTGTGCGACCCCGTGGACTGTAGCCCGCCAGCCTCCTCTGTCCGTGAGGCTTTCCAGGCAAGAATACTGGAGTGGGTTGCCATTTCCTTCTCCAGGGGAATCCTCCTGAACCAGGGATCTAACCCACATCTCTTATGTCTCCTAAAACCAGCCGGCGGGTTCTTCACCGCAAGTGCCGCCTGGGAAGTCCCTTTCAACTTTTAAGTTACTGGTAAAGTCCGCTTGTAACAGCCTTGAGAGACAGATTTAAAAAGTAAGTTGAAATTCCTCACAATCCTACTGCTGAATCCGACAGGGTCTCCGGTGGTCCTTCGGCCGAGCCCTCGCCCTGGACAGGGAGGGCGCCGTGCCGGACTGAGTGCTGAGTGCTTGGCTCTCTCCTCCCCACCGAGTCCTCCTGGGGGAGCTTTGAATCTCGGTTTTTCCTTAATGAGGGTCTTGGATTAGATCAGTGAGGGGAGGGGCGTTCCTGGCGGTCTGGGTTAAGACTTCGCCTTCCAGTGCAGGGGCTGTGGGTTCAGTCCTGGTTGAGGAGATACGATCACACAAACCTTGCAGCCGAAGAAACCAGAGCATAAACCAGAAGCAATATTGTAGCAAATTCAATGAAGACTTTAAAAATGGTCCACATCAAAACAAAAACCTTTTAAAAAAGATCAGCGTGGTTGGCCCTCCACAGGCCACGGCCGCTTTTCTGCTCAAAGCTCTGGACCTGTCCCCTCACAAAACACATCTTCACAGACACACTTCGGGGTTCCTCGAACCCCTGGGTCAGTGTCCTGGACACTTCCCGGTCTCCAGGGCTCCTTGCTGCCAAGACGCGGGATTGGGCCTCTTCTTTGGGACCCCAGATCCATCCCTGCGCCCTTGGTGGGTGCTGTGCTGAGTGCCTTCCCGAACGATCCCCCTGAATCCTCCCACAGCCCTGAGCGGTCATCGTGTCCACCTCCCAGAGGAGGACAGTCATCTGCCCAAGGTCACATACTTGGAAAAGGGTGGAGCCAGGACTGGAACCCAGATCTGTCTGGGCCCCAAGTGCAGGCTCTTCCCACCGCAGATGTCATCCAAGCCCGGGGTCGGAGTGCAGGGGCCCCTTAAAGGGCCTGAGTGTGCCTGAACAGTCTCTCGGGCTTCTAAAGCATCTCCACGCAGTCTGTCCTTCCCGCCGGCCTGTGAGGTGGGCAGGGCAGGGGCTGGGGTCCTCTTGGCCTGCAGGGGGCAAGGCTTCGAGGCACTGAGGAAATGGCCAAGGTCACACCAAGTCAGGACCAGAGCTGGGTTTGGAACCTGGGTGTTGAGTTCAGCCGCTTTCCACAGAGCAGCCCGGGGCTGAGGGTCTGTGTTCTTCATGACTAGGGCCTACCCACATACTCAACTGTCCATTCACGCATCTGACTACTAACCTGCTCATGAACCCCCGGTCCAATAACTCATCTACCCACCCAGCCACTGACCCATCCACCCTCACAGCCATCATCCATCCATCTAACCACACACCCGCCCATCCACCCACATATCCAGCAGTCGTTCACCTGCTATCCCATCCATTCACCTACCCACCCAGCTATCCATTCATCCACTCACCCACCCAGCTACCCACACAACCGTGCACCCCCAAACCTACCCACTCATCCGGCCTCCCGTCTCATCTCCCTTCCTTCCTTCCCACCCTCGTTCAAACTCTTTGCCGAGAGCCTTGAAGCGGTCAGGCACGGGGCTGGGGGTGAGATGCCCGGGGAGGGGCTGCGCCTCCTCCTTTGCGGAGGGGGTCGAGGAGTGGGAGCTGAGGCAGGAGACTGGCAGGCTGGAGAGATGGCTGTTGACTTCCTGCCTGTTTGAACTCACAGTCACAGTGCCAGACCCACTGAATTGGGCTAAATACCATATTTTTCTGGGGAGAGAGTGTAGAGCGAGCGACTGAGGCGAGCTCATGTCATCTACAGGGCCGCCAGCTGCAGGACTTTGTGTGTGTCATGCTCGTTGCTCAGTTGTGTCCAACTCTTTATGACTTCATGGACTGTAACCTGCCAGGCTCCTCTGTCCGTGGAATTCTCCAGGCAAGAATACTGGAGTGGGTAGCCATTCTCATCTCCGGGGGATCTTCCTGACCCAAGAATCAAACCTGAGTCTCCCGCATTGCAGGCAGCTTCTTTCTTGTCTGAGCCACCAGGGAAGCCCCTTAAGTGGAGGATCTAAATAGAGTGTTTAGGAGTATAAGAGAAAGGAAGGACGTCTATACAAGATCCTTCGGTTCCTGTAACTACGACTCGAGTTAACAAGCCCTGTGTGAGTGAGTTGCCAGTAATTATTGCTAACCTGTTTCTTTCACTCACTGAGCCAGGTATCCTGTGAGACGGCATACTTACCTCCTCTTCTGCATTCCTCGGGATGGAGCTGTGCGGTGGCCTCTAGGACTACCACATCGACCAGGTCAGACCCAGGGACAGAGGATTGCTGAGATGCACTGAGAAGTTTGTCAGCCTAGGTCTTCACCCACACAGACTGTGCTGTCGTCTACCACGTAATTCTTCCTGTCCAAAGAACTG
The DNA here is from genome assembly GCF_029378745.1 of Bos indicus. Taxonomy (NCBI): domain Eukaryota; kingdom Metazoa; phylum Chordata; class Mammalia; order Artiodactyla; family Bovidae; genus Bos; species Bos indicus. Next base: position 71,113,438 of record NC_091776.1, on the reverse strand, counting down.
GTTAAACGCTCCTGAAGCGTATTCTGGTCTGCTTCAAAAAGTGCCTCTTTCCTTTATAAGTTCCGCCAATCCTGGACTTTGTCCCAGGCCAGTCTACTTTATTTGGGGGAAAGGTTTTTTTGGTCTTTTTTGTTTTAAACTCTGCAGAAATTGCTTACACTTTTGGTGTGCAATGGCTCACTCTTACGGTTTTAGCTGTATTAAAAGGGGCTGCTTTTCTTTGTTTTTAAAGCTTTTTGGACGTGGGTCATTTTTAAAGTCTTTATTAAACTTCTAACGTCGTTTCTGTTTTATTTTCTGGTGGTCTGGCCATGAGGCCTACGGGTCTTAGCTCCCCTACCAGGGTCCAACCCACATCCCTTGCACTGGACGGCAAGGTCTTAACCTGTGAACCACCAGAGAGCTTCTGAAAGGGGTTGCTTTTCTCCAATCCTCTTTGCTCCCTGCCTGCTGGTAGGATTCAGCACCCCTGCAATAGCCCTGTCTGTTCTTAGGGGCTCAGTAGCCTTTCTGCCTGGGTGTGGAGCTGGGGTTGTAAGAGAGTTTCATGGATTTGGACATGACCTACGACTCAGAGGTAAGACTCCATCTTAGCGTTGTAATGACCTCTTTCCAACAACCACCCCCACCACCCTGGACCACTGATCAGGAGAGATGATTCTCTCTCTTATCATCAACGTGGTCAGTCCCAAACTTGCACCCGGCCTGTCATAGATGTAGCAGGGAAGCAATAAATATTTGTTGAATGTTAAGTGAATTGAAATAACACAAGTGAAAAAGAAAACACTTAAAAACATGTGTTTTTATAATTACACAGTAAACATATAATCATTGTAGAAAAAAATCGAAAGAGTGGCGAGGGCCAAGTGAAAACCACCATCCCTGGTATGTCCACCCGCCCGGGTAGCCCCAGGTAAGAGGTGCGGACACGGATGGCCCTGTAGACACAGAGACACACGCTCATATGCTGGGTCTTGTCTTGTGACCTCTTGGGGATGATGTTATTTTCACGATGCCATTCAAACCTTCTACCACACCATTTTTAGAGGGTCGTTCATCGTAAATCAGTTCACTGCTTTGTTTTCTGATTTTGAAAGTGTCACATTCTTCGAGAAATGAGAAGGAACAGGCGCGCATAAGGAAGAAAGTAAACACGTGGCCTTGCTTCCAGGGGGCACGCAGCGTGTTGGTGTGCACGCTGGCAGTCTTTTCTCTGTGACAGTCATGGCCTTTTCCCAAAGGTGGGCTCAGATAAGACCGCCTCCCATCCCCTGTCCCTGTCCCCGTCCCCTGCGGTGGAACCCACCCACGGCACGTCTCCGAGGCCCTTTGGGGCTGTGGACGTTAGGCTGTGTGGACATGCTGCTGGTGGGGACCCAGGGCTGGGCAGCACGTTGTCCCTGGGTCCCGGGCCAGTGCGGAGCTCCCAAGGAGCAGGGCTGCTGGGCCAAAGGGCAGTGCGTCCCGAGGCCATGGACAAGGGGATACATTTCCTGCTGAAGGGCTGGACTGCGTCTCCCTGGGGCCCCTTGGAGTCATGGGCAGTGGGGAGGCCTCTGCTCACCCCGTTGCCCACCCATGGCTCAGTCTGCAGCCAGGAGCGCCTGGGGCTGGGACGCCGAGGCCGGAGCCCCTCCCTGCTGTGCTGACGGGTTCGGTGACCCTGCCGCCCCCTCCCTGGGGCCCTGCTGACCACGGGGGCCACCCCGGCCAGTTCTGAGATTCCCCTGGGGTCCAGCCCTCCAGGATCCCAGGACCCAGGATGGCAAGGATGTTGAGGAGGCAGCTAGGGGGCAGCATCAGGCCCAGACCGGGGCTGGGCAGGGGCTGGGCGCAGGCGGGTGGGGGGGTCTGCACACCCCCACCTGCGAGCTGCACAAACATCTGACAACGTCAGCCCTGAAACTGGCCTGTCCCGCCGCGCGAGCCACACCTGGCCCTGTTTGTCCCCCGTCCCACGCCCCGCCGACCGCGGCTCGGTTTCTCTTCCCCTTACAGCTCCCGGCTGGCACCCGCAGTTCTGGTTTCAGCCAGGGCAGGGTTAACTTTAGCCTGGGGATTCCCAGGGGCAGCCAGCTGCAGGCAGAGCCTCACCCCACCCGCTCCCTTCCCTGCTCCCACCTCCGGCCCCACTGCCCCTTCAGGCCCAGGGCCTGGCTGCCCAGCTCCCTGGCCCAGGAATCTAATGGTCTTCCTGATGCTTCTGGCCTGCAAGTCCCACCACCCGCTTCTCCCCAAGCAGAGGGGAAGGCTGAGGCCAAGAGAGGGGAAGCGTTTTGCCCAGGGTCACACAGCACGGCAGAGGCAGGCCCTGGACAAGGAGCCCAGGAGGGGACAGAGTGACTGGGGTGGGCGAGGGTCACTGGGGTCCAAGCACGTCACGGGCATCATCTCCTTTAATCCCCGGCTCCCCTTCAGGGAGACTCACTACCCTCACCCCTGCCCCTTGTGTAGAGGGAACTGAACTTGGAGGAAGGCACGTGGCCCCAGGTCACGTCTGAGAAGGGCTGTGGGTGGGAGACCCCCCCCCCCCCCACCCTGGGGTCTGGGCTCCTCTAGGCCCTTGGCCACCAGCTCCCGGCTCCTCCCGGCTGTGGGGTAGGGGGTGGCCAGGGGGTCCACGCTTGGGCCTCCCATCTGTCCCCCAGGGCTGGGATGATAGAGGCGGGGGTCATCCACGGGGTGTCCAGGGCCTGGCAGGGCTGGGATGATAGAGGCGGGGGTCACCCGCGGGGTGTCCAGGGCCTGGCAGAGGGCAGCCCCATGGAGCCCCTGTGTGGCCTCGGTTTCCCACCCTGCAGAGGGGAGGCCCCAGGCCGGGAGAGGGGACCCCAGGGGCTGGCTCTGACCTGCTCGCCGGGATGTTCGTCATCTGGGCCTCGGTTTCCCTCCCTGTGGGATGGAGCGATGAGCCCGCTGGGAGCCTCCCGGAAGGCAGGAGTGGCTCCACCTGGGAACGTGTGTCCCATGTTTCAGCGGTGGTTCGGGACACGGGGCCACTCAGTGGCCTCAGGGCGCAGCTGCCTTCTGGACCCACAGGTCTGGTCAGGGCTCGGCCTTTGGGTCCTTTGAGCCCCGTCCCTGCCCCTCTGCTGGGTTCCCAGGCCTGGGACACCCGGGGCCTCTGTGCTCACTGAGCATAGCACAGCGCCGTCCACCCTGGAGAACTCCTGCCCCCCTGCCCCCCAGGCCTCCCCGGGCCCCCTCCCAGCATCCTCTGCTCGCCCCTCTCTGCCCTGGCATCCTGTCTGTCTGAATCTCCTTCCTCCCCAGGGCAGGGCCCAGTCACATGGCACCGCACTCAGGGATTTCTGGGTGGTGAGCAGGATGGCAGGCCAGGCGGGAGACGGGAGCCCAGGGTCTCCGAGGGGGAAGGTACTGCAGTGGGGGCCTGTGTGTGCCAGCCGAGGGGTGCTCAGCCCCCACCTGGGTGCCTTTGCTCATGCCAACCCCCCAGGAGGCCTTCCTTCCCTCTGCCCCTCAGCCCTGGGAGTCCAGCTCCTGGGCCTTGTTTTGGGGTGCCTGAGGCTGCTGCTGCTCCCAGTCCCCTTCATCTGATCCCCCAGGACCCCAGAACCCCCCGGCTCTTGTCTTTCCCACTAATGTTTCCTGACGGAGGGAAGAAGCATTTCTTGACGGCGCTGTGGGCTCCGGGCTGGGCATGGATGAGGCTCCCTGACTTAGCTTCACCCCCAGGACTTGACCTGGGCCCACAGGGGAGGCCAGGGCGCTGGGAGTGGACAGCGGTTGCTGAGCCGACTGACCGCGGCTGGGGCAGGCGAGGGCCACACTCTCCAGGCTCGCGGGTGGGGGCACCTGTCCACCAGACACTGTCTCTCTGTGTCAGCTGACATGGTGTTATGGCTGTGGACTTGCAGGCCTGGCCCCTGGCTTCCTGGGGCTGGGGGACCCCCTGGCAGCTCCCCTGAGAACGAGCTGGTGAAGTCCCACCGGTGGAGGGATTTTTTTGTGTGTGTTTGGGGGTGGGCTCAGGAGAGCGTGCCGGGTACTTGTTCCCCACCTTTTATTCCCATGAGGACCACGGAGCCCTGGAATGCCGGGACCTCTCTGATTGGAGCCGGACAGGGAGGCAGGGAGGGCAGGGGACATCAGGGAGACCTGTACCTGGGGTGAGGGGGGCAGTCTGCTCACCCGCAGCCAGGCGGCAGCTGGCCCCCCACGCTGGCCTGTCTGTCCCACCTCCTGCCCCCCCGTTGCCCTCAGCATCTCGGCCGAGCACGGGGGGCAGGCTGGGCAGGGCATGGGGCGCCCTGTGTCCACAGCCCCCCTCCTCCCGTGGTGAAGCAGGCACCTTCCAGGTCTGACTTTGGCCTTGACTGTGCCGGGCCTGACTGGCCTGGGATGAGCAGCTGAGGGCCGCATGCAGGCTGGGTCCCCGGGGAGGCCTCAGGGAAGCTTTCAGATGGATGGAGGGAAGGGTGATGGTTGGACGGATGGGTGCACAGACGGATGGATGAGTGACTGGCCCATCTGAGGTCCCGTCCCCTGGAGAAGGACCCTGTGAAGCCTCGTGGGGAATGGATGAGTGACTGGCCATCTGAGGTCCCGTCCCCTGGAGAAGGACCCTGTGAGGCCTCGTGGGGAATGGATGAGTGACTGGCCATCTGAGGTCCCGTCCCCTGGAGAAGGACCCTGTGAGACCTCATGGGGAATGGATGAGTGACTGGCCATCTGAGGTCCCGTCCCCTGGAGAAGGACCCTGTGAGGCCTCGTGGGGAATGGATGAGTGACTGGCCATCTGAGGTCCCGTCCCCTGGAGAAGGACCCTGTGAAGCCTCGTGGGGAATGGATGAGTGACTGGCCATCTGAGGTCCTGTCCCCTGGAGAAGGACCCTGTGAGGCCTCGTGGGGAACAGCTGTGCTTCGAGTCACCGCATTGTTACTCCAGACGCACCAGGGCTCCCAGGGCAGTGATCGTGAGGGTCCCCATTTTTCTCCCCATCCCCATACTTGGCTCAGTCCCTCCCCGCAAAGAGTCCCAAGTGAGGGGCGGCAGGGGAAGTGTGACCGCGGTGCCCTAGGCCAGCCCCAGCTCCTCTGTGTCCCGCGGCAGCCTCAGCTCTGAGCCTGGCACTTAGATGGGCTCCTGGGGCCCCGAGAGGGGCCATGACCTCCAGGATCCCAGACACAGGATCGTGGGATAAGAGATGCCGCTTCTGACGGACGTGGTCTCAGGCGGCCAGGCCTGGACACAGGGGCCTGGGCGGCCTGGGTGCTGGGATGTGGGCCTTTCTCCAGCTGGGCTGGTGGAAGCTTCCAGAACTGGAGCAACCCCTCCCCCCACCCCGGGGAGAGGGAGGCACCTGCTGCCAGGGCTGGGCGGTCGGTCGGGGTTTCCTGGCTATTTCGGGCGTCAGGGCCTCTTGGTTTCGCCAGGCCAGCTGCGTGGGGTGAGGGTGCGGGGCCCGTGGGGAGCCCCGGGGGTGCTGGCCTGAGGCTGCTGGGCCCCAACAGCCCAGTGCCAATGGCGACAACTGTCAACCCCAGAGACCCGCAAACGTCCATTTTCCACCTGACCGTCCCTCCCGGGCCCCCAGGGAGCGAGGCGCCACTGTCACCGGCCCAGCTGCACAGAGGGCACTCTGGCCCCCAGCCCCCAACCCAGAATCAGGGCTGTCCCGGCCCCTGGCCGCCTCGGGGCTCAGCTGTGGCCCCTGGGGCAGCCTGGCAGGGCGCCCGGCCATGCCCTGGCTGTTTCTCCAGGGGACCACTCGCTCTCTGCATGCTGTCCCCAGTCGGGAGCCCCCAACAGGGCTGCCTTACCATCGCCGAGGTCCCTGCAAGCAGTGGGCGCTCAGGAAATCACTGCTGAGCCGGGGCTTTGCTCTGGGCCCTGGTCTACCTGGGCCTCACCCACTCACCCTGTCCACCTGGGCCTCACCCACTCGCCCTGGTCCACCCGGGCCTCACCCACTCGCCCTGGTCCACCCGGGCCTCACCCACTCGCCCTGTCCACCCGGGCCTCACCCGCTCGCCCTGTCCACCCGGGCCTCACCCGCTCGCCCTGTCCACCCGGGCCTCACCCGCTCGCCCTGTCCACCTGGGCCTCACCCGCTCGCCCTGTCCACCTGGGCCTCACCCGCTCACTCTGGTCCACCCGGGCCTCACCCACATGGGCCCTGGTCTACCTGGGCCTCACCCACTCACCCTGTCCACTCGGGCCTCACCCACTTGCCCTGGTGCACCTGGGCCTCACCCACTCACCCTCGTCCACACTAGTGCTGGGCTGGTGGCCCGTGTGAGCAGAGACACTGCGGGTGGCTCACAGGTGGTCTGGGGTCCCACGTCTCTCAGAGAGCTGCTCTCGGCTGGCCCACGGCAGCCTTTCTGTCCTCCTTAGGGAGCCCACTGGGGGTCTGGCCCAGGCTTCTCCCTCCTCCCCCGATGTGTACCCAGGAGGCTGGGTGCTGGATGGGCAGGAGTTGCCCGTCCTGGCGAGACCCGAGAGGGGGTGCAGGTGCTGGTGATCAGCACAGTCCCGGGCATGGGATGCTCAGTGGACACCAGCCCTGACGTCCCCGGGGCGGGGAAGAGGTTCCCAGGCCAGGAGCTGGGGAGCAGGAGGGACCTGAGGGGGCGAGATGTGGCCACAGGAAAAGAGTGTCACCATGAGGGGGCGGCCTGTGTGCAAGCACGCGTCGGTGCCCTGGTGGGTCATGCTGACCATCAGCTGCTCTTTCCGGGGAGTGGGCACAGGGCCTCTGCTGGACCCAGCCCTGCCCCCCCAGCCCCTGATCTGTGGCCGCCCTGAGACATTCTCCCTGAGTCCTGCCAGGTTCCCTGGGGACAAGAGCAGGTTTCCACACAGGCGGATCTGTCACTGGGTGGGAAATGGTTAGGGCTGCACCCAGCCTCTCACGGGCTGGGAGGGAATGGGCTCACTCCAGGGGCTCCAGTCGAGGCCCATGGGGGCCAGGAACTCCACGGCGGCCACACACTCGCTGGGGCTGCACAGGGTCTGCCCGGCTGACTGCGGGGTCTGGTCCTGGCCTTGGGCCCCACATTTTAACCCATGAGAAGGAGTGTCAGTCACTCAGCAAACGGTTACCCTGAGCTTGGACAACCCCAGTTCACCGTCCACAATGGGACGTTTCCAGGATTGGAAGTCGCTCAGTCGTGTCCGACTCTTTGCAAACCCATGGACTATATGGTCCTTGGAATTTTCCAGGCCAGAATACTGGAGTGGGTAGCCTTTCCCTTCTCCAGGGGATCTTCCCAGCCTAGGGATCGAACCCAGGTCTCCTGCGTTGCAGGAGGATTCTTTACCAGCTGAGCCACCAGGGAAGCCCACCCCACCATCTGTTTTGTGAACAAGTTCATTTACACCCCTGCTGTTAAAAATCATGCCAGCTTTGTATACACAGTCAGAACTCAGGGAGCCTGACTCTTCCAGCTCCATTTTTCTTTCTCAAGATTGCTCTGGCTCTTTAGGATCTTTCTTGTTTCCCTGAAACTTGTAAAACTTTTTGTTCTAATTCTGATTCTGTGAAAAATGCCATTGGGAATTTGATAGGGGTTGTACTGAATCTGTATGTTTCTCTGGGTAGTATAGTCATTGTCACACTATCGATTCTTCTCATCCAAGAGCGTGGTATCTCTCTCTCTCTGTGTCGTCTGATTTCCTTTGTCAGTATTTTATAGTTTTCTGAGTACAGGTCTTTTGCCTCTTTAGGTAGCTTTATTCCTAGGTATTTTACTCTTTTTCATGCCGTGGGATGGTTTCCTTAATTTCTCTCTCAGATCTTTTGTTGTCAGTCTATAGGAATGCAGGAGATTTCTGTGTATTAATTTTGTATCCTGCAACAAATTCACTGATGAGCTCTAATAGTTATCTGGTAGCATCTCTAGGATTTTCTGGGTATAAGTGTCATGTCATTTGCAAAGAGTGAGTTTTACTTCTTCTTTTCCAATTTGGATTCCTTAATTTCTTTCTCTTCTCTGATTGCCATGGCTAGGACGTTCAGGGCTGTGTTGAGTAAAAACGGAGTGAGTGGACATCCTCGTCTTGTTTTTGATCTTAGAGGAAATGCTTTCAGTCTTTCACCATTGAGCATGTTTGCTGTGGGCTTGCCACGTATGTGCAGAATCTAAAAAAGTGGTGTAAATGAACTTGTTTACAAAACAGAAATAGAGTCGCAGATGTAGAAAACAAACATGACTACCAATCGGCGGCGGAGGGGGGTGATAAATTGCGAGATTGGGGCTGACACGTGCGCACTGCTATATATAAAATAGAAAACTAATAAGGACTTTCCGTACTGTTCATGGGGTTCTCAGGGCAAGAATACCGAAGTGGTTTGCCATTCCCTTCTCTAGGGGGTGCTGGGAAAGACTGAAGGCAGGAGGAGAGGGAACGACAGAGGATGAGATGGTTGGATGGCATCACCGGCTCGATGGACATGAGTTTGAATAAGCTCCAGGAGTTGGTGATGGACAGGGGAGCCTGGCGTGCTGCAGTCCATGGGGTCACAAGGAGTCGGCCACGACTGAGCTGAACTGAATAAGGCCCTACTGCGTAGCACAGGAAGCTCTACCTGACACCCCATAATGACCTATATGGGAACAGAATTGTAGGAAGAGCTGGATACATGTGTATGCATAACTGATTGACTTTGCTGCGCCACAGAAACTCACACACCACTAAATCAACTCCATCCAACACAAATTAATTTTACCAAATCATGGACTTGTCAAGACACGGGCGTGAGCTGGGAATGTAGGGGAAATACAGGAGGCAAGTCTACCCCCTGGAGCCCCCACTGGGCCCGATGTTCTGGGGGAGGCCGTCACTGGGAGACTCCTGGCCAAACAGGATCAGCTTTGCTGTGACCCCAGGTCGCCAACTGGCTTTTCAGAAAAACGGGTCCAAAGACCAGCCCTGCTGGGACCCACTACCCTCTGTCACATCACTGAACCTGTGTCCCTGAGACCCACATGCAATCCCTCCTGGTGACCTCAGAGAAGCAGGGGACCCGGGCCTGACCGGGCGGAGGACAGCGCACTCTGAGAGATGCGGACTTCATCTCTCTGCGTCCGGGTCACCGGCCCAGAGGGCACGGCTGCTGTTATTTGAAAGCGGCCGGACCCTTGTGCGGGGTGTGAGGGTCTGTGTTTCCCGCCAGACGCAGGGACCACGCTGGGCTCGTGACCACTGTGGGGTGAAGGACACGTGTGCCCTGCCCAGGTTTGGCCAGGCTGTGCTCTCCCGTCGACTCTCAGGGGGTTGGGCAGTCGGGAGAGGCACCCAGCTCAGCTCGGTAGAAACTCCTGGGCCTCCCCCAGGGCCCAGCAGTCACTTCTCCTCCCACCTCCCCCCACAGCCCGAGGCTATTCTAGGCCTCTTTCCGGCAGTGGAGGAAGTCACAGCCCCCCTCCCCCACCCAACTCAATTGCCTCTCCCTGCCTTGGCCTCAGCAAGCAAGCCCGGGCCAAGGGTGCTGCCCAGCGTGGCTCAGCGAGGCAGGGCAGGGCCAGGCCAAGCCCCCTCTTCTGACCTGACCCTGGGGCCATGAGCTGGGACCGCTCAAGCCAGTGCTCTGGGGCCTTCAGTCCGCAGAGGCTGCGCCAGCGCTTGGCTGAGCAGGGCAAGCCTGGTGTGTTTGAACTTGGTCAATCTGCCCTCTGTCAACTTAAAAATAAAAAGCACAGCGTGAGAGTTGCAAGTTTCATCTGGGACAATATGAGGACTGTGGCCCAGGAGATAGCCCCTCAGATAGCTCTGAGAAACTGCCCCGAAGAGGCAGGGGGAGAAAGGCGAGTGTATGTGTGATTTCGGTGAAGGGGAAGACATGCAGCCGAGCACGTATCTTTTCAGATTTCTACCAGTCTTGTGAAGCTTTTGCCAGGCACGAGGAGCAATCATCACCATGAAGGATTTGGTACTTTTCTAGATATGAGGACATACAAGAATTGGGCTCATAAAGTCAGTCTAACTCTCTGAAGACCCCCTGCTCCCAGCACAGAGGGCCTCCTTTCTGCTTTCCGCCCTGAACTCCTTTCGGCGGGTGTTGAGGGTCGGCAGCTGCAGCAGTGCGTGCTTTAATCCTTGTAGAAGCAGGTGGCGAGTGCCCACGGCAAGCGCCAGTTTGTAGCTGACACCTCTGAAGTGGGCAACGACAGCCCTGATGGACCTGGAGCCTCTGAAGAAGGGATTCACAGGGCCTGGAGCCCATCTCAGGCCTGTTCGTGCTGCTCATGCCACCTCTCCAATGGACTCTGAACTCTGTGTTTAGAGCCTGTGGAAACCTCAGTAGAAGGATAAGACCCCCTCTGGACAGGGGAATCTTGAAGATCACATCCAGGTTACTCATCGCCTAAGAGAAAACATACTCTAATCACCCCTACCTCCAGACAGGTCATAAATTCTTTCTGTGTCTATCGGAGTGCAGTCTTATTGATTATTAACTGTTTGAACACCTAACACTCGAATGACGGGGTTATTGCGATTGTATTTACCCTTCCTTGGTTTATGTAAGTCTCAAAGAAATTGGGGTGGTGAGTTCAGACACGTACACACAGGTATTAAAGATTTTCACAAATGCTGGTCGGGGTCCTCGGCTAAGAGGAGACTCTGCCTTGGGCCCACCAGTGTAATAAACTTCGCTCCACTATCTGCATTGTCCTTCTGAGTGAGTTTGTTTCCCGGAACGCATGGCTATAACACCTCCTTGAGGGGTGAGATGGGGGCAGAGGTCAAAGGGGAAAGGAGAGAGGTGAGAAGCTGCTGCGGCTTTGAAGCAGAGGGGGAGGGTTGAGCCGAGGACTGGGCTCATCTGGATGCTGGAAGGTCTCGGTTCTCGGTTCACGATTGCTGAAGCCCAGCTTGAAGGATTCTGAGCACAGCTTACTAGCATGGGAGCAATTGTATGACAGTTTGAATAGTCTTTGGCATTGCCCTTCTTTGGGATTGGACACTGATACTGACCAATCCAATGAAAGCTGACCATTTCCAGTCCTGTGGCCCCTGCTGAGTTTTTCAAATTTGCTGACATATTGAGTGCAGCAGTATGGGCTTCCCTGTGGCTCAGCTAGTAAAGAAGCCACCTGCAATGCGGGAGACCCGGGTTCAATCCCTGGGTTGGGCAGATCCCCCGGAGAAGGGAAAGGCTACCCACTCCAGTGTTCTGGCCTAGAGAATTCCATGGGGTTGCAATGTCGGACATGGGGTTGCTATGTCGGACATGGGGTTGCTCAGTCGGACACGACTGAGCGACTTTCACTTCTCGAGTACAGCACTTTAAAAGCATCATCTGTGAGGATTTTGAATAGTTCAGCTGGAATTCCATCACCTCCACTAGCTTTGTTCATAGTAATGCTTCCTACTACTTCAAGCTAGCCTTCAGCAGTATGTGAACCGAGAACTTCCAGATGTACAAGCAGGATTTAGAAAAAGCAGAGGAACCAGAGATCAAATTGCCAACATCCATTGGGTCATAGAGAAAGCAAGGGAATTCCAAAAGGACATAATGTAATACTTCTGCTTCACTGACTATGCCAAAGCCTTTGACTGTGTGGGTCACAACAAACTGTAGAAAATTCTTATTAAAGAGATGGGAGTACTGGGCCATCTTACCTGCCTTCTGAGAAACCTGTATGCGGGTCAAGAAGCAACGGTTAGAACCGGACATGGAACAATGGACTGGCTCCAAATTGGGAAAGGAGTCCGTCAAGGCTGCATATTGTCACCCTGCTTATTTAACTTATATGCAGAATACATTATGTGACATTCTGGGTTGAATGAATCACAAGCTGGAATTAAGATTATTGGAAAAAATATCAATAATCTGAGATATGCAGATGATACCACTTTAATGGCAGAAAGTGAAGAGGAACTAAACAGCCTCTTCATGAGGGTGAATGAGGAGAGTAAAAAAAACTGGCTTAAAGCTTAACATTCAAAAATCTAAGATCATGGCATCCGGTCCCATCACTTGATGGCAAATAGAAGGGGAAAAAGTGGAAGCAGTGATAGATTTTTTTTTTTTTAGGGCGGGCTCCAAAATCACTGTGGCCGGTGACTGCAGCCATGAAATTAAAAGATGCTTGCTCTGTGAAAGGAAAGCTGTAACAAACCTAGACAGTGTATTAAAAAGCAGAGACATCACTTTGCTGACAAAGATGAGTGTAGTCAGTGCCATGGTTTTTCCAGTAGTCATGTAGGGATGTGAGAGCTGGACCACAAAGAAGGCTGAGAGCCAAAGAACTGATGCTCTCAAGTTGTGGTGTTGGAGAAGACTCTTGAGAGTCCGTTGGACAGCAAGGAGATCAAGCCAGTCAATCCTAAAGGAAATCAAGCCTGGATATTCATTGGAAGGACTGATGCTGAAGCTCCAATACTTTGGCCACCTGATGCAAAGAACTGACTCATTGGAAAAGACCCTGACGCTGGGAAAGATTGAGGGCAGGAGGAGAAGGGGACGACAGAGGATGAGATGGTTAGACGGCATCACCGACTCAATGGACATGAATTTGATCAAACTCCAGGAGATGGTGAAGGACAGGGGGGCCTGTCCTGCTGCAGTTCATGGGTTTGCAAAGAGTCGGGCACAACTGAGCGACTGAACAACAAACAGCAGAGGCTGGAAAAAACCCCCGGAAGGAGCTCAGCCTGAGATGCCTTGAACTTCTCCTGTAGGACTCATTTTGTACTTCTGCCCCCTGACCTGTAAGAATAAATGTGTATTGATTGCTTAAAGCCTGTGTTTGGGTGACTCATTATAGCCGCTAATGCAAGAGCCAAGGGACAGAGCCACCAAGGGACACCCCGAGCCCTGACCGCAGCCTACCTTTCTAGCCCCCAAGTGCAGCGGGAGGGGGGCACCGCCCAGGGCCCCAGCATGGAAGGCTTCTTTGGGGCCCATCACACCCCTTGTCGTCAGAGCCCCTGGATCCCCCAGACCCTGGGGGCCTCACAGAGGGAGTGAGTCCTGACGTCATAGTGGAAGGGAGCAAGTGGCCAGTGGACAAGCCCTGGGGAGGTGGCAGGCGCCTTCCTGGGCCTCAGGCCTGGGAGAGCAGCCCTCTCCTCTTTGCTCCCACCTGGCAGAGGTGGGTGGTGAGTTGGGGGACAGCTTGGGGGCCCGGAGACACCCAAGGGATCTCAGGCAGGGGTGGGAGAGGCCTTAGGTGTGCTGTGTGTGCAGGGTGGTGGGTTTTTGTTCCAAGGGTCCACCCTGCGTCCAGAGGCAGGAGCTTACCTGGTGCACCTCCCACGGGCCAAACCCAGGGACCGTTACTATGTAGCCGTCGCCCGGCCCCAGATGGAACCCGAGACAGGAACATGGTCGGCTCCCTGTGCAGGGGCAGCCGTGCCAGCTCATGGTCTTCGCCCTGTCCCGAGGCTGCCGGACCATCACCTGTGTGTGTGTGTGTCAGAGCCTGGCTCCCGGCAGGGCTGAGGTCTCCAGTAAAACATGACCTCACTTTTAACTGCGGTACAAGGTGCCTGGCTTCGGCACAGAGACACTAGCTTCCCTCCAGCGAAGGCTTTGTTGCGAATCTCGGAGATTCCGAGGCACCTCTTGCCGCCTTCCTTAGGAGCTCAGAGCTCATCTCTGTCGCGGGCTCAAGCCTCCTCCAGGTGGGTCTTTCATGCAACCGTTTTCCTTCCTGGCTTCCTTCCAGCCTCTTGCACCCCTGAACCTGTCGTGGGGTGGAGAGCTGAGACGCACCCTAGATTTAAGAGCCTAGGACGCTGACAGTGCTGCAGTGGCCTGGCCCCCGTGGGTGGTCCAGGCCTCGGGGGTGACAAGGAAGACGTGGGGGTGGGCAGGAGATGAACTGGGCAGCGAGGGAGGGGGGCGTTCCAGGGGCAGGGCCAGGGCAGGAAAGAGATGACACAGCGGTGGCGGTGGCGGGGTCGCCGTCTAGAGGGTCTCGAGCAGGGCAGGGAGGGAGGGCTCATCTGGACGGCACCAGTCCAGGAAGGTGGCGGGGTGGGCAAGGCCCTGAGCTGGAGGAGGAGAGGGCGGGTGGGGGTGGGTCCCAACCAGTCTCCCAGAGACGCTCCCCCACCCCGACACTGTAAGCTGCTCCCCTAGGGGTATTTTCCTCCTTGGTGCCTGGGTTTCCCCACCCCAGTTCCAGAATCCTGGAGAGGTTGACGATTAAATACGGGACAAGGAAAAACATGAGCAGAGAGCAGGGTTTCTGAATGACAATGAGGACGTTTTATTGCAAGTTGATTGGGTGCAGGGAGAGGGCTGGGGTGGGCCCGTGGACCCTCCTGGATCCCGTTAGGACCCAAGCCCTAATCTCGGGAGCTCCGGGCCCCCCCCCCGCGTGTCACTCTGACTCTTCAGGGTCACACGTCCTGTCCTGTCTGCATGACTTGCCCCCAGCCTGTGCTCCCTGCAGCTGCTGGTGTCGGCGGCCATGACCTCTCACCCTGCCTGGGGCATCAGTCTGCAATGATCACGGTCCCTGCCAGACCCCACTTACTCCCAGGGTCCCCACACAGCACGTTCATCTGCACTGGGGTCGGGTCTCCTCCCTTTTGGGGAGGGGGTTTCTTGCCTCACAGTCTCAGAAGGTGAAGCATCCAGGGAGGCAGCTCAGACATTATCCGGAGGCCGCGGGGAGCCCAGGGTAAGAGGGTGGACTAGCTTGCCGTCCCATATTGCCTGCCCCATCTGGATATTCTCTGGGCTTTGCTGGGTGACAGTGAAACCGTCCCTCAAGGAAACGTGAAGAAGCCCAGAGGGAACAGGCTAAAAGGGGGAGGGTTACAGGCCTAGGGTGACGGAGACCTCAGCCCCAGATGGGTAAGAAAAACACAAGAATCTACCCATTTGTCACTCCTGACTCCGGAAAGCTGGAAAGGGGAGACTCACCCCGGATGGCCAGCTGGGTCCCTCCACCGAGCAAACACGCACAGTGACACAGCCTCCAGCATAAACCCTGCCGCCAGCCCCGCCACCCCCGGGGGCCCGCCTGCAGCTGCACTCGGAGCCCCAGGGCCGCCCCCCTCCCGGTCAAAGGGGCTGGTTGACCCTCCGGGCGGGTGAGGGGAGCGACCCCTCCCGTCCTGTGAGTTCACCCCTGGGAAATGGGGCGCCGGCCATCTCCAGGCGGGGGAGGGGCAGGAGGGACGGCTGGGTGTCACACCGGGTCCCAGGGAACTTCTCCTGGAGGAGGTGGGGGCTCCTCGTGAGCAGCTTTGGGGGTCACCCCAGTGGGAGGGTGAGGAGACGGTTTTCAGCCCGGAGGGGATGGAGCTGTGGTCTCCGCAGAGTGAGGCCATGGCGGATTCTGGAAGCGCCTCTGGTCCTAGAGATGCGTCCAACCAACATGGCCGTGTTTGTAGTGACTCGTGTGTGTGTGTGTGTGTGTGTGTGTGTGTGTCTAACGGTGCTCACGTGTGGTCCCGTGGGAGTGCCTAGCACAGCCTATCCGTGTCTCAGCTCCCATTCTGAGCTCCTAAGAAAGCACCCAAGGTCAGAGATGAACACGCCACGACCTCCCTAACCTGATTCTGGGCTTGAGCTCACGGAACACATCAACCAAAACGGGCACTTGGACCTGAGATGGTGCTGGGCTCCGTGGTGGGCTGAGTTCTAAGGGGTCGCAGAGCAGAGCTGGGCTGGTCAGAGACCTCGAAGTCAGCTGGGACCCTCCTGACATGCAAGTGGGAGGAGGGCGACCTGGGGGAACTGTGAGATGAGTGACCAGGGTTGGGGGCTTGCCGGTCCCCTGAAGACTGTGAGGGGGAGGCCTGGGGGAGGGGCAGAGGGTAGTGGCCTTGGAAAGGTCGAGTCGGGGGGAGTCTTGGCTGTGACGACTGGGAATCACCAGGGTGGGGTTTCAGCCAAAACACGCATGACTTCAGGGGGGTCATCATCTAAGTGGACAGAGGGCCGCTTGAGCAGGAGCAGCTTCCAGATGTGATTGCTGAGCACCCAGTGGAGGGAGCCGAGATACTGCCCTGGGCCCGTGGCAACCAGAGTGTGTTGCCGTGACCATCAGAGCTGGACACGGTCCACACAGAGGAGGAAGCATGGCGGCTGATGGGGAGGGTGGACAGACTTCCACTCCTGCAGTGGCCCCATCCCCTGTTCCAGAATGTTCTCTGGGGGATTCTGGATGACAGTGAAATCATCCCTCCCCAAACCCCCAAGCTTCCACCCTCTCTCCTGATTCCCAAAGGCTAAGAGGATTTGTTTCCTTTGAAGATAACTGAGCTCAGGGCACCAAATGTATCAACAAAAATGAGCAGAGAGCATTCATTTCTGAATGACAATGAGGACATTTTATTAAGAGCTGATTGTGTGCAGGAGGAAGGGCTAGGGGGAACCAGGGTGGGAGGGTAGAACTTTCCGGGGTGGGGGCCCAGGGCCCTAAGAACACTCTGAGGCTTCACTGTCTTCGTCACGGTGCTCCCCTCGTGCGTGACCTCGCAGCTGTAACTGCCTTTCGATTTCCACTCGCTGCTCGTCAGGCTCAGGTAGCTGCTGGCCGCGTACTTGCTGTTGCTCTGTTTGGAGGCCCGGGTGGTCTCCACGTTGCAGGTGATGGTGCTGCCGTCTGCCTTCTAGACCACGGTCACGCTACCCGGGTAGAAGTCGCTGATGAGACACACCAGGGTGGCCTTGTTGGCGCTGAGCTCCTCCTTGGAGGGCGGGAACAGGGTGACCGAGGGTGCGGACTTGGGCTGACCTGCAAAGTGGGCGAGGGGAAGAAGATCACTCAATCAGAGGTCTGGTGCCCGTCATGGGAGCCCCTGAGTCTGTGTCACAGGGGGACACAGGATCCTTTGAGAGCCCAGCAGGACCCCGAGTCCAGGCACCACTGTGAGCCAGAGGGCCTGTGCCAGGGAAGGTGGGTGGGGTTTTCTCAGGCACCTCCCCATCTTCCTGGGAAAGCCTGAGCCTGGACCCCTGCCAGCGCTGTCCTGAGTCCCCCTGGTTCTTGGTTTCCCACACAGACATCTGACCCTCACTCTCCTTGCCTGCCCGTCTGACGGTTGATGGGGGTCTACCTGGGGCTGGCAGTCTGTCTGTCTGTCCCCTGAGTGGATGATGTGGCCTCCCTGGTTGCCTGAGTCAGTCCAGGTATATTTTGAGCTGACATGTCTGTTCAAGCCTTTGCCCGAAGGCGTCCGTTGGTCTCCAAGTCTGTGTCCCTTGGAGCCTCTGTGCTGGTCGAGGGGGAGCCTGTCTGCCTGTCCTCAGTCCCCCAATTGGCAGATCTGAGTTCAGGTTCCTCTCTGAGTCTTCTTGGGTGGAGATTTCCTACCCTACTACCTGTCTCTCTGCTTCTTCAGGGACTCCTGCCTCTGAGGAGTGTGTCCTGCAGACTCAGAAGTCCTCGTCCCCCGTGTCCTGACCTCCTATTTCCTTCCCCAGTTCTGAGTTCAGCACCTTCTCCTCCCCCGTCTTCCCCTTGCACTTTCCCTGGGTCCCTGGCCGGCCCAGGATCTGCACGGCAGCCCCATGGAGGCCTGGGGGAGCCCTTCCACCTCTGCCGAGTCCCTGACCCGGATCCCTAGACCCAAGGTCCCCAGCCTGTCCTGGCCCTCTGACTCTGGTCCCCAGCTCTGACGGTTCTGCATCCCTCTGATGTCTCCCTAGGGTCCTTCATCTGTAGTCCAGTTCCTGCTTCCCCATGAGATGGGGACCCCAAGTGACCCTCAGAGACAAAGTTGGGTCAGCATAGAGCCCAGACTGGGGGGTTGGGGGGACAGAGGAGAGCGAGGTCTGGGAGCCAGACAGACAAGTCCGTAGGTCAGCCTGCTCATTCCCCTGCCTCTGGGGTCAGAGGGGAGGCTCTGTTGGGACCTCAGACAAGTAGGAGAGGTCTGGGGTCAGGGGAGGGGAAGAGGTCAGGGCCCCAGAGGTGGGTCCTGGTTGAAGGGTTGACCACAGGTTGACACTGGGCACAGAAAAGAGCAAAGTGACAGAAAAGTGTCCAAACCTGGGGGAAAGAAGAGGGAGAGAAAGGAGGAGGGAGACTCACCCAGGACAGTCAGCCTGGTCCTGCCAATGAAAATAGGACACAGTGACATAGGCTGGCACAAAAACCCCTCCTGGGAGGCCCGCCGCAGCCCCCACCTGCAGCTGTGCTGGAGAACGTGGGTCACCACCCCAGGCTGGCGTCTGCTCACAGAGGGGCTTCATCAGCCTCCCCCACAGCAGATGACAGGACAGGGAACCCCGTGCTAAGCAGCAGGAGCCTTGGAAGGCAGGTTCCCTAAGCAGGTTTGCGTGTTGGATGCCCGTCTTCCCACCAGGCGGCCAGGGGTGGGAATGGAATAGTGGGGGGGGCGGGGGCCTTCACAAACCCAAGAGCGAAGTGCCCCGGAGGAGAAAGCCGCTTCTCTTCTCTGTGGAGTTGGCAGCAGCCTGACCCCGTGGTGAGAGTACAGGCTGAGGGCAGGGGCGTCCCCATCCCCCCACGGACAGGGCTGGAATGGATTTGCCGTGAACATCTTCCATCTGACCCTAACTGGGGCTCCAGGGGCTCACCCCCAGTTCCCTGGGGTTCTCCCGGCTTCAAATGGGCACCTGTAGTGAGGCTTGGGCTGGTTGCAATCCAAGTCCGGCCTCCGTCTACTGGGAGGACTGGACAGTGTCCTGGCCAGCCCTCAGGGTTTCATCTGATGTTTGGGTGCATCTGGGAGCATCTTATTCAGAACAGAGATGCGAGCAAGCCCCTCACTGTGGTCCTGAGACAGACAGCATCGCTTTAAAGAGAATCAGGCTGCTGGGCTACATGGGCCATCCCAGGCCTGAGTCGGGCCAGGCACCAGATGGGCCTGGAACACACGGTCCCCACAGAATGCAATAAGTTGTGAGGTCTCCTGTGCCTGAGCGGTAAGACCTGGGGCCATGAGCAGAGGCTGCCCTGGACAAAGGTGGGAACTCCAGCACCAAGAGGGTATAACCAGGGCGGATTCAAACATCGCCTGCATGTACCCTAGACTTCCCCGCGACACGACGGACTGTTCTCCTTCAGAAGATGGCAGAGACCACTCATTATTTTGTAAAAGTGCTCCCATAAAGGGCAGAAATAAGACCCGAAACCACTCCTGGAGAAGTGAAGAGCGTCTGAAGGGCCTCCCTTTGTGGAGCAATTACTGCTTTCACTTCTGGAGAAGGAAATGGCGACCCACTCCCGTAGCTTTGCCCGGAAAACCCCATGGGTAGGGGAGCCTGGGAGGCTACAGTCCATGGAGTCGCAAGGAGTCAGACAGGACTGAGCGATTTCCCTTTCTTTCACTTACTGCTTCACTAGAGCAAGGAGGACGGAACTACAATTGCCCCTGGCTTCCCATCCCACCTGAGGGACCTGGGATTGGAGCGTCCACAGAAGATAACTTGGCTAAATGACCTATGATCCCGAAAGGGCACTGTGGAGGGAAATGGCCAACTGTCCTAGGATTGCCTCTGGCCAAAATATCCCCCAGAACCCTGCCAGCCCTTTCTAGCTAGAACCACTTTGCAGGCACGTAGAGCAGTGAGAACTTCCCAGATACAGCTTGAGGTGGAGGGGCCGGGGGCTGCACCCCTACCCTGGGGGAGTCCTGCATCAGCAAGCGCACTGTTGCAGCCTCTTCTAGCTAGGAAAAGCCAGAGCCATTTGGGAGAGACTGAAGGACCCACCAGGCCCTAGACACACCCACCAATCAAAGGCTCAAGGCTTTCCAAGCCTCTTGGAAAGAACACAAAATACACCAAGTCAAACAGCGCCCAAAACACAAGTAACCAAGAGGCACATGGAAAGATGCTCAACATCCCTAATTATTAGAGAAATGCAAATCAAAGCTACAGTGAGCACACTTCCAAATGGTCAGAATGGCCATCATCCAAATGTCTACGAAGAGTGAATGCTGGAGAGGCTGTGATGAAAAGGGAGCAGTCTTGTATTGCTTGCAGGAATATCAACTGGTGCAGGCCCCAGGGAGAAGAGCATCAAGGCTGCTTAACGTACCGGATGTGATCCAGCAATCCCAGCACTGGGCATACACCCCGAGAAAACCACCATTCAAAGAGACACGTGAACTCCAGCGTTCATTGCAGCACTGTTTACAATAGCTGGGGCGTGGAAACAGCTTAAATGTCCGGCGACAGATGACTGGATACAGAAGATGTGGTACATACATGCAAGGGAATATGATGACCCGTAAAGAAGCATGAAGCAATGCCATGTGCAGAGACACGGATGGACCTGGAGCTTGTCATCCTGAGTGAAGTCAGACAGCGAAGGACAAGCAGCTCTCAATACGGCTAAATGTGGAATCTAAGAAGATGGTCAGAGGGACTGATTTACAAAACAGAAATGAAGTCACAGATGTAGGAAACAAAATTCTGGTTGCCAAGGGGGACGGAAAGGGAGAGATAAACTGGAAGATCGAGATTGACATACACACGCTGCTCTTGTAAGGTCTGTGTATAAAGCAGACGACTCATGAGAAGCTACCATACAGCACAGAGGAGGCGAGTCAGTCCTCTGTGATGACCTGGATGGAAAAGGAATCTACAAAGTGGGGGTGCACGTGCGTGTATATATATATATATCTGATTCACTCTGTTGTGCAGCAGAAACTAATCCAACTCTGTAAGTCAACCGTAGCTCAATAAAAATGAGTGAACACTGGGTTTTCTCAGTGGTCCAGTGGTTAAGAATCCGCCTGCCGGTGCAGGAGACATGGGTTTGATCTTCCCTGGTCTGAGAAGGTCCCACAGGTCTCGGGGTGCCTAAGTCCTCACAGCACAGCTGTTGAGCCTGGGCTCCAGAGCCTGAGCTCTGCAACAGGAGGAGCCACTGGAACGAGCAGCCTGCACACTGCAAGGACAGAGCAGGCCGTGCTCGCTGCAACCAGAGAAAAACTTGGGAAGCAGTGAAGAGCCAGCAACACAAAAATGAATACGATAAAATAAGAAGACTTTAAAAACTGATCACTATTAACATGAAAAATTACCGGAAAGAAAGAGACATTAAAAAAAAGTGAATGAAAACAAAACACAACCAAGTAAATATTCTATGACAATTGTGAGTCACGTCATGAGCAGCTGTTTTCCGGTCTTCAGGAATTATGGACGATTTCTGTTTGGGTTTGCTCATGATAATTTAGTTACAGCTTAGGTTCTTTCTTTCCAGGCCACGAGCGACATGTTTTCAGATGAGATGACATGGTGGGGGATGGGCAGCCGAGGCCCCCACTGGGGAGGAGGGATTCTGTTGTGGGCAGGAGTTGGCAGCATCCTGAATTGATGACCTGGGATCCAGGCGACAAGAACCGGGGGATATTATTATTCCTACGCCTTCTCATGTCATGTCCTCGGTTCTTCATGATGAAAACGTATGACAATACAGGGGAGTTAGATTTGGGCGGGCACAACTCTGGGTGGGGGACCCGGTGGCATTGTGTCCAGCAGGGCCATCAAGATGAGGGCGACCTGGGTGGTCCCCTTCTCCTTTGAGGTCTTAGTTTTCCCCTCATGGAAATGGGATCAGGCAGCAGCCATGGAACACCGCCACCCTGGCTTCTCTCACCTCCTCGTCTGTGATTTTGGGTCGGGGTACCAGGGATGACGACCTGGGGGGGGGGTCTCTCCTCTGCTGCAGGGAGGCCGCAGAGTCCTCTGTCCATGTGGACTTCGTCCCTGGGCTGACCCGGCTGTCTGCTGGAGGCACAGACGGGTGCGAGGCCGGGGTCCTGAGGACGACAGAGCCAGTGGGGCTGCAGCTCTGAGCAGATGGCCCCTCGCCCCGGGCCCTAAGCCCGTGTGTCCAGCTGCAGGTGTGCTCAGGTGAGCCAGTAGGTTATGGGGGAGGCGCCCTGGGCAGGGATCGGGGGTGCGACTCCTCCGAGAGCCCGGCCTTCTAGGAGCACTGTGCCCACACTCTAAGCCTGGCAAGAGCTGGGTTCATCGGTCTGACTCTCCTCCTGAAGTCCAATGGACTCTCTCCATGCGGCAGTCACTGATGGCCTCTTTATCCCTGATGGTGTCCTTTTCTGCTGACCTGGCTCTCCTGACCACCTCCCCCCGCCTCCACCGTACAGGAAGATGGCACCTGGTCCCTGCAGATGCCCCCCAGAACTAAGTCCACCCCTAACCTGGCTTCAGATGCCTACAGTCCTGCTGTGGGAAGGCCCCGCTCCCCACTAGGGCCCCAAGCCTGCTGTGTGAGGCTCAGTCTCACCTGGAACCCTCCTCATTTTTTCCCAGTCTCAGCCCCCAACCCCCGAGGCATCCCCTGCCCCTTTCATGGGCCCTTTTCCCTTCCCGGGGGAACAGGGTTTGTGGGACGGTAAGTCTGCCCCCCAGGAGCCTGCGCCTCTGACAATGTCCTGCTCTGGGTCACCGCTCCCCTGGATCTCAGAGCTCCCTGGTCCCTGGGGATGGGTTGCGGTGATGACAAGTGGATGGACTCTCAGGTCACACCTGTCCCTTCCGTAAGGAACTGACCCCTAATCCCAACACTCGGCCAGACCCAGAAAGCACTTCAGACATGTCGGCTGATAAATGAGAAGGTCTTTATTCAGGAGAAGCAGGAACAGGGAGGGAGGAGAGGCCCCTGGTGTGAGGCGACCTGGGTGGGGGCTCAGGGGTCCATGGAGAGCTGGGGGAGGGGGTGTGGGCCAGATGGCCTCCGAGGGTGGGGGTCCAGGGCCCTAAGAACACTCTGAGGGCTTCACTGTCTTCGTCACGGTGCTCCCGTCGTGCGTGACCTCGCAGCTGTAACTGCCTTTCGATTTCCACTCGCTGTCTGTCAGGCTCAGGTAGCTGCTGGCCGCGTACTTGCTGTTGCTCTGTTTGGAGGCCCGGGTGGTCTCCACGTTGCGGGTGATGGTGCTGCTGTCTGCCTTCCAGACCACGGTCACGCTACCCGGGTAGAAGTCGCTGATGAGACACACCAGGGTGGCCTTGTTGGCGCTGAGCTCCTCCTTGGAGGGCGGGAACAGGGTGACCGAGGGTGCGGACTTGGGCTGACCTGCAAAGTGGGCGAGGGGAAGAAGATCACTCAATCAGAGGTCTGGTGCCCGTCATGGGAGCCCCTGAGTCTGTGTCACAGGGGGACACAGGATCCTTTGAGAGCCCAGCAGGACCCCGAGTCCAGGCACCACTGTGAGCCAGAGGGCCTGTGCCAGGGAAGGTGGGTGGGGTTTTCTCAGGCACCTCCCCATCTTCCTGGGAAAGCCTGAGCCTGGACCCCTGCCAGCGCTGTCCTGAGACCCCCTGGCTCTTGGTTTCCCACACAGACACCTGACCCTCACTCTCCTTGCCTGCCCGTCTGATGGTTGACGGGGTCTGCCTGGGGCTGGCAGTCTGTCTGTCTGTCCCCTGAGTGGATGATGTGGCCTCCCTGGCCTCCTGTGAGTCAGTCCAGGTATATTTTGAGCTGACATGTCTGTTCGAGCCTTTGCCCGAAGGCGTCCGTTGGTCTCCAAGTCTGTGTCCCTTGGAGCCTCTGTGCTGGGTCGAGGGGGAGCCTGTCTGCCTGTCCTCGGTCCCCCCATCTGCAGATCTGATTCAGGTTCCTCTCTGATTCTTCTTGGGTCTGGAGGCTTCCTGCCCTGGTACCTGTCTCTCTGCTTCTTCAGGGACTCCTGCTTCTGAGGAGTGTGTCCTGCAGACTCAGGCATCCGCGTCCCCTGCATCCTGACCTCCTATCTCTTTCCCCAGTTCTGAGTTCAGCACCTTCTCCTCCCCCGTCTTCCCTCTTGCACTTTCCCTGGGTCCTTGGCCGGCCCAGGATCTGCAGGTCCGCCCCATGGAGGCCTTGGGAGCCCTTCCACCTCTGCCGAGTCCCTGACCCGGATCCCTAGACCCAAGTTCCCAGAGTGTCCTGGCCCTATGACTTCGGTCCCCAGCCCTGAGGGTTCTGTGTCCCTCTGATGTCTGCCCACGGTCCCTCATCTGCAATCCAGTTCCCTCTTTGCCATGAGATGGGGGCCTCAAGTGACCATCAGAGACAAAGCTGGGTGGCATAGAACCCAGACTGGGGGTTGATGGGACAGCAGAGAGTGAGGTCCCGGAGCCAGACAGACAAGTCTGTAGGTCAGCCCGCTCATTCCCCTGCCTCTGGGGTCAGAGGGGAGGCTCTGGTGGGACCTCAGTGCCAAGTAGTACAAGCCTGGGGTGAGGGGACGGGAAGAGGGGAGGGCCCCAGAGGTGAGTTCTGGGTGAAGGCTTGACCACAGGCTGACACTGGGCACAAAAAAGAGCAGAGTGACAGAAAAGTGTCCAAACCTCGGGGAAAGAAGAGGGAGAGAAGGGAGGAGGGAGACTCACCCAGGACGGTCAGTGTGGTCCCGCTGCCGAAAACAGCACACAGTGACACAGGCTGGCACAAAAACCCCTCCCTGGGAGGCCCGCCCCAGCCCCACCTGCAGCTGCGCTGGAGGACGTGGGTCACCGCCCCAGGCTGGCGTCTGCTCACAGAGGGGCTTCAGCACCCTCCCCTTTAGCAGATGACAGGACAGGGCACCCGTGCTAAGCAGCAGGAGCCTTGGAAGGCAGGTTCCCTAAGCAGGTTGCGTGTTGGATACTGTCTTCCCACCAGGCGGCAAGGGCTGGGAATGGAATAATAGGGGGGGAGGGGGCCTTCACCGCCCGAAGAGCGAAGTGCCCCGAGAGGAAGCCGCTTCTTTTGTCTGTGGAGTTGGCAGCAGCCTGACTCCCTGGTGAGAACACAGGCTGAGGGCAGGGGCGTCCCAATTCCCCCATAGACACGAGTTGAATGGATTTGCCATGACCGTCTTCCATCTGACCCTAACTAGGGCTCCAGAGGCTCATCTCCGGTTCCCCGGGGTTCTCCCGGCTTCAAATGGGCATCTCTAGCGGGGCTTGGGCTGGTTGCCGTCCAAGCCCGGCCTCCGTCTGCAGGGAGCACTGGACAGTGTCCTGGCCTCAGGGTCTCATCTGACGTTTGGATGCATCTAGGAGCATCTTATTCAGAACAGAGATGTGAGCAAGCCCCTCGCTGTGGTCCCGAGACAGCATCTCTTTAAAGAGAATCAGGCTGCTGGGCTACATGGGCCATCCCAGGCCTGAGTCGGGCCAGGCACCAGATGGGCCTGGAACACACGGTCCCCACAGAACGCAGGAAGTTGTGAGTCTCCTGTGCCTGAGCAGGAGGACCTGGGGCCACCAGCGGAGGCTGCCCTGGACAAAGGTGGGAACTCCAGCACCAAGAGGGTATAACCAGGGCGATTCAAACATCGCCTGCATGTACCCTAGACTTCCCCGCGACACGACGGACTGTTCTCCTTCAGAAGATGGCAGAGACCACTCATTATTTTGTAAAAGTGCTCCCATAAAGGGCAGAAATAAGACCCGAAACCACTCCTGGAGACGTGAAGAGCGTCTGAAGGGCCTCCCTTTGTGGAGCAATTACTGCTTTCACTTCTGGAGAAGGAAATGGCGACCCACTCCCGTAGCTTTGCCCGGAAAACCCCATGGGTAGGGGAGCCTGGGAGGCTACAGTCCATGGAGTCGCAAGGAGTCAGATGGGACTGAGTGACTTCCCTTTCTTTCACTTACTGCTTCACTAGAGCAAGAAGGACGGAACTACAATTGCCCCTGGCTTCCCATCCCACCTGAGGGTCCTGGGATTGGAGTGTCCAAAGAAGATAACTTGGCTAAATGACCTATGATCCTGAAAGGGCACTGTGGAGGGAAATGGCCAACTGTCCTAGGATTGCCTCTGGCCAAAATATCCCCCAGAACCCTGCCAGCCCTTTCTAGCTAGAACTACTTTGCAGGCACGTAGAGCAGTGAGCACTTCCCAGATACAGCTTGAGGTGGAGGGGCCGGGGGCTGCACCCCTACCCTGGGGGAGTCCTGCATCAGCAAGCGCACTCTTGCAGCCTCTTCTAGCTAGAAAAAGCCAGAGCCATTTGGGAGAGACTGAAGGACCCACCAGGCCCTAGACACACCCACCAATCAAAGGCTCAAGGCTTTCCAAGCCTCTCGGAAAGAACACAAAATACACCAAGTCAAACAGCACCCAAAACACAAGTAACCAAGAGGCACATGGAAAGATGCTCAAAATCCCTAATTATTAGAGAAATGCAAATCAAAGCTACAGTGAGCACACCTCCAAATGGTCAGAATGGCCATCATCCAAATGTCTAGGAAGAGTGAATGCTGGAGAGGCTGTGACGAAAAGGGAGCACTCTTGTATTGCTTGCAGGAATGTCAACTGGTGCAGGCCCCAGGGAGAAGAGCATGAAGGCTGCTTAACGTACCGGATGTGATCCAGCAATCCCACCCCGAGAAAACCACCATTCAAAGAGACACGTGAACTCCAGCGTTCATTGTAGCACTGTTTACAATAGCTGGGGCGTGGAAACAGCTTAAATGTCCGACAGATGACTGGATACAGAAGATGTGGTACATACATGCTAGGGAATATGATCACCCGTGAAGAAGCATGAAGCAATGCCATGTGCAGAGACACGGATGGACCTGGAGCTTGTCATCCTGAGTGAAGTCAGATAGCGAAGGACAAGCAGCTCTCAATACGGCTAAATGTGGAATCTAAGAAGATGGTCAGAGGGACTGATTTACAAAACAGAAATGAAGTCACAGATGTAGGAAACAAAATTCTGGTTGCCAAGGGGGCCAGAAGGGGAGGATAAACTGGAAGATCGAGATTGACATACACATGCTGCTCTTGTAAGGTCTGTGTATAAAGCAGACGACTCATGAGAAGCTACCATACAGCACAGAGGAGGCGAGGCAGTCCTCTGTGATGACCTGGATGGAAAAGGAATCTACAAAGTGGGGGTGCACGTGCGTGTATATATACACATATCTGATTCACTTTGTTGTGCAGCAGAAACTAATCCAACTCTGTAAGTCAACCGTAGCTCAATAAAAATGAGTGAACACTGGGTTTTCTCAGTGGTCCAGTGGTTAAGAATCCGCCTGCCGGTGCAGGAGACGTGGGTTTGATCTTCCCTGATCTGAGATGGTCCCACGGGCATCGGAGGGCCTCAGTCCTCACAGCACAGCGGTTGAGCCTGGGCTCCAGAGCCTGAGCTCTGCAACAGGAGGAGCCACTGGAACGAGCAGCCTGCACACTGCAAGGACAGAGCAGGCCGTGCTCACTGCAACCAGAGAAAAACTTGGGAAGCAGTGAAGAGCCAGCAACACCAAAAATGAATACGATAAAATAAAGGAAGAGTTTAAAAACTGATCACTATTAACATGAAAAATTACCGGAAAGAAAGAGACATTAAAAAAAAGTGAATGAGAACAAAACACAACCAAGTAAATATTCTATGACAATTGTGAGTCACGTCATGAGCAGCTGTTTTCCGGTCTTCAGGAATTATGGATGATTTCTGTTTGGGTTTGTTCATGATAATTTAGTTACAGTTTAGGTTCTTTCTTTCCAGGCCACGAGCGACATGTTTTCAGGTGAGATGACGTGGTGGGGGATGGGTGGCGAGGCCTCCACTGGGGAGGAGGGATTCTGTTGTGGGCAGGAGTTGGCAGCATCCCTGAATTGATGACCTGCGATCCAGGCGACAAGAACCGGGGGATATTATTCCTCTGCCTTCTCATGTCATGTCCTCGGTTCTTCATGATGAAAACGTATGACAATACAGGGGAGTTAGATTTGGGCGGGCACAACTCTGGGTGGGGGACATGGTGGCATTGTGCCCAGCAGGGCCATCAAGATGAGGGCGACCTGGGTGGTCCCCTTCTCCCTTGGGGTCTTAGTTTTCCCCTCATGGAAATGGGATCAGGCAGCAGCCATGGAACACCGCCACCCTGGCTTCTCTCACCTCCTCGTCTGTGATTCTGGGTCAGGGTACCAGGGATGATGACCTGGGTGGAGGACTCCTCTGCCGCAGGGAGGCCGCAGAGTCCTCTGTCCATGTGGACTTTGTCCCTGGGCTGACGCGGCTGTCTGCTGGAGGCTAAAGCTGGAGGCACAGGCGGGCTGCGAGGCTGGGGTCCTGAGGACGACAGAGCCAGTGGGGCTGCAGCTCTGAGCAGATGGCCCCTCGCCCCGGGCCCTGAGCCCGTGTGTCCAGCTGCAGGTGTGCTCAGGTGAGCCAGTAGGCGATGGGGGAGGCACCCTGGGCAGGGATCGGGGGTGCTGAGTCGTCCGAGAGCCCGACCTTCTGGGAGCACTCTGCCCACACTCTAAGCCTGGCAAGAGCTGGGTTCGTCGGTCTGACTCTCCTCCTGAATTCCAATGGACTCTATTTATGCGGCAGTCACTGGATGGCCTCTTTATCCCCGATGGTGTCCTTTTCTGCTGACCCGGCTCCCCTGACCACCTCCCCCCGCCTCCACCATACAGGAAGATGGCACCCGTTTCCTGCAGATGCCCCCCAGAGCTAAGTCCACCCCTGGCCTGGCTTCAGATGTCTACAGTCCTCCTGAATTGATGACCTGCGATCCAGGCAACAAGAACCTGGGGGATTATTATTCCTGCGGGAAGGCCCCGCTCCCCACTAGGCCCCAAGCCTGCCGTGTGAGGCTCAGTTTCACCTGGAACCCTCCTCATTTTTTCCCAATCTCAGCCCCCAACCCCAGAGACATCCCCTGCGCCTTTCAAGGCCCTTGTCCCTTCCTGGGGGGATGGGGTGTGTGGGAGGGCAAGCCTGCCCCCCCGAGCCTGTGCCGCTGACAATGTCCGTCTCTGGGTCACCGCTCCCCTGGCTCTCAGAGCTCCCTGGTCCCTGGGGATGGGTTGCGGTGATGACAAGTGGATGGACTCTCAGGTCATACCTGTCCCTTCCCTAAGGAACTGACCCTTAACCCCGACACTCGGCCAGACCCAGAAAGGACTTCAGACATGTCGGCTGATAAATGAGAAGGTCTTTATTCAGGAGAAGCAGGAACAGGGAGGGAAGAGAGGCCCCTGGTGTGAGGCGACCTGGGCGGGGGCTCAGGGGTCCATGGAGAGCTGGGGGAGGGGGCGTTGGCCAGAGGGCCCCCGAGGGTGGGGGTCCAGGGCCCTAAGAACACGCTGAGGTCTTCACTGTCTTCGTCACGGTGATCCCCTCGTGCGTGACCTCGCAGCTGTAACTGCCTTTCGATTTCCAGTCGCTGTTCGTCAGGCTCAGGTAGCTGCTGGCCGCGTACTTGCTGTTGCTCTGTTTGGAGGCCCGGGTGGTCTCCACGTTGCGGGTGATGGTGCTGCCGTCTGCCTTCCAGACCACGGTCACGCTACCCGGGTAGAAGTCGCTGATGAGACACACCAGGGTGGCCTTGTTGGCGCTGAGCTCCTCCTTGGAGGGCGGGAACAGGGTGACCGAGGGTGGGGACTTGGGCTGACCTGCAAAGTGGGCGAGGGGAAGAAGATCACTCAATCAGAGGTCTGGTGCCCGTCATGGGAGCCCCTGAGTCTGTGTCACAGGGGGACACAGGATCCTTTGAGAGCCCAGCAGGACCCCGAGTCCAGGCACCACTGTGAGCCAGAGGGCCTGTGCCAGGGAAGGTGGGTGGGGTTTTCTCAGGCACCTCCCCATCTTCCTGGGAAAGCCTGAGCCTGGACCCCTGCCAGCGCTGTCCTGAGACCCCCTGGCTCTTGGTTTCCCACACAGACACCTGACCCTCACTCTCCTTGCCTTCCCGTCTGATGGTTGACGGGGTCTGCCTGGGGCTGGCAGTCTGTCTGTCTGTCCCCTGAGTGGATGATGTGGCCTCCCTGGCCTCCTGTGAGTCAGTCCAGGTATATTTTGAGCTGACATGTCTGTTCGAGCCTTTGCCCGAAGGCGTCCTTTGGTCTCCAAGTCTGTGTCCCTTGGAGCCTCTGTGCTGGTCGAGGGGGAGCCTGTCTGCCTGTCCTCGGTCCCCCCATCTGCAGATCTGATTCAGGTTCCTCTCTGATTCTTCTTGGGTCTGGAGGCTTCCTGCCCTGGTACCTGTCTCTCTGCTTCTTCAGGGACTCCTGCTTCTGAGGAGTGTGTCCTGCAGACTCAGGCATCCGCGTCCCCTGCATCCTGACCTCCTATCTCTTTCCCCAGTTCTGAGTTCAGCACCTTCTCCTCCCCCGTCTTCCCTCTTGCACTTTCCCTGGGTCCTTGGCCGGCCCAGGATCTGCAGGTCCGCCCCATGGAGGCCTTGGGAGCCCTTCCACCTCTGCCGAGTCCCTGACCCGGATCCCTAGACCCAAGTTCCCAGAGTGTCCTGGCCCTATGACTTCGGTCCCCAGCCCTGAGGGTTCTGTGTCCCTCTGATGTCTCCCCATGTTTCCTCATCTGCAGTCCAGTTCCCTCTTCCCCATGAGATGGGGAACCCAAGTGACCCTCAGAGACAAAGCTGGGTCAGCATAGAGCCCAGATTGGGGGTTGGGGGCACAGAGGAGAGCGAGGATCGGGAGCCAGACAGACAAGTCCTTAGGTCAGCCTGCTCATTCCCCTGCCTCTGGGGTCAGAGGGGAGGCTCTGGTGGGACCTCAGTGCCAAGTAGGAGAAGCCTGGGATCAGGGAAAGGGAAGAGGTCAGGGCCCCAGAGGTGGGTCCTGGGTGAAGGCTTGACCACAGGCTGACACTGGGCACAGAAAAGAGCAGAGTGACAGAAAAGTGTCTAAACCTCGGGGAAAGAAGAGGGAGAGAAGGGAGGAGGGAGACTCACCCAGGACGGTCACTCTGGTCCCGCCGCCGAAAAGATCACACAGTGACACAGGCTGGCACAAAAACCCCTCCCTGGGAGGCCCGCCCCAGTCCCACCTGCAGCTGCGCTGGAGGACGTGGGTCACTGCCCCAGGCTGCCATCTGCTCACAGAGGGGCTTCAGCACCCTCTCCTTTAGCAGATGACAGGACAGGGCACCCGTGCTAAGCAGCAGGAGTCTTGGAAGGTAGGTTCCCTAAGCAGGTTGCGTGTTGGATACTGTCTTCCCACCAGGCGGCAAGGGGTGGGAATGGAATAATAGGTGGGGGAGGGGGCCTTCACCGCCCGAAGAGCGAAGTGCCCCGGAGAGGAAGCCGCTTCTTTTGTCTGTGGAGTTGGCAGCAGCCTGACTTCGGGGTGAGAGCACAGGCTGAGGGCAGGGGTGTCCCCATCCCCCCACGGACCCGGGTGGAATGGATTTGCCGTGACCGTCTTGCATCTGACCCTAACTGGGGCTCCAGGGGCTCAGCCCCAGTTCCTCGGGGTTCTCCCGGCTTCAAACGGGCATCTCTAGCGGGGCTTGGGCTGGTTGCCCCAAGTCCGGCCTCCGTCTGCAGGGAGGACTGGACAGTGTCCAGGCCTCAGGGTCTCATCTGACGTTTGGATGCATTCAGAACAGAGATGTGAGCAAGCCCCTCACTGTGGTCCTGAGACAGACAGCATCGCTTTAAAGAGAATCAGGCTGCTGGGCTACATGGGCCATCCCAGGCCTGAGTCGGACCAGGCACCAGATCAGCCTGGAACACACGGTCCCCACAGAATGCAATAAGTTGTGAGGTCTCCTGTGCCTGAGCGGTAAGACCTGGGGCCATGAGCAGAGGCTGCCCTGGACAAAGGTGGGAACTCCAGCACCAAGAGGGTATAACCAGGGCGGATTCAAACATCACCTGCATGTACCCTAGACTTCCCCACGACACGACGGACTGTTCTCCTTCAGAAGGTGGCAGAGACCACTCATTATTTTGTAAAAGTGCTCCACTAAAGGGCAGAAATAAGACCCGAAACCACTCCTGGAGACGTGAAGAGCGTCTGAAGGGCCTCCCTTTGTGGAGCAATTACTGCTTTCACTTCTGGAGAAGGAAATGGCGACCCACTCCCGTAGCTTTGCCCGGAAAACCCCATGGGTAGGGGAGCCTGGGAGGCTACAGTCCATGGAGTCGCAAGGAGTCAGACAGGACTGAGCGATTTCCCTTTCTTTCACTTACTGCTTCACTAGAGCAAGGAGGACGGAACTACAATTGCCCCTGGCTTCCCATCCCACCTGAGGGACCTGGGATTGGAGCTTCCACGGAAGATAACTTGGCTAAATGACCTATGATCCTGAAAGGGCACTGTGGAGGGAAATGGCCAACTGTCCTAGGATTGCCTCTGGCCAAAATATCCCCCAGAACCCTGACAGCCCTTTCTAGCTAGAACCACTTTGCAGGCACGTAGAGCAGTGAGAACTTCCCAGATACAGCTTGAGGTGGAGGGGCCGGGGGCTGCACCCCTACCCTGGGGGAGTCCTGCATCAGCAAGCGCACTCTTGCAGCCTCTTCTAGCTAGGAAAAGCCAGAGCGATTTGGGAGAGACTGAAGGACCCACCAGGCCCTAGACACACCCACCAATCAAAGGCTCAAGGCTTTCCAAGCCTCTTGGAAAGAACACAAAATACACCAAGTCAAACAGCACGCAAAACACAAGTAACCAAGAGGCACATGGAAAGATGCTCAACATCCCTAATTATTAGAGAAATGCAAATCAAAGCTACAGTGAGCACACTTCCAAATGGTCAGAATGGCCATCATCCAAATGTCTAGGAAGAGTGAATGCTGGAGAGGCTGTGACGAAAAGGGAGCACTCTTGTATTGCTTGCAGGAACGTCAGCTGGTGCAGGCCCGAGGGAGAAGAGCATCAAGGCTGCTTAACGTACCGGATGTGATCCAGCAATCCCAGCACTGGGCATACACCCCGAGAAAACCACCATTCAAAGAGACACGTGAACTCCAGCGTTCATTGCAGCACTGTTTACAATAGCTGGGGCGTGGAAACAGCTTAAATGTCCGACAGATGACTGGATACAGAAGATGTGGTACATACATGCTAGGGAATATGATCACCCGTGAAGAAGCATGAAGCAATGCCATGTGCAGAGCCGTGGATGGACCTGGAGCTTGTCATCCTGAGTGAAGTCAGACAGCGAAGGACAAGCAGCTCTCGATACGGCTAAATGTGGAATCTAAGAAGATGGTCAGAGGGACTGATTTACAAAACAGAAATGAAGTCACAGATGTAGGAAACAAAATTCTGGTTGCCAAGGGGGACGGAAAGGGAGAGATAAACTGGAAGATCGAGATTGACATACACACGCTGCTCTTGTAAGGTCTGTGTATAAAGCAGACGACTCATGAGAAGCTACCATACAGCACAGAGGAGGCGAGTCAGTCCTCTGTGATGACCTGGATGGAAAAGGAATCTACAAAGTGGGGGTGCACGTGCGTGTATATATATATATATCTGATTCACTCTGTTGTGCAGCAGAAACTAATCCAACTCTGTAAGTCAACCGTAGCTCAATAAAAATGAGTGAACACTGGGTTTTCTCAGTGGTCCAGTGGTTAAGAATCCGCCTGCCGGTGCAGGAGACATGGGTTTGATCTTCCCTGGTCTGAGAAGGTCCCACGGGCATCGGAGGGCCTCAGTCCTCACAGCACAGCGGTTGAGCCTGGGCTCCAGAGCCTGAGCTCTGCAACAGGAGGAGCCACTGGAACGAGCAGCCTGCACACTGCAAGGACAGAGCAGGCCGTGCTCACTGCAACCAGAGAAAAACTTGGGAAGCAGTGAAGAGCCAGCAACACCAAAAATGAATACGATAAAATAAAGGAAGAGTTTAAAAACTGATCACTATTAACATGAAAAATTACTGGAAAGAAAGAGACATTAAAAAAAAAGTGAATGAGAACAAAACACAACCAAGTAAATATTCTATGACAATTGTGAGTCACGTCATGAGAAGGTGTTTTCCGGTCTTCAGGAATTATGGACGATTTCTGTTTGGGTTTGCTCATGATAATTTAGTTACAGCTTAGGTTCTTTCTTTCCAGGCCACGAGCGACATGTTTTCAGGTGAGATGACGTGGTGGGGGATGGGCGGCCGAGGCCCCCACTGGGGAGGAGGGATTCTGTTGTGGGCAGGAGTTGGCAGCATCCCTGAATTGATGACCTGCGATCCAGGCGACAAGAACCGGGGCATATTATTCCTCTGCCTTCTCATGTCATGTCCTCGGTTCTTCATGATGAAAACGTATGACAATACAGGGGAGTTAGATTTGGGCGGGCACAACTCTGGGTGGGGGACATGGAGGCATTGTGCCCAGCAGGGCCATCAAGATGAGGGCGACCTGGGTGGTCCCCTTCTCCTTTGAGGTCTTAGTTTTCCCCTCATGGAAATGGGATCAGGCAGCAGCCATGGAACACCGCGACCCTGGCTTCTCTCACCTCCTCGTCTGTGATTTTGGGTCGGGGTACCAGGGATGACGACCTGGGGCGGGGGGACATCACTCCTCTGCAGCAGGTGATGGTGCTGCCGTCTGCCTTCCAGACCACGGTCACGCTACCCGGGTAGAAGTCGCTGATGAGACACACCAGGGTGGCCTTGTTGGCGCTGAGCTCCTCTGTGGAGGGCGGGAACAGGGTGACCAAGGGTGGGGACTTGGGCTGACCTGCAAAGTGGGCGAGGGGAAGAATATCACTCAATCAGAGGTCTGGTGCCCGTCATGAGAGCCCCTGAGTCTGTGTCACAGGGGGACACAGGATCCTTTGAGAGCCCAGCAGGACCCCGAGTCCAGGCACCACTGTGAGCCAGAGGGCCTGTGCCAGGGAAGGTGGGTGGGGCTTTCTCAGGCACCTCCCCATCTTCCTGGGAAAGCCTGAGCCTGGACCCCTGCCAGCGCTGTCCTGAGACCCCCTGGTTCTTGGTTTCCCACACAGACACCTGACCCTCACTCTCCTTGCCTGCCCGTCTGATGGTTGACGGGGGTCTGCCTGGGGCTGGCAGTCTGTCTGTCTGTCCCCTGAGTGGATGATGTGGCCTCCCTGGCCTCCTGTGAGTCAGTCCAGGTATATTTTGAGCTGACATGTCTGTTCGAGCCTTTGCCCGAAGGCGTCCTTTGGTCTCCAAGTCTGTGTCCCTTGGAGCCTCTGTGCTGGGTCGAGGGGGAGCCTGTCTGCCTGTCCTCGGTCCCCCCATCCGCAGATCTGAGCTCAGGTTCCTCTCTGATTCTTCTTGGGTCTGGAGGTTTCCTACCCTGGTACCTGTCTCTCTGCTTCCTCAGGGACTCCTGCTTCTGAGGAGTGTGTCCTGCAGACTCAGGAGTCCTCGTCCCCTGTGTCCTGACCTCCTATTTCCTTCCCCAGTTCTGAGTTCAGCACCTTCTCCTCCTCCGTCTTCCCCTTGCACTTTCCCTGGGTCCCTAGCAGCCCCAGGATCTGCACGGCAGCCCCATGGAAACCTGGGGGAGCTCCTCTACCTCTGCCAATTCCCTACCTGGCTCCCTAGACCCAAGGTCCCCAGACCGTCCTGGCCCTCTGACTTTGGTCCGCAGCCATGAGGGTTCTGTGTCCCTCTGACGTCTCCCCATGGTCCCTCATCTGTAGTCCAGTTCCCTCTTCGCCATGAGATGGGGACCTCAAGTGACCCTCAGAGACAAAGCTGGGTCAGCATAGAGACCAGACAGGGGGTTGGGGGGACAGAGGAGAATGAGGTCCGGGAGCCAGACAGACAAGTCAGTAGGTCAGCCTGCTCATTCCCCTGCCTCTGGGGTCAGAGGGGAGGCTCTGGTGGGACCTCAGTGCCAAGTAGGACAAGTCTGGGGTCAGGGGAAGGGAAGGGTAGGGCCCCAGAGTTGTGTCCTGGGTGAAGGCTTGACCACAGGCTGACACCGGTCACAGAAAAGAGCAAAGTGACAGAAAAGTGTCTAAATCTTGGGGAAAGAAGAGGGAGAGAAGGGAGGAGGAGACTCACCCAGGACGGTCAGCCTGGTCCCTTGGCCGAAAATCTCACACAGTGACACAGGCTGGCACAAAAACCCCTCCTGGGAGGCCCCAGCCCCACCTGCAGCTGCGCTAGAGACGTGGGTCACTGCCCCAGCCTGTGTCTGCTCACAGAGGGGCTTCAGCACCCTCCCTGGAGCAGATGACAGGATGACCCTGAGAGGACAGCGGTGGGTACCCTGCAAGCAGGTCTCCCAGAGGAAGGTGGTGTCCGACCTGCGGTGCCTGGGTGCTGTCTCCTGAGATTTACTGAGTGTGTGGGGGGCATATTTGGGTCTATGAGCTTCCTTGGAAATGGACGCCTCTTCTTTGTGTGTTCAGACCCCCCTCCCTCCTTGGCGAGACCACGAGGTGAGGGCAGAGGGTGTCCCCTGCCCGCCACACCACTAGCCCCTTCCAGGTTGAGGCAGGTGACCACCGTTCGGAGCTGTTGGAATCTTTCTAGGTGCCGGAGCATCACGTCAAGGGTTTCCTTGGGGATACCCTAGTGTGGGACTGTCCTGAGTCGGGGCGGGCTGGTCCCATAGGAGATGACCGCCTGGCTTCCTGGTTTGGGGCATCCCTGTCACCCCCAGATCTGGTCTCACGCTGGGACATGTGTGTGGGGGCGGATTCCTGCCCTGCCTTGTTCACAGCGAGGCAGGAGCCACATGTCCTCCCTGGACCCAACCCCGCTGCCAAGAAAGGAAACCCAGACCCTGGCCAGTTCCGGTTATTGGAACGCAAATGCACGGCAAGAGTTATTTACGTCGTCACCCAGAATATGCAGCCTCAAGGGTCCACCGCATGGGACCCAGGGGCCCCCTGCAGAGGCTCCCAGGGGACACATATCCATCTTTTGGAGCCCAAATACTATCCTCAGAAAAGAGCCGGCAGTGCGTTCACACTCCCAGATTCGTTTATGTCCTGGATTGTTCGCCACGGGATGACGGCAGACTCCAGAGCATCGTGCGGGAAGGTGGTGACCCCAGGAAGATTTGGGTCATAACAGAACTTCTGTTTTGCTGGATACGAAACACACGAACGTTCAGAAACATGGGAGCCCCCAAGGGAAAGAGGCCAGATCTGAAATGTCGCTGCTACGCATTCCTTCTCCTGGACGGACAGGGTCACTGAGCGTCAGTGCTCACGCCTCTCAAGGTGGTCTCCCCGCCTGGGGCCATTGATGGAGAGTAGGTAACTGCCCTGGAAAGCAATTTTGCCAAATCCATCCTGAACTTGTTAACCCTGTGGAGCCAGAATCGCTTTGCAGGCCCATGAAGCAGACAGAACTGCTCAGGTACAGCAGAGGATATGGGGGGCTACACCCCAACCCTGGGGGGTCCAGATAGCAGCTGATCTCCTGAGACCCCCTTCTGGCCAGGAGAAGCCAGAGACTAAGCCACGTCCACCAACCATGGTGTCAAACCTTGCTCAGTCCTCATGTAAACATCAAGAAAAAACACAAAATCAAAGACCACCGAAAACATGACGAATTCATTTCACAGTTGACCATGTGAGGCGTTGGCTGAGAACTCTCATTTGATAGTAACGATTTACTCACGATTTCTGTTCAGGTTTGATAATACGTTGTAGCTCTCTTTGAGGTCCTTGTACCTCAGGACACAATCACAATATTTCAGAGGAACAGTTTCTGATATCGAATTTGCTTCAAAAGGTGACCTAAGAGAGGAATTATTGTGTGGTTGTATCATCAGTAAATGGAAGATTTTGGGGAATTGGCTGATGAGCAAATGGGGCCGTCTTTCATTCACCTGCACCCTTATTTTTTTGTGTTCAAAGTTTTCTACAATAAAAACTTACAAGAAAGTAAATGGGGTACTGCTCTCGGCAAAGCAGCAAGGGACGGGGTGGTGGCATTGTGCCCAGTGGGCCAATGTGATGAGAGTTGGGTGGCCCCCGCTCCACTGGAGCCTCCACACTCAGCTTTGTGAATGGAGTCCCAGATGCCCTGGGACAGGACCCGGAAGTTTCTATCTGCAGTCCAGTCTGTGTTGGGTGGAATGTCTGGGATGAGGCTCCCGGGGGCCCCTGTCCTCTGCCCTCTGTGTCCCCAGAGTCCCCTGTGATTGCAGGTCGTGTCCTGGGCTGTCCTTGTCCCCCGTCGGCTGTGGTCAAGGCAGCAACCTGTCCCTGGCGAGCCAGAGGGCCCAAGAGGCCTGGGGACGCAGGACTGAGCCATGAGGGGCCATGGAGACGGAAGAGGGGCCCCCTGGGCAGGGATCTGGGGGCGCTGACCCTTCAGGAGGCCTGACCTCTGGAGCTCTGAGGTCACACTCAGCCTGCCCTGAGCTGGGCTGACCCAGCCTGACTCTCTTCCTGAATTGTCATGGACGCTCTCTCCTTGGGACGTTCACCGGGACCCCCTCTGTGGGCCCAGACGATGCCTTCTGCCCCGGACCCAACACTCCTTTGTCCCCACCTCATACAGGGTGAGGGCACCAGCTCCATCTTGAATCCACCATCAACAATTCCCTCCCCAACATGACCTCAGATGCCCACGCACTGGGATGGAGGTCCAGCCCCCCCACGAGGGTGGTCTGAGCTACCCTGACCCAAGCCTATCAGAATGGACACTGAGCTTCCCAGTGCCTCAGCCTCACCCCAGCCCTCGGCATTAGTGAGCAGGACCAGAACCATCTCAGAGAGAGTGACAGGGTGCCCTGAGGGCAAGGGAGAGTGAGTGTGATTGGCTGATTGCTAGGTCATGTGATATTGACCTGTTTCTCTGCTGCAGACCGTATCAGTGTCTTTACTTAGTTAATGGAGAAGGAAATGGCAACCCACTCCAGTGTTCTTCCTGGAGAATCCCAGGGACGGGGGAGCCTAGTAGGCTGCTGTCTGTGGGGTCGCACAGAGTCGGACACGACTGAGCGACGTCACCTGACTTAGATAATGTGCGTGAACATTGGACATTAGGACTTCTGTGCTGCATCCTCAAACTCTCCGTGGTTGCTTGGTGACGGGCCAACCATGGACCCCTCACCTGGTAACTGCTCTCCCCTCCAGGTCCCCTGAGGAAATAGGAAGATCAACCTCTGCCCCTGAGACTACGGCCTCAGGGTCTCCTTCCCCCATAATCCTGCCTCGGGCCCACTGCTGCCTCCTGGGACCCTTTTGGCTTTTCCCTGATCCTCCCAGAGCCATCCCCTGTCTCTCACTGGCCTTTCTCCTTTCAAAGGGGGCGAAGGACTGCCGCCCAGGAGCCTGCGCCGCTGACAATATCCAGTGCTGGGTCACCGCTCCCCTGGCACTCAGAGCTCCCTGGTCCCTGGGGATGGGTTGCCTCCATGGCAGCCCCATGGAGGCCTTGGAGAGCCCCTCCACCTCTGCTGAGTTCCCGACCCAGATTGCTAGACCCAAGATCCCCAGCCTTTCCTGGCCCTCTGACTTCGGTCCCCAGCCCTGAGGGTCCTGCATCCCGCTGATGTCTCCCCATGGTCCCTCATCTGTAGTCCAGTTCCCTCTTCGCCATGAGATGGGGACCTCAAGTGACCCTCAGAGACAAAGTTGGGTCAGCATAGAGCCCAGACTGGGGGGTTGGGGGGACAGAGGAGAGCAAGGTCTGGGAGCCAGACAGACAAGTCAGTAGGCAAGCCTGCTCATTCCCCTGCGTCTGGGGTCAGAGTGGAGGCTTTGGTGGGACCTCAGTGACAAGTAGGAAAGTCTGGGGTCAGGGGAAGGGAAGAGGTCAGGGCCACAGAGGTGCTTCTTGGTTGAAGGGTTGACCACAGGCTGACACTGGGCACAGAAAAGAGCAAAGTGACAGAAAAGTGTCTAAATCTTGGGGAAAGAAGAGGGAGAGAAGGGAGGAGGAGACTCACCCAGGACGGTCACCCTGGTCCCGCCGCCGAAAAATACCACAGTGAAACAGGCTGGCATAAAAACCTCTCCTGGGAGGCCCAGTCTGCCCCCAGCCCCACCTGCAGCTGCGCTGGAGGACGTGGGTCACCGCCCCAGCCTGGCGTCTGCTCGCAGCAGGGCTTCAGCACCCTCCCCTTTAGCAGATGACAGGACAGGGGACCCCGTGCCAAGCAGCAGGAGCCTTGGAAGGCAGGTTCCCTAAGCAGGTTGCGTGTTGGATGCCGTCTTCCTACCAGGCGGCCAGGGGTGGGAATGGAATAATAGGGTGGGCGGGGTCCTTCACAGCCCCAAGAGTGAAGTGCCCCAGAGGAGAAAGCCGCTTCTTTTGTCTGTGGAGTTGGCAGCAGCCTGACCCCGTGGTGAGAGCACAGGGTGAGGGCAGGGGCATCCCCATCCCCCCACGGACATGGGTCGAATGGATTTGCACCAAACGTCTTCCATCTGACCCTAACTGGGGCTCCAGGGGCTCATCCCAGTTCCCCGGGGTTCTCCCGGCTTCAAACGAGCATCTCTAGTGAGGCTTGGGCTGGTTGTCGTCCAAGCCCGGCCTCCGTCTGCAGGGAGGACTGGACAGTGTCCTGGCTTCAGGGTCTCATCTGACGTTTGGGTGCATTCAGAACAGAGATGTGAGCAACACTCTACCGTGGTCCTGAGACAGCAGCTCTTTAAAGAGAATCAGGCTGCTGGGCTACATGGGCCATCCCAGGCCTGAGTCGGGCCAGGCACCAGATGGGCCTGGAACACACGGTCCCCACAGAACGCAGGAAGTTGTGAGTCTCCTGTGCCTGAGCAGGAGGACCTGGGGCCACCAGCGGAGGCTGCCCTGGACAAAGGTGGGAACTCCAGCACCAAGAGGATATAACCAGGGCGGATTCAAACATCGCCTGCATGTACCCTAGACTTCCCCGTGATACGACGGACTGTTCGCCTTGAGAAGATGGCAGAGACCACTCATTATTTTGTAAAAGTGCTCCACTAAAGGGCAGAAATAAGACCCGAAACCACTCCTGGAGACGTGAAGAGCGTGTGACGGGCCTCCCTTTGTGGAGCAATTACTGCTTTCACTTCTGGAGAAGGAAATGGCGACCCACTCCCGTAGCTTTGCCTGGAAAATCCCATGGGTAGGGGAGCCTGGGAGGCTATAGTCCATGGAGTTGCAAAGAGTCAGATGGGGCTGAGTGACTTCCCTTTCTTTCACTTACTGCTTCACTAGAGCAAGAAGGACAGAACTAGAATTGTCCCTGGCTTCCCATCCCACCTGAGGGACCTGGGATTGGAGCTTCCAAGGAAGATAACTTGGCTAAATGACCTATGATCCCGAAAGGGCACTGTGGAGGGAAATGGCCAACTGTCCTAGGATTGCCTCTGGCCAAAATATCCCCCAGAACCCTGCCAGCCCTTTCTAGCTAGAACCACTTTGCAGGCACGTAGAGCAGTGAGAACTTCCCAGATGCAGCTTGAGGTGGAGGGGCCGGGGGCTGCACCCCTACCCTGGGGTGTCCAGCAGCAGCAAGCGCACTTTTGCAACCTCTTCTAGCTAGAAAAAGCCAGAGCGATTTGGGAGAGACTGAAGGACCCACCAGGCCCTAGACACACCCACCAATCAAAGGCTCAAGGCTTTCCAAGCCTCTTGGAAAGAACACAAAATACACCAAGTCAAACAGCACGCAAAACACAAGTAACCAAGAGGCACATGGAAAGATGCTCAACATCCCTAAGTATTAGAGAAATGCAAGTCAAAGCTACAGTGAGCACACCTCCAAATGGTCAGAATGGCCATCATCCAAATGTCTAGGAAGAGTGAATGCTAAGGAGGGTGTGATGAAAAGGGAAAATCCTGTACTGCTGCAGGAATGTTGGGGTACCAGGGATGAAGACCTGGGAGTGGGGTTCTCTCCTCTGCCGCAGGGAGGCCGC
This sequence comes from Bos indicus, assembly GCF_029378745.1. Classification (NCBI taxonomy): domain Eukaryota; kingdom Metazoa; phylum Chordata; class Mammalia; order Artiodactyla; family Bovidae; genus Bos; species Bos indicus. The sequence continues at coordinate 71,072,020 of NC_091776.1, read as the reverse complement.
GGAGTCCTCTGTCCATGTGAACTATGTCCCTGGGCTGACCCGGCTGTCTGCTAGAGGCTGAAGCTGGAGGCACTGATGGGCTGCGAGGCGACAGCCCATCAGAGGTCCTGAGGGCGACAGAGCCAGTGGGGCTGTAGCTCTGAGTGGATGGCCCCTTGCCCCAGGCCTTGAGCTCCTGTGTCCAGCTGCAGGTGCGCTCAGGTTAGCCAGTAGGTGATCGGGGGAGGGTGCCCTGGGCAGGGATCGGGGGTGCTGACTCCTCCGAGAGCCCGAGCTTCTGGGAGCGCTCTGGCCACACTCTAAGCCTGGCAAGAGCTGGGTTCATAGGTCTGACTCTCCTCCTGAATTCCAATGGACTGTCTCCATGTGGCCGTCACTGGATGGCCTCTTTATCCCCGGTGGTGTCCTTTTCCACTGACCTGGCTCTCTTGACCACCTCTCACACCCCCACCATACAGGAAAATGGCACCTGGTCCCTGAAGATCCCCCCCAGAAGTAAGTCCACCCCTGACCTGGCTTCAGATGCCTACAGTCCTGCTGTGGGAGGCCCCGCTCCCCACTAGGCCCCAAGCCTGCCGTGTGAGGCTCAGTCTCACCTGGAACCCTCCTCATTTGTCCCCAATCCTCAGCCTCCAACCCCAGAGGCATCCCCTGCCCCTTTCAAGGCCCTTGCCCCTTCCCGGGGGGACGGGGTGTGTGGGAGGGCAAGCCTGCCCCCCAGGAGCCTGCGCCGCAGACAGTGTCCTGCTCTGGGTCACCGCTCCCCTGGATCTCAGAGCTCCCTGGTCCCTGGGGATGGGTTGCGGTGATGACAAGTGGATGGACTCTCAGGTCACACCTGTCCCTTCCGTAAGGAACTGACCCCTAATCCCAACACTCGGCCAGACCCAGAAAGCACTTCAGACATGTCGGCTGATAAATGAGAAGGTCTTTATTCAGGAGAAGCAGGAACAGGGAGGGAGGAGAGGCCCCTGGTGTGAGGCGACCTGGGTGGGGGCTCAGGGGTCCATGGAGAGCTGGGGGAGGGGGCGTTGCCAGAGGGCCCCCGAGGGTGGGGGTCCAGGGCCCTAAGAACACTCTGAGGGCTTCACTGTCTTCGTCACGGTGCTCCCGTCGTGCGTGACCTCGCAGCTGTAACTGCCTTTCGATTTCCAGTCGCTGCCCGTCGGGCTCAGGTAGCTGCTGGCCGCGTACTTGCTGTTGCTCTGTTTGGAGACCCGGGTGGTCTCCACGTTGCAGGTGATGGTGCTGCCGTCTGCCTTCCAGGCCACGGTCACGCTACCCGGGTAGAAGTCGCTGATGAGACACACCAGGGTGGCCTTGTTGGCGCTGAGCTCCTCCGTGGAGGGCGGGAACAGGGTGACCGAGGGTGGGGACTTGGGCTGACCTGCAAAGTGGGCGAGGGGAAGAAGATCACTCAATCAGAGGTCTGGTGCCCGTCATGGGAGCCCCTGAGTCTGTGTCACAGGGGGACACAGGATCCTTTGAGAGCCCAGCAGGACCCCGAGTCCAGGCACCACTGTGAGCCAGAGGGCCTGTGCCAGGGAAGGTGGGTGGGGCTTTCTCAGGCACCTCCCCATCTTCCTGGGAAAGCCTGAGCCTGGACCCCTGCCAGCGCCGTCCTGAGACCCCCTGGTTCTTGGTTTCCCACACAGACATCTGACCCTCAGTCTCCTTGCCTGCCTGTCTGATGGTTGATGGGGTCTGCCTGGGGCTGACAGTCTGTCCCCTGAGTAGGTGATGTGGCCTCCCTGGCCTCCTGTGGGTCAGTCCAGGTATATTTTGAGCTGACATGTCTGTTTGCGTGTTTGCCGGAAAGGGTCCGTTGGTCTCCAAGTCTGTGTCCCTTGGAGCCTCTGTGCTGGTCGAGGGGGAGCCTGTCTGCCTGTCCTCGGTCCCCCCATCCGCAGATCTGAGTTCAGGTTCCTCTCTGATTCTTCTTGGGTCTGGAGGTTTCCTACCCGGGTACTTGTCTCTCTGCTTCCTCAGGGACTCCTGCTTCTGAGGAGTGTGTCCTGCAGACTCAGGAGTCTGCATCCCCTGCATCCTGACCTCCTATCTCTTTCCCCAGTTCTGAGTTCAGCACCTTCTCCTCCCCCGTCTTCCCTCTTGCACTTTCCCTGGGTTCCTGGCCAGCCCAGGATCTTCACGGCAGCCCCATGGAGGCCTGGGGGAGCCCCTCCACCCCTGCCGAGTCCCCTACACAGCTCCCTAGACCCAAGGTCCCAGACTGTCCTGGCCCTCTGACTTCAGTCCCCAGCCATGAGGGTTCTGCATCCCTCTGATGTGTCCCCATGGTCCCTCATCTGCAGTCCAGTTCCCTCTTCCCCATGAGATGGGGACCCCCAGTGACCCTCAGAGACAAAGCTGGGTCAGCATAGAGCCCAGACTGGGGCTTGGGGGGACAGAGGAGAGCGAGGTCCAGGAGCCAGACTGACAAGTCAGTAGGTCAGCCTGCTCATTTCCCTTCCTCTGGGGTCAGAGGGGAGGCTCTGGTGGCGACCTCAGTGCCAAGTAGGACAGGTCTGTGGTCAGGGGAAGGGAAGAGGTCAGGGCCCCAGAGGTGGGTCCTGGTTGAAGGCTTGTCCACAGGCTGACACCGGGCACAGAAAAGAGCAAAGTGACAGAAAGTGTCCAAACCTGGGGGAAAGAAGAGGGAGAAAAGGGAAGAGGGATACTCACCCAGGACGGTCAGTCTGGTCCCACCGCCGAATCGAGGACACAGTGACACAGGCTGGCACAAAAACCCCTCCCTTGGAGGCCCGCCCTGCCGCCAGCCGCGCCCCAACCCCGCCCCTGCCCCGCCCTCACCCAGCACCAGCCCCGCCCTAACCCCGCCCCAGCTCCGCCCCGCTCCGCCACAGCTCGCCTCCCAGACCCGTCCCCAGCCCCACCCCAACCCCGCCTTAGCCCCGTCCCCAGCCGCACCCTGCCGCAGGTGCAGCTGGGCTGGAGGACGTGGGTCACCGCACAAGGCTGGCGTCTGCTCACAGAGGGGCTTCAGCACCCCCCCTTTAGAAGCTGACGGGACAGGGGACCCCGTGCCAAGCAGCAGGAGCCTTGGAAGGCAGGTTCCCTAAGCAGGATGCGTGTTGGGTGCTGTCTTCCTACCAGGCGGCCAGGGGTGGGAATGGAATAATAGCGGGGGCGGGGCCTTCACCGCCCGAAGACTGAAGTGCCCCGGAGGAGAAAGTCACTTATCTTCTCTGTGGAGTTGGCGGCAGCCTGACCCTCAGATGAGAGCACAGGCTGAGGGCACGGGCGTCCCCATCCCCCCACGGACACGGCTGGATGGGTTTGCCGCAACTGTCTTCCATCTGACCCTAACTGGAGCTCCAGGGGCTCACTCCCAGTCCCCGGGGTTCTCCCGGCTTCAAACGAGCATCTGTAGGGAGGCTTGGTCTGGTTGCCCCAAGTCCGGACTCCATCTGCAGGGAGGACTGGACAGTGTCCTGGCCAGGCCTCAGGGTCTCATCTGACTTTTGGGTGCATTCAGAACAGAGATGTGAGCAAGCCCCTCGCTGTGGTCCTGAGACAGCATCTCTTTAGAGATAAGGCTGCTGGGCTACATGGGCTATCCCAGGCCTGAGTCGGGCCAGGCACCAGATGGGCCTGGAACACACGGTCCCCACAGAACGCAGGAAGTTGTGAGTCTCCTGTGCCTGAGCAGGAGGACCTGGGGCCACCAGCGGAGGCTGCCCTGGACAAAGGTGGGAACTCCAGCACCAAGAGGGTATAACCAGGGCGGATTCAAACATCGCCTGCATGTACCCTAGACTTCCCCGTGATACGACGGACTGTTCGCCTTGAGAAGATGGCAGAGACCACTCATTATTTTGTAAAAGTGCTCCCATAAAGGGCAGAAATAAGACCCGAAACCACTCCTGGAGACGTGAAGAGCGTGTGACGGGCCTCCCTTTGTGGATCAATTGCTGCTCTCACTCCTGGAGAAGGAAATGGTGACCCACTCCCGTAGCTTTGCCCGGAAAACCCCATGGGTAGGGGAGCCTCCATGGAGTCGCAAAGAGTCAGACAGGACTGAGCGACTTCGCTTTCTTTCACTTACTGCTTCACTAGAGCAAGGAGGACGGAACTACAATTGCCCCTGGCTTCCCATCCCACCTGAGGGACCTGGGATTGGAGCGTCCACGGAAGATAACTTGGCTAAGTGACCTATGATCCCGAAAGGGCACTGTGGAGGGAAATGGCCAACTGTCCTAGGATTGCCTCTGGCCAAAATATCCCCCAGAACCCTGCCAGCCCTTTCTAGCTAGAACCACTTTGCAGGCACGTAGAGCAGTGAGCACTTCCCAGATACAGCTTGAGGTGGAGGGGCCGGGGGCTGCACCCCTACCCTGGGGGAGTCCTGCATCAGCAAGCGCACTCTTGCAGCCTCTTCTAGCTAGAAAAAGCCAGAGCCATTTGGGAGAGACTGAAGGACCCACCAGGCCCTAGACACACCCACCAATCAAAGGCTCAAGGCTTTCCAAGCCTCTTGGAAAGAACACAAAATACACCAAGTCAAACAGCGCCCAAAACACAAGTAACCAAGAGGCACATGGAAAGATGCTCAACGTCCCTAATTATTAGAGAAATGCAAATCAAAGCTACAGTGAGCACACCTCCAAATGGTCAGAATGGCCATCATCCAAATGTCTACGAAGAGTGATGCTGGAGAGGCTGTGACGAAAAGGGAGCACTCTTGTATTGCTTGCAGGAACGTCAGCTGGCGCAGGTCCTAGGGAGAAGAGCATCAAGGCTGCTTAACGTACCGTATGTGATCCAGCAATCCCAGCACTGGGCATACACCCCGAGAAAACCACCATTCAAAGAGACACGTGAACTCTCGTGTTCATTGCAGCACTGTTACCATAGCCGGGGCGTGGAAACAGCTTAAATGTCCGACAGATGACTGGATACAGAAGATGTGGTACATACATGCAAGGGAATATGATCACCCGTAAAGAAGCATGAAGCAATGCCATGTGCAGAGCCGTGGATGGACCTGGAGCTTGTCATCCTGAGTGAAGTCAGACAGCGAAGGACAAGCAGCTCTCGATACGGCTTCAATGTGGAATCTAAGAAGATGGTTCAGAGGAACTGATATACAAAACGGAAATGAATTCACAGATGTAGGAAACAAAATTCTGGACACCAAGGGGGACAGAAGGGGAGGGATAAACTGGAAGATCGAGATTGACATACACATGCTGCTCTTGTAAGGTCTATGTATAAAGTAGACGACTCATGAGAAGCTACCATACAGCACAGAGGAGGCGAGGCAGTCCTCTGTGATGACTTGGATGGAAAAGGAATCTACAAAGTGGGGGTACATGTGTGTGTGTACATATATATATCTGATTCGCTTTGTTGTGCAGTAGAAACAATGGCACCCCACTCCAGTGCTCCTGCCTGAAAATCCCATGGACAGAGGAGCCTGGTGTCTGCAGTCCATGGGGTCACACAGAGTCGGACATGACTGAAGCGATTTAGCAGCAGCAGCAGAAACTAATCCAACTCTGTAAGTCAACCGTAGCTCAATAAAAATGAGTGAACACTGGGTTTTCCGGTGGTCCAGTGGTTAAGAATCCGCCTGCCGGTGCAGGAGACGTGGGTTTGATCTTCCGTGATCTGAAAAGATCCCTCGGGCCTCGGAGTGCCTAAGTCCTCACACCACAGCTGTTGAGCCTGGGCTCCAGAGCCTGTTTCTGCAACCGGAGGAGCCACTGATTGAGCAGGCTGTACACTGCAAGGACAGAGCAGGCCGTGCTCACTGCAACCAGAGAAAAAACTTAGGAAGCCGTGAAGACCCAGCAACACCAAAAATGAATATGATAAAATAAAGGAAGAGTTTAAAAACTAATCACTATTAACATGAAAAATTACCAGAAAAAAAAAGAGATTAGAAAAAATGAATGAAAACAAAACACAACCAAGTAAATATTCTATGACAATTGTGAGTCACGTCATGAGCAGCTGTTTTCCGGGCTTCAGGAATTATGGACGATTTCTGTTTGGGTTTGCTCATGATAATTTAGTTACAGCTTAGGTTCTTTCTTTCCAGGCCACGAGCGACATGTTTTCAGATGAGATGACGTGGTGGGGGATGGGCAGCCGAGGCCCCCACTGGGGAGGAGGGATTCTGTTGTGGGCAGGAGTTGGCAGCATCCTGAATTGATGACCTGGGATCCAGGCGACAAGAACCGGGGGATATTATTCCTCTGCCTTCTCATGTCATGTCCTCGGTTCTTCATGATGAAAACGTATGACAATACAGGGGAGTTAGATTTGGGCGGGCACAACTCTGGGTGGGGGACCCGGTGGCATTGTGCCCAGCAGGGCCATCAAGATGAGGGCGACCTGGGTGGTCCCCTTCTCCCTTGGGGTCTTAGTTTTCATCATGGAAATGGGATCAGGCAGCAGCCATGGAACACCGCCACCCTGGCTTCTCTCAGCTCCTCGTCTGTGATTTTGGGTCGGGGTACCAGGGATGAAGACCTGGGGGCGGAGTTCTCTCCTCTGCCGCAGGGAGGCCGCAGAGTCCTCTGTCCATGTGGACTTTGTCCCTGGGCTGACGCGGCTGTCTGTTGGAGGCTAAAGCTGGAGGCACAGACGGGCTGCGAGGCCGGGGTCCTGAGGACGACAGAGCCAGTGGGGCTGCAGCTCTGAGCAGATGGCCCCTCGCCCCAGGCCCTGAGCTCGTGTGTCCAGCTGCAGGTGTGCTCAGGTGAGCCAGTAGGCGATGGGGGAGGCACCCTGGGCAGGGATCGGGAGTGCTGAGTCGTCCGAGAGCCCGACCTTTTGGGAGCACTCTGCCCACACTCTAAGCCTGGCAAGAGCTGGGTTCATCGGTCTGACTCTCCTCCTGAATTCCAATGGACTCTCTCCATGCGGCAGTCACTGGATGGCCTCTTTATCCCCGATGGTGTCCTTTTCCGCTGACCCAGCTCTCCTGACCACCTCCCCCCACCTCCACCATACAGGAAGATGGCACCTGGTTCCTACAGATGCCCCCCAGAGCTAAGTCCACCCCTGGCCTGGCTTCAGATGCCCACAGTCCTCCTGAATTGATGACCTGCGATCCAGGCAACAAGAACCTGGGGGAATTATTATGCCTGCGGGAAGGCCACACTCCCCACTAGGCCCCAAGCCTGCTGTGTGAGGCTCAGTCTCACCTGGAACCCTCTTCATTTCTCCCCGATCCTCAGCCCCCAACCCCAGAGGCATCCCCTGCCCCTTTCACAGGCCCTGTCACTTCCCAGGGGGATGGGGTGTGTGGGAGGGCAAGCCTGCCCCCCCGAGCCTAGGCCGCTGACAATGCCTTGCTCTGGGTCACCTCTCCCCTGGCTCTCAGAGCTCCCTGGTCCCTGGGGATGGGTTGGGGTGATGACAAGTGGATGGACTCTCAGGTCACACCTGTCCCTTCTCTAAGGAACTGACCCTTAACCCCGACACTTGGCCAGACCCAGAAAGCACTTCAGACATGTCGGCTGATAAATGAGAAGGCCTTTATTCAGGAGAAGCAGGAACAGGGAGGGAGGAGAGGCCCCTGGTGTGAGGCGACCTGGGTGGGGGCTCAGGGGTCCATGGAGAGCTGGGGGAGGGGGCGTTGGCCAGAGGGCCCCCGAGGGTGGGGGCCCAGGGCCCTAAGAACACTCTGAGGCTTCACTGTCTTCGTCACGGTGCTCCCGTCGTGCGTGACCTCGCAGCTGTAACCACTTTTCGATTTCCAGTCGCTGCCCGTCAGGCTCAGGTAGCTGCTGGCCGCGTACTTGCTGTTGCTCTGTTTGGAGGCCCGGGTGGTCTCCACGTTGCGGGTGATGGTGCTGCCGTCTGCCTTCCAGACCACGGTCACGCTACCCGGGTAGAAGTCGCTGATGAGACACACCAGGGTGGCCTTGTTGGCGCTGAGCTCCTCGGTGGGGGGCGGGAACAGGGTGACCGAGGGTGCGGACTTGGGCTGACCCGTGTGGACAGAGGAGAGGGTGTAAGACGCCGGGGAGGTTCTGACCTTGTCCCCACGGTAGCCCTGTTTGCCTTCTCTGTGCCCTCCGACCCTTGCCCTCAGCCCCTGGGCGGCAGACAGCCCCTCAGAAGCCGTTGCAATCCACTCTCCAAGTGACCAGCCAAACGTGGCCTCAGAGTCCCCGGCTGCGACCAGGGCTGCTCTCCTCCATCCTCCTGGCCCCGGGAGTCTGTGTCTGCTCTTGGCACTGACCCCTTGAGCCCTCAGCCCCTGCCAGACCCCTCCGTGACCTTCCGCTCATGCAGCCCAGGTGCCTCCTCCGTGAACCCGGGTCCCCCCGCCCACCTGCCAGGACGGTCCTGATGGGAGATGTGGGGACAAGCGTGCTAGGGTCATGTGCGGAGCCGGGCCCGGGCCTCCCTCTCCTCGCCCAGCCCAGCCTCAGCTCTCCTGGCCAAAGCCCGGGGCTCCTCTGAGGTCCTGCCTGTCTACCGTCCGCCCTGCCTGAGCGCAGGGCCCCTCGCCTCACCTGCCTTCAGGGGACGGTGCCCCCACACAGCACCTCCAAAGACCCCGATTTTGTGGGAGTCAGAGCCCTGTTCATATCTCCTAAGTCCAATGCTCGCTTCGAGGCCAGCGGAGGCCGACCCTCGGACAGGTGTGACCCCTGGGTCCCAGGGGATCAGGTCTCCTAGACTGACGAGTTTCTGCCCCATGGGACCCGCTCCTTTCTGACTGCTGTCCTGAGATCCTCTGGTCAGCTTGCCCCGTCTCAGCTGTGTCCACCCAGCCCCTCAGCCCAGAGCGGGCGAGACCCCTCTCTCTCTGCCCTCCAGGGCCTTCCCTCAGGCTGCCCTCTGTGTTCCTGGGGCCTGGTCATAGCCCCCGCCGAGCCCCCAAGCTCCTGTCTGGCCTCCCGGCCGGGGCATGGAGCTCACAGCACAGAGCCCGGGGCTTGGAGATGCCCCTAGTCAGCACCAGCCTCTGGCCCGCACCCCAGCGTCTGCCCTGCAAGAAGGGAACAAGTCCCTGCATTCCTGGACCAAACACCAGCCCCGGCGCCCCGACTGGCCCCATTGGACGGTCGGCCACTGGATGCTCCTGCTGGTTACCCCAAGACCAACCCGCCTCCCCTCCCGGCCCCACGGAGAAAGGTGGGGATCGGCCCTTAAGGCCGGGGGGACAGAGAGGAAGCTGCCCCCAGAGCAAGAGAAGTGACTTTCCCGAGAGAGCAGAGGGTGAGAGAGGCTGGGGTAGGGTGAGAGCCACTTACCCAGGACGGTGACCCAGGTCCCGCCGCCTAAGACAAAATACAGAGACTAAGTCTCGGACCAAAACCCGCCGGGACAGCGCCTGGGGCCTGTCCCCCGGGGGGGCTGGGCCGAGCGGGAACCTGCTGGGCGTGACGGGCGCAGGGCTGCAGCCGGTGGGGCTGTGTCCTCCGCTGAGGGGTGTTGTGGAGCCAGCCTTCCAGAGGCCAGGGGACCTTGTGTCCTGGAGGTGCCCTGTGCCCAGCCCCCTGGCCGAGGCAGCAGCCACACACGCCTTGGGGTCACCCAGTGCCCCCTCACTCGGAGGCTGTCCTGGCCACCACTGACGCCTTAGCGCTGAGGGAGACGTGGAGCGCCGCGTCTGTGCGGGGCGGCAGAGGAGTACCGGCCTGGCTTGGACCTGCCCAGCCGCTCCTGGCCTCACTGTAAGGCCTCTGGGTGTTCCTTCCCCACAGTCCTCACAGTCCAGCCAGGCAGCTTCCTTCCTGGGGCTGTGGACACCGGGCTATTCCTCAGGCCCCAAGTGGGGAACCCTGCCCTTTTTCTCCACCCACGGAGATGCAGTTCAGTTTGTTCTCTTCAATGAACATTCTCTGCTGTCAGATCACTGTCTTTCTGTACATCTGTTTGTCCATCCATCGATCCAACATCCATCCATCCATCCATCACCCAGCCATCCATCTGTCATCCAACATCCATCCTTCCATCCATTGTCCATCCATCTGTCCATCTTGCATCTGTCTGTCCAACAGTGGCCATCAAGCACCCGTCTGCCAAGCCCTGTGTCACACGCTGGGACTTGGTGGGGGGAGCCCTCGCCCTCCCACCTCCATCTCTCCCTGAAACTTCTGGGGTCAAGTCTAACAAGGTCCCATCCCGTCTAGTCTGAGGTCCCCCCGCAGCCTCCTCTTCCACTCTCTCTGCTTCTGACCCACACTGTGCACTCGGACGACCACCCAGGGCCCTTGCATCCCTGTTTCCTTCCTGACCTCTTTTTTTTGGCTCTGGATTTATACACATTCTGCCTCCTGGAGGCGTCTCAGCTTGAGTGTCCCACAGACGCCTCAGACTCAGCATCTTCCATCGAAACTGCTCCCAGGTCCTTGCAGACCTGGTCCCCCACATTGTTCTCAATTCGGTAGATTTCTCCACAAGCCAGAGGCCTGGACTCATCCCATAATGCCTGCCCCTCATTGAGTCAGCCTCTGTGTCCTACCATAACCAAACATACCCTTAAAAATCTCAGAAGAACAAAAAAAGCACCCAGATTGCACTGTCAGAGTTTATGATGACAAGAATCCTCAGTTCAGTTCAGTCACTCAGTCGTGTCCGACTCTTTACGACCCCATGAATCGCAGCACGCCAGGCCTCCCTGTCCATCACCAACTCCCGGAGTTCACTCAGACTCACGTCCATCGAGTCAGTGATGCCATCCAGCCATCTCATCCTCTCTCGTCCCCTTCTCCTCCTGCCCCCAATCCCTCCCAGCATCAGAGTTTTTTCCAATGAGTCAACTCTTCGCGTGAGGTGACCAAAGTACTGGAGTTTCAGCTTCAGCATCATTCCTTCCAAAGAAATCCCAGGGCTGATCTCCTTCAGAATGGACTGGTTGGATCTCCTTGCAGTCCAAGGGACTCTCAAGAGTCTTCTCCAACACCACAGTTCAAAAGCATCAATTCTTCAGTGCTCAGCCTTCTTCACAGTCCAACTCTCACATCCATACATGACCACAGGAAAAACCATAACCTTGAATAGATGGACCTTTGTTGGCAAAGTAATGTCTCTGCTTTTTAATATGCTATCTAGGTTGCTCATAACTTTCCTTCCAAGAAGTAAGTGTCTTTTAATTTCATGGCTGCAATCAACATCTGCAGTGATTTTGGAGCCCCAAAAAATAAAGTCTGCCACTGTTTCCACTGTTTCCCCATCTATTTCCCATGAAGTGATGGGACCAGATGCCATGATCTTTGTTTTCTGAATGTTGAGCTTTAAGCCAACTTTTCACTCTCCACTTTCACTTTCATCAAGAGGCTTTTTAGTTCCTCTTCACTTTCTGCCATAAGGGTGGTGTCATCTGCATATCTGAGGTTATTGATATTTCTCCTGGCAATCTTGATTCCAGTTTGTGTTTCTTCCAGTCCAGCGTTTCTCATGATGTACTCTGCATATAAGTTAAATAAGCAGGGTGATAATATACAGCCTTGACGTACTCCTTTTCCTATTTGGAACCAGTCTGTTGTTCCATGTCCAGTTCTAACTGTTGCTTCCTGACCTGCATACAGATTTCTCAAGAGGCAGGTCAGGTGGTCTGGTATTCCCATCTCTTTCAGAATTTTCCACAGTTGATTGTGATCCACACAGTCAAAGGCTTTGGCATAGTCAATAAAGCAGAAATAGATGTTTTTCTGGAACTCTCTTGCTTTTTCGATGATCCAGCAGATGTTGGCAATTTGATCTCTGGTTCCTCTGCCTTTTCTAAAACCAGCTTGAACATCAGGAAGTTCACGGTTCACGTATTGCTGAAGCCTGGCTTGGAGAATTTTGAGCATTCCTTTGCTAGCATGTGAGATGAGTGCAATTGTGTGGTAGTTTGAGCATTCTTTGGTATTGCCTTTCTTTGGGATTGGAATGAAAACTGACCTGTTCCAGGCCTGTGGCCACTGTTGAGTTTTCCCAATTTGCTGGCATATTGAGTGCAGCACTTTCACAGCATCATCTTTCAGGATTTGAAATCGCTCCACTGGAATTCCATCACCTCCACTAGCTTTGTTCGTAGTGATGCTTCCTAAGGCCCACTTGACTTCACATTCCAGGATGTCTGGCTCTAGATGAGTGATCACACCATCGTGATTCTCTGGGTCGTGAAGATCTTTTTTGTACAGTTCTTCTGTGTATTCTTGCCACCTCTTCTTAATATCTTCTGCTTCTGTTAGGCCCATACCGTTTCTGTCCTCTATCGAGCCCTCGCCTCCCTACGTAGAGACTCTAAGCAGGAAGGTGACCCGCGCTGCACTGGGTCCAGCATGCTTTTAATTCAGCAGTGGAACCTCTGGGTCATGATTGTGTTTAAGGGATGCGCATACGGTTTTTGAAGCAAAATTTAACAGGACAGCAGTGTAAAGTCAGTACTTATTTCTGATTAAAGAAAGCAAATATCCAGCCTGTTACTAAGTTAATTAACTAAAGAAACATCTTCAACTTAATAAACAGTATCTCCTGAAACTTACAGCATGCTTCACATTTAAAGGCAAAACCATTTTAGAGGCCAGGGTTCCCACGCTTACTTTTATTATTTAATATATGCTACAGATTCAAGCCCATGACACAAAATGGGGGGAAGAGTGTGAGTGTTAGGAAAAATGAGATAAAATTGGTTTTTGCAGGTGATGGGCTAGTTTACTTTAAAAAAAAAAACAAAACAAGCTCAAGATGAACTGAAGGACTATTAGAACTGGTACAAGAGTTAACCTGTGATCGAATACAAGCAGGCTGGGCAAAACTCAGCAGGTTTTCTTCTATACAGGCAGTAATGATTGAGAATACGAAACGGCGGAAGCGCTTACAACCTCGATAACAGTTCTATTAAAAGCCCTAGGAATGAACTTAACACGGAATGTACAAGATCTGTGAGGATAAAATATAGCACAACCTAATGAACGGACACAGCAGCAAAGACGTCAATTCCCCTCCAGTGAACCCAGGTGCTCCATAAAATTACAAGCACAACATCAAAGGAATAATTTTGGACTTCCCTGGCGGTCCCGTGGCTGAGGCTCCAAGCTCACAATGCAGGGGGCCTGGGTTTGACCCCTGGTCAGGAAGCTAGAACCCACGTGCTGCAACTAAGAGTCTGTAAGTCACAACTAAAGGTCCAGAATGCTGCAGCTCAGACCCGGCACGGCCAAATAAATAAATATTTTAAGAAATCAGTGAGCCAGGTCCAAAGTCCAACAGTAAGAATAATCGTGGAGCTCAGTTCAGTTCAGTCGCTCAGTCGTGTCCGACTCTTTGTGACCCCACGAACTGCAGCACACCTGGCTTCCCTGTCCACCACCAACTCCCAGAGCTTACTCAAACTCACATCCACTGAGTCGGTGATGCCATCCAACCATCTCATCTCAGTGGTGGAGAATAGACACAGATATTTTGATTGAGAATAACACCGGCGGATTGTTCTCTAGCAGGTACCAAAACACACTGTAAAGCTACCATCATTAAAACATGGTGGAATGGAGGTGGGAACTGATGGTTAGAACCACAGCGAGGATGTGATACGTCAGTAATTCAGCATTTGATGAAAGTTGTGTTTGTATTCAAGCAATACAGAACGACTGGTTTCCCATTTGAAAATATGTAAGGATACATTTCTACCGACACAAAAATAAATTTTAGGTGAAGTAAAAATAAACACCAAAACAATAGAAGTACCTGAAAAAATTAAAAAAAAAAATCAAAATAGAAATGTCTTTCCTATGCTTTCCACAGCTCACAAACACCATAAAGAAAAACAACCGATCTGACATGTAAAAATTAAAAAGCCTTAGTGTTGAAAGACCCCACAGATGAAACTGGAAAACAGATCAGGGAAACATATTTAGCACATACATACTTAACGAGGGGTTACTATCCCAAATGGATGAAGAGTTTCTATAAAGTACAACCAACCGAACAAAAAATAAACCAGACAAAATTACAACCGGTACATTCACAGAAGAAATAAAGTCAATCAATAAAAATATGAAAGGAAAATAAACTTCACCAACAATCAAGCAAACGGCAAACAGTTTTGTTCTCATTTTTGCTCTTCAGACGCGCAAAATAAAAAAAGATCCAAATGTCACATTATTGGCGAGAATGGAGAGGAAAAACGCGAAAATAAAAACAGATCCAAACGTCACATCATTGCGAGAATGGAGAGGAAAAACGCACAAAATAAAAACAGATCCAAACGTCACATCATTTCGAGAATGGAGAGGAAAAAGCACTGTCCCTGGCTGCAGGGAACGGGAGCTGGAGCAGACTTTTGGGAGGACCGTTGGCATCTCCTATGAAAATTTCAAAGCGTGTTCTCTCTGACCCAGCACCCCATTTTTAGGCATCTTTCCAGGGAGACAAAGCGTACAAAGTACGGGCACATAGCTACGCACGTGGGGGTTTCCACGTAGCATCTCTCGTAATTTACGTTTTGTAGTGGAAACACCCCAAACGTCCATTAATAGGCGAATGATTAAAGACACGCTGCTTCTTCCAAACTTTGAATTCATACAGAGCCATTCAGAGAACATGCGGGATCCATGTGGGCTGATATAGAAAATCTCAACAGACTGAATAAATAGTTGCAGGCTCATAGGCAGAGTATGAGTCCGTTTTGAAAACTAAAATCCCAGCACCATTAGCCGTGTGTGTGAGTTTTCAGGGACATACATGCCTAGGAGAAAGGCCAGAAGTGTACAGACCCACATGACACTGTCTCTCGCTGGAGAATGGGTTTTAAGGTAAGACGTGTGGTTGGTGAGCAGAAACTCTCAATTTTTACTTTATACGCTTCTGTGCTCAATCTTTTTTAAAAGCACGTTATTCTGGTATTAAAAAGTATTGTAGAAGATAAAATTACATGTATATCTTCTTGTGAACATTTTCATAACTTTTTTATAGTTTATAATTTTATCATTATATTTCATACAATTATAACTTTATAAAATTATAAAGCAAAAATTAAAAAATTTGGCTAGAGACACATTATTGTCATATTTCTATGTTTTCTGACAAGCTTTTGAAAGTGCACGCATGCTTTAAAAACCCAACTTCAGAAATATTGTTTTGGAAGTTTGTGTTAGGATTCCTTGCGGTGGATGTGCCATGCTGCGCTTCATCACACCCTTTCTGTTGGATATTCAGGTTATTTCCGGTTTTCTCCCATCATTAACGAGTTGACTTCCTGGCTTGTAAACCTTTGGTCACATCTTTTTGATTGTTCCCCCGCCCCCAGATGAATTCCTAAAAGCGGAATTACGCAATTTTAAAGAAATGCGTTTTCTTTTATGACTTGCTGCATATTGCCGAAAAGGGTGCACATTTTAGATTTTTGTAGCCAGTTCATGACAGTGCCTGTTCCTCCCCGACAGCCCTCTGACGACGTCACTGTAAATTCGCCTGCGGATTCCATGGGCGATCTCGGTGCCTGATCACCGAGGACCGTCCCCCCGCTCTCCATCACCTTTTCACAGCTTCTTCTCCATCCTCTAACCTGACCTCACGCTGGTCTCTGATCTGAAACAATTTTTCCACAGCACGAACTGGACCCTGACAGCCCCGCACATAAATCCCTCAATACCTGCCCCGGATCCCAGGATAAAGGAGGGGTGGACATGACCCCGTGGTCTGAACCCCGTTTTCCCCAGCTCTGGAAGCTCCCTGCAGGCCTGTGCACCCCTCTCTCCTCCTTGGCCTCCCTACTCCCTTTGCCTGGAGCTCCCCCATCCCAGGTCAGTGTCCCATAGCTGCACGTGACCCCTTGGTTCAGGCTTGGCTCCGATAGACACTTAGGAACCTCGCTGAGGAGCTGGCCTCCTTGGGGGAGACCGAGCCAAGCCCCTGCTGCCTTCCCGGGACGCCTTGCAGACTTGCCTCTTCTCTTGGGCCGTTTTCTTAAAACACAGGACACTCTGGTGCCTGTCTAGTCCCGGGATTTCTACAGTCCTGGGACTGCGCCCGTGTGCTGTGTGACATTGGGCAGCTTGCCTCACCTCTCTGGACCTCTGTCGCTGCCTGTAAGAAGGGGAGGAAGGCAGACCTGCCTTGTGGGGCCGCTGCCCCCAAAATGATCAGTGCCTCCTGGGCACGCCCTGCCCCGTTGCGCCGTGTCTGCCCTGCTCAGAGGGCCGGGGTGAGGCAAGAGGGACACCAGCCACGGGTGCAAAATCTCAGGGCGCCAAACGCTCCACGAGATAAATAGCATTTCAATACGAAATTAAAAATAAAACCCAACACAAAGGCACACTGGTCCCAGGGTCAGCGCTGTGCGTGCAGCCACGTCTGCCCAGGCCCCTTCTCTCCAGCTGGTTTCCCTTCTCGTTCCCCGCCCCTGTGGTCATTCACCCCTGGGTCCCATCAAAGGGAAGCCCCACTTCCCTGCACCATGACTCCCTCGGCCCTTACCTGTCCCGCAGGCTCCACGGGCTCTTTCCTGATGGGGCTTCCATGCGGGGGGCTGTGCTCTGAGGCGCCGCCGTCGGGGGCAGCAGGCCGTGGGCGCCCACGGGATAAGAGGCCAGGCCCAGCAGGATGAGAGGCCAGGGCTGCCTGGGGACACTGCACTGACCCCTGGGGGCCTCATGGGCCCCCTGGCCTGGCCTGGGCCTCATGTGCCCCCAGGGCCAAGGGCACCTTGGGCAGATGCGCTGGTGTGGGCTCCTCCTTGGAGGGGGTCGAAAGTGCCCCAGCTTCCCCTTGCTGGCAGGGGCTGTTTTGGTGCGCCCCGTCCCACGGGGCCCATCCTCTGCCTGGGCCTTCTGTCCCTGCCCCCAGCACCGCCCTCTCCCCCAGGGCCCAGGGCCGGTACTCTTGGCGGGGGGCCTCTCCCGGGGGGGCCTCTGCCAACTGTTCTGCTCTGCTCTGGTTCCAGGGCTCAAGGGCTTCTCACTAAAGCCTGCCCACCAGCCCCGCCCCACCCCCGGGGCCTGGTTCTGCACACCAGCTCTGTTCCGCTTCTCTGCTCTGTGAGGGTGTCTCGTGGCCCTGGAGAGGCCGTGGAGGGCTAGGGTCCCAGTGCCGTCAGGACTCTGGGTGTAGGAAGAGCTCCACGTGGCAGGTTGCACGTTCCCGCTCATCGCAGCCGGCACCTACCCTCCGGCTTGCCAGTTGCTTCAGTTCTGTCAGTCGCTCAGTTGTGTCTGACTCTCTATGACCCCATGGACCGCAGCATGCCAGGATTCTCTGTCCATCACCAACTCCCAGAGTTTACTCAAACCCATGTCCATTGAGTCCATGGGTGGGTGATGCCACCCAACCATCTCATCCTCTGTCGACCCCTTCTCCTCCTGCCTTCAACCTTTCCCAGCATCAGGGTTTTTCCAGTGAGTCAGTTCTTTGCATCAGGTGGCCAAAGTATTGGAGTTTCAGCTTCAGCATCAGTCCTTCCCATGAATATTCAGGATTGATTTCCTTTAGGATTGACTGGTTGGATCTCCTTGCAGTCCAAGGGACTCTCAAGAGTCTTCTCCAACACCACAGTTCAAAAGCATCGATTCTTCGGCGCTCAGCTTTCTTTATGGTCCAACTCTCTCATCCATACATGACCACTGGAAAAACCATCGCTCTGATGAGACGGACCTTTGCGATCCAGTTGTTTAAGTTCAGCTCTGCAGCCCTTCCGGTTCTCTGTTTCAGCAACTCTGGGGAAGGACCCCAAAGGGACTTTTCTGGAAGGGACTTCTCAGACATGTCTGGCCCTCATATTTTGAAGCTGATACTCCTTAACGTTTCTGCTACATTTGGTGAAAATCAGTCCAGCCTGTTCCGTGGGATGTGGTACCAGACACACAGCCTGGGACTTCGGTTCCTTTACATACATAGGATCCTGGGAGACAGTGTCTGTGGATCTCTGTGCTTCCACACGTCTCAGGAGCAAAGGCACGGATCGCCTTCAGTACGGATTGTCTTTGGATGTTTGTGGAATGAGAAACCCTGGAAGGTAGGGGAACCCTCTCCCTCCGGAGCTGAACGTGTTTACTGTCCGGCATAACAGACCTGGGGTCCCCCAGCTTGGACGCGCAGGTGTCTCCTGGCTCCTTTGCATCACCCCGTCGGGCTCAGAGAACCACTGCTTGGATGATGCTTGTGGCCCGACTGCCGCTCTGGCGGGGTGACAAGCTGGCCTTCGTCTCCGGCACAGCGTCTCGGGTCTGCCCGCATCAGTGCGATTGCGGCAGCCTCACGGTTTAGCTGGCAGGTGGGATGACCTCCCAGACCCTCCACAGCTCTCGATAATGACAACAACCACGGTGATGAGGGGGGCAGGAGGGGGCGAATGGATGGCGGTGATCAGAGCCTCACGGTTTGACCAAACTCACAAGGCAGTTTTGGAGGAATCCCAGGCTGCCTGGTCCAGTGCTGAGGCTGGGCTGCGCGTGCGCACGCACACACACACACACACACACACACACACACGCACGCACGCATACACACGCACACGCACACGCACGCACACACGCACACACGCACGCACGCACGCACGCACGCACACACGCACGCACACGCACACACACGCACACACGCACACACACGCACACACGCACGCACGCACACGCGCACGCACGCACACGTGCACGCACACACATACACACACACACATCCCTGGCCTTGGACACTGGCCAGCACTGAACAGCAATGGGGTGCGGGTGCCCTGACGGCTGCCGTGCAGGTCCGGGGGAGCCCCTAGGGGCCCCGATCCAGTCTAACTTCTCCCCACCATGGTGCTTCGCTCTCTCCAGCCTGGGACCTGCTCTTCTCACATATTGGGGGCTGGGTCCCCCCGCTGCCTGGAGGCTGCGGTGGCCCCCGGGACAGCCCCAGGTTTCAGGGAGAAAAAGGGACTGTCCCTGAATTCAGCGGGTGACTCCAGCTGCCCCCCTTCCCCCACCCTGCACCTGCCCAGACCTCTGGGCCAACTCCACCACCGACCACTTCCTCCTGTGTGTGCTGCGGTCGGAAATTGGAGTCTGGCTAGACCCTGGGGGACCCTCAGGGGACGGGCAGGGCCTTCCCAGCCCATGCAGCTGCAGCTCTGGCCACTCCACTCAGTCCTGCCCTATACCCTGCCTGGGCTGAGCATGGCTTAGAGCTGGATTCCAGCTGGCTCAGAGATGTCTGGGTCCAGCAGTCTGCTCGGTGGACCCCTTCTCAGGGTCTCTTGTTCCTCTGTGCCCCGCCCCTGCCCACCTCCCTTGGAGTGGAGGGGTGTGTCGTGTCCAGTCACCTCTGTCTGCTCCTGCCCGCTCTCCACCCCGCAGGCCCCAGAGACCCTGCCTGAAGCCATGGTGGATTCCTGTCTCCCAGGCCCAGGCCCTCCCCCAGCTCCCCACTTCCCTCCTCCCCAAACTCAAGCCTGGTGGATCCTTCTCTTAAGCGCTTCACTGTTGGGGCTTGGAGCATTTGAGGCGGAGCCAAGGGACAAAGGGTCATCTGGAGGTGTGACCAGGTTTTTGGAATCAGGGTCTGGCTCTGTGGTTCCTGAGCCCCCACTGAGGGGTCCCCGGGAACCCTGAAGACCCTGGCTCCTCTGGTGATCCTAGGGGTGCAGAAGCTTCCCCCACCCCGAGCTCTCTTTCAGCAAATGGGGAGAAAATCCTCCGGCTTCTGGAGACGTCACAGACTCCCCGACCTGGCAGTCACTTCTGCGGATGAGGGAACAGAGGCACAGAGAGGGAGAGTTTCTTTCCTAAGACACACAGCAACTTGATGTAAAGACTATATCCTGGGACTTACCAGCGCCAGCCGGGAGCCTGGGAGGACCAGGCTCTCTGGGACATGGGAGTGGGGTGGGGCCCAGCCTGGAACCTGGGGGCTCTGGGAAATTTCCCTCCGTTAAATAGACGGGGAAACAGTGGAAACAGTGACAGACTTTATTTTCTTGGGTTCCAAAAATCACTGCAGATGGTGACTGCAGCCATGAAATTAAAAGACGCTTGCTCCTTGGAAGAAAAGTTATGACCAACCTAGACAGCATATTCAAAAGCAGAGACATTACTTTGCCCACAAAGTTCCATCTAGTCGAGGCTATGGTTTTTCCAGTGGTCACGTATGGATGTGAGAGTTGGACTATAAAGAGAGCTGAGCACTGAAGAATTGATGCTTTTGAACTGTGGTGTTGGAGAAGACTCTTGAGAGTCCCTTGGACTGCAAGGAGATCCAACCAGTTCATCCCAAAGGAAATGAGTCCTGAATATTCATTGGAAGAAATGATGCTGAAGCTGAAACTCCAATACTTTGGCTACTGATGCAAAGAACTGACTCATTGGAAAAGACCCTGATGCTGGGAAAGATTGAGGACAGGAGAAGGGGTCGACAGAGGATGAGATGGTTGGATGGCATCACTGGCTCGATGGACACGAGTTTGAGTAAGTTCTGGGGGTTGGTGATGGACAGGGAGGCCTGGTGTGCTGCAGTCCATGGGGTCACAAAGAGTCAGACATGACTGAGCGACTGAACTGAACTGAACAGAGGGGACGGGCCCGGTAGCGGGCAGCAGAAACCAGCTGTAGAGGGAGACACTGCTCAGAAAGTGTGGAGCTCAGACACAGGACAGGGGAGACCTGGGGGCAGGGGTGGGGGGTAGCAGGGTGCGGGGGGGTGGGAGGTGGGGTAGGCGGCTCCAGTGGAGGACGTGGTGGGGGGAGAGGGCAGGGGCTGGACTCCATCTTCCTGGCACCCCTGAAACTCCTGGAACCCCGACCAGTCCTAGGGTGGGGGTTGCTTAAGGTGAGTCACATCAGTGCATGTCAGAGCCTGACTTCACTTACTATTTCAATGCTTTATTCATCCGGATTGGGGGGTGGGGGTGGGCAGGAGCTTAATTTCAATTCTAAAACCTATTGCACTAAATATTTCTCTCTCTTTTTTCTTTTTTAAATTTGGCCATGTCTTGTGACTTGTGGGATCTTAGTTCCCCGACCAGGGATTGAACCGCAGAGTCCTAACCACTGGATTTCCAGGCAGGTCCCAAAATATTATTTACCTTGATGACTGAGTCTGGGGACACTTCCTGGGCCAGCAGCGCCTGCCTCTCCTGGCCAGGTGGGTTTATATTAATATCTGGTGGGTAGCACTTATTTCCAGGTCCTTTCCAAAGGTTTGGACCGACACCCTGGAGGCGCACTCTGGCAAGAGGAGACCCTACTTTGGCAGGTGGTGGTTTTGTAGCAGCTGCTGCTCCCTTAACTGTTGCTCCGGCAACCGTCAGCTCGGTGAGTCCTCCTGGGACCCCGGGACGGTGGTTCAGATGGACACATTCTCACATCCTTGTTCCTTGCATGGGAAATGCTTCGCCCGATGGCTAATGATGCCAGGGTGATTTATATTTGATTCTTACTTCATTATTTCTAAACGCCAAACACTTAAACACCCTGACATTTATTTCTCACTATCCATGGCAGCCAACAGTATCTGTTGCTAATTTAAGAATGATAAGTAGCCTGGTGACTTATCTTGTTTTTAAAGAGCTTTTATAAACGTAGGTAAAGGAACATAGAAGATCTACATAATTTTAATGCTGATTTCACTAGACAGACACATCGTTTAATTTTCAGTGATTTTATGATATTCCTCAAAATGCACACTAATACGTTTGTTTGTACTGACGCAGTGGGAAGGCTTCTAACAGAACTTGGTCGGAATGGGACGTTTGGCGGGGAGGACTAGCTTTGCTAGTTAGATCACAAGATTAGACTCTTCCATCGATTAAACAATTCAAGTCAGCAGCCTCAATTTGGGAGGAAGCATATACTGAAAGCAGCAGTCGTTTTTGGCTCCAGGGACAAGGGTGGGAGGTGGTTTCAGGCTGGTTCAAGTGAACTACATTTATTGTGAGCCTTATTTCTATTATTAGTGCATCAGCTTCAGGCGTTAGATCTTAGAGGTTGGGGACCCTTGACTTAGAGCGCATGATAAGACGCAAGCATTTTCCTCATGAGATACCGGATTGGCGAAGATGCATGAAATTGACTCGTGCGGGCATGCCAAGTCGTGTCCGACCCTTGCGACCCTGCTAACTGTAGCCCGCCAGGCTTTTCTGTCCATGAGATTTTCCAGGCAAGAATACTGGAGTGGGTTGCCATTTCCTCCTCCAAGGGATCTTCCCAACCCAGGGATGGAACCGACGTCTCTTGTCTTGTCTGCACTGGCAGTTGGGTTCCTTACCAACTGTGCCACCTGGGAAGCACTGAGATGACAGATATTTAAAATTTCCTCAGTCTTTAAAACTACGTCTTCTACAAGGGGCCTCTAAAGTGAAGATTTAAGCAGGAAGCTCTGCTCAAGCTTTCTTGTTTACCCCTGAAACGGAGAAAGTGACTGGGTGACGCCTCTCAGCAGCTGGTTTCTTGAAACGCTGCCTCTGGGGTGGGGCCAGCTGGCGGGGTTTCCCCCAGTGGATGGGACAGTGAACCTTCCTCTCAGACGGTCCGGAGGTGCATCAAAGGGGCCCCTCTCGAATCCTCTTGAGGTCAGAGGCTGTCCAGTGCTTTGTGATCTGCAAAATCAGAAGAGTATGAACTGAAGCTGTCAGCTGACAGATAGTTCAGAGAAACAATTTCTGACCATCCAGCACGAATCATTTCTGGCACCTAAGCAGGAAGGAGTTCATAGCAGGGAGGGACACTCTACTGCAAAACTCCTGTTTGTGGAACTGAAGTTTCCCCAGGTTTATTGTAGAAACGAAAGCCAGAACAGCATTGTTGTGGACCTACTTCATTCTAGAGGCAAAGAAAGAAAGAAGGAAAGCGAAGTCGCTCAGTCGTGTC
Source organism: Bos indicus (assembly GCF_029378745.1). Lineage (NCBI taxonomy): Eukaryota > Metazoa > Chordata > Mammalia > Artiodactyla > Bovidae > Bos > Bos indicus. The sequence goes on along the minus strand of NC_091776.1, from coordinate 71,049,266 downwards.
TGACTCTTTGGGACCCCGTGGACTGTAGCCTACCAGGCTCCTCCAGGCCAGAACACTGGAGTGGGTAGCTGTTCCCTTCTCCAGGGGAGCTTCCCAACCCAGGGATCAAACCCAGGTCTCCTGCATTGTGGGCAGGTTCTTTATCAACTGAGCCACAGGGGAAGCCCCTAGAGGTAAAAGTAAATTATACTAATTGATGGATCCATGAATCAACACTAGTTGATAATTATTCATAAGGATTTCAGGACGTCCCTGGTGGTACAGCGGATAAGCATCTGCCTGCCAGTGTGGAGCTGATCCCTGGTCGGGGAAGGGCCCACCTGCCACAGAGCAGCAAAGCCCACATGCTACAACCACTGAGCCTGAGTGCCTAGGGGCTGTGCTCCACGACAAGACACGATTCCACAGTGAGAAGCCGGAGAGTAGCCCCGCTGGTCACGGTTAGAGAAAGCCCACCCGGCAACAAAGACCCAGGGCAACCAAAAATTAAAAATAAGTAAATAAATTGTTAAAAAAAAAAAAGATTTCAATACATTTATGTTGTTTGAGTCAAACTCTGCTACTAATAGTTAGGGTAATAATTCAAGGTAGGAGAAAAATCACAGTGCCACTGAACATTTTTAAATGAATGTACATTGTTCTGACAGAGATGTATGGCAGGATACTGAACGAGATTCTTGGGTATGAAAATACACGAGCCTGAGTCCATCTGCTACATCTGCATCTCTACTCCTGCCCTGGAAATAGGTTCATCTGTGCTAGTTTTCGAGATTCCACACGTATGCATTAATGCATGATATTTGTTTTTCTTTCTGACTTACTTCACTCTGGGTGACAGGATCTAGGTCGACCCGCATCTCTACCAATGACCCTGTCTCATTCCTTTCGGTGGGTGAGTACACTACATTGTACGTATATACCACATCTTTAAAAAAATATTAAATTTTTCTCTTTCTTTTTCGTTTTCTAAATGATGAAAGCATAGCAACACACTTAGAGGAGACTTGGAAAATACAGAACAAGTTTACATCTACTTCCACTATATGTTACAATTATTTTTTTAAGTGGATAAATTAAGACTTTTAGTTGGAGTTTCAACATCGAGCTCTCAAAACTTAATAGAATGAATATACAGAGAAGTAGAAGGATAGTGCAGACCTGAAAAGCACTATGAACCAATTCAACATAATTGAGATTTATACAATTTTCCCACAACAGTAGAATCCAAATTCTATTCAATTTCCCATAGACTATGAACTAGGAGACAATGGAACATATCCAGGGACACAAAACAAGGTCCAAAAGTTTAATGGGTTAAAGGTACTGAAATCACACAGAGCCTGTTCTCTAATCACTGTGGAAATACGTTAGAAGTCAATATCAGAAGGTATTTGGAAATAACCCACACATTTTGTACTGCAATGTGACATTTATCAAGAGAGAGCTTTGAGTTCACCGTTGAAACCCTCAATAAAATCAGAAGACTGAAAAAAACACAGAGGGTGATTGCAGAGAAGAAAACACTTAAATGAGAAGTTGATATCAAAATGAGCAATTGATGGCAAAGATACTTAAAAAAACAATCTCATGTATTTGGACATGAAATGTCCACTGTTAAATGATGGGTGTACCTAAGAAGCCATAGTGAGGAAAGTTAGAGAATATTTATAACAGAAGGAAAATGACAAGAGAAGTTGCCAGAAGTTGTTGCAAGCAGCTGAAGCTGCTCCGTGCATCACGTCTTCTTTACTCGTTCTCTGTCTGTGGGCATTGAGGCTGCCTCCACGTCTTGGCTATTGTCAACAGAGCAGGTTTGGAGGCACCGAGGGGAAGGGGAGGGTGGGGTGGGTGGGAGAGGAGGCCTGACGCATATGCACCGCCTTGGATGAACAGGTAGCTGGTGGGAGCCTGCTGTAAAGCACAGGAGCTCAGCGTGGTGCTCTGTGACGCCCAGGAGAGTGGGACGGGGAGAGGTGGGAGGGAGGCTCCAGAGGGAGGGGATATACGGATCGCCTTTGCCTTTTGCTAAGTTGCTTCGGTCGCGTGCAGCTCTTTGTGACCCTATGGACTGTAGCGGGTCAAGCTCCTCTGTCCATGGGATTCTCAAGGCAAGAATACTAGAGTCAGTTGCCATGCCCTCCTCAGGACAGTTCAGTTCAGTTCGGTTCACTTGCTCAGTCGTGTCCGACTCTTTGCGACCCCATGAATCGCAGCACGCCAGGCCTCCCTGTCCATCACCAACTCCCAGACTTCACTCACACTCATGTCCATTGAGTCGGTGATGCCATCCAGCCATCTCATCCTCTGTCGTCCCCTTCTTCTCCTGCCCCCAATCCCTCCCAGCATCAGGGTCTTTTTCAATAAGTAAACTCTTCGCATGAGGTGGCCAAAGTATTGGCGTTTCAGCTTCAGCATCACTCCTTCCAATGAACACCCAAGACTGATCTCCTTTAGGATGGACTGGTTGGATCTCTTGGCAGTCCAAGGGACTCTCAAGAGTCTTCTCCAACACCACAGTTCAAAAGCATCAATTCTTCAGCGCTCGTCTTTCTTCATAGTCCAACTCTCACATCCATACATGACCACTGGAAAAACCATAGCCTTGACTAGACGGACCTTTGTTGGCAAAGTAATGTCTTTGCTTTTCAGTATGCTATAACTTATTGGAGAAGGCAATGGCACCCCACTCCAGTACTCTTGCCTGGAAAATCCTATGGACAGAGGAGCCTGGTGGGCTGCAGCCCATGGGGTCGCTGAGGGTTGGACACGACTGTGTGACTTCACTTTCAGTTTTCACTTTCATGCATGGGAGAAGGAAATGGCAACCCACTCCAGTGTTCTTACCTGGAGAATCCCAGGGACAGGGGAGCCTGGTGGGCTGCCGTCTATGGGGTCGCACAGAGTTGGACACGACTGAAGTGACTTAGCAGCAGCATGCTATAACTTTCCTTCAAGGAGTAACCTTCTTTTAATTTCATGGCTGCAGTCACCATCTGCAGTGATTTTGGAGCCCAAAAAAATAAAGCCTGACACTGTTTCCACTGTTTCCCCATCTATTTCCCATGAAGTGATGGGACCAGATGCCATGATCTTCTGAATGTTGAGCTTTAAGCCAACTTTTTCACTCTCCTCTTTCACTTTCATCAAGAGGCTTTTTAGTTCCTCTTTCACTTTCTGCCATAAGGGTGGTGTCATTTGCATATCTGAGGTTATTGATATTTCTCCCAGCAATCTTGATTCCAGCTTGCGCTTCTTCCAGCCCAGCGTTTCTCATGATGTACCCCGCATGTAAGTTAAATAAGCAGGGTGACAATATACAGCCTTGACGTACTCCTTTTCCTATTTGGAACCAGTCTGTTCCATGTCCAATTCTAAGTGTTGCTTCCTGACCTGCATACAGGTTTCTCAAGAGGTAGGTCAGGTGGTCTGGTATTCCCATCTCTTTCAGAATTTTCCAGTTTATTGTGATCCACACACTCAAAGGCTTTGGCATAGTCAATAAAGTAGAAATAGATGTTTTTCTGGAACTCTCTTGCTTTTTCGATGATCCAGCAGATGTTGGCAATTTGATCTCTGGTTCCTCTGCCTTTTCTAAAACCAGCTTGAACATCTGGAAGTTCATTGTTCATATATTGTTGAAGCCTGGCTTGGAGAAAGCCTGGCTTGGAGAATTTTGAGCATTACTTTGCTAGCGTGTGGGATGAGTGCAATTGTGCAGTAGTTTGAGCATTCTTTGGCATTGCCTTTCTTTGGGATTGGAATGAAAACTGACCTTTTCCAGTCCTATGGCCACTGCTGAGTTTTCCCAATTTGCTGGCGTATTGAGTGCAGCACTTTCACAGCATCATCTTTCAGGATTTGAAATCGCTCCACTGGAATTCCATCACCTCCACTAGCTTTGTTTGTAGTGATGCTTCCTAAGGCCCACTTGACTTCACATTCCAGGATGTCTGGCTCTAGATGAGTGATCACACCATCGTGATTATCTGGGTCATGAAACTCTTTTTTGTACAGTTCTTCTGTGTATTCTTGCCACCTCTTCTTAATATCTTCTGCTTCTGTTAGGTCCATACCATTTCTATCTTTTATCGAGCCCATCTTTGCATGAAATGTCCCCTTGGTATCTCTAATTTTCTTGAAGAGATCTTTAGTCTCCCATTCTGTTGTTTTCCTCTATTTCTTTGCATTGATCTCTAAGGAAGGCTTTCTTATCTCTCCTTGCTGTTTTTTGGAACTGTACATTCAGATGCTTATATCTTTCCTTTTCTCCTTTGCTTTTTGCTTCTCTTCTTTTCACAGCTATTTGTAAGGCCTCCTCAGACAGTCATTTTGCTTTTTTGCATTTCTTTTCCATGGGGATGGTCTTGATCCCTGTCTCCTGTACAATGTCACGAACTCTGTCCATAGTTCATCAGGCACTCTGTCTATCAGATCTAGTCCCTTAAATCTATTTCTCACTTCCACTGTATAATCATAAGGGATTTGATTTAGGTCATACATGAATGGTCTAGTGGTTTTCCCCACTTTCTTCCATTTAAGCCTGAATTTGGCAATAAGGAGTTCATGATCTGAGCCACAGTCAGATCCTTGTCTTGTTTTTGCTGACTGTATAGAGCTTCTCCATCTTTGGCTGCAAAGAATATAGTCAATCTGATTTCGGTGTTGACCATCTGGTGATGTCCATGTGTAGAGTCTTCTGTTGTGTTGTTGGAAGAGGGTGTTCACTATGACCAGTGCGTTCTCTTGGCAAAACTCTATTAGCCTTTGCCCTGCTTCATTCCGTACTCCAAGGCCAAATTTGCCTGTTACTCCAGGCGTTTCTTGACTTCCTACTTTTGCATTCCAGTCCCCTGTAATGCAAGGGACATCTTTTTTGGGTGTTAGTTCTAAAAGGTCTTGTAGGTCTTCATAGAACCGTTCAACTTCAGCTTCTTCAGTGTTACGGGTTGGGGCATAGACTTGGATTACTGTGATATTGAATGGTTTGCCTTGGGAACGAACAGAGATCATTCTTTCGTTTTTGAGATTGCATCCAAATACTGCATTTCGGACTCTTTTGTTGACCATGATGGCTACTCCATTTCTTCTGAGGGATTCCTGCCCGCAGTAGTAGATATAATGGTCATCTGAGTTAAATTCACCCATTCCAGTCCCTTTTAGTTTGCTGATTCCTAGAATGTCGACATTCACTCTTGCCATCTCTTGTTTGACCACTTCCAATTTGCCTTGATTCTTGGACTTAACATTCCAGGTTCCTATGCAATATTGCTCTTTACATCATTGGACCTTGCTTCTATCACCAGTCACATCCACAACTGGGTATTGTTTTTGCTTTGGCTCCATCCCTTCATTCTTTCTGGAGTTATTTCTCCACTGATCTCCAGTAGCATATTGGGCACCTACTGACCTGGGGAGTTTCTCTTTCAGTATCCTATCATTTTGCCTTTTCATACTGTTCATGGGGTTCTCAAGGCAAGAATACTGAAGTGGTTTGCCATTCCCTTCTCCAGTGGACCACATTCCATCAGACCTCTTCACCATGACCCGCCCATCTTGGTTAGCCCCATGGGCATGGCTTAGTTTCACTGAGTTAGACAAGGCTGTGGTCCGTGTGATCAGATTGACTAGTTTTCTGTGATTATGGTTTCAGTGTGTCTGCCCTCTGATGCCCTCTCGCAACACCTACCGTCTTACTTGGGTTTCTCTTACCTTGGACGTGGGGTATCTCTTCACGGCTGCTCCAGCAAAGCGCAGCCGCTGCTCCTTACCTTGGACGAGGGGTATCTCCTCACGGCCGCCCCTCCTGACCTTGAACGTGGAGTAGCTCCTCTCGGCCCTCCTGCACCCACGCAGCCGCCCCTCCTCAGGACATGTATAACTAATTCACATTGTTGTACAACAGAAACCAATTCAAATTCAACATTGTAATGCAAATATATTCCAATAAAAAAATTAAAAAAAAAGAAAATACACGAGCAGACCAAAGGTAGTAAGACATGTGGAATGAAAACACGTCTAAGGAGCAGGAAAGATGAACGTTATAGAAGAATTTTTAAGGAGAGTGGTTAGCAAGCCATGATAACTTTTAGCTTCTGACGAATGTACATAAAGGAGCGGTGTGAATATTTTGCAGAAATTCTGATGAAAATGTTCGGATGTTAGGTTGCAAAGGGGCAGGCGTCCTGGGGAGCGTGGTTCTTCGAGGGTTTGGGGTGACGGTGTGGGGGCCGGGCTGCAGTCCCACATCCTGCCCTCCAGGGAGGCCCCGGGTCTCAGTGCTGGACGATCCGGTAGGCTGACCAGAATGGCTGCCTGACTCAGCGGCCACCAGCGACTGACGGTTTCCTGCCTGTTTCTGGAATCTTCCCACCAGTCCTGAGAGAAGCTGAGCATGGACACGGGACACGGCTGCCTAACCCTAACCCTAACCCCTAACCCTCTGGCTCAAGGGTGCTGATATGCCCCCAGGACTTGGAACCAATGCCCACTTGCCGCTGCTCAGCAAGATGAACAGAGGCCCTGAGCACAGAGGGCACCGGGCCTCAGCGGGACCTGCAGCTGCTCCGAGGAGGCCGGGCCGCACGGGCCAGGCAGGAGGTTTGCATCTCCCTTCCCATCTGCCTGTGTCACTGTGAGGATTGTTACTGCTGCTGTCCCACAGCTGACAGTAATAGTCGGCCTCATCCTCGGCCCGGGCCCTGCTGATGGTCAGGGTGGCCATGTTCCCCGAGTTGGCGCCAGAGAACTGGTCAGGGACCCCCGTGGGTCGGTTATCGTCACCATAGGTGACCAGCGCACGGGCCTGGCCTGGTTTCTGCTGGTGCCACTCAACATTTTCACCTCCAACGCTGGGCCCCCCACACGTGATCCTGGCCGTCTGTCCTGGGGACACCGATGCTGAGGGTGACTGAGTCAGCTCGTAGGAGGACACAGCGCCTGCAGGAGAGGAAAGGAGAGGTAGCTGGACGTGAAGAACCTAGGAACAGAAGCCCCCTGCCTGATGCAGATTAAGTGCCAAAGATTCTCTGGCCCCCAGGGACACCCTCCCCTCAGTCTCAGCACCCCCGGCTCATGTGCCTGGTGGATGGAGTCTCTGAGTAAAGGAGACCCCCCTTTCCCTGGCAGGCACAGCCCTCAGGGCTGACCTAGCAGTGAGCACAGAGGGGGATTTCAGCCCCTCCAAATGCCCACCCTGCAGCAGCCCCAGGAGCCTCCTGCCCTCACGGGCAGATCCCACTGAGCTCAGAGTCAGGGCCAGGCCTGTCCCCGAGTTCTGGGCTGGGGTGGGTGGACCCTGGGGCTCACCTGTGCAGTGAGCCAGGAGGCCGAGGAGGAGGGGGTCCAGGCCATGGTGGAGGCGCCCTGAGTCTGCTCGCCAAACCCAGGCTGGGCAGGGCTCCTCCCAGGCCTGTCTTATCCCCTTGCTGCTGGGGATACAAATCAGCCCAAGCCGGGGTCGGGGGGTGGGGTGGGGGCTGCCTGCAGCCGTGGTCGGAGAGGCTCAGCCCAGGGCCACAGCGGTTGAGAGCAGGGGGAACGTCCCTCACACTCCCCTCAGCCCGGGGCTGCTCCTGCACCTGCTGGTCTCAGGGTCTGGGGGGACAGCTCCACCCCAATCCGGGTCCTGGCCCCACTCCTGGGAGAGAAGCCCTTCTCACTGAGGGCTCAGAGGTGGAGACTGTATTTTCCAGGAAACCTGAGTCCTTTGCACCAAAGGATCCTGGGCCCTGCCATGAACGTGGCCAGAGTCACGGTGGAGACGTCAGGGTTTCCTGGAAGCCAAGTCCTTCCTCTGCTCCATCCTGGTTCAGGGGAAGGACCTTAATTTCACCCAGGAGTTTGAAGTGTCTCATCCTTCACTGTTTTTGGGTGCAGTTCACATGTGGGTCTGGTTCTAGCTCCACCTCTAGAACTTTTAAGGGAAGGTTCTTCTGACCCTCGAGGGCCCCTGGACGGTGACCCTCACCAGGCCCACACCACAGGCGATGCACGCAGCCCAGACACAGCTCCCGAGTGACAGAGCCATGCTTAACACTGCTCCGCTGCCAAGAGCGCGGGGCGTTCTTAAAGGTCCCCTGAGGTCCTGTAAGTGTCCACCCTTGGCCATGAGGTTCTGGGCAGCCGGCGGGTGCTGGGCCTCAGTATTCCTGTGTGTGGTCTGGGCCATCGACCGATCATGTGCTCAAAGGAATGACTAAGTGTAAGACAGAATACTGGCTGTAAATTATAGAAACACCTCACGTGAAATACATGCATACTAAACACTTGTTTCTTTGCTTGCATCAGGTGGCATGCAGGATCTCATTTGCAGCCTGTGGGATGTAGTTTCCTGAGCAGGGATTGAACCCAGGCCCCATGCACTGGGAGCTCAGAGTCTAGCCACTGGACCACCAGGCAAGTCCAGGAGATATATTTTTTAAAGTTGCCTTCAGTTACTGGGGAAATGCAGGAATACAAATAGTTTTTCTAATTAAGACAAATAAATCTCTTGGCTCTGTGTTCCTGGAGCGGACAAGAGAGAACACTGTTGGCCCCAGCCCCCTGGGGAGAGATGGGGCAGGTGGAGCTTGTCCTCCAGGAAGGACAGAGGCTGTCAATGCAAGCGAAGAGGGTGGAGTCTGTGCATCCTGAGAGGGCGACACCACAGAAAGCCGGCCCCTGTCCTCAGGTGGGAGGTGTGGGTATCCAGCCCCTGCATGGGCACCTGATGCCCAGGTTGCCTCATCTCCAGGTGCAGTGTTGAGCGACTCTCTGCTGCCCCCTGGTGGCCACTCTGCACCGACTGCTGATGAGGCCAGGAAGTCATCTGTCCAGGTGGTCATTCCCTGGGCCTTGACTGTCGGTCCCATGGGAGGAGCTACTGCTCTCTTCATGCCCTCAAAGTGCCTCAGAGTCAAGCTTTAGGGTCTCAGGTTACCTGTGAAATGATGAGCAGGCCTGTTTGGAGAAGGAGGCTCAGGGTTCCCCGTGAGGCGTCTCTGTGTTGCCACGTTTATGACATTAGGTCTCCAAAACACGAACGGTGTTTCTATATGATTTACTCTTATTTAATTTCATCACCAAATGTTTTATAACTCTCTGTAAACAGGTCTTTTCTCTTCTAAGTTAAATTAATTCCTTGGTATTATTGTTAATGGAATTGTTTGTTGGTGCATCAAAACCCAGATGATTTTTGCATCTGAATCTTGAGCCCTGACGCATTTCTGGATTCATTGTGAGCTCTAGTAATTTTTGTGGACTTTAGAAATTTGTCTATATTGTATTATGCGCCCAGAGAATAGAGACGCTTTGATTTCTTCCTACCAGTTTAGACGGCCGTTATTTCTTTCTCTTGTTCTGTCGCTGTGACTAGAATTTCCAGGACAGAGTTCAATGGCAGTGGGGAAAGCTTTCAGTCTTTCTCATGGAGTGTGATGTATGCTGTGGGTTTTTCATAAACGCCCTTCATTGGGTTGAGATATATTCTTTCTACACAGAATTTTCTGGTGTTTTGTTTCTTTTTTTTCCTTTGGTCATGAAAAGATGTTCGATATTGCCAAATCTTTTTCTGCACCATTTGTGAGATTTAATGTCTTTTCTCTTTAATTTGTTTCCGTGGTATACTCATGACTGATTGTCTTAGGCTGAACCACACTTGCATTCCTGGGGTGAATGTTACTTGGACTTTTGATACATTTTTTGTTGATTAAGTTGGCTAATATCTTAAAAGATTTTTTCTTGTATATTTATAAGGCATTTGGGGCTTCACTTTCTTTTCTTGTAATGTCTTTATTGATAAGCGTAATTCCAACTTTATGGAATAAACTAGAGAGTATCCTTTCTCCTCTACTGTTTGAAAGATTTTGATAAAGATTAGTGTGTAATTCCTCTTTCAATGGTTGGTATAATTACCGTCTGTCCTCCCTGTTGGCTCAGACGTCAAATATCTGCCTGTTAGGCAGCAGACCCCATGCACAGGAGGCGACTCGGGTTCCATTCCTGGCTCAGGAAGATCCCATGGTGAAGAAAATGGCTACCACCTCCAGTATTCTTGCCTGCGAAATCCCATGGACAGAGGAGCCTGGCGGGCTGCAATCCCTGGGTTGCAAAGAGTCAGACATGACCTTGCAACTAAACAATAGTAAGAATTAGTTAGCAAACCAAGACATGAGTGTAATGCCTCCCTGCTAAGAAATGCACCCGGAGACGGCCGGTCACAAACAGCCGGCAGTCTTTGCAGCTCCCTGCCCCTGACCTCTGGCCATCACACGAATTCCTTGCTTTGCTTCCACTTCTTTCCAGCTCCTGATGGTGGAGGAGCGCTCCTGAGACCTTCCCATTTGTTGCTAACCATTCAAATGTATTTTTATTCAACTAAAATCCCACATAATAAAAAATGCCAAGCTTTTCTTTTAAAAATAAAATTAAAAAAACCTACCACATTGGACATATGTCTTTGCCTGACTTTAAATGAGACCTGAGTTCTACATTTCACACCACTGTCAAGAAAACACCATGGAGCCTGGTCCTGGGAGCCCTAAATCCATTCCTGACCCCCCTGTGCAGAGCCTGCCCAAGGGCCAGGAGAAGGGGCCGCCCTGGGAGGCTCAGCTCTGGGGGAACCGGGCCAGGCTTGTCCCTGTGGTGTTCACAGTCCTCCCGGGGCTGGAGGAGAGCGTGAGCAGGACGGGAGGGTTTGTGTCTCACTTCCCCGTCTGTCTGTGTCACTGTGAGGACCACCGATATCAGCTGACTGACAATAATAGTCGGCCTCGTCCTCGGCCTGGGCCCCGCGAATGGTCAGGGTGGCCGTGGTGTCTGATTTGGAGCCAGAGAACCGGTCAGGGATCCCTGAGGCCAGGTTGTCATCTGCATAAATGACCAGCACAGGGGCCTGGCCCGGCTTCTGCTGGTACCAGTGGGCACTAAGCAATTCTAAGTCGTCTCCCTGGCAGGTGATGCTGGCCGTCTGTCCCAAGGACACGGACACCGCAGGCGGCTGAGTCAGCTGAGAAGAAGCCAGGTGACCTAGAAGAGAGGAGAGGAAGGGGAGTGTGAGGAACAGGGTCTTCTCCCTGCGGCCCCCACCCCTGTAGCAGCCCCTGTGCTGAGCTTAAGACCAGCCTGAGCCCTGGTCACTTGGGGGCCGAGGCTGGGGGGCCGCACCTGCGCAGAGAGTGAGGAGGGGCAGCAGGAGAGGGGTCCAGGCCATGGTGAACGCGCCCCAAGCTCTGCCTCTGAGCCCGCAGCAGCGCTGGGCTCTCCGAGCCCCTTTATTCCCTCTCAGAGCTTTGAAGAGGCAGTGAGGGTTTGGGTTTATGCAAATTCACCCCCGGGGGCCCCTCACTCAGAGGCGGGGTCACCACACCATCAGCCCTGTCTGTCCCCAGCTTCCTCCTCGGCTTCTCACGTCTGCACATCAGACTTGTCCTCAGGGACTGAGGTCACTGTCACCTTCCCTGTGTCTGACCATATGACCACTGTCCCAAGCCCCCCGGCCTGTGGTCTCTCCTGGGCTGTCCCAGAGGTGCCCTCAGCCTGGCAGCATCCTGGCCATGGGCTGAGGCATGGACGGTGCCCCTTGCCCTGGGTGTTCTGTGTGTCCTGAGGGCATGGCCTGTCCAGTCCTGACTTCCTGCCAAGTGCTGCTCCTTGGACACCTGTGGACCCGCAGGGCTGGTTCCCCTGAAGCCCCCCTTGGGCAGCCCAGCCTCTGACCTGCTGCTCCTGGCTGCGCTTTGCTGCCCCCTGCTGGCTACCCCATGTGCTGCCTCTAGTAGAGCTCTGATTTCTCAGCATGACTGTAATTACTGTCTTCAGTTCAGTTTAGTCGCTCAATCCTGTCCTACTCTTTGCGACCCCACAGACTATACAGTCCATGGAATTCTCCAGGACAGAATACTGGAGTGGGTAGCCTTTCCCTTCTCCAGGGGACCTTCCCGACCCAGGAATCGAATCTCCTACATTGCAGGCAGATTCTTTACCAACTGAGCTATCCTGAGCATGAGTATAATTATTCTCTTCAGTTCTGTTCAGTCCCTCAGACTTGTCCGACTCTTTTCGACCTCATGGACTGCAGCACGTCAGGCCTCTCTGTCCATCACCAACTCCCAGAGTTTACTCAAACTCATGTCCATAGAGTCAGTGAGGCCATCCAACCATCTCATCCTCTGGCATCCCCTTCTCCTCCCGCCTTCAGTCTTCCCCAGTATCAGGGTCTTTTTCAATGAGTCAGTTCTTCGCATCAGGTAGCTAAAGTATTGCAGTTTCAGCTTCAGCATCAGTCCTTCCAATGAATATTCAGGACTGATTTCCTTTAGGATGGACTGGTTGGATCTCCTTGCAGTTTAAGGGACTCTCAAGAGTCTTCTCCAACAGCACAGTTCAAAAGCATTGATTCTTTGGCGCTCAGCTTTCTGTATAGTCCAGCTCTCACACCCATATGTGAATACTGGAAAAACCAAAGCTTTGACTAGACGGACCTTTGTTGGCAAATTAATGTCTCTGCTTTTTAATATGCTGTCTAGGTTGGTCTTAAATTTTCTTCCAAAGAGCAAACGTCATTTAAATTCATGGCTGCAGTCACCATCTGCAGTGATTTTGGAGCCCCCAAAATTAAAGTTTGTCACTGTTTCCATTTTTTCCCCATCTATTTGCCATGAAGTGATGGGACCAGATGCCATGATCTTCATTTTCTGAATGTTGAGCTTTAAGCCAACTTTTCACTCTCTTCTTTTACTTTCATCAAGAGACTCTTTAGTTCTTCTTCGCTTTCTTCCATAAGGGTGATGTCATCTGCATATCTGAGGTTATTGATATTTTCCCCAGCAATCTTGATTCCAGCTTCTGCTTCACCCAGCCCAGCATTTTTCACGATGTACTCTACATAGAAGTTAAATAAGCAGGGTGACAATATACAGCCTTGATGTACTCCTTTCCCTATTTGGAACCAGTCTGTTGTTCCATGTCGTGTTCTAACTGTTCCTTCCTGACCTGCATACAGATTTCTCAAGAGGTAGGTCAGGTGATCTGGTATTTCCTTCTCTTTAAGAATTTTCCACAGTTTGTGGTGATCCACACAGTCAAAGGCTTTGGCATAGTCAATAATGCAGAAGTAGATGCATTTCTGGAACTCTCTTGCTTTTTCGATGATCCAGCGGATGTTGGCAGTTTGATCTCTGGTTCCTCTGCCTTTTCTAAACCCAGCTTGAACATCTGGAAGTTCACAGTTCACATATTGCTGAAGCCTGGCTTGGAGAATTTTGAGCATTACTTTACTAGCGTGTGAGACGAGTGCAATTGTGCGGTAGTTTGAGCATTCTTTGGCATTGCCTTTCTTTGGGATTGGAATGAAAACTGACCTGTTCCAGGCCTGTGGCCACTGCTGAGTTTTCCAAATTTGCTGGCGTATTGAGTGCATCACTTTAACAGCATCATCTTTTAGGATTTGAAATAGCTCAACTGGAATTCTATCACTTTAGCTAATTCCATTCATTAGCTTTGTTTGTAGTGATGCTTCCTAAGGCCCCCCTGGCTTTATCTTCCTGGATGTCTGGCTCTGGTGAGTGATCACACCGCTGTGATTATCTGGGTCATGAAGGTCTTTTTGTATAGTTCTTCTTAGGAACAGATATTATGATCTCCATCCTTGCATCTCGTTATATCTAGAGAAGCACTGACTCCATTCATGGTGACGTCAGATCCTCATGACTAACAAATGGCCTTTTGTAAGATGAGTGCCTCATGGTATTGAGCTCCCCCGTCACCAAGACCTTATGACTGACCTCCCCCACTGCCCCAGGTGCCTCTCGAAGCGTCTGAGATGCCGCCTCCCAGGCTGCACTCCTCATTTTGCCCCCAATAAAACTTAACTTGCAGCTCTCCAGCTGTGCATCTGTGTTTAGTTAACAGTACAAATATAATGGAAAATTTAAATTAAATATAATCTATGGGGAGAAATCCAAACATCTTATGAGGGAGAGAGAGGGAGAGAAAGGAAAGAAGAAGAAGCAGGAGGAGGAGGAGAGTAGAGAAACAGGGGGAGGGCGGCAGGGAGACAGAGGGGAGGACACCGAGGGGAAAGGGAGGAAGGCGAGTGCAGTGAGAGAGAGGCCAGAGTTCATCAGAGTCTGGACTCGCAGCCCAATCCCACGGGTGTGTCCCGAAGCAGGGGAGAGCCTGAGCCAGGCGGAGACAGAGCTGTGTCTCCAGTCCTCGTGGCCGTGACCTGGAGCTGTGTGGTCAGCCCCCCTGACCCCAGCCTGGCCCTGCTGGTGGTCGGGGGCAGTGATCCTGGACACAGTGTCTGAGCGTCTGTCTGAAATCCCTGTGGAGGCGCCACTCAGGACGGACCTCGCCTGGCCCCACCTGGATCTGCAGGTCCAGGCCCGAGTGGGGCTTCCTGCCTGGAACTGAGCAGCTGGAGGGGCGTCTGCACCCCAGCAGTGGAGCGGCCCCAGGGGCGCTCAGAGCTGCCGGGGGGACACAGAGCTTGTCTGAGACCCAGGGCTCGTCTCCGAGGGGTCCCCTAAGGTGTCTTCTGGCCAGGGTCAGAGCCGGGATGAGCACATGGTCTGAGTCAGACTTTCAGAGCTGGTGGCTGCATCCCTGGGGACAGAGGGCTGGGTCCTAACCTGGGGGTCAGAGGGCAGGACGGGAGCCCAGCTGACCCCTGGGGACTGGCCTCCTCTGTGGTCTCCCCTGGGCAGTCACAGCTTCCCCGGACGTGGACTCTGAGGAGGACAGCTGGGGCCTGGCTGTCAGGAGGGGGTTCGGGAGGCCACACTCAGGGGAGGAGACCCTGGCCTGCTTGGGTTGTGACTGAGTTTTTGGGGTCCTCTAGGAGACTCTGACCCTGCAGGCCCTGCAAGGTCATCTCTAGTGGAGCAGGACTCCACAAGATTGATGAACTGAATCCTCTAGGAGAGGTGTGGTTGTGAGGGGGCAGCATTCTAGAACCAACAGCGTGTGCAGGTAGCTGGCACCGGGTCTAGTGGCGGCGGGCAGGGCACTCAGGGCCGACTAGGGGTCTGGGGGATTCAATGGTGCCCACAGCACTGGGTCTTCCATCAGAATCCCAGACTTCACAAGGCAGTTTCGGGGATTAGGTCAGGACGTGAGGGCCACAGAGAGGTGGTGATGGCCTAGACAAGTCCTTCACAGAGAGAGCTCCAGGGGCCATGATAAGATGGATGGGTCTGTATTGTCAGTTTCCCCACATCAACACCGTGGTCCCGCCAGCCCATAATGCTCTGTGGATGCCCCTGTGCAGAGCCTACCTGGAGGCCCGGGAGGCGGGGCCGCCTGGGGGCTCAGCTCCGGGGTAACCGGGCCAGGCCTGTCCCTGCTGTGTCCACAGTCCTCCCGGGGCTGGAGGAGAGTGTGAGCAGGACAGGAGGGTTTGTGTCTCACTTCCCTGTCTGTCTGTGTCACTGTGAACATTGTAACTGCCACTGTCCCACGACAGACAGTAATAGTCGGCTTCATCCTCGGCACGGACCCCACTGATGGTCAAGATGGCTGTTTTGCCGGAGCTGGAGCCAGAGAACTGGTCAGGGATCCCTGAGCGCCGCTTACTGTCTTTATAAATGACCAGCTTAGGGGCCTGGCCCGGCTTCTGCTGGTACCACTGAGTATATTGTTCATCCAGCAGCTCCCCCGAGCAGGTGATCTTGGCCGTCTGTCCCAAGGCCACTGACACTGAAGTCAACTGTGTCAGTTCATAGGAGACCACGGAGCCTGGAAGAGAGGAGGGAGAGGGGATGAGAAGGAAGGACTCCTTCCCCAAGTGAGAAGGGCGCCTCCCTGAGGTTGTGTCTGGGCTGAGCTCTGGGTTTGAGGCAGGCTCAGTCCTGAGTGCTGGGGGACCAGGGCCGGGGTGCAGTGCTGGGGGGCCGCACCTGTGCAGAGAGTGAGGAGGGGCAGCAGGAGAGGGGTCCAGGCCATGGTGGACGTGCCCCGAGCTCTGCCTCTGAGCCCGCAGCAGTGCTGGGCTCTCTGAGACCCTTTATTCCCTCTCAGAGCTTTGCAGGGGCCAGTGAGGGTTTGGGTTTATGCAAATTCACCCCCGGGGGCCCCTCACTCAGAGGCGGGGTCACCACACCATCAGCCCTGTCTGTCCCCAGCTTCCTCCTCGGCTTCTCACGTCTGCACATCAGACTTGTCCTCAGGGACTGAGGTCACTGTCACCTTCCCTGTGTCTGACCACATGACCACTGTCCCAAGCCCCCCTGCCTGTGGTCCTGGGCTCCCCAGTGGGGCGGTCAGCTTGGCAGCGTCCTGGCCGTGGACTGCGGCATGGTGTCCTGGGGTTCACTGTGTATGTGACCCTCAGAGGTGGTCACTAGTTCTGAGGGGATGGCCTGTCCAGTCCTGACTTCCTGCCAAGCGCTGCTCCCTGGACACCTGTGGACGCGCAGGGCTGGTTCCCCTGAAGCCCCGCTTGGGCAGCCCAGCCTCTGACCTGCTGCTCCTGGCCGCGCTCTGCTGCCCCCTGCTGGCTACCCCATGTGCTGCCTCTAGCAGAGCTGTGATTTCTCAGCATAACTGATTACTGTCTCCAGTACTTTCATGTCCCTGTGACGGGCTGAGTTAGCATTTCTCACACTAGAGAACCACAGTCCTCCTGTGTAAAGTGATCACACTCCTCTCTGTGGGACTTTTGTAAAAGATTCTGCAGCCAGGAGTCATGGGTGGTCTTAGCTGAGAAATGCTGGATCAGAGAGACCTGATAACCGATGTGAAGAGGGGAACCTGGAAGATCTTCAGTTCAGTTCATTTCAGTCATTCAGTTGTGTCCGACTGTTTGGGATCCCATGGACTGCCACACGCCAGTCCTCCCTGTCCATCACCAACTTCTGAAGCTTGTTCAAACTCATGTCCATCAAGTTGGTGATGCCTTTCAACCATCTCATCCTCTGTCATCCCCTTCTCCTCCCGCCTTCAATCTTCCCTAGCATTAGGGTCTTTTCCATGAGTCAGTTCTTCGCATCAGGTGGCCAAGTTTTGGAGTTTCAGTTTCAGCATCAGTCCTTTCAATGAATAGTAAGGACTGATTTCCTTTAGGATGGACTGGTTTGATATCCTTGCAGTTCAAGGGACTCTCAAGAGTCTTCTCCAACACTGCAGTTAAAAGCCATCAATTCTTCGGTGCTCAGCTTTCTTTTTGGTACAACTCTCACATTCATACATGACTACCGAAAATACATTAGTCGTGTAGAACCAGTTTGGGGCTTCCCACGTGGCTCTAGTGGTAAAGAATATGCCTGCCAACTCAGAAGATGTAAGAGATGCGGTTCAATCTCTGGGTCGGGAAGATCCCCTGGAGAAGGGCATGACAACCCACTCCAGTATTTTTGCCTGGAGAATCCCATGGACAGAGAAGCCTGGTGGACTGCAGTCCATGGAGTCTCACAGAGTCAGACACGACTGAAGCAACTTAGCTACTTGGGAAAGAGCATGCACAAAGCTGTCTAAAAAACAGGTCAAGAAGTCTTGTGTTTTGAAGGTTTACTGAGAAAGTTGATGCACTGCTCCAACACTTCCTCTCAGTTGAAAAGATCAGAAGCGTTAGATCAAATGGTGGTCAATACCTTGGATGCGCTCCAACAGGTTATATCTGCAGATGGAAATGAAGGCAGTTTATGGGGTAACTGGAGGACAAGATGAGATCATACACTTGGAACACTGTCTGGCATCAAAGGCGTGTACAGTAAACATTAGCTGTTATTAGCAAAATAAATTCAGCTTGAATCACCCAAATCAGATGGCATTCTTAAAGCCACTGAGCGGTAAAATCAGGGGTGTGCAGCCAAAACGTACATTTTGACTCATTATGATTTCCATGTCACAAGACTAGAAAGTCACTTTCTCCTCAGCAGAAGAGAAGGTAGAACATTTTAACCTTTTTTTGGAGTGTCAAGGGAATTTTGTTTACACTGTAAAGTCAGTGAAAATATTGAAGCTTTTCATTTGTGGAAAATATTAAATATGTAAAATTGAAATTTTAAAATTTATTCCTGGGTAGTTTTGTTTTTCCAGTAGTCATGTATGGATGTGAGAGTTGGACTATAAAGAAAGCTGAGCGCTGAAGAATTAATGCTTTTGAACTGTGGCACTGGAGAAGACTCTTGAGAGTCCCTTGGTCTGCAAGGAGATCAAACCAGTCCATCCTAAAGGAAATCAGTCCTGAATATTCACTGGAAGGACTGATGCTGAAGCTGAAACTCCAATACTTTGGCCACCTGATGTGAAGAACTGACTCATATGAAAAGACTCAGATGCTGGGAAAGATTGAAGGTGGGAGGAGAAGGGGACGACAGAGGATGAGATGGTTGAATGGCATCACCGACTCGATGGACATGAGTCTGAATAAGCTCTGGGAGTTGTTGATGGACAGGGAGGCCTGGCGTGCTGCAGTCCATGGGATTGCAAAGAGTTGGACATGACTGAGTGACTGAACTGAACTGAGTTTGGTAACAGATATGAGAATTATATAATTTAAATCTAAACTCTTGGTATTTCTTTCTTTGGCGGTTCCAAAAGAGCTGTACCTTCTGTTAACTATATAAATCCTTTTTGAGAATTACTAAATTGATAATGTTCACAAGTTATCCAATTTCTCATTACTCTTAGTTGTCAGTATAAGAAATCCCATTTGATTTATCATGTTATAGTATCTGCAACTCTAATAGTTCAGTTCTGACAAATTTTTATTTTATTTAAAAATATTGGCATACAGTAAAATTTCAAACAATATACAATTCTCCCTTTCAGTTTAAAAAACAAAACAAAACAAAAGTAATATTAGTTAAAAAAATCCGGGAAGAATCCAAGCATTTAAAATTGCATCACATTTCTATGCTAGACAAGCTGATATAAAGTTATAATTAATAAAGGATTGGACTATTAAACTCTTTACATATGAGGTAACATGGCTCTCTAGCAAAACATTTAAAAATATGTTGTGGGTAAATTATTGTTGTCCTTAAAGAAATAAAAAGACATAAGCGTAAGCAATTGGTTGATATAGTCCACTGAGAATTTCAAAAGCCATTTGACAAAGTTTTACACAGAGCTAATTTCAAAATCTAGTCAGGCTGAGGTGAAGAGTCTTTTTTATCTTATAAAGGCTCTAGAGATAAGAAGCAAATAATATAAATTAATTCTCTGAATACAAATGGGTGAATAAGAGAGTTCTGTAAAGACTGCATGAATTAATAAATAACTTGGAATAGAGACAACAAAGCAAAATATTTATATTTGGAGATGATACTAAGTCATTTTGAGTAGCTAAGAATAGACTCCTGAAAGATCTGATTTATCTCTGAGAATAAATAGAAAAATTGTCAATGATGGACAAGGATAAGCCATTGTATTTGTCTACTAAAAGAATCCAAGCCAGGGAAATGGAATTCTAGTTTCTGGTAATGGAGGAATAGCTCTTACTGGGCCAAATATCCTTCAACAAACAACAGTGAATTCTGGAGAAAATACGACAACCACCTAAAGGCACTGGAGAACAGAGAGAGCGGAAACTTGACAGCAGCCCAGCTTGCAAGGACGGCGAGGCATGGACTAAGCTTCTCATTTTTCTCAATTTGTTTACCTGAGAGCAAACCCCAATTTATGCCGGATGGGGTGGCTCAAACTTGGCCAGAAAAGTCATAGTCTTAGAGGCGTGAATAATCAGAGGACAAGTTTCAGGGGGACCACAGAAGCTAGAAATTGAAGAGCAAGTCTCAGAAAGGAGAGAGCCATGGAGGAGACTATATTCTGCACACCACTTTTGCTTAAATCTCTGTCTGATTCTTGAACTACATAGGTATGTGGAAGACTCCAAGCAGCCTAATTAAGTCTAGAAGAAATAAACTAGGTTTCTACTGCTTCATCTACTGGATGAGATGGTTGGATGGCACCCCTGACTCAATGGACATGAGTTTGAGTAAACTCCGGAGGTTGGTGATGGACAGGGAGGCCTAGCGTGCTGCAGTCCATGGGGTTGCAAAGAGTTGGACACGACTGAGCGACCGAACTGAAGTGAACTGCACTAATGCTTCAGGCAACACAAAGAGTTTATCACTAGAGTTCTGTCAGGAAAATTGTCTGATAAAAAAGTTCAGTATTCTCAAGAGGGACATAAGAGAAACCAAAACCTGTACACCATATCATTAGCAATGTCCAGGGTATAAACCAAAATTACCAGGAATGTGAAGAAATAAGAACATGTGGCCAATGTTCAAATAAAAGGCAATCAATGGAGACAGACTCAGAGATAACCGATTTAATGAAATTACCAAAGATTTTAAAACAGCTTTTTAACTATACTTGACCCTATAAAGGAAAATATGCTCAAGTGAATAGAGAATGCCAGAGAGAAATAGAAAATGTTGAAAATAACCAAAGTAAGTCATAGAACTGAAATATCAACATCTAAAATAAAACATCCACTGGATAGTCTTAACAAGAGACTGCAGACGACAGAAGAAAGTGCTGGTAAACGTAAAGGGAGTTTCATATAAATTAGACAATCTGAGGAATTGTATGTTGACTGTAAAAACTCCTTTACATCATAAAGGCACACAGAGTTTAAAAGTAAAAAGATGGGAAAAGGCTATAAAATACAAAACCGATCATAGAAAACCTAAGTAGCTATGTTCATGTCTAACAAAACAAACTTCAGAGCAAGGAGTATTATCAAGGATAAAGTTCACAATTATTAATGAGCTAAGTTCAAGATGACAAATTCTCAACGTATATGCATATAATAACAAAAATCTAAACAAAACACTTGAAGCAAAAATTGGTAGAATTACAAGGGGACACTGACGAGTCTACAGTGTACAGAAACTATAACAATTCTTCCTTGTTAATCAACAGCACAAATAAAAAGCTGGTAGTGCCATAGGAGACTAGGAACACATCCACCTTGACCTGACATTCGCAGAGCACTTTACCAACATCGGCAGGATGCAGATTTTTTCTAGTGCCTATGAAACACTCACTAAACTAGACCATAGTCTGGGATTTAAAAAGAATTCTCAGTGACTTTTTGGTTTTTTGGCTATGCTACATGGCTAACAGTATCTCAGTTCCCCAGCTAGGGACTGAACCTAGATTGGCAGTGGAAGAGCAGAATCCTAATCACTAGGCCACCAGGGAACTCCCTCAGCAACTTAAAAAAATTGAATAATAAAAATTATGTCTGCCACAATGAATTTAAACTAGAAATCAACAACAGGAAGATGAGGAAGCTATCTGACAATGTTCTCAAATATTTAAAAATTAAAAAACATACTTCTAAATTGGCTTCCTTGGAGGCTCAGATGGTAAAGGATCTG
Source organism: Bos indicus (assembly GCF_029378745.1). Lineage (NCBI taxonomy): Eukaryota > Metazoa > Chordata > Mammalia > Artiodactyla > Bovidae > Bos > Bos indicus. The sequence goes on along the minus strand of NC_091776.1, from coordinate 71,027,949 downwards.
CCTACTAGGTAGGAGACCCAGATTCGAGCCCTGGCTTGGGAAGACGTCCTGGAGAAAGGAATGGCCACCCACTTCAGTAATCTTGCCTGGAGAATCCCCTGGACAGAGGAACCTTGCAAGCTACCATGGGATTGCAAAGAGTCAGAAGTGACTGAGCAACCAGCACTTTCACTTCTAAATAACCTCTGTGCTATGGTTTGAATGTTTGTGTCCCCTGAGATTCATGTGTTGAAAACCTAATGTCCCAGGTATATTTAGGAGGTGAAGCCTTTGGGAGGTGATTGCTGCTGCTAAGTCACTTCAGTTGTGTCCAACTCTGTGCGACCCCATAGACGGCAGCCCACCAGGCTCCCCCGTCCCTGGGATTCTCCAGGCAAGAACACTGGAGTGGGTTGCCATTTCCTTCTCCAATGCATGAAAGCAAAAAGTGAAAGTGAAGTCGCTCAGTCGTTTCCGACTCTTCAAGACCCCATGGACTGCAGCCCACCAGGCTCCTCTGTCCATGGGATTTTCCAGGCAAGAGTACTGGAGTGGGGTGCCATTGTGATTAGGTGGTGATTGATTAACGGGGCCCTTATGCAAGTGGCCTCAGAGAGCTTCTTCGCCCCTCCAGCTATGTGAGGCCACAGTGCTAAGTTGACAGCGTGCAACCTGCACAGAAGGGGACCTTCATCAGGACCAACTCTTGGGCCACATGATCTCAGACTTCCAGCCTCCAGAATTTAGGGATAAATTTCTGTTGTTGACGAGCAACCTAGGCTGGGGCAGTTTGTTGTAGCTGCCCAAACAGACGAAGACACGCTGGGTTAAAGAAGGAATCTGAAACCAAATTAGAAAATAATGTGTCAGCTGTATGAAAATGAAAACACAACGTGTAAAGTTAATGAGATGCAGCTAAGCACGTGCCAAGAGAAAAATACACAGCATGGAGTGCTCTTATTACAAAAAAGGAAGACCTTAAACTAGTGAAGCTACAGAAGTTAAACCCAGAGTAATTAAAAGGATCTTCCCGACCCAGGAACTGAATAAAGGACAGAAACGCTATGGACCTCACAGAAGCAGATGATATTAAGGAGAGCAGCAGGAATACACAGAAGAACTGTACAAAAAAGAGCTTCACGACCCAGATAATCACGATGGTGTGATCACTGACCTAGAGCCAGACATCCTGGAATGTGAAGACAAGTGGGCCTTAGGAAGCATCACTATGAACAAAGCTAGTGGAGGTGATGGAATTCCCGTTGAGCAATTTCAAATCCTGAAAGAGGATGCTGTGAAAGTGCTGCACTCAATATGCCAGCAAATTTGAAAAACTCAGCAGTGGCCACGGGACTGGAAAAGGTCAATTTCCATTCCAATCCCAAAGAAAGGCAATGCCAAAGAATGCTCAAACTACCGCACAATTGCACTCATCTCACATGCTAGCAAAGTAATGCTCAAAATTCTCCAAGCCAGGCTTCAGCAATATGTGAACCGTGAACTTCCTGATGTTCAAGCTGGTTTTAGAAAAGGCAGAGGAACCAGAGATCAAATGGCCAACATCCGGTGGATCATCGAAAAAGCGAGAATTCCAGAAAAACATATGTTTCTGCTTTATTGACTATGTCAAAACCTTTGACTGTGTGGATCACAATAAACTGTGGAAAATTCTGAAAGAGATGGGCATACCAGACTACCTGACCTGCCTCTTGAGAAATCTGTATGCAAGTCAGGAAGCAACAGTTAGAACTGGACATGGAACAACAGACTGGTTCCAAATAGGAAAAGGAGTACGTCAAGACTGTATATTGTCACCCTGCTTATTTAACTTCTATGCAAAGTACATCATGAGAAACACTGGGCTGGAGGAAGCACAAGCTGGAAGCAAGATTGCCGAGAGAAATATCAATAACCTCAGATATGCAGATGACACCACCCTTATGGCAGAAAGTAAAGAAGAACTAAAGAGCCTCTTGATGAAAGTGAAAGAGGAGAGTGAAAAAGTTGGCTTAAAGCTCATTATTTAGAAAACTAAGATCATGGAGGTCCCATCACTTCATGGCAGATAGATGGAGAAACAGTGGAAACAGTGGCTGACTTTATTTGGGGGGGCTCCAAAATCACTGCAGATGGTGACTGCAGCCATGAAATTAAAAGACATTTACTCCTTGGAAAGAAAGTTATGACCATCTTAGACAGCATGTTAAAAAGCAGAGACATTAATTTGCCAACAAAGGTCCGTGAAGTCAAGGTTATGGTTTTTCTAGTGGTCATGTATGGATGTGAGAGCTGGACCATAAAGAAAGCTGAATGCCAAAGAATTGATGCTTTTGAACTGTGGTGTTGGAGAAGGCTCTTGAGAGTCCCTTGGACTGCAAGGAGCTCCAACTAGTCAATCCTAAAGGAAATCAGTCCTGAATATTCATTGGAAGGACTGATGCTGAAGCTGAAACTCCAATACTTTGGCCACCTGATGCGAAGAACTGACTCATTGGAAAAGACCCTGATGGTGGGAAAGATTGAAGGCGGGAGGAGAAGGGGACGACAGAGGATGAGATGGTTGGATGGCATCACCGACTCGATGGACGTGAGTTTGAGTGAACTCCGGTAGCTGGAGATGGACAAGGAGGCCTGGTGTGCTACAGTCCATGGGGTCACAAAGAGTCGGTCACAACTGAGCAACTGAACTGAACTGAACTGAGTAGCTTGATACTTCTTTCAAGGAATTTGTCCATTTCATCTAACTTGTGAAATATATTGGATCTAAAGTTGTTAATAATTGTTACTTATTGTCCTTTTGATGACTATGGGGTTTTCTTTATGATAATTTTACTTATTTACTTCTTCGTTTTTGGCCGTGCTGGGTCTTTGTTGCAGCATGGGCTTTTTCCTGCTTGAGGAGAGCGGGGGCTGCTCTGCAGGTTCAGCGCGCGGGTTTCCCACGGCAGTGGCCTCTCGTGGAGCCAGGCTCTCGGACGCACAGGCTTCAGTAGCTGTGGAACACAGGCTTCGTTGCTCTGCAGCACGTGAGATCTTCCGGGACCAGAGAAGTCTCTTCCCGCACCAGGGAAGTCTCCTGCGTGGGCAGGTGGATTCTTTACCACTAAATCACCAGAGAAAATCCTTCTCTTTCATTCTTGATATTGGTCTTCTTCTCCTTCTCCCTCTCGCTTTCTCTCTCTCTCTCATTTTGCTTGAACTATATGAACAGAGAACGATGAGAACAGTTTCTCAAACTTGGAACAGTTAACATTTTGGGCTAAATGATTCTTTTTTGTGTGGAGTTGGCCTATGAATAGAGGATATTAGCAGCATCATTTAACTTTTACTCACTACATACCTGTAGCAACTACATCCTCTCCATTTGTGTCAATCAAAACTGTCTCCGGACATGGACAAGTGTCCCCTGGGATGGGTGGAATGACCTTTTGTTAAGAACCACTGGGTCAGAGATTCATAGATTTTTGTCTTGTTGACTTTTTAAAAATACATCTTGTTTTTCATTTTATTGGTTTCTGCTCTTATCTTTATGATTACCTTCCTTTTACTTGGGGCTTCCCTGATAGATTTTCCCTTCTGGCTCAGCTGGTAAAGAATCTGCCTGCAATGCAGGAGACCTGGGTTCAGTCCCTGGGTTGGGAGGATCCCCTGGAGAGGAGAAGGGCTACCCACCCCAGTATTCTGGCCTGGAGGATTCCATGGAGTGTATAGTCCATGGGGTCGCAGAGTCGGACATGACTGAGTGACTTTCAAACACACATATGTCCCTGGTAGCTCAGCTAGTAAAGAATCCCACCCGCAATGCAGGAGACCCCGGTCCAATTCCTGGGTCCGGAAGATTCCCTTTTGTTTACTCCATAAGATCTTATCTGGGGACAAAACTAACAGCTATGGCAGACCTTCTGGACATCAGGGAACGTGAGGGGTGTGGACTGGACAGATGTGTGTGTTCTCCCAAACACAGACATACATCTGTATACATGTACATGGAGAGAGGGGGAGGGAGGCTGTGAGTCTCCAGGGGACCGTGCAACCATGTGACATTCATGGAGGCGTTTGCGGGTGATCACTACACAGTTTCTTCTTCTGGTTTCTTGGTCAATTGACTTCACAATTCCAATTCCTATACTTCATTTTAGACTGAGGGAATTTTACACTATTGTAAGACATATGTATACATGAGTTATGTTCAGCGCCATGAGGGCTCATTTTGTGTGTCCACTTTGCCTGGAAACAAAGTTGGACTGATTTACTTCTAGGGGTGTCTGGGGGTGTTTCTGGAGGACAGGAGCATTTGAACCCAAGGGCTCGGTGAAGCATGAGCCTCTCTGCAGGTGGACCCAGGAGGAACGCAAGGCCGAGGAAGGCAGACTCTCCTCCTCCCTAACCCGAGGTCTCTGCTCAGAAAAGGGACAATATAATGACTAGAAGAAAAGAAAGAACATCAGCTGTGGGAGGTTTGTTCTCTGGAGCAGATTCACACTTTGAGGCTCATGTGCAGGAATTCTAGGTGAAACAGAGCACTCACCCATGTGTGTTGGAAAATTTTAAATTACATGTGTGGTTACAACTTTGTTTAAGCCAGACAGGGTAGCACAGCAAAGTCACCACGTAGTCACCTGTGTTTTGTAAAGGAGAGAGAACTTGCTGGCACATTCAGGAAAGGCTGTGTCTCAGCTTTGGAGGCACACTGAGAGGCCACAAGCAGATGGTGAGGACCAGGGTCTCGGGCAAAGGGATCAATTCACTGCTCTTCACTTTTGCCACATCTGTGTGCTGTCCATCCTGTCCAGAGTAGTTCAGTCTTCAGATGCTGTAATTCCCATTGCTAGAAATTCAATCTGGGTCATTTTTAAACCTCTCTTGTTTCTACTTAACGTTTTTAAAATCTCTTTGTCTCAAGAAAAAAAATAAACATAATTTTAAAGGTTGTTTTGTGTCCTTGACTATAAAGTACATTATCTGGGCCATTTCAGAGCATGTTTGAATTAATACATTTCGTGCTTACTATAGCTCCTATTTTCTTGATTCTTTACAGGTAATTTTTGTTAGGAATCGGGTACTGTGAATCTTTTCTTGTTGAATACGGGATCTTTGTATTTTTCCCTAATTTTTTTTTTTTTTTCATTTTTGGTTTTACCTTCAGGAAAGTCACTAGGACTCAGGAAAGTCCTTTGTCCACCTGTTATTTCAGTCTCTTACCTGGGGCCAGGGCAGCGTTTCCTCTGGGCTAAGTTTCCCCACAACCGGGGCCAGTTCTCCTGACTCTTCACCCTGAGGCCTTAATGAGGAGCTCCCCTGCGTCTGGGCAGCCGGCCCTCCTGTGACGTGCGTGTGTCTCTGGCCATCGGCGTCCGGTGTCCTTGGAGGTTCCATCCTCCCTCCGCTCACTGTGCCCCGCACTCGAGCTCTCAGGCTCCGAGCGGTGTCCGCAGTCTGCAGACCCTCTGTGTAGCTCTCTCCTCCTCAGGACTCTTCCCTCTAGACGTGTGTTTTCTTTTGGCTCCTTGGACCTTCGCTCTGAATGCAGGCGTGGTGCTGAGTGTGATCTCTGGAGGGAAGCCTGGGAGGCTGGACGGTCCGCCCTGCGGTGTGGTGACAGGTGTGGGCTCGGGGCGGGGCCTGCACGTCGTCCTGACCCGAGCCGGGACTGGGCTCCGGGCCTCAGGCATCACTGACTGAATCTCCCTCACAGAGGGGTCAGGGCCTGGGCGGGGGAACCGTCTCTGCAATGACAGCCCCTCCCAGGGAGGGCACAGCGGGGAGCTGCCGCGGCTCCAGCCCTAGTGGGAGGTCGGGGAGCCCAGGGGAGCGGCCTGACAGCCCCACACCGGCCCAGGGCTGGTTCGTTCTGTTTCTCGAGCTCAACAGAAGCTCCGAGGAGCTGGGCGGTTCTCTGAATTCGTCCTGGAGTTTTGGCTGCTGAGTGTCCTGTCAGCACTGTATGGACATCCAGAGTCCATTAGCAGTGGTCTCTGTCCCTCTGTCTGTCCTTCATCAGGCTCTTTGTCCAGGTCACCACACGGCCAACACCAGGACAGTCTGGTCCCGCCAGCCCATCGTCCCTGCGGACGCCCCTGTGCAGAGCCTGCCGAAGGGCTGGGAGGCGGGGGGAACCGGGCCAGGCCTGTCCCTGCTGTGTCCACAGTCCTCCCGGGGCTGGAGGAGAGCGTGAGCAGGACGGGAGGGTTTGTGTCTCACTTCCCCATCTGTCTGTGTCACTGTGAGGATTATCACTGCTGTCAGCTGACTGACAGTAATAGTCGGCCTCGTCCTCGTTCTGGGCCCCGCTGATGGTCAGCGTGGCTGTTTTGCCTGAGCTGGAGCCAGAGAACCGGTCAGGGATCCCTGAGGGCCGCTCACTATCTTTATAAATGACACTCACAGGGCCCTGGCCCGGCTTCTGCTGGTACCACCGAGTATATTTTTTATCCAGCAGGTCCCCCGAGCAGGTGATCTTGGCCGTCTGTCCCAAGGCCACTGACACTGAAGTCGGCTGGGTCAGTTCATAGGAGACCACGGAGCCTGGAAGAGAGGAGGGTGAGGGGATGAGAAAGAAGGACCCCTTCCCCGGGCATCCCACCCTGAGGCGGTGCCTGGAGTGCGCTCTGGGTTCGGGGCAGGCCCAGCCCAGGGTCCTGTGTGGCCGGAGCCTGTGGGCAGGGCTGGGGGGGCCGCACCTGTGTAGAGAGTGAGGAGGGGCAGCAGGAGAGGGGTCCAGGCCATGGTGGATGCGCCCCGAGCTCTGCCTCTGAGCCCACAGCAGCGCTGGGGCCTCTGGGCTCTTTTATCCTCAGAAGGGATGTCCTCATGCAAATCTTCCTGGCCCTCGTGGCCTGGTGACCCGCCCCCTGCTGATCGGAGAGCAGCTGGGCTCCTAGGAGGAGTTTCCTGGGGCCTGCCTCCCAGGCCTGTGACCAGGTGCCCAGACTGTCTCTGGGCTGAGTGAGAAAGCCTGCCCCTCCCTGAGCAGTGCACATGCCCTCTGTCTGCTCAAGGGGGTCTCCTCTGGGCTTAGGGGACACACAGGCGTCCTCTCTGGGGATGAGGTCATCATGTGGGGGGCTGGACAGTGCTGGAAGCTGGCTCTGAGGGGACTGCGGTCTTGCTGCTGTGAGAGCCAGGATTCCACCGTCGGACACCATGAAATGGCTCACAAACACTTAGGCAAACTTTTCTTTTTTAAAAAAAGGCGTTTTAGAAGATAAATTCAGGAGAATCGTTGGGATCTAGGATTAACAAGAATTGTTTGGTGGCAGCAAATGCATGTTTCATAAAAGGAAAGATCAATACTTTGAACCTCATCAAAACTGATATCTTTTGTTTGCAAGCTATCTGAAATTGAAAGTCGCTCAGTTGTGTCTGACGCTTTGGGACCCCATGGACTATATAGTCCATGGAATTCTCCAGGACTGAGTACTGGAGTGGGAAGCCTTTCCCTTCTCCAGGGGATCTGCCCAGCCCAGGGACTGAACCCAGGTCTTCTGCATTGCAGGTGGATTTTTTACCAGCTGAGCCTCAAGGGAAGCCCAAACTATATAAAGGGGATAAAACAAACAAACAAAAAAAAACAAATGACAACCCTAAAGAGAATTTTTGCAAAGCATATATCCAACGAATGACAAATACATGGAGTATACACAAACTCTCACTACTGAGTATAAAAAGAAAAGAAGTGAGTATATCAATTGGGAAAATGCGCAGTGAATAGAGCCAGGTTTTGTGGAAGAGGCTGTAGAAGTGGCCATGAGCTCATGGAGAGACCTTTGTCATCAGCCACAGGGGAAATGCAAGTGAAACCACAATGAGGCATCACCATGTGCCTGCACGAATGGCTCCAATCAAGTGCAAGGATAATCCTGAACGCTGGCACGGACGCGGAGAAACTGGGCCACTCAGGCACGGCTCAGAGGATGCTGCAACGGCCCAGCTACCCTGCGGAAGAGGCGACAGCGTCTCCAAGACCTCGAGGTCAGCATACGGCCCAGCAGCTGCCCAGTTGAACATTTATTTCAGAAGAGTGAAGACGGATGCACACAGAGAAACTAGACACAAACTGTCCATAGAGGGGCGTAAGGGCCGCCCAACTGAGAGCAATACAGATGTCCTTTCTCTGCTAGCTGGGTGGCAGACTTCGGTAATCGAATGTTGGAAAATAACTCGGCTCTGAGAAGGACTGAGTTCTTCACGCACAGAAGAGTTTTGATGATTGCCAGTGACTCTACAGAGTGAAAAACACCACTGCCAAGGCTACCTGCCATGTGGCTCTGTCTTTCACTTCTATGTGCCATTTCTGAAACGACTGACTTTTAGAAGTGGAGATGAATGAGTGGTGCCTGGGGTTTTGGGGAGCGCAGGGAAGCCGGTGGAAGAACGTGGATGCTGCTGTAAAAGAACAGCAGGGATGCTTGGGAAGAAGTCTCTGATGTATTCTGACCAGGCTGGTGGATCATGAACCTACACTTGTGATAAAGTGACAGAACGAAACACCCAGGAACACACACACCGAGAATAAGTAACCCTGGGGGAAGCTGAGTTTGATGATTGGCCAAATGTTTGATGACACACTTCACAAAACAAGGTACACGGATGAGAAGTGAGCAGCTGAAAGACGATCAACAGCGTGACCACTAAGGCAATAAGAACGAAAAACAGGGAGGACTCACTACAGCTATTAGAGAAATTTTGATAAGAACCCTACAGTCTCAGATGCCAATCACGCTGCAGGCCAATGAGCACTCATAAAGGGCTGGTTTTGAACAGTCTTCACTGCCTCCCGTTTCATTCCTGTCCTCACTTCCTGCCGTCTGTCCCTCTGGGTCCCCATCACACGCTCCCGCTGCCTGTCTGCAGGTCAGTCCTCCCACAGACCCCCTCACACGGCCCTGATTCCACAAGCACCCAGCTCTGCTGCCACCACGGGATCAAGGCTCCTTCCTCCTTCCCCTGAGGCTCATTTCTTCCTGCTGAGCCCTCAGCCCTGACAGAGCTCCTGCTCTGCGCGCCACCCACCTGAGTCAGGTCACTTCGTGCCTTGACCTCCACTGTGACCTCTGGACTCCACTATCCATGTCTCTGCCTTGAGAGACCTACAATGGGAGCACAGGGCCTGGGGGCTCCTGGGGTCAGGGTCATATCAGCTCAGACCCCTCCAAGGGAACTCTTCCCCTCTGGGCTAGGCTGGTGTCTCCTGCATCCTCCACACAGACTCGTGCAGGAGGAAAAAGAATGTCGTGTTGTCAAAACCACCTAGAGTTTAACACGTGTCTGTCTATCCTAGGCGTGTCTCTGGGAGAGGGTCGGGGAGATGGATTTCTGAGGGGAGACTCAGAGGTCAAGGCCCTGGGGACGGACAGGGAGCAGCTCACCCTCGTGCCCATGGGCAGAGGCATGGGAGGGAGGTGTACGCCTCACTTCCCCTTTGTCTGTGTCACTGTGGTACCCACTTTGGCCACCATCATTATAGCTGACACCACAGGTATAATCAGCCTCGTCGTCAGACTGAGGCTGCTGATGGTCAGGTAACGATCAGCCCCACAGCTGGAGCCGGAGATGCGGTCGGGGATCCCGTCCCCTGTGGTGACTTTTCCATCACTGGTCAGCCTCATCAGATGCCGAGGGGCCTGCCCAGGACTCTGTTGATACCACTCAATGTAGACCGTGCTGTGCTCGCTGCTCAGGGTGCAGGTGAGCTTGGCCGAGCCTCCCAGGGAGGAGGACGCAGACGGGGGTGGGGTCAGCACAGGCTGAGCACAGAGGCCTGCAGACAGAAAGGCAGGCGAGGCTGAGGGCACCCACACTGGGTGGGGGACCCTCAAGACTGAGCCAGGCCCTCAAGACTGAGCCAGGCGGAGGGGCCGGGAGCCCCCCGAGGCCCTGGGCCACACTGACCCGTGCTGACCAGCAGGGACAGCAGGTAGAAGGGGACCCAGGCCATGGTGGGAGGCGCGTCCTGAGCTCTGCCCCGAGGCTGCCCAGCTGGACGGGCCTCTCCAGGCCCCCAATTTATCGTCTCCCCTTGCAGCTCCAGGAGGACGGGCAGTGCATGCAAGTCAACTCCCCGCCCCCGTCCTTGGTCTCAGCTCCTGCTCAGCCCTGAGCCCAGGGCCTCACTCGGGATCCCCTGGGGTCAGAGGCAGGGCCACATGTGGGTTTCAGAGGGACAGACGTTCTCCTCAAGAGAAGTGTGTTCAAGGAAGCACCAGTCATGCCCTTTGCACTTGAGCCTTGCCCAGGGGACGGGCACCTGGGAGCGTCTGCAACCAGGACCCACAGCGCCCCCTGGTGCCCCAGGATGGTCATCTTCCTACACCTGTAGCTCCTTCAACATAGGGAGGACTTGTGAGACTCAGCAGATGCCAGACCCTTGGAGAGTTTCCTGCATCCCTCCCCTGGTGTCATAGTAACCCCAGCGCCCTCTGTTATGGCTCAACCCCTCCCCAGTCTAATGAGCAGGAGCCAGCACTGGGAGAGGACACGACTTCCCCAGGGACTCCAGATGGGGATGAGTGAGTCAAGATTCCAGCCAGGGCACTGACCGTTCAGCCCCCACACTCCCCTCCCCTTCACCAGGCCCCAGAGCTTCCACCTTTCCCCTCCCCAGGCCTCCTGAGCCCCTCTCTCACAGCCCTCTGTTCTTTATTCAGGTACCCTGGAGCCTATGTCAATCAAACATTCCTTATGGTCCACCTTTTTTCTAGATCTGCACACAAAATATTTCTTAATGACTTGTCATGGAGTTCATGGAGATGATCTTCCAGCGAAAGGGAAAATGTGGCTCTACTTATTAACACATTCACAAGCTATTGTCATTCATTTCAAAGACTATAATAAAAATGTGCTCGATGGCTCAGAACCACCTTTAAAATTGTAGTTGCATTACTGTCTTGCCTTGAGATGCAAGTCAGATGGATCCACGTATAAAATTCCGCGGTTTCTGGGTGACCTCGGTACCCCTGATCTGGGTGGAAATGGGGCCAGCAGTTCTTCCCCAGCAATGCTTCTGGGCTGTGGGACCCTCCATCGCCTCCTGGTGGTGGTGAGTGTGTTCTGCAGGTACAGTTTCCTGAAGGAAACCACATGCACCTCAGGGTCTCTTCCAAGATGGTGGCTCCATCAAGCCACACTGGCTCCTGATCATGCAATGTGGGTCGTCCTCGTGAGATGTGCTTCAGATTCAAATACCCGCCAGGTTTTAAAGATTTAGGATAGAGTAGCGTAGAATGTGTCAATATTTTTAATTCATATGCAGATGATATTTTCAACTAATTGTCTAATTGGGTAAGCAAAATCAATCATGGAAACAGCATCTAATTCTCCTAATTTAAAAAGTGTGTATTGGAAAATTTTAAATTACTTATATAGTTAAAACATTGTTTTAATTGGACACGACAGCAAAGCAAATTCACCACATCGGTCACTTGTGTTTTAAAGGAGAGGGAACTTGCTGGCACATTCAGGAAAGGCCGTGTCTCAGCTTTGGAGGCACACTGAGAGGCCACAAGCAGATGGTGAGGACGAGGGTCTCGGGCAAAGGGATCAGTTCACTGCTCTTCACTTCTGCCACATCTGTGTGCTGTCCATCCTGTCCAGAGTAGTTCAGTCTTCAGATGCTGTAGTTCCCATTGCTAGAAATTCAATCTGGGTCATTTTTAAACCTCTCTTGTTTCTACTTAACGTTTTTAAAATCTCTTTGTCTCAAGAAAAAAAATAAACATAATTTTAAAGGTTGTTTTGTGTCCTTGACTATAAACTACATTATCTGGGCCATTTCAGAGCATGTTTGAATTAATACATTTCGTGCTTACTATAGCTCCTATTTTCTTGATTCTTTACAGGTAATTTTTGTTAGGAATCGGGTACTGTGAATCTTTTCTTGTTGAATACGGGATCTTTGTATTTTTCCCTAATTTTTTTTTTTCATTTTTGGTTTTACCTTCAGGAAAGTCACTAGGACTCAGGAAAGTCCTTTGTCCACCTGTTATTTCAGTCTCTTACCTGGGGCCAGGGCAGCGTTTCCTCTGGGCTAAGTTTCCCCACAACCGGGGCCAGTTCTCCTGACTCTTCACCCTGAGGCCTTAATGAGGAGCTCCCCTGCGTCTGGGCAGCTGGCCCTCCTGTGACGTGCGTGTGTCTCTGGCCATCGGCATCCAGTGTCCTTGGAGGTTCCGTCCTCCCTCCGCTCACTGTGCCCCGCACTCGAGCTCTCAGGCTCCGAGCAGTGTCCGCAGTGTGCAGACCCTCTGTGTAGCTCTCTCCTCCTCAGGACTCTTCCCTCTAGACGTGTGTTTTCTTTTGGCTCCTTGGACCTCTGCTCTGAACGCAGGCGTGGTGCTGAGTGTGATCTCTGGAGGGAAGCCTGGGAGGCTGGACGGTCCGCCCTGCGGTGTGGTGACAGGTGTGGGCTCGGGGCGGGGCCTGCATGTCGTCCTGACCCGAGCCGGGACTGGGCTCCGGGCCTCAGGCATCACTGACTGAATCTCCCTCACAGAGGGGTCAGGGCCTGGGCGGGGGAACCGTCTCTGCAATGACAGCCCCTCCCAGGGAGGGCACAGCGGGGAGCTGCCGCGGCTCCAGCCCTAGTGGGAGGTCGGGGAGCCCAGGGGAGCGGCCTGACAGCCCCACACCGGCCCAGGGCTGGTTCGTTCTGTTTCTCGAGCTCAACAGAAGCTCCGAGGAGCTGGGCGGTTCTCTGAATTCGTCCTGGAGTTTTGGCTGCTGAGTGTCCTGTCAGCACTGTATGGACATCCAGAGTCCATTAGCAGTGGTCTCTGTCCCTCTGTCTGTCCTTCATCAGGCTCTTTGTCCAGGTCACCACACGGCCAACACCAGGACAGTCTGGTCCCGCCAGCCCATCGTCCCTGCGGACGCCCCTGTGCAGAGCCTGCCAAAGGGCCGGGAGGCGGGGGGAACCGGGCCAGGCCTGTCCCTGCTGTGTCCACAGTCCTCCCGGGGCTGGAGGAGAGCGTGAGCAGGACGGGAGGGTTTGTGTCTCACTTCCCCGTCTGTCTGTGTCACTGTGAGGATTATCACTGCTGTCAGCTGACTGACAGTAATAGTCGGCCTCGTCCTCGGTCTGGGCCCCGCTGATGGTCAGCGTGGCTGTTTTGCCTGAGCTGGAGCCAGAGAACCGGTCAGAGATCCCTGAGGGCCGCTCACTATCTTTATAAATGACCATCACAGGGCCCTGGCCCGGCTTCTGCTGGTACCACTGAGTATATTGTTCATCCAGCAGGTCCCCCTAGCAGGTGATCTTGGCCGTCTGTCCCAAGGCCACTGACACTGAAGTCGGCTGGGTCAGTTCATAGGAGACCACGGAGCCTGGAAGAGAGGAGGGAGAGGGGATGAGAAGGAACGACCCCTTCCCTGGGCATCCCACCCTGCGGCGGTGCCTGGACTGCGCTCTGGGTTTGGGGCTGGCCCTGCCCAGGGTCCTGTGTGGCCGGAGCCTGCGGGCAGGGCCGGGGGGCCGCACCTGTGCAGAGAGTGAGGAGGGGCAGCAGGAGAGGGGTCCAGGCCATGGTGGACGCGCCCCAAGCTCTGCCTCTGAGCCCGCAGCAGCACTGGGCTCTCCAAGCCTCTTTATTTCCTCTCAGAGCTTTGAGGGGGCAGTGAGGGTTTGGGTTTATGCAAATTTACCCCCGGGGGCCCCTCACTGAGAGGCGGGGTCACCACACCATCAGCCCTGTCTGTCCCCAGCTTCCTCCTCGGCTTCTCACGTCTGCACATCAGACTTGTCCTCAGGGACTGAGGTCATTGTCACCTTCCCCGTGTCTGACCACATGACCACTGTCCCAAGCCCCCCGGCCTGTGGTCTCCCCTGGACTCCCCGGTGGGGCGGTCAGCCTGGCAGCGTCCTGGCCGTGGACTGAGGCATGGTGCTCTGGGGTTCACTGTGGATGTGACCCTCAGAGGTGGTCACTAGTCCTGAGGGGATGGCCTGTCCAGTCCTGACTTCCTGCCAAGCGCTGCTCCTTGGACACCTGTGGACCCGCAGGGCTGCTTCCCCTGAAGCTCCCCTTGGGCGGCCCAGCCTCTGACCTGCTGCTCCTGGCCGCGCTCTGCTGCCCCCTGCTGGTGGAGGACGATCAGGGCAGCGGCTCCCCTCCCGCAGGTCACCCCAAGGCCCCTGTCAGCAGAGAGGGTGTGGACCTGGGAGTCCAGCCCTGCCTGGCCCAGCACTAGAGGCCGCCTGCACCGGGAAGTTGCTGTGCTGTGACCCTGTCTCAGGGCGGAGATGACCGCGCCGTCCCTTTGGTTTGTTAGTGGAGTGGAGGGTCCGGGATGACTCTAGCCGTAAACTGCCAGGCTCCGTAGCAACCTGTGCGATGCCCCCGGGGACCCAGGGCTCCTTGTGCTGGTGTACCAAGGTTGGCACTAGTCCCACCCCAGGAGGGCACTTCGCTGATGGTGTTCCTGGCAGTTGAGTGCATTTGAGAACTTACATCATTTTCATCATCACATCTTCATCACCAGTATCATCACCACCATCACCATTCCATCATCTCTTCTCTCTTTTTCTTTTATGTCATCTCACAATCTCACACCCCTCAAGAGTTTGCATTGGTAGCATATTTACTTTAGCACAGTGTGCCTCTTTTTAGGAAACTGGGGGTCTCCTGCTGATACCCCTGGGAACCCATCCAGAAATCGTACTGATGGCTGAACCCCTGCGTTTGGATTCTTGCCGAGGAGACCCTAGGGCCTCAAAGTTCTCTGAATCACTCCCATAGTTAACAACACTCATTGGGCCTTTTTATACTTTAATTTGGAAAAATATCCTTGAAGTTAGTACCTACCTCCACATTTTACAGCAGGTAAAGCTGCATCGCATTTGAGAGCAAGTCCCCAGATCAATAAAGAGAATGGGATGAACCCAGGATGGGGCCCAGGGGTCCTGGATTCAGACTCCAGCCGTTTAGGACAGAACTTGACTAGGTACGAAGTGAGCGGGGTGGGGGGGCAATCTGGGGGGAACTGTGGCACCCCCAGGGCTCGGGGCCATCCCCACCACATCCTGGCTTTCATCAGTAGCCCCCTCAGCCTGCGTGTGGAGGAGGCCAGGGAAGCTATGGTCCAGGTCATGCTGGAGAATATGTGGGGCTGGGGTGCTGCTGGGTCCTAGGGGTCTGGCCAGGTCCTGCTGCCTCTGCTGGGCAGTGATAATTGGTCCTCATCCTCCTGAGAAGTCACGAGTGACAGGTGTCTCATGGCCAAGCTATTGGAGGAGGCAGTGAGCACTCCCACCCCTGCAGACATCTCTGGAGGCATCAGTGGTCCTGTCCTGTAGGTGGTCCTGGGGCTTGGGCCGGGGGACCTGAGATTCAGCCATTGACTCTCAGAGGGGCCAGCTGTGGGTGCAGCGGCAGGGCTGGGCGGTGGAGGATACCTCACCAGAGCCAAAATAAGAGATCACCCAACGGATAGAAATTGACTCACACCCTTTGCTCTGGCACATTCTGTCTTGAAATTTCTTGTGGACAGGACACAGTCCCTGGATAAAGGGATTTCTATCTTGTGTGTGCAATCGAGCTGTAGACACGCTTGGCTGTGACATGTAATCCTTTGAACATGGTATTAAATTCTGTTCACTAACATCTGAAAGGATTTTTGCATCAATAAACCTAAGGTATATTGCCCTGTCATTTCCTTGTCTTGTAGTGTCTCTGAGTAGGCTGGAAGGGGTAACCAGCTTCACAAATCGAGTTAGGAAATTCCCTTATTCTTCCACTGTCTAATAGACTTTCATAAGATTAGTGTTAATTCCTCTTTAAATCGCTGCTATAATCATCACTGTGGCCACCGGTACTGAATTTTTTGTTAGGATGATTTTTAAACAAGAATTTTAATGATTTTTCCTTTTATTTTCGGCTGTGCTGGGTCTCGTTGCTGTGTGCCGGCGTTCTCTCGCTGTGGCCAGTGGGGGCGCTGCTCTCGCGTTGCGAAGCTCGGGCTTCTGACTGCAGTGGCTTCTCTCGTTGCAGAGCGCGGGCTCCAGGGCGCTCAGGCTCGCGTGGCTGCAGCACGTGGGCTCAGTAGTCCTGGGGCACAGGTGCAGCAGCCTCTCAGGACGTTTTGTTCCCAGATGGTGGGTCGGTCGAACCGGTGTCCCCTGCGTTGCAAGGTGGATTCTTCACCGCTGGACCACCAGCGACGTTCCCTGGAGGTTTTTAATTATGGATTTAAGCTCTCATTAGATGTCTCCTCACATTTCCTATTTCTTTTTGAGTCAGTTTGATACTTTGTTTGTGTCTGTAAGTTTGTCCATTTTATCCAAGTCATCTAATGTGTTGATAGACAATTATTGGTTAGTCATCTAATTGTTGGTTTACAATTTTGAGAGCATTGTCCTGCAATTCCTTCTATCTGCAAGATTGGTAATAATATCTCCCAAGAGGAGTCACAAACTGAAATGAGATTAATACAGGCTTTTTTTTTTTTAAAAGAATGAACTTATGTTGTTGCCTTTCTCATAGATCTTACTTCTTAGCATGACTGTACTTACTGACTGGGGCGTTTTCATGTCTGTGTGGAGAGCTGCCATTAGTACTTCTTATTGCCCAAAGACATCGGGCTCCTGGGCACAGTGAACACACTCCTTTCTGTGGCTATTTTGCAAAATATGGCCTAGCCTAGCGTCATAAGGGATCACAGCTGACAACTGCTGGAACAGAGGGACATGCGAAGCAACGTGAGGGCTGGAACCTGGAGGGTCCTCTCTGGGGACAATTTAACCAGCTATAATGGACATTCCAGCATCTGGGACATGGAGCTGTGAACTGGACCAATGACTGTCATTTTTGGAAGAGAAATCCCAGGAGAGAAGGGTCCTGGGGAATCTGAGGCCGCATGCAGTGCCTCAGGACAGGGGACACCTTCTCCAGCAGAGCAGGGGGGCCCGCCCAGGCCGCCTGCAGTGATTCCACCGGGAGGAGATGCATCCCTGCAGACCTCTGACAGCACGGCCTCTCCTGAGACACAGGGTCACACCCGGGGCCCTGGAACCCTTTGAGACCCTAAACCTTTCCTTTCCTGTCCACCCCGACAGCAGTCTAGCTCAGAACAGACATCTTCATTTTCAGCAGGAAAATCCAAGGCCCCTGAGGAGGGAGCGACTGGCTCTGGAGGAGCTGGGCCAGGAGCAGAGAGGCTGCCTGAACCTCAGGGCTGACCTGCAGCTACTCAGAGGAGGCTGGAGTGTGCGTGGTCACTCAGATGTTACTAGAAGGAATATAAAGGGGTACAGCCACCCTGGAAAACAGTTCTGCCGCTTATCACACTAAGCGTGTGATGCCTGTGTTGCTGTCGTTGTTGAGTCACTAAGATGTGTCAGACTCTTTGTGACCGCATGCACTGTACCACGCCAGCCTTCCCTATCCTTCACTGTCTCCCAGAGTTGGCTCAAACTCATGTCCATTGAGTCAGTGATGCCATCCAACCGTCTCATCCTCTGCCGCCCTCTTCTCCTCCTGCCCTCAAGCTTTCCAGCATCAGGGTCTTTTCCAATGAGTCAACTCTTCGCATCAGGTGGCCAAAGTATTGGATC
Organism: Bos indicus; assembly: GCF_029378745.1. Lineage (NCBI taxonomy): Eukaryota > Metazoa > Chordata > Mammalia > Artiodactyla > Bovidae > Bos > Bos indicus. The sequence goes on along the minus strand of NC_091776.1, from coordinate 71,010,425 downwards.
TTCAGCTTCAGCATCAGTCATTCCAGTGAATATTCACAGTTCATTTCCTTTAGGATTGACTGGTTGGATCTCCTTGCTGTCCAAGGGACTCTCAAGAGTCTTCTCCAGCACCACGATTTGAAGGGATCAATTCTCTGGTGCTCAGCCTTCTTTATGATCCAACATTTACATCCATACATGACTACTATAAAAACCATAATTTGACTATATGAACCTTTGCTGGCAAAGTGATATCTTTGTTTTTTAATAAGCTGCCTAGATTTGTGGCAGTTACCCTACAACCTAGGAATTATACCCTTGGGAATTTATTTCAGAGAAACAAGACTTATGTTCCATAAACACCTACACTCAAGTGTTCCCAACTCCTTCTTAACTCAGGCAGTCATAACCAAATAACACTGGTGAGTTGATTAAACCCCACACGTTTCTTTTTCACATTTCTGGAGGTCAGAAGTCCAGGGTCAGGATGCTACAATATTGTTTTTGGTGCGAGGTCTCTCCCTGGCTCGCTGAGGACACCTGCTGGTTCTGTCCTTACAAAGCCTTGTCTCAGTGGCTCACTCACGTCGGGTGTGGGATGTTCCTGGTCTTTTCTCCTAAAGTCTCTAATCCTGTCTCCACAGGGTTGGGGAGAGCTTAGTTTAGGAAGCACAGTGAGAAGCCATAGGAAGCGGGTGAAGAGCCGGCGCTTGGGAAGAGGAACCTTGTTTGCTGCTGGCTCTGCCCTGTTTCAGGTCTGACGTGAAACAAGGTGCTGAGAACTTCATGCCTCAGCTTCCCCGTCTGTAACATGGGCTATCGTCTGGATGCTTCTACATAGCATATTTCTGATTAAAACACACGTTAACAAATAGGAAGGACCTTGATGGTACTTGGTATGTGTTAAGCACAGACGAGTATTCACTCCTCTTCCATCTATTAAGACCCTTAACCTTTATGCTTAATACCTGCAGAGACAATGAAATAGTGGGAGTAGGAGGGTGATGAGTCTGGGACGCTCACATTGACACTGTTTTCCGGCAACACCAATATACACACACGTCTTGTGGGAACCCTCCACAATCAGGAACTGAAGTCCTAAACAGAGTGCACGCAAGTGGACCTTATTTGGCAATAGGGTCAATTTAGATGTCATTACTTAAGCTGAGTTTTATTGGGCTGCTGCTGCTGCTGCTAAGTTGCTTCAGTCGTGTCTGACTCTGTGTGGCCCCATGGATGGCAGCCCACCAGGCTCCCCTGTCCCTGGGATTCTCCAGGCAGGAACACTGGACTGGGTTGCCATTTCCTTCTCCAATGCATGAAAGTGAAAAGGGAAAGTGACGTCGCTCAGTCGTGTCTGACTCTTAGCGACCCCATGGGCTGAAGCCTTCCAGGCTCCTCCATCCATGGGATTTTCCAGGGAAGAGTACTGGAGTGGGGTGCCATGGGTTTCAGGAGTTCTGGTCCAGGTCACCATGGTAGCCCTCACCCCACTTGTTCACCTCCTAAGCCTTTCTAAAGCCACGTGGATCTGGATCTGGGAAGTTCTGGGGTCAATCCAGGAGATTTTGGCTGCTGAGGGTCCAGTCAGCATCACATGGACATCCAGGGGCCATTAGCACTGAGTCTCTGTCCCTCTGTTAGTCCTCATCCAGGCCTCCGTTCTCCAGGTCACTCCACAGCCCAGACCCCGACACAGCAGGGCCTGCCAGCCCATCGTCCACTGCTAACGCCCCTGTGCAGAGCCTGCCTGGAGGGCCGGGAGGTGGGGCCGCCTGGGGGCTCAGCTCCGGGGGAACCGGGCCAGGCCTGTCCCTGCTGTGCCCACAGTCCTCCCGGGGCTGGAGGAGAGCGTGAGCAGGACTGGAAGGTTTGTGTCTCACTTCCCCGTCTGTCTGTGTCACTGTGAGGATCACCGCTGCTGTCATATGACTGACAGTAATAGTCGGCCTCGTCCTCGGTCTGGGCCCCGCTGATGGTCAGGGTGGCCATGTTCCCTGAGCTGGAGCCAGAGAACCGGTCAGGGATCCCTGAGGGTCTCTCACTAGACTCATAAATGACCAGCACAGGGGCCTGGCTTGGCTTCTGCTGGTACCAGTGAGCATAATAGCTTTCTAAGTCATCTCCCTGGCAGGTGATGCTGGCCGTCTGTCCCAAGGACACGGACACCGCAGGCGGCTGAGTCAGCTGAGAAGAAGCCAGGTGACCTAGAAGAGAGGAGAGGAAGGGGAGTGTGGGAAGAGGGTCTCCTCCCAGCGGCCCCGATTCCCTGCAGCAGCCCCTGTGCTGAGCTGACAGGCCAGCCTGAGGCCTGGTCACTTGGGGGCCGAGGCTGGGGGGCCACACCTGCGCAGAGAGTGAGGAGGGGCAGTAGGAGAGGGGTCCAGGCCATGGTGGACGCGCCCCGAGCTCTGCCTCTGAGCCCGCAGCAGTGCTGGGCTCTCCGAGCCCCTTTATTCCCTCTCAGAGCTTTGTGGGGGCAGTGAGGGCTTGGGTTTATGCAAATTCACCCCCGGGGGCCCCTCACTGAGAGGCGGGGTCACCACACCATCAGCCCTGTCTGTCCCCAGCTTCCTCCTCGGCTTCTCACGTCTGCACATCAGACTTGTCCTCAGGGACTGAGGTCACTGTCACCTTCTCTGTGTCTGACCACATGATCACTGTCCCAATCCCCCCGGCCTGTGGTCTCCCCTGGACTCCCCGGTGGGGCGGTCAGCCTGGCAGCGTCCTGGCCGTGGACTGAGGCATGGTGCTCTGGGGTTCACTGTGGATGTGACCCTCAGAGGTGGTCACTAGTCCTGAGGGGATGGCCTGTCCGGTCCTGACTTCCTGCCAAGCGCTGCTCCCTGGACACCTGTGGACCCGCAGGGCTGCTTCCCCTGAAGCCCCGCTTGGGCAGCCCAGCCTCTGACCTGCGGCTCCTGGCCGTGCTCTGCTGCCCCCTGCTGGCTACCCCATGTGCTGCCTCTAGTAGAGCTCTGATTTCTCAGCATAACTGATCTGTCTCAGGTACATTCACGTCCCTGTGAAGGGCTGAGTTAGCTTTTCTCACACTAGAGAACCACGGTCCTCCTGTGTACAGTGATCACACTCCTCTCTGTGGGACTTTTGCAGAAGATTCTGCAGCCAGGAGTCACAAGGAATCTTAGCTGAGAAATGCTGAATCAGAGAGACCTGATAACCAATGTGAGTGCGGGAACCTGGAAGATCTTATCTGGTGACAATACTCACAGCTATCACAGACGTTCTGGGCATCAGGGAACGCGGGGGCTGTGGACTGGTGAGACGTATGTGAAATCTTCCGAATACATACATACATGGAAATATATGTGTATGTACATGTAGAGAGAGAGCCAGAGGCTGTGAGGGTCAGAGCACAGGTACCCATGTTACCTCCACAGAGATCACAACACAGTGATTTCTTCTGGTTTCTTGGTCAATTGACTTCACGATTTGAATTCTTGTACTCCATGTTGAACTGAACAAATTTAAAAATACTGCAAAATACACTTCCATGTGCTTGTGTATGTTCAGTCTCTGTGACCCCGTGGACTGTAGCCTGCCTGGCTTCTCTCCCATGGAATTTTCTAGGCAGGAATAGTGGAGTAGGTTGCCGTTTCCTTCTCCAGTAAATACACATACATAGAGGTTACTATTTTAATCACTGAGGTGGTTCATAATGTGTGTCCCACTTGTCTGGGAAACAAGGTGCCGTTCCATTTATTTCTGGGGGTCTCTGGTGGGGGTGTTTCTGGAGGACATGAGCAATTGAACCTTCCGGCTCAGTGAAGCAGGCGACCCTCCCCGTGTGGGTCTTGGAGGAACAAAAGGCTGAGGAAGGCAGAGTCCCCTTCTCCCTGACATGAGGTCTCTGCTCAGAAGAGGGTAGTATCATAAAGAAGAAAAGGAAAAAATGAACTCTTGGAGCTCAGTTCTCTGGAGCTAAATTGCACTCTGAGGGTCATATGCAGAAATTCTAGATACAAGACAACTCACCTCACCCTACTCCCAGCCTTTCGTGAAAGAATGGGATGAAGGAGGCAGGACGGTGACCTGGGGGCCATTACAGCCAGGCCTGCAGGAGGACCTGAGGAGCTCTGGTATGGGTGAGCTCTTCAGCTCAGTTCAGTTCAGTTCAGTTCAGTCGCTCAGTCATGTCCGACTCTGCGACCCCATGAATCCCAGCACACCAGGCCTCCAAGTCCATCACCAACTCCCGGAGTTTAACCAAACTCATGTCCATCGAGTCGGTGATGCCATCCAGCCATCTCATCCTCTGTTGTCCCCTTCTCCTCCTGCCCCCAATTCCTCTCAGCATCATGGTCTTTTCCAATGAGTCAACTCTTCACATCAGGTGGCCAAAGTATTGGAGTTTCAGCCTCAGCATCAGTCCTTCCAATGAACATTCAGGATTGATCTCCTTTAGAACGGACTGGTTGGATCTCCTTGCAGTTCAAGGGACTCTCAAGAGTCTTCTCCAACACCACAGTACAAAAGAATAATTCTTTGGCACTCAGCTTTCTTCACAGTCCAACTCTCACATCCATACATGACCACTGGAAAAACCATAGCCTTGACTAGACGGACCTTTGTTGGCCAAGTAATGTCTCTGCTTTTTAATATGCTATCTCGGTTTGTCATAACTTTCCTTCCAAGGAGTAAGCATCTTTTAATTTCATGGCTGCAATCACCATCTACAGTGATTTTGGAGCCCCCCAAAATAAAGTCTGACACTGTTTCCCCATCTATTTCCCATGAAGTGATGGGACTGGATGCCATGATCTTTGTTTTCTGAATGTTGAGCTTTAAGCCAACTTTTTCACTCTCCTCTTTCACTTTCATCAAGAGGGTCTTTAGTTCTTCATATTCTGCCATAAGGGTGGTGTCACCTGCATATATGAGGTTATTGACATTTCTGCTGGCAAACTTGATTCCAGCTTGTTCTTCATCCAGCCCAGCATTTCTTATGATGTACTCTGCATATAAGTTAAATAAGCAGGGTAACAATATACAGCCTTGACGTATTCCTTTCCCAAATTGGAAACAGTCTGTTGTTCCATGTCCAGTTCTAACTGTTGCTTCCTGACCTGCATACAGATTTCTCAAGAGGCAGGTCAGGAGGTCTGGTATTCCCATCTCTTTCAGAATTGTCCACAGTTTATTGTGATCCACACAGTCAAAGGCTTTGGCATAGTCAATAAAGCAGAAATAGATGTTTTTCTGGAACTATCTTGCTTTTTCCATGATCCAGTGGATGTTGGCAATTTGATCTCTGGTTCCTCTGCCTTTTCTAAAACCAGCTTGAACATCTGGAAGTTCACGGTTCACGTATTGCTGAAGCCTGGCTTGGAGAATTTTGAGCATTACTTTACTAGCGTGTGAGATGAGTGCAATTGTGCAATAGTTTGAACATTCTTTGGCATTGCCTTTCTTTGGGATTGGAATGAAAACTGCCCTTTTCCAGTCCTGTGGCCACTGCTGAGTTTTCCAAATGTGCTGGCATATTGAGTGCAGCACTTTCACAGCATCATCTTTCAGGATTTGAAATAGCTCCACTGGAATTCCATCACCTCCACTAGCTTTGTTCATAGTGATGCTTCTAAGGCCCACTTGACTTCACATTCCAGGATGTCTGGCTCTAGGTCAGTGATCACACAGTCATGATTATTTGGGTCATGAAACTCTTTTTTGTACAGTTCTTCTGTGTATTCTTGCCACCTCTTCTTGGTATCTTCTGCTTCTGTTAGGTCCATACCATTTCTGTCCTTTATCGAGCCCATCTTTGCATGAAATGTTCCTTTGGTATCTCTAATTTTCTTGAAGAGATCTCTAGTCTTTCCCATTCTGTTGTTTTCCTCTATTTTTTTGCACTGATCGCTGAGGAAGGCTTTCTTATCTCTTCTTGCTGTTCTTTGGAACTCTGCATTCAAATGGGAATATCTTTCCTTTTCTCCTTTGCTTTTCGCTTCTCTTCTTTTCACAGCTATTTGTAAGTCCTCCTCAGACAGCCATTTTGCTATTTTGCATTTCTTTTCCATGGGGATGGTCTTGATCCCTGTCTCCTGTACAATGTCACGAACCTCCATCCGTAGTTCATCAGGCACTCTATCAGATCTAGTCCCTTAAATCTATTTCTCACTTCCACTGTATAATCATAAGGGATTTGATTTAGGTCATACCTCAATGGTCTAGTGGTTTTCCCTACTTTCTTCCGTTTAAGTCTGAATTTGGCAATAAGGAGTTCATGGTCTGAGCCACAGTCAGCTCCTGGTCTTGTTTTTGCTGACTGTATAGAGCTTCTCCATCTTTGGCTGCAAAGAATATAGTCAATCTGATTTCAGTGTTGAGCATCTAGTGATGTCCACGTGTAGAGTCTTCTCTTGTGTTGCTGGAAGAAGGTGTTTGCTACGACCAGTGAGCTCTTAAGAGCCCTTCAAATCGGGGGCAGGGGCCCTGCCTCTATCCCCCGCTCCACACACAGGTGCATAGCTGCATCTGCCACTGGGATGGGAGTGTCACCGGGGCCAGAGACTACAGCAGAAGTAAGCCCGGGATCTGGGGCTGTGGACCCCCGTGTCTGGGGAAATGAGGGCTTCAGTCCTGCAGCTGGCGGGCTGGATTCGGGCTGCCACACAAGACACCTGGGGCAGTGATGGTCACAGCATGGCTACTTCTGGTGTTATGACCATTAAAGAATAAAGACAGACACACACACAATGGACAGGGGAAAACAATGAGATCAGCTTATGAGTAGAGGACAGACGTATAACATGCAAATGTAATGCAAGATTTAAATAAAACTGTAACCTTTGGGGAGAGATCCAAACATGTTCAGAAGAAGAGAGAGAGGAAGGCAAGAAGAGGAAGAAGAAGGAGGAGGAGAAGGAGGTGACGAGGGAGAGGGACGGGAGGGAGGGGAGGAGGGTGAGGGGCCGGAGAGAGGGAGGGCTCGGGGGAAGAGAAGTGGATAAGAAGGTGAGAGAGGCCAGGGTCAACCCAGCGTCAGGTCACCCGAGGTCAAGCAGCAACAGTTAGAACCAGACATGGAACAATAGACTGGTTCCAAATTGGGAATGAGCTCGTCAGAAGTGTATATTGCCTCTCTGCTTATTTAACTTACATGCAGAGCACATCATGCAAACTGCTGGGCTGGATGAAGCACAAGTGGGAATCAAGACTTCTGGGAGAAATATCAACAGCCTCAGATATTCAGATGATACCTCTCTAATGGCAGAAAGTGAGGAGGAGCTAAAGGGCCTCTTAATGAGAGTGAAAGAGGAGAGTGAAAAAGCTGGCTTGACACTCAACATTAAAAAAGCTAAATCCTGGCATTCACTCCCAACACTTCAGGCAAATAGATGGGGAAAAAGTGATAACACGACAGACTTTATTTTCTTGGGCTCTGAAATCACTGTGAATGGTGACTGCGCCATGACATTAAAAGACACTTGTTTCTTGGAAGGAAAGCTATGACAAACCCAGACAGCATATTAAAAAGCAGAGACATCATGTTGCCAACAGAGGTCCATATAGTTGAAGTTACAGTTTTTCCAGTAGTCATATATGGATATGAGAGCTGGAATACAGAGAAGACTGAGCCCCCAAAAATTGATGCTTTCAAACTGTGGTGCTGGAGAAGACTCTTGACAATCCCTTGGCCTGCAAGGAGATCAAACCAGTCAATCCTAAAGGAAATCGACCCTGACTATTCATTGGAAAGACTGATGCTGAAGCTTCAATATTTTGGCCACCTGATGTGAGAGCTGGACTATAAAGAAAGCTGAGTGCTGAAGAATTGATGCTTTTGAACTCTGGTGTTGGAGAAGACTCTTGAGAGTCTCTTGGACTGCAAGGAGATCCAACCAGTCCATCCTAAAGGAGATCAGTCCTGAGTGTTCATTGGAAGGACTGATGCTGAAACTGAAACTCCTACATTTTGCCCACCTGATTCGAAGAACTGACTCATTGGAAAAGAACCTGATGCTGGGAAAGACTGAAGGCACGAGGAGAAGGGGACGATAGAGGACGAGTGGCTGGATGGCATCACCGACTCAATGGACATGAGTTTGAGTGAAGTCTGGGAGTTAGTGATGGACAGGGAGGCCTGGCGTGCTGCGATTCATGGGGTCGCAAAGAGTCGGACCCGACTGAGCGACTGAACTGAACTGAACTGAACTGAATTGTCAGTATTCTTGATGGCAGTTTTCCCTCACTTTGCCTCCATCTTCCATATTAGACGTCAGCTCTCAAGCTAGACAGGGGTGTACCTGGAGGAAAGTTCTGCCTTTTCTTTTCAAAGCAATTCACAGGTGACATTTTTCTATTTCTGATGTGGACATTCCCCTGCAGCCGCTGGAATTCTGGGTCAAGTAGGAGGTTTATCCCCTGGTCCAGGTCTTCACATGGTGATTCAAATATTCTCCAGGGAAATCTTCTTTGGATGAAAGTTCACTGTTTTTGTAGGACACCCAGAAATTTCCTCTTGCACCTCTAAGAGTTTGGACAGTGGCTTGTTGAGCAAACCAGTGAGATGGTCTGGATTTTCTTTTTGTATGTGATGGAAAAACATGGGTCAAAAGGAGAAACATGGGCCAACAAATCATGGGTCAATAGCTGTCCAGGTAGCAACCCAGTTCCTCCCCGGACCTTGTCTCAGAGGAGGACAAGCCTTCGGTGTAATTGCGGTGTTTGCTCTCAAGGCTGGGGCAGCACTTTGAAACAGAACAGGTGTTCCTGGTAGCCCTCGTCGCTTACAGCACCCACACACGGGCACAGCCTGAGGGGTCTGGAGTTCAGACGCAGCTCAGGGCCAGTGTGATATTGCCTCTGAGGTAAGAATTCGAAGGGCAGGAGTGACATGTGGTCAGGTAGTGGCACGGGGGAGCTTCTGGGTAATAAATCTGGGTGTTTGCAGCTGCCCAGGATGGCGCCCGAGGAGCGGAGCAGGATTGCCACAGGTGGGTTGAGGCCAGCCTTGACCTTCACTACTTTATCCGGGGCCTGAAGATCTTCAAGGAGGTTCAGCTGCTGCGTGTGGCTGAAGGTCCTCTGGGCCTGAGCCCTGTCTACTGTCCCCTGTGCTGACCATCGATGCCTTCCCCAGATATCTGCAGATTTTCTGCTGTGCGTGCAGCACAGGATTTAGGGAGCGGCCTTGACGGGGAAAGGCAGGGGCTGAGAGAGCGAATAACAATGCCAAGTTCCCTTGGGGAGGAAGAGGTTCTTTCTGGTGGACCTTGAAAAGCATTCTCCTGAAGTCTCAGGTTAAAGAGGTCTTGCTTGAAAACGCTGGATCAGCATGGCTGGACGGACCTGTGAAGGTCATCACTGGCTCAGCCTCTGATCTGGTCTTTGTCCCCACTGTGCTCTGCCCACAATCAGCTGAGAAAGGAGCTGCTCTTCCTATGGGGAAGGGACGCCCTGTCTGTGGAGCTCACTCAGGCTCTGGGCTCTGGAAGGACCAGGCGGGGAGGAAGATGGAGTGGGCTATGCCAGGCTGATCCAGCCCCCGTGAGAAGCTGTGAGTGTGAAGCAGGTGCATTGGACCAGACTATACAAGGGTCCTCAGCCTTGTCCCCAGCGATGGTGAGGCCGCTCTGCCCCCGAGGATGGAGCGTAAAGAGTGACTGGGGTGGATGCAGGTGAGGCTGACTGTCGGCCTGGATGATGGAGCGTAAAGAGTGACGGGGGTGGATGCAGGTGAGGCTGACTGTCGGCCTGGATGATGGAGCGTACAGAGTGACGGGGGTGGATGCAGGTGAGGCTGACTGTCGGCCTGGATGACAGCGTAGGGAAGGGTCTTGAGTCACCACAGGCTGGGAGCTGATGGCCGAAGAGAAGAGGAGACGCCCATGGGCGCCACTGTTAGGGCAACTCCTCCACAAGGCCCCTTGCCCAGGCCCCCTCCGCACCGCCCAGGGAGTCTGCCTTCTCCTGTGCAGAGGCCCATGAAGGGGACAGTGGTCCAAGACATGTTGGTGATGCTTCTACATGCACTGCTTCCTGAGGGCCTCGTGGCTGGGGCTGGTCTCCTGCACCTTGAACTCTCCCCTGTCTCTTCAGTGAGGAGCGGCCCTCAGGCCCATCCCCCACCCACCCAGCCTCCTGCCTGCACCAGGCCTGGGTCCCAGCTGAGGACCCCTGACCGATGAAGGGTAGGCGGAGGCGGGTGGTGAGGGCTTCGTGTCTGCTTTCCTTCGGCTGTCACCCTCTGTCCCCGGGCATGAGGGCCCTCATGGCTCCTGACGCATGCGTGAGGACCACTTATGGGAAATGAAAATGGCGTCAGATGAAAAGACACTCAGCTGGGCCAGCTCCCACAGAAGGAAACAGGGACTCACAGTGCCCCTGCTACTCAAAAGTCTGAAAGTCTCCTTTCCCCAGACTCCAGGCCTGATAGATTTGACCATGGGCCTCTGGTTGATTCCCTCTAAAATAAGCTTCCATCTTTTTTTTTTTTTTTTTTAAGTACTTTTAGCCCTGTTTTAGAAAATTTATTTATTTATTTATATTTCTTCTTGACTGCACCGAGTCTTCATTGTGGAGTGGGCTTTCTCCAGTTTTGGCAAGTGGGCAGAGGAGCCTGGCGGGCTACAGTCCATGGGGTCGCAAGCGCAGGACACGACTTAGCGGCTAAACCACCACCACCACCAACCTGGCTCAAGGCTGGAAATCGATCCAGGCGCTGTGACTTGAGTTAGACTTTTGTTCACTTGACCTAGACGGTTTTGGGGCCAAGTAGGAGTTTGGTGGTGGTTTAATTGCTAAGTTGTGTCCTACTCTTGTGACCCCATGGACTGTAACCCACCAGGATCCTCTATCCATGGGATTTCCCAGGCAAGAATACTGGACTGGGTTGCCATTTCTTCTCCAGGGGATCTTCCCCATCCAGGGAGTGAACTCCGGTCTCCTGCTGGGCAGGTTGATTCTTTACCACTGCACCACCTGGAACCCCCTCCAAGGGTGGGCAGCAGGTCTCAAGGCACAAGTCTACTCCAACCTTCCAATCTCCTTGCGTGCTGAGTCGCTTTGTGTTCAGGCAGACAGGTCTGGGCCTTCTAGTTCACTCAGTAGTGAGAGGGGAACAGGAAGGAAGGCGTGGGTCTCCAAATGGGGGAAACAGGCTTCAAGTGTCAGGCGTTTTTTCTCTCTCTCTTAAACAAACTACAAGTGTCCGATTTTTTCCCTTCTCTATACAGAATTATAAGGAGGTTTCTTTTACAATCTATGTTGCCATGACGACACCTGGTTCCACCAGAACTCAACTTTTCTCAAACCTTGAGCTAAGCAGTGCTCAAGTTTTCCTTTGGAAATGCTTTTCGTAAGTTACATTAATGAACTATGTACTTGCCCTAGGCTCTGTTTTCCTTCAAGTTGATTCCGCCTAAGGCTGAGAACCGTAATGGCTCAACAAACCAGTCTGTTTTACTCATGCAAATGTTCTCTTAAGCTATATTGATGAGACTATGTATTTGCCTGGAAACCTAGCTTTCTTTAAGAATCATGTCAAATGTTTTATGGCCTGGGGTGACTTACCTTGTGCCAATATTATCTCAAAATGCGTGTTGTGGTTGAGGGGCCTGGTGCCACTCTCTGAGTTTTGAGACATTTCCTTTTAGCAGCCTGCTCATAGGTGTATAACTTCTTGCTAAAAACTACCAAGGGGGCACTCTTTCTGCCTGCTTCTGATGTCTATGTCAGAAGCTTTCTCTATTTCTTTATACTTTAATAAAACTTTATTACTCAAAAGCTCTGAGTGATCAAGCCTCGTCACTGGCCCCTGATCGAATTCCTCTCCTCTGGAGGCCAGCAATCCCAGCGTCTTTCATGGTTCAGCAACAACCCTTCACTAAGGATCGCATTTTGGACTCTGCTTCCAGTAACTAATTAACCAAACCACTGGGACTCCCTGTACCCTCTGCCACCCCTGCCAGCTGCAGGTAACGTGAAACGCAGAGTCTGAGTGAAGGGAGCCCAGCTCAATGAATCCAGCTGATCCAGCTTTATGCTCCACCCACCACTAACCAGCTCCCTTCCTGTCCCCTCCCCGTTTGGTCTAGGGGTTTTTGTCCCTGTGAAATAGGAGAACCAAGCAGTTCCTGCAGTGCAGTGTCCCTCCTGTGGCTCATACTCTCTACTCAGCCCAGGAACCTGCTGAGGCTGATTGCAGTTGTTGGTCTAGAAGCAAAGAGGGGCAACACAGGTGGGGGCCCACTGGAGAATCAGCACAGGCCCACGCGGCAGCTTCCTCACGGACCGTGACTATGTTCTTGGGTCATGCTCCCACTCAGATGGGGCTTAAAGAGGAGGGACAACAACCATGAAACCACCCCTTCCTCTTCTCCTCATCCCTCGAAGGGTCCTCAGGTGCCTTCTCAGCTGCTGATGCTTCAACATCAGATGCAGAGGAGCTGCCAGCAGAGTCAGAGCAACAGGGAGCCTGTGACCTCAGGTGGGTTTTGGTCTCACTTCCTCATAAGCTTGGACCACTGTGCACAGTACCACCACTTTTATATGAGCTACAGTAATAGCCGGCCTCGTCCTCAGCCTGGAGCCCAGAGATGGTCAGGGTGGCTGTGTTTCCGGACTTGGAGCCAGAGAACCGAGCAGGGATCCCTGAGGACCGTTTGTTGAGATTATAGATCAGAGTTTTGGGGGCTGAGCCCGGGACCTGTTGGTACCAGCCCACACCATTATAAGCCCCTACATCACTGCTGGTCCCAGCACAGGAGATGGTGACCGTCTGTCCCAGATTCCCAGACACTGAGGAAGGCTGAGTCAGGCCAGACTGTGCCCAGGACCCTGCAAAGAGGAGAAACACGCTCTGGTCAGTTCCCTGCTGGGGCCCAGGTCACCCTGAGAACAAAGACACCAGGGATCAGTCAGGTCCCCGGGGTCCCTTCCCTGGAGGCCTCACCTGAGCCTTGAGTGAGGACGGTGATGAGGAGCAGAGCCCAGACCATGGTGGAGATGCTCCAGACGCTGCCTTCTGAGCCCGCAGCCCTGGGCCTGGTCCTCAGATCCCTCTTATCCCCTCCCCCAGAGGAGGGTGGGTCCCCATGCAAATCTGCTTCCTGCTCCTGCCCCTCCTCACCCCCTCTGCTCACCCTCTCTGACCTGGCCCTTTGTTCTAGATACTTCTCCCTCCCCGGACAGCAGAACTTCCTGAGATTTAACTCTTTCACATGTTGAGTGAGGACAGACCAAGTCCATGACAGGATGTGGGGAATGAACCCCACAAGTTTCCACAAGTCATCGTGGTTCCTGGGGGAGAAATCCCAGAACGTCCAGTGGGCTGGCTGATCTGCAAAGAAGAGAACTGGGGCCCCGCTGGCTCAAAGATCCAGCTGTCCCACATTCCAGGAGTCACACGCAGAGCTGGAGACCATTACCCCTCAGCTCCTTCTGTTTTAGAGAACTGTTACTGAAGGGACTTCCCTGGTGCTCCCGTGGTTAGCTCTCCGAGCTTCCACTGCATGGGGCTCGGGTTTGATCGCTGGTCTGGGAACTAAGATCCTGCATACTGCGAGGCATAGCCAACAAGAAAAAGTAAAAGAAAAAAGCAAAAGATTATATTGAAGTATAGTTGATCTACAATGTAGTGTTAATTCTGCTGTAGAAGACAGTGATTCGGTTATACTCACGGACACATTCTTTCTTCATGTTCTGTTCCAACACGTTTATCACAGGATATTGAATACAATTCCCTGTGCTGTACATAGGACCTTGGTGTTTATCCATCCAGTGGATAATAGTCTGTTCTACTTGTCCCAAACTCCCAGTGGGTTCCTCCTCGACCCCCAACTCCTTCTTGTCCCCGTCTCTTGGGAGAGTCCTCGTGTTCCCCTCCATCCTCTCTCGGCGGTGCTGAGTCTGAGACCCGAGCCTGAGACATTGGCTGCTTGTTTGCACTTCTGAAGGTAATTTATTGGCGCGCAAATGCTTTGGGACATAAAAAGGGATCTGGGAGAAGCAGCCGGTGAAACTTCATTTGCCGTTGTTTAGTCGCTATATGGTGTTAACTCTGCGACCCTATGCACTGTAGCCCACCAGACTCCTCTGTCCATGAGATTTTCCAGGCAAGAAAACTGGAGTGGGTTGCCATCTCCTTTTCCAGAGGGTCTTCCTGACCCAGAGATTGAACCCAAGTCTCCTGCACTGGCAGCTGGGTCCTTTGCCACTGAACCACTGGGGAAGCCTGTTGAGCCTTCACGTGGGACAGTATAAGCCCCCAGAACCTTCCCCAAATCCTGGCCTTTACTGCCCCCTGGTGGCTGCAGACGGTGCCGACCAAGCCCAGGGAGGCAGCTGAGTGGCAGCTGGAAATCCCTCCCTCCTGCCCTCCCCTTCCCGCCCAGCTCAGTACCAGACCGCCCCCACCACGCCCCCGCCGCCCTCCCGGCCCCAATCCCCTCTAAACTCGTGTCTCTTTGTCCTTTAACTCCCTCCGGGGTGGGGTGTATCACCTGCCCCACCAGGTGGACCGACCCTCACCCAGTATAACTCACCCCACAGCCTAGGCGCCAGGTCACGTGTGAGGCAGCTGTTTACCGAGGGGCACACGCGTTTCTGAAGCACAAGAGAGGTGACTCCGGGGCCAATGATGGGCAAAGCTGAAGGGATCCCCTTTCCAGTGCAAGTCCCGCAGAGGCGTTCTTCGCTCTGTTTTCTTCAGAGAATCAGTTACAACCTCACTCTTTAAAACCATGGTCTTGTTTTGGTTTTGCTTTGGTGTTTTTCTGTTTCCACCCTAAAACTTATGAGCACATACCTTCTTGACCATTGCACCAGCAGCCGCTCAAGGACAAATGTTTGTTGAATGAGTCTGGATGAGAGGAAGGAGGGGAGGGCTGAGCCTCCTGTTCCAAGATGAAAACATTGAGTTTTGATCAGCTCTGTTCCAGGTGACAATCCTAGGTCCAGATGGCACAACAGTATGCTTAAAACGATGCTTAAAACTGAACATTCAAAAAAAGTAAGATCATGGCATCTGGTCCCATCACTTCATGGCAAATAGATGGGGAAACAAAAGAAACAATGACAGACTTTATTTTCTTGGGCTCCAAAATCACTGCGGATGGTGGCTGCAGCCATGAAATCAAAAGATTCTTGCTCCTTGGAAGAAAAGCTATGATAAATGTAGACAATGTATTAAAAAGCAGAGACATCACTTTGCTGACAAAGGTCTGTATAGTCAAAGCTATGGCTTTTCCAGGAGTCAAGTACAGACATGAATGTTGGACCCTAAAGAAGGCTGAGCGCTGAAGAATTGATGGTTTCAAACTGTGGTGCTGGAGAACTCTTGAGAATCCCTTGGATTGCAAAGAGATCAAACCAGTTCATCCTAAAGGAAATCAACTCTGAATATTCATTGGAAGGACTGATGCTGAAGATGAAGTTCTAATAATTTGGCCATCTGATGCAGAGAGTTGACACACTGGAAAAGAGTCTGATGGTGGGAAAGATTGAGAGCAGGAGGAGGAGGCAACAGAGGATGAGATGGTTGGATGGCATCATCAACTCAATGGACTTGAGTCTGAGCAAGCTCCGGGAGATGGTGGTGGACAGGAAAGCCTGACGAGCTGCAGTCCATGGGTTCACAAAGAGTTAGACGTGACTTAGCGACTGAACAACAACAATATATTCATCCATCCATCCTTCCATCCATGTGTGTAGCTGGACACCTTAAGCTCTGTTAGCTCACAGGCACAGGGATGTCTGGCGAAATGGCAGGGAGAGCCAGGAAAAACAGCCATCCCTACTGCCCTGCCTTTACTCTTAGCCACCAGGAGCTGCCAATGGCCTCTGGTTAGAGATTTAGGGTCTCTGGGATGACAGGGACACAGCGCCAGACCCCACCTTCAGAAAAACACAGCTTCACTGTCTGAGGATGCCAAGGGTTTCTAGGCATGAGTGAGGACTCAAAGGAGGCCCCCCCCCAGGCCAGCATGAATGAGGAGGGCTCTGCTTGGCTTGAATCCAGGCAAGAATCCTCAGCCACCTGGCTCTTACGTCTATCCAGAAGCCAGACTTGCTCCCCTCCAGGGGCCGGGAGGAAGGAAGTGCCAAAGTCACCCTGGATGCCAGGTACCTGGTGCCCCCTGGTGGCCGAGGTGTAACATCCTCAGATTTGAGGGGCACCGCTTCAGAGGGTCCTGCCCACATTTTCCGTGACCATGCTCTGCCCTGACTTAGTCTGAAGGGGACCTTTGGTGGAAACAGGAGAAGCCTGTGCTCAGGACCAGCTCAAGCTGAGGACATCTGAGGGGCTGAGGAGATCAGACAGAGGTGAGGAAACCAGACGCAGAAATTGTTTGGCTTCTTAAAAAGCTGAAAATGAATCGGGGGGTGGGGCAGGGGACTCAAGTAGAGGGGGTGGCACCGCCTGCCCTCCATGGGGGCAAGGAGGCAGAGTCACTGATGGGGTGGCGTGGGATGGAAATCAGGGGTGGAGTGGGATGAAGGTGCCCCTGAGATGCGGAGGGTGAGGGGTAGAATGAGGCATGATCTGGAGAGAGGACAGTCTAATTGACCCTGGTCTGCTCTCCACTGCCCCTGGGGTCACAGAAGTGGCAAAGTCCAGAGAGTAGGGGGCATTGGAATGATCAAGGGGAGGGACATCTTATCTTATAAGGGAGGTGGGGGTGGGGCAAGAAGCACTGCTCAGGGGGCCCTGGGCCCCTGACACCCCACCCACAGAGGAAAAGGGGTTTTGGAAGCACAGACCCAGAGGCGGGGTGGGTAGAGGATTGGTGGTGAGGGCTTTCTATGTCTCACCCCCTCCCTCCAGATCTCGGGGGCCCCTTCATCCCACTCCGACTTCCATTCCACGCCACCCCATCAGTGAATCTGCCTCCTTGCCCCTGTGGGGGGCAGGCAGTGCCACCTGCCAGCAGACGGTCTGAGTCTGAGCTCCGGAGGACAGCTGCTGAGCCGAGGCACCAGTGAGTGCAGGTTTTTCTGGACTTCTCCCCAAATAGTGCACCCTTCCCCATCTTCCTGGATGACCTGGCAGGACCCCCAGACCTGCTGAGTCCCGGGACAGTGGAGAATGGTGTCTCTTCCATTCAGAATGGAAGCTCCTGTCGTCCGCTCTCATCCCAGACCTTGTCCACTGCCCACAAGCACAGTGGGCAGTTGCCACTTCAGGCGACTTCCCTGGGCACACTGCCCTACCAGGCTGGCCAGGGATGTCTTAGGAAGCCCTGGACCTGCAGTCGTTCCCGTGACAACCTCCCGTGGCCTGCTCTGTGACACCCTTTTGAGCCTAAGTCACTGCACATGGGAAGGAAAACAGTCTAAGACCTCTGCCAGTGTTTCAGTTCTTGAGGGAGAAACTGAGGCCAGGAAGGTGAAACTTGGTGATTTCCTGTCTGCCACACATGAGGCATTGTTTGCTTGTCCTTCTGATTTGAAATGCAGCTTCCTGGAGAAGCTTGAATGAAGAGAATTGTGATAAGAAATGAAGATGTCCCAGAGGCAGTGATGCCAGCAGATACCTTCACAACAAAGAAACGTGGCGGGAACGTCAGGCCTGAAAGCCCAAAGCATGAGACGCTGGACGCAGATCCAGGCTTAGGAAGCCGAGTGACAACTCTGCCAGGTCATCCGTAGGAAAGATGCTCACCCCCAGTTGAAAGTTATGTGCTGAAAGGAAGCAGAGTTGAAAGGACTCTTGCTGACTTCTTTGCAATGAAATGAAACACTTTAATTCTCAACTATTAAAATCACAGCGTACTAAAAAAAAAATTAGCTTTACTATTTTTGTTTCTCTAAACATTTACAAGAGTAGAAGAATGGTGTGCTGTAGTTTATGGGGTCGCAAAGAGTCAGACATGACTTAGTGACTGAACAACAGTAACATATTTTTTATATATGTGTATACAAAAGCTTCTCTACTACCCTTGATAAAAGCTGAGAAAGAACAACAACAGAAAGAGAAGAGATGGAGAAATTGGAAAACCTAAACTAAATGAAATGGGAGCACTGAATATGAAACTGAAAAAGTGAAACAAACTAGATAAAAGATCATCAGATAGTCCAGTTGCCTTTACACCTGGCTGCTCATTAGAAACATATCTACAGCTTAGGAGATAAAAGTAATACCTAGGCATTTGTATTTTTCAACAAATTCCAAGATAATTCTGATATTCATCTGGATTCTTAAAAGTGACTACAGGTTTTCCTATTAAATGGTAGTTTTGGTGATCTAGAATTCTATACTTTTTCTGTTGATCAGTCATGATAAAATGGTATTAATGAGTAATAGATAATCACATTAGTAAAAGATGTCTAGAAGTTTTCACAATCAATAGCCAAACCAAAAAATAAAAAAAATAATTACAATTGCAAGCCATAATGGGAGTGTGATTCACCTAATAATACAAGATAACTGCATATAATTTGGGGTCAAGCAGAGTGATGTAGTAAGTGGAATACATACAGGCACAGGTTTTCACCCTCAGCCCGTCTATGTCTTTTGGTTCATGCATTTAACCCATTTACATTTGAAGTAGTCATCCATATGTATGACCCTATTACCATTTTCTTGGTTGTTTTGAGGTTTGTTTTGTATAGGCCTTTTCCTTCTTCTGTATGTCCTGCCTAGAGAAATTCCTTGAACATTTGTTGTAAAGTTGATTTGTGGTGCTGAATTCTCTTAACTTTTGCTTGTCTGAAAAGCTTTTGATTTCTCCATCAAATCTGAAGGAGAGTTTTGCTGCATAGAGTATTCCTGGTTATAGGTTCTTCCCTTTCATCATTTTAAATATATTGTGCTATTCCCTTCTGGCTTGTAGAATTTCTATTAAGAAATCAGCTAACAATTTTATGGGAGTTTGCTTGTATGTGATTTGTAGTTTTTCCCTTATTGCTTTTAATATTTTATCTTTGCCTTTAATTTTTGACAAGTTGATTACTATGTGTCTTGGGGTATTCCTCGCTGGGTTTATCCTGCCTGGGACTCTCTGCGTTATCTGGACTGGTTGATTATTGACTTTCCCATGTTAGAGAAGTTTTCAGCTATTATCTAGCTATTATCTCTTCAAGTATTTTTCTCAAGTCCTTTCTCTCTCAGATTTCCACAAATTCCTGGAAAGCACTTTCTGCATTCTGCTGGTTATGGAAAAATTCTCCCTGCAAAAAGTTGTCGAGATGCTTGAAGAAGTGGCAGTCAGTTGGCCAGAGGTCAGCTGAATATGGTTGATGAGGCAAAACTTTGTAGCCCAATTCGTTCACTTTTGAAGCAATGATTGTGTGACCTGTGGTCGGGCATTGTGAAGAAGAACTGGGCCCTTTCTGTTGACCAATGCCAGCTGCAGGCGTTGCATTTTTTGACGCAGCTTATCAACCTGCTGAGCATACTTCTCAGATGTAATGGTTTTTCAGGGACTCAGAGAGCTGTAGTGGATGAGACAGGAGGCAGACAACAAATAGTGATCATGACATTTCTCTGATAGAAGATTGATTTTCAGAAGTGATTTGCAACTTATTCTTGGTTTGACCACAGAGCTACATATCCCTGGTTGTCATATGAAAACCACTTTTCAAACAAACCACAATCCCATTGAGAAATGCTTTAATGTTGTTAAAGAGAATAAGGGAAGAATACACTTGAAAGGGACAATTTTCTTGATTTCACTCACCAACTTATTGAGATTTTCCACATTTCCAGTTGTTTCCAACATCAAATGAAAGCAAAATGGTCTAAGGGGAAAATGAACCGAAAGAGATTATGAGGCAATCAGATCAGGTAAGATCAAGTCAGGTCAGTCGCTCAGTCGTGTCCGACTCCTTGCGACCCCATGAATCGCAGCACGCTGCGGGGAGCGAGCTCCACCCCTGGCAAAGGTCATGAGGAAGGAGGCTCGGCATACGCAAAGGCGGGATCAGGCCTCAGGAGTCTCCCTGGAAATTCTCGAGCAATCTACCCCCAAAACCAGAGTCTGCCTACTTTCTGCTTTGTGCTTTCACCTACACCTCTGACTTTACGGGGGGCTGTCCCCCACTACCTCTCTGAAAAAAGAGTTAGCTTAGAGCTCCAGTTAATAATTCCTGGGTGTGACAGTGTTTAACCTACAAACTCCTTTGGAAATCCTCTGGCCTGCCTGAATACGTTTTTCCGGCCACATGTGATTGTTCAGAGCCTCCCAACTGTGAGAGGCAGGAGATGTTCTAAACTGTCTAAACACAGATTCTTTTGAGTAGTTAAAAGATTGATTAGAAATTGTATTGGTGAAGGGATTTTCACTTGTTGGGCCAATGTTTGCTGCTAAGTTTCCATATCCCTTACCTGCTGTGTCCCTGGCAGTGTATTGATTAATATAATTGGTGTAAGTAGTAGCTTTAATGTTTGTAACCTGGGACCCTTGAGTTAATTCTTTTTCTTGTTAGAGCCCACCACATCTTTGCGCTGTAGGAATGCAACTTTATCTAATGCTTTTGGAGGGTGGCTCCTGACCAATCACCTTTAGAGAAAAATAAGTTTTCTGAAGAAAAGGTCTTAAAATGTTAACAGGCCTCCGGGCCAGAAGATGATGCAAATCACCTAAGCTTTTGCATATGATAAGTTTGCAGGAAGAAAGCCTGGCTTGCTGCCTGACTCTACCCCTTCCCCCATTATCCTCTATGCATAACTTAAGGTATAAAAACTACTTTGGAAAATAAAGTGCGGGCCTTGTTCACCGAAACTTGGTCTCACCATGTCGTTCTTTCTCTTACCTTCTGGCTGAATTATTCAGCCTCTTTTCTCCACTGAATTTCCTCACTGAGCTATCCTTATTTCAGCCTCTTTTCTTCACTGAATTTTACTGAGCTATCCTCATTCTATTACTCTTTATATCCTTAATTAACATTTAATTAAGCAATTGTTTCCTGATCTTCGCCTACGCTGTCTCTCCTTCGAATACCCTGGATCAGCCAGGGCTGGTCCTCCGCAGCACGCCAGGCCTCCCTGTCCATCACCAACTCCCGGAGTTCACTCAGACTCACGTCCATCGAGTCAGTGACGCCATCCAGCCATCTCATCCTCTGTCGTCCCCTTCTTCTCTTGCCCCCAATCCCTCCCAGCATCAGGGTCTTTTCCAATGAGTCAATTCTTCACGTGAGGTGGCCAAAGTACTGGAGTTTCAGCTTTAGCATCATTCCTTCCAAAGAAATCCCAGGGCTGATCTTCAGAATGGACTGGTTGGATCTCCTTGCTGTCCAAGGGACTCTCAAGAGTCTTCTCCAACACCACAGTTCAAAAGCATCAATTCTTTGGCGCTCAGCCTTCTTCACAGTCCAACTCTCGCATCCATACATGACCACTGGAAAAACCATAGCCTTGACTAGACGGACCTTTGTTGGCAAAGTAATGTCTCTGCTTTTGAATATGCTACCTATGTTGCTCATAACTTTCCTTCCAAGGAGTAAGCGTCTTTTAATTTCATGGCTGCAGTCACCATCTGTAGTGATTTTGGAGCCCAGAAAAACAAAGTCTGACACTGTTTCTACTGTTTCCCCATCTATTTCCCATGAAGTGATGGGACTGGATGCCATGATCTTTGTTTTCTGAATGTTGAGCTTTAAGTCAACTTTTTCACTCTCTACTTTCACTTTCATCAAGAGGCTTTTGAGTTCCTCTTCACTTTCTGCCATAAGGGTGGTGTCATCTGCATATCTGAGGTTATTGATATTTCTCCTGGCAATCTTGATTCCAGCTTATGCTTCTTCCAGCCCAGCGTTTCTCATGATGTACTCTGCATATAAGTTAAATAAACAAGGTGACGATATACAGCCTTGACGTACACCTTTTCCTATTTGGAACCAGTCTGTTGTTCCATGTCCAGTTCTAACTGTTGCTTCCTGACCTGCATACAGATTTCTCAAGAGGCAGATCAGGTGGTCTGGTATTCCCATCTCTTTCAGAATTTTCCACAGTTTATTGTGATCCACACAGTCAATATGAAAGAAAACAGGAGGCTCTGGGATAAAATCAGACAGAAACTGGGAGGCAATCAGGTCACATGTGAAAAAATCCAGGGAGCCCAGAGGCCAAATCAGAGTGAAATTAGGGGGTATGAAGTAAAATCTGATAGAAACAAGGGGTTCTGAGTTAAAATCGACAGAAACAAGGAGGTAATGAGGTAAAATCTTAAAGAAACTAGGATATATTCAGGTACATACAGACAGAAATTAGAAGCTTCTGAGAGAAAAATCTAACAGAAAATAAAGGGATCTGTGGTAAAATCTGAAAGAAACTTTGGGATCATGAGGTAAGATCTGGAAGAAACTAGGGGGTTCAGAGGTAAAATCTGACAGACACTAGGGGGTTTTCAGGTAAAATGTGAAAGAAACTAGGGCTTTCTGAGGTAAAATCTGAGAGAAACTAAGGGGTCCTCAGGTAAAACTGACAGAAACTAAGGGCTCTTGAAGTAAAATCTGAGAGACTAGGGATGTCTGAAGTAAAATCTGACAGAAACTAGGGCTCCTGAGACAAAATGTCAGAGAACCTAGGAACTAGGGGGTCCTGAGGTAAAATCTGAAAGAAACTCGGGGCTCCGGAGGTAAAATCTGACATAAACTAGGGACTCCTGAGATAAAATCAGGAACGAGGGGTTCCCAAGGTAAAATCTGACAAAAATTAGGGACTTCAGAGGCAAATACTGACAGAAACTAGGGGCGGCTGAGGTAAAATCTGACTGAAGCTCAGGATTTCTGGGGTTAAAATCTGACAGAAACTAAGGGTTGCTGAGCTAAAATCTAAAAGCATCTAGGGGCTCCTGAGGTAAAATCTGACAGACACTAGGGAAATCTGAGGTAAATTCTGACAAAAAAATCTGACAGAAACTCGGGACTCCTAAGGTAATTCTGACTAACTTGGGGCTCCTGAGATAAAATCGTACAGAATCTAGAGGCTCCTGGGGTAAAAATCTGACAGAAACTTAGGAGATCTGAGGTAAAATCCAGCAGAACATAGGGGCTCCTGAGGCAAAATCTGACAGAAACTCGGGGCTCCTGGAGTAAAATCTGACAGAAAGTCAGGACTGCTAGGTAAAATCTGACAGAAACTGGGGTTCCTGAGGTAATTTCTGACAGGAACTAAGGGGTCCTGAGGTAAAATCTGACAGAAACTCAGGGCTCCTGAGGTAAAATCTGACATAAACTAAGGACTCCTGAGATAAAATCTGTCAGGAACAGGGGGTTCCTGTGGTAAAATCTGATAGAAACCTGGCACTCCTGAGGTAAATTCTGAATGGAAACTCTGCAATTCTGAAGTAAAATTTGACAACCTAGGGGCTCCTGAAGGAAAATCTGACAGAAACATGGGGCTCCAGAGGCAAAGTCTGACAGAATGTAGGGGCTCCTGAGGGAAAATCTGAGAGAAATTTGGGACTTTGAGGTAAAAATCTGACAGAAACTAGGGGCTCCTGAGGTAATTTCTGACAGGAACTAGGGGGTCTTGGAGTAAAATCTGACAAAAACTAGGGGCTTCTGTGGTAAAATCTGACAGAAACTAGGGGCTCCTGAGGCAAAACCTGACAGAAACGTTGGCTCCTGAGGTAATTTCTGACAGGAACTATGGGCTCCAGAGTTAAAATCTGACAGAAACTTGGGGATTTGATGTTAAAAACTGACAAAATTTAGGGGCTCCTTAGGTAAGACCTGATAGAAACAAGGGCTCGTATGGTAAAATCTGACAGAAACTCTGGGCTCCAGACATAAAATCTGACAGAAACTCACAGTTCCTGAGGTGAAATCTGACAGAAACTCGGGGATCTGGAGGTAAATAAACTCTGAAAGAAACTTGGGTCTCCTGAGTTAAAATCTGACATATATCCAGGGCAATTGAAGTCAAAACTGACAGAAACTTTGGGCTCCTGTGCTAAAATATGACAGAACCTTGGTGCCCATGAAGTAAAATCTGAGAAAACCTAGGTGTTCCTGAGGTAAAATCTGACAGAAGCTTGGACGTCCTAAGGTAAAATCTGACAGCTCACAAGGAGTCCTGAGGAAAAATCAGACAGGAACTCACAAGGCATGAAGTACAATCTGAGGGCTCCTGAGTTAAAGTCTGATAGACACTTGGGGTTCCTAAGGTAATATCTGATAGAAACTACGGGCTCCTGAGGTACTATTTGACAGAACCCAGGGGCTCTTCAGGTAAAATCTGACAGAAATCAGGGGCTCCTGAGTTAAATTGTGACAGAAACTAGGGGCTCCTTAGGTAAAATCTGACAGAAACATGTGGTTCCTGAGGTAAAATCTGACCTGGGTTCTCCTGAAGTAAAATCTGACAGAAACTCGGGGCTCCTGAGGTAAAACCTGACAGAAACTAGGGGTTCCAGAAGTAAAATCTGACATAAACTAGGGACTCCTGAGATAAAATCAGGAACGAGGGGTTCCCGAGGTAAAATCTGACAAAAATTAGGGACTTCAGAGGCAAATACTGACAGAAACTAGAGGCGGCTGAGGTAAAATCTGACTGAAGCTCAGGATTTCTAGGGTTAAAATCTGACAGAAAGTAGAGGCTGCTGAGCTAAAATCTAAAAGCATCTAGGGGCTCCTGAGGTAAAATCTGACAGACACTAGGGAAATCTGAGGTAAATTCTGACAAAACTAGGGGCTCCAGAGGTAAAATCTGACAGAAACTCGAGACTCCTAAGGTAATTCTGACTGACTTGGGGCTCCTGAAACTCGAGACTCCTAAGGTAATTCTGACTGACTTGGGGCTCCTGAGATAAAATCTTACAGAATCTAGAGGCTCCTGGGGTAAAAATCTGACAGAAACTTAGGAGATCTGAGGTAAAATCCAGCACAACATGGGGGCTCCTGAGGCAAAATCTGACAGAAACTCGGGGCTCCTGGAGTAAAATCTGACAGAAAGGCAGGACTGCTAGGTAGAATCTGACAGAAACTGGGGTTCCTGAGGTAATTTCTGACAGGAACTAGGGGGTCCTGAGGTAAAATATGAAAGAAACTCTGAGCTTCTGAGGTAAAATCTGATAGAAACTCAGGGCTCCTGAGGTAAAATCTGACAGAAACTGGGGGTTCCAGAAGTAAAATCTGACATAAACGAAGGACTCCTGAGATAAAATCTGTCAGGAACAGGGGGTTCCTGCGGTAAAATCTGATAGAAACCTGGCACTCCTGAGGTAAATTCTGAATGGAAACTGCAATTCTGAAGTAAAATTTGACAACCTAGGGGGTCCTGAAGGAAAATCTGACAGAAACATGGGGCTCCAGAGGCAAAGTCTGACAGAATGTAGGGGCTCCTGAGGGAAAATCTGAGAGAAATTTGGGACTTTGAGGTAAAAATCTGACAGAAACTAGGGGCTCCTGAGGTAATTTCTGACAGGAACTAGGGGGTCTTGGAGTAAAATCTGACAGAAACTTGGGGATTTGAGGTTAAAAACTGACAAAATTTAGGGGCTCCTTAGGTAAGACCTGACAGAAACAAGGGCTCATATGGTAAAATCTGACAGAAACTCTGGGCTCCAGACATAAAATCTGATAGAAGCTCACAGTTCCTGAGGTGAAATCTGACAGAAACTCGGGAGTCTGGAGGTAAATAAACTCTGAAAGAAACTTGGTCTCCTGAGTTAAAATCTGACATATATCCAGGGCAACTGAAGTCAAAACTGACAGAAACTTTGGGCTCCTGTGCTAAAATATGACAGAAACTTTGTGCCCCTGAAGTAAAATCTGAGAAAACCTAGGTGTTCCTGAGGTAAAATCTGACAGAAGCTTGGACGTCCTAAGGTAAAATCTGACAGCTCACAAGGAGTCCTGAGGAAAAATCAGACAGAAACTCACAAGGCATGAGGGACAATCTGAGCAAACCTAGGGGCTCCTGAGTTAAAGTCTGATAGACACTTGGGGTTCCTAAGGTAATATCTGATAGAAACTACGGGCTCCTGGGGTAATATTTGACAGAACCCAGGGGCTCTTCAGGCAAAATCTGACAGAAATCAGGGCTCCTGAGTTAAACTGTGACAGAAACTAGGGGCTCCTTAGGTAAAATCTGACAGAAACATGTGGTTCCTGAGGTAAAATTTGACAGAAACTTGGGGTTCCTGAGGTATAATCTGACATAAACTAGCAGCTTCAAAGGTAAAAATCTAACAGAAACTAGTGGCACCCGAGGTAAAATCCGATTGAAACTACAAGCTTCTGAGGTAAAATCTGACAGAAACCAGGGACTCCTGAGGTAAAATCTGCCAGAAACTCGGGGCTTCTGAGGTAAAAGCTGACCTAGGTTCTCCTGCAGTAAAATCTGACAGAAATTAGGGGCTCCTGAGCAATATCTTACAAACCTAGGGGCTTCTGAGGTAAACTCTGACAGAACCTTGTTGTCCTAGGCTGTGACTATATTTGTGTGAAAAATTAGAACAGGCAGGAAGTCCATGAGTGATTTACAGGACTGAAATACTAGGGAGAGTTGTTGACTGGAAATGGACGATGTATTTCTCTTATGAGGAGGAAAATATTCTAAAGATAGAGTGTTTGTGGATGTTCAAATTTGAGAATGTATTATAAACCATAGGATCATTCACCTTAAAATGATGTATATTATGGATTGTGAATTGTATATAACAGAGACTATGAAGATTCTGATGCTGATAGATACAAATCAGTCTCAAATGATTCAGAAAATAAATGTTTTGCATCCAGAGCATGTGCTGTGTGAAGGTAGGTGTGTGTGTTTGTAAACTTATAAATTCAGGAAGAGAGTGTGAGAAAACAGGATATAAGAAAAGCAAATATAGCAACGTTTAAAACATAGTGAAATTTCTGAAAGCTCCTGTATAGAACCTCTAAAATTTTATTGAAGTTTGTAATTACTACAAAACAAACAAAAACAAAACAAAACAAAAAAACCCCAGCAAAACCAAATGAAAGCCTGAGTTTAGGAGTGTCAGGAAGCATTTAACAGGAGGCTTCCTGTGTGCTGTTTTGGATCTGCCATGAATCCTCTGTTCCTTATTAAAATTAAGAGGAGTGGCAAACAGCTCCCAGGGCTGAGGAATGCATGCATTTCCTTCCTTAGTTTTTCCATATGATGATAGGTAACTATTTACGACCCTCATCCTTTATATGAACCAAAGGGCAAAAGTGATTATTTACAACCCTCTCTCTTTGATACAGATTGCCTTATGTTTCCTTGATAATCTGTAAGTCTGGACTTTTGATCTTTTTCTGAACAGAGCTACCTTGTAAGACAGTATATATACCCACACTATGTTGAATAAAACACCCTCGTTCCATCAGAGCTTGGGTCCCCTTGTCTTTCTTTTTCTCTCTCTTTCTCTCTCTCTCAGGCTAATTCTTTGGAGCGCAGAAGCCTGCTGAGCTCACTTTCTAGTCTGGGCTTGCAAGACCCTCGCAAGAGGGCGCCCTGTGCCTGCGTGAAGCAGTGCAAGCCCTGTGTCAAGGGCTTTACTGGTTTTCTGCATAAACCAAGGAATATCAGCCTCTTTCTCTCTTTTACTTTCTTATCGTCGACTCCGGACCACCATGTTCCGGTCCATTAAAGGACCTCAACATAGGAGAAAGGGTTAGTCCCTTCTGACTGAGTCCAAAGGATGTATTGGTCTTACTTCCCCATGAACTTGGAGCACTGTGTACTATATGAGTTGCAGTAATAAACAGCTTCACCCTCAGCCTGTGTGGCCCAATTCCTAACAGGCCACAGACCTGTACCTGTTGAAGACCTCCATGAAAATCGATGGACTAACTTGTAAGTGCATTATAAACCACTGAACTCTACACCTTATAAGTGGACTTCCCTGGTGGCTCAGATGGTAAAGCGTCTGCCTACAGTGTGGGAGAGCTGGGTTCGATCCCTGGGTCAGGAAGATCCTCTGGAGAAGGAAATGGCAACCCACTCCAGTACTCTTGCCTGGAAAATCCCATGGACAGAGGAGCGTAGTAGGCTACAGGCCATGGGGTCGCAAAGAGTGGGAAATGACTGAATGACTTCACTTCACTTCTTCTATACCTTAAATGAGGACTGTCATTTGATGTGAACACTGTTTAAAATAAATGTACTAAGCCTTAGATGGCGATTGAATGCAACTGAAACCCGATTCAGGAAATGAATGTTTTGTTTGCCATGTGTGAGTGTGCTGAGTATGCACACTAATGGATGTGTATATTCATGTGCACATTCAACTACATATACAGATGTGTAGAGAGAAAATGAGAGCTAAAATCAGATAATGGGACTCAAGTATGGTAAAGTGTTAAGTATAGATGGATCTGGGGAAAGGATATGAATCAGTTCTTTTTGAAATCTAATTCATTTAAGTTTGTAATTGTTGACAAATAAAATGATAACAAAGAAGGAACAAATGAAAGTTTGCAAGTAGGTGTGAAGGTATTTGAGGGACCGGATGCAAAGAGCCCACTCTTTAGAAAAGACCCCAACAGTGGGAAAGATAGAAGGCAGGAGGAGAAGGGATGACCGAGGAAGAGAGGGTTGGATGGCATCATAGACTCGATGGACATGAGTTTGAGCAGGCTCTGAGAGATGGTGAAGGACAGGGAGGCCTGGGAAAATGAAGTCCATGGAGCTGTAAGAGTCGGACACTACTAAGCAAATGAACGACAGCAGTGGAGGTTTCGGTCTCACTTCCCCCTAAGCTTGGACCACTGCGCACAGTGCTATCACTTCTAGGAGAGCTCCAATAGTAATCAGCCTCGTCCTCAGCCTGGAGCCCAGAGATGGTCAGGGTGGCTGTGTTTCCGGACTTGGAGCCAGAGAACCGAGCAGGGATCCCTGAGGGCCGTTTGCTGACATTACATATCAGTTTTGGGGGCTGAGCCCGGGAGCTGTTGGTACCAGCCCACACCATTATAACTCCCTACGTCACAGCTGGTCCCAGCACAGGAGGTGGTGACCGTCTGTCCCAGATTCCCAGACACTGAGGAAGGCTGAGTCAGGCTAGACTGGGCCCAGGACCCTGCAAAGAGGAGAAACACACTCTGATCAGATCCCCGCTGGAACCCAGGTCACCCTGAAGACAAAGACACCAGGGATCCGTCAGAGATCCCCGGTGTCCCTTCCCTGGAGGCCTCACCTGAGCCCTGAGTGAGAATGGTGGTGAGGAGCCTATCCCAGGCCATGGTGGAGATGCCCCAGATGCTGCCTTCTGAGCCCGCATCTCTGGGCCTGGTCCCATACCTCTCTTATCCCCTCTCCCAGAGGAGGGCGGGGTCCCCATGCAAATCTGCTTCCTGCATCTGCCCCTCCTCATTCTCTGCTCACCTCTGGCCTGGCCCTGGACACTAGAGTCTCTATGTCCGTGGAGAGCAGGTCTCCTCTGAGAGGATGGAAATGCTTGGATACATCATCCTTAGTCAGGACACTGACTATTACTGGTCCAGGAAATGGGGCCCTCCTGGATGGTCCCTGACGTCCCGATTGGGAGTCAAGATGTCCTTGGCTGATAATCTGGTAATCACTCTCTGGGTTTTGTGGGTGAAGGTGAGGACAGGGGCCAGAGGGGCTGGGGTTTCTTAGAGATTCAGTCCTGTCTCCTCCTGTCACTGCAGGAGACCTGGGGGTGTCCATCCCCTCCTTATACTATCCCCATAGCACCATGATTCCTCTGCCCCCTGTCTCGGCCTCTGCTGGGCTCTGAGTTTGAACCCTGGGACCTTAATTGGTCTTTGTATAATAGGAAAGGGCCTATGAAGCAGAGCTGGTTGAGGACATTTCACGCCAATTCGCACTTAGAGGCTCAGGAGGTGGTAGCAGAGGGCTTCATACAGGTCAGGAAACCACACCAGAACCTCCCTAAACCCGGGCAGGGCTTCACTGCCCCCTGGTGGCCTCAGAGGGTAAGGACGGTTGCCCCAGGGAGGCAGCTGAGTGGGGTTGACCCCTCAACTCTGACCCCTCCACCTTCTCTTGTCCTCCTTCCAACTCTAGCCAACCTGTCCGCCCTTATCCCCTCCATGCTCCAGTCACTTTATTCAGAAACTCCTTTCAAATGAAATGTTGGCGGGGCCAACACACACCAGGAGACCCTGTCCCTGCCGCAGGTCATTCCTGCTTGTCGGGGCCACCTTGTCCCAGCGGTAGATCTGGACACGGAGGTGAGGAGACGGTGGAACTGAAACCAATCCCAGCCAGGAGGAATCCTGGATGAGAAACCTGGGGCACAGAACATGTACGCCACCTTCTCAGAGTGCTGAAAGGAAACATCGCCCAGTGGGACACGGAGAGTCAGCAGGACCGAGAATGACCTGAAGGAGAGCAGGAGAGCAGGGTGAGGCTCTGGGCACAGGACCGTGGGGTCAGGGTTCCCTAAAGGGTGCAGCTCCCGGAACATGGTTCCCTGGAGGCCTGGCCTGTGCCCTGAGCAGGACGATGGGGGGTGGGGCCGAGCCAAAGCCACCGTGGACACACCCAGGATGCCTCCTCCTAGGACTCCCACCAGGGACGGGGCTCTCTTAATCCCCTCGTGTTCTGAGGTGAAGGGGTGCCTCCAGACACATGAGCTCCTGAACCCCAGCTCTGGGCCTCCTGGCTGCTCTCTCCTTTCTGGGCGTGGCCTCTCCCTCAGGTGAGGAGGAGGGGCGGGGTCAGGGTGATTCCCTCTGCACATTCCCTGGGCTGAGCCTGCATCACCAAGCTCAGCAGCACCCTTGCAGGGACCCCCACTCTCCATCCCCTCAAACCCCCGGGAAAGCCCCCACCCTGCCCTCTACAATGCACACCCTGAATGGTGCCGCCCACCCTAGAAGGTCTTGCCTCTCCCTTCCTTTCCTGACTTCCCAGCAGGACACAAAGACTGACCCTGATGTCTCCAGAAGCTTCCTCTGTTGACCATCTGTCACAGCTGATGCAGGGCCCTCAGGTGTATGAGGCTGTCTTCTACTTGGGGGGCAGTAGGGCCATTCTCTCAGGAAGTGTCAGTGTGGGCGCTGAGCTGGCCCGTCGTATGTGGTCCCCGCCTGGTTCCCCTCCTGATTCTGCCGCGTTTTCACTCTGAATGGGGCCACCTGGAGAGACCCTCCCTCACACCTCATTGTCCTCCACAAAGAGCAGGTGCGTCTCAGCCCTGGGCCCACAAGAGCAGCCAGACGACACAGGGACAGAAGGGCCCGGGGACGAGCATCTCCTGGCTCCGGACAGAAAGCGGAGCCCTGCCTGAGGGCAGGGCAAGGGCCGGGCCAACACTGTGAGGCTGCTTCCAGACATCTGTCCTCCTTCACTGACCCAGCTCGTCCCTAGACCATCCCGTCTGTCCTCTCTTCCTGCTTGGACACCCATGTTGGAGACACAGAACTCACTGGTTTTCCTCCTCTGATTTTCCAGGACATTTTATACTTCCTTTCATTTCTTCCTGAAGGCACTACAGGCTCAGCTCTTGATTCTTTCAGAATGAATATAAAGTGAGTATCACAGTTGTTACAAAAGATAGTATCTGAATTTCCTATGGCCTAGTATTTAGGACTTGGAGTTTTCACTGACATAATGCTGGGTTCAATCCCTGTTCAGGGTACTAAGATCCCACAAGCCCCACAGGGTTGCATATAATAGTAATAGTAATAGTAATAATAATAATAATAATACCAACTCAAAGTGCATATTCAAAAACTACAGCAATATAGGTGATCAACAAAATAAAATGCTTAACAGATTAGATAACATAGAGTAAATAATACAGGAGATTTACAAGTGGCCATTCCAGGAAAAAGTTATGATGGAGTTCTCTGCATTAGCTTTAAATTTTCATCTAGGTTCGTAGTTATTCCAAGATAAAATAATAGCAAAGAATAAATAATCCTGAGTTTAGAGGTGAAGGGGCTTGAGTTAGCTCGGAGGACGTTGTGGTCTCACTTCCCCATGAACCTGGACCACTGTGCAAATGGTTGCCGCTTCTGTCTGAGCCACAGTGATAATCAGCCTCGTCCTCAGCCTGGAGCCCAGAGACAGTCAGGGAGGCTGTGTGTCCAGGCTTGGAGCCAGAGAAGCGATCAGGGATCCCTGAGGGTCGTTTACTGACAGCATAAATCAGTAGTGTGGGGCCGTGCCCAAGTGCTGCCAGTACCAATCTACAGAGTTATAACCATGATGTCACTGCTGGTCTCAGAACAGGAGCTGGTGACCGTCTGTCCCAGATTCCCAGACACTGAGGGAGGCTGAGTCAGGCCAGACTGGGCCCAGGACCCTGCAAAGAGGAGAAACACACTCTGGTCAGTTCCCTGCTGGGGCCCAGGTCATCCTGAGGACAAAGACACCAGGGATCAGTCAGGTCCCCGGAGTCACTTCCCTGGAGGCCTCACCTGTGCCCTGATTGAGGACGGTGATGAGGAGCAGAGCCCAGGACATGGTGGAGACGCCCCAGATGCTGCCTTCTGAGCCCACAGCCCTGGGCCTGGTCCCCAGACCTCTCATCCCTTGCATGGAGGGGCCCCCATGCAAATCTGCTTCCTGAACCTGCCTCTTCTCATTCTGTCCTCACCTCTGACCTGGCCCTGGATACTGAGTCTCTGTGTCCTGGAAGGAGGTTATAACTCCAGGGATTAAAACTTTGTGACACATGAGATGACATGTAGATAAAGGGCTCAGATGGTAAAGAATCTGCCTACACTGCAGGAGACACTATCCCTGGGTTGGAAAGATTCCCCTGGAGAAGTGTATGGCTACCCACTCCACTATTCTCACCTGGAGAATTCCATGGACAGAGAAGCCCGGCGGGCTACAGTTCATGGGGTCCCAAAGAGTTGGACACAACTGAGCCACAAATTTTTTTGTTTTTAGATACAGGAACATGAATTTTTTTTCACTGGTTGGCAGAGAGAGAAAGACCAGAGGAAGCCCCTCAGGTAATGAGCACCAGGACCTTCAGTGTCTCTTCCTGGATGTGACTGAGTCTCTGGGACCCTCAGAGATGGGCCAATCCCCATCGCCCTCTGCTGGAAGCTAATCTTTGAGGTCTCTATTGTGGGGACAGAGACAAGCCCAGCAGGGGAAACTTCTGCTGTTTGCTGAGTGGCTGGTGGGACCCCTAGCTGCAGCCTTGTCCCATCTTCACCTCCCCCAATCCGCCACCTCTTTGTTCTGAAGCATCTGCACTGTCAAATCCAGGAGCAGATCCTTGACTGAGCAGCCCCTACCCCAGGCCCCAGCGAGCTCCAGGTGCATACTATTCTTCCTGTGGGGGCAGCAGGCACAGCGCTGGCAGAGGGACTTTCTTTTATGATTCAGGAGCTGGCTTCCCACCCAGGAGACCGTCTACCCCTTGGAATCTGTCCCGCTGTGTCCCACTAACATGGACATCAGCCCTGTCCCAGGAAGAGACAGCCATCGACGGCGTTACGGTCACAGTTTCTCATCCAGAAGACGGAGAAGTAACCTTGGGGTCCAGGGAGCACTGAGCAGATTGTGGGGAGGGACAGGCTTAGGAAAGTCACCCTGAAAATCGTTCTTGATGTCAGGCTCCTTTGTGAGTCAAGCTTGGGTGGATTCTGACATAAGCAGATAGGAGCAACGTCAGGAGGAAGTTGAGGGACACAAATCTACCCAGTTTTCAGAAGGCATCTGTGTGGCTATTATGGGAGGTGTCCCAAGAGCAAGTCCACGTTTGTGTAAATGACCTGACATCAAAAGCACAGTTCACACCAAGCTGATTGGAATTAACTCCCTGGACTCAAACAGGTAGAGAGTCTGATTTTATAAAGTGTCAACACAGGGGACTCTATCCCCACAGAGCAAATCCCTGCTTCCTTCCCTGGTGGGTGGAGGGGACCCAGGAGTGCTGGTTAGTGTGTGTTAGTTAGTGTGTGTGACTGTGTATATATGTGTGTGTGTGTTTCTTCAGAGCACAGCCTGTGTTTGTGCATAACCAGGAACTGATGGCGAGAGGTTGGGTTTCCTTGATCTGCGTCCTGAGATCGGGTAAGGAATACAAAAAGGATTTGTGTAGAGAACACTTACCAGTCTGAGAGCAATGGCCTCAGAAAGACAAGCCTTCAAAACTCCCTTGGTTTGATCCTGGGAATGAGATTTCAGGAAGGGTCCAGCTATTCCCCAATAAGAATGACCCCTTGTCCAAACTGTCCTGCAAACTTACGCTTTATGCTAGACCTCTGACCACCCCTTGAAAGTCTGGAATTTCTGTAGAGGCCAGACACAGGATACCTAGGAGACTGAGGGCAGAAAAGGACCTTGAGGGTCTGTCTGATGAGCTGCCCTGGGGCACAGCTCTTCTCAGGCTTTGTCACAACTCAATGCAGGGTTGAAGCCCTTCCAGTGGCTGCAATAAGAAAGACCTCCTGGAAGCTTCTCCTGGTTTCCTTGACCTTCACCTCATCCAGCATTGACCTTGGCTTATTTTGCTTTGTCTCCAGTCCCTGAAGGAGATCACAACCACCAGAACAATTGTCTATTGAGAATCTTCTTAGTTGTCAAAAAAGGGGGGTTTTCAAAGAACTTTTATGATGTGCTTTGTGCTTAGTGTCTCAGCTGTGTTGGACTCGTCTGTCCGTGGGAACTTGGAAAACCAAGCCGTTCCTGCTGTGCAGTGTCCCTCTCGTGGGTCATACTCTACACTCAGCCTAGAAACCTGCCAGGGCCTGATTCGAGTTGTAGGTTTAGAAGAAAAGGGTGGCTTTGCAGATGGAGGTCCTCAGGACAATCAGCAGAGCTTGCACTATTGATTTCTCGGGAACTGTGACCTTTTCCTCAGACCACGCACCCACTCAGATGCAGCTCAAAGAGGAGTAACAAAAACCATGAAAACACCCCTTCCTCTTCTCCTCATCCCTCAGAAGGGTCCTCAGGTGCCCTCTCAGCTGCCAACGCTTC
The DNA here is from genome assembly GCF_029378745.1 of Bos indicus. Lineage (NCBI taxonomy): Eukaryota > Metazoa > Chordata > Mammalia > Artiodactyla > Bovidae > Bos > Bos indicus. The sequence goes on along the minus strand of NC_091776.1, from coordinate 70,975,645 downwards.
AAGATCAGATGGAGACAAGCAACCAGCAGAGTCAGAGCAACAGGGAGCCTGTGACCTCAGGTGGGTTTTGGTCTCACTTCCCCATAAGCTTGGACCACTGTGCACACTACCACCACTTTTATATGAGCTACAGTAGTAGTCGGCCTCGTCCTCAGCCTGGAGCCCAGAGACAGTCAGGGTGGCTGTGTTCCCGGACTTGGAGCCAGAGAACTGGTCAGGGATCCCTGAGGGCCGTTTGCTGACATTACATATCAGAGTTTTGGGGGCTGAGCCCGGGAGCTGTTGGTACCAGCCCACACCATTATAACTCCCTACGTCACTGCTGGTCCCAGCACAGGAGGTGGTGACCGTCTGTCCCAGATTCCCAGACACTGAGGAAGGCTGAGTCAGGCCAGACTGTGCCCAGGACCCTGCAAAGAGGAGAAACACACTCTGGTCAGATCCCTGCTGGAACCCAGGTCACCCTGAAGACAAAGACACCAGGGATCAGTCAGAGATCCCCGGTGTCCCTTCCCTGGAGGCCTCACCTGAGCCCTGAGTGAGGACGGTGACTGGAAGCAGAGCCCAGGCCATGGTGGAGACGCTCCAGATGCTGCCTTCTGAGCCCGCAGCCCTGGGCCTGGTCCCCAGACCTCTCATCCCTTCCCCCAGAGGAGGGCGGGGACCCCATGCAAATCTGCTTCCTGAACCTGCCCCTCCTCATTCTGTCCTCACCTCTGACCTGGCCTGGACACTAGAGTCCCTATGTCCCTGGACAGCAGGGCTCCTCCGAGAGGATGGAAACTCTTGGACACATTGTCCTTAGTCAGGACACTGACCATTACAGCCCAGGAATTGTGGCCCTCTTGGGAGGTCGTCCCTGTCCACTCTGGGAGTCACCATGTCCTTGGCTGATAATCCTGACAATCACTCTCTGGGTTTTGAGGGTGGAAGGTGAGGTCCCCTGAGGAGCTGGAGTTACTTAGAGTTCAATTCCATCTCCTCCCAGCACCACAGGAGATCTGGGGTGTCCATCTCCTCCCCCAGTTGTCCCTTCACAGGACGGACCCCCTGTAGTCCTGTCCCCTGCCTCAGCAGGGCTCTGAAGATGAGCCCTGAGAACTTTATTGTTGGTTGTAGTCCAGGCCTCATAAAACAGAACAAATGGGTCACTGCAGCCCACATTCCCTTAGGGGGCTCAGAAGCCAGCAGCTGGGGCTTCACGCAGGTAAGGAAGCCACACCAAAACCTCCCCACACCCAGGCCTTTGCTGCCCCCTGGTGGTCTCAGATCCCACTGACACCATTACAGTCAGGGAGCACGTAGTCAGGGATCCCCCAGATGCCACGGGATCCTGGGACCGCGGTCTCTCTGTCACCTCCGTCATCCCCACTGGGACACACAGCTATCAGACAGGTGCAGCCTCTCACCAGAGTATGCACGAGGGGCCAGGACTCAGAACCCTGTTTGGTGTTCAGTAGAGAAGACCCTTCCTGGCAGTGCTGTGCCTGGCTTCTGTGGGGTGCTGGGATGGGTCATGACCCTGTTCTGGCCAAGGTGATTCGATCATGAAGATACTGACCTGTGCATTTATAGGAAAGGAAAAAAGATAAAAAGCAAAGATTTTTAAAAATAATAATGATGAGAATATTATAATTAGATTGAGCTTTGTAGTAGGAGGACTGGATTAGTCAGGGTTCTCTAGGGAAACAAAACAAATAGAAATATGTACACACATATATATAGTGAGGGATTTTTTAAAGGTTTATTTATTTATGTATTTGTTATTTTATTTTTCATTTTTGGGTGCACTGGGACTTCCTGCTGTGCTTGAGATATTTCTAGACACGGCGAGCGGGGGCGGCGCTCTAGCTGCGGTGCGCCGGCTCCTCGTTGCTTCCTGTGCAGCGTGGGCTCTCGGGTGAGTGGGATTCAGTAGTTGCGCCTCCCGGCTCTAGAGCAGAGGCTCGGTACCTGTGGCTCCCTGGCTAGGTTGCTCCATGGCACGTGGGGTCTTACTGGAACAGGGATTGAACCCTTGTCTCCTGCACTGGCAGGTGGATTCTTCAACCGTGGACCGTTAGAGAAGTCCCTGTAATGGAGGATTTTATGTATGGAATATATATATATATTATATTTATATAAATATAATTATATATAGAAATATGTACATAGAGAGATTATTGTTGATTATTGAGCAGGCAAGTCCCAGGAGCTGCTCGCCTCCTGCTGTATAGCCTGGGTCCTAACAGGCCACAGAGCTGTGCTGGGAGGGGGGACCCCTGTCTTAAGGCAATGGAAGTGGCTGGACCGTGGGGTGATAATGAATGGACTAACTTGTAAATGCATTATAAACCACTGAACTCTACACCTTAAAATGATGACTGCCATTTTAAGTGAACTCTGTCTAAAATCAATGTACTAAGCTTTAGATGAGGACGGATGCAACCTCTTTCCAAAGGTTTCGAAAATGAGTGCTCTGTCTCCGTGTGTGTGTGTGTCTTAACTATACATACTTATGGACACGTACATCCATGTACACATTCAACTACATGTATATATACAGTGAGAATTGAGGCTTTTAAACTGTGGTGTTGGAGAAGACTCTTGCAAGTCCCTTGAACTGCAAGGAGAGCAAACCAGTCAATTCTAAAGGATATCAATCCTGAATATTGATTAGAAGGACTGATGCTGAAGCTGAAGCTCCAATACTTTGGCCACATGATGCGAAGAGCCGACTCCTTAGAAAAGACCCTGATGCTGAAAAAGATTGAAGGCAGGAGGAAAAGGGGGTGATAGAGGATGAGATGGTTGGATGGCATCCCAGACTCAATGGACACGAGTTTGAGCCAGCTCCGGGAACAGGGAGGGACAGGGAAGCCCGGTGTGCTGCAGTCTGTGGGGTCCCAAAGAATCGAACATGACTGAGAGACTGAAAAGCAATAGAGAGGGAATAAGAGATAAGCTGATATAATGAGAAATAAATATTGGAAAATGTTAAATGTGGATGGATCTGGGGAAAGATATGAAGTAGATCTTTCTGAAATCTCTAATTCAATTAAGTTTACAATGATTGTCAAATAAAATAATAACAAACAGGAGACCAATGAAGCCCTGCAATCAGGAGTGAAGGTGCTTGAGGGAGCTCAGAGGTGGTTTTGGTCTTAGTTCCCCTTGACCTTGGATCACTGTGCAAATTGCGTCCACTTTCATGTGAGCCACAATAAGAGTCAGCCTGGAGCCCAGAGGTGGCCAGGGTGTTCCCAGAGTTTGAGCCTGAGAAGCAAACAGGACCCCTGAGGACCTTTTACTGACATCATAAATCAGAGATTTTAGGGCAGAGCCTGGGTTCTCCTGATACAAAGACACAAGGGATTAACCAGAGGTCTCCAGGGTCCCTTCCCTGCATGGGTGGGCCCCCATGCAAATCTGCTTCCTGCCCCTGCCCCTCCTCATCCCTCTGCTCACCTTCCTCTGACCTGGCCCTTTGTTCTAGATACTTCTGCAGCCCTGGACAGCAGAGCTTCCTGAGAATTAACTCTTTCACATGTTGAGTGAAAACAGAACGAGTCTTTGACAGGATGTGGGGAATGAACCCAGGGTTTCCTATCTTTCCACAGGTCATCATGGTTCCTGGGGGAGGAATCCCAGAATGTCCCCTCTGGGCTGATGCAGCAAAGAAGAGAACTGGGGCCCCGATGGCTGAAAGATCCATTTTCCCTCCCTTACAGGAGTCAAACGCAGAGCTATGAACAAGTATCCCCTCAACTTCTGTTTTTATTTTTTATTTTTTTGGCTCTCTTGGGTCTTCAATGTGGCTTGTGAGCCCTTTAGTTGGGGTGCGTGGAGTTAGTTGCTCTGTGGCCTGTGGGATCTAAGTCACTGACCATGGATGGAAGCTGCATCCCTTGTATTGTGAGTCTGATTCTTAACTGCTGGACCACATGGGAAGCCCTCCTCAACTCCTTTTTTAAAAAAAAAATTGTTTTTGCAGAGCTGTCCTGGGCAGTACAGTGGTTAGGATTCCACACCAATACTGCAGGGGGGCTTGGGTTTGATCACTGGATGGGGAAGGAAGATGCTGCATGTCATGCAGTGTGGCTAAAAAAAATTTTTTTTATAAATAAACTTTTTAAAAAGGAGAAAAAACAAAGAAATATTTATTGAAGTATAGTTGATTTACACTGTAGTGTTAATTTCTCCTGTACAGCTAAGTGATTCAGTCATATGAACATACACATTCTTTATCACATCCTTTTCCATTATGGATTATCACAGGATATTGAATACAGCTCCCTATGCTATGCTGTAGGACGTTGGTGTTCATCCATTCTGTGGACAATAGATTTGCTAGTCCCAAAGTCCCAATCTGTGCATCCCGGCTCCCCATGTCCCCCTCCATGGGGAGGGTCGTCATGCTCCCCTCCGTCTTCTCTCTACAGTGCTCTGAGACCCAAGTCTGAGCCCTGGGCCATTTATTAGCACTTCTGAAGATGACTTATTGGAGCATAAACATTTTGATACATAAAAGGGGTCCGTGGGAAGCAGTTCTAGACACTTCATATCGAACAGTATAAGCCACAAGTACCTTTGCCAAGCCCTGGCCCTTGCTGCCTCCTGTGGCTGCCTGCATGTTTAGCTGCAGTGTTGTGTCTGACTCTGCTACCCTGCAGACCGTAGCCCAGGCTTCCCAGGTGGCTCAGCTGGTAAAGAATCCGCCTGCAATGTAGGAGACCCTGGTTCTATTCCTGGGTCGGAAAGTTCCCCTAGAGAAGGGATAGCTACCCACTGCAGTATTCTTGGGGTGGCTCAGACAGTAAAGAATCTGCCCACAATGCAGGGAACCTGGGTTCGATCCCTGGGTTGGGAAGATCCCCTGGAGGAGGGCAGGGCAACCTACTCCAGTATTCTTGCCTGGAGAATCCCACGGACAGAGGAGCCTGGTGGGCTACAGTCCACAGAGTCGCAGTGTCGGACACGACTGATGTGATTTCGCTCCCACACACACCCTCCCACCTCCTCCTTCCTCATTCAGCTCAGTACCAGGCCCCCAGACCCCCACTAAGCTCATTTCTTTGTCGTTTAACTCCCTCCAGGATGGGATGTGTCATCTGCTCCACCAGGTAGCCGGACCCTCACCCAAGACTGTTTAGCTCTTCCCATCACAGCCTAGGCACCAGGTCACACCTGTGAGGCAAGTGTCCACAAGACAGGTGACTCCATGGCCAGTGACAGGAAAAGCGAAAGGCTGACTCAGGGATTGAAGAAGAAAGAGGAAGATGTTTGGGGAGAACTGATTGTTTTTGATTCATGACTATTGCTTGAGTTTTAAGTGTTTTAAGCATTCTTTGTGCTTTTTTTAATAAGATTATTTTTTGATGTGGATCACTCTTTAAGTCTTTATTGAATTTGTTACAATACTGGCTCTGTTTCATGTGTCTTGGCTTTTTGACCACAAGGCATGTGTGATCTTAGTTCCCCAACCAGGGACTGAATTGCACCCCTTACACTGGAAGGCAAAGCCTTAACCACTGGATGGCCAGGGAACTCCATTTTGGGGCTTTTTATTTTAGACCCTGGCTAAGATAATAATGTCTGTTATTTAAGATAATACTAAGCCCCACAGTCTGTAAGCTCAGACTCAGGAAAGCTGTCGGTGCAATTCAGTCCTGGTCCTGAGATCTGAGAACTGGAGTTGCTGATGCTCTAAATCCCAGTCTGAAGACAGAGAAAGATGAGACAACAGTGAGACAGGAAACGGGGGCAAGTTCCGCCTCCCTCTGCCTCTTGTTCTACCCAGACCTTCAATGGACTGGATGCATCTCGGCTCCTCCTTTGCTCCAAGTCCTGAGGCTTAGTACCCAGGGGAGTGGGCAGATGCCCTGGCACCGCCAGGAAGGGGCTGGGTCGAAAGACCTGCTCTTCTAGTTAAGTTTCTCTCCATACACACCTAATTGTCCCCCCTCCACCACACACACCCCTGGGGAGGGGCCTCCTGCCCTCCTCATAGGCAAGCCCCGTGCCTGTCAGAGCCCTGAGTCTGAGTCTAGGGTGGACGGATGCTGCCCTCCCCCCAAAGGCTCCTGCCTTGCTCTCCCTCTGTGCTCATCTCTAGAGACCCCAAAAGGATTTTCTAAAATGGTGATTCCCCCAAATCTGGACATTTGGCCTTGGGAACGCACACCAGCCATCCCGGATTCTCTCCAAAACCTGCCTCATTGGTTTAATCCTGCAGCAGGCTGAGAGACCAGAGGCTGTGCAGGTATGGAATTCTTGGCAGTCCAATGGTTAGGGCTCAGTACTTTGGGCCCAGGTTAAATTCCTGGTCAGAGAAGGCAATGGCACCCCACTCCAGTACTCTTGCCTGGAAAATCCCATGGACAGAGGAGCCTGGTGGGCTGTGGTCCATGGGGTCGCTAGGAGTCGGACAGGACTGAGCGACTTCACTTTCACTTTTCACTTTCGTGCATTGGAGAAGGAAATGGCAACCCACTCCAGTGTTCTTGCCTGGAGAGTCCTGGGGACGGCGGAGCCAGGTGGGCTGCCGTCTCTGGGGGTCGCACAGAGTCGGACACGACTGAAGTGACTTAGCAGTAAATTCCTGGTTGGGAAACTAAGATTCTGCAAGCTGTGAGGCATGGCTAAAAAAGAGACAGAGACTGTTTTGTTGTTTCTCAGTTGTGTCTGACTCTTTGTGACCCCATGGACTGTACAGTCCACGGAATTGTCCAGGCCAGAATACCAGAGTGGGTTAGCCGTTGCCTTCTCCAGGGGATCTTCCCAACCCAGGGATGAATCCAGGTCTCCTGCATTGCAGGCAGATTCTTTACTAACTGAGCTACCATGACAGAATTTTTTCATATTTCTGAAATAAATCATATTTCCAAAATAAGTAAGTTGAGGAAAAAATTATGATGGAAGTTCAGTTCAGTCACTCAGTCATGTTCGACTCTTTGTGCCCCCACGGACTGCAGCACACCAGGCTTCCCTGTCCATCACCAACTCCCAGAGCTTACTCAAATTCATGTGCATCCAGTTGGTGATGCCATCCAACCATCTCATCCTCAGTCATTCCCTTCTCCTCCTGCCCTCAATCTTTCCCAGCATCAGGGTCTTTTCCAATGAGTCAGTTCTTTGCATCAAGTGGCCAAAGTATTGGAGCTTCAGCTTCAGCATCAGTCCTTCCAGTGAACGTTCAGGACTGATTTCCTTTAGGATGGACTGCTTGGATCTCCTTGCAGTCCAAGGGATTCTCAAGAGACTTCACCAACACCACAGTTTAAAAGCATCAATTCTTCGGTGCTCAGCTTTCTTCACAGTCCAACTCTCACATCCGTACATGACTACTGGAAAAACCGTAGCTTTGACTAGATGGACTTTTGTTGGCAAATAATATCTCTGCTTTTTAATATGCTGTTTAGGTTGGTCATAACTTTTCTTCCAAGGAGCAAGCGTCTTTTAATTTCATGGCTGCAGTCACCATCTGCAGTGATTTTGGAGTCCCCCAAAATAAAGTCTGTCACTGTTTCCATTGTTTCCCCATCTATTTGCCATAAAGTGATGGGACTAGAGCCCTGGGATTTCTTTGGAAGGAACGATGCTAAAGCTGAAATTCCAGTACTTTGGCCACCTCATGTGAAGAGTTGACTCATTGGAAAAGACTCTGATGCTGGGAGGGATTGGGGGCAGGAGGAGAAGGGGACGACAGAGGATGAGATGGCTGGATGGCATCACTGACTCGATGGATGTGAGTCTGAGTGAACTCTGGGAGTTGGTGATGGACAGGGAGGCCTGGCGTGCTGCGATTCATGGGGTCGCAAGGAGTCGGACACGAGCTGAGCAACTGAACTGAACTGAACTGAACTGATGGGACTAGATACCATGATCTTAGTTTTCTGAATGTTGAGTTTTAAGCCAACCTGTTCACTCTCCTCTTTCACTTTCATCAAGAGGCTGTTTAATTCTTCTTCGCTTTCTGCCATAAGGGTGGTGTGTCATCTGTGTATCTAAGGTTATTGCTATTTCTCCTAGCAATCTTGATTCCAGCTTGTGCTTCATCCAGCATTTCACATAAAAGTTAAATAAGCAGGGTGACAGTATAGAGCCTTGACTTACTCCTTTCCCGATTTGGAAGCAGTCTGTTCTTCCATGTTGTTCCATGTATGATGGAAGTGGTTCCCCAAAATATAGAAAACATGGCCAGTGTTATCATTTTAGTGTTCATCTTCTGGATGTCTTGACACACTTCTCTACAACGTTCCCAAGTATGAATTACATGTATCCCAGGAGGGTGGGGGTCCCTGTAACTTTCACCCCTTGTTCTACACGCAGGCCTAATCTAGCGCCAGGAATAGGTGAACATTGTGAGCACTGCTTGAAGAAATAAAATGAATGAATTACAGTCATGTTTACCCCTGGGACTGCAAGGAGAAAAAACCACTCAATCCGAAAGAAAATCAACCTTGATTATTCATCAAAAGGACTGATGCCGAAGCTGATGCTCGAAAAGACCCTGATGCTGGGAAAGATTGAGGGTGGGAGAAGAAAGGGGCTACAGAGGACGAGATGGTTGGATGGCATCATAAACTCCATGGACATGAGTTTGAGCAAAACTCTGGGAGGTGGTGATGGACAGGGAAACCTGGCATGCTGCAGTCCATGGGATTGCAAAGGGTTGCACACAACAGAGCAGCTGAACGACAACAACAATTTTAAAACAGTGGTATTCTTGTTTGTTTTTTGTTTTTTTCTGTTTCCACTCTAAAATTTATGAGCATGTATCTCCTTGAGCATTGCACCAGCAGCCTCTCAAGGACAAATGTTTGTTGAATGAGTCTGGATGAGAGGAAGGAGGGGAGGGCTGAGCCTCCTGTTCCAAGGTGAAAAAATTGAGTTTTTATTGGCCCTGTTTCAGGTAACAATTCCAAGTCCAGGGGAATCAATACTAAGCCCTCATTTGCATGTTCCTAAGTATCTATCCACCCATGTATCCATGTGTGTAGCTGGACACCCTAACCTCTGTTAGCTCACAGGCACAGGGATGTCTGGCGGAATAGCAGGGAGGAGGGAGGGAGGTCGTGCCTGCCTAAATAGCCATCCCTACTGCCCTGCCTTTACTCTCAGCCACCAGGACCTGCCAATAGCCTGTAGTTAAAGATTTAGGGTCACTAGGATGACAAGGACCCAGTGCCAGACCCCCACCTTCAGAAAAACACAGCTTCACCCCACCCCAACCCAGCCCCACCGCACCCAACCCCCACCCTAACGCTCCTCTCCCTGCCAGTCCGGTGGGCGTGGCCACAGGCACCAACCCTCCCCCTCTCTCCGTGCCCTCCCCGCCTCTTAAGATAAGCCCCTTCTGGACTTCCTGGGAGACCCTACTCGCAATCCCAAGATCTCGTGAGATTTGCTCCAGGACGAAACAGGAGCTGGGATTGGTTGGGTCGCGTGGTTTCCGGACACGGCTGAGTCACCGCTTCTCTCGCCTCAGCGTTCAGCAGGGACCACGTGGCGAGGCGTGGCCGCACAAACCGTAAGTTCCCGCCTTGGGTCCCCAGCTTTCCCACAAAGTGACTTTGAGCTAGTCCCTGGTTCACCCCCACGGACCCCCAATTCTATTTGCCGCCCTAAAACGAATTATTGGGACCGGAGCCTGGAGTGAAGGCCGAAGTGGGTGAGGAGCCAGCCGGGGCCACGAGCTCTGTAAAGAGGCCGTGGAGCCATGCTGTGGACGCAATAATCCAGCGAACCAGGGTCTGCCGCCGCTTGGCACTGGACGTGGGGTCCCCTCTGGAGGTGCCAGAGAGTGGAGGGCCGAGAAAGGGACAGAAATGGGGCTGCGGGACGGTGGTCAGTGTCCTTAGAGGAGGGGCCGTTTGACCCGAGCACCAGCTCGGCGCTTCGATTGTCTGCTGGTCCAGCCGTTGAGAAATTGCTCAGATTTGGAGATAAGAGGAGACTTGCACTCTCATGGCGGTGTTGGCTCTCCAGTTTTCAGTTTATCCTCCAGCATCCTAAATACACATGTTAACACACCGTCTTGTTTTTGGAGCATTTTGGTTCTTGCTCTCAGGCTTGAGTGGAGACGGGTGACTGAGAGGATAGAGACCAAGGAAACCAGGTGTTTGAGGACCTGAGGCCACTGTGAGCTGAACCAGTGCGGGTGAAAGTCATCTTCAGGTAAGCTGGTCCCCTTTTCCACCTCTGGTGCCCTCTCTGTGCTGGTCATCGTGGAGCTGGGTAGCATCTGTGCCTGAGGCCCTCAGGGCAGGAGGAGGATGAGCACCCTTTAGTTTCCCAAGTCATTTTCCTAAGAGAGCTTTGGTCCTGCTGCTGTCTTAGAAGACGCAGCTGCAGCGTGTTGGGGACCCATTCCCGAAGCCACGGTTAGGTTCAGAACCTGTGCTTGGGAGGCTGGTTTCAGACCCCAGACACTCGACCCCTGTGTGGTATTGGGCAAGGGCTGGGTGGTGAGCCCAGGGAAGTTTTGCTCTCCCTAAGTGTGGGACCCCTGGGAGTGAGGTGCTCTTGGAAAGAAAGCACTCAGGCAACAGAGTGAGTCCTCTAGCTGCAGCTGGAGGAGGCCAGGGAGGCTGTGTGGCTAGACGTGGAATGGAGAAGGAGAGGGACCCCAAGGGCAAGGACAGTGTTATGCACTGGGGGTGCTGGGTAGCCCTTGGGCGGTGCTGATCCCAGCACATCTGGCTGTAACCCCCAGTATCGCTGCTGCCTCCAGACCAGAATATGTGGACCCTCTGTCCCAGAGCTGCAGACTCTTGAGTGTCTGTGTCAAGACAGACTGGGGCCAGGACCCTGAGAGGAGGAAGATGTGGAAAGAGGAGAGGTCAAGGTCATGAATCCAGGGGAGTTCAGGGCAGAGGGAGAAAAGGGTCAGCCTGGGGCTGCCAGCCAGTCCCCTTCCTGTGCAGACAGAGTGTGATCAGAGCCCAGGCCACGGCGGAGAGTCCCAGAGCTCTGCTTCTGCAGTCACAGCACCAGACCAGGGTCCCCACATCCCTCATATCTCCTGCCTCACCTATGGGAGGGGCCTCTCTGGGGCCATCTGCTCCCCAGATCCTGCCAGTGACACCCCATCAGTGACTCTGCCTACTTGCCCCTGTGGAGGGCAGGCAGTACTGGGAGGTTTCTTCCTGGGAGATAGCCTGAGCCTGAGCCTGAGCCCTTGGAGGACAACTGTTGAGCTGAGGTAAGGTGTAAATCTAGGCCTTTCTGAATTTCTCCCCGAATATTGCGCCATTGCCCCATCCTCCTGGAAGACCTGGCAGTACCCACAGACCTGCTGAGTCCCTAGACTGTGGTGGGTGGTGTCCCCTGAAAGGAGGCTCCTGTTCTGTGCTCTAGTAGTCCCTAAGCTTTTCACTGCCCACAAACAGAGTAGGGTATTCCAGTCCGCAGAGATTTTCCTGGGCACACTGCCCTACCAGACTGGCCCAGGATGGCTTAGGGAGCTCTGGCCCTGGCCAGAGGCATCATTCCCGTGTCACTCTCTGTGCCCCGCCC